>NC_141225.1:17319485-18534485 GCF_054856515.1 Filicampus tigris | reverse complement strand
GGATTAAAAAACACTGGATTTCCACAAAGGTAATAACAACCGTGCCATTGAGCTGTGCATGGAAACAGACTCACAAAGGTAATATGCACCCCTCACTGCAATGCAGTATTCAGTACTAGGCTATCAACTCAACAGTCACTGTAAAGCAATAATAAGTTCAATTCATCAAATATTTAGACACAAAAGACAAAAAAACAAATGAAGTTAATGATGCGCAATTAACTTTATTAATGGCACAGAATGCTTATACTTCCTAATCGAGTCAGAGGATCTGGCACTCTTCGTCACATTCAGATGAGCTTCAGTGCTCCATCTTGACCCCACCCGGAGCAATACTGAAACGTTTCTAAGTTTGTAAGTGTTGTTTAAGTGTCAAGCAGCTGGCTCAGTGAAATCTATTCTTAGAAAGGCAAATTGGACCGCTATGGACCGTCTATGTCCAGAAGGGTTTTGGGGCAACCATCATAAATCTGGAGGCTCCAATGTCAACCCATTATTCAATCAATCAATGTATCCATCTATCTATCTAAATACTCGGGGTAAAACAAAAAACGGTTGGAACCGAAAAAAAAAAAACGTTTTTTGATTTAAAAGATATGAGTGTATTGAATCGAATTGTTCCACTTTGAAATGTATCAAGATACATATGGAATTATCTTTTATAGGAGATGTATATGTAGAATGTATATCTTACATTTTCTAATCGAAATGTCCTTGAACTTTTCCGCACGTTTCGAAAAACTTTTTTGAGTCATCTTTTGTGGAGAGCTTTACACCCTTATATGTACACTCCTATAGATACACACATATACCTATATATACAGTGTATATATATTTATATACCTATATATACCTATACATATATCTATATACATATATACATATATATATATACATATATATACACACATATACATATATAAATATACACATATATATATACATATACATATATAAATACATATATATATATATATATATACATATACATATACATATATATACACATATACATATATATACACATAGACATATACATATACATATATATTCATATACATATACACATATATATATATATATATACATTCATATACATATACATATATATATATGTATATATATATATATACATATATATATACATATATATATATATATATATATATATATATATATGCATTCCCCGTGCCTGCGTGGGTTTTCTCCGGGCACTCCGGTTTCCTCCCACATTCCAAAAACATGCATGGTAAGTTGATTGGATACTCTAAATTGCCCCTAGGTGTGATTGTGAGTGCGGATGTTTGTCTCTGTGTGCCCTGCGATTGGCTGGCAACCAGTTCAGGGTGTCCCCCGCCTACTGCCCAAAGACAGCTGGGATAGGCTCCAGCACGCCCCGCGACCCTTGTGAGGAGAAGCGGTACAGATAATGGATGGATATATATGCATATATACATATACATATATATATATATATATATATATATATATATATATACATAGATATAGATGTATAAACACTGTATATATATAAACAATATACATACGTGTGCATGTAGGGGCGGGTAGCCCCTGTCATGTTAAGGAAACCTTGCAAAGACATGACAGAGCGCCATGGCCAGCAGTGCAGATCAGAACTAATGCACTGGCTAATGTGACAAACTGTGAATTGACAGGCAGTGGAAGAGGTCTTAATAAGGCTAGATGGATGTGCGGAGGATGGGAAGTGGGAGAAAAAAAATCAACAGTGACAGCAGCAGGAATATTCAATGGCATGCAGAATGGACATGAGCGAGAAAGAGAGAGGGATTAGTCAGTCATATTGCAAAGTTGTATTTTAACAAAGCCTTGAAACAGTCAACATTTTATATTTACTATATTTACTCTACCTTAAATCTAACAACACTTAGTGCCCTTTTTAAGTTTGAGCCTAGGATAGAGAACTCTTCAGAAGTCTAGAGGTCAACTTGAAAATCCAACTGTTCAAAAGATTAGCGTGAGTCAGCCTGGAAAACAGCGATAGCATCTCATAGATTATCCTCATATAGAAAGGTTGAAATGTTGGTGAGAATGAAACGCTTCCGATTTTGACCTTCCAGTCATTTGAAATTTTAAGGAAACTTAAATGATGTATCATCCTTGTCATGTGTAGATAAAAATACCATGAAGGATAACCATGAAAACAATGTTTAACCTCGTAAAACATATTCTGATACACATCAAGATTCATCAATTGTTTTAAAGAATCTGTTAGTGAGCAGCTCTAAAATTGAAAAATATGCGGCTAATCCAGCTGATTGGTATCGGAATCAGTATCAGATGATCCCATTCATGGATGATCGGTATTGGAATCGGCAGCATGAAACCCAGATCGGAAAACCCCTACTATTAAGTACTGTTTCTATCAAACAATACGGTTCAATATTCAGTTTTACCCATTTGCACTCTCAAAATCACTGTAAAATGAAATCTTAGATTTGTTTCTAAATGCATGTTTGAAGACTAAGACAAAGAACTATGTAGTACTGAGAATGGGATGGGGGAAAAAAACTATTAAAAAAAGCAAGGATTTAAAATATTGCTTGTTTGAGCATAATGTGCTGCATTCTTCTTTGTTTAATTCATTGCCTTCTAAGAAGAAAGGGAAAGGGCAAAAAAAACACAAAATGCTGGAAACTCAAAAGAATTGTATTGTTTGGTGCTCCTTTTTATCAAGTCTCAATCTGAATAAACCCTACCACGCCTCTCCAAAAAATGGCTGCATTTATAAACATACATAGAGAGCTTTATCACAAAGAACAACACCATTCGAGTGGCAAAAGGATTCTTTGAAGCACTTGGAAAAGACAGATAGCTTTTATTGTGAGTGTTTGCCGTGATTTTGTGGACTATTTAAACAGCCAAATTCCCCAACTATTGCTTTGTTCCTTTTATCTCCTCCATATCATTGGGTTTTGTCATTGTTATTGTTTGTTTGATGGAAAAATTGGTTAAAAATAAGCACTTTGGAGATAAGATGTGGGTATGAAGACTAATATTGAAAGTGTCAAGAGGGAGCCGAGTGCATCCCTCAAGGTTTGAATAGACAAAATTGATTTCAATAGACTAATCATGGTGTAATCTTTCTATCAAAAACGTCCAAACACAATGGGCAGCTGGAGATTTAAAAACTGTCAAATGAGCAATTCCCCTTAAAACCAAACACAGATAAAAGACTCTTGGACATCAACAGATGTGCTGCAAATATTGAAAGGATTTTTATCTTCTTGTTCTCACATCAGTGCCACAGTTTTCCTCTCTGGTCGGACTGCTCTGGTCTTACCTGATTCCCCCGGCGTTCTTGAACAATCACAGATGAAAGTCAAGTCTAACTACAATTACCAAATGTGTGGTAAAGATGAATGAATAAATAAGGTGAAAATGCCAAAACCACATTCAGAGGTACTGCTACTGCTACTCAACTGTGGGACTGTGGTTAGCTTTATCTTTGACTGTGTGGATTTTTTTAGACGCTTTGGCTCCATTTGATTCCAAAGGAAGGACCAGCGACAAAAAGCAGAGAAGAACATTACATTCAATCATTTTAGCAAGTAAACAGCCTCACATTCGAAGAAGTAATACACAAATGTCACCATGTGTTGTTTTCCAATGTTTTTTTTTTCTTTATACACTTGTGACAATAATCTAATTCACTGCCATTGATGGATTTATTCGTCTTTTCACAGTCCGGCCATTCAATCCCGGGAACGTTTATTATTATATTTTTTTCAAAGTGTTTCAAATGTTAGGGTAGCAGAGGCTCTGAAAATGCCTGGCAGTAAATGAGTTAAGTATGTTACAAAATGAGATGCCTTGAGGTGCATCGGCACCATCACCTGTCATTCATCACTATTCTTCAAACTAAGTCATAATTTGTTATATTTTACTACTAATATTAATAAAATATATGTTTACACTTGTATGAGAGTTAAGAAGCTTACTTAAAAGTGCAGCACATAAAGGTTTTATGATCCTCATTTTGATAATGGATATTTATTACAGTATGTCCTGGATCCAAGCTAAGTGGAAGTCGACCACAGAGGGTCTATCAAGCTAAAGACTTGAGAGAGTTGGATGGCAAGTTTTCCGCTGCTTCTCTCACAGCCCTACACCCACACAGGAAGCTCTCGCCTACCTTTTTGGCTTGCTGGACACAGGTCATGTACTGTTTGGCCAAACTGGAGCAGTGCAGGGTTTGCTGAGAATTTTCTTGGTAACACTGGAGCACCTTGGCCTGCAGCTCAGCGCACACTGACGCAGTGTGCCGGGGCCTGCGCACACACAAACACACACGCGCACCGACAGATTGTAGACGTGATTCCAAGAGAAAATAGCTCGTGTGTGCAAAGTTTCAACGTTGGTCCCTAAGTTAGTTCACAGGCTGTCAATTTGTTGGAGCGTTCACTTCCTTAACGGGGAAAACAAACCAAACATACTTTTTTCTAGAATATGTTCCCAGCAGGCCCACTAGTTGAAACACGGCATTCTTATTAATATTGCTTGGTGGAATATAAGTTAAGCAGCAAAATCCACTCTTTTTTAGCCATCTCAGGGGGCGGCCATTTTGTCACTTCTGTCGACTATAAATGGGGCTCAGGTAACGACCAAATATTTGATCAATCTGCGCATGTCAAAATAATTTGTTCCGATCGAAAGTGTGATGCATAAACACGCAAGTCCTAATATTTCTGGTGTCCATGAAAACAGTGCATCCGATCATAATTTTAAATCCAAACTCTGATCGCATTAAAGAAATGTTGTCCATAAAAATGTAACCACTGTCTAGTTAAAATGATGAGAAGGACAATTAGTGCTTGATTGGATCCAGAGGTGCGTGGCTTTAATTTGATGTTGACCAACATTTATTTACACACTCAATCTGCACAGACAAACACTGACATGCCAAATACAGAAGCGCTTGCTCCTGGCATCTCACGGAGCTATTTCCGAATTATGCATCCTTCACACATGAATGAGCACAGGTCTCCCTGCATTCACTGACAAATACACACAATTAATTTGTTAGCATGCGCCCGTGAATTATGTCTGTGCCGCATACGCGCCAGATAAAGTGTACACACTGAAAACGGGAAGAAATTGCTCTGCAGCGGCATGTGTGTTGCGTTGAGTGTTTGTGTGTGTCTGCAGGTGTGCAGTGGAGGGTAGAGAAACAGGATTAAATTAATCATTGGAGGAGAGAATATTCATGAAAAGAGAAGTGAATGCAGCCCGAGTGAAGGTGAGAAAGAGAGGGAGAGGTGGAGGAATGGTGGTAAATGTGACAGTGACGTATTAAATGACAAACCTTACAGCTTGCCCAGCCCATAGGAAATATTGCACTTTGCCTCATTCTTTCATGAACCTCAGACATAAAGGTACTTTTTGCACTTCTTTGCATCATCCTACAAGGTCGTTCAGCAAGGACACTGTCCAGGAGCTATGCGATATAAATTGTATTTAAAGGAACAGTTGCAAATGCGCATGCTTGCGAGGTATATGATATTTATTTGAAACATTTCTTTCCTAATATTTCTTGAGAAAACCCCTGATAATGACGACGCTCCCGAAAGTAACACGGTTCACTAAATGGTCTGTATGGAAATATTGTACGCGCAAAAGTAACGTTAGTCATACGCTCTGACCCTGGCCCTCTCGATCTGAAAACGAATTGGAACACTCGTGGACTCGCTGACGTGTGAGATGGTATCGTTGTATTAAAATGCCAAAAGATGAAATGTAGAGAGAGCAATTCAGCATTCACACAAATCCAGAAAATGCTACAGTCCATTTTGTTTTGCCTCAGTACTTCGAGGATTGATAAATCCTTTCACGTTTTTTTTTTTTTTTTTCCAAAGCAAGAGTAAGCTATAGCAGTGTCAGCTGTGTAAATAGTGCAACATACAGTATCAATGCTCAACATGTCGGTCGATAACGTTTGTACTCATAACACTCTGGGTTGTAACAAAGTCCAGCTTTAATTAATTTTATAAAAAACAGTGGAAATGTATACGTCACCAGACGATGGCACTAACATCATCATCTACAGTAATTATCTGATTAATTGTGAGATTTCATGATGGTGTGTGAAACCGCACAGAGCTACGGCTATATCAGAAAAGTGTGTAAAAGGCATGAGTGCCGTGGATTTTGTTAAGGATCTGATCTGAGCCTTACAAACAAGTGGCTTCAGGGGGGCACAGGTTGAGCCTTGATCTAACGTTGCATAATCGAATACGAACAATAGATGGTGTGTTTGTGTTTAGTCGTCGGAAAACTCTTTGAAGAGTTTATATAGCGCGAGTAAAATTACACCAGGGCTTGATGTTTGACTTCAAATTCTGACAATTGTTCAGCATTGTGAATGAATCACTAAGAGGAGGCGATAACGGCAACAATAGCCCAAAGGTAATAATCCGAGCTCAAGTAGAAAAAAAAAACCGAATTATTTTCTCTATTCATGAAGAGAAACTTTCTGATAGCAGGAGTGTTCTAATAATGGAATCTGAAGCAGAAAATTGTCTCGGCTAATCTGCACCAATTGCCTCGTTTGACTGAAATTAAAGGTGAGCTCTTATTAGAAAACTATTAGCCACTTGGGCTTGTTTGACAGCAACGATTTTGCACCAAAAAGAAGCAAAACAACACTCAAATGGCTTTCTGCCCGTGATGTTTTGCATAAATATGTGCAGGGTTGGGGGAAGAAAGATTAGGCTCAAATCATTAAAGTTTCCCATTCTTATTTGTCTCACCTTGGCAGTGTGTGGTTGATGCGAAGAGAGCTTAGATTCTAAGTTGCCACAAAGCGTGACATTGGGGAATAAAGCAATAAGAGGAAAAGGCAAAGACTGTTAAAGCGTAACATTTTATTATTCCTTCTTTGTCTAAGTTGGTGTTGTTTGTGTGTGAACGGTTATTAATGTAAGATGGCAAGGATTTGCGCTCCTTTAAAGCAGAAGCCGTGGCTTTATATCTCCAATTTTTAATATTACGCTGAGTGAAGGGGAAGAAAAGACAGGATCAAAGATGTCAGGGCTCGGGTGAGATTAAAAGGAATTAGGGTGCATGCATCTTTTATTGTACAAAACTTTGTATGGAACTTAGATGATAGTGTCATAAGGATAACATTTGCAACAATACATGCCAGTTATTACAATTCACACTACGCTACATAACATCAAGGAGCTAATACTTAGTTCCTAAAGCTATCTGATGACTGACACAAAGTATATTAGGGTGCTGCGATTTGACTTATTTTAGGTAGTCAAACTGTAATGTCTCTTACCACTCCCACTCTTGCCAAGTGATGCACTTACTAAATGTCAGTCTTATGTTAGACTGCGTATGCAGGATTTTAGCAGGTAATACAAATGTTCTGAAGCCGGTCTAAAATGTTGAAGCCAGCAAACATTGTGAATGAGCAGCCAGATTGATTAGAGATGCGGTTTTGCTGAGGACTGCGCTGCATGTAAAAAAAAAAAAATAAAAGAAATGGCTGCAACTTTGCACAAGCAGCGGCACATTTTAATATGGCAGCTTTTCAGCAGATTTTCAGCCTATTCTTCTTTTGTTATTTGGTAATATTGTATTTTGTTGAGTTTGATAAACTTGAATTGTTAAAGTCAGAGATGCCTAATTTCAACTATTGTCATTTGGTTTTTGTTATTATGGCTGCATTTTCAGCACAATTGCACGTAAATATGTTTCCTGATTAAGTTTGTGTTACCGTATAATTTGGGTTTAACACATTTCATATTTAAACGTCTGATGGCGGGGGGAGTCTAACTTAACCTTTAACGCATTTAATACCGACAATATGGATGTCATGGACCGTGAACAGATGCAGACAGTTGGAGTGCGGAAAGGAGATAGCAATGTAGGAGGACATTTTGCACTGTTAGCTACGCTGATTGATCCCCACCAAACTCACTTTGAGGGACTATAGGGAATCGCGATGGAAGTGGATAAGAGGAGGGTTTCATTAAAACAGGTGACATTCAGGAACAAGATAAGGTGCACATGTGCCCGCCTGTTTGTGTGTGACATCTATTTGCTGATAACATTTCAATCAGCAGAACTTCAGCGCTTGGACGATTCACTCAAATTGTGGCTGACGCGGGCAAGACTATCTGGCATCACTTATCGTCGCTCGCCTTTTTATTGTCAACCATTTCAATTCCACGGCTTTTACATTGGACTTTAAGAATCTATCCTTGAACAGTTCCTTAGAAAAGCTGCTTAGACGTATTATACAATATGTATTTGAGTGTCGGTGAGAAAAATGAGATTATATGTAGTCTGTGTTTTATTGCTAAAGGTTGTAACAATCGTTTGGGACCAGATTAAAATGGTTGATTAAATTGTCCATGTCCAATTCCCAAACAGTGGTTTAATCTAATTCATACACATGTATATATAATGCAGTGTCTGTACTATGCTGCGGCATTATGTGTGTTTTTTTATGTTTTTTTAAGGGCAAAGTGGTGAAGTACTTCAGGGTGGCGTTCACCTCTGAGACGTGCAACCCACGTACACCTAAGAAAAGATTCAGAAAATAAAGTTGCCATGAATCCACATGAAGGTGCTTTCAAGTGTGAGCTGCCAGCGGTTACTTCATGGTTAAGCCTCACAAAAAACACCCACCTTTTGGTGTCTTTACTTTATGTCTTTACAGAAGTCACGTCTGAATTCAAAACGTATTTCCAAGAGGATTTGTGGAGTTTAATTTAAGATCTTCAGCTAAACTAAGATGCAGGTGAATGCCTGCTACTGTGTGAGATGCGGTAGCAACAGATATGATGTGATGTTAGGGGAAAAACAAGTCCTTGAGTAATTGCAGTAGTTTGATTTTTAAAAAATGCTTTTTTTGGTTTGGTGTGCACTGTCGGGAAGAAAAAAAAAAGTCAAGTGAGCCGCAAAAACAGTTGTTCATAGTATGCATTACGGTAACATTCCTCCAAGGTGCAGCGAAGGCCAACTTCAAAAGAAAAAGCCTACCAAACAATAAACAGCGTGTTAACATAGTGCACAATATGAACAATCATTGTGGTGGCGGGCTTGACTTGTCTTGTCTTTCTGACTAGAGGCTGGCCCGAGCCCAGTTTTGATTGCCAGCACATACTGCTGCCACCAACATCAACACAACGGCATCCCGAAATCATGTTTAATCGCGAATTAAGGACGCTACAAAAATGCAAGTTAATTGCGCTGTTCTTGTTAAGAATTGTATTTGGCAGCAAGTGCACGGTATAGGCTGGCAACAGCCGTGGGCTACTTTTCAAAGGCAATTCAATAGGCGAAACTGAATCTGCACACTCACTTTTGATGCTGACACAGTTGTACAGTTCCCACTGATCCATTTTCAAACAAACAAGGCTTATTCAAAAGTGCTGTTTTAGCTAGCAAAAGTGCTACTAGTACTAAGGTTCTGACATCACGTCGTTCCAAAGTCCCAAAACTTACCTTCTAATAAGGCAAGAAAACAGTTTGCTGCTATGCTGTATTCAAATTTAAGAAAAAAATGTTGCTTATCGAAAATGAAAAACAATCCAGCATTCATTATTAAGTGAAATGCCTTTTCTCTTGGAGGGAAACTACGAAAAACATGCCTCACTGAATGCATCAGTTCTAAACACGCACACGAACAAACAACAATGGAAGAGGACAAGTGTCTCCTGTACTTCTTTCTCTGCATGTGACTGTTGGTCACAGTAAAGGGAAAAAAATTCATAAGAGCAAGGGGGAGCAAGAAAACTGAGGGATGCAGCAAATATTGCAGCATCCAAAGCTAGAACACAGCACTGTTTTTTTTCCTCATTTCTAGCTGTGTATCATCAAATGTTACAAAGAGGTGGCAATGACGAATCTGCTTGGCCAGTGGCTGACCAAAAGTGGTTTGTATCACCCATACAATAATGACTTGGCATTGACTTACATATACGTGCTCTTGCCAATGGAAAAGTGTCAATGGCGAGGAGAGTTCATAATTACTGAAAGTTCTTCTGTCATGTTTTCACGATGAGAAAAAACAAACAGTTGACAAATAAAAATGGGACCAGCAGAGAAAAAAACTATTGGCAAGAGAAAATGACATTATAAAAGATGAATTTAGAGCAAAAATTGGTAATGGGAGGCCAACACAAAGCAAGAAAAAAATGGCTACAGCTACATATAGAATATGGTGGCGTGATTCTTAGCCTTTCACAACCCACCCATCCTTCAGCAGTGAGTAAATAGAATAATTACCGGACGGTCAGTGTAGTGTGAAATGACAGTGACCACAGCACAATGAAATGCTGTCCAAATGCAGACAGAACATGACAAGCACACAGTCGCCTGAATGCAGAGTGAGTCCGTATGTGTGGCCGAGGATTGTCAAAGTTTGCGTGAGCACTGCAAAATAATAAACAATAAGATGGAGATTGTGGCGACACAAAATGCTCATCTTACCAGCAAAATTGCACTCAACTGATCTTGTAACCTTTTTTCACACAGCAATGAACAGTGCACAGCAAACCATGCCTAATGTAATTTTAAGTGGTCCGAATTTTGGGCTTGAATTGTGCTATTGTGCTATGCGGCGAGTGAATGAATAGTCTAGAATGCTAATGAAATGCAAAAATGTCCAAATAAACTTCCTGCCACTGCTTTTTCAAGCATACTACTACATTGCATTGAGAGCATTATGAAAAAAATCTCTGTTTATTAGCTGCTACATGATACTCACCGGCGCAAGCATGGAAAAAGAAAACATGAACTGGATTGGTCTCTCTCTTTCCTCTCCCAAAAATGGCTAGACAAGGCAACAGGGTGTAAACTGGCATCACCTGCAGACTGGCAGTGCCAATTTGGCAGCAGGTTTTTCTTTTCTTTTTTTTTTTTTGCCGGTGAGCTTTGAGATCTGCTATCCCACAGGAAAACATGTTCTTTTGGGGACATCATGCTGTTTGTGTTTACCATCAACAAACTGCATCTTCTCACTGACTCAACTATTAAAAAGACCAAGTCTGTTGGCACTTTAATGCTGTAAGCGAAAGACAGGAATGATAGTGATTGCAACGTATAAATAATCAATGCTGAAATTAGAAACAGTTCAACATGTCCTTGTACATTTTGGTTCACAGTCAGTCAGTCAGTCACGTCAGGTTCTCTCCAGAGCAAAGAAATAATATTTGTCACCAGCAAAGGAAATTGAATAACCAACAAAAGAATAAAGTGACACATGCAAGGCATATTTACCTAACTGAAATCTATCTACCTATATATCTAAGAAAGTTAACAAAATATGGCCCTCCCATACAAGGCTAAAAACGGAAGTCATACCTGATGTTAGCCTCTGCTTTGGTGGCTGCCTGGTTATACTGTTCAGCCGTCTGCTGGTAAGTCTCAAGGTTCTGGTGGCAAAGAGACGTGGATAAAGAAATGTGAGATCCAGATTATACCCGGGAATATTACATGACTGTTGATATGATGCGTCTTTTTCAGAAATCACTTGTGCATATGCAGCTTTTAATGATGTAACAAAGTTATCTTGCACATAACAGAATATTACTGTACACATCTAAATTCAAATGAATGCATTGGCAATTGGTTTCTTCACAGAATTTAATATCCGAGCACTAATAAGGTAACAAGACAAGCAAAATGATAAGGCATCCTCAAAAATGTCAAATGCTCCCTAAATAGAGACCTTTGAATTCACAGCACCACCAGCAAACCTGAATGCCGATGGCCATCTGACAGGCCATAATGCTTTATTTCATGTTGGGAGAGTGGCATTTAAACTGCAATTACTGCACAGAAAGAGCTTAAGTCATGTGGACGAGGTCATATGCAGGCCTCCTCTATGGGAGTAATCAGTGGTTACAGCGCTTAGCTGTACTACATTGTCGCCTTAAACACTCACAATAGAAGGAAAAGGAAAGGAAAAAGTCAAAGCAATTTTCCACCTATACAGCCTAACAAACCTCCAAAGTCAAATTCTACCAAAAGATGTACAATTTGACCAAACATTTTCAGAAAAAGTATCCCTAAAAAAAAAAAAATAAGAAAAAAAATCCAAATTCAACCATGAATATTTTTTTTTAAATCCCAAATGGTGTCCCATGAGGTCAACTCTCTCTCTCTCTTGTCATTGTCTCAACGGTCTTTATACATACAGCATTCACAACTTTAACCACTGCGGCACTGGTGCTTTTACTTAATTATTCCCGATATTCCAATAGACAGGCTGATAGTGGAGGAAGATTATTGAAATAAGTGTGCAGGGAAAGCGATGGGATCAACAATACGCTCGTATGCTATCCCCTGCTTTCATTTCTTCTAGTGCCTCCTAGTCATTCTCATATCTTTTTATTTCACACTGATCCGCATCCTTCTACTGATCCTAATGTCTGGTGTTGAAAAAGACTTAAGTCATTTCACAGATAGTTTTCTGAATCCTATCGGCAAGTATGAACTGCAGTGTAATAGTCTGCCCTCGATACTCTGCTGCTCTTCAAAAAAAAGTCAGCAATCCAAAGTCTAATGGCAAGGAAGAATATTGAAAATGCACAAGGCAGAGCGATACATGGCCCGACCAACAACCCGTATAATGTTGTGCTGTGTGGATTTCAACCACTAAGAAAGAAAGGAAATGAGATAAGTTCTCATTTTGGATTCTGAAAAAATACTGGAGGTACATTTATGGAAGACTAATTCTAATTTTTGAATATTTTCTTGTTTTAAAAGTTGTGCTAGAAGATGAGTAAAAACACTCATTTGCATGCCGATTACGGTTATATGGTTGCATTATATCCAATGAGTCCGTCAGTATGCCCGTGGAGAAAATTGTTGGTGTCCCTCTGTTAATGAAAGAAAACCCAACAGTGGTCATAAAAGTAACTTGAATCTGACAAAAAATAATAATACATTTAAAGAAATATGAAAATTATCCAACAAAAACGAAGACATTGCTTCTGAATTGCGGTTCATCAGAATTATTACCCCGCTATTTTAGGGGGATAAGGACAGGATCAATCCGCATATTTTCCAAAATACTGATAAACCTCCAAGATACATTTTTCAAGAAAAATTGTGGTTTGCTCCAATCAGTTTCACAGCTCGGAGAAATTCTCTTCCAAAAAACCCTTCCATTAGCCTAACAAGCATGTTTTGGGATTTTGCGAGGAAGCTGGAGTACTTGTAGAAAACTCACACTCATGCACTGGGAGAACATGCAAACTCGTTTGGTGAATCATGATATGAAAATGTAATTTTTACACTACTTTATGACCCGGACTTTCTGCTTCATCAAAGGGAATAAGTGACATTCCAGGAAGGGCTGTGTGATTGTGATGACAGGCAGGTACAGTAGCTCCTCAATTGAGAGTGTTGGAGAGGCTGGAGTGGGGGATGTTTGCATTAAGCTATATTTTGCATTATTATTATTTTCTTGTCTAGTGCAAGAACAGACTAACGACGCATATTCAGCTCTTTGACATCAGAGGAATGTCAACGCTATCAGTAGCACACACAAAAAGCAAGCTCTTCACACTCATTTGCACATGTGGGGACAAAAGCCCAGGAGAGAGACAGTCAAGGGGAATGATAACCCTCAACAGCAGAAAGCTATGATTTTGGGGGTGTAGGAAAGGCTCATGAAGGGGATTAGTGTGGGTGCATGGGAGATGAGTGTGTGGGTGTAATCTTGCATACATGCAGGTGTGTGACTAAATCTTTGTATGTGCGTGAACAGTTGTTCCAATGGTGCTTGCATGCATCTTCAGACGGCAGTCTTGGATTGAGATGGCCTGATGTCAGAGTGTGGAGGGAGTGGTTTTTCCACGCTCCCCAATCGGACGAAGGCAGATTTTTTTTTTTTTTTTTTTTTTAACGGAGCTGAGCGACAACAAAGGAAGGGGATAGGGGATTAAAAGAGGTGAATTTTAAACCAACACTTGTTTACAGAGTCACAGGCTCTGTTGCCACATAGGATGACATTCTGCACCTGCACCTCAACAGATTAGGAAGTCATACATGAATACGCAAGAGAGCAGCCCCAGCAGGGAGTGTATCGTTACGTCTTGTGTATCGTTAGTACTGTAAATTAACCTCTATGTATGGGGCAGTAAAAGATTGACATATCACAACTACGTCGGCAGTGACAGTGAAATCTGCAACAGTAAACACAAATATACACATGTGCACACACATTTGTGTCCGCGTGGATCCAAAATCCATTTGTGGCCTTTAAGCAAACACAGTAATCTGTGTTATCATTCATCCCTTTGGCACACTCAAACCACAGCGTGTTTGTGTCCATCAATACCACACACATAAACACAGCTATTGTTAATACAAAGTTAAATGTTGATTCAGTGAATGATCACACACCAATTAGCGTGGAAGTCCTCAACTAATCTGGTTGTTCTAACCTTTTATTTAAATATGCATGTGTGCGAACATGTACTGTAATTTACAGACTGTAAAACTGCTACTTTTTGTGCCCACACACTTTGAACTCTGCGGCTTGACCAATGAGGCGGCTAATATATGGATTTACGGGTTAACGCTCTTCTTGTTACCGATACATTAAAAAACACACATCTAAAGACAAGATACCCCAATCTATGACATGACTATGCAGATAATACGTATCTTTTTGAACGCGGATACCAGAAAATCGGGGGACCGTATAATACAATACAGAGGGGAAAAAAAATTCTGACGGGCAATTTGGGGTGGGGTAATATAAACAGGGGCAAGTTAATCTCAAGAAATTACAGAAATTAAAGTTTAAATGCGGCCTATACGAGTAAATGTACTTGTTTTTCTTATTTTAATTCAGCGGGTTTGGCTTATGTACAGGTCCGCTCAATATTCCTGAATTTACGGTGAATGTGTGTGGGTGTGCGTGCTTCATCGATATCGCTCACAAAATACTGCTGGTGAGGGCCACTTGAAACATATCTTTGCTGAAAAATGGATACCACGTGCATGGATATTTGTTCATGACAGGAGAAAACTTGATGTTTAGCTCTTTTTCTGCATTAATGAGTGTGACCCAAGACAGTACATCACAAATGAATTTTGAAGAGGCCATTAATTTCACCTTAAGGGAATTTTCCACAGGTATGGGAGAGTGAAGATAGGCAGAAAAAGGTGGAGAGGGCAGAGAAGGAGACCTGGATGAATTAAGTGCTAGATTGGAAACGGAAGAGAAGAGAAGAAGAAGAGAAGGCGGGCGATAGATGCCTGCTCAGGAGAGACTGTCTGCTTAATTCATAGTCCATATAGCTTCTTTATCTCTTGCTTTCAGTCCCCCTCTTTCTTACTCCCTCATCCACATGCAGGTCAGCTGCGAGCAAGTAAGGGTGGAAAATGTCTAGGAAAGGGGACTGTGGCAGCAAATGCAGAAAGATAGAGCATCCTCCACTCTTCTGTCAATCATTCTCACCCATCAAGCATTGCCGGGTGTGCTGCTCGCCATGCCATTTAACTTAACTATGTCGGCGTATTTTTTTTTTTCCTCAGTGGGTTAAAGAAAGCTAGTGCCAGGGACCAGATAAGGTCCACTCTGCCTGATGGGGCCCTGCTGGAAGGTGCGAATGATGGTCTCAAGTGAAAACCGCAAAAAAGGGTTGCCAGTGGAAGCAAGGTTATAGGATGAGCCAATATTTGCAGTGTATATCTGTATGAAGGGTTGTGAAAATAAACAATGGCAAAAGTGTAATACCCAACGTCTTCATTCATCACAATTAATTCTAATGAATCTAAATGCGCTGCTGATATTTAAGTGTCAGCAGCAAATCTTTAACAGGGTGAACGATTCGTTAGCATGTTTGCCTCAGTGTTTGAATCTCCATGAAACATCTGTGTATGGAGTTTCTATGTCCAATATTTAGTAATAAAACAAAAAGCAAAGTTTTTGATAACCGTAGCCAGAGCAGAAGGTCAACAGTACCTCACATTATTGCACGAAAGTGGCAGTGATAACAAAACAAATTATTAAACTTAATTTTTCTGGTTGATTTGACAACTTTCCCCCCCCCCATGCTACAATTTAACAGGCAACTCTTTAGTTAACTTAACATTAGCAATAAGCTACACTGCATTTACTTTTGAGTCTTTTATAACAAAACTAAACAAATGTTGCTTCAGGCCACCAATTTCAGCGTGCTTCTCTGTGCTTTTATTACCTCTTTTTTTCCTTCCCATGCACTGATTTCAGCCTCTCGCATCTTTTCCTTTACTTTGGTGTCCATCAGTCACTAAGAGCAAGAAATCATACGCCAGTCTCGACCCTGCACCTCACAGCCATTTAACAAATGTACCAAGTAAAATGGAAGTAACATTTATAAAACCACTGTGCTTGTGGCTTTTACAGGGTGCAAAATATGAACGCATTAGTGTTCCAAGTTGAAAAGAACCATGTCGTAATTTTTTAAAAGCACACAATAAAGTATGTCTTTGATTTTTGCCCCCCCCCCCCCCCCCCATAAAAAAAAAATAAGTAAATGAATTCAGGGTCGCTAGCAAAGGGACATAGCAAAGCAGAACATTTGATTAGGCAACCGAGGCTCTCCAAGTGAAACGTCTCTTGAGTGCAGGTCTATCAGCACCGACTTCTGACTCTGACAGACTCTCATTTGCCTGCTGAAACTTTCGGTTCATTTACATTTTGACATTGCCATGGAGGCTTGACATTTCTGCGAGAGGGAAGAGTGTCTTGTGTGTGGGTGAGAGTTTACTCTCGGGGGAATAAGAATTGTTGTGATACACTCAAGGTATGACGACATCTCTCTGGAAGCATGCACCATTTTTGGCTCGTTAGAGGGATAACACATGTCAACATTTCAGAGAGCAGCGGTCTATCTACATAAACGGAGCATCGTTTAGTTGAATGTATTGCAGTAAGGTCCTGACCGTTTCTGGGAAGAAAGATTCCTTACAGGCATTCTTTTATGTGTAAGACATTTATCAGCGAGGGACTCCTTAATTTAATAATACAAATACGGTATGATTGGAATATGTAAATGTAGTTCTTACTTTCTTCTCCAGTATCTCAAGTTGATCTTTGTAGAAGCTGGAAATGCTGACCAACTCTTGCTCCTTCCTCAGCAACTGTCTGGCCTGTGAAAGAGCAGGGACAGGAGAAAGGTTAAGAAGCTGAATTTTGCAAGGAAAATAAGGCACTAGATCAAGTCTGCAACCTTCAGGTTGAAAGACAATCACTCTATCACCTGAGCCATGCCACCCTAAATACTAATGAAGATAAAACAAGTACCAAAGTATGGGGTGTCCCATTTAACATCGTTTGAAATATAAATATTTGAATAACAATGCGTCGTAGGCAAAGAACATTAAATGGACTTCAGGCTAAAAAATACTTAATGATTACTACCAGCACAATAGTCGCAACTCACTGTTAAGTATGTAGGTGCAAAATACTCAGTGGTACAAAATACTGGGGCACATATCCTATTTAATCAATAAATCAGTCTAATTAAAACCCTTATTTTCATGCACAGTCCATAAAGGCAGGACTGGTTGGGCTTGGTGACCTCAGTCTCATCAAACATCTTTGAGATGTTCTACAACAGCGTTTGTGAGCCTCTGGTCCAACTTGAGACCTCACAAATTCTTCTTGCAGACCACCACAGGGCAAAGGCTTCGTTTGGATGCCTAAATAACACACGAGAAACTAGAAGCTAACCCATGGAAATTGTAATTCTTGGATGTATTTTTAATAATTGTTTACTCTAAAATGATAATCCATTTATTTACAAGTTTAATTTTGCCCTGAAACTTGTTTTTATATATTGTTTGTTTAAAAGCGGTGCTGTAAAAATCCAGATGTTTTTCCTAACATGATTAATTGTGATTATCATTTTGGCCAGAATCGTGAAGCCCTTAAAGCGGAAGTCAAGGCAAACATTTTTTTTTTCAAGAATATGTTCCATGCAAGCCCACTAGATGAAACAGGTCATTCGGATAAATACTGCCTTTGTGGCGTATGGGTTAATCCACTCGTTTTTAGCCACTCTGGGGGCGGCCATTTTGAAAATGACATCACTACTGCTCACAACGCCCAATCACGGCTCAGATTCAGAAAACGGGTCAGTCGTGATTGGTTGTTGTGAGTAGTTGTGATGTCATTTTCAGTCGACAGAAGACAAAATGGCCGCCCCCATAGAGGGCTAAAAACAAGTGCATTTTGCTGACTTCCGCTTTAAGTGTCCCAATACTTACAGTGTGTCTTTACACTGCAATACTTTCTCCCAATATTGTCGTACACTGCACAATAACAATAAATATTCTAATTATAATTATAGAATATAGTCCATGATTTTAGGGGATATCAATTATAATATATGTAAAGGAAACACATTCAATGCATAACAGAACCCTAAAAAAAAACAAAAAAAAAACTCAAATGACTATCAAACGTGTGCATATACTGCTTGTAGCAGAACTTACAAAACGACTTGCAGTGCATGCAGCAGTGGCAGCAAGAACTGGCAGGGCTGATGGTAGCTTTAAGATGAGATGAAATGCTTTAACATGACCACTGAGCCCAGCTTTTTACAGGCGGCAAGATGGCTGAAGAAAGAGACGTTGTTTTGGGCCATGGCAGCATGCAAGCAGAGCAAGATAGAGGGTAAACGTCATTAAGGCTCTCGGCGCAACACAAGACGGAAGTCTGACTGAAGTCACGGCCGTACGTGCAGCATGAAAAAAATATGTCCTTGCACACTAAACCATAACGTGAAAATTGGGGATGAACATTACAGCGGAACCTCAACTCTAAGATCACGACAAGGAGTTGGGTATTGAGGATTTTTGGGTAAAAGATGTCTTCAAAGATGTACAAATTCTAGACAACTAACTGCTAAAATATTTGACATCTGCATATCACACAAGCTATCATGTTATTTCAGACAGCATCAAGTGGTTAACTCTGCTTGTGGGTTTCACTTTTTCCTCTTGCTTTGGACATGGTGTGGTCTGGTGTGGACAATAATAAACAAGGACCATGAGAAGAGAATAATAGCCACACCAAGTTATCATGACTCCCAAATACTTTAGTCCAGAATTATCAAGTGTTTCAGTGTCATGATAAATGTAGATGACCCCCTTGAGCCCAAAAAATTATTCCCAAAGTAATGACTCACAATGTTACATTTTATTTTGGCAACCAAACAAATCAAAGGTTGGCCGGAGTCATGGCTTCGAGATTGATGGTGTTTAACCTCGGCGGTTCCACTGTAATCAGACACAAGTACAACATACTCAGAGACAGGAGGATATACGGAGGATAAATAATATGGAGCAAGAGCGGTGGTACTAAAAGAAAACATAGACATGGCCAAAAGTGATAGATTCACAGAAGCACTCAATAGCACAACACAGAATGGAAGAAGTTAGTTATTAGTGACTTAGAAAGACTGTGGCGAAAATATCACACACTTTAAGTCATTGAAGAGTTTGCTGTGATTTTATTGGCTCTGAACTGAAAGTGCTCCACTCATCCGTAAAGCTGTGAAGGGGCACCTGTGTATTAATATATAATCAATGTATGCTTGGCAACTCCTCAACACACTGCGTCCAGACAAAAAAAGATGATGATGGGGAAAATTTGCTTGGAGTGAGGCAGCAAAAAAATGCTACGGTAGGATATAAATGAACTAATTATACAAAAACTATTTATAAGGGAAAAAAAAAAACTGTGACAGGACAGTGTGCTCACACGCACAGGTAATGCTTCACATGGAGGAAAAGGATGTGCTCGTACAGTTTTCTGTGCTCTTTGCTGATACATGCTCACACAGAGATTGACATTACACTTATTGTAATCCAGTCTTATCCCAATTTAACAGGCATCTGCATCCCTAAAGAGCATATCTGCAAATCCTCATACTGTGCTGCTCACTGCACTTTTTTTTTTTCTTACTGCAGCGGCTGTTTGATGCTCAAGGGCCCCGTGTGTGCGGGTGTGTGTGCGTGCGTGTGTAAAATCACCTCCGCCAGCAGCACAGATGATGTGTAATTTTCTGGCTGAATACCTCCCAAAGTGTTGTTGTGTGGAATGGTGCTGGAAACACACTCACAGCCTCGCTTTAATGCACAATGAAAACATGACATTTGAATAGAGTGTGTGTGTGTGCGTGTGTGGGTGTGTGTGCGTGTGTGTCAGAGAGAGAGAGAGAGAGAGAGAGAAAGAAAGTGTGATAGAGAGAGATGTATGGAAAGAACAAGAAGAAGCAAAAGACACCAGCAATAGCAGTGTTGCTTACCCAGGCATCTAAATCGGCAGGCTAGAAGAGAAGAAGGTTCAGGGTTGAGTATGAAAGCAGAAGAAAGTCACTGAGATGAGAGAAATGGTAAGGGTAGGAAAATGACGGAAGGGTAGAGCATGAAAGAGTGCTATTGATTTAAAAAGGGAAGGATGAATCAAACTGAAGTTAGAAATGGCAGGGGTGATGATGAACATCATCACTATGTATGTACAAAGACAAATAGGTACACTGAAAAAGTGGATTGAATTGATCCAATTTTATTTCACCAAGTGCTTGCATGAAATAATATAATTTGGATACATTTTTGAAGTAGATGTATGGTCTACTTAAAAAATGTATTTGGATCCAGATGATTTCATTTTGTGCCACCAATTGATGAGTAATTTCAACATTTTTGGGGGGGAGTATATAACTAGAGAAGAAAGTTACATAATAAATCAACAGAACAGTCTGGACGTCTGATGGCAATTTGTATTTTGTCCATCACAAGACTCCCCCCTCTCCCCTGCACCCCATCAAAGACATAAAGAAAATAAATAAATGAGAGAATTGACCCTGAACCCTCATTGACAAGCAGTGCTGAAAATTGACTTTATGAAAGTAATTATTGACAGTTAATAAGAGACTTTCCACCGATCTGATCAGCTAAATCGATTCGATTTAACATATTTTATCAATTTTGGGATCGGCCGTAATGTCGTAATTCGCCAATCAAATCAAAGACATCATTACTCGGCTCAGCAAATTGAGACATTACTGCCACAAATTAATTTTGGCCGTGTCACTGACAGATGCAACCGATGCATTATATTAACTTTATTTTGCCTCACTCAGATGGCTGATTTTGTACAACTCCCGACCTCAAACATGAATGCACAGAATAATCTGATTTAATCACTAGTGCGTCCATCCTTGTGGGTCTGACATCGCTGCATGTCATCCACCTACACAGGCACCTATTTATTAACCTTCTGTCTTTGCTAATCCTTTGAAAACCCACCTCCTCCTACTTCAGGGAGATATAAACAAGATACAGGCAAATACTTGATACTCAATGTGTAGACTCCCTTCAAATGGGGGCCAATAAAGTCAATGTTGGCTATTGAATTATTTTATGGCTCAACCATAACTAAAAGGCCATACAGCCAACAATAAAAAAAAAAAGCTGAGCTATTACCTGCTATGTGCATACACAGCTAATAAGCCCCATGACAGTTGAAGTCCACAAGGTTTTTTATCGAATGCATTGTACAGAACTGCGCTTGTGTACTGTACACCCTTCATTTTGTAAAAGCGCAGGCCTGAAAATAATTTTTCAAGCACTGTTAAGCAATATATTTTAACATATGTTGATGTGATAACATTTAAATGGCACACCAATTGTTTTGAGATATTACAATCAGACAGTATTCATTTATAATAAGTATAAAGTATCTTTAAAAGAATTATAGTGCTTTAAAAATTAGTTATAAATCCATTAATCTACTGTCCATTTTTGTGCCCAAGCTCTGTTACTGTTACTGTCTGTTTTACCGTTTATAACTTCATCTGCATTGCTGTTGAAAGCAGTCATAACGCATGATCCAACGGTATGACTGCTTGACAATGTTAGAATGCATTTGTCGCAATATAATCAGAAAATTGGAGCATTGGACAAGTATAGGACAAGCTTGTATCATTCATGCTTTGGCCACACACATACAAGTGCCCCCCCAGGAGACACAGATTAGAGCAGAGTGCAACTTTCATGTTGCCATGCCTCATTTAAAAAACAAAAACAAAAAAAAAAAACATTGGGTAAAAAAGACAAAGATAGAGACAAATACAATATAATGCAACTTTATTTATATAGCGCTTTCATAACAGCTACAGCTGTAACAAAGCACGTTATATAACACTAACAAAAATAGCAATAATTATAGAAGTGAAAGCAATAAATTAAAACACAAATTACTATAAACAGTAGACACCGGAAAACTGCCAGTCTCACGTCAGATCAAATGCCAAAGAACACAAATGTGTCTTCAAATGGGTTTTAAAAATGGACAGAGATGGGGCTTGCCTAACACTTAATGGAAGGTCATTCCAAAGGGAAGAACCAGCAACAGAAAAGGCTTGATCCCCTGTTGAAAATAATAATAAATAAAAAAAACTCCTATACAAAATACATATAATCCTCATTACAAAGACTATGCAGGATACACCTTCACTGATACTGTGAAGGTGTGTTGTAGATTGAATTAGTTACGTTATGATAATGTTGACGTTACGGTGATGGCAAAACCAAGTTGTATGAGATTAAAGTTGAGGGAAAGGGGAAAATACGCTGTAAATTAAATCAAATATTGAGTACATGTTTATGGATGGACATTTGTTTCACTTAGGTTGCACCATCAGGACACAACCTAATCTCTTGGCAACAAACTTCCACAGTCAGCCAACCCTGAGTGTGTGCGTGCGTGCGTGTGTGCGTGCATGCGTGACAGAGGGACAAGATGGGATGTTTTCCTCCCCAACGCCACTTAACATTGTGACAAATCTATTACCTAAATAGGAAATCATGCAAATGTTACATTTGAATAAATGTTTGTGTTTGAGAAGAGGGAGTTTTGGTGTGGATTTCTACTTGAGAGTCAGAAGAGGAAAGATGATGATGAATGGTCAGAATAATAATTAGCCAGTAGAATGTCACTGGCAGAATCAGTTTATGATGTCAAACTTCTGCTTTGGCTTTTTAATTGAGGGGCAAAAATGCAATGGAATGTGAGACTGCCATGCACGATGTGTTCTCTGTCATCTATAAGTATTTATAAAGAACATGTAATAATAACCATAATTGACATGTGCGACTCATAAAGCACCTTGTAACTTTGTTTAGAAAGGAGCTACGGTATATAAATAAAGTTATGGTTATTCTATTTTTATCATCACAAAATTTGGAAAGCATGTCTATCATGAGTTTTATGTTTGATCTTATGTACAGCAATCTGTTACAGCTGCGGTATTGTTTTTAATAGCTCAATAAATAAAGTTGTGTTGAGATGAGTATATTCACAAAAAAAGTCTTAAAAAAAAAAGACAAGAAGTATGCCATTTTGGTTTGAAGTGGGCATTTTACCATAGTTTAGGACATTTCCAGGCTGCTTAAAATAAACTTTTCGACGTGACTATCCGTTTTCTACTAAATTTGAACCGCACATGGTCAGGCAACTAAAGTTGAGGACTCACTTTAAAATATAAAACTAAAATCCACAAAGTCAGGGCAATTTTTTGTGTGTGATGAAGGCCACGCCCTGAAAGAAATTCCTAGGTGCGCCCTACTGGCAGAAATTTATAGACGGATAACGTCCGGACGCTCCGATTTACTTCAGACCCTGTAAAGTGGCATTGGGTCATTCGCCAGTTCACTTTTAAAAACGTGATATTTCCATATCATGTTATAGAAGCGGTGGCATATGTATGTGCATTTCTAAGGTTTTTACAAAATATCCTTGACCAGCTCACAAATCAAAGTGTTTTAGAGTTTAAAACAACTTCCTCCCATCCATCAATGTTTACTCTTTGTTTACTCTTAATCAGAACACACTCCAAGTGTAGGAGCAGTTAGTTTCTACGGACACGCCCCAAAATCTTGAAAGAAGTCTTCTTAGAAGAGTAGATGCAGTTATTGCTGCAAAAGGGAGACTTCTATTCTAACTTCTAATGACCTGATGTCACAATCATTGTTGCTTGTAGTGTTGTGGGATGAAGGAAGGAACTCCTGATTATCAGGAGACCGCAAGAAGGGAGATACATAGCAGCTAGACAGAGAAAGAGGTCAGCTGATTATGAAAAAGTGGAACATCGGAAATGGAACCAGACAAAATAAAAACAATTATATTATTGAGCATGGGTCGCCAACCTATTTTCAAAATGAGAGCTGCTTCTTGGGTACTACTTAATGCGAAGGGATAACAATTTGATACAAAACTTTGAAATAACAAATTTGATTGAACTACCTTTAATTATATGTTAATGTTAATAATTTTGCGATAATCATGAAGGCAATGATCATGGTAATGATTTCTCACAATAATTAGTCAACAATTATTTAACGAGGTATCAAACGGTTGAGTATTAAAATGCAACCCTTTATTTCTTTAATGTTGTGTGTTAACATTTTCTAATGATCAATTCTACAACATTCCTTGGAAATCACAATGGAATTACTGGTGAACTATTGTTGGAAAAGGCTCAGGTTACTGATGTGGTCCTTGGGCATGATGTTGGTTGATGGCGCCTATTATAGAGTCCGTCGAGGGAGCGATGACAAGGCAAAAAACAACAACAACAAAAAGCACAGGCCCTCCTGTCTTTCTCAAACATTACTAATTAGCATTTCCATATAAAGCGTGGTTGTGCAGAACTAAAGTTGCAGCAAGTCACTGACTCTCCTCCAGAATTTCAACTAGCGGTCACCGTGCTAGCTTATTCCCCAAAAAACAGGAGCAGATGGTCAAACTGAGATGTGTCAGGGTGAAGCCACTGAAAGCCCCAAGCAGACCCTCGACACTCCGAAGACATATGACACACACCAGCAACAATGCAGTCTGTTGTTTTTGTTGTTCATCAAAATACTACAGTGAAGTATTTGCTGAAAAACTGCCCAAATCACATTTTCTTTTTCTGTAACATTGTGAGATGCCACCAAAATGCCAAGCTGAAGTATGTTGAAGTGATACATCTTGACTGTTCAAAAATGTAGGTAGGGAAGGAGCTAAGTTTAACCCACGTTGTTCAGGAGAGCCTTTCAGCATGTAGGCCTGTGTTTTTGCTCGTCTGTGTGACTATCAAGAAACTCAAGCTAACAAACGACGGAGCACTCATTATTGCTTGACAATTGGTATTTTATAGGTTGGGAAATGAGCAACTTATGACTTTTAAATGTCCATTCATTGCCTTTGGTGGGAATGTTGCCCCCACCAACGTGGACGCTACGGGATGTTGCATTGCATGGCTGCAACTGCACGCTAGCATGGCTAATCTTCTATTAAGACCTGCGGCCAGTGCAGTTCTGCTACGAGTTTGAGTAAGAGTTGTCGGCAAACCGAGCTTGATAGACAGGCTCCAGGACCAAAATCGGAAGTCAACATCCAACACAAATTCACTCGCAAAGTGGATTGCCCTGGAATGCAAACCGACTGCTAATAGTGGTCGTAGATAAAGGGTTAGAAAATGTGCTACAGATAGTGCCACGTGATCTAGCTTTTCAACTGCCATGCAGAAGAATTTTTAAAGGCAATACTTCTTCTGAAATAACTGTCCTTAAATGGCACTAAAACGTTTAGTCTGTTCTTTGCTGGCTAGGAATATGTTCTATTTGTTTTTCTACTGTTTTGTATTGAAATGCAGTTTAATGCATTTTTCCAGAGTCAAGAATATTCACTCCAGTGTCTCATATGTTATTCAATCGTCCCCTAAAATTCATTAAAAAAAAAAAAGCTTTTAGAGTCAAATACAATGCGATTTTTACTATAGGAAATCAGAAGCTTTACTTACTGACAGTTATTTTCAATTCACGGCAGGGCTTGATCCCATAATTAGCGAGGATTTACTGTACTTTGACAGAGCAAAATCTAGGATATTTGACAGAGTTTTTTTTGGGGGGGTATGTTCTTCTGCTTCTTGACTATGATTAACCAGAACTTTAATTGTCCCAGCTCAATCAATACCGCATGTGAATTTGTGTGCAAGCTTCAGGGAAACATTCCTCCCGTGAACAACAGGTCTTGCCCTGCTGTCTTATTACATCACCGCAGCTCACTGATGGGAGATGTATTCCACTCCTACGTGTTTGTCCTTTGAGCCGACAAGATTTGTGCCAGGGCGCTCCCTCCTCCGTCACAGCGTCGCACCGATCGAAATCTCGTCAGCCGGTGAGGACTCTCCTCGTCAGCAAATCACGTGTGATGGAGTGAGCGCGTGTACAAAGGGCTTAGCCGCATTAACATGATGAAAAAATGTCACACCGGCGATTAGAGGATCTGATAACCGCCGGTTTAACCACGTGTGAATATGTCTGGATTACTGTTAAATTTTGTGGGTGCGTGACTCACAGATTTAAACAGAACCATTTCAGTGAACAGCCATGTTACACGCGTGTACTTGAATCTGCGAGATCCTTTCCCCCCATTGACAGACTCTCCCTCACCTCCACCCCCGCTCTTTCTTTGCTAACAAGCAATGCCGGCTATCTAGCTGAATGCCTGTCGGATTCAGACATCTGAATGTATTATATAGTGTGCTAGATAGCCCATCCCTGATGGAGCCTCGATTTGAGCCCTCTTGCCAGATGCTTCCAAGTGATTGCTTGTTCCAGGCACTGCTTCTACCTTACAGGGTTTACTATAATGCTCCAATATTCTCTCTATGAAGGCAACATTTATTTATTTATGATCCATGTGGGAATATAGCAGACCTGTTATGCTGATTTGTGTGACCAATTTAAATTTGCTGGACGGCATTCCTCGCTGTGTTGTGTCAATGCGGATCATCAATAGCACCAAGCAGTACAGTTAAATTGGTTTCAGCGTAAAATCAGAGATACTAGAGATGGGCATAATAACGGGTAAGTCACTTAACTCATTCACTGCCATTGACAGATTTATTTGTCGTTTCACAGTCCAGCCATTGAGTCCCAGGAATTTATTAATATTTTTCTTCTTTTTTTTTCTCCAAACGTTGGGCTGAAAAAAGGTCTGAAAATGGCTGGCAGTGAATGAGTTAACTTGTTGCTGTTACAATTGTGATGTGAACAAGTTTGTGGCCCCCCCAAAAAGACTAGGCAGTATTAATGTGTTTTACGTGGTAGTGGCATGGGAGTAGGAGTTCAGAACATTTTGAGAGGCATTTTCCTGTCGCTCAAGTACAACCCTACTACACACTGATTGAAAGTAAATAAAGTGAGTTTAACCATACTGGCGAAGTTACCACATCATTATTATGGTATACTGTACTTGAAATCACGATGTACAGTACAGCAAAAAAACACATTACAGTATTTTATGCCATGGTAACTGTGTTGTATATTTAAATATTCGAGCGGTAGTGGTGTGCCCTAAAAATAAAAATAAAAAAAATCTCATCATCACCAAAAACTGTAGGGGCTGTTTAAAACTGTATCATTTACCAATGACAGAATTTGGAGGGGAAAAAATAACTTTCAAAAGGGATTATTATCATCAATCTTCATCTTGTCTTTAGCATCTTATGTAAGTGCGGGTATGTCACATTCATTCATCAATGGCGTAGCACATGGCTGTTGCGTGTGTGTCACTCAAGGTAATGACATGTACCTGAAGAGTGGGGAGTCACATTACTGGCATAATCCAAATTCTCACCCTGAATATACGGCGGGCCGTCTACTAAAAATATGCCGTTGGTAAGAAAGAGAGGACAATCAGCTAATTATGTGAGCCTGTGGCAGAGGCACATATGCAAATTCAAGTGTCTTCTGACATTTTTTTTGTAGCTTTGTGTGAACAGAGATTAAAAAAAAAAAATTTAAAAAAAAGTTGTCTGTTGGTGGAATTTTTCTAAAATGCAAACAAACAAAAGCTCCATCTTTGACTAGATCATTCTCATGTAAACGTCAACTTAGTCAAATGCCCATCCTTGATTTCAACTGGCTCTTTTCCACCGTGGGGTGTGTGGGCCAGATGGCAGTAGCTGTGACAGCTATGTAAATAGAGTGACTTCATACCAACACAACAGAGTGTATAACTCTCCAGTGAATTCAACAAAGAGGAGGAACCTGACCCAGAATACTAATGTATGCTGACTATTATCTGGAAACCAGAACTACAAATGACTTTGAATCCAACCAAATGCTACTGCTTGTTGTACCCTCATTTGGATATACAGAATTGTGACCATATTCATCCACATACTGCGCAGAATATTTTTGGGAATGCTTGAATACGGTAGAAGGAACACGGGAAGCAGATGAAGTCATCTGAGCAGACAGAGGAACAGTGCACTCGTTCAGTGAATGAGATGGTGACGATCAATGCAAACAGTAGAATAGAATTAAATTTTGTTGGTGACCAAGAATGTTGAATATAATCAGGACTTTTAAGTGGAAAATACACCAGCTCCACCTAGTCTTGTTTTCTTGAGCCCAGGGCGACCAGCCACTAGTTTTTCAAACGTGTAGCATTATCTGTATGCTTTCACTCTGTGTTTTATCATCTTTCTAGTGGGCAGTGTCACACGCTTTGATCTCAGTCGTAGCTCGAAGACAAGGGCACAAGGACAGGTTGGAAAGGGGCACATAAAAAGATGCGAGAGAAACACTCATTCCAAAGAGCACATGTTGCCGTGCAGAAAAAGAATTCAGCCCCTTTCTGATCATTGACATGCTTCAATAATGCCATCTAGTGGCTACTTAAGGCACCACATCCTTTGCTTGACATCTAACTTCCTCCGAGTAAAAACAGAGATGCGTCTGACTAGAACCAGTCATTTGCTTACTACAATTATACAAAGCTGTTCCAACCCATTGAAAATAATCACTAACAAACACTGACATTTAGCAACTTACCACGGTGTGACAGAAGTACCCAATTTCCTGTCAACTGCCCACACAACAGTCTGGCTGAAGTGTTAAAAGGAAAGAGGATGTGTGAGCGAGAAGGGACATCAGCATGACCAAATGGGCATGTCACCTCTCATCACACACTTCATCTCGAACAGAGAGTATTCT
The DNA here is from genome assembly GCF_054856515.1 of Filicampus tigris. Taxonomy (NCBI): domain Eukaryota; kingdom Metazoa; phylum Chordata; class Actinopteri; order Syngnathiformes; family Syngnathidae; genus Filicampus; species Filicampus tigris. The sequence goes on along the minus strand of NC_141225.1, from coordinate 18,505,427 downwards.
TTTTTTTTTCCCCTTTAACTTCAGAGACAAGCTCCAATTGCAAGACTGTTTTGGCTTGTGTAGCTTGTTTGCATTGTGCAACAGCTCATTAATATTTCAATGCTATATGACAAGGCATCATCTTAACCATCAGGTTTCAACTAATACAATACAATACAATAGTATTTATATAGCGCATTTCACAACAGCTACAGCTTTAACAAAGCACTTTAAATACAACAACAAAATAGCCATAATGCAACAAGTGAATAAATTAAAACAAAACACTATACAGTTTTGTGGCTAGATTGTTTGGTGCTGCATTTCAAGTATTTTACGTCAGGCACCTTGTTGGGCGGCTATATATCCTCCGGAAGATGGATCCAAAGTATGGAGTTTGCGGCGGTTATTAGTTATTTCTCAATATCGAGTACGGTTTTGTGAACTCGAAGAGGACGGTCTTGGTAAGACCAGTACACAGCTGCTCCAATTACTAGGGCATGTTCAGAAATATGCTCCAAGCGTGCATTTGTTCACTCCGTCTGTTCGGAAGCTTAGAGCATTGCTGAAATTTGTTCATAAAGACCGTGCTACGCTATTGCTAGGTAAATTGCCTCATTTCTACTACGTCGCTTTCAGTGCCACAACCAGTGGGCCAGCCCGGACATATCGGCGGTTGGCACAAAATGTAAATGATAAAATACTCAAAAATTCAGCAAAAAGTTAGATGAGCTGACAGGCTTCATCAGCATTGTTTCATTTTCTCGAGTAATTGCTTGGCATTTTAAACCAAAAAGGTACATACCCAATGTTTAATAGACGGAAATGAATCTGCACACACTTAACTCATTCACTGCCAGACATTGGCAGTGACATTGGCTCTGTGTAAGACCCTCTTTTACCCTAAAGTTTGAAAAAATTCAGCACAGTTCAGTGTACCGAAGCATTACAGCATTTAACAAAACAGACTTAATCATATGTATTTAACCTAAATATCTTCACTTGCTATTGTCAAAAAGAAACAACATCCAGACTCAAAAACGGAGGCGACAATTACGCCATAGGCAGAGTGAGGAATGAGGCGGAGTTTTACAACACTTCTCAGACAGTGCAGTTGTCAAGAGTGATTTCTTCTCCAGCTGTTTTCAGCGATGTAAAATGGTTAGTAAGGGGTAAAAATACCAGGTGACACGGGGACAGGCCAATAGTAAATCACCTGCAAAATCCATCACTCTCTGCAATTTGTCGCTGACATTTCAATGGAATGTCCTGGTAGCAGGGTACTGTAACTCTCTAATAGCGCTTTGACGTCAGTGCCAGTCTGCAGTTGATAATGATTTCACCCAACATTGCGCCACCTTTACATTGAATAATTATTCCATTTTTATTCCACTATCACAATATTAATCAGATCTGTTGTTTGACTAATTTAAGAAGAATTTGGGGATTCTTTGTCTTTTAAAATAAAGTGATTACTATGACGACTGTTAGGGTGAGATTTACTGTAGTTATTACTAGTACTAGGATATTAAGTGTTAAATCCAAGCAGGAAAGCTTGTAAAAGATTTTGTAAATCTGATAAACAAATATAAACTGTCCTCTTACGTTCGTCCTCAGAACGTTTTGTGTGTGACTCTCAAATCATACCTTGTATTGAGAGTAGGAATTGTGCATCCAATTTTGTGCCAGCTTAAAACAACAAAATCAATTAGTAGATTAAAAATGGCAAAGAGTACATTTTTTTTCTGACTGACATGAACTTTTCTTCAAACATATGCATGCAGCACAGCATGTAAATATCACAAGGAATATAACGAAGGGGGAAAATGTGACATCAATTAATCTCAGCCTGGAGGAAACTTCTGAATGTGAGTAACCAAAAACGTGTGTTTGTTATTGTTTATCTGAAAACGTGTGAGAGGTGTTTAGTGCTGAATGCATGCTGATGCCATTTTATGTGTAGCAGGAATGACACATCGGAGATGGAGAGAACGGTACCGCAAAAGCTGTTGTTGCAATGTGTCACCTATTTAATGTCACATGTGGTCCAACTGAGGAGAGCTACAGTACGTTCACTCTGTCAACAGTAGTGGAGAAGATTCGTTTTATTTCTTGCACCACTATGTATTAGCTGATACGGGTTGGAATGCAGAGAATTGCAAAGAGCACAGTTAACACTTTTATGGGCTTGTTTATGTCTGCTCTGCTTGCGTAATTAAAATAGGAAAGAGCAATATCTGGCATTGATAACAATTTAGGGAACTGCCTCCCTTTCAACTGGACTCAAATGTATTCACAGAGCACATTTAAAAAGAATAGTTGCCCAATGTACTTGGCAATAATATTATTTACAAACACAAGATGAGCAGTAGTAAGAGTCCACGCATGCTGTGGGAACACTGAAAATGAATTTAAACAGCCGCAATACAATAAAAAAAAAGGCAATAATGCTGTATTTGTTGCTAATGGATGTACATTGATAAAAAGGGGCCAACAAAATGGGTGTTCAAATTTTCTCTTGGTCTGTGTTACATTACAGTATTATGATGACGATGCAGTCACACTGTTCAAATGTATGTGCGCAGCTTCGATTTGCTCTGAAAAATACAGGGCGGGCGTTTACGCCGGAAGTAAATTTCACCTTATTTTAGCCAAAATGCACAGTGACCATAGGAACTACTGTGAATTATGTTACAGGTAGACAGTGTGACTCACCAGTAGCTTTGCCTTCTCTTGTTCTTCCCGGGCCTTCCCTTTCTCAAGGATGAGCGAAGGGCTCAGATCATCCAACCCCACCGCGGTTGCAGTCTCTCTATCCCTCTGGGCCAGTCTGGCCAACTGCTCCTGCACCAGCGCCTGCTTATTCTCAAAGCTGAATTCAGAAAGATAACTCATAACTGGATAATCATATACCGGTCGGTAGATACTGTGTATGGATGGATCTACAGATGGATGGATAGACAGACGGATAACACTTACTTTCTCCGAATTTCTTCCTGTAGTTCTGTGGGGGTGGGACTGGGGGAACCTGGAAACCAAAAGGGAAAAAAACAACAGCACTTCCTGTTACAACAAACTTGCTAGAAGGACCAACAAATAAAACAAACGTAGAGGGACTGTAGACAGAGCATCAGTGACAGCAACATACTTGAGGTTTTGTGATTGTCTTGCTTAGTTGGCGGCCTCTTGGTGCTGCAAGACCCCTGAGCATCCCTCATTCGACTGAGAACCTCCCCTGAGAGCTGGAAAACAGTAAACAATTGCCTTGTGCATCACAGTTCAGCATTTCAAACATCTTCAGCGCATTTATAGCAAAATATGAATCCACTCGACCACTCACACATCCACGCTTAAATTACTGGCCACCCAAGATCTTACAGTATTTAAAGTGTAAAGGCAAAATTCAAATAGCCTAGTAAAATTATGTAATTTTACAAAATTGTTGTTGAAATGTCAAGATATTTTATGCAAATTCGCACATTTACGACATCAACACATTTCCACACCGTGCACCTTGCTGCTTGTATTATCTCCTCAACAACATACGTATGCACATCAGCCCTCATTAGTCTATTCTGCCCATTTCTTCCCCCTTCCATCATACACACTTAAATCGATCTATTTCACCTCCATTCATGTCGCAGCTATTTAAAGTTGCTCTTCCTTATTTATTCCCAAGGTGTTGCACTTTCCTGGCCTGCTAAAAAAAAAAAAAAAAAAAAAAAAGACAGCATAGACCAGTATGGTTCTGTTGTGTTCTCGTGTTGGTCTTGCTGATGTCACCAACAAAACCTGTGCAACCCACTCTACCAGCTGAGCCAAAGCCACCCAGCAACAGCAATATGATGTTGTTGTTCTGCTGGTAGCTAGTGTTAGCTAGTGACCAGCTGGAGCCTTGTTGGCCTCTGAGCCAAATGTAAGAGCCAAAGCCACCCAGCAACGCCAGCATGCTCAACATGATGTTTCTGACCTGCTGGTAGCTAGTGATAGTTGGTGATCGGCTGGTCTCTTGCTGGTTTCACCAGCTACCAACAGGGCAACAACAGCAAGTTTAGTTGTTTGCAGGGCTATAGTACAGTACAACATTGGAAAGCTTTATTTGCCCCTTCATTTATACCCCCCATAATGCTTTTTAGTCAACAAAGCAAATGTTACCGCTTCATCATTTGAATCATAACAGAATGCGCACGTAATGGAGGACAAAGTCACAATGACATTTTACCTTCACTACATGGTCATTTATGGGGTTCCATTTGTGCCAAAAATATGTTATGTGTCGATGATAAGTGTCTATGATAGACGTCCATTATACGTCTTTAAATGTGTCGATGATACGTGTGTATACAGTTATGTGTGGCTAATAAGTGTCATTTGTGGATGGTGTCAAGTAGCAAGCAGTGGAAGTTAATGAAGGGGCGTCTGACTGCATGAGCAGGTTCAAGTGAGGACACGATCAATGATTAACGCCAGTCCAATAAGAGAGCAGAACAAAACAACGTTGACAGTTACCTTCACTCCTTCAATAACCGTGACCTTCTCTTCTTCGTCCAGTCCGAATGACACTTTCCTCGTCGTGCTGCCATTTCCTCCCATTTCGAACGACTTTTACGTCCTACTTGATGTGCGTATGTTTTGTCTTTTGGTTTAATTCTGCTTTGTTTCCTGACAGGTAGACATTTACTTGGGAGAAAGCGGCTTCACTCGGCCGCCCGCTACCGCTGGTCAAAACGGCCCAATCAAGGTCACTGTGCCCCGCACTATTCTCAAAGCTAATTGGTTGGATGAAATCATTCTGACGTAAAACGTTTCACGTGACAAAAGGGGAAGACGGGAAATGTAGTCTACACTTGCAGTCTGCTACTTGTTCAGTACTGTATTGTACAGGTAACCTTTCAGAAGGCCAATTATTTGCTAATTTCTATATTTAAAATAATTGTAATTGACTCATGTAATATTCACATTTCTGGTAATAGTAAATTTGGAGCTTTTATCAATACTCATCCAAATCATATTCCCCGGTGGGAGAATCACAAAACATGTCACTGTGTGTGGTGAATCTACTTTCACTTTTTGAACTACTGAAATAAATGTTAGTATATTGAGCTTAACATGTACGGAGAAGCAAACCATTGGTCTATACAACTTATCACTGTCCAGTAATAACCATGAATTTTCTAATTACTGCTTTTTAATATCGATGATTAAGAGTGACATTTAAAAAAAAAAATCATGATGTATGTATTTGTTGGCATTACAGCAGTTTCATTTTACTTAAGTGTACAGGTATTAAAGAAACATTTGGAAAAATCAAAAGACCAAGGAGAATTAAGCTCATTTTTATTCTGTATACAGCATGGAATCATTTGACAGGAAATTGCTACTTTACAATTTATGGATTCAAATTTAAAGAAGAATTTTAGAGCTACTCTTCAAAATGATAGCGCTGAGATACTCTACACTACTCTAGTCCAGTAGCACTGTTCAGCCCAATTTGATATAGAAAACATTGTCGGCCAGGTCAAGAATGCTTTTCTGTGTTGTTGTTTCACAACAAATACATTCAAATGTAACCTTGCAGTATGTTCTCAGCATGTAGGTTACCACTGTGAATACTATGTAGTTTTAATACAGAGATCTTTTCACATTAAATGCAAAGCATTTCCAAAGCACTCACACAACCAACAGTGATCGGTGTGACAAATGCAAGACAGCTTTTGCCCTTGACAAAAAAACATATCTATAATAAAATACAATGCAGTTAATGAGGCATTTCTGGCTCAGATGAAGAGGATTGCGGATGGCATCTTTAAGATGTTAAAATGACTGATATCAATACTGATGTGTTCAGGAGTAGGAATGTCATACCCCTAAAATAAATAGAAAGGGGGGGGGGGAAGTCTGGCTGATCATTGTTTTTGTTCAGTGTCAGTAGACAGTCAAGATGCTGTAAGCTGAACCACAAAATGTATTTTCAATCCACTATCTTTTTACACAGCAACACACAACACTTTTCACTTGTTAACACAACAGCAATTAGTTGAAAAGGTAAAATATACCTGTCAAAAGCACACAACATTGCCATGTATGTTGAGAAATGGCAGTTTAGGACACACAATTGATACCTGGTAGCAGATAACGTTTCTGAAACATTTCAACGGGAATGCAAAAATGATGGTCAGCGTTTCTGAAATATTAAGAATGTTGTAATGAAGAAATCTTCCTCACTGAGGACAAAGCGATTGCGGAAAATAAGCGGAATGAGAGATCTGCTGAGAAAAAGTCAGCTTGAGCGAAGAGCTACTGCAGCAGGGCACACTGACAACATTGTTAAAAAAAAAAAAGTCAATATAAGAGTCAGGAGCCGCAAGATAAATGGATAGAAAAAGGTCCCTCCATATCTATACCAACTTGGTCTCATAGAAACACCATATTTACATTTTGCTCTTAACTCTTCACACCATTTTACACACATTCAAGTCCAAATGCATGACGCCACCCCTACAAAGGAATTAGACGTTAATTGGCCTCCAATGATCAGCTTCAATGCTGTTGATGCTGCTGGATCCATATGGTCCCGAAACAACGTCGTCTAGATGCGCTCCGACCACTCCTGTACTGCTGGTACCCGAGCCGTCAAACTGGGTGGAGGAATAGTACAGGCCCTGCTCGGTGATCTCCCTGCGGCCAAGGGTCGAAGCAACGGTCGGCGGAAGGTTGACGTCGCTTTCGTCGGCCTCGTCCACCTGTGACTTGTAGGAGAACAGGATCTTAGGTTCTGAGCTGCGGGGAGAGAGAAGACAGACAAAAGCGTGAATATAATTTTCTGTTAGTCTTCAGAGCACTTTTGCTCTATGCGATTCTTCTTACATACCCAAAGAATCCTTTGAGGAATGTGACGTAGATGAGTGGCGCGAAAGCAGAGAAGTAGAGGAAGGTGGTGACGTCCACACAGCTGGATGAAAAAGAAACTAAGAGTTAGGCTTTCATGTTGTGCATGTAGTAGCGTATAATGGAAACATTTACTTATTGGCTCGTCCAAATACCGATAGTTGGGTATGTGGGTTGCCTGACCAACCTTCAAGTGTCAAATTAGACAACCAAGTTTTTTTTTTTTAAACCTATTTCTGAAAATGTGCCCATGAGTGAGCTGCCATTGTTGCATTCCTTTGCCACATAATGGGGCTAATTTACATAATTAACCACACCCACACTGAGTTGTCTGCCCATGAAATGATCATATAGCCTGGGTGAAGAGCCACAGCCACTTTGAAGCAATACTTTTTCCCCAGTGCACTATAGGCTCTCCTACTACAAGTAGAAGTTACACCGTGGTCGAATCCCGGTCGTCGTGGCAACAAAAGTCGGAACCTTAGCAGTAAAATCGCTTGAGCTAAAGTGAAATATAGTTATTTCATCTTGTGTTTTATGTCACAGCCATGTTAATATAACTGTGAACTAAATTCTGAAAAAAATGCATAAGATGTCACCTTTTAAGTTAGGAAAAAAACAGGCAGGCGAAGGCAGCAAACATGTAAGATGAACTGTTGTTGAATTGAATTAAAGTTGAATTGGATTTAATTGTGAACACACATTTGTGGAGCTACATAATGTTAGTCCAAATGCTCAATTTTACCACTGCATCAATACACTTCACCTCTTTGAAATGTTGTAGGACATTTTTACAATACATTTTATAAAACTACCCTGAATTCAAACGGCGCAGTGAGACTAAGCGTAATTGTGTCATAAAGGTAAACTTAAAACAGATGAATATCAATTGTTGTTAATGTTACACATAATAAGTTACACCTGCTCAATTGTACATGCTGTACCATCAAAAATCCATGTAATAGATACTGACCAGAGTCCCTCTATAATTCCTGCACACAAAAGGGCACTGCCCAGGCCCTGGATGAAGTTCAATAAGGAGAGGATGGCAGCATACACATAGAAACTCTTCTTAGCTGCATAGAGGGAACAAAATAAAGGTTAATAAACACACTCTAACAATACTTCTCTTTCTTAATGTCTACGGACTAAATGCACCAGCCCCCAGAAGCACTTCCTAATTAATTCATGGCAATAAAACTATTCTAATAAATGTTTCCATGCTGTTGTGTCAGTGTTCGTTAGCGAAACTTTCATTTTTAACTTTGTGCCCACAATTTATGTGCATTGTGCTTTCTGTCTTAGGTTGACTGAATTTTCTATTTGTCAGCATCTGTTACTTACTGTCAAATTTATTAAGGCGTAGTGCAAAGAGCACATTTTGCTCTAACAGCGACTCAATCCGTGCAAAGTGGCACACAGCAATGCTCATTTGAGCCGCCCACTGTCTCCTACAACTAAACAGTATCGCTAACATAACATTTACCGGGACTCCTTTTTTCCTGGCAGTAAAAGCATTCAAATTTTTGTTTCATCTGATCTTGAGCAGGAAGAACTGGATACTAGTTTGCCAATCACTGGCATATCGAAGTAGTTCCGGGGGCTGGTACACGCCGCTCTATTCCAACTTACATGGTAGAGAGATCCTCTCCCTTACTGGAGTTTTGGGTAAGATCACAATCAAAGAATAGACCTAGAAAAGACATTAGTTAGATGTGAATGACACTAAAGAGTGATGAGTGAAATGTATACTGTGAGCATACGGTATATATTTTTTCTTGTTGCTCATTTTCCCACTGATTACTAACCAAGCAGAAGAAGCAGGAGCTGGCCAACCAGAAATGTCGCCCTCCATGTCCGTAAATATTGAAGTCCTCCGCGGACAGGTGACTGTCAGGGTAGTAGATCTCTAAAGTGCCCTACAGGGGATAGATTTTTATTCATATTTGGTGAGTTGATGAGAACTTTATTCCGTTTGGACTTTAATTTTTACAGTTAACAATTCCTTGGCATTTATACTACTGTTGAGAGAGGTAGATAACAAAATTAGAAAGTTTACTGTGCGTGTCTTTAGATGTTCCACTGCAAACTGTACGTGGTACATGATACTGTCAGTGTTTGTCATCTGAAATTACCTGTGTGATGGAGAATGCCAATGCAAGCACAGTGGTGATAGCCAGCACCCGCTTTATACTCGAATTACTCTCCAGATGACCTGTAAATGCAAAATGAGTCACAGGACAAGAGAAAGGAAAACTGCATTTCAGTATTTTGTAATGAAGAAAACCCCCACTAAAATGGTGCCCAGAATCTGACAAAATGTCAAATGCAAAGTGAAACTATAAAGGAAAACTAACCAAAAGCCAGTCCTAGAATGACAACACTGAGTTCAATGGCCAGTAAGAAGAAGCGTGTGATTTCCCATAATACCTTTGGGGGGGAAAAGAGAGAGAGAGGGCCATTAGAGATCAGGAGAATGCACTGTGGTATAACAGCTATATTATAACCCGCAAAGGACGTGTGTAACCGTACAGCTGAGCTCGTATTCTTAAGCATTACCTAACCATTTGTTGTTTGTTCAGTGAACCATTTCAGTGTGTCCGTCAGTGTACGTACTGCAGATGTGGTATAGATAAATGCTATGTGAACAATGCCACCAAGTCTTTTCTCTTTCATGCACCAACCTTGCAAAGTCATGCTGAGACTCAGATCAGGCCCTCTGGCCAATATTGCATAAAAGAAGCCAATGTCTATCATGGGACACTGCCTCGAATTATTACACAATACAAGATCACCACCGTTGGCACAGGCGCAGAAAAACAATGTTCAACTCAATCTGGTCGTTCTCTAAACAACGATATTAGTCAAAAACGTCTGAATGAACAGTCAAAATGTATTTACTTAACTACAGAGAGAACCGGCATCTGTTACGTCTACGGCATTCAAAGGAATTTTCTAAATTTCAAATTATTTTTATAATAATTAGACATATTTTTCTAAAAATGTTTCCGTGGGAAACATGCATAGGATGCATTAAAAAAAATAACTGATCAACAGCAAATTTTAATTGCAGATGCCTTTGTGTGTCCTTCAATTTTTGGCGCCGATTTAAAAAATGTCTTTACTTTTTTGTTCTAGCACATCAGGTTTTTGAGATATTTTCATTTTTTGGTTTGACCTATAAAAAACTCACGTAATACAGATTTTGCCATGCGCCATAATTTCTATCTATGTTTCTGATTCAGTATCAGCACAAAAAAAAAACATCTGGAAACGTTTACTTGCATCTCTGATCAAAAATAAAAAAACAAACACATTTTTTGACCTGTGTAATTTCTATAACACAAGATTTTTTTTTTCCATCATGTAAATGCATTACGCAACAGCAGCCAAAAGGCAAATTTGAGAATATGACATTCAGCCTTCAATTACCAATGTAAGAATTAACAAACGCCTGCACAGTCTAATAATATCAATACAACAACCTAAAATTGAATAATGCTCAATTTGACAAAACTGTGTTTGTATTATTGTGATTGTAGTTTGCAGTGGTGTGGAGCTGCACTGCTGTTTCCTTTTCCTTTCCTTACTTTGTCGATGATGGTGGCGGAGCTGGATGCACTGACAGTCATTGATACAATGGCCCGGGTGATTCCAACTGCTGCTACGACAAATACCTGAGACAAACACAGCAACGTGTCAGAAGACCAAATAACATGCTGTCAGTAAGTAAAGAACAATGTGGCTGCTGTAGAATAAAAAGCATCATGTGTGACCTTTTTGGGCAGTGAAAGGTATATTTCCTGTTCTTCATGCAGTATTATATGCTCTCAGAAGGACACTGTTAATGGAGTGGTAATATAAAGACAAGCAACCAATGTGAAGGAAACACATCACTTTTTAGGAGACTTGTTAGAAGCTGCAATATGATTGGCTGCTTGCAAAGACCAGTACGAGCGGCCAGCTACTTTTTTTTTCTCTCTCTCCTTCTGGTCTGAGCAGAGAGTGGAGGGGTGAGCAGTTAAGGCTCCTTTATTAGAGCGGGTACTACTTAGCCCACAAGGAAAACATGAGTGACCTGCCAGTCTGTTCTAGTCTTTTTACTAAGAAAAATAAAAACAGAAGAATAATGTTAATATTAATTTATTTAGACTTACACTGGTATACATTTATGTACCAAATATCATATAGTTTGTAAAAAACAACAACAACAACAAAATATAATAGATTGTGTTTAGTGGGAAAAAAACACAGTTTTTATTTATTCAAATATTTCCCCAAAAATTATGGCGCTGTTTAATACACACTATTTTTGCTCAACGTTATCATACCATCAGAATCAAATATTGGCCCATGCCTAGTTCCAACTTGTGTACCAATTCCAGTTACGTTCACCACCGTAGCAACGATACTTCGCCGTAAACCAACGACCACCTGTATGCTAATAAAGATATGAAGGTGACAGTTTGAGTCTGAAACCAATTAATTCCCTAAACATTATTTTCTATGGGAAATTTTCTTTGGAAATTTGAACAACTTTGAGGTCAACCAGACTCACAAAACGAATTGCATTTTATTTTGGAGGTTCCACTGTACTTGAAGCTAGATGCTGCGTTTTAAGTCCTACCAGCAGGTAAAAGGTGATGAAGATAGGGCTGGATGTGATCCGAATCTTTGCCCTTGCAGAAGGCAGCTTCCACATCAGGAAAACAAAGAAGGCCACATTAGGTATGAGGAGGGTGATGTCCCAGAAACGCACCCTAGAAAGGCAAGCATAAAGACCATTAGCGTCATCATTGTTCGGACTTGTCTTTTGTTTTGTGGTCACTTGATTACCTGGAGTCACCAACATCCTCATACAAAATTTGTAGACATTTGTGAGGCTTGCTGATGTTAGTTTCGAAGTCAGGTAGCCAGGTGGGGAATGTAGACGTATTCTCTGGTGATGCTGACGTGACGTTGCCATTGTATTGCGCAAACCTAACCACAGGAGTGGCTAGCATGTTTTTTTTTTTTTTTTGCCTGAGGTAGGAAACACATTATATAAACACAACACAATGTATAGCAAGTAAAATAATTCTATTTCTGGGAAGAATTCACATTGAAACCTTTGTTAGTACGTCACAGCAATCCAGACATACCAAGCATTCTCAGCATTAACATAGCAAAGGTAGGACACTTTCTGCGTGTTGTACCAGGCAGACACATGTTCCTGCTCTCACAGTATCTGCTTTAAAACATTATGCAATAACCGCTGGTGCCCATGTGAGTGCCGTGAATACAGCCGAAAGAAAAAGTGTCCGTAGTTGGACTGTAGTTTATATTATTTGTGTGTGTCACCGTGTATGAAATATGCTGTTGTAACAAACCACATGACGACTTCCTCAAAAGCTCTGCTGATGTAAACGCCCCATAAAATAGATGTAACTGACCAAAAACGACCATAATCGTCACTCCGTTGACACAGTTTTACAATACAATATTTAGTGGACGGGATTTCAGACAGCTTTGACTGTTAGCTGATGCTGCCAGCTAGCTTATTAGCCAGCGTTTGTGCACTTTGTAAAGTGGCTTACATCCTTTTAAAACAGTCATTATAACAAGAAACGTTAGGGATTACGTATGGGATGTGATCTAGCAGTTTCGTTTTTACCTAAACAAAAGTGGGGGAATAGAGTGCAAACGCAACGACGATAATCCCGCACAACACGTTGTTTCACCTTTTCAGAAGACTCCGTTGTACAAGTGCTGGAAACGCTGTGGTAAAATCATGTGGCGTTACCGCATGATTCACATGCTGCCCCGCAAACGACACACGTCACTCAACTGGTCGATAAACCTGGACATGTTTTTCTGACGAGTTCCTTGGACTAATAACACGGATAGTCAGATGACATTTTGCAGCCTCGCGCAGTAAACCTCGCGAGATTGTGCGATGACGTCATGGGACCGTTTTGTTTTGCCAGACGAAAAGATGTGGTCTCTGCTTTAAAATGACTTTATGATAAAATGATGGCTCGTTTTTGTTGGAATTGTAATATGTAGAATTGATTTAATTACAATTAATTTAACAATTATTTTAAAAATAAAATATTACTGTCACGTGTGTGTATATGTGTGTAACATTGTTTTACTACTTTTGTTTATTGACTAATAATGTAAATAATAAATAAAGAAATAAATAAAAAATAATATATTGTCCAATCAAAATATTGTTAATGTATATGTAGAATTGTCTATTTCACATGTGTCCGTTATATAATTTACAATTAAATAAATTAATCGAAAAATAAGTAAATAAATAAATGTTAAATGTACTGAACATGTATGGTTACATCTTGCTGTTTTTCAATAAAGCAGATATAAAATAAATACATGTTTAATGTATTTTTTAAAAATAAAGTCTTTGTCGCTGGCGTCGGGCAGAATCATCATATCTCCACAAACATCACTTTTCAGAAGATCCCAAAAACATTGCTAATAATATCAAGCAATTTTCCATTTTTTTTATATTGTCAATAATTTGTTAAATATAACAACCACACGTGTGGACAGACCAACAGTATGTATAGATTTGTGAAAAAAAAATATTAAATTCAGCAAATTGTGAAATAGGAGATTTTGACTTGACACCAGTGATATTTTATTATTATTTCATCAAATAAGATGAATGAATTAAAAAAACAACAATGTGACCAATTTTAAGAAACAACCACCAAATTAACTCAACATATATTACACTGTTGATACTGTAAAAGCTTGGTTGGGCGGATTAAAGAACCAACGGCTGAATGTGGCCCAGGGGCAAGGGAAGTAACCAGATTTTTTTCTGTGGGGTGGCCAGGGTGCCACAATACCTCAGTGAGAGGTTGTCAGACATGTGTGCGTACGTGAATCATTCTTTATCATACCATCCACAGTCAGGGTTTCATGAAATAAAACGCACATATATCCAGAACAATGTCCATCACATTCATAATCAAGCAAGAACAAGTCAAAGTAAAAAAGCAACGTTTTGATGAGTTTAATTTACTATATAATGCCATTTTCTTTGCCGTTGCTTTATTTTTGTGTACTAGTATGTATTTTGTGTATCTCATAGTCTACTTCTAGCTCATGAGCTATTCACTAGCGAACAGCCAGTCAGAGTGATCAATTGTCATCGACAGCCGACGCCATTTTGCATACTGCAATCAATGGCACATTCATTCAAATCATATCTAAAAAGCACAGTCCTCAGTAAAGGCCCACATACCAAAGGCACAACCCACCACGACCAAAATCTCTTATGAAATGATGGTGACACGTGCTTTAGGGTGGCCCGACATCATTCGATAGGCCAGGTGCACAGGTTCAGTCAAGTTAGCTTCAAATGTGTACACGAGGGTCTTGCCATTGGTGGGGCTGATGTGATAGAAGCTCAACGTGCGGCTTCTGAAGCTCAGCCTGATCTCGAGCCTGCACGACACCGTGGTCCTCTTGAGCGGCACGTTGCGACCCCTCTCGAAGGCTGTCAGCAAGTTGTCGAACCACATCAGGCACCAGGAGCTCCGGTTGCTTTCCAGCGCCGAAGAAACCCCGCTGCGCTCCAGTTTCCCGCTTTGGCACAAGCCCACGATCCACGGAGCGCCATCAAGCTCCACCTCCCAGCGGTGGTTGCCTTTGGAGAAGCTCTGGGAGCTGAGGACTTGGAAGAAGTTGGCGAATCTCTGTGGGGAAGGCGGGTATGGCTGCTTGGCAGCGCTGAACGTCACAGTCTTCAAGTCCTCTGAGAGGATGAGGTTAGGATGAGCTGTCCCGATGTCAAAGGACACCTCAGACGGGTTGAGGGCATTGCGAAGGGAGCGCTGGATGACGCCGAGACTTGCCCTGAGCTCGCCATTCATGTGCTCCAACTTGGGAAAGACTCGATCCGGGTCGACTTTTGGATTTCCGCGGTCCTGAGTTTCTCCGATGGGTTTGCCCATCATCTCCACAATGTGCGGTTGCATGGCTCGAAGGTCTTCTGCAAACGTGGCCTCGTCTCCCTCTGTCAGGAGTGACTCCGCTCTGAGCAAAACTTGTCTCAGCTGCTTGGTGAGGCAGGTAAACTTACCGACTCTGCGGCTCACGCTGGCCTCGCCCGGAGCGAGCTCATCATTCAGAAGCTGCATCACCTCAACGCTATACTTCCGCACGACATCATTGAGCTGGCACAGATGTTCCGATGCCTTTCCTCTCAGCTGCTTATTAGCCGCCATCAGCCTCGCTTCCTGTTCCTTCTCTTTCCTCAGCACATCCTCTGCCGTCTCCAACTGGACGGCCAGGTCTGTGACTTGAGATGCCAGTCCAAACTTAGTCAAGTGAAACTTTTTGGATGTCAAGTGATTTCCCTCTCGGACTGGGATCTGTTTAGCTACAACTAAGTGGCTTTTTGTTTTGCATTCATCCTCAACCGCAGCACATGCAGGCAGCTGGACTTTACCCGTTGCGGCTTTGTACGACTCGACGATACTGCACATTTTGGAACAGGTCACCATCGCTTGGCTCCCCTGGTAGTCTTTCTGGCATTCAGGGCAGCAATGACGGTCCAGCCCTTCTCCCAGAGTTTGAATGCAGACGTGGCAGAAGATATGACCGCAGGGCAGCGACACGGGCTCCGAGTAGAGTTGCAAGCAGATGGGGCAGCAGAGATCTAAAGCTAAGGCATCAGCGAGATTTAAAATGGGGCTGTTTGTCAGAGAAGACATGTTGACAGACCCTACAGGACAGATGCGGAAAAGAATGATTTAACTCTGACCTTCGACAGCCCCTCCTACTCCGTGCTATCTCTGCTGTTACCATTTGCAGGTAGTCAGTGTTGGCAGGAACCAGGAGTTGGGGGCAGGGTAGTCTGTTTATATCACCTGTTACAAGCCCACTGAAGCCATAAAAGCAGGGATGGGCAAGTTGTTGTGCTGAAGGGCCACATTTGATTTTTAAAATGGACAGTTGGATGACATGTCATTAGTAGATGAGTTTAGAAAAAAAAGTAAAATAGTTCATTTTTTTATAATAAAAACAATCAATCATCTTATTTGGACCGATTAGAATACATTTTGTCATTTAATAAAATTAAAATAAAATTGTTGAATGTACATTTGAATTATTTTTATTTTGAACAAATGAATTCGAAATAAATGACTAAAAAAAATCCAAAAATGAATAAATACATTTTAATTAATCAATATAAGAGGGGGGAAAACGCTAATTCAATGCAATAAATGGCATGTGTACCCTGTTTACCATACCAAAAATAAATACATTTAAGTGAACTTTGAATGGGTCAATCAACGCGAAGTTTCTGGATTAGGTTTCGTTTTCCACGTAATCACAATTCAAATGTACAGTCACATAACGAGTAATCCAAACTTCCTTGATTAAATCAATAGTTTGGCAAATCTCATCATTTTAGACACTAATAGTAGTTATCCTTGCAATTTAAATTCGCTGGTGGCAAAAGTCGTATGCCCTGGTTTGGATTTAGTTCCTTCTGCGGCGACACGAGTGCAGGTCGCGCCAAACCTAAACCCCCCCCCCCCCACCTTACCTTAACAACCCCACTAGTGATAAAATGTATTTAAAATATAGAAATAACCCAAACTCTTGCCAAGACTCTTACTCACTGAGAGAAGCCGTGCAGTCGTCGCGTCAAGTGTTTCACGACGAAATTAGGTTGAGGTCACTAAACTCTTGACACACGCCACCTGGTGCTCAGATTCGTTTGATTCAAGCTTGCAAGTGTGTGCACTCTCATAAAACATGAGGAAAAAATGAAGATAAATAGGAATCATCACCAATTCGCATTAAAACAGATATATTTATTTGAAATGCATCCATATCTGTACATGCATTTAATTTTTAAAACAGCGCATTTAACCACCACTGTATTCCACCTTTCTATCATGAAAAGTATGCACATGAAAATAAATATAAGTGTCATTAAACAATCTTAAAAACCATTGCAGTTTAGCTCACTCCTATAAAAGAATCTCCCTCATTCACAGTGTACAAACATTTCGAAACGTGGTAGTGCAGTTGCAAAAGGAAGAAATGTGCCATTTGTTAGCATGGTGCGTTTTTTCTATCAGTCATTCTGGATTAAATTTTGTCAAATCGATCATTTCCAGCATAACTAACCAGCCATGCATTATATAGGCTTAATGAGGAATTCTCATACCTAAATTATGTAGTACCATGTCTATTATAAAAGAATTAAAAAACTAACATTAAATAACTACATTTTAGAAGTCAAAACACATCAAGTATACAACTCCACATCCATGCATGCAGTTATAAAATAAAATCTACTCAACAGGAATGTCATGTCACTGCTTTGTGCTTCAAATGGTCCCATCACACAAAATAAAGCAATAGTCGCGACAATTTGGCTTTAGCATCATCTTTGGCCCATGCTTTGAGCTGATATGTGTGACGCTGTTAGAGGTCCCATGCACAAATAACTGGAATGAATGTCAACGCAACTAATAAAAATAAAGGCAATATATTACTTGAAAATGTGCATATTTAGGATTAACATTGGACTGATTGTAGGCCATGTTCTATTTGAACAAGAGTCAGTCTGAGTAGTGTCATTAATGCTTTGCCCTGACGTCATTCAGGTTCCACTTAATGGGGAATGTTGCTAGTTAATAAAGCATCTCAAGAACACCACAGTGAACACTATCAAAGGCAGTTATTAGGCATGCTGGGACAAAATGTGTTGCAACACATTGCTGTGAATATTAAGGCAGACAATGGTTGTGTAT
The DNA here is from genome assembly GCF_054856515.1 of Filicampus tigris. Classification (NCBI taxonomy): domain Eukaryota; kingdom Metazoa; phylum Chordata; class Actinopteri; order Syngnathiformes; family Syngnathidae; genus Filicampus; species Filicampus tigris. The sequence continues at coordinate 18,487,773 of NC_141225.1, read as the reverse complement.
TTTGGCAGAGGATAAGGATGGTGTGTCTACAGTAGTGTGTTGAGGTCCACTTCTGGCAGTGGCTCCTTCCAATAGGTGACGCTGCTGAACTCGGGGCACACGAAAGCAGAAGAGCCGCTATCGTCGAGCTCGGGGAAGAAATGCTCCACCAGCTCACCGAGGTGGCTGTAACTACACCACACAAGAAGAGTGATCAGGGATGGATGCTTGGAAGCGTTTCATTCGAACGCGGTGGGAAAAGACAAAAAAACTTACGAGGATTTGTTTCCTTTGGTCATCTCTTGGATCAGCTCTCCTTTTGGATTGACAGTAAATATCCTGGTGTTGCGCACCCCCACCTGTGTGTAGGCGAAAGCATCCTGCACAAACAATGGACAACTATTCAGTATTACTTTACTAATCTACCATACTTCCTTAAATTGTGGCCTTCTGGCAAAAAATAGACCACTGGATCGACGGAATGCAAGGACGAGGACGGACGGGGTCGGAGCACGATCATTTTCATGAAAAAGGATGGAGGGACGAGGACGGAAGAGTACCCAATGCATATCAATGAGCGTCAATTTTATGCTATTCGTGGGTCAACCAGTCCCAATCCCCGCAAATAGAACGTGATAATGTTTTATAGAAATGCATTTTCAATAAATAAACAAATGTCTGCTTTGATTCCACTAGCCGCCTACTTCAAATTTTTTCCCCACAAATCTTTATGAATTAACAGCACAACTGTGACACTAGCGGACCTCGATTACAATATTCATGCTTCTGACGACTAAGAGAGAACGTGCAGGGGTGCATACGTTGGTCCTGTTGCCAAAGGCGGCGTAGAAGGGCTGCCTCTTGGGGTTGAATAAATCCCTGATGTCACTGAGACAGGCGATTTTAAACACTTCTGGCTTCTTCTCAATCACCTCCCTGTAGAATGGACAACAGACAATTCATGAGCAGTTAGCTGGAGTGAGTATCTTCCAGTGGCGCAACAACTTTGGCATGCTGGACTAACAACTGAAAAATGTTATCCATCCATTTCTTTTTTTTTTTTTTTTTTAATAGCGTTTGTTCCCATTAGGGTCGTGGGTGAGCTGGAGCCCATCCCAGCTGACATTGGGCAAAAGGCGGGGTGCACCCTTGACTGGTCACCACATATAGACAAACAACCATTCACACTCACATTCACAGCTTTGGATTTAGAGACTTCCATTAACTCAATATGCATGTTTTTGGAATGTGGGAGGAAGCCGCAGTACCTGGGGGAAAACCTACGCAAGCATAGGGATAGCATGGACTCAAAACCTGAATCTCAGAACTGTGGAGGGCATGCATGCTTAACCACTTCCGACCATACGGCCCAAGAATGCCACATATGGCAAAATTGCCTCCATGCGTTTTCTATGCTGCCTAGTGGATAGAGAATGTTTGGACCTGTGCAGTGCGGAAAAGAGGCTGCTTGGGGCCAGCAGCACTGGGCCTTTTGGAAGAACAGTGCCTTTGTCGTTGACCCACTGCAGGTAGTTCTTCGTGATGGCGGCCATGCCTATAGCCCGCGCAGAACAATACAGGAACTTGTAGCCATTTCTGCAATGGCAGAAACAGTCATTTAGACAAGTATGCAAACACAGTATCTGTCTGTTATTCACAAAAACAGTTGACCCACTGGTGAATTTTGTGGTAGAGTTTGGCAATGTCTTTGTGCGTCCAATCTTTGCCAAACTGAGGCAGGATGTGTCCCAGAGCATCAGACCTGATGGAAAATCAAGCTTCTTTAAGCATTCTAGTGTATGAAGTTGTTTTGAGTCAGACCAATTTGAACTATAACACAAGGTATGACAGCTGTATTTACTTAGTGATTGTGCCGTCTATGTCTGATATGACGATGCGATCGTCCCAGTTCCACAAATAGATGGCGGCCTCACAGCGACAGGTGCCCTGGTACTGAGTGGTCACACTAAATATCACCTTGTTGGCTCCTTCACGCAGATTCAAGTTCTCCTGGTTATAAAGTAGAGGCACAAAGGTAGTTAGGTAGATAGTCGAAAGAGCAGTCGCACATAATTTACTTTAGGGGGACATACAGGGTGAAGACACCAAGGAACTGTTTTAGATTGTGGAAAAAAAAATGCACATCTCCTTTACAGTGTGTCTACTTACTATCTGTTCAGATGTCAGACGAAGTGATTTGCGGTACATCTGTGTGAGACACTGAGTGGTGCGAAGTGTTTCTGTTGACATGCTGGAAGTGAGGATGGCTTTTTTACCAAGCCCTGCCACTGCATCTCCATTTGCATCATCCAATGTGGCTCTGAGGAAAAAACACACACACCTGCATCAAAAATTGTTGGGTGTGTGTGTGTGGTTTAACTGCTCTACATATTGAATGATATTTCAAATACATTTCTCCTGTCCTATAACTAAATTGGGCAGTAAAAAATATTAGAAAATCTGAGAGTGCAAATCTACAGCACTGTGAATTATAAAGTGAATCACTGACAGGTAACTCTCTGACGAATGAATTGAGCACTGTAAAAACAGATCTTGCATTAGATGTTATTGTTGCACCCAACGTATCCACTGAGGGTAAAATGTAGGCTCAGTTGGATTCCAAAATATGATGCATCACTTTTAATAATATCAATTATTAAACGCTAGCATGTTTGTTTTTTTTCCATAAATAAACCTACATGACTGTGCTGGGATCCCCACACTGTATTTCCTGGTCATCTTTCTTCGAGGGCTCTTGCTGAAACACCAAGAGGAGACATCTTCAGTAAACGTGCTATCGGCAGTGGCCTCCAACTGGATCGGTCAACGTGTAACCACAATTACAGCAACCTGGTTGTTGTCCATGTCTCGTCTCCTCCAGGAGAACCACCAGCGTCCCGACTTTTTGGGCATTTTGTCCTTAACTAGGCTCTGAACAGTACTCTATGGACAGAGGACACAATACCAACACATCAATTTGTTCACACCGAGTTAATTGCGTGTTGTTATGACACATTGTTAAAGAGCTCAGTCGTGAGCTTCATTAACTAAGGCTAATTTATACACTGCCTGCTGTTTTGTTTAAATGGCACAGAAACAGGATGGGGGAACTTAATCCTCCTGTCCAAAACTCTTGCCCTCTGAGGCAGCTAAGAGCGGTGACGGAGGCAGGGCATTTTATGAGTAAAGGTGAATGTCACAATACTGGGACAGGGGTGTCTAACACTCACTTCTCTCACCCCGTTGTGTTCAAAGCAATTGAAAGCTCTTACAGCTGCAGCAATCCCTCTTTGCTGCGGTGGAAAAGCCAACAGACGACTGTCAGGATCGCGCCAAAGGCCGATGTGGGAAAATGTGGGATCTCAGCGTAACAGAGGATTAAGTCAGGATTATTCTAAAAACAACAACAAACCTTGGGTAAATTCTTCTGGAAAGCTGTCATCGACAAGACCATTGGAGCAGCCACTGCCCAGTTATAATAGCTGTTAAACATGGGCAAGAACTTCAATGCAATAGAAGTAAATACATTTCATTGAATTTCATTGATGACGAAAAGACTTACTTGGAGTTGATACATATCACTAGGCTAGGGTCATCAATGATTCCTGGATTGTTGACAAAGTCCTGGTAGGACACAGAGTGCTCGAGAAACTTCTCTGGACAAACAGCAAAACACAGATGTGACACTTTCCTTCATGCATGGGCTGAATAGTGATGCCCAGATCGCACAAAATCACACTTACCTTTGGTGATTTGGCTGGTGTCGCCCACGTGTCCACAGAGGGACATGCTGACCTCTGCGGCGTAGGACGCAGAATCTGACAAGTATTCCGTACCACTGTCCAGCGCGCCCATAGACTGCGGTGACTGACTTGCTGAGCCAGAGCCTTGCTCGACAACAGGAGGGGAGCAACTATCCGTTTCACTGCAGAGATACCGCGAGAAAACCACAAAAGCTTAGTGAGAACATGCAAACACCACACAAGAAGGCCAGAGCGGAGATTTCAACACCAAATCCAAACATTACACCCACTTCAAGAATTTAATGGGACCCAATCTTCAATGTATGGCAATGATTCTGTCTTCAAAAAAATAATAATGCTCACCCATGACTGACACTAGTAACATTTATAGTAATAATACGAAACAATTGTTCATTTTCATAGTTTACATAGATCAAAAAAAGCTCAGCAACAATAATAAACCCACCTGTACCTGTATTGCTAATGTCTTCCTGACCATGTCAGCCATAAATGTGTATTATTACCTCGGCCAAGGGGAAGATCCAGTTCCAACATGCAAACTCCACACGGTAAGGTCAGACCCGAGATTCGAGCCAAGAACCTCAGAACTGTGAGGCAGACGTGCTAAACATTAGATCACGCTACTGCCCATTTTCAGAATACTATGAAACAAAATGATGCATTATTGTTTGTGAGCACTTTGAATTTTTTAGAATAACTTGACGTATGCACGTCCCACGCTGTATATGACTAATAGACGCGATGTCTTCGGGGGCAACTCCAAAAGCTGCGTCAACCTTTGTTGAGATGGCTAGTCTTTTGGATTTTCTTTTTCGTCAAGGAGTTTAACAAACGTTTTTAGAGAATTTAAGTCTGCTCTGTCCCTACTCTTTGTGCTTCCATATTGGGACAAGTAGTCGAACTGAGCAGCGGTGTTGTAAAAATCTTGTGATCTGTGGGCCCACCAAAGGTAGAAGCAGGTATCCCAAACTGGATGTGGAACAGCCTTATTAGTGCTGAGTTATGATGTAATTCTCCATCAAAGGTACCAACAGTGTCGTGAAAAAGTATTTCCTGATTATTATTATTATTATTATTTTGTTTACCCTTAATAAATAAAACTATCATTTAGGAATGGCATTTTATATGTAGGGTTGGTTTTATGAGATTAAAAGTCACTTGATGGTCTGAAACATTCAAGTTTGATAAAAACACAAAATAAAAAATAAAAAATCAGGGATAGGAAAATACTGTTTCACGACACTATATACACACATCGCGCTTTAGTCTTCTTACCTCTTCGGGAAGTAGAGTGCTGCAACCTCAGGGTCAAGTGAAGTCAGATCATCCAGGTAAATGCCTGTTGGTCCCAGATGATGATTACGTCTGGCTACAAAAGTGAATGCATGAACTTGTCAACACACGCTAGTGAGATCCCGACTGAATTCAAGATTAGCAAAACCACACACAAGATTGACGCTCACCCTTCTTTTTGTCTTGTTGCTCCTGTTGGCAAGATATCTCGGCGCAGTTTCCCAACTCCTCAGCAGCTGTCCAGCTGTCTTTGGCTTCAGCTCTCGGAGAAGTAAAGTCCGCCATTTCAAATCTGCCATCTTCCCCTCCTTCGGCGCTTGGATCGATCCCACTGTCGCCCTCATTGAGGGGGGCGCTACCAGTGCAGCTTTGTTCCCTGTGTTCAGTTTGCTGCATTTTGGAGGATTCTGCATTAACTACGCTTTCGTTGTCTGCTGTGTTTGTTTCGACCGACGTGCGTTTAGTTGGCTGACTATTATCGTCATTTTGGCCTTCAGATGCTTCACTCGTGCCACAAACTTGGCCAATAACTGTAAGGTCTTCGTGGTCAAAGACTTCAGAGTCATCCCTCTTTGTTGCTGCACCAGACTTTGGCAGGTCGCTATGGCGTGAACCGGTAAAGTGTTCATTAAAAGTGAGGGGCATCGTTTGTAAGGCGTATGTACTCAGGTCCAGAGACTGAGTCCTGGGTTGTGGCCTGACCACAGTAACCCGGCTCACTCTGCTACAGTTGTTCACGGGCTCATTAGCCATGTCAAAGGAATCTTGCCTCTGGATGGTGCGAAAATGAGAAGAGTCAGACTGCTGGAGATCCACTGACGATCTCTCCGATTGACGTGGCTGTAAAAGGGAAAGCAGACAGAGGGAGCTTTACGTTGAAAGTCTCATATGTAGGGTCGTTGCACGGCAGAGTTGCGTTTGAGTCCTTACATACCGTCGGAAAACCACCCCAGTTCCATTGCATCAGCACCCCAGAGGACTCGTGGTTTTTAACCACAAGCTCAGAGTCACTCTTAGGAGAGGATGGGCGGCTGTCAAAAACACTGCGGGGATAAGGAGAAATAAGTGTCACTGCTTGTCAGTATCAGTCACACACACACGAGGTGATGACTTTCCCACTTTTCTACAGGGGACTGGTCTCCATCCGAGTGTCGATGAGTATCTGTGCCCCCCAGCTCCTTCTCAGTTGGCTCCTCGGACAGCGAGTAGTACACAGACTTACTTGAACACACAAACAAAGCGCAGTGACGTCAGCTAGAACAAACATTACACTATACGGTAGGGTTGGACCGTGCAATTTTCAGGCAAGTAGTGAATATGAAGTGGATTCATGTGAGGTGGAGGATTGGTAACATTTTAAGGCAAAAACATGCTTTTAGGTCTTAGGCAATATCATGACAGCATTTTTTTTTTTTTACCAAATAATTCCCTCAAGTCTAAATATCAACACAAATGGCCCAAGTAAATATATATATATATAAAGGGGAAGATTCCATGGGCATGCAGATATAATAAATCTTGTTGCACTGTATATTTATTTGTCTGTCCATTTGTTAGGACACTTTCTCAAGACTTTGATTGACAGATGGGACTATTTGCTTTCAGGGGATGGGAATGATTATATCATCACTCGAACCACCAAAAAAAGAAAAAAAAAATATTCACATTTTCATCTGGACTCAAACCACCTCTTAAGCAATTTGAATGAAAATAAATGTTGCATAATCCTGCCAAAGTAACACCTTATATAAAATAATTTACCATTTATTAGGCAATAATGCGGATACCCCAAAATCTTTTTTGTTCACTGACCTGACTTGCAATGATGTGGCATGTTTTTCTTCTGAACTCTCTTGTCCACTATGATCTTTGTCGTACTCCCTATCCTTTTCTTGATCATCTGAAGAGGAAGCGCCCTCTTCTCTCTGGTGACTATCTGAGCGCACACGTTTACGACGACGCCTCTTCCTGCGAGTGCCGGAACCAGAGTGAGAAGATCCATCAATGGTTTCCTCTGTGTCATCGGGGCCGTCAAGAGGAATTGGGGAAGTGCAGAGATGGGCTGGGACTTCAGACTGTACGAAATAAATACATTGATTAAAAACTAGCCTGTAATTAATACCTTAAAGAGGGAATGCAATCAGAATGCCGTGTTGCAATGAAGGGGACTGCATAGAACATATTCTTGGAAAAAAAAACACATTTGGGTTGACTTCCACTTTAAGTCAGAATCTCTAAGGCTGGATTTAACTGGTAGCCAGCTAATCGCAGGACAAATGTAGACAAATGACAATCAACACTCACATTCACGCCTCACATTCATTTTGGACTCTTTATATGAGCTAACATACATGTTTTTGGAATGCGAGAGGAAGACGCATTGAACTGGAGTAGTTGGGAGTATGCGGAGAAAACCCACGGAAAAACCATGGAGAAGATGTAAACGCCACACAGGAAGGCCGAGATTTGAACCCAGAATCTCAGGCATGTGATGTAAATCCAGCCTGGTTATTTGTTTATCTTACCTCCAAGTTTTCATTTTCTTCAACAAAAAAAGCTTCACCGTTGTCCCCTAGTTTCATGTGTAGGTCCACTGTTTCTCCATTTATCTCGATGTCCACCTAGAGAACAACGAAAGGCATCATAGAAACTGTACGTAAAAAAACATTGTCGTGCAAAACGAATGAGGGATGGACTCAACGTACAACTTTCTCCTTGGAGCGGAGCACGCCCAGTTTTCCAAAGCGGACATGAAAGGGGGAACACTGGAACGACCCATCAGGTTGTCGCACTACGATGACATCGATCCCCCCGGTGAGAGTGGCAGGGTTAAGGCCACAGTACAGCTCCTTGACCGTCACGTACACGGTCTCTGCCAACTGGCCCACAATATTCATGGTTTGGGACTAGACACCAAAAACAAGATGGGAGACCAGTATGAACAGAAATAACACACAAAATAACTGCATGTCCTTCATTGACAGTAAAAAGTCATTATAATAACCAATAAGCAAGAAGTCTTTTTAAAAGCCGATGCGTACCTCCAAACGGACGGCAGTCTTTCAATGAATGATACAGCAGAATCTAAACACCCCCAAATTGGTCAAATTTGGAATTGAACCCCAATCTTTTTGATACGTATGCTTCCAAAGTCAAACAAAACGTGAGTTCAAACATCATGCGTTACATCAAATCTTACGAGAATTCAAATTAGTTAGCATCTAAAGGATAACATGAGTTTTGCTTTTTCTTTGGCTTGGCTTGTGATGCCAACATAGAAGAGAGAAAGTGTTATTATAACCATAGAACTAGCAATAGATGAACCTCTTGCAACATAGGAAAAGCCTGATCAGCTCAATATGAATAAAAAACACAAGCTAACCTAAATAACATCTAGCTGAAAGCATAACCTGTGTATTATGTGCATGCTTTACTTTATTTTATTCTTAGTCTACAATAGTTAACTTCTCTTTATACTTATAGGACAGTTAAGAATGTTGAAATGTTGTTTGACACATTGCCTAAGGAGATAGATAATTTATAATGTTAACAGACAGCTTAAGCCGGAAAGTAATTAGTTCACTTTACAACTGCGCCAAAACCAAATGATGCAAAATCAAAAAAAAAAAAAAACAGACAAAAAGAAATCAAGCCAGGTTAGCCAAACCTTACTTGTTTGGCTCCGGATTCATACAGAATGCAATCCGCATTCTACTGAGCAAGCCACAACTTGCTTAAACAAGCTACTGCACAGCTTTGCCAATAAACTCATTTACTGCATTGACAAATTTACTTGTCTTTTCACAGTCCGTCCATTCAATCCCAAGATCATATTTATATTTTTTTCAAACGTTAGGGTAAAAAAGGGTCTGAAAATGTCTGGCCAGTGAATGAGTTAAGGATACCGAAACTTACCGCATCCGCTGTGTTAAGACTGGTATCAGTATTTTCTGTCATTGTAATTCATGACCTGTTGACACGTTTTTTTTTAAAGCCTAAAACTTACCATTGGGGGGGAGTATTTGGATTCGCACTCACAGTAAGTTAATACTATCCAACCACTGTGCCACAGTACATTAGTGTGTCATGAGAGATCATCAGATGCACGGGAAATTACCTACTTAATGCGAAAATTATTTTAGCTATGTTATAGCTTTTCAACCGTGACTCACAGAGACTGAGCTGGTGACGGTGTATTTCTTCGATTCCTGCAACTGCAAGTGTATCAGTTTTGTTTTCAACCAAATCGGCCCAGATTTCACTCCAAGAACATTTTCTGCTTGACTAGTATTGTGTCATATAATTCCAAGTCAAGTGACTCAAGTCTTACCCACAGTGAAGGATGCAGATGCTCTTCAGATTTCTCAAGCAGGCTTTGATTCCTTGACTTTCTCTCTGCCATACCGCAGCACCATTAAAATCTTGCACACATATATCACACACCAGGCCCTGGTTGCCAAGGTAACCCACGTCTATATTATTCATATTACTCATCAGTGCCCAATGATAACTTTTAATTTGCTTGAATCATTCCAAATAACACTCCAGAAAAGTTTATCCCAACCGCTCTACTTGACTCCAATTTGGCCAGCTGCATTGGCAATCTACAGTCCTGTCACATCGCTGATCAATTCCGTGAGTGACGCTGATCTATGAGTTCCGGGCAAAATGAGGCAACAACGATGAGAGAGTCCTAGCACATTCAAACACTCTCGCTTCCTCTCTGTTTCACTTAACGCAGCACACACAGACACCACCCACTGCCCAGTTCGTACTTCCTCACTGTCGCTGCACATGACAGCCAAACCAGCAATTTCTGAGAGGCTTTGACAGGCTATTCAAACCAGGCTGGCATGGAAACACAGTGCATACAACTCATCAGTCAGTCGTCAGTTTCTGGACCTGACTACAGCTCTCCGGCCCCTGAGGGGTGAGACAGCAATAGAGCCGTGGGAATTCTTGGTCCATTGGGGAGGAAGTCAAGCAAATATTAAGGACGTATCATGGACGCTCAAGACCACTTCAAGAAGTAAGACCATCAATATGTAATTTAGACATTTAACTTACCATTGATATTTAACATGATAATGCGATCCACGAGTGCACCTCTATTTGTTGTTAAATGACTGATTTACTTAAAACGATGCTCTACGGAAAGATGATGTGAGAACAGGTCTAAGATGTGTGGTTTGGTCACTTGATGCGGTAGAAAAATTATTTTCTGTTGTGTTTATTTTTGTTGTCGTTCTGTTTAGTTATTTTCTTTGTATTTTTTTTATTTACTGTTGTATTCTTTGCCTAGTTTTTTTTCTTTCCATTTGCTGTTGCTTTTAGGTCTTGGTGTTTTGCTTAGGTATTTGTTTTTGTGTTTTCCCCCCCTATTTGCGGTTGTGTTTAGTTATTTGTTGTTGTGTTTTGCGCTTCAAGGCCACCATACAATACTACTCAGATCAGCTATTTTATTATGAACATCAAGAACAGGATTAGTCCTCTACAGTTATCTAACTTAATTACAACTTCTTATCAAACTTGGTTTTGTTCTCATTAAATACAACACTCACTGATTGCGAGTGGGGTTCCGCTCCCACTGTACGTTTACAACACCAATACTGCTATAAACCAACAAGACGCTCGGATAAAAGTTGTTCAAACTAACCAACAAACTGGCTTGCAGTATTAAGTGATATACTAACAGCACGACACGTCTGTTATTGTAATAATTTAAAAGCACAATTATGATTGGTAAATTACTCCTTACCACATCTTCAAAGCTAGTGGCAACATCAACGGTCGTTTCAACTGTTACAGTACCAAGATAACATTAAGGATTTCGTAACACCGTCACCGTAACCTCTGACAATTTGACTATGTTTAAATGTCGAACATAAAGATCCAGAAAACTGGTTTCACAGAGTTGATTAAAGTGTAAGAAAACTTACCTTTCGGGACGCTTTTCAGTTTGTGAAGGCGTCAGCCATTGTGGATACTTCCGGGTGCACGACGCGTGCACGTGACACCAGCAGCCAATGAACAAACCGGGATGCATTCAGACCCGCCCACGAGTTTGATGTGTCAACTTTGTCAACAAAGCTTCTTTGCTGGAGTTTGGCCTGCTGAATTAGCATAGTACTGTGAAAACAACTTCGAGCTAACACGTTTATACTAGGTCGACATAAAGACCTTACTCACAAACATGTATTATAATTGTCAGCAACATATCACTTTGTTCCTTTGCAGTAGTGCCAGGGCTGTGACTAGACGTGTACTCACCTCGCTATTGTGTTAGCAAGACAGTGAAGTCACGCTTCTTTGTACTGAAGTATGTGACGTTAAAACAGGGTGCATACTTCTTCTTCTTTTTTTTTTTACATTTCTTGTCTTGTCATGTCTTTAAAAAATATATATGAATAGATAAAATAATAAGAGGCTTGGTATTTATTTTTAAAAGTTTGAGAACCACTGGATAATGGATGGATGGATGTACTGTATGCTTCAATAGTTTCAAATTATTAAACTGTTTTATCCAGCAGAGGGTGTTATTGCATTTGTAGAACAATTTAAGCTCTTTCATTGACGTTTTGCAGTACAAGAGCATGCAGTGAACCCCAAATAAAAAAAATGTACCGCACACAAAATTATGTCTTTTTTTAATGTAAAATGTTGTTTAAAAAAAAAAAACTAAGTCTTACCACCCAGTGATTCAACACTGGTGGGATATTTTGCGTTGCACACCACACACAGAGCCAGATAACACACATAACTGCATGCAAGGAGAAATATCAGAATATTATTTGCATATTGCTTTATACAATGTCCAACCAAAAGTAAGCACTGTCACATGATTTGTCGGTATTGAATGTTATACGTGCACTCAAAATGATCGTAAAGTGTTTATTTGCAAAGGTTACGAACTTATATTCGTTGCAATGCGATGAACCAACAAACGTATTATTAATATTATTATTATTATTATTAGTAGTAGTAGTAGTAGTAGTAGTAGTAGTAGTAGTAGTAGTAGTAGTAGTAGTAGTATGTAGTAGTAGTAGTATATTTTTTGGTAGTGCTATATTGAAAGTTTGTTTGTCCAATATACAGTGCAATAGGGGTCTTTCTTTTACATGCTAGTGCGGCACATCTTCAAATCAAATCAATTTTTATTCCTATAGCACCTTTCATACATAAAATGCAACTCAAAGTGCTGTGCAATAAAAACGTCCAAAATACAACATAAAAACGAAATCCGCTCCCTCCATCCCTCCCAACATACACAAAGACATATCCACAAGCACGCCTGCACTCACACACACACACACACACACACACACAAAACACACGCATACACACAACCTGATAAACGATGTTAAAAAAGATCTTAACCATGAAGGGAAGTGTACAGCAATGGCATAAATCAAGCTGTTCCCAACATATTCAAGTCACAGTGGTGGCAAAGCAAAGTGCCTATTTAAGGGAAGTGCTGCTCTTATAACTCACACACTGATGCTCACATTGTGTCTCTGCATCTGCTCACAACACTGCCCCATACTGCACCTCCTCCTCCTAAATATTTAGGCCCCTTTCTCTAAATAAGGCCGCCTTATCGTAGTTCCTGTCATTTCTGCCTACTCCCCCCTACAAACATCTTCGCTTGCGTCTGTGTGGCAGTAGCAAGCTGCAGCCTGTGCATTCTTTTGCCTTGTATGGAGAAATGGCCTGGCCCTGAGATGTCTTTGTACGGGACGGGCCGACCTCGTCATTGGCCGGGACGGGAAGGGGAGGGTCTGATTCTTTAAACAAACTTTTCAGTGGGACTGCCTGCCTCCCTTCCCACTTAGTGCTGTGTCTGGAGCAGTGGACAAAGGGTGTTTGAGGGACTCCCGCATAGTTCTACCTGAAGCCAAGGTGAGAAAGAAAGCTTTTTTTTTTCCCACTGGATCGTACATGAAGTGTTGAGTGCGCTGTGGATTCTGTGGAAATGTGCTGCGAGTGAGGATGTGGTGATTGCAACACAGGGCACCCAGATGGCTTATTTGTTGTATACTGGATGTAGCGGAGTGCACTGTACTGTGTGCGTGGTTGCTCCATTACACAGTGGAATTCCTCTGACCCATTTAGATCTCTTTCGCTCCCTCACCGAGGCTCCACATTTGATGTTTTTGGAACTCCTGACCTTTGAACTCCACTCCACGGTTGGGTGAACAGTAAGGGATGACAGGAAGGCTGTTTAGTCACATCTGCCTTGTGCGAGTGACTGTGCGTGGGTGTTTTTGTGTCAGAGGAGTTGTGCTAGGATTAAGAAGATAAAGGTCAAGAGCAGTCATTCTCAACTGGTGGGTCAGCACCCAAAATTGGGGCCCACATACACAGACGCACGGATTGAGTACACGTCTGCCTCACAGTTCGGATCGCCATGAATTTTGTCATCTACTCCGGCTTCCTCCCTCATTCCCCCCAAAAAAACATGCGGGGTTAGATTTATTGAAAGTAAGTCAGTAAGTACTGTAAAGTCAACTACACTTTAAATGCATACTAGTCATCACAGGTGAAATAATGCAAAAGTATAGGACTGATTTTGTTGTGACCATTAATTATACCCAAATGTGATTTTTTTTTTTTTTAGGCTTGCGCAATTTGGGTAACAGTTTTTGGCAACTATTTAACACGCATTCTTTGTGGTTCTAGAACAAAACCACAATCCTATGGTCCTATATAGAACCAAATGAGAATCAAAATAGTTACTGGATATTATAACTAATATATTATCTAATGAACTTTATGGTGCTATTGCTATAACAAATCATGGGTACGCTATAGAACTAGCACCTTTCTGTTTGTCATTTAAACTGTGATAGTGGCAATATAGTTCTATTCTATTCTAAAAAAAAATGGTCCTACGAACCTGGGAAACTGTAGTACACTCTAGAACCTCTGCAGCACCTTTTTTTTTTTTTTTTTTAAAGTGCAGCATCCCCAAGTGGAATGAGTTTAAAAGAGTCTCATCTAGGGACCAAAAGCAATGATGAACCCAAGCCAAGCCAGGCTGAGCTCTGTTGCCCAGGTCCAAAATAGTTGCGATTGTGTTTGTTGATTCTCCCACTGCGCATAGCTGAAGCTCTCTAAACCGGACTCATTGATCATACTCTGTCCTGAAAACAGTCCTCTACTGTTCCACTACGCCAAAGAGATAACACAATTAAAGGGCCTCAAATTAGACTGTTTACATTGGTGCTACTTCAACTTTCATCGTACACGCACACACAGCCTAGTGATGAAAATCTATGTGGATGAGAGACAGCTTTATCTGATTGTGGAATTTCATGGTTACTTAGGGGATAACTTGGAACGTATGGGTGCTGGTTTATTTCCAGTTTATTCTTGTACTGAGAGCTTGGGAGTAATACAAAAACATCTTTATTTTTAGGAAATATGAACCAAACCAACATATTTGTATGTCTGCATTGGTCGCTTATGTCTTTTTGTCTTACCGTTGTACTTAAGAGTAATGGTAGCATTATGACAGGTTTATTAATGGTTTATTACAGTTTGGTAATACTGAAAACGCTGTCAAAAAACATTACAAACATTAAGTAGTTGTTTTTTTTCATGTACAGTAGATATCATAAATGATATGACAGTGTTTGCTGTCTGAAATAATGGTAGAGAGCAGGAAAGCGAAGGCATAACAGGAAGGGCCTGGCTTGGGCCAAAATGTAGGCCAGTAGTGACTTAACCATTTTGGTATGTGCTTTGATGCCACTAATGCGGTTATTCATTAACATGACAAAGTCATACTGCTGAGATTCTTCGAAATGATGTTTATGAGATAATCATGAGACAATTAGAAAGTGCCAGCAGTCAACCGCGGTTATAGATGGCGAAATGCTTCAGTGCGTTGAACACAATGACAGACTTCATGGTGCACACCCCCGTGGAAAGAGAGTTTGTGACTATAGAGCAGCTGAGATCTATTTATAATCGTTTAAGTGATGTGGCAGGCCCTAAATATATTGTGACGTTGTGCACTTGTTTACCAAAAATGGGCAATCGTTGCTTATTTAGCTAACATAAAATCCAATGATTGTAAAGATTAAGAACCTCTTGTAATCGTCCATATTGTGGCCGTCTTCTTGTTTTGCAACTGGTTGAAATGAAATACAGTCGTGAGGCTCAGGGACGCAAAGAGTGTGATGTCACCCTGGTGTGACTCATCCATTAAAACGGACCTGAAGCATCCTGCACCCTGCAAACCTGAATGATCTCTCTTGGTATCAACAACAATCACAACACACACACACACACACGTCAGAGCTGAATATGAGTGACAGGTCTATTTGTGGGTGCATGTCAAGTTAGCTCCTGTGGAGATGTCATTTTCACACCCATCACTGGAGACAGACTGTGAGAAGATGCGAGAGTGATGATAACCCATGCTGTTAGTGCACTCTGTATTTTCTGAACTCGAGATACAGCCAGGATCCATTTTGGCAAGTATGTTCCTCGTATAGATTACAGTGCTGTACACAAAGTAAAAATCGGAACAAAGTAAAAATGTCAAACAGTCACTGTACTAATAACATAACAATAGTGAGCACGCTACAACACTAAAACAATGCAGAGTTTCATGCGTGAAAGCCAAAGAACAAAAAATGTGTTTTAAGATGCGTTTTAAAAATGGACAGAGAGGGGGCTTGCCAAAAATTAAATTAGTTCACTGTTATGTAACAGACACATTTTAAAGACATCTGCACATAAAAGATGTAGTTGTTGAATTTGACACTTGGGTGGCCAGAGAAATATGTGTACATAAAATATTAAAGGCAAATTTTCCAAAATATGTCCCATTTAAATCAATTTGTGCTCAGGCCCAAGCCCAGCTGCAGCCATGTCGAGCAAGCGCGCCAAGGGGAAGACGACGAAGAAGCGCCCCCAGAGGGCCACCTCCAACGTGTTCGCCATGTTTGACCAGTCTCAGATTCAGGAGTTCAAAGAAGCCTTCAACATGATTGACCAGAACAGGGACGGCTTCATCGACAAGGAGGATCTGCATGACATGCTGGCCTCTTTGGGTACGCCCTCAATTTCATTGGACCACCCTGACTGAATACAAACGATGTAATATTCTCGCCGTCAGGTAAAAACCCGTCCGATGACTACCTGGAGGGCATGATGAGCGAAGCACCGGGACCCATCAACTTCACAATGTTTCTCACCATGTTTGGCGAGAGGCTGAATGGCACCGACCCAGAGGATGTCATTCGCAACGCCTTCGCCTGCTTTGACGAGGAAGGGTCTGGTGAGTTGACATCACATTTGGGTCACTAAAGTCAAATTGGATGCCGGATTTTCGTGAACGGCAGAAATACCCGTGCGGCACGTGGCGTAACTCTGCACAGGGGCAGGTTAGATCTGGTGTTGGGAATTTTGCAGACAAGCACAGACCGGTGGTTCTGAGAAAGTGAGGTCTGCGCCGTTGTGGGAGTGGTAACTACAGACTTGAACCGCGGCCAATCAAAGCTGGTCCTTTCATCCCCTTGAAATGAGGCGTGCTAGTCACACATTGACAGTCTTGGCAAGGAGGAGAGCATGTGATGTGGGTACTTGGAGACCGCCCTCCCGATAGGCGTGTCTAGACCATTTTTAAGGGTGCTGAAGATCCCTTAAATTAAATCCAAGCACCCTGAAAAGTTGAGAGATTTTGTTTAGTTACAGAAATGTCTACATGAACATTAACAATAGATGCATTTTTTTTAGGGGGACAGAGCAAAAATAATAAAGTTCTTTGAAAACAAAAATGACTTTTGACTTTTTTCATATTTGGTGAGATGCTGGTTTACCAAGGATAGCATTTTGTAACCGAACAGGAAGACTGGACCAACTGTCAAACATAGCAGTGACAAAAGTGCAGCTGTACCACCGTTGCTACAACTCCTGGTTGCCCAGCCAGTTGCTGCCAAGCAGTATCTTTTCATCGCTGTTGTCTGTTTCCTTTTCTTCTATTGTTTGCCCATATTGCACCGCTTATTCGGCCAGCAGGTTTTTTTCAAAGGAGTCAAATTTTGAGCTTCTCTGCAAAGCCATTCGTAATGCCAGGGTAACGTTTTTGCCAGCTGGCAAAAATGTAGCATTTCATCAAAATCACCTGTTGACACAGGCTCAGAGTGAAGCTAATTGCATAACTCTCAGGGCTGGGACAATACACTTTTGTCCCAATCCGATATGGATTCTGATACTTATTATAAAAATATATATTTGAAAAAACTGAGGCATGTGTTTCCAATAATAATAATAATAATGTATCAAAAGTATCAATACTTCAATGTATCAATCTTGGTATTGTCGTAAAAAGTATAACGATACAATATTTTTTCCCAGCCCAAGTAATTAGTAATTTTAACTCAATAGCCGCAATTACCCGTATTAATTCAAATCTGTTTGGATTCAGTTACACTTTATGTTATGAAGCTAAGATTACTTTTCAATGATGCAACAGAGCTCTGCTTAATTTGAAAACCAGATAAATTCATTTTGAACGTGGTTTTACTAATCTATGACTACAGCTAATCTCGGATAAAATCACACCTTGATGATTTGTTGATTTAATGATTCGTCCGATGTTCGTATTTCCCCTTTTCCCTCCAAGGTGTCATCCACGAGGACCATCTGAGGGAGTTGCTGACCACCATGGGCGACCGCTTCACAGACGAAGATGTGGACGAGCTCTTCCGCGAGGCGCCCATTGACAAGAAGGGCAACTTCAACTACGCCGAGTTCACCCGCATCCTCAAACACGGCGCCAAAGACAAGGATGACGAGTAGAGCAGGAAGGGGACGCGACCACCCACCGGCCTCTGCACACACACCCCACCGCTCGTCCGTTTCCACGTCCTACTTTTATGAAGTAATACAGTACATGTATCATATCATTTTATAAAGGTTGGGGATGAATTTGCTTTGTGAAATATGTCCTAATGGTCGATCTTGAAGGTTTTCATTAAGTGTAGCTTTGAGATGCTCTTTACATAAAGTATGCAAGCTGAGAGCTGATTGGACAATCAGATGCATTTCCTGCCGCTTAGCTAGCACACTTGCAAAAAGCATTGCAAGCTTCCTCCAGCGTTGGTTTAACTATGTGACATTTAAATGGATCGAGAAATAGATTGCTCGTATTGTTTGATTCCTTTCGGACAAGGGCGGGGAACCACGGGCCATAGAGGTCTGTGAGAGAGAAGCAAGATCTCAAAGAAACTGTTAGAACAAATAAAATGTCTGACCCACATATGGCTATGATATGTAGTAAAAATGAGTAGCATAGTTGTTCACAATTTTAGCAGAGGATAAAAACTTAAAAGGCTCCAAATAGGAAGTTGCCCTCGCCGTTTTGTATGACAATCGAATGTGTGGTGTGCAGTATGTGGACTTGATGGGGTGGGATTTGAAGTTTGTGGTCAACTCCAATTTTACCAGTTGGTTGCGTGTGTTTGGTCAGGATCAGTTATGTGTGTTGTGAAATTGTGAAACCGCAGGGTATAAATTGCTCAGGTGAATAAAGTAGGTTCATCCATGCCTTTTGACCAGAGGAAGTTGTTTTTGCTCTCTTACTAATTATTTTGGTTTAAAACAAACGCAACGTGACGTTTGTGAACCAAGCCAATCGCAGAGGGGGAATCCATAATCGGATTTAAGCGTTGTGTTGTCAGTTGAGTGCAACTTTGTGTCCTTCGTAAGGTTGAAAATAACATTTCCCTGCATTGAAAATGTGGTCGTTCCATTTGGGACCGAGTGGGAGTACTTTGATTGACGGCAGCAAAGCCATCACATTCTTAAAAGACACTTTCCTGAAGTATAAGATTATCTGCTGGCTGGAGCATCTATTTAGCATTAAGATTCATTTATGATAGCCCCCCTCCCTTTTTTTTTTTTTTAAATAAAGGAACACTTGGTAATGACCATTAGTTTTTTGCTATCCAGTCGCCAACAGGTTGCTGTAAAGTCCAGCATGGTAAAAAATGCTGGCAAATGCTGGTGTTTTTTTCAAGTTTCTAAAGCTAAAATAGAAATCAAAATCAAATCTGGGTTTCCTTCAATACTATAAAACGCCACAACGCCGAGAATTCATGAAAAACTGAGCTTTTATTTCTTTGAAACGCTTATACAAAACACACTTAAAGTTTAAGGCATATATTGCACAAACTATTGAGCTCATGTATATATAAAAAAACAAAACAACAAAACATGGGTTCTGGGGGGACATCATCAATCCCTCAGTCAAAAGTTTAAGGCACAGACGCCCGTCATACTGCTAACGGTCAGTAACATCATGAACATTTTTGAATGGGCTTGTCAGTGAGGAAATGACAATCTTTGAGATGAATATGTCATTACCAAACTAAAATGCCTTTACCTTGAAAACATTTACATACAAAACAAGTTTTTCCACTTGGAATGTCAAGCATCTAAAACGTACAAAACCATGCTATCTAAAACCTGTTTGTCTAATTCTTTTAACCAGACATCTCCGGAATCACGAGCCACATAGTAGTAGTAAAAAAAAAAAATAATAATAATAATAAAAAAAAAAAATAGTACTTTAATACTTAGTTATCTACGCAAGACCTAATCCTGGCGTGACCTGTGTAAAATGAGGTATACATGCACATCCATTGACAACATGAACAAAACCTGAAAGGAACTGACAGTATTGAGATTCAACGTGAACAAACAGCTAGAAGGAACTGGATTGACATTGAAAAAAAAAAAAAAAAATGAAAGAAAGAAAAAAAAAAAAGTCACCCATCTCTTCGCACATGCAACGTACGTAATGGTACAAACTGGCCATGGTTCAATGACTCTGGTAAACAGGAACCTCACAATTCTGCTACAGTATCTCTATGATGTCGACATTCAGCCGCACAAATATATTGCAGTTAGTCTAAAGACAGTTTCATGGAAACTACGATTTCATGAATGACTGGACATTTCTAAAGCACAGATGAAAAGTGGGGAAAACAAGGAATACGCCTAAATAAACACTCAGCTGTGACATTCAACTTTGGCCAAATAAGTAAGATATGGTCTCACAAGAAGATCAGTCTTGTCAATTGCCTCAGACAAAAGGGTGCCAAAAGTGTAACAGAGCCGCAAGATAAGCATGATGTCATCAAGCTGCTACACTCGACACCATCATCGACTTCACTAACAGACCCACTGTGACCATCCTTTCATTCCGCAAGGCCCTCAAGGACAATACTGTTGGAATGAAGGATAACACTTCGCGCGCACGAGAAAATCCTTTGGCTAAAAAATAAAGACATGGTGACAGTGGAACAAGACATAAATGGTACAGCTTTACTGAAGAAAGTCACAATTTACTCCAGTTAACCCCTACGGGAGGGGGGGAAAAGCCAATGAGGATCATTTGAATTGTAAAAACGAGGACTATGTTGATAGTGTAACATTTAGTAAAAACAAATGCAACCAATGGAACGTGTTTGAATAGCTTTTATACATTCGAGAAAGATTGCTACTGAAGGCGTCGCAAAACGCACGCTACGACTCATATGCACTGAATGGAATGCTCAGAGCGTTGCTAACAGCAGCTGCTTGATTCTAAAGCACTTCGAGAGGAAGTCAAGTCAAACATTTTCCTCACAATGTTTGAATATGAAATAAACAGCGAAATCCACCCGTTTTTATCCATCTCAGCGGGCGGCCATTTTACCACTTGCTGCCGACTGAAAAGTAACATCACATTGTGAACGTCGCATAACCAAACCGAGAAAACGGGTCCAAAACGTGATGATCGTTACCTGAGCCTTTTGGCACTGTGATGTCACTTTCAGTCGACAGAAAGTGGCAAAATGGATGGCCCTCGAGATGGCTGGAAAAAAAAAAAAAAAAAAACGTGTGGATTTTGCTGATTAATTCATATTCCATAAACGCAACAATGTGGGGGCACATACAACATTTTGTAAAGAACATTTTTGATTTGACGTTCCCTTTAAAAAAGAAAAAGAAAACAAAACGGAAAACTTGCTTGAACCAGCAGCTCTTTAAAAAGAAAAATCATACATGTAAAATAAAAGTCCTGTATTTCGCAGGCACAACTCAATGAGGAGTGGTGATTAAATTTGTTCAGTTTTTTTTGTTTGTCTGTCCCACTCTGGCCCAAAAAAAGGTAAGCCCTTGCATTCTACTCACTGTGTGCAGGCCGTGTGTTGCGGGCCCCACACTGTGCTGGTGATGGGCGCCTTCACCACTTGGAGAGGGCTGGGCTGCCTGGCGTCGGCGTGGACCATGCTCCACACGCTGGGCACCACAGCAGAGTTCCTCTGTGAGCCGCCGCCGCCGCCGCCGCCGCCGGCGGTTGCGCTGAGGTGCTGGGAGAGGCCCAGGAGAGGTGCGACATTTGACCTCGGCGCTTTGAGGAGTTGAGACGGAGCCTGGCCGGAGGTAGCCACCGACGAGGGCAGAAGGGGCGGCGACGCCGGCGAGGGAACGGCGAAGGGGAATAGCTGGGATTTGTGGAAGGGCAGGTAAAGCGGGCCTGCGAACGAGGTGACGGTCGGAGTGGGAGGGGCCGGAAGGAGGGTGACGGCTGCTGGTGACGCCTGGCTTGTGGCGGCGATGCAGGTCGGGCCCGGAGCTGGGATCGGCACTGGCCTCGTCAAAGGCACAGGAGGACTATTCGAGGCTGGATCTGGATCGGTAAAATGCTTGTCAGACTTCGGCTGCCCAAACACTGTCACCAAGGTTGGCACGTGGGCTGGGATGAGCTGTGACTGCTTGGGGTCCTTCTCCAGTGGACTCCAAATGACTTTGGGCATGGGCAAGGGGGACAACCTGGGGGCTGAGACCAGGACTGAAGCTGGTGCAGATGGAGCAGAAGACTGAGGAGTTTCTGACGCTCCGGATGCCACGGATACCGCCATCGCCTTCTCCATCAGACTCTGGACTCTGCATGGATCCAAGACTTGCTGGCTGTCTTCAGGAGGAGGCGTGGGGCCCATGTCACTAGCATAAGCGCTACACTGTGAATCCACCGTCTCAGTCTTTACGCTCTCTTTCGGAATGTTGGGTCTCTCCTGGATCAGGTTCAGGTTCTCCTGCTCCGCTGCCCTCTGCAGCGCTGCGTCGACCAGAAGCCTCAGATCACTAAAATCCTGAGTGGGGATGAGCTCGGGCGGCGTCGGGGGAGGGGTGTTGAAGAGGCCGCCGGTTGGGCTCGCTGCTGCTGTTGCCGTGTTAGCTCCTTGCTCCTCTGCCTCCCTCAGCAGTCTTTGCGTGTCAAGCTTCATCAGAGCCTGAACCGAGCCGTCCTTCCCGGGGTAGCCTGCTCCAGTCAGAATAGCGGTGGCCGTGTTGCCGAGGACGCCGAGGTCCAGCGTGGGGGTCGAGCGGATGACAGACGGGCGCTGTTGAGTGGAGCCAGCGGACGAGCGGTTCTCGGGGGAGCTGGCGCCACCGCCGGTGGATGGGTGGCCCTCGCTCTTGCCGATAAACTTGCGGGAGACGGTGAACTTGGTGGGGTCTTTGCCATCTTTTCGCAGCAGGTCAGGCAGGAGGCGGCGGCGTGCATTAATGAACCAGTTACATATCTGAACGAGAAGAATGGGGTGGACATTAATATAAGTGATGACATTGTAGACAGGCGGTTTAACATGGCGGCGGGTTGATTACGATCGGTTTCACTTGCTCTTGAACATGATTCTAATTAAACCATGACACACTATCATTATGCAGCCAAGACTGAGGAGGAGCCCTGTAATGTGAAGCACCACAAACCAGGGAAGAACGGGTTTGCAAAATCACATTGGTCAACACAACGCATAAAAACAACAACTAATATATTTAGAAATGCAGTATTTATGAATTACGGATCAGGTTCACAAACTACAAAATTGTTTTATTCTGAAACGTCAGAGCTATAAATTACAACATGGTAAAATCCATCCAAGTTTTTATACGTCAAAAAGAAAAAAATGAAAATATCTCAAAAACCTGATGTGTTAGAAAAGAAGTAAAGACATTCTTTTAAATCATCAAAAAAACTATTTAGTCACATTGAAATATACTCTCAGTCTCAGCCGATCCCTTTCAGGTGGTATCTGGACCACTTCACACACTGGTGGTCGCTGTTTTTTCTTAGCCATGCGGTGTCATATATGGCAGACATGACCAGACATGACCTCGCTCTCTTTCGTGGTACAACCTTTTTAAGACACATGGCAGTAATGAAGGTCTGTGCTCAAAACATTGAGCCACAAGGAGAAGCTAGCCAAAAGACATTCCAGTGAAAACTTGTGGCTTATGCACATCTTTGTGATGAGATGAGAGGAAATGAAAAAAAACATCTAAGGATTGTTGGGGCAAAATAGTGAAATCTGTGTTGTTGTGCACTTTACAGCAAGTTACACTTTTTAACAAAATAAATTATCTATACAGTAACTCCCCATGAAAATCACAAGTAGTCGTTACCACCTTGCCAAAATATTTAGAATTGTCTACTGGTATAATCTACCGCGCATGTCCTCTCGTCATTTTTGGAACATGTTCGGCATGATCCGCGTTATTGTATCTTAAACGGGATATCAAAATTGACATTTTACTGTTTGTATATAAAAAGTTAGGTCTCTGGGATCCCAAGACGCCCATTAAGCGTGAAATTTATCTGAATCTTTATTTAATCTGCCAATTTTTTTAAAATGTCTCTGAGCAAGTTTTTCAGAATTTTATAGGGATCATTTACAAAATGCTGTCCACGTACAGAGTTTCTCCACCCGTGACTTGACAGCTTGGCCGGGGCGAAGATCTACCACTTTCAAGTGACAGCTGAAATATTAACTTTGTTTGGATCAACATGTAAGCAGAGCTGCACAGAGCTTTGTTGGATGCACATTTTAGCAGTATGAACCCCTGATAACCAAGACATGCAGTCATTTATTGTATGTTAAGCTTGTCAATGTGGTAGCGCAAAGGGGATTTGTGCTTAGGAAATGTGTCTGCCGCATGCACACATCAGGCACAATTATTTACTTGTGTGGTGTGGGCGCTAAGTGATGAAGTGCTGCCTACATGAGTGAATTACAAATTACTATTATCTTCTTGGTTTTACTTTACTTGGGTGCTCATGTGCACTTTTTGTAAGATTCTGGCCTCAACAGAATCCCTAACTTGTCCAACATGTGTTCCATGGTGAGCATTTAATCATTTTCCCGAGACAAGAGCCACCCCCAGAACGCAGTCTAATTCAGCAAGGATACTATATGATGTCGAATAAATAAACAGATTCAAATACATCAACTTGAAATCGGCTTCCTACCTGCAGCACAGAGAGGTTGGTCTGGCTAGACAAACTGAGTTTCTCCTGTTCCGAGGGGTAGGCGTTGAAGCGGTGCTCGTACAGCCAGCTCCTTAGAATCTGCACTGCCTCCTTGGGCAGGTTGCCACGGCGACGGCGCTTCCCGAAGAGTCCCTTTCCTGACAGGTCGAGGGGGGAGCCGTCATCGCTGTCCGACATGGCAGAAGACTGCTCCTGCTCCATGTGACGCTCTTCTTCTCCAGCTGGGAAAAGGTGGCAAGTAGTGAGTCGTGTTCAGGGATACTGCAGCCATTGTTCTCAAATACAAAAAATTGCTCCATTAAAGATGAAACTAATGCTAATGAAATGGCTTTCAATAATCTGGTACCAGCAGCGAACCCTCAATGGGCCTTAAAAGCCTTCTTAAAAGACTTCATTCCGAGCGAGGTCGTTGCGTTTATTGTTGGGAGTTTTTGGGTGGCCAATGGAGGGAATCTCCTCTTCAAAATGGAACATGCCTGATCCCTTGGGGTGGGCCACAGAATGCACTAAATGTCTCTCTCTCTCTCTCTCTGCGGCTGAGTGAAACCTGACCCCCAGGGCAGCGCCTGTCTTCACAAAGGAGATTGTGTGCATATCAACATCACAGTGGCTGCTGGCCCAGGAGTCCATTGACCATACGAGAAAGAAATAAGCCGTTTTCACCTCGTACTGAGGCTCAAACACTGCTACCTTACAAACTTGTTACTATGTGCCTTGTGTGCTAAACCCACAGTAAACATTGTTTTTATAAATCTGCGTTGGAAACCTAATTTTAACTACAACTAATTTGGAGAATCCCTTCGGTTGTAATTGTGTTGTGGTTGTTGTTAACCTACCATATGTGGGCCACAGCCAGGAGTAGGAGCATTTCATTTGGCATGCCACAAATAAAACCCTCATTGGACAACTAAAGTTTACTTCTACTGATTTAGAGTGAAACCTACAGCCTGTGAGCCATACTTGCTAGCATTTGACCCAGACTGCCAGACATTCTAAAAACAAGTAAAACCTAGGGAGGAAATGCTATAGCGATTTAATCTACAAATGCTTTGGATTTAAAACATTCGTGCGTTGCATCACATTTTAATCATCATTGAATTTAGTTTGGGCCCGCTGTCAACTTGATAAAAATAAAAAGTCAGAATTTGGATGAACTTTCGTCCATGCATCCATGGACATCTTTTTCCAAAGCGCTAAAAGTCCAACTAGATGTTCTCTCCTTGGCTACCTCCTGTTGTTGTCGACTCGTTGCGTATCCCAGCTTGCAGCCCGAGCCACATTATCTGCCATTGGTGGCACCTCAATGTCAAAAGACAGACCAAACTTTTTGGGGGTTTTGTTTACAAGCGCACGCTGCTTTCAGATCGGTTCGAGCGCGAGCCGAGTGTCTCTTAAAAGCTTTCTACTGTCCTTATTTATTTATTTTTACATCACAATAATGTTGTAGTCACGTTTGAGAGTCGGTACTGAGTGTTTTATAGCGCGACAAAAAAAAAATCTCAGCATCGCACGAGCCTGTTAGCGGAGACCAACAAGTTTTCATGCTAGCACGTTTTTTTCAAAGACATCCACGTTTGACGGACAGCGTTTTTAAAAAACCGACAGAATTGTATTTTGGGACACAAAGGGGGCAGACGGGGAGCCGCATGTCGCTCGACCAGATGGACACGATGCCTTTAGGCTAGTGGGCTGCCTCGGGAGATAACTAGCTGGCTAGCTGTCCCTCCACAATTAAACACAAACACGCCGCATTGGCTGGCGACGCACGCACACAAAACACGCATTCCATGCTAAACCAACAGCAAAGCCACATATGGGTCACCCGAGAGATTCAGACCCCGTTTGGAATGGAAACTGAGAGATTGCGAAAAGAACACTTACTTCGTTTGAATGCTTTCATTCTTTGTTGATGGCTGGCTCGCTGCTGGAAAGCACGCAGCTGTCCAAGTTGCTTCTGTGGGGAAGCGTGCCCGCGAGACAAACGACGGTTGACACAACAGCACTTTCTTCCCACACGCTCCTTTTCCCTCCCGTCTTCCCCAAACTTAAACGCGTCGCCTTTGTGGTTGTTCCGCGCGCAGAGGTTTGTGCAGACAGCCAGTTCCCATCCCACCGTTTGCTTTCTTGCGAGGATAAATGTTTTCTTTCGGCGTCGCTTGTTCTTTACCTGCACGCAGCAAGCGCAGCTCTTTGCCAATCTTGACAGTCGCCACTGGAATGGTCCCGCCTTATCGACGGCTGTGGGCCAATCACGAGCTTCCGTTTTGCCTCTTTGGCAGTTGTCAACCAATCACGGCGCTCGCCTGGACAACGGCCAGGCTGTGTCATCCAAACTGACGGAAAGACCATTCCATTCAAAATGCAAAACACATGAGATTGAAATGAAAGATTTCAACCGTAAAAAGTCCATTTACTTCCTAAAAATCGCAGGTGTCAACCATTGCTTTTCGAAAGACACATTTATGCTTTGTGGAGGACATGACGTAACATTGAGGCAAATGTTCTTGTTATATAAATTCTAAACGCCGTCTAGACTAATCTATTGTGAAACACGTTGGAGCAGACGTAAACGTGCTAATTGTGTTATCTGCATTAAATACTGGGTTCAAGATAATGACAACGTTTTTTAAAAATAAATAAGTAAACAGTATATGTACCTTTAAATGACGTCCTTTCGCGCCATTGCAGGTGATAGTTTCGATAACAGAGTGCGAGAGAGAAATCACCTAATAGCGTACAAATCTTATTTACTCGCACAAAACCCCCACCCCCACGAAAAACAGCAATGACTGACCTTTTGAGAAAGTAATTCATCATTTTATTGAACCTTATGCCTTTCCATGTTTCATCTGAATAACCTTGAAATTGTATATAAATAGAGCTACAGCATTGTAAACAGTGATACCCATTTATCTAACTTATATACACAGGTTTATTTTAAGAAGCAGGGGGATGCTAATAATTTCAATGTCAAATACATTTTTCCATTTGCACATATACTTTTAGACTGTCATTAACAACAAAGTTAAAAGTTTGTTTTAAAGCACAACAAACTCTCACACACATCCAACGGATTATTATAGCAAAGGGATCAGATTTCTTAAAAGTGCTTGCTTCATGAAACAGGTTTTTGCTACATCATCTCTGTGGTAAGGCAGAGGTTCTGCCCCTCACCCCTCCACATTCATTCCCCAGTAGGACAAAGCAAAGATGCTAATGAACTTGTAAGTCAGTAGGCCTTTGGAATACTGTATGTGAGCGCTTGAGGTAAGCTATACAGAAGATGAACTTTCTTGCTCTATTACAGCGGTTGGCAAATGATTGCAGTCTACATGTATGTAATCACAAATAAAAAGTGTTATCGCTATAAGGACACTGTTCTCAATGTCTGAATGACACAGAGGTACACAGATTGTTTACATGATTGCTTAAATCAGGGATGGGGAAAATTCACTTCGGTTTCCCTCAGTCCCGAATAGATGAACACATGATACAATGATCCCCCCAAAATGTTTGCTGTCATATATTGTCAGCATTTGTGGACAAGATACAATGATCCCCCAAAAATGTTTGCTATAATATATTGTGAGCATTTGTGGATCATCTAGGGCTCGATTTGTTTTTAGAATTTACCTGCGGGCTCGATCAAATACTTTCCCAACCCTGAAAGCGTATTTGGGGCCATTATTAAACAAATATCAAAAGCTTCAATGGGAAGAGCGTACTCCAAAGTACAGCCATTTTGGAACTCAGATAAACCGACTCAGGAAATAGACCTATAGGTGTGCCCGAGCGATATCAAATTGGCCAATTGTGTATTGGAATAAGACCTTGTACAAATGCATGAGATCAGAACGTCATTCCCATACTATCTCGTGCCATGTCATAATGTTATGGCTCATCTACTTCAACTCAGGCTGACAGATGTGCTTGGAAGTTTCTAAAAGTAAAAAATGCCAAACCACAATAGAGTTTAGGTAAAGCTGGCAGAAAACACATACAGGGAAGTTATTTGACTCGTATTGTACATTATAATGCTTACACATTGACCCATTTATCACACATCATTGTTTTCCCGGTGTATTTCCACATACAGTAAACAGCACAACATAAAAAGTGGCAGATCTGACACAGATGGTAGGTTCCTCATTTGCTTATTCCAAAACAATTTAAATAACTTGTCAGACAACTGTTCCCCACCAGTGAGAAATCAAATCAAGTCGACGACCGAGATTTCAGCTCAAACAAAAGACCTGGAGGTGATAACGATGCTATTCGCCTCAGTCAAAAGGAAAGGGACATTCAACCAGGAACAGGCAATTGACACCCCCTGAGCCTTCACCCTGCTCATCCCCAGCAGGCAAACCCAACAGTAAACAAAGGCCAACCATCAATGGAAAGCTCTCACCAGGTTAGGGAAAGAAAGGCGCTCATTGGGACATTTCCAAGTCAAAGCCTCAGGCTCCAGTTTTGGGCTGAAGGTGCCGATGATAAAGAAAATACAGCGATGAAGTGACACTGTAGTGCATTGGTGGAACCCATCAGCCAGGGGGAATTTGTTTCCCATCTGCAGGGATCAAACTGGATTGGAAGACATGTAAACAAAGGTCGTTTGTTTACAAGTGGCCGTGTTGACTTGAGGATTGGCCACTGCCCTTGTAGTGTTAAAGTCTAATGTGTTACACGCTCCATGATGTGTTGATTTTGGAGTGAAAGAAGTGTAACATCTGTACTTGTTGATGTAAGTGTCTTGCATGCCCTCTAGTTAGGCAAAGACAAGTGTGGTTATACTCAGTTTGAAAGAACACGTAAAATCGTAAAACGATGTTTACATTTGTATTATACGCACGGGTTTTATTTATCAGAGGGTGGCGGCTAATTTTGCGAACTTGTTTCATTTCACTCCTCCCACTTTCCATGGTAAGAGCTACCTGCTGCTGATGCTGACATTTAAATGCATGAGATGAATTGGAATGAGGCGAATTCATCTTTGGGCGAAGCCGTCTTTTACCAAGCATGCAGCACTTGGAGAAATGATGCAAACACAGCTGCTCATGCATTTAATACTTTAATTAAATAGGCTTTCTTCAAATTAAAAAGTGCAGGTACGTTGCACAAAAATATGATGGATTTGTTTGAAGGTTTTTGGGATGCAAAGATAAAAAAAAAACCTGCTAAGGACAAATTATGGGTGTTGCCCAAAAGAAAGTATTGTCTTCTAAAAGCCCTGAACTTGCATGGGGAAGCGTTGAACAGAGAGGTGGAAGTAAAATCGGCCAAAAAAACCCCTGCAATTATTAGTACTGATGTTTGCAACCTGAACATACTGTTTTGAGATTCTCATTACATGGAGATATGTGTTCATTGAAAACCATTAGGAAAATAACCTGTATAAATTCTTACCACTGTTCTTTGACACCAAACATTTTGACAGACACATGCGTGCTAGGAACTATATAAATAATACGCCTTCAGAATTGGCTTTCATCATATGACAGTTTGAAAATATTCAAAATCTCATCTACAGTAAGTGGAGCCTTAACAAAACAAATAAAGTAAACAAATCAGTACAAACAAGACAGACGTAAGCAAGTGGGTATTGTGTAGTGTGTGCGTCGGCCACAAGGCGGTGTTGTGCGAAGCTACAAAATGGCCAGCCTGGGGAGAAGGACGACAACAATGGAAAGCAGAAAAAGCAAAAACGCTCAACTGTGTCCTCTAAATAGATCTTATAGCCAATATAGAATAACAATTTAAACAGTCTTCAAATATACTTTGAGGATGTGATAGGAATATGGTTATTAATTTAATTCTTTTCATGATAAATATTAGTAAAAAGTAATGACAAAGTTAATCTGCAGAGGTTTTCATTGGCAGCTTTCAAAACATGTAAAGTACACAAAAGTTCAATATTTACGTGTTTGATGCCTTCAGGACCAGCCTACAAACAAGTGAGTTAAAATCCCCTAAGTCGACCCCCACCCCAGCCAAGGGGCCATTTGGCCTCCCACCCCACTCGATCCCACTCTTGTCATTTGCATTGCAAAAGTGTCCCCTCTGTCCCCCCTTTGCAGGTATTTTTTCAGTGTGACACTTATCTGTCCTATGATCTGACCTGACATTCCTCTCTCTCACTGTCCCCCTCAAAGGCGCGTCTGTGCTTCCGGAACGTAGATTTCAATGCTGTCTGCGCTCTCTGTGGCAGAGTTCTGGCGGAAAGAGGCGGCCTTCTTTGCGGCCAACAGACGCCTGCGGGCCTCTTGCCTCTGCTTCTCCGCTGAAGCTGAAGAAGAGGTGGAAGAGGAGTCGGCGCTCTTTTCACGGCCCAGAGACGGGCGTCCTTTAGCGGCCTTCCTTGACGCCGGAGTGGGCGCCTTCTCCTCGTCCTTGAAAGGCAGAGTGATGACACATGACAGACAAGGAGGGAGAGTGATGAGAAAAGATTCACAAAAGCAAATAAACTGTCTTTGGACGCTTCCACCAGATTTGACAGACAGGTCAGGGACAAAGAGGACTGCTCATTTTTGATATCTGGTCGATTTAAGTGACTCACAGAAAAAAAAAAAACAGACAATACGGTATTGACATCTGGCAAACATAGGAGAGAAACAGTCAGTGAAGATTGTTCGACGTAAATGGGAACATGAACTGATATGGACATGGGATCAAACCTGAAGCACAACAGAACAAGACACAACAAGGCAACATAAAGGAAAAGATAATACATACACATTAGGAAAGGGTATTTAAAGAAATTCAGATTCTGATTGTTCTGAAATATTCGTAATCTTTGAATCAGGAAAATCAATGGTCAGTTGCTAATTTAATAAACCATCTATTTCGCACACACCAGCCTGTGGGCTTTCTGTACGGTATGATATTTACAATGCACATTATTTTAACTTTCCGTTTTTGGGTACTGCAAGTCTGAAATGAACACTGGATCAATCACTAAATCAATCAAAGTAGTGAAATCAGTGGTGTAGCGTGGACTTACCATGCCCATTCCTACACAAACACACACACCAGACGGTAACATAGACACAGGCACAAATATTTGAGAGGAGCTAGAGCAAGAGTGCACCCCTTATGCCTGTGTCAGTACGTCTTAGCCATGCTCCACGACAACCACAACACAGGCATGTATGCTCAAAGCAGGGCTTCAAAACACACCCAAGACTGCCCTCTTTGAGATGAACTGCTCCATGCATGCCGAAAGGGATGTCTCTGAGCCCTTTCTATTCGATCGATATACAGTAGTGTATCCCGCATAGGGATGTGGAATCAAAGGAACGTGGGAGAAATGGCGGTGGTGGTGGGAGGAGAGAGGCCGGTTTCGGCGGCTTTCCTACCCCAGCCAGGGCACTGGGCAGCAGGGGTGGGAAGTACCTTCCGCTCAGGGGGCGACTGGTCTGCCGCAGATGGCACAGGCTGCCAGTCATTGGACTTGAGATGGTAGAGCTCATCAAACTTGAGGCTGATGTCCTCGATGGAGAGCTGCAGCAGGTCCCAGAAACCAGCCAGGTCCTGCGGTGTGGGCCGCGGATTGGCATTCACATTCTGGCCAATAGAAGGAAAGGGAAGTAGAATGAATAGAAAATAAGGGGTGAGGAGGAGGGAGTTGCATGAAATAGATCAGACCACTAATAGGTAATCTGACTTTATAGTATGGCAGTGAGGTGCAAAAAGGTATTTAATTAGTTATTCGTGCTCAGCTGTCAGTTCAGTTACGTTTACTCTACATCTAAAGATTTTTGCATGTTATTTTTTCTTGTGTGCTGCTGATATACACTGCTGTAAAAAAATGTGGGATGAATAAAGAAAATCATTATATGTCGTATTCTATTTATTCTGTATTTTTATCTATTCAAGGTTTAAAAAATGAAATTATTTATGTATGTATAATCATACGCAAATGTAGACATCATGCTGAAAATCACAGCACTGTACAACCCATATCTATTCCCAGACTCAGAGACACGCTATTGAAATATTTGCCACTAGAGGGAGCCATGCTATAGCTTGCTTAAAACAGGTCCCATCTTTTTTTACATTTTTTAATTTTATTTCTTTTACACACAGCTATGCGCTTGATGTTGGTTAAGGGTTTGTATAAACGGTCAAGGTAATTATGGTTGAAAGAGGCTCATCAAATCACGCTCATCTGGCTAGCACAGTTGAATATCACACCCATTTATTATCTATCCTGCGCAGTGGTCCCCTATCAAGCACACTTCCTATTTTGTACTGTGGAAGTGAACCCACAAAAGCACTGGGAAAATACTTAATCTGTGCAGAAAGGCCGGAGTTTATGTTCTTGCTGTGATGAGATTAGTTAGTTAATGTTTGATGCTATTAGGTTTAAGTAGCGTGTGTTGCAGTTGGCTTCATTTTCCATAATGCAGAACACGTCAGTCGAAAAGAATGGCTTAAGGGCTTATTATAAACTCATTTTATTTGGTAATGGTGGACCACTAATAACCTCACTCACACAGCGAAATCTTTAACTATATATATATATATATATATATATATATATATATATCTATATATATATATATATATATATATATACATATATATATATAAATTGATTATATAAAATTGAACAGCTACTGAGTCCACATTTATGTAAAATTTTGGGCCGAGATGACTATACAAGTTTTATTTAAGTACAGAATATAACGTTTTCATTTGGCAGAACTTTGCTTATCTTTTTTGCAGGATAGTGCCTATCTACAAACCATATCATAGTGAAGGATTTGACCAATATTAGCATCAAGCTGGTAATTACTGACTCTAGATGGATGGCTGAATATTAGCCATATGTTGATCAGACGGTAATTGCATTACACATTTATGGTCATTACACACAAACCGCCAAATGTCCTTACACATCAGCAGTCAATAGAAAGAAGAAAGAAAACCATTTGTGTCTTGTGTAACAAACACACCAACAGGCCTTCACATAACTGCACGCATACAGCTTTGTCTAATGTAATGGAATGAGGCTTTGAGGGATATCTGACAGAGCTAGAAGTCCTTGTCACCAAAGATGTCTCCGGGCCAGACGGCCTGGTCCTTGAAGTGATTAACCATAGATGGAGAAGATCAGAACCAACGTTTTTGATTAGACTTATCCGACAGCACAACACGATATATGTGAGGCTTGCATCTTAGACGGCGCCCTTTTCTCACTCTGCCCCCATGGGTGTGAGTGTTTGCGAGGTAAGAAAAGAAGCCCAGATCTGACCTTGTCTGATTCCTGTATTTCAGAGATTGAAAGAAATGGACGAGCGAATTCAATCAACTTGTGTGAGTCTTGATTGACATTGGATGCTTTCTTGAAAGATTAAACGAACACGCATTGGAAAATGGTTGTTGTTTGTGAACTAACAATTGAGTTTACATCCCAAGTGAGTGACCTGCTGAAATTTTCCAACAATATCAATACATTAATACCTGTACATAGGATGAGAATCATCTATCCGATTTCTATGACCTTGTGAAAATAAATGAAAACATATTTTATGGCTTGTGATTTTTTTTCAGAATCAAATAATAACAATTTACCACCAAATTCTGATGTTTTCCTACTTTTGATGATGCATTTGATGCACCCTAATGTACCAAAACAATGTTAACTGTAATGTAAGACTGTCTTTGTGTCAGTTTGAGGTTGGCATTGGTGCCAGGGCAAAACCCACCAAGTTTTGTTCACACA
The DNA here is from genome assembly GCF_054856515.1 of Filicampus tigris. Classification (NCBI taxonomy): domain Eukaryota; kingdom Metazoa; phylum Chordata; class Actinopteri; order Syngnathiformes; family Syngnathidae; genus Filicampus; species Filicampus tigris. The sequence continues at coordinate 18,453,677 of NC_141225.1, read as the reverse complement.
GTCCCCGGAACTGCTGGAACTTCTGGGACATTAAGAGCTGGGCACTTCCCACTGCACTGCGGACCTTACCCAACACTGCACAGCCAAACATGAAGAAGACAAACACATATATGTAAGTGTATCTTGGATGTCGGATGAATTATACAATATAGACACAATACACAACAAGTCCAGCAACCTCATGGTCGTCATAGTATGTTTCTAAATATGCGATGTGTACGTTTAATGCACTGCTCGAGTGAGCCCTGTTGGTGCAGGGAGTGGGGAGAATTTAATCGTATTCGGGCAATGTTTATCTTCTTTGAGGTCTGCTAAGCTTATATACAGTAGATACTCAAGCCACTGGCCAATGAGGGGTGTTGTGTCAAAACTAGGACAAACAATAGTTCTGATTGGTTTGTGACTTTGAACTGATCACTGGATTTGGATTACAACGTTTTGGTAACAGATTCGACTTTACGTTTTACATGTGTGTACCATTCACTTTTTGGGGGGCGTTTTGACGCGCTAATTTAATCTGGAGATGTAATCAGTTTTTGAGTAGATTTGTGTAATTCTGGGGATTACAGACATGCTTGTGTGTGGTTGCCCCAGGTATTATAGCTTCATCCCCTCCATGCTGTGGATGTCTGACAGCACGATTGTACAGTCTAAGGCAGAACCCGAGAACCGAGCTGTGTGTGACCCATATGACGAGCTTCAATAGCAATTGAACCGTGTGCAAAAGATTCAAGTTAATTTGGTGGGTGTCAAGGGCTTCTTGGATTTGATGACCCACTATAACCTAACACTGCCCTCATGTTGGATACAGAATTATAATAATGCATTTCCTTTTTTGACTGTGGGGGAAAATTACAAAAAATGAATGGATTGTTAATTGTCTTTATTTATTTTTAATGGTACAGGAATATCTCTCTCTGAATGGTTTAGAGCCCTGATTTGATGCCAGTGGCGTATTTAAAAGAAAAAGAGGGAGCTGCCACTGTGGAAGTAGCTTGCAAGAACAAGCAAACTAGTTGGGCCTGAATTAACAGTGCCTCCAGTGGTGTCAACTAACTAGTGCACTCCATTTGACCTCAACTGTTGTACACGTAGTTGGGCGCAACCCTAAATACGTAAAAAAATAATGTTGAAAAAATAATGTTGGCTCATATGTAATCATTATTTTGTGACACAATTAATTAACACAAAAGCACTGCGTATCTATAGCGCTTCAATAGGCACCAAAAATAAAGTTTTGATGCAGGCAAACTGGGTTGTGACAAGATTTGTAGTACTTGTCGTTGATGACGGCAAATTATGTTTAAAAAACATCTTCAGAGCTTTGTTCAGCACCAAGAAAGGAAGTTGTGATGAGGTGCATGTTGAACAACAAAATTAAATTGTGACAGTAAGACTGCAAACGTTTAAATGCGGCCATGCAAATGTAGGCAGGCAACTTTACCCTCATCTGAGAGTTGGTTGTCTTTGGTTTCCTGATCCATCTGCTGGCACCACCCTTCCATGCGTCCCGTTTCAGCCAGCAGTAGCTTCAGGAACCAGTGGCCATCTCTTCGACATAGCGTACCCCCTCCACTAACACTCGGGGGGGCAAAGCTGCTACTCCCATTCCCGCTCTCTAGCCAAGGATCTGGGGGCGGTAACGACGAGGGGTCCAGCGCTGGGTCGAGGCTTTCTGAGAAAGAGGAAGAGCTACTTCGTGTGGTGGAGCGGTTCAGAAACTGCCTGGGAGGTGGAGGGGAGGAGGCGTCACCAGTAGTGTCGCCGTTGTCTAAGGAGTCCTGCTCAGGAGGGGAGCTCAACGATTGGCTTGCACTACTGACCATGACTTTCTTTTCAGTGGGTTTGGCCTGATTAATGTGGGGAAAGACAGAGATGTCCTGTTTATCTGAGTCTGTGTCTTGTTTGGAGGCCATGCTAGAAGGGCGACCGGGCCTGAAACAAACATGGTGATAATGGGAAATTATAGAACAAGTACTTCACTACCCAAAAAAGATATCAGTGGACAAATCATTCAGAAATTGTTCCTCTTGTGCGGAAGTCAACCGAAATTTTTTTTTTTCAACAATATGTTCTATGCAGGCCCACTAGTTGAAACACGGCATTCTGATTAATATTGCGTTTGTGGAATATGAGTTTAGCAGCAAAATCCACCCATTTTTAGCCATCGCAGGGGGCGGCCATTTTGTCACTTCTGTCAACTGAAAATGACATCACAGATGCTCAGGGCTCAGATAACGACCAATTGTGGCTCAGCTTCAGAAAACGGGCGAGCTGTGATTGGTTGTTAACTGATCCCTGAGCAACTGTGATGTCATTTTCATTCAACAAAAGTGACAAAATGGCCACCTCCAGAGATGGCTAAAAACAGGTGGATTAACTCTTATTCCACAAACGCAATATTTATCAGAATGCCTTGTTTCAACTGATGGGCCCGGATAGAATATGTTCTTCAAAAAACATGTTTGGGTTGACTTCTGCTTTAAGAGACCACTTTCTATAAAAGATGAGTTCGGTGCTGGAACGGCATGAATTCATCAACCAGGACACGGTATCCAGTTATGATTCAGTCAAGATGATGAAAATAAGAGAAACAATGTGTGAAAGAACAAGGACAAGAACGTGCAAAGGCTTCAGGAAAAAACTCACATTGTGGGAATTGTTCAAAGAAAAACAAAGGATTGTTTTTTTTATGACACAAAACACAAACTATGCAAGAACAAAGTAAAACAAAACAAATCAAATGTACAGCTGGTGTACAAAACACCACGAATATCATGCAAGCGGAAAGAAATATTGTTGGGCAGCATATGATTGATCAGGTATTATTTTGGAATTTAAAATAGAAATATAACATCATACTGGCATCCAATTAGACTGATTCAGCAAAATGGTCAAATGCTGTCTGTTGAACACACAATATGGACAGAAGTATCGAGACAATATCAATAAACTCATCAATACAGGTTTGGATTAGACTTCTTGGTTCCTTCTCACTATAGATGATTTATTTTACCAAGATATTTCAGACAATTCTATGCTCCTGACATTGAGCGAGCACTTTGGTAGAAACCATTTCCCTTGATTATGCCCCAGAGCACAAAGCAAGGTCCAGGGACACTTGGAAGAGTTTGGCATGGAAGAATGCTGTCGAGCAAAAATTGTGAGCAAAGCTCTCTCGTCCAACTGTTGACCTCCCAAATGTTCTTTGGATGACTAGAAAAACGCCTCAGTCACAGTATTCCCAGATGAATGGAAGCTGTTACACATGTACTTCCAATAGTTGTAACGTTTGGGTGTCTCCGTACTTTAGTCCATATAATGTAAAAAAAATTGTGTTGAGAAGTGAATTTGATAACTGTATTTTAAGTCTAACTGTTGAGCCCAAATACTAACAACCCATACGTATGCCAGGAATATGATTCAAGAACAGACAGATTTGTGTGTGCAGCTATAATGTAAATTCCTCACGTTGTTACAAGGACAGGAAGAGGACTTACTGCCACCCGTCCTCCACCTGTACTCCAATGGACTGAAACTTGGCCAGTGGTGGGCTCTCCTCTTGTGGAACTTCTTGTATACAGTCAACCTCAGAACAGAAAATTACATGAAATCGTTATTTCATGATACATTTTATGATTTATTTCATGATCCCTCTAATAAAAACACTCCCATCATGACCCGTTACAAGTGATTTCAAGAGTCTGTCTGTGATTACTTTTCTTTTAAAATGTCACGCTCCATTGTTATTCTGGTGGTTTGTTGCTACTGTGCCGTCACTGGAAAATGGAGGAAGAGGTTGTTGTTTCAGGACACGGAGAGGAGGAAAAGCCAAATTCGGATAGAATTCACCGTGAACCCGTCGTATTAGCAGTGGTTATGGACCAAGCCCTTGACACGAATAGCAAAAATTAATATTTTAAACCATTAATATACCCCAAGCTATGATCCCGAAAGACTTTAATATAATTTAAAAACTCATCTTACAACATTAGCCTTAAAAATAAACGGCTTTGGGGAAAAACGCACCAGTTTGTACGTCACTGCTTCGCAATACATGAAAATTAAATGTACTACTTTCCTATAGAACATTCTATGTTTTTGACCCAGTGATTCATAGACACTCTTTATTTTTTTAAATGCTGTACATACTGTATTTCGCAAATCTTGAGTTTGGCATTTACTGTACCTTACTTTAAGAAGCTAGCTCTTAGCAGCTGATCAGCGGTTAACTTCCACCATTGCCATTAGTGATCCAGACCTTTCTCTGCATCATCTTGAGAAGTTTACCACCCTTAATTGTTTGGTGTCAACCTTAGGAGGAGCCCTGCCTGCCTGTCATACCTCTACTGGAATCTTCCATCATGCTGCTGTTTGCTGTCAAACCAGCCAGCTCGTGACCAACAGTAGCTACCCCGCCTCTAACGTGGTGCCTTAGAAGGACCAAGTCATTTAGTCATAAAGCGTAAATAGGTGAGTTTATCAGCAAATAGTTGCTAGTGACGGTTTTCCAAAAATTGGCGAGTAGGTGAGTTTGTAAATAATCAATCACAACTCAGCCTACTCAGCTAGCTACCAGCGCAATTTGTGTCACACAGAGCCATTCAAGTACGCTAAATGCTGTAAATATTAACGTGGGGTGAAGCTTGGCATGCTGAAACGCCAGTCCAAAATGTAATCTACCTGGATACCAATTGAAGAGAGTTTACGTCTGGGCACAGGAACCACGAGAGCCTCGTCAGCAGAGTTACTCAATCCTGACTTCAAAGAATCATGCAGGACTAAACTTGAGTCGCTTGTTTCCGTGGAAGCGTTGGCTGTGGTGGGGACGAGCGGCTCTCGGGGGATGGCGATGGGAGTGGGGATGATGTGCGGAGGGCGAGGTAATCCCCGGGCCAGGCTGTTGGCGCGAGTGCTGTCAAGGCTGTCGGACGAGTTGCTGTGCGCGTGGCTCGACTGGCTGTTGACCTCTGACCTTTGGTCCTGGTGCTCCAGGTAATTGTCTTGGGCCGACTCGGTGCTGCTCTGTACCGTCACGGAGATGAAGGGCTTGGAGGTGGTGCGTGGTGGCACGGGTGGCGGAGCAGCCTTCTTACAGGTGGTGATGCATGAGACTGGAAGATAGGGGAGACAAAAGTGAATCCCATTAGACACATCAGAGAATTTTGTGTTCGAAAGCCAACATTGCTTTACTATGAGTAGTAGTTTCCATTCGGATGCGCATGGTAAGTGAAGAACTACTTTAAAGCATTAGGTGAATCCAAAGGGTCTCTGGTGAAGTTGCCACTGAAACCCCGTCCGGCTTCAATCACGCTGCGATGGCAGTGCTGCGCTTTCCAGCTAAAGCCAAACCAAATGGGGAATTTTACAGTAACATTAGGAATGCTACAGCTGCCACGCAAGGCTTCCAGCTGAATCTTTATGTGACACCACAGTCAAGTCATGGAAGCATTAAAACAGCACACAGGAGTTACTACAGGGACTGTTGACACTCATCGCCTCAGGTTTTTGATATATGATGAGCCTTCAAATGTCAAAATATGTTAAAGGTTATATTTCTGAATGCCTTTATTGTGTAAATACACATTTTGCACTTCATTATGGAGCGGATAAGAGAATTTCTGGTCCAGACCAGCACAGCATCAGTATCCGTTTAACTCAATTCACTGCCAGACATTTTCAGACACTCTTTTAGTCCAACGTTTGAAAAAAATTGAAAAAAATATGAATAAGTTCCTAGGATTGAATGGCTGGACTGTGAAAAGACAAATAAATGTGTCAATGGTAGTGAACGAGTTAACTGTCAGTCTTTATGTCTCAGACGATGAGAAGTGATTTAATTATCAAACACTTTTTCCAGTTAACCCAAAAGTTCAGTCTATTAAATCGCCATAATGTACATGCCTGTCTAGTGGCCGCTTTACTGGTTTCCTTAGAGAGGAAGTCACCCCTAAGTCACCCTTTTTTCAAAAATATGTTCTATGCAGGCCCACTAGTTGAAACAATGCATTCTGACAAATACTGCATTTGTGGAATAAGAGTTAATTGACCTGTTTTTAGCCATCTCTGGGGGCGGCCATTTGCGTCACTTTACTCAACTGAAAATGACATCACAGATGCTCAGGGCTCAGGTAACGACCAATCACGGCTGACCAACTCTGAAGCTGAGCAGTGATTGGTCATTATCTGAGCCCTGAGGATCTGCAATGTCATTTAAATGCAATTTAATCCAAACATCCAGAAGAAGAACATTCTCGGCCTACCCCAAGCTCTACCCAAAACGTTGGGATAACATGCATTGTCCTAACCATCTTCAAAAGGAAAGATTTAAAGCAGAATTACTCCACCTATTGATACATTTGATAAGAAGTGTGTCTCAAGACTTTTACCCATATAATTTATCTGTCTCATTGTGGCTGTGCAAGGGGTTGGCGAAAACTGTTAAAATCTTTGAAAAATCATCACGACCTCATGACCTTTTAAAACGGCTCAGAATGCACGTGAGCTGTTGTGCAAACACCTAAACAAAAGGGCTGCTGTGCCTTCTAATCCACTCAATGGTTTCATCTTAATATTGAAAATGTGCATGTGTGTGTGTCTACATTTCTGACTGGTACCTGAGGAGTGACTAATACAAACGCGAAAAGCAGAGTTTGGAATGTCCGGTATTATCTGATTATGACGTAGAAGTGACACACTGCACTGCCCTTGCAGAAACAAAAATGGGGAAAATGATCTATTCAAAAAACAAATAATGGATGTGAGAACCTCTTTTGGAATTCACTTTCCATTCCAGTGTTATATTGAGCTGACGAATGTTGCCAAGAGGAGTTGTGCCAGAACATGGGAGTAGCCCAACTTTCCACAGCAGATTTTTTTTGTTGTTCTTTTATAGGCCACAAACTAGTGGAGAAAATGAGGTGCACTACTTGGTTGCACTGCACCCAATATTTTCCTTAATTGCTTAATCATCCATCCATTTTTCTACCACTTATTCTACACTTAATTTATGTTGAGCTTCATGGATGAGACGGAGCCTGAGTTTGGGCAAGGAGGTGGAGCATAGGTCAAACCTAAATCCTTCGGCTGTGTGCGAGAATCTTTTTGACAAATACAAACTATTTAAAGGCCTTTACTATAAAGATGGAGCGTGTCCAGAGCAGTTACTCTTTAAGAACAAATGTACTCTTGGCAACTTGCATGGCACAAATTCTGTATGAAACAGGCTTGCCAGCATCTGATCATCTTGCTGCCTGAGCTATGTCTACACTACGGCGTCAGGATGTACAGTACAGTACACCATGCAGACTCTTGTAAAATATATCAGCAGATTAACTCAGTTTGAGGATCATGTGTGTGCGCATCTGCATGTCCATGCATCTTGGTACCTGCCCTAAAGCTTGACATGTGCAATATGATGCTGTCTTCATTCTGCACACCCTTAAGCCAGGATGCGCAGAACCTGCCTCACCCCTTAAAAACAATCACATCATGCTGAGTACTAACACACAAACACATACACCATGCGATAAAACAGGTCTATTAAAAAAGGCAAGATATGCGGCTCCCACTGGGCTTTCTTCTCTCCACAGATCAGCCAAGAAGCTCATGAGCCCAGCCAAAGTTCCATGGCATTGCAAATCAGTTACAAGCGGGGGAAACAAAGTCGAGCCTGTGAACATGTAAAATGCTGGCTTTAATTTAGGCACCGTCTTGTATCTCTTAGCAACTCCAACCTCAACAGCTGTGCAAACAAAACAAATGTTTGTTCCAGTGATGACCATTCGCAGTATTGGCAAAGCTATACATAATATTAGCATCACAAAAAAATAAAGGGAAAACATGGCCTAAAGGCGAAATGGCTAAATTGCTAAATCAGTGAGATTCCTCAGAAGGGAATCCAGCAAACCAAACAAGCAGGTGCTTTGTGCCAAAATGTTCTGAGTGGAATCTGTAGTGAGTACTGGGCAGTGCTGTCAATCTGACTGGACAGTGGTGCTGTTGTCTTGCTCAAAATGTGATTTTCACGGCTGAAAAACAATTAGTAGGAAGAAGCTTGAGCGTCTTAAACATTTCCAGTAACTCCTCAACTGTTATTTACTGGCCTTTTTTTTTTTTTTTTAGCAGTGCAAAGACTGCTGGTCAGCATTATTTCCGCGATAGCTCAGCAACACTGTTGATAGTATAAATAAGAAACAGCAATTTGTACAGTCATTGTATGTGTATGCTAAGGAATTTTGTAATTGAATGGAAATGCCAAAAAAGGTTACTAATAGTGGAACCTCAAAAGTTGAACCCTCCATAAGTGGTACAATAAGGAATTGGATACATTTGCCAAAAAAGTCAAACCCGTCGTCAACATCGCCCTGCATGACATCACGTGAGTGACGCTTCATCTTTTTGGGTGTTTTTGTGATGCAATCACACAATGGCACCAGTGATAGCAAAGAAGAAAAGTGGATGGCAACCAAAGAACTGGAAAGGGTCTGGTTGCTCACTTCAATATCCACAATATGATTCATTACTTATAAACATGAAAATATGTATTTATCTTCCAAGGAGGAGCTTCTGCTTTACTTTAGATTTATAGCGTAGACAGTTTGAGTCTGACACGGCCACGTTAAAATTTTTCCGATGGGGGGGTGATACTTTCAAATGACAACAACTTGATACTCTACCAGCATCACAGAACATATATAAGTACAATACATCACAGAATGCATTCAGACAAACCTGCTGACGAACAGCATGGGTGACGACAAATAAATATAATGGAAGTAGGAAGCTATCAATCTGTCATCATCATAAAACATATCATAAAACCTCCACTTACTGTACAGGCAGTGTTTAATACAGTTAATACAGGGCAATTAAACAAATTCTCTCCCCTAATGCATTTATGGATGAAGTTAACCGCAAATGTAATTTATTGCAACAATAAAACACTCTACCCTGAGCAGCTAGCCAGACAGTGAGTGGCTCTGACGCATCTACGCTCCACTTGTTTGAGACACAAAAATATGACAGCCTGGCTTTAAAACACCCTATGAGGGGGGAAAACCCCAAAACAAAACAAAACAAAACAAAACAAAACAAAACAAAACAAAACAAAACAGACAAAAAACAGTTTTGTCAAATTACATGAAATAGTGTTAGTTATGTGACAATAGAGTTGTCCTTATGTTAGTTTTTGTCAGACAAGATGCAGGAACAATGAAACACAAAAGGTGGATTGTGCCACTCTATTTAACAGTTTAGCATTGCTTGCCAAGTTGTCTGCACTTCTGTATTGTTTAATCTAATCACAGCCACAAAACAATGAGAACCCTGCGAGAAAGCATGACAATCCCCATTGTCACTAACATGATCACCCTATTTGATAATAGCGTAATCCACAATATTGTGTTCGAATCACATATACCAACAACCAAGCATGTATAGTTGAAAATAAAAACACGCTGCAGACTCAAGACATAGCAAACACATGTTTTCAGCCCAGAGGCCGTTTGACTCAACAAGCACAATGCAACACAAAAAGTATACTTTAAGTAATTAGTAATTTTAATTTACAGAAAACCTTTTTCCCCTGATGAATAAAAGTGTTCCAGCCAAAATGCATTTCTTTAAATATTAGGTAAGAAGTGAGCTAAAATATGATACAGTATTCCTCGAGTTATTTCATATAGGGAAACATATTAAGGTGTATTGGTTTTTATCTGAAATCAAGTTAAATAGAGCTCCTATAAAACGAACTTTCAACAAGAAAAAAAACTTACCTTTCAGTCCGACACACGCAAAAGAGAAGAGTGGTAGACTTTAAGAAAGAAGTTGTCAACGAAAGTGACAGAAGACGTGCAGATTTGTGTTCCTTTTGTTTGAAGCCTGAAAGACCTCGAGGGGGCGTGGTGGCATTGCGAATGGTGCGTTCAAATTAACCTCGGACGCTCGAACATTCATTTTAATTGATGGCGAAGCGATGCGATGCAATTTAATTTTAAAGATAAAATGTTAAATACACCTTACACTGAAAATAAACACGACATTTATTATTGTTGCACAAAAAGATAAAGTCAATGAAGATGCTTATACAGTAAACGATTTCAACACGGTTAGAAAAATTCCGAACCTCGAATGCAACAATTGCACTGTAGTTTACAGTGTTACGGGTGGTGAATAGCGCCACTATGTGGATGTTAATAATCACAACAGCAAACACTGCGGTCACGGCACAGTTGAAGCTGCGCGGGACCATCCAAATATTTACAGTCAGAACTTAAACACAACATCCATCGGGATTTAACGCATAACATATCCTGTAAATCTAATACAGTCGTATATTTGCATTGGAAATCCAGACTTTATTATTGTGATTAGAGAATGCAGTTGCGTGCAGCAATGAAATATGCAGAGGGCTTTAAAAAATATTTTCCCTATTCCCCATCCATCCATTGTATTTATTTAGTTTAATTAGGAAGTCAAGGATCAAGTCCCGATACAAACCATAAAGCTATGTCATAAGATGATATCCGTGCAATCATTTCTAGCTAGCAATGGGGGATGAATATTTAGGTAAAATTCCTGACTAGACAGGTCATGACTGTTTAGGCTGAAATGTTTCCCAAGTCGTTTAGGAGTATACATGGTAGTTATGTTTGAAAGATTTCTCCCTGCAAAGGTCTTTGGACCCAAAATGTTCAAGAACCGCTGCATCAGACTATGCACATTTGGTTTTGTTCGTGTGCCAAGGATTCACCTAAATATTGAATACTTCCTGTGGATTACTGGAGCCCTACTGGGATCGATAAAACTGCATTTCAAACCACACAATCTTTTGTTTACTATTCCTTTTAAAACTATTTAGAATCTAGATTTTCAGTATTCTTAAATGGGAGCTGTAATTGTAGTTCCGTAACAAGCTCCACAAGAGGGAGCTATTTTCAATTGTGCAACTTAAGCTATATTCTATCGTGTATGTCAAATAATGTACAACAATGAATGTAGTTATGGATACCTTAGAACGTGAATGTTCAATGTTTGGAGATGAATAAAAGAGCATGGAAATCCCAAGAAGTCATTGTAAATGTGACTGTGAACCATAGAAAGAGCATGAATGTGATGCTGTGAACGCCAGCAAATCAGCACCAACCAGCTGTCCCTTTCGAGTAAGTGCTAACTGGTTTGAGGATGGGTGGAAGAACTGGCTTGACATTGTTACCTGTGTGTGTGGGTATGATGCGTGGTCTGTCTGTTCCCAAACGCTGCAGAAAAATTGCAAGTTGTTTCTCCTTTGGAGCTTTGTCCAAGCCAGTGGCTATCAGGTAAGAGCCAAACTGTTCTTTCCATGTCTTCCACTGTGTAGAAAGGCCGTCTAGTATGGGCAAAAGAGGCTGCATTTGAACTAAAACTCTGGGGTGTGTGCGTGTGTGTGTATGTGTGTGTGTGCATTTTACTGGACAAGTTTCCAACTCACTAATGGTTATTTAAAACTATGTCATCAGTTGAAATAAAGCTCGTCTCCTCTTTCTTCCTTTTTATTGATAGGATGGTTGTTAGAATACATGTATTCCCTTTCAGTACATGTATAGTCTATGCTTTTCCAGTCTGTGACTCACCAGTGCTGGTGCCGTAGGTGCGAACAGTGGTGTCAGTTGGTGGGAGCGAGCCTGAGTCTATGGAAGTCACATCGTCATCTTGAGAGCAGCCCGCCTGGATGGCTCTCAGGTAGCTGTGGCTGCGGGAGCGGAAGCAAGTGGGCATGGGTAAGTCTGGAGGCTCTGGGTTGTCCTGAGAATGGGAACGGGAATCTCGGAATGTGGAGTCAGAGCTACGGTCCTCATAATGATGACTCATGTCCAGGTCCCGGAGCTGCAAGGAAGCAGATGAAAGAGATAGCTGTAAACATTCTGTTTATTTTAACCATGGAACCATGTATGTGAAAATGTTTGGAATTTTATCCATCTATCCATCCATTTTCTATACCGCTTGCGCTTATTTATATGGAAGGTGTGATGGAGCCTATTTGTTGCCATTACAAGTAACTGTGACTGTGTGTGAATGGTCATTTGTGTTATGGGGTCGGCTGGCAAATAATTTGTTACTGTTATACAAATACAGCAGAGATCGGCGTAACATAGGAAATGAGAGCATCTGCAGAGTTTAGCTTCATTTTGAGTGAGAAAGTCTGCCCGGAGATAACTTCATGAAATATTAATCTGGTACTTTTTTTTTTTTATTAAGTAAGAAAAATATTGTCTAACTTCTAAGCAAAGCAGGAAAAAAATAAACTGGCCCAAGAATGCAATTTTGGCACTCACTTGGCCTACTAACAGCACATCAAATGCAAGAGCCGACTATCATTTTGAAGCACTGACCTGTCCCATACAGCTACGTCTGCTCAATGTGCTGCAAGCATGGCTGAAGTCATCATCATCCCATTGTGGCACAGGTGAGCCTGTACCCTCAATGCAGTCAAGGTTGTCCAGGCTGCGGTTATTGGCGAGCTCTCGGAGAGATGGAAGACAACTGCAGAACAAAACAAATGCACTCATGTCAAAGAGGAAGACCAAGCAATATCACGAGGACATACTTTGGCAAAGGAAGGGTAAACAAACAATGTTAATATATGATGATCGGGAGGCAGGAAGAGAGGAAATTCAAGATCGGCTATGTGGCAATTGGAAGAAAAATAAAAAAGACAAGTGTATTATTATCAAGGCATCAATTTTATTTCCTTGTTACATTCCTCCAGTTTGCAATTTCAATTTATCCCTTACAAAAAAGTATTCTGTACATACAGTGCTGGTTCCAATGTCATGTATTAAGTATACCAACATCAATGCACCTGTGGTACAAAAAAGCAAGTATACCATTTTAACACATATTGTTTGTAAAATCAATAGAAATGTACACGATGGCATATGTCTTGAAAGAAGCCATGTGAAAAATAATAGGCTTGAACTGAAAATGATATAAAACCATAGTGAATATTATCTTAAAATCAAAAATGTTCCTTTATGTACACAGTATCAATAATAATAATAATCACCAAAAATGCATTAAAATGTGTGATGAATTATTTATTAATTTTTACATTTCTTTTTTTCAAGATCTGTGTTTATAAATCCCAGAACTGGGCATTCCGCCTCTGTGATGGACCGGTCCTTCCATCCGCCTATGTCGGACACTCATTTTGTAGGGGATAAATGAAAGACGGTAAAGTTAAAAAAATAAAATAAAATAGACGGACTAAGCATAGTCGGAAGCCCATTTTTTCCGTCTATGTAATCGTCTATTTTCAGGGTGAGGCTTTAATGGCTGCGGTGAGGCTTCCGTTTCCCGTTGGCCACGACCAAGGCTTTTTGACAGCTTCTGAGTCCTAAAAGGAGACACTTTTTAAATCCAGCCACGATGAGGCCTTCATCTCAAATATTGCTCAGTGGGGCGGAAGGGGTGCTAGTGAAAGTTGGTCGAAGTTGATAGACGGAAACACTAACGGAATCCCGTTTCAAATGATAGGCGGATCGGCCTATAGGCGATTACTATTTGGTCCGGCCGGACAAAAAGGGGGATAGATGGATGGCGGAAGGGCACCCCAGCTACAGATGGAAGGCGATAAACGGACTATGAAATTTTTGTGAAATGCGTAGCGCTGACAAATACGATAAAGAATAATCAAACAATTTAAGAATATACACCAGATTTGAAGGTGGAAAGTTCTGTGTTTCTACTTCACACATCTTGCCACTTCTTCACACACAGAAAAAACATACACAACCCCCCCCAAAGAAAAAAAAAAAAATTAACTATAAGCACAGTGCATTAACCTTAAAAAGCATACAAACAGTACACTTGAATAAACCTTTTTGTAAGGGATGTCATCTCACTCCAAGCTTCCATCCTCGCAGCGTCAAGAGCATGCAAAGCTGGTAATGGCAGGTGGCACATGGTCTGCTCACTGAGTCATGGTGCCAAAACAAGCAAAAGATGGCTATGCTTAACAAAAGACAACCTTGACAACATTGTCTTTGCTGGCGCACAGTGATCATTACGAGAGGAAATGTCAATGCCAACCAGAGGAAATATGTGCACAACTTCTTCCCCAGAGTCAAACTACAGAATAGTAGTTTTCACCTGTTGGGCAAATGCTATTTACAAGCTTGCTGGTGGGCAGCTGTGATTGGCAGCATGGCGTGGTTTTGCCACCGAAAGGATGTTTTTGCTGACTTGTCTGCAAAGCAACAGCACAGCCCTGAGATGCGTCTTATTTGGGCCTATCACTGACCTGCTCATTGACCTGCTCAGTTGGTTGAGGGAGGACACACTGTGGATGGGTGACCACAGGGCATCCAGCTCCCTTTGCAATAAGGAATAATCCAGGGGTCTGCTGCTCGCGCCAGCAGGCCACAAGAGAGCCACGGGTTAGTCATTTATGCATTTTTACATTTGTACACAATATGGTATTAGCGATACCTAACACTCATAAACATGCTACCGAGTACAATAATGTCCTGTTAAATTCATGCTTCTGTGACAGTGTCAATTTCAAAGGGGGCCTTACAGTGCTTCATTTGGAGGCGTAGAATTTGTGCACTGGATCAATATATTGCATTAGTGTACCAAATGTTGTGGCCCGATGTTGTGATCTCCATAAATGCTAAATACAGTTGTATTCATTTATTACTGTTTTTCAGTCGCTTTGGCGCAGTTCCCATAAGAAATTTGCAAAACGGTAAGGGCATTTCTCAAAACCATTTGTACGAATAGCAAAGCATCATGGTTCACCTGAAATGTAATTGTCTTTCTCAAAAACCTTAGTACATCACTCGAAAGTAAATATTTGTGTCACTGAGCATGTCACTGCCATCAGAAGTCTTTTTGTGACTATGTACGGATAAGACATCACATTTCTTAATTACCTTGTTAATATAACAGTGTGCTCTGAGGGAATGTTCTGATGTAAACTGCCGCTTATGTTTTGATGACAAATTCAGTACCCTCAATTGAAAGTTACATCTTAGTGTAAGAGGAATTATATTGAATTATCATTTTCAAAAATCAAAACATTGAATTCTTCTTCTTTGAATCATTGTTAGATTAAAAACCAAGGCGACTATTTGATCCCCACGGCAAATGTAGCTGGAGGCAAAATCTGTTTCTACTTCCAAGGGTTGGTGCGTGTCCTCCAGCAAATGTTTTGAATTTGGCGGAGACGTTAAAAGACATGGCAGTGCTGTCTTGCTTCCATTTTCACAATATTGTCATCGCTACAAAGAAAGTGCTCTGTTCAGACATTTTATGTGACGTTAACAAAGTGTAGCTTGCTACATGGAGGCAATTCAGGCTTGTCTGCTTCCAATGACTAGAATATGAATAAAGAAAGTTGCAGGTCACATACTGAAAAACCTTTATGTGGAGATTTAATTTTCTTTACAGTCTATATACGTAGGTCATTGTTTGAGATAATGCGGTACAGCAGGTGTAAGACGCTGGGCCCTATATTGGTAGAAAGCGTCTGAACACTCAGGCGTAAAAACGCGCACATCTTCATTTGGATGCCGGTGCAAGCCTCGTTTGGCCTGTTTGATCATTTGGCAGACCACGCTTCGCCATGCTGGGCATTACAGCGGACTGTGGGCATTTTCTTTTACTTGCCGCCACCTGACAATTTGGTGGCTGAAAGTAGACTAAATTTTGCACTTGCTGTTACCAGGTCTAAATTTGATCAAGGAGCAGGCGGACAAATTCTGAGCTTTGCGGGCGTATGTGTTGTATGTCATTCTATTTCAATTATAAATATGACAACAGTGTGCATGGAAATCTCAGAATCATTGGAGAAATCAATTCATTGAACG
This sequence comes from Filicampus tigris, assembly GCF_054856515.1. Lineage (NCBI taxonomy): Eukaryota > Metazoa > Chordata > Actinopteri > Syngnathiformes > Syngnathidae > Filicampus > Filicampus tigris. The sequence continues at coordinate 18,437,826 of NC_141225.1, read as the reverse complement.
CATTGTTATTATTATCACCTTTAATACTGTATATTTTTAAAATCACCCCGCTGTACACGAACAATCGGGTTGGAAGGTGGTCTCCAAGTGCCTATTTCACAGATTACCGCTGGCCAATTTGACATAATCCACCCGCGGAGCCGCTTTTATTGGCTGCAAAGCTAGTCGGCTGTGTTCACACCCACGACGGCGCAAACCGCCTGTTTCTAACTGCGCGTCAATGAAAATAGCAAAGGAAAGTAAAATCATCCCAAGTGCGCAGTAAGACCGCATTTTGAGCTAGACTTCTTTGTGTGTGTTTTAATAGTATTTCTCACAGTACTGGTATAGAATGTAAATGCAATGCAAATAAATGGAAGCTTGTTGAGCCCCTTTCAAATGTAATGATGTTATGCCTATCAATTCTCTGCACCTTGCGTCGTAAATGAAACAAATCAGACCACTAACTACATGTAAATGGCTTTTTAAGTGCCCTTGAGTGTCTGCCTGTTGTAAGTGTGCTTTAAAGAGCTTATTAATTGGGTGTTTGTTGTTAGAATGCACTGTGAGACGCAAACAGGCTTTTTCACCATCCAATTGTAATTAAATGGGCCTAAATGTCTCCTTCCTTTCAAATGTATTTGAAACTTTCGACAGAGAACAAACAACTCATCAAATGGCCACTCCCACTTCATGCGGACTGATTAGAATGTATCCAACATGTTGTTATAGAATAGCACTCGCTGTCTTAGTTAGCCTTACTTGCGCGGGGGCAGCTGGTCACTCAGAGAATGCTGTGTGGCCCTGAGGTAGCTCTGGCGGCGAGCGGCAGTCTTTGGCGAGGGTTTGGGGCTCCCCTCCGAGTCTTCGCTGTCCTCCATGTCTGCCATGGCCTTCACGTAGCTTCCGCTGCGCATGCGCCGACATGGAATTTCATTGGCGCCCCCGCTGCGGCCTAATGAGCTGCTCCAATCGCCCTACGGGCAGCAATAAACGGCTACGTTTTGTTTCGAAATTTACACCACACTCTCACACTACTTTCTGTTTCACTACGGTGAGCGACGTTCATCCTAAAGGGTGGCAGTTAGTAATTCCATTCATGCCCGCTGTTTCGGCATTCTCACTTACCCTTCGGCCAACCTGCAGGTAGTTGCAGGTCAGTTCTTGTTGGCATGACCTGGACTTGAGCAAGGACCTATCAAGAGTGGCTGAGCCCTTCTGGATCACTTGCCTTGGCTGGCCCATAGTCAGCGCGGACCAGGACCCTCCTTTCATATAGTCGTTATCATTCACTAGCACATTCCCTGGTCCTCCAAGTCCATTTCCTCCTCCACTCGTAGGCGCTGCAAGTGTCTGATACTTCATGTCATTGCTGCTTTTCGATGAGCTGATGGTGTTGTAGCCGCTTTGGATGTATCTGCTCTGGCCGCCCTGGTTCTCATGGCCAGTGGGGCGTCCTACGGTCATCATCGCCATGGTGTTGTGGAAGTTGCTTATGTCATTGCTGTCCAAATCATCGGAACTCCAGTAGCCTGACATGTTGGAGCGCGGTCGTCGCTTGGCGGTTGTTTCCGATTTAGTCCCGCGATCTTTACTTTTGGCTCTGCGGTTATGCTTGCCTCCGTCGTCCGTGCCCGACGAACCTCCGCCGCTACCCGTTGAGCGTCCGTTGATGTTTCCTTTCATGTGGTGGCTTTCCAGCGACTGGGACTTTGCAAAGAGCTTCTGCACCGAGTGTAGCATGTAACGGATGCGACCAGGACTGTCCGTACGCTGTTTGCCTGCGGCTACTGCGGACGTTCTGTGGAACTGTAAGGTGCTGAAGCCATCCCGACCGCCGGGTAGCTGCTTATCAAACTCCAGGAGACTGCGTGGTGCCTGGTTCTTGGTCATGTGATGTGATATAGTAGCCGAGCCGCTTGTAATCATTGATGTTCGTCCACCAAGCTCAGCCATGCCCATCCCTGATCCCATGCCCATAGACATGGACGCTCCCAATGTCCCGGTTCTCATTCCACCGATGCCCTCCACAGGCGGGGAGAAGTCCGATGGATCATAGGAGTTGTAGTGAATCCTGGGGAAGGTGCTGCTGTTTGACAGCTGGTTGTTGAGGGGCAGTAGGCATTCTGGCGGAAGGGAGCCTGGGTTGACCGATGGGTAGAGATGGGGGTCCATAGTGCCATATTGGTCCATTGTCGGGTTCAGCAGGTAAGGACTCCGTGGCATGGTGCTGGTTTTTTGAGGGTAGAGAGCCTCTAAGTGGCCAGAGGAAGGGTCACAGGAGTCAGACAGGTGTCTGGTATGGCTGGTGCCCAGCCCTTTCATGTTGGCGAGGAGGTCCAGCCCTCTAGGACACCTCCAGACCTACAAGTTGACTCCTATACCATAGACAGAAAAAAAAAAAATAATGATTTAGAATGAAACACACTAAGACAGTCACATGTTCAGCTCGGTCATAGATACACTCCTCTCTCACAAGGCAAACCAGACCAGGAACAAGTGTATGATGGACAACGAATCGCCTGCTACAATAAACAACTGTGCTAGAAACGAATGGAACAACAATATGTGAAACAATGATGATCTTCAGCTAGTGGCTCAAAGTGGGCACAATTACTGGCAGATCACACGAGACGCCCCCACAACTATGTGGACTGAATATTATTATCAATAATCTCTTCTTTTTGGATTTGATCTTAACCACGCGTGGCCGCAATTACTAAACTTTCCTGGCACTCGTAAACAATTCTGATCTCATAGGATCAGCGAGCATGAAATTCAGATGGTGTTTTGTGCTATGCAATATTAATACTGTTGCCAAAGAGCAACGTACTTAGCAAAAACAAAGTTCTACAAGCATGCATTTATTGAATAATTTAATTGGCTGTACTTCTTGCTTGATTTCTTTAATAAGACATTGCATCTTAGAAAACCCTGTTGAATAGAGAGCGCATATGTGAAGCATAAAAGTTTAATGTTGAATTACGCATCAAGCAGGCTAACTAGCTATTATATGTGGTTATGATCATTTGAGCCGAGAGCCTCAAGAAGGAGTCATCAAACCAGAAATAGAGAACTCCACTAGACAAGCATCTCAATACTGTATTGTATTAAAGAGAAAAGTACAAAGAAAAATAATATAATAATTTCGCAAGATCCTTTTACAGTTCAGCACCCTGATTAATGGTTACCATTCAACTAACTAACTTCATCTCACGGTACCATTATTTTCAATTTTGGGCTCTTTCAATATAACAAAGGAAAAGGAATGACAAAGGACCAAATCTGTGTGTGATACTTTAGAATCAAAGTCTGGTTGGTTTAAAGAGAACCAGTCACAGTGGTCACACTGTAGTGAAGCCTGGGAGGAGAATTTTACAATGTTTTGCCAAACGGGTGATTGAAATACAGTAGTTTGGTAAATGTGTTTGTAAGGGAATGTAGCATGTAAATAATGTCCGTATTATTATGTGAGAGTATCAAACAATGCATCGCTTTTAGCTTTCTCATGTAGCTCAAGATCAAAGTCAGTTGGGATAAGCTCCAGATCAATTGTGATCCTAATGATGACTACTAGTGCTATAAAAAAAACCCATTTTGTACAATTTGTGAAGGTTGATAGCTATTATTTCCTACTGAATTAGACCTAATATCTTTGCTGTGACAGTTCAGGAAAAAAATAGAAACTAATTACTATGGCGTATTCTCTTCGACACTTGCTCTGTGAAAGCAGATTGGATCAGATGCTGGATTGGAGCCTACATGCCTGACTGGCTGCATTCTTAGCAAATAACAGACACAAAACTCATGCAGTGATGCAGTAAACACGTTTTGTCCCCTGTGGAAAGGCCATTCAAATTTACAAAGTAAAGCCACTCATGTTGCCTAAATTGACATGCTCACCTATCCCTAATCCAAAACCTGAAGGGGAAAAAAACATAATTGCAAGCCGCTGTACCAAAGAACGCTCATTTACGAGATGATGCTTCATTCATGATGTAACGTAATTTAATTTTCTAACGAAGCTTTGGGTGAAGTCAAATGTAGAAGGTGTCGCATGACCTCCATCTTGCCTGAATAAAGCAATGCTATGTTTCTTCAGTACATCAATATCAAACAGCTGTTCAAAAAAAAAAACTTCTGCAAATGATATGCCTGGCTGTCAAGCCCCCATTATTAGCATGCTGCAAGCACAGACTCATTTAGTGTCATTAACACAGCTTCTCTGAGTGCCATCTCCGCTGATAGGGTCAAATCCTCTAAATCCTTTTACACCACATTAGCTAACTGCCTCAGATCTCATAGTGGCACGCCACTCAGATAAGCTTAACACACCGTCTTCAATGTGCCACGCAGTATGGCTGCCAAAGACACTGACTGGTGCACTGTCAAGGGAGGCAGGGAGAAAAACTGTACGCTGCCATTTAAGGGACTGAACAATGACAAACTTAAATGCAGATTTTTTATTTTTTTTTTTACCTTTGACATAAAATAGAAAGGGACATTTTGGAAAAAAAATTGCTATATTTCTGGATCGCACTGTTAAAGCTGAAAGTGGAGTAAACTTTACTGCTGATATCATGTTTATGTATTGTCGCAGTTGTTGTAATGTGATTTGGTGAATTTAATCGAGATGCGCGCAGACAGATTCTGAGCTCCAAGTGTATATGTGGGATGTCATGAAACAGTGTAGAGATCAATTAATGGAATGAATTATTATTATTATTATTATCCTTATTACATTGGTCATCTGTAATCACCCTGGCCAACTTTACATTTGCCCTTAGAGATATGCTTGCATCCTCATAAACTACTTTGCGTGCTCCTGCATGGACTCCAGCAAAGCATTTTCTGCTTCCGCTGTGTCAAGGTGCCAATTTTTAAGGGAATGCTTCGATTGGTGGCGAATCAAGTCGGCTGAATTCAAGCTCACAATGGTGCAAAACTGCGATTTTTAACTGTGCCAAACTGTGAGCATCTGCGAAAATACCAAAACCCAGTCCAGCCCGCCCCTGCGCAGATTTACTCCGCTCTTTGCACTACTACGCTCGCACTGGGCATGAAAATAGATCCCAAGGTGTAAATCTCTTTGTTTTATGTTTAGTTTGACATAAACTTCAGCTAAGAGTGTAAAATAAACAACTTGAAGTCTCTTTTTTTTTTTTTGAATAATTGTATCTGCCAAACTGCTGCTTGTTGTGAAGTGAGTAATATGTCACTGCCACCATACAGCACTCGTATCGAAAGTCTGCACTCGCTCGATCAAAACCGGGCAGCTATTATTCATCCTGGTCATCATGATGTCCAGTGTAACTTCAAATGAAACAGCCAGACTATTAATGATGCCCAAAAGCGACATTCAGTCATCAGAAAGGGAATCATCTATGTCAAGCATCTGTACTCAGTAGTTAGAATACCAATGTTTAGTGCTCATTGCATGCAACAATGCGAGTGTGAGCGCTCATGGTGTGTGTGTAATATTACACCCTGCATGGAGCGTCTGGTGGCAGCCGCGTGCACTGGGAAGCTGCAATCTGTTCCTTCAAGGGGGGTGAGGGGCATTTTGGCAGAGTGTCCAATTCATGACCTCAGCCACACTAGTCCAGTTCTCACCACTCACCAGAGGAGGGACATGCCCCTGAATAAAAAGTCAGATTTCACTTCTTTATGTTTTCTGGCATGTGTCACAGCTAAATATCAGAGACAAACACCAACGTGTATTCTTTTTTTATGAGTATGAGCTTGTTACCAGTCCATTAACTGACAGACAGCAAGGATGCTAATGATGAGGAGTATCACACACGTTCTCACGGATTAATTTTGTCCTGTGAAATCACCTCTGGAGCCATCATAAATATGTAAATACACATTTTCAGACTGGAGCTGCGCAAGGCTGATGTTAATTTGAACACAATAGTGAATTTCTGCTGCATAAAAACCCGTTGAACCCTAATGTGAGCTATTAATATCACTGACACAATTAAGATTAAAGACAAGAGCTGTATCTAATGTTCTGCTTTTACAATGATAATAATTCCAAACTTGGATTGATACAATCAGTGAACAGCAGTGTGGAATACTGGTTAGTATGTCTGGCTCACAGTTCTCAGGTTTTGATGTGCAAATCTCAGACCCGCCCTACTGTGGCTTTCTCCCACATTCCAAAAACATGCAGGTTAGACTCACTGAAAGGGATTGAGCCTAACATGGCGTGTTAAGAGTAGAACAAGTAAATAAAATAAATAATTTCCATTTTAGTTCGCTCATCTGGCCTTTATATTGATTTTTTTTAAAAATCGAACAGTGTGCATGACTTTGTTGCCTTTCTTTTTCAAATTCATGGGCAAGACAGGAAGTGCGGCAGAGAGCAGTAAACCTCGCCTCAGATTACGCAATCCCTCACAAAACCGCAGAGATATTGCTGTAGTATGTTTCTCGATTTAGTATTAATGGTATTCATCCCAAATCCGTGAAATTTGTTAAGGTCTCTCTCATTAATTCCACACATTGTTATATTGTGATTTGTGTATTATTTTGTAAAACTACAATGTGATAGTTGTTTTACTTTAAAGGAGATTAGGTCACTTAAAACACCCAGGGGTTTTTACAACTTTTTTTGCAACAACTGTTGAACGACAAATCTAGGTGATATTTGACAAACAACTCCGTTGGCTACAAGTAGATGACTTTAATTTGTAAATTGGCCATTCCCTGCCAAAATAGCAGGTGATATGGCGGGGTCACATCGTCAAATTTAAAGCATAAGTAGTCAAATGGCCGCCTTCTGGGCGTTCTAGTGTTAAATGTGGCAACGAAGGCCCAGGTCTGAAATGCACCACCTGCCACTGTCTTCAATGACTGGCTGCTAATTTAATGGCAACTTTGCCATTCTCCTTGGCTCATAAATGTGCAAATCTGAGTCTAACGAGTCTCAGTGCCTCCAACCTCACTGCACGTCACTGGTCATCCAAGACCCTAAATCGTCCTCACGTGTGCGTGAATGCGAGTAAATGGTTGCTAGTTGATATGTGCTCTGTTACTATCTGGCGGCCAGTCCAGTGTGTACCACGACTCGGCCAAAGTCAATTGGGATAGGCTCCACCTCACCCATGACCCTAATGAGGAACACATGATATAGAAAAATGGAAGGCTAGACAATCAGAGAAGTATTGAATGAACCATATGTTCATGACTGTGATTAAATTTGCATTGGGATCAAATTGCTTGCCATCATGTTGAGGGTTTATGATCCTGATTTGTTTGTAAATAGTAGAACAAGCCCTCATTCTATGAACTAAATTACTGCAAACCACTATCACCATAACAAACTTATTAAATGAATACAGTCAAATGCTGCAATTCGCGGGTGATAGACACTGGGCCATGTTAGCAAGCATGTTGGTGTTGTCCGGTATATGTGTAATACAGATTACCATGAGCATTTTTTTTTTTTTTTACACTTCATTTCTACACCAGCAAGTCAGTGGGCGAGCCTGTGCAAAAGGATATTATCCTCTCATCAGAGCATTAGTGCACAGCTCAGTCAGTCAGAACTGAGTCCATCTGCTGTACTGGCCTGGAACACATGGGGCAACTCCAGCGCGTCTGTGTGTGGGCTCACAATTATGGGTCTCAAACTTTTAGTGTTAAGGAGGAAGCGACAGTGTGAAGCTGGTGGTTGACGCCAGTGAAAATGAAAGCAATCCAGCGGGAATGAGGCAGCTAGCACAGCGGCAGAGGAAGATGAGAGACGAGTTGGAGGAACAAAGAAAGAGGTTACACAGTCAGGAGAGTTCATGTCTTTTAAAACACGTCAAACTACAAACAGAGTTTCAGCTGAGAAGACCTCTGATGATACAAAAAAAAAAAAAAAAAATCAGGTGCATGCAGAAACCTTTGGAGACGCAGGTGCTAAAAGTTGAAAAGTGGGCACATGGAACTTTGAAAAAAAAAAAAAAAAAGATTGTGGAAACAAAAACATAATGTGTGCACAAAACGCTAATTCGTGGCAACTCTTGCCCTTGAGGGTCACTACCCTGCATGTTTTAGATGTGAGGAGGGAAACATCTAAACATCAGCTGGAAGGAAGGATGTAAGGAGCGAGTGAAGGCAGGAGAAAACAATGGTATAAAAGGAAGGTAGGAAGGAAAGACAGAAGGAAGGAATCAAGAAACTGCCACTTTAAGGGTCTCCACCAGGTCAACACACAAACCCACACCCGAACTTAAGTCATATGTGACACATTAAATAAATGAAGTGAGAGGGAAGGAGTCTAACCTTGTCCTAATTACACCTTATCTATTCCATCAGTGCTGTGCTCTGGCCTATTTTCATAGCTATAAATTTATCACCCTCCCCTCTGTTGTGAGAGATAACCCGCACTCATTTTAGTCCATCTCTGAAGACCGCCGGGCGGAAAGGAAGTCAGTGAAAGGCTGGTGGCCCAGTGTCACTGCCTCTGCTGGCATCTGAGCTCTGCTTCCATGGCCCCGAAAACCACTTCCGCTGTGCAAGTGAGCATTCTAAAAGTGTTTTCTATCAGATACGGCGGAAAAATATGCATCACTTTCAGCCCAGATGATCATAAAGTAATGATAGCTGTTCAGAACTTGAAGTACCTTGAACTGTACGTCATAGTTCAGCCAATACTCGTCAAAATATGACTGATGCCTCTCTTGGGGTCTTTTGTCAATAATGAAACAATACGATAAGTACTGAATAGTTTTTACATTTTATCTGGTGCAAATCGGAGGCATTATTTCAAACGTCAGAAAGACATCGGTATGCACGCACACAGCCGGGAGCATATTTTTATGAATGCACGTATATTACAATGCTTGAATGCACCACTGGAGACACTGACACACTTCTCTCTCACACACACTCACACCGCACGCAAGTGCTCAAAGAGACATCATTCTGGGGACACTTAACCAACCGGTGTTGCACTTTGATTTTTTTAAACGCAGCATTGCCATGAGTAAACCCAATCTCTTTCAGGTTATATGCAAACAATATTGAAAACATCGATGTGTTTTAAAAGGGATCTATCTTGTTTCTCCGCCTTTGACCTTCAGAGTACACAGTGCAGCTCCTCTGTTTTTTTTTTTTTACCAAGAGCGCTTCAAGATTTGAAACAGCGTTCGAGTCTTATTCCAAAGCCCGGGATCAAGATGTCTTGCTTTGCATGCGTATGAGCAGTCATCCGCAGTCTGTTACGAGCACCCGGGTTTCGACTCAACCCGCCAGCATAATTCTGAAATCTAATCCACTTCAAAAGGACCTTGGAATGACACACCAAAGCCACAGTTCAGTCCAAAAGATCTTATAGGCTTCACCCCGACAGAGGAAGCAGTGACGCAATCCGATTTCCCGCTGCATGACGGGCGACTATGCGCCAGGAAGTAGAGGACACCAAGTGGGTCAAATTCCATCTTCATGCCTTTCAATCCCCACATGACCTGACGTCACAATAATACCGTAATGGCCGTCTGTCAACCCGCCAACCTGTCAGATGCACCCGGGTGGGAGCTGTTGCCATGACAACAGTCATAAAGTCAGCAGGACAGGCCAAGATGGCACACAGATACATTTAATATGACATTTAGGAGATGTGATCTATAAACCTTCAGATCATATGGCTTATCCCCCCAAAATCATATGGAGGCTTAATACACAATACATCCATCTGCAATTTACTCAAAGGGCACGGAGGCTGTTTTTATTGCAGTGTTATAAAAAGTAGGTTTATAATACAAATGTGTCAGATGACAAGCATGTGTACTTTGTGAGATGAATTAGAAATAAAAAATGTTGGGTTTCTGAGTCAACAAAAGCCTTTATTGGGTTCAGTTGTAGAAGGAGGAATGACCAGGGTGAGAGTAGCAGCACCAAAATAATGAAAAATGTGAAAAACAGTCGGAAACTCAAATAGTTCACAGCAGAGTGCAGACCTCTGCCAAGAGCCCACAGTGAGTGTGACGTCATCGACTTGCGCCCCGGGTGCAAGTGCAGGTATTGGGATTGGGCCTTTGAGCAGTGTGTGACCAGACTTTTGACCAATATGAGCATGTGGTGTCTGGCTGGTATGTATTGCACTTCCACACGGGACTGAAGCTCCTGACTGTTTGCTCGAAGAATAAATTGAAAAATTGACAATATAATGTTTCTTGTTACATATCTGAATGCTGGCATCGGATCATGCATCTTTCACCCAATCACAGAAAAAGATGGACCTTCTGAGTCAGAGAAAGTTCTTCTTGACATTTTTTTTCTTACATCCTCTATTTTTGAGTGAGTAGGCTGTGTAAGTTAATAAGTAAGCTTACCCAGGTATGACATTTGGAAAAGCTGGCATGACTCATCTAAATAAAAATAGACCGGAGGAGGCAGCATGCAATCTCTGGAGGAGATTAAGTGTTTCACTTATGGGGGGGACTTTTTTAAAAATTTTGTGTTGAGTTTTAAAGTGCTTGAATTTGTGTTTTGTTACCTGGTCTTTTATGATTAAAGAACAAGTTCCAGGTGATCTCATCAGCCTGCCGTGTCACTTCAACCGATCAGTTCCTTCCCTGTCTTGTGTTGAAGCGGCCCATACTCGACAATTTTGTCAAACATTTGGGAAGATGCCAGTTATCAACTCATGCAATATCACTGTTAGCAAATACTAATCCCTGCATCCAACATTATTGCAGCTCTGCTAAGCTTTTGACTTGGGCATGATAGCGTTACAGTGTGGCCTGGATGTTGCTTGCGAGAAGAGAGAATAACAGATCTTCACCTTGCCCACATGCTGAGTCATGGATGGAGAAATTTGGTGTGGGAATGGATTTCACATACTTGCCAGAATCTAAGCGTCTTGTTCAAGTGGGCTACGTACATACCGGCACTCGGGCCAAATTTTATATTGACCCTCCCTTAAACTCAGTTCAGGCCGACTTCCAAACTGAGAGACTCCACACATGACGTGAAAAAAAACCACAGGTGCAGTTTTGAAACGTACCGTGTGTGGTGAGCAGCCACACGGCTATGTCAACACATCATACACTAATCGATCCGTGCACGGATATTCTCATGCCAGATGGAAAATCTCGTAAAACCCCTCGAGATAAAACGAGACTTAAACAAACATGGCGGATTAAGAGGCAGGACGGGTCTCAGATCGTGTCTTGATGGTGGCACTAGTTTGTGAATTAATTTTAGGGGAAAAAAAGTGACACGAAAAAGACGTTGGGCTCTGTTGCGACATGACTGCTTTGATTTTTGATTCAACATGTTGAATATCCCCGATTTGACGTCGGACGTCCTTCCGAGCGGCCAAGATCCGTCTGAGCGCACCACACATGGAAGCATGATCTGATAAGATTATCTTTGGAGCCATTACGATAGTCGGATCGACCTACGATTGTCGGGAGGTGAGATTCGGGGCTAAAATCGGGCCGATTATCCGGCCGTGCGCAGCAGGCTTTACCCTATAAAACAACAAGGTACAAATATACAGATTCACCAATTCTCTGATGTCTGTTAACAATAGCAAATCCTTAGGTGTGTGGTCAACACAGACGCGGCGACTTTGACCATAGCCAGTTAGAAAGTGACTTAAATAGAGAAGTAACAGGCTGTGGATAATATTTGCACTCTCAAAAAGTCAGTCTTGGTGCTAGGACAATTGTTACGTGTGAAGTGTGCTCTGTTGGTCATCTTGAGTACACCACACACTACAATAGCCGTAATCGCACTAGTATGGGGTCTGTCACATTTTCAAAATCAGCTAAGTTAGATACACATTTGCAGAAATAGCCAGCTCACCCCAAAAAAAAAACTTGGTTGTGTAATTTCATACTTTATGGGTGGACTAGCACTGCATAGAGCCAAATATTTGTATACAAGCAATTGGTAAGTCACTTTTCCATATGCCCCCCTTTAAAGTTATGCTGTCCATATAAAACACCAAAAGTTTGACAGGCGGCTTTAATCTCTTCTGTGCATACATAACACCACCGCACTCTCATGCAGAGGAAGCTCCACTTTGATCTCAGAGGCGCTGCACTTTGTGCCTTCCGCTGATCTGATCGTCCCCCGGAAAATGTTGCCTGTCACACCGAAATTGTCAAGTCTGAATTTCCCACAGTGAACATCGTGTCATTGATCATCAGATTAATTACACCGCGTGGAGACAAAAGCCAGTGTCAAATGGAACCACCAGATCCATTTCTAGCACCTCCAGCAGGGCCTATTGTGCGTGTGATTCCACTTGCACTCTCATCCACTGCGCCGGGAGAGTCATCCCAGGGGCCTCACTGGAGGGATGCAGTTGAGCTATGTGATTGGAGCATTTTGTTATCACCTAAACACAGCTACATAGCCAGCAGGACCCCCGTTTCGACAGGAAACGGCAAATCTATATGCACATGAGAGGGTCTTCAATGTATGTGTGTGTGTTTGCGTGAGACTGTTAACAAGTGTATTTGAATGCAAATGTGTTTTTTGCCCCCAAAGACACGACGACAAGGACAGAATCTCGTGTGGCTCAGGAAAGATGAGCATGAAAGAATGAATGACCGTGGCTTGACATTAAAGGATTTATTCATCTACATTTTACGAAGCACAATCCCTAAAGTATAAGCCAAGTAGTGCCATTGATTCAGCTTTAAGACTAGCAACACGGTGCAGAAGCCTTCTCTGGAGAGTTGCATTTATTTATGGCGGGGTTTGTACAAGTTGTCTTCACCCATTTAAATATTCTGGTGGCGCTGACAACTGAAGGCAACAAAAATAAGAGAGAGAAAAACGGAGACATTGCACAAAACATTGCATAACTTGGTGACAGCACTCACACACACACACACATTCTATGACGTTTGCATCCCAAGTAAATGTGGTCGGTGTATGAAAATCTAAATAACAGACAAAAGAAAACTACAGAGAACTCGTGTGACTAAATGAAGCATATGTGTAGAGAGAGGGAGAGAGAAAGAGAGAGAGAGAGAGGGAGAGAGAAAGAGAAAGAGAGAGAGAGAGAAAGATGGGAATTTTACTAAATTTTGCTGGTCCGTCAATCGTCATCCGTTATTTTTTGTGATGAACTGAATTGTAGTCATCATTCCATCAGTTAGTCCGTCTGTTAAGTCCGCCAGACATCCGTTGATCCGTCAGTCAATCCCCCCCCAGAAATGTCAGAAAAATAGGCATCCGGCCGTAACGGACTAACTGGTTAGTTCGTCAGCGACGGAGGCAGTTAGTACCGATTACACTGACGGATGAAAACCCACTACCGAAAGTCCGTCATTTTTAAAATGTGTCCCGTCATTCATTCATGACGGAATAATTATTTTCCGGGTCCCAGTAGATGTTCTCCCGAAAGTGATGTCAATCCATAGTTTCGTATTTCATCATGCCTTATACAACGTTTCAGCCTCTACCTTCAAGGTTTACAGGCATCCAATCACAACCTTCGAAAGTCAAGAAACATCAATGCAAAACTTACTGGAAAGTCTCAAATCTTCATCTATATTGACATTGCCTCCAGCCCTCCTTGTGCTAGGGAGGAAATATTTCGAAAAAACAGGAAACTGAAAGGAAGGTTGTATTTGAAATGGGAATTTGACTTTCTCTTCCTCTAGCGAGTCCTCTTTGAAGTCCTGTCAGTGCGTTTGCGGGGAATTGCAATTAGCTGCTGAAATACTGCATCCGGTTGAAGGTGAAGATGTACCAGCATTGTTCCCTCATGTTTGAGCTTCATTAAAAAAAAAAAAAACAACCTGAGCGGTTAAGGTCAAGCGAAAGACTTACATTGGCAGCTCATTTCTGTCAAGCCTTGATGTGAACGTGTGGAGGGTTCCTAAAAGAGAAAACAGTCCGTTATCAACCTATATCACATTGTCACGCTTTACTTGCCTCAACACAAACTCATCTGAGGAAAAAGCATTTCCACGCATATTACCAACCGTGTTCAAATAATCAGATGGTGGGCTCAAGTGCTTGAGGCCAAGTCATGTTCAGGTTGAGGCAAGGAAAAGTCTACTTTTACACTTCTTTGACCTACTTTCCTCCTCTCGTCTCAATAGCACATTTCAATCGCAGCAGGCTCCCACTCATCCATATTCCGTTGGCTTTTATAACACCTGCAGCGTTTGAGACGCTATGACAATGTTGAATGTGGACTCCCGTCACCCCCGCACTTCAGCAAACATTCTCACCACGTGCCCTGTATGGACACCTCTGTGCGCACAGACGGGCACAAGATTGTGCATTGCTGTCTGTGTGCACATGAAAATGCATTTGAGTATTGATCTATGTCTTCCTACAGTACATACTGCACATGTGTACATTGCATCCCAAGTAAAAAACACATTTAAAAACCATCTATAGTTTTTTTTTTTTTTTTTTACCTCCTTAGTAGAAAATGCCTATAGCTTGATGATGATCCTCAAAATCCGGCAGAATACCACATGAAACATCATAAAAGCGCTTTTACTTCCCATCATTCATCACTCCAATGGGACATTTGAAAAATGCAGAACAATCTAACCTTGATGTTGTTATTCAAAAACTGCGGCTTCATGCTGTGTGCATTAAAATTTGAGGCAACTAGAATATGTCGATCACAATTTTATGACAATAACAATATATTTAATAGATGTACACAGTAAACAAACAACAGACGGATGCAGTGCTAATGGCGCACAGGAACCAATTTTTAAAGCAAAGATCCTCCACACAAAACACATTGATTTGGAGCTGGTACTGTACAGGATATCCTCGACATGAAGTGGAAAATGTTGTACTTTGTCTTCAATACAAATTACAGGGAATGTGTCTTGAGTCAAAAATTATGGGATGTTGAACTACATCCTCACAATCGCAGCTCCATCGGGTAGAATTATTCCACTCAATAAGACACTGTAAAAAAACAACAACAACAACAAAAAAACAGGAATTCAGGACAGTCAGAGGTACCAAATGAATCGATTGAAAATACCAATGAATTGATTAAATGGCAGTTAAATATTTTCATATTGTCATTATTTGTTTGAATACGTTGGGAGATTCATGTTTTTGTATAGTGTATGTATATGTCCTCAAGGTTTTACAATTATAGGACTACTTGTCAATGATGAGACTTTCCAGTCAATCCCAAATTCTTGACTGAGCTTGGTGGGTATCAAATTTGGTTTTGACAGGAGCAAACATTGTCAAGTGTAAAAAAAAAACCATAATAATAATAATAATAATAATAATAACAGGAAAAAAGGCTGTTTTCAGTTTTTCGGCTAATTTAAACAATTTTTTTTTTCATACATTGTCTTCAGGGATATAAAACTATAGACTAAAGGCCTAGACAATCATATTTAAATAGGAATGACCACTTAATATGATGTAAAAGCCAATGGTCAAACGGCGAATGAAAAAAATCACAATAAATCTTGCATTTGTAGACATGGTGCTGAACTTGGCAGTATGGTGGAGTAGTAATCATACTGAGGACAAGCACCATAGAAATTTGATGAATGGGTACTGGTGAGCTCTAAAAGATATGATACTTTGAGAAAGAAAATGTTTTGAATACCTCGTCAAATTCAATTTAACACCTGCCAATACCATTTTCCTTTGAAACCTTCTTAACTTTCTAGTGTACTTTAGGGGCTTAACTTTAGTTTCACAGTTCTCTTGTAAAGCATATAAAAGTCAATTGCTGTGTTTAAACTGAAGTAAAATGGACAAATTGGGACTGCATAAGCGCAGAAGACACACTTGTGTGAAAGAACCACCACTTAAACCAAGAAAAATGGACCAACCTGTCTGATAAACTGCCTCTGTCTATTGTTGAGCAACATGAGAGTGGCCTCTCTTGGCCACACCACTGCCAATTGTAGACTTTGTACAAACATCTTTGCCCTCGCTGTGTTTCACTTTGATTTTTGAGAGTGCTGTGACCTTTAAAAACAAAATGTCAAGAAACAAACCCATACAGTATCTACACCTCTTAGCTTTGTTAACAGTGCTAAAGGTCATCCTCAAAACGGCTTTATAATCTACATATAGAACAAACAGAAAAAAAAAAAAAAAAAAAAAAAAAATTGGATGACAATATGCCACATAATTCTAGTAGTGCAAGCAGGTTAACTGAAATATTCCTCTTTTTTTGCACTTTCAGTCAGAACATTAAGAATCCTTGCCTTTAGAACTATAACTGTGGCACTGCTTAATTTACTCATATAGTATAGATGAAGAAATATGAAAGACACGTCAGGGACTTTGTGGGACTGAAGCTTGAGTTGGCTTCAAGGAGCGACCCCTCGCTTCATTGCACATTTCTGATTTGAAGGACTAATGTCAGGCTACACTTCACAGGTTGCTTGGGCCACAGTGAGATAAATTAGAAATGAGACTGAGGCATCAGACTGGAAGGATCTGCTGATTGGGCCAAAAGCTCCTTTTACGGGCCAGGATGAGGAAGGATTTTTTTTTTTTTTTTTTTAAACCACATTGCAGGGAAGTGTAAGTCAATGATATACTATCCTGGGTATATTTTTCAACACCCATCCCAGTGATATTCAATGCTGCATCCACCCTCCTCCCAACATTTGATATATTAGTGCCTGATCAGTGCCAACCCGAATCTGACCAGAAACTTGCATCCGATTAAATGAAATTATGATGTGTCATGGCATCATAAATGATATCTTCATTCAGACAGACAGCTTCCAAATGTGAGTGCTTGAATGCGAGCTTGATGTCATCTAAACGCACCAATTGGCAGAGCTGGGCGCTCGGACGGGCCAGTCCGTCTATTCATCACTTGACGGACGCTCATTTAGTTGACGATTGACGGGAATATTTTTTAAATAGTCGGACTAAGCATAGACGGGAGCCCCTTTATTTATTTATGTTTCACGGCGAGGCTTCGATGGTGGATCACGGGTGGAAAATAGTGAGTTGTTGTTGGTTGTGGGACAGATTTGAGTGAGGGACCAGGCTGTGAACAGGCTTCCAAAGTACTGTGAGTCCCTATTTCTGGGGGGGGGCGTTTGTGCTTGTAAAAGTAAGGTCAGAATCGCCGACGGACGCCCGCTCAATTTATAGTAAAATGCCCAGCTCTGCCAATTGGTTAACATCTCCACCCTTCTCCACCAATCATCATCGGGTCTCTCACTTGGACATCCCTATGGTGCCTTCAGGGACCCCGAGAACTGCAAACACAGCATCCAATATTGAACACTCAATAACACATAACTGCCAATAACACATAACTGCAAGTGCAAACATCTATCCAGTCTGAGGGGGTCAACGGATGCAAAACTGTTTTCTGTATTACTAACTTCTGAGGGACCGGAATCAGTGTTATTCCCTTGATGACTACAACATTAGATGTTTGTTTTTGGAATGTGCTTTCAATTAGGTAACTAAAATATGAACCCCTCAGCATGATGAGTCAATGATTAAATAGATAACACACAAAAAGGGAACAAAATCTAAAATGGAGTATTCAGCTAAAAAAATTGGTAAAAAGAAAATCCCTTGTAGTCAGAATTTAATTATGGAATCCAATTACTCCAAGATCATAAGGCCACAAATGTCCAGGTCCTATTGTTAAATTGCATATATAAAAACTTCCTCAATGCTTTGGCAAACTGAAAAGCTGACTTAAAAAAATCTTAGAAGCTCATCAAGATGAAGATGATAATGTTTCCTTTCATGCAGTTTGTGGTGTTCAACGAGCAGATGGGAGACAACTCAAGTGCGAATCTCCCAAATGAGGCAGCGTGACAACGTTTTCGGAAGGAATCGCATGCTCAATCCAAAAACTCTCAACATGTTAGGATCACGTCTCATGACTCAGTCGCTTGGTGACAACTCCAGCAACTGGATTAATTGCAGCTAGCCTGCAATAATTGGATGCGTGCGCGTAGGTGTGTCTGTGTGTGAATCATGATGTTACTGTTTTGTTTGTCATCCTTCATGAACCAGGAAGTGGCCTGTAAACAAACAAATATGACACCACACTACTTTTGCACATCATATCTTGCAGTGTTGTGTAGCACAGTGCACACAGTGGCAAAATCCAATTTTGCTGTGCTCTACAGTATGTAAACGGCAAATTCTAAAATATGTCGGCTCAACAGTTACGTGTCACAAGTGGGTGACAAGCATATGGCAGTTAATCAGTCAGTGGCTAGCTAGCAAGCAGCTTGCGCATAAACACCACGCCGCCAGTCACTGAATCGTCAATAAAAAATTCAAACTTTGGCTTAGAGTCCTATCTAGGACAAAGAAAAGGAAGTTGAAACCTACCAATTAAAACCACTTTTGTTCTGGGCTCCGCTCCCGGAACTAGAAGCCTCTCTAGCAGCAACGCTGAGATTCCACTCTCAGTCGTCATGATAATGATAGCCAGACTCCCCATTGGCCCAGTAGTATATGTGTCGTTGTATACAGTTGTTAAAGATTGTCTGATGTGGAGATGGTCTTTTTAATGCTGGTTAACGTTCTTTACTGTTGATTTCTCACTATAGTGTGCCATGAGAAATTATCTACTTTCCTTTCATTGGTCCAAAAATTATTCATGACAAATACCGTAGATTTAATTGTTATCTTTTCAAAATAAACATAATTTAAAAAAAAAACTTTTTTTTTTGTACTGAAAATATACGTAACCGAGGTTTACAAGAAACCGAACCGAACCGAAATGTGATTTAGCGTAGAGTTACACCCCTAATATCTACAAAATCTAGTGCTTAGGTTTTCCCCAAGCCTCCAACTAACTGAGATAATCGATGAAGCTGCTTTTACTTTCAGTGCCTCTGGAGGAAAGAGGTCATTGCAAGAGATTTTGTGTTGTGTTGTTTCTTGGAACCTCTTCATTATTTAAATCAATTCAAGACATAATCAGGATACATTAGTCTTGCCACATTGGTCCTTTTGTCACATATACTTCGGTTTCCAGCACTTAGTCGAATCAATATTTGCTTCAGCTGTCTTACATGTCGTATGTGGTTACACTATCATTGATCCCTGTGTTTATGTCCTAATGTTAATACATCGCATTTTAATTCAAGCTACACTAACTATTCATACAGCTTGTATGCATCACGCTGCCATCAGGTGCTCGAGAGAATCTCTCAGATGTGGACAGCCAAGTGGCAGACGGTGTAAATAGAGACTGCTGCTAAAATACAGGCTGACAGTGAACACAGCACGCTTGCTCCGCAGGACCTGGCTCCAGTGAGACAAGCACGCGCGCACGCACGCACGCACACACACTAAGCATACTGTTCATGCATGGACGGGTACCCATAAAGCTCACTCATTGACACACCTAGCTGGCGAGCAGGTAGACAGCACCTGTCATTCACGGGTGTCACTCTCAGGAGGACACAGCAGTAAAAGAGAAATGTGAATAAGATCCACATGCACGGGGAAAACAATCATGTGGGGTCTCTTCGGACAGAGTGAACAACTCAATTACCAAGTGCCATTTTTTTTAGACTGCTTTCAAATTGGTGCGGGGTGCCTGTGTGAATGAACTGCTAAAAGGATTATGTGACGCTATGGGGCTGAAGGTTGTGAGATGAAAATAATGGCGATAAAAGCTCCCCTATAGCTCCATTTGGATTGAGAGTGTAATATAAATCGACTGCATGCGAATGTGTGTATGAGGCCTGCAAATGAAAACTGCTGTATTATCACTTGGGACTTTGAAACCTGTGCATGTTTGGTGGACTATATTAACTCTTAGATTATTCTATACATTTGAATCTTATTCTATTTTTTTACACACTTACGTTCATACACAAAGGAGCACTCAAAATAATTCAACGCCTTACGCAATGTTTAATTTGCTGCTGCCTTCATGTGTTACATCAGTGAAGATTAATGAGCCTGTCCCCAAAGACGTTAAGCCATGATTACCTTCACTGAGCTCCACAGATGAGTTTGTGTTTAGGATCATGAGCAGATCCTTTCTTTCTCCAAACTTTGGCTTTCTCATTCAGGAAAGATTAATATTTGTCTCTTCAGAGTCCATACACTTTTGAGGGTCGTCTGTACTCTTTGGCAAATTCCAGCCTGTCTGTACTATTCTTCTTGCTAATAAGTGGTTTTCATTTTATAGTGTAGCCTCTGTACTTTTGTTCAGTATATTGTGATGCCTTCAGTCTTAACCACTGGAGGTTGGTTTATGATGTCAGACACAGTTGTTTTAAGGTCTTTCTTTGTAGTTGTCAGTGTTTCTGTAATCAACTGATGTTGTTTTAGTTGGTCAATCTCTATCAATGTTGGTGTAATGGCTCTGATGGAGTTAGCATCTTTGGGCGCCACAGCTGATTGTTCCCCCCCAAGGAATCTCTCTGCATGGTGTTCATGTTCTAACCTTAAATGTAGCCTGCACATTCAAAAAACAAACCTTACGGACTGCCCGTATTTTGTTACTGAAATCACTGAACGCTACCTCGTTACGTAAAGTATACAAAACGAACAAACATACTTGGCAGAGAATTGTGAGCTGTGTTTGGCAACACGCTGTAGATGCTGCATTTTTTTCCCCTGGCGTAGTTCGTTCAGTAGCGGATGAGGCCAACATTAGCCGAAAGCTAACATGAGGCTAACCTTGATCGCCGCTAGCCTTAATTATAGATTCATATCTGCTGCGAGGAACAAGGTCACTTGTGTTCTTATATGTTGCAAAGTATACTTAGTATGGTTGGCTGACTTATAAGATGCCCCCATGTCGGTGTGGATGCTATGTGGCTTCGGGCCAGCATTGTCTTGTTATGTAACGCTGTCAGCGATGAGCTGGGCAACAACAGGTTACAGCTGCCAGCCGATCCCAACAAGATAAGTTCATGTCGGAATGATTCGTTCATTCTGCCTTCACGCAAGGTTGCAGAGTGGCAATGTGGTCAAAGGAGCCTGAGGGCCACAAGTGTCCATGTGAACAGCTTAAGTGTTTACCTGAAGGGTGATTATTTGTCTGCACGTGTACATGTGTGTGTGTGTGTGTGTGTTTTGGCCATTCTTAGCCGTGTATCTGTTGCCTGAGTGGTCGAGTTTATTCCGTGCATGCACATGCATAACACCTAAAAATCAGCACAGTGACTTCAGGAGCATTTTTCTTACAGACCTTTTGAATATTACATTTTTTTACATTTTAGTACGCTACAACAAGAGCAACCGGGCTAATTTACCTCTCCTCAGTAGTGTGGAAAAATAACTGATAAGAACAGCGTCCAATGAAAGGAAACAACAATATCAAAAGATACACAAGCAACATAAAATGCATGTAAAAAGTACATATAAAAGCAAATAAAATAAGCTTAAAAATCTAGAATAAAATTGTGAGTCAAAAATGAATTGTTGGTGAAATTAAAGTAGAACAAAATTAACACATCCTCTTCCAATAAAACCGCGGAAACAAATCTGCTAGTCCGATGAGGAATTTGACTTGCTTGGAACCCTGATTGACCAGGAACTAAACTTAAAATAGTTTATCATGACTTTTGGAAGTGTCAATAGCAAACCTAGTCCATATTGTGAAGTAGTGTGAAATTGTTTTTGTTTTTTTGTTTGTTTGTTTTACATCATAATACTACGACTCGTAATATATCCAACATTTTCATTTATGCAAACTGCTAACAGCCATTACGCTAGCAGGATGACTCTCAGGAGACTTTTTGGAGGTATCCAGTGGGAGAAATATTTATATGCATAAAGCTGAGGAAGTCACATTCAATAATGGCCCATTGAGAGTCACAGCATTAAGAATGATGCAATTACCTCCGTCTGGAATATGGCTGACACACTCTCAACAACCTGGCTATGGCAGTAATTCTCAATTTAACATTGCGTTTATCAAGTTAGATCAGTTGCTGGCAACAAAAAGTCAAACTTCATTCCCTTCCTGCCATTGTGATTTCATTAGCCTTGAAACACAACGCCAGCCTGCGCCGGCCCGTTATAGGAGCACATACAAAGGAAAGTAGGCCGAGGAGATCAAACTAACTGTAACAAATAACGCGCTGGCAGCACCTGGCCAGACGGCCCCAACTCACGGGTGGCAAACAATGGATGGACGTTAACGGGGATGCTTGCATGAGAGGGGGGAATTGGATTTTGATCAAACTAAAGAAGACGGATGGCCGCATACCAAAGTGTCTCATCACCGTGGTCTCGCAGCTCTGTCAGAGAGCTACTTGGAAAGAAGGCCAGCTTGTCACATTTAACAGACAAGACACGTTGGTAAGTGGAACAAGAACAGGGTGGCCTACTGTAAATACCCATGGGACATTCTCGCGTGAGACAGATGCAGCAGTCTTAACTAAATCTGGCTAGCACAAAACTATGCAAAGATTGTCACGTTTTATTAGTTAATCTTGCTCCAAAAGAACTTGCTATCCGGAATCTTGGATTTAGGCGTCCATGAACTAAGAAGTAGCCTCCTCACCAACAAATGGGCGGACAAACGCAGATTTTTCACAACGGCAGATAACTTTTTCTGTTTTCATACTGCAACTGCTTTCCCCAGCACCAGAATGTAAATGGTCGTGCCCGTCTAAACATCGCTGCAAGGAGCACGAAGTAAGCTAACTATAGTCCAGAAAGTAAATAAATTTAATTTTTCACTTTTGCCAGAGGATTTTACTCGTCTTTTTAGAGCGGTTTGTTTTATCTCCTTCAGATATGATAAATGGTGAAGTGTTGCCCATCTAAATGTCATTTTTGCTCAGCTAACTGCAACAAAAAGAAGTATGATCTGTCTTTTTGACATTTGTTTGAGAATTTTGCTTTTTTCTCTTTTCACAGTGAAACTGTTCCTCCGACTCCAGATGTATAAGCCCCTTTTAAACATCTCTTTGTCAATGAACCGAACCAGGAAACAAACTAATGGAAAGACAATTTATTTGCATTTATTTTTTGCTGTTTGAGGCGCAATGGAATCAGTCCACATGCCCCATCATAAAATAAATGGTAGTAGGCTATTCTGTTGTCCTCTGTGAATAAGGAATTTTGTTTGTCTTTTGTCAAAATGGTAGGAAAAAAAATCTTGACAAGGAGGTCATTGTGCCATGTCAAGGACATTTTGAAAAAAGAATTACACACTATATTTATCATCTTAGACAAAATCTGACATGTACCACACTGACATGCAATTAGCATAATAGCCTCAAGGTCATCACAGCTCAAACTCCCCAAAGAAAAGTGGTGTCAGAAGTGCGTTTTTTTTATGCTCACTTGACCCAGAAACAGGAGCATGGTGTAAGTACTATACAATAATTCAATAAACACAGCAATCCAATTATATTTATCTTCCCATTTTCTCAGAGATAATGTCTACATAATACACAGCGCGAGTTAAACACTACGGAGCAGTAAATTGGGATTGAAGGGCAAGGATAGGAATCTAGGCTAAGCACAGAATGAGCTCAATATGCTTTTCCCCTCAGAGTGAGTCTATAAATTCTGCACGCGTGCCCTGCAGTTAGCTCACAGTGTTAGTACTGCCTTTAAAGAACTGCCTGAAACAGACATCTGGACCGTCTTCAACCACTGGCACAAACATCTGCTACAGCGCGGTGCCAACAACATTGTGTGTGTCCAACTGTGCAAGTGATTCTCCAAGAATACACAAACACATATCAGTTCATGCTGGAAAAATTACATCATCACCATTTGTTTTTATTTTGTTGGAAGGGACACACAAATAATGGAGAATAAAACGTTATTTAGTGGTGTGTTGAGTTGAATGATCAATCCATCCATTGTCTATGCAGCATGTTCGGTGTTAAGGGGAGCTGGAGCCTAGCGCAGCTTACTTTGGGCTATTGTTCACCCTGAGCTGGTTGCCGGTCAATCATAGGGCACTACACTCACATCCACACTGTTGCTGAGTGGGAATTGAACCCACGCTGCCTACACGGAGGTCAAGCCAGTAAACTACAGTAAATTACTAGTTGAACGTTGAATGTACAGGTGCATTGATTGTGTTTGTCTCAAACCTTTGGCCTCTTCTTCGATTTCAAATAAGGTAGGCTCCACCAAATGGCCACAACATTATGACTATGCGAAATGTAGTATCGATATGAGCTGTATCGCAGTTCTCCTCTTGGTAAGTTGACACTGTCAGAGAGGTACTCGTAAGCCGAGCAGGTTTTGTGCAATGGAAAAATGATGGATCAAAAAAAAAAAATCATAAAAGGCGATGCGGTTCTGGAGCCATAAATTGAATTAATGTGAGGAAAAGTACAGGATTAAAATGATAAATTAGTATTTTCTAACTTGAGGCAACTTAAGCCATTTTTCTTATTCATACATCTTTTCCTCTCTGGGAAGAAAAAGTGGATTCCTGTTCCTGCAATTTAAATAAATAGGACTGTTGTTGCCCTGGGCTCTCCTTTAATTTTCCACTCCACATCCTGAGTCAGGCTGAGCAAATGGGACAAAAAAAAATAAAACACGGCGGCCTGTCGCAGCAAAATCCAGCATCACCTGCTGAGGGGAAAGCTATAGGTGTAATTGTGAATTTATGGATGAATTCACTGATTGGAATTGGGCAAACACAAGCCTTTGACCTCACTGGCTGATTAATGAGCAGCAATGTGCAACTGCAGCGATCTGATGATGGTGATTCACATGCAGGTGAGCAACATGCAATTACCACTTGCACCAGTCTGTTTGTACATGCAATTGGGCCATTTACAGAGAAGCCAATCCAAGGTGAGCTCAGCGCCAGCTCACTACACTGTCTTGTTGTGGTCCAGGCTTTTGTGCAAGCATGATGCGTACTCCTCCGCTAAAGAGGCAGCACGTCAGCCACGCGCTTGACGGGATTGCTTTCTTTCACCACCCACCGAGATTTAACACATCGCATTGAAATTGCTAAGCAGAACTGAATATGTCGCCAATAACTACGCACACTGTATTAGTCCTCTTTAAAGTAAATCACAGAGGCTGTGGGATGTTTCTTTGACGACTTGGCTCCATGGAAGCATAGCCTCGTCATCTGTGAACGACGCACTCCGCCTTTCACGTTTTCTCCCCTTACAACATTCCGCACTCGCCAGCACCACTAAATCGTGACCCTAATAAGATGTCTCCTCTGCTGTTTGCATTGTTGTGCCACAAAAGTGGGGGCGGGGGGGACAACTTTCTCTGTGATGTTCTTTCTACCCCCGCCTCCTCCCTATCCCCTCGCTTTCACCCTGTGTGGCAGCAGAAAGCTCTTTAAAGACGCCCAGGGGCTTAACCACTTTAACATTATTACACGAGCATGTCTCACTCAAACCAATCCCAAGCCAATTGAGAGGCTTACGTCTTCGCCACGGTAGCTTTACTTAAAAGAGGGAAGGTCCTGCCCTACTGACATGACCAAACATCACTTGGTCAAGTCTTGCAAGTTTTTGCTGTATTTCGGAGCTGGTATGCAATTTTCATTTAGTGCATATTTTATTTTACCGAGGGGTGTTGCTTAAGGGCAATCTTATAATCCTATGATTAAAAATTCTGTTTGTTTCACATAATCCATGCTTTCATGAGTCAATGTGGCAATGTGTGCAGCTAACATGCAAAGTTTGCATTTTTCATGCACCCACCATACTTCATGAGGGCTTTATTTGCAGAGGACTTGGTGTGAATTGTGTCATAGCAGATGCTTGTAAAATGCTAACTATGCATACACCATTTTGACTTATATATACAAAGTATATACAAAGTATATAAGTATACAAGTATAACTATATATATTTAGGCGTCTGAAATTTTGGTGACTTGATCTTGTGCAGTTAAAATAGACAAGCATGGTTTGAGTTATTACTTGAGCTCTACAGGGTGCCAAGTATACATATGACTCCTTTTGGGGTTTCAGAATTGTGAGTGACAACAAATTAATTAATTTACTGTCTTTGTGGGAGCTCAGGTGCACTTCATGGGGGGCTTGGCTTCCAAATTCTGAGATGTGAGAACATGCACAAAGCATTATAAAGGGTGTTGCTTTAGGTACCTTGACAATAAAGCTTAAGGCACAAATAATCAGGGAAGAACTTTGTTTTGTTGTATTTACCGTCCTTCTGAGTCCCCAGACAGGCAGGCTACACACATTGACACCTTATCGACTTGTGTGTACTATGCAGCAATTATTTTAACGCACTGTACAATACGGGCATGCAGGTTATGGCTCTCAATCTGTTAGCTTTGATTTTCTGTCGTCAACAATTTACGGGTGTGGTGTGAGTTGCAATTTAAAAATAACTCGGCTGAGGTCATACAGTGTGTGTCCATCTTTAGCGTACAATTGTCTCTTGCATGCACCAAGTGCACGTGTCTTCTCCGTGGATGGATTTGCTGTTAAAGGGGATCAAATATATACTACTCAAACAGTGCTTTTGTTTCTATCAAAATTTCCAGGACAGTGGACTTTGGGTATAAAAGAAAAAGTCATGCCCCATCCAAGTGTCCATATTTGTCAGAGTACATTGCGTACAATAGACCTGTCAACTCAAGTTTTTTAATGATCGCAACTCTCATGCATGGGAACCAAATGCATGTTGAAGGCAAAGGCAGAGTCCCAGCAACAACAGAAAAATATCAGAACTGTGTTACTTTTTTTAGATGCAAGCATTGGACATATAGTAGTGCCTTGAAACTGGAATGACCCAAAAGTTGTAAGCTGGAGCAAGAATAGTCCTCAAAAGTATGGACCAAAGTAAGTCAGTAACAGTCTGCCAAACTGTCATCCTGTCTTAGTGTTGTCATCCATCACACACAGTGTGATGCATTAGTTTTGCTTTTCTTTGACTTTGGTAGCCATGTGGATTATTACTGTGCTGAAGTGTTGGTTCTCTTCAGCCACGTTTAGCACCGTTCACTTCCTGTTTTGCTCTGTTTGCCGTTATTTTGATGGACTCTCAGTTGGAGCAAGCATAAGGAGCAACTTCCATGAACTAAAGACTTTGATTTGGATATCTGACTGGTGTCATCTATCCATCTGATTCTGCTTCTGTTTGACAAGATGGCACACTGAGTGTAGGTGCGTTCGCTATTCTAGCTAGCTGCTATTTGACTTGATTCGCACCGGTGGTCAAAAGATTGAGTGTTTTATTGGTGTGTTATGTTATGACGTTTTATATTACCTTTATGTTTTTTTTTTGGCAGTTCATGTAAAAAAGTGAGCTGCTGAGGTACACATTTGAAAATTAATAATATTAATAATGTACATTGGACAATGAAGAAAGGTTTGCGAAGGTGACTATTGGAACTCCGAGTATAATTGATCTTAATGCGAAATTTGTTTTTCTAATTCAACCAAATTGAAGCTCAAGCAGCATCACAGAATGTAAATGTATTTCTATGTAAATGTTTTCTAAGTAAAACTGCATAAAGAAAGGGAGGCCTTTGGGGTGAATGTTGGAAGGTGTTTTTTAACTTCTTCTAAGAGTCTATAGTGTCTTTAATTCATACAGAATGTTTTGAAGTAATTGTAATCTTTGGACTTGGTTCAATGGCACCCACTAATGATGTACGGTACATGAAACTTGTCAGCGTGGGTGCCAGGAAGAGACCGTTTCCTGCATCCTCCTGTTATTCCAGCTCTCCACCTCCACTCCCACATATACAAACAGAAAGTAAAACTAACACTAATGAAGTTGCTTTATTTGTGAGTGGAGCTCCTTGTGTATAGCAAACACGAGGCAGTCGCTGTTTTTTTCAAAACGCTGCCAAAAACATGACCTCAAGGTTCAGCAAGAAGTTTACATTTGACACCTTTCGATTTTATTTTGCAAGCCATGGAAGTTTTAGAAATAGGGTGTTTTTATTGGGAACATGCCAGTTAACATTCTTCTATTTGGTTTTAACTGGCTCACTAAAAGTTATACCACAGTAGCCTATGTTTTAAAAATGTAAACCTTAATCCATCATTTTAATGTATGTTTATGTTTCCCTCATGTATGTTATAGATTTAGGATTCCAGTTGTAATCCCATGTTGATGGCACCAAAACACAAAACTGG
The DNA here is from genome assembly GCF_054856515.1 of Filicampus tigris. Lineage (NCBI taxonomy): Eukaryota > Metazoa > Chordata > Actinopteri > Syngnathiformes > Syngnathidae > Filicampus > Filicampus tigris. Next base: position 18,409,847 of record NC_141225.1, on the reverse strand, counting down.
GTTAAACGGAATAGTGATTTTCACTAAAAGAGAATAAAAGTTAAAAATGGACTCATCCTTCAGGCCTCCAAAAATTTCAGGTAAAATAAAGCCTGTAGCCGGCATAGCCAAAGTAATCCTGCTTTGACATTTCTCAGAAAAGAAAGTAAAGGCTACACTCTGCCCAGTGTTTTATACCGCTGTACATTGGTAATTACAGTAGGAAACGCAGTGGTGTGCACTCAGGCCTTCTCTGCTAGCCTACAAACTATCAGAAGCACCGACTTGAATTTACAATTTACATGAACTTGTATTTAATTATTTATAACAGTTTGTTATCCTCATTTCATGGCATTTCTCTTGGCTGTATGTGACATAGATGGAGATTTTTTTTTTTTTGTCCAAGCGGATATCAGCTTCTGTGTTGTCCATGTAATCCGCCCAAGGCCTTCAGAATCAGGAGTGCTGGCTCATATCACAATTGGATGGCTGTTTTTCTTTCAACTGATCACATTCACCAATACAGTCCTGCTAGCTATTTTAGAGTGACGTTGGCTGTTTGGTCGTGATTATGAGTTCAGATTATTGAAGTCTGAAACGTAGTTCATCAAGAAAACGGCAACTCCAACCTTCTTCTTTGTTCTTTAGGAGTCCGTATTCTCAGCAACATTTTTAAATGCGTTTTATTGTCGAAAGATTTGCCCATCCATTTCAATGACTACAATAGAATTTGTAATTGAATTATAATGCATTCTGTACATGTTAATGTGTCGATGTTGGCTTGAACAAACTGCCTGAAAGTCGACGTTTAACGAAATGTGACGTGTAAATGTTTCTGTTCTTATACTTTCTTGTCAATCCGAAGACGAGAAACAGATCCATGTTTCTGAAATGTGCCCACAGCTCTGGCTAATTCATTTTTTATTTATTATTTGCAAGGCCAGATGGGATACTCAACTGACACACAATCACGGCAGGCAGACACACAAACATCCAAACAGCAGATGTGCTACTCCATTCCCTCGCTACAGGCCACTGGAATACATGGCTCCACTTACGAAATGGCACAATCATGGGCACGCAACAAAACGCTGCCGCCCCATCATCGTCGTTCAGCACGTCATCACTATTCTATCCACTAAAGTCACAGATATGGAGCAGACGGCAGGTGGTTGAAAATCCTGAGCCAGACACGGTCACCCATTATATTTCCGGAAAAGCAGAAGTGCACCGTGACTACGGCTCCTCAACAACGATTGCACTTTATGGCAGGCATGGAACATGAGGCGATAAAAAAAAAAAAAAAGACAATCCCAGATGGATGAGACATGTATGAGGGGCTGGGCAACAAGAGGAGACAGAGAGGAAGTGGAACAAGGTCAGCTTGATGAGATGGCAACAGCAGGAGGATAGAGAAGCATCGGGATAAAACTGGGATCTGACCCAATGACCTTAGGTGGGCTAGTGCGGACGGTTTGCCAGTACATGGATGAGTAACTTTGTGACATAAAAGCAAGGATATCCAAAATTGGAGTGCCTTGATAGAGCTTTGCACATGGCTTGACATGCTGTGCTGACGTGTTGATGATGCCAAAGCTCCACTTGTGGCCAGATGACGTGGCCTTAATCTGCCCCTCCGGGTTTATTTACTATTTAAACACGTTAGCCCTTTGCAAATCACAAGCACCACGCTAGCCCTTTGGAAATCACAACCCGGGAGCAGCAAACAAATAGTCCCAACCTCATTCCAGATTCCAAAGTGTCACCCTCTGTAAATATTTACTTACCGTGCATTCAGGTTTAAGTAACATAACGGATTGTCATACAAATATAAACACAAAGTAATGATTCATTAAAAAAGAAAACAGAGAAAACTCGCGCAGCAATCAAGGAGAGGAGTTGGAGCCGAAGTTAGGGGCAGCACAGGAAGGTCGAAGACGGAACACTCTATCTGAAGGCTTTTTATCATATTTGAGTTGCAACTTCCTATTGTTGTTCACACACACACTTCATGCTAGTTTTTCTTTGTTCATTTCAGGCAAGGTGTGTATTGTACGCATTCCCTATTGATCCCCCACCACCACTGCCACGTTGACAACTTCACTAAGCAATTAAGTGGGTGTCAGTTAATGCTCTTGTATAATGCTAATCTACGGATCTGTCAATATGTCATTTTCAGGAATAGGGAGACAACAAAACATTGTCTATGTTTTATTAATTTCATTGCTTGATGGGTGAGCAGTCTATTCAGAGAGCCAGCTATTTGTATACAATCCATTCAGTCAATTTTCCATAATTTGTCGTAACAGGTAACAAGTGGATGCTGGTTCACCAAGCATTAAGAAGCTAATGTAGCGGTCTACATCTTATTTCAGTGCTGCTTCACATCAGCACTTAATGCCCAGCTAATATTCTTCGTACCACTGTGAAAAAGTCACAAAAAGCCAAAGTAAATGGCAGAAATAATCTTTTAATGCTGGCTCAAATGAAATGAAGTGTGCTAGCAGCTCACGTGATAGTCTGACATCACGTGTAACTAAAGATTGAAAATGTCGGTTTCCAAATTGTACAACTTTCAAGCTGTTTGAAATTCAAAGTATAGTGCCACTGTTCCCCTAACCAAATGTGAGGATTTATTATATTTTGCAGTGAAGCTGTGAATGTCTGATAAAACTATTCAGTCTTGTGTTTGGATGTGAATTAGCACACTTGGTGATAATATTTGCGGCAGACTTGGAAAGAAGTCACATTTATCATATTTTATTATTTCAAAATGATGTGGACTTTAGCTAAACGCTTTACTCCTTATGGAAGATGAATGGTGCACAGAGGTTTAAAAAGGTATCTTGGCATAGATAGTCTTAATCTTAGAGGAACAACTTCTTTCTCATCCTTAAAGGAATAATGGAAGCATAATATTGTCCAAGGGATCCATTGTCTAGTATGCAGGCTTGATAAGACAAGAGAGGGAAATTTAATCAGAACAATCCCACAGTAACTACGAATTACGTGCAAAAGTCGCTAAAATGAGCAAATGAGAGTACAGTATTAAACATCGCAATGAATGCACCACTGACTGCTTGGTTCTGTCAGCCAGTCTTGCAGACATCCGTAGTTAGTCTCGGTGATGCTGCTTGGCTACGGGTTAGCGCTATACAGTAGGACGTAGAGTAGAGGATGATAGGTATTTTTTTTAAGGCCAGTTGTTGATTAGAAAGTCAGTTGAAAAGTTGGCCTATTAAGATGATTTGCATATCTTATTTTTGATACTGTTTTGGTCAGAAAGGTATAAAAAAATTGACATCTCAGCAGGTCACCCTTTTGGGTAGACTTCTTAAAACTTTGGGGAATGAATACATCTTAGCATCTTCTCACGTATTTACAACAATCAAAGTCAAAGTCAATAAGCACACACTTTGAAAAAAAACGTTCAGATGTTAAAAATCTGAATGTTTTTCTCAGCATGGTGCCTATGCCGAACACTGTTCTTCACCTGTCAAAAGCTGACAGTTGCAGACCAAAGCTCATTTCCTGCACTTCGTTTTAAAGAGAGAAAAATCCTCTAAGCTGAGCCGTGCGGCGCTACAGTTTTTCTCAGTAGGGTGACACCTCGGCAGCTATGTAAGCCTCTGTCACTGTGACAAGCATGATGAGGTTCCAGCAAAATGAGAGAAGATATTCATGGATTCACATTTGTCATTCAAATCTATCTATTGTTACAAAGATATTTCAAATACAGGGAAGCACATTGCTGTGTGATGCGGAACATGCAACTACAGCAAATGTAAATTCGCAGGCTGGTGGAACAAGAAAAGGCCATTGCACATTGTGTATTTTGTTTTTTCTTTGTCGACTTTGTCTACTACTATTTGTTTTTATTATTTCTATTTATGTCTCATGTTGCAACATCCTACCCCCAACAAATTCCTACTTGTGAATATATCTTTCACTGACAATGGAAATAACATCCATTCTGATTCAGAACAATAAATAAATAAGAGTTTGTTATATTCCAAATAATTTCTGCGCTAAATACTTATAGTTTTTACTGATTTTTGTCAATCGCATATAAGAATTACGAGCAAAGCGTTAGACAATAGCCGCAAGTCCAGAGCTTGCTCATCACAGCCTGCCGCCTCATCTTAGTAATAGGTCCTCATCTGAGGATGACAGAGTGGCTGCGATTTGTCTCATTTTAGGTGTTCCACACGGTCCAATTACTGTTATAATTGAGGCCAACCTTGTTAATTAGCACATACGATTAATTGGTTGCCTGGAAGAGCAGAATGCAAGATGAAGGTGAGAAGCAAGGTAGAAGTGTGAGATTTGCTGTTGTCATGCCAAAATATTCATTTGGTTACAATTAATGGCACGCTTCATAGAATAATAGCAGAGATGGTGCAATGGGAATTTTCCACAACATGCACATGATGAGATCATAACGTCTGTAGACTTGGTGAAGCAGCATGTGGCTCATTAGCCAGTTATTTAGGTGCTCCCTATTTTAAGTTGCTGTTGTATGTTTGAAGTTTTTTAACTCAAAAGGAAACTCAGGTGTGAGAGAAGCTGTCGCATTAGTCAGAAGATCTTGTACACACATACTGCATTCCACCAGTCTGATTATAGCCAACTTTTCCCTTCTTGCAATAATAAAATGGAAACGACAACTCTACGTTGCAGTGTCTATCAAGGTCATATAGAAAAGAGTTGGGATGGTGGGATCAATACTACACTGAAAATAAGTAATCAATTATCAGTTGTGCATGAATGAAAGTTGGTAGACTGATGTAATTTCCACTTCTTTTTCTTAAAAACATTTGAATAATATATGTTAATCACATTTTAATCATGTGCAACCAAAATACATGTTCGAATTAAGAGAAATTCATTATTTTTTCAGTACACATGTATAAGTAAATTGTGCATATCGTCACTGTCCTGTGAAAAACTCTGTCCATTTTGTCCATTTTTTTCAATTGTCTTATTTTTTACGTGAATGGCGTTGCCCTGTTACAGGCATCACATTAACGTGAAAAGTAAAAGAAAAATCCAAAATTGGACAAGTGTTTTTCACAGGACAGCGACGGTATTTTTTCCCTATACAATGGTACCTTGACTTTGTCCCAACTTACAAGTTTTATGTTGCCACTCAAGTGAAGTAAAAAAAAAAAAAAAAAAAAAGGATCAATTAAAATAGTGTATTGCCCTCGCATCTACAGTAGATGAGGAGAGTCTCAATACAGTGCCACAGTGCTACTTTTATTTTTTATAAACGCGTACAAAAAATGGTGGTGTTTTTTTGGGTGGGCTGTAACGGCTTTCAATGGGGGATTTGATATATTGAGTTTAAAGAGTTATACGCTTGGTAACAGAATGGTACCACTGAGGTGTAACATTTACACCCCCCCTCAAAAAAAAAAAAAAATTCCAAATAAGATTATTTTTCCCTCCTTCTTTTAGGCTGCAGAAGACAAAAAAGGTTCAACTTATTGGATTTCTACACACTGACATTCTAACTACAACCCATTTTATTTGCATAATGAAAGCAGTGAGAAATCAGCATGTCTTGTAACACAAGCAGTTCATAATTACAATTGACCCTTAGTGGCCCAATCACTGAGACTAGCATGAGAACGTGTAAAACAATAAAAGAAAATGAAAATGTGAGCGTCAATCATTTGGCAACAACCTTTAAGACCACTCTTGTTAATTTGTAAAGGGCAGCATGGTTATAACATGCTACGATCAATTACAGTCGAGTAAAATGTTTCATCATTGGCCACATTCATGTGTGAACAGTTGCTTTATGCCTCTACATACTAAGAGTACTTCCGACAGCCTTTTCCAGGTGTACAAATACTCAAGGTAATGTTTCCAAGAAGGTGTTGATAAACAAGTTGATCGCGCACAATTGAGTTCTACCGCTTAAAAGTCAACTCTTCAGTTCAAGTCCAAATGAAAGAACAACCACCCTTTGTCACTTTTTTTCCCCCCAGAATATAATACTGTTGCGCAATGTAGTTCATTTCCAGCGAGCCTCCGTGTACACTATGTACGTTCCTTACAGCTTGCAACATTAGGGAGCAAGGTTAATGTGATTTACGTGTAGCCAAAATATTATCACCACTTGCAAAATATATTGATGTCAAACACAGCTTGTAACAATGGGGAGCAAGGTTAATGAGATTTACATGCAGCCACAACATTATCGCCACTTGCACAATATATTGATATCAAACGCAAGAGCGTCTTAAAATATTTTCCCTCTATACAAATGCAATAAGGCTGCATTTTAATTGGGCAGAAAGATATGAATCTAACAATATCTTTATTACAGCTCTTGTACAAAGTAGTTTGCAGTGGTGCAAAACTGTCCCGAATCATAATGTGTTGAAGTGGAGGTATAAACCACTTCCGAGTCTTATGCCACAAGAAACTAAAACGTTCACAGCAGGTAATTGGATGTAATAAAACAAAGTAGGACAGGTGCAAATGATAAGTTAGAGTTTCATTCCATTTGGATTTTTGAGAGGCAGCTTCCGGCAAAATTACACTGTCCTCGACAATTTAGAGATTTATAGACCATCAGCAAAGACAGTTCGTTCCAAAATGTCGGAATAAGTGTCTTCATGCACGCCGATTGGATTAACAATCGACATAAACTACCTCTCTCGCTGGGAATAAAGTCTTGATCGGAATGGGCTTGATCAAGTCAGAATATTCCAAATGGGGTGTGAAGCATTTTTATTCCGATCAGGGATTTAATACGAATAGATGTGTCCATGTAAACGTAGCCAATGACATAGAGTAAATGTGATCGCTGATCTTGGCCGTCTTTACTTTTGGGGTCAACACCAATCACTGCTGTCTTGTCTGGATTGAGTTGGAGAACAGGGAGACAGATTCTGTGCTCTGTGGACTTGTGTGGTGAATGTCCTTTTTTTTTTTTTTTTTTTTTAATTGTTTGATCTCATGTAGCAGCCTAATGTGGTGAATTTCCATGTCAAGTTCATATGACCACTGCCTGCGATCCCTCCTTCCCCATCTGTCTGAGTCTCCATCTCTTCATTCTGCCCAATAGGTGGGAAGACAAAAATGTCGTGAACAACAGACTCAAGGCTAAGGAGGGAGGACCAGGTGGCTTTATAGGTTGCGGAGCAAAAGCACAGACCTGCCTGCTTCCCACCCTCCCAAAAAAAAAAACAAAAAAAAAAAACAACCGATAGCAGAGCATATTCATCGATTTAAGGGCAATGAGAAGGTAGGCGTGCAGAACTTAGAGGGAAAAGTATTTGTACGAATGAGACGTCACGTCGAGGCATGATGAAAGCCAACGGCTCTTAGATGCGTCGTCTTAGCACTTCCTGCCGCGACCCGCTGTCATTACATGCCGCACCCTGATGAATTATGTATTAGAGTTATCAAAGTGATGGCAACAACAAATGTAGACCTATATATATATTTTTTAAAAATGCATCACTAGTAGCATCAGAGTGATATGGTGCACCAAATGCACTTGTCGGCTGGGTGCTGTGGCCATGTCTCTGCGAAATCTCACTGTGAAATACAACTTGTCTTCCATGACTGGAAGCGCAGCGGAGCTAAAAATAACAGGAAGAGCAGTCATATTGTGGGAATATCCATAAAAGTCTCGGACAGTGGAAAATAGGAGGGAGCTCATGAATAAATAATTGGAGGAATAAAAATTAGCTTCACAGGAGTTGTTCATCTTTGTAATTATTGGCGCAGAAAACCAGGTAGGATCATTAATGGCCCTGGTCTGGTCATTTAGAATTAATTACAGATACACGTGGACGGCTGCTCAAAAATGTTAAAGCAGCAGTGTGCAGTATAAATGTTCATCTTGTAAATCCAAACAATTTCCACATAAACATAATTAGTGCTTCTCTGTATGGAACATGCTAGGAATTAAACTTCGGTCTCTGCCACATTAGTGAGACTCAATTATATGCGAGCTAAAAGCTGCAGTAACAGTGGTGGATTTATTCAAATTGAAGCCATAATTAGATTTCCGCATATTTTCAAAGAGAAGGGAGACAATTCCCTGCTGTATTCAAATGATCATATTGTGCATTGTAGATTGCTTACAGCCGTGGGCGAGGAGGTTTGTGTGAAGTGGGTCTTAGTGCTAAACAGTTACAAAGAGACACAATGTGCCTGCATGGGAAAACATCTCGTATGGATTTGCCTCTGAGGTTCCAGAGGATTCCTCGAGCTTAGCTTCATGTAACTGGAATGATGACAATGATGAAGCCCCACTCGCCGCATCTCCAACGTGGTCAAATAATTTCAACCCTGCTCCTAGCGCCCCTGTAACACTCCAGTGTGATGTAATATTTTGGCTAATTCACGTAGTAACTGGTCCTACACCAAATTTCCCAGCTGCTGACACCGCAGCTACACCGGCTGAAGATCCAGAGCCCTTTTCACAAGGGAGTCGGAAAAATGGAAATAGCATCATGTCAAAGCCAAAAGGCAAGGCGAAAAGAATCATTATATGTGCTCACCTTTTTTTTCACCATTTTTTTTTTTTTAATTATGCAAAAGACATAATGGAGTGTGTGAAGTCTACAACATTTCTTCAGCTTTGGGTATTTTCCATTTTATTTTTATTTTATTTAAGCTTTATTTAACCAGGTCAGGCAGTTGAGAACAGAAAAGTAAATACAAATACATATACACAAACTTTTGCTACATATTTATATATTACATTCCACCACACGGTGAAAAAAGGGTTTCATAAAAGGTTGAAAACAGGTGCAACGGTCATGTACAGTATGCTTCACTAACTTTTTAAATGATGATATTGGAATGAATGAGGTGAGATTTGGTATTTACTGCAGCATTTTCCCATCATTTGAGGCTGACCCCAAAGTTGAGAAAATGTTCAATGAAGATGCGGGTATATGTTAGAATGTGAAGGTAGCAACAGAAATGAAACAGCAGGAGCTTTAAAAGCTTTTGGTTAGGGGGGCGGGGGGTGTGGATTTGTGTCCAATAAGCCATGCAGAGGATTAAAGTATGTTAATGCAATGCCAACACAAAGTGGACACTGCACACACAACAAGCACACAAAGTAAGAAGGGTTATTGCATGTGAACAAAACCGAGTCAAAGAAATAAGCTATCTGAAAAATGGCCCATTATTGGTTGTCACAAATTCCTGATTTGCGCTGACAACTGTCAGAGATCAGAAGTAAATGACGCATCTTTTTTATCTATTGACTCTTGAGATAATTATACAATTATTCATATCTTGGTGAGTCGGAATTTACTAGCTCACATACCTGATCATAATGAATCCATATTTTAAACACACACACACACACACACACACACACACACACACACACACACACACACACACACACACACACACACAAAATCAATTTTACCTTTCCCTCTGTACCTCTTGTGTCCATAATAGCTCTTTTATTGTTTAGGCAACATTTAAGGTCATAGTAGGAGACATGTGATTGGCAGCCCTGTAATAATAAGAGCGAACACATCGTTCAGTAGGGGAGAAATTCACTGATAAAACTGCAAACTGGATAATATTCATCAAGGCATTACATTCACTTGAAGATTGGAAGCAAAATGCAGCTGAGTAGCTATGTAATTATTTTTTTTTCCTTTTGCACTGGAAAAAAAACCCTCAGTATGTGGTTTTGTCTTGTCGGTTTAGGATAGATTTGGATTGTATGGATGTAGTGATGACAAATTGTGGCCCCCACAGCGTTTGAATTGCCAATCCCTGATTAAGATTCTCCAATGACCCTAACATGCATGTTTTTTGGAATATAGGAGGAAGCCGGACTACCATGAGAAAACTCAACACAGGGTGGACATGCAAACGCCACACAGCCGAGGACTTCTTTACTGTGAGGCGCACTTGCATTTTAAAAACATTTCACAGCTTCAACAACCTGTAAATGCTATCATATTAATCGACGTTGAGAATTATTAGCTGCAGTCATTTTCAAGCTTCAGACGAGTGCTTACAGAGTGAAATTAATCTGGTGTGAAATGATGACCACTGATGTTCCTCAGGACAGAACACAGAGGACACTCGTGACGCCGAGCACTGTGACCATGTTCCATCAGTGCTGGCTTCTCTGCAGGCTACATTGTGCACGCCATGCTGCATAACCAAAAGTGCCCTCTCATCCATGCGACACCAAGTGCTGTGCTCGTCTTGCATTCGAAATGTTTAACATCAGATACACTGACATTTCCTTTCTGATCATTTTTTTTTTTTTTGGCCTCTGCAAACAAAAGTCCTGAGAGATTTACTAGCCTGAACAAAGGACAAGTTATGCCCGCCATAGCTTTGTATGCATATTCTGTCTGGTGATGAGTCTGAAAGCCTTCAGCATCCATGCTAGTTCAATCCACGCAAGACAAGGTCAAGATGCAGCATGTCCCTGTGGCCAATGAGCTAATCCCCCTAGTCGATTCTCATATCCTATTCTCCAGCGTTGAGCCGCCCACTCTCTCATTTGCATGGTCCCATTCACAGCGGAAAAAAAAACAAAACAATAACAGTGTAGACAGAACATCAACACTCTACCTTATTACTTTGCCGCTCAGGTCAGAGAAGAGCCAACTCGGAGAGGAATAAATCCTGCAACACAAAAAAATGAGCTTTAATCATCAAACCAAACACATTGCGAGCAAATGACATTTCAGGACTTTTTTCACCTGGAAAAAAAAAATAATAATCAAAAGATAAGCGCACTATTTGATTGATTTGGATATCGTATTCACTGCAATGACAGAAAAAGTCAAATGATGTGATCCTAATCAGAGTCAGAAATTAAATTAATAAAAATTAATTACCAACTTGAGGTAGGCCAATTGTACTAACGCACCGATAGCACATTTTAATTACACAACACTGATTAGATTCAGGTTTCTTCCTGAAACGGGAAAACATCAGGATGATAATGGTCAGAAACATTTTTTCCACGGATACGACGTGGACAGAAAAAAAAAAAAGGTCAATTTCTTTGTTCATCCCACAAAGGCAAATTCCGTTTACATTTACTTCACATATATGGACTATTATTAGATTCTATTCCTAATTCAGAGTTAAAAACAGCACAGAGCATTTAAGAGTATAAGGTGGAATAGTCGCTAAAATAGAATTCAAGTCATTCACCAAGATATTGACATTCTATTTACTAACTATAACTTTGAAGAAAGATGCTGATTATAATGAATACTTAACACTTCCACATCTCAGTTCATGATAAGAACTCAACAGGCATTAATTTACAATAGCAATAAAAACGGTGTCCCTCGAGACAATCAATAAAATTGCTTGACTGACCTGCTTAACGCTGATTAAAAGGATTTGTTTTGTTTATTGAGGCAGCGATCAGACACAACAGTGGACTTTTTATTCAATTGTGATGATACCTGATTGTGTGCCACTGAGTTGAGTTGATCGGCGATCCCAACTGACCGTTACCTGACCTCCACTTGATTCGAGAAACCTGACCTGACCAGGGGCTTGCCACCAAATGGCCCAGCTTTTGACATCTCAGCCCCATTTTGGAGTTTGCCGCCATTTTGGAGTTTCATCTTTCAGTAGCGTGAGGTCATTTGAAGTTGGCCGCAGTAAGTTCATTGCGCTTGTATGTGAACAGCTTAATATTCTCCTACACGCACATTGAACAGCTACGGTGCATCCGGAAATTTTGCAAAGAAATGTTGAAAACGGTACCATATTTAATAGGTGATTGCAAGGTGTCAAAATGCAGTCACATCCTGTTAATGGCAATTGTATTGTATTGTACTGTAATTCCGGTTAGACCGCCCCTAGCAGTGGAAGAAAAAAAATCAACAGAATAGTAGCACCGTTATATAAGATGGTTCAAAACCTAGTAAAAAAGTAGCGGCTTATAGTCCGAAAAATACGGGTAAATGTAATTCATTTTGTGCAGGGCTGTGTAACATTGAATGTGCAAAACATGAAGTGCTGTGAATACCTTACTATACATCAGATTTTCATCATATGATTTCAACATTCTCTTTTACATCTCCAACATATCAAATGAAACAGACTGACTGTCCTTGGGGACCTCAATGGAACCCAAAGAAGAACATGTGCATTGTTCTAATGCGATTGACGCAATGATGAGACCTAATTTACAGAGCAATATGAAACCATCAGCTTAATAAACATGACCAAGATCAACATTGCATCAGGCTGAATTTCCACAGCATAGACTCGCGTGAACAATAGTGTTTGTATTTATATATATCATGTTTTTTTACTAATGTCAAATTCCATTGCGGTCAATAGCTGTTCATCTATATATTGATCATTGTTTGTTGAAATAGTCAGAATACTAATATTTTTACAGCGTCAATGATGAATAACTCCTCCTCCATGCTGTTTTGACTGTACAACTCTACAAAAATCTCTTTCCGCATGTTTACTCTGAAATCACTCCGCCACCATCTCTCCTACTGGGTGCGTCAAGATGTCGTCACAAAGTCCGGTGGTATGTAAAATTCAGGAGGCGACTACCTGCGGCACGGCGCTGCGCCATGGTAGCACATACATCATAAATTTGTCGGTCCTGTGTGAAAAGGCCTTAAGACTTCCTTGAATATTTTAAGATTTAAAATCAACAGTTCAACACAAAAAAACACTTTCAGTTCATCGAGCAAACTTGTCTTTGTGGCGTAAAAGCCGAGGCTCAATAGTGTCAATCGTTTATTGATCCTTGAAAGGGCACAAATGTTTATGTGTTCTGAAATTCACTTAATGACAATCTCTTTGGGACTGCTTGAATGTGAACCCAGGGGAGCTGCTCCAGCGAGAAATGGAATTCAAAAGGAAGATTTGTTTTGTTTTCATCCTTATTGCTCCCAAACACCCAAAAGCTCACATCAATATTGGTGTTTGACTATTTACTTATGCTTCATAAACTGCACAAATAGCATCTACATTAAAAAGAAAAAAATAAGAGAACCCCCCCCACACTGGACTTAAAGTATAGTACCATATCTTGTGTAACATTTGCTTTTAGCAACTATATATGTGAGTAATCAGGATGGGCTTTGACTACACTTCCTTAAACAACTGCAGCTGACATTGGGCGAAAGGTGGACTACACTATGAACTGGTCGCAAATCAATCACGCGGCATGTCGGGACCGACACCACTCACTCACACTACCACTGAGTGTGGGAAGTGAAGTGACTCATGGTTTACTTGTCAATCATTATAAAGCAGCTGTTAGATCATAATCAAAAACTGTGATCATATGTGTGCATGTAAATGATTACTGTTACAACCCACTCTGCAACCGCTTGGATAAACTACATTCTTCAGGGGTCTTCGGATTGCGACGGTACCGGCATATATAAGGTTTCAAGGGTACTACGAATGGCGCCCAATGAACTAGTTTGCCTGGTGCCGTACGAATATGAACACATTGAAATAACTAATTGCATATTTACTATTTCATTGTCGTTTTCTAATGATGTTTTTTATACAAATATTTACTGTAATTATGACTTGTTAGCACAGTAGCATTTAAGCTAGACTGGCATGTTTCAATTTACGTAGTATTGATATTGCACTTTCCTAAAAAGTGATCACTGCCAAGATTTAAGTGAAATTTTGTGGCCGTATTTTGTGCATGATTTGTATTTTTATTATATTTATTATGTAGGCCACATGCAGTTGTCATCTTCATCTTAGTTACTAATAAGGCATGGCAGATTTATTTATAGAGCACATTGCATACAAAAGGCAACTCGATATGCTTCACACAAGCAAAGACACGACACCTAAAATCATTTACTTGTACAAACACAACAGCGAACGACATTCAAATGCAAAGCAGAGAAAACAAAAGTCGCGTACCAAAATGACTAAAAGAACGTACATTGACAACATTCATAAACATTAACAGAAGACTTTAACAGAAGGTTTGTATTCAATCTTTGATGTATTCAGGACTCAAACCATTCAATGATTTATAGTCCGACTGGGAGCCAGTGTAAGGACGTCTTCTGAAAGTTACTTCGAAAATGTGAGCATGTGTAGTTTTGTTCAAAAATATGACATGCACATTTTTCAAAGGCATTTTTTTTAACATGACAGTTTCTTGTTTCATTCAAGGTAGGTTGAGAGATCGCGACAATGGGAAAACGCATGTTCCAGGACGAAAACAGTTGAAAACCAGTCCTGGATGTGGCGGATATAACCTAAAGGTCAGTCAATATTCGGAGGGCATAATTGCACATCCCTATCATGCTGAAATATCTTTCTGGTCATCATTCCGGACAACTGACTCCAGAGGAATACTGCAAGAGGCTGTGCCACTTTGCCGCTCTACTTCATGCTCCACTTCTTGCCTCCTAAAACTTTTAGTTATGGCACACTAAAGTTCTTTAACCTTCTTTAAAGTGCACCATTACCCCACATTTACACGTAGTTGCTCGTGAATCCAAATGTCAAATGTTATGGCAAAAGAAATGGCGGGTGATACACTTACGTAATATTTTCGAAAAGAACCTTGAACACTCTTTGGTACAAGAAATTTCCCTTGCCTGTGAATTATAATATTTAAGTCGTTAGCTGCCTCGCTGCAAGGGCAAATCATTTTTTGCAAATTGAGTGAGGCCTTTTGGTTCATTCCTCGAAATGTGTCCTTCTTGACAGATTTGCGTCTGGTGTGTAAACATAGCATGCATTTCTGTAAACTATGAGCATTATATGGAAGGGAAATCGCATGATATGCATTCCTTGTAGGGAAGAACTGTCATTCTTTTGTTGTATTTGGCACACAACCGTCGCTTGATCAATATAGTCATGAATAATATCAACACGATCATTGGAGGGGCCGCGTGCCTTCCGCGATCTCCCTCCGTCCTCCTCGTCACGCTGACAACCCCTAATAATCCCTAATTGTGTCAACGGCCGTAGTCGTAGCAACAGCGTGAGCGTTACTCTCCCAAAACGAGAACCCGAGATGAGAAGACCAAAATGGACAAAATGTCTCTGTCACTAATACAAAACTAATACGGTTACATTTATTCTCCAAATACAAAAACAGCAAATTGTCTCCCTCCATCAACTCATTTTTCACTTACCCATTGTGAAGCTTCCTCTTGCCCCATTTTCTGTTTGATTATTTCTCCGTTTCCACATCTCCATAACTATCTTCCGCTCCCTTGTGAGTGTATGTACACGGCTCTCCTTGCTCCTCCTCCTCCTCCCGGGAGGCCTCTCCATCAGCACCTCCCCCTGTGCTCTGAGCGTCCCCTGTACCCCACAGGAGCAAGAGCGCTAAAATATTGATTGAAGCCTGATGAGGGCGACCGCCAGCACACTCCGTGGGGGGGGGGAGGGTTGGCGGCCGTGGGGGACTGCTGCCAGGAGGAGTTTGAACGACGTGAGAAGGATGGATGTAGTTTGGCTTGGCAGACGGAAGTGAAATGATGCTAAGCTTCACATGTTCTGCCCGATGAGTTCGTCTTCATGCGAACGGCAGCCAACGCTGTTTATTACACAGCCCTCCCTTGTGCCTCGCTGTCCTTCTTCTGCTTTCTATGCGCCTCTTTCATCTCTTTTGGCAACACTTTCCCTCGCAGCCAAACATTTGCCCCGGCACCACCTCCTCGCTCTCTCTTGAAATCGTAGCCGATTTACCAAAGTTTGCGGCTACCTTCTCATTTTCTTGGGTGACGTTGCTGTTTTTTTTTTTTTTTGAATTTTTTTTTTTAAGGTGACCTTTTGCTCTCTCTTTTGAAAGTGACCTTGCCAAAGAGAACGATAAGAATTGCCACGGAAATGGCAATCCTGCTCCGTGATACTCATGAAGGGAAAGCATGGGGGGTGGGGAACACGTACACACACAAACACACGCACACAAAATACAATTCTTCCTGATTCCTGAACTCTCCACTTGAGTTATTATATTGCCTCCTTTGTATTTATTTTCTTCATGAACCACTTCTCTGACGATTACTAGTGTAATTTTGTCTTTAAAATAATCTGTTAAATTTGCTCTACGAATAATTAAGTAGAAATGAGTTCTCATTCAGAATGAGAAATCAGATGGATCTGCTATACTCAAATCAATAACTAAAGTATGAGCTCGCTTTGACATCCCATGTTGGCAAATAATCCACAGTTGATATTAAGTGAATGTGATTATTTGAAAAACATCTTCAAGTAATAGTAATTGCTACTCATACAGCAAATTGGTTAATCAGCACTAACCTTAATCATAATAATTGCATGTAAAATTTTAATTTCCTTACACTGGTTTCTATTGCCTTTTCTCATTTATGTCTGTGCCCCCCCAAAAAAACTGGGGGGGGGGGGGGTTGGTGGTGTAATTGCAGCTTTCCAGAAAATAAAAAAATCCATTATAAAAAAGAAAGGAAAATAACAACAACAACAACAACAACAACTACTAATACTTCCCATTTTTCAAGAATTAAATGGAAAAGCAGATAGTGAGGCGTCGGACTACAGTAAAAGAGCTTCAGCTCGTGTTTCCCGTCTAGATCCATCCTCCACCTGCTTGTTTGTATATACAATAATAATAAGACAAATATTTATTCAAAATGGATCATATTAAACATATGTAACATTCCATTCCAACACTCAAACATATTGTATCCATATGCCTTGCCTGAACATGGTTCATGGTGACCTTTGCTTTGGTTTGCCAGATGGACCCAGAAACTCCACAGCAACACACCACACCTCTGATCCAAAGGAAACTCATTGCCTAGTAACCCTTTGTGGATATTAACACTGTACATTTGTTTCAAAGCGGTGTCGTGACATTGCACTGATTAGCAAAGTTACTGGTAACGTAGACTACATGACTACTATAACCTTGGAGATGCTTTCACGAAGTATACTCAAGAAGCATGGGGCAACCCAATGACAACATGTGAAAATAGGGAGGATTAAATTGGCGTAAACCAGAGTAATACAAGAATACTGACAGTCTATTGAAAACATAACCTAATCCATCCAGCAATTTTCTATACAGCTTATCCCGTTCAAGGTCGGGGGCCGGCGCTCAAGAATATCCCTGATGACTTTGCCTGATAGGTGGACTACAACTTCAGCCGCCATTTAATTACAGGACACATCCGTCAGACACAAGTCGCTGAACTATCAAGCTAACACTATTTGCAAATGTTTCAATGGACTAGAATAGACAGAGACGTAAAGATAAATGTCGTTTATTGTGCAGTGTCATCGGGCTTTTGAACCCAAATGATTGAGTGGCAGGTCCCTCATGACTCTTCTCTTGTCTTGTCTTTGTTTATATTTTCCACCCGTGGTAGACACAAATAACTACACTCTTGTTATATTTAGACTTCCAAAACCCTGAGGGATGAAACTTCAAAAAAGGCCATCGCTAATGCAAATTTCTTGGCATTTTTCATGATGCATACATACCGCAGGCATACCCTGGCTTTGGCGTACCGAGCTTATGATTTATCTGCTTTTTTCATTTTTTTCTTTTTATCTGTGTATATGATCTCAATACACTTGATTAAAAACCATTTAGTTTCACTGCATGTAATATTCACGCAGACAAACCAAAGGAGAAAGAAACGATTGTCGGTGGACTTATTATGCATGCACAATGAGACAATGGAATGTTGTAGTTGTGGTGTGGAGATAACTTTTCAGATCCACGGACAAAGAAATGTTTCTTCCCGAGTAAATGTTTCTGGCTTTGAGCCGTTGAGGAGGGAAGATGCAATCAGGCCTGTAATGCGTCACTCACACAGCCGTAGGCGGAGATAATCACAGCTGCCTGTCAAAATTAGGGCCATGCAACTTTCTCCGGGCGTTGATTCAAAATGTATGTAGATGTGTAACATTTCAGCATAAATAAGAATCTTTGTCAGTGAGTCTCTCTGCTTGTGTCCTCTAAATGCCAACCGGAGAGAGTGGATCTGGATGTTCACTGCTGCAGTATGGTATATCATTTACACTCAATTAGCCCGCACTTCTTATTCACAACCACACGGATAGGTACAGGAAGCCCAGAGACCAACTAGGATTTTATGATTTACATACAAAAATTGTCATTAATACATTCAAAGTATTAAATCCATGGCTTTTACATCCGTTCCAAAATCTGGCTCCACTTCACATTAAACATTCAGGCTCATACAATCAAGTGATCTAGGAAACCCAATATTTTCTAAATTTACACAAATAGGTTGATTATGCACCGGTAATTTGTAGTCGACTTATATAATCGTAACATTAACATCATTTCTCTTCAGTCAGGTCATAGTGTACAATCCTGTGGTTACGCTGATAGCTATGCTGACATAGTTACGCTCTTAGCGGGGTAAAAAGGCAGAAAAATGCTAAGTAGCTTTGTCTCTGCAGGAAGTTCCTCAGATGACACGGCTGGCACACAGCTGTTGTGACAAACAGACAAAGCTGGCGTCGCGCAGAAAATTCTGCTTCGTCTTGCCTATTTCTTTCTGCTGTATATGTGCCCAGTGTGCTTTAGAAAATGATACTTGCGTGCTTTACATAACACAATCCTCTTGAATGCAAATGCAGCCAGTTCACGTGCATAGACTAGTTCTGCTTTAGTGTAAAATTCAGGACAAAGACTTGAGCAAACCATACTAACGTTCCCGTCTGTATTTAATACAAATTAACCAGAAATGAAATGTTCAGATATGACCTTTGCTTATCCCGCTTGAGTGAAAACGTTGATTATATCATCCGATTGCAACCAAGCTACATTTACCAATTAATACGGGCAATCATCTCGTTCTGTACACTCTCATGACACACGCTGATACTAACATGATAGGGCGCCACGCCATTAGTGAACCTGCTGAGCTGAATGAAGTTGACTCACTGGTTTACAACACAAGTTTTGTAATAAAGACTTGGCATGACCTCTCCGTGACCTCTCTGTTGGGACGACAAGGGCTCCAGCTGGTATGCAACATTTGTACACATGAGGAGCGCAGAAAACATTTCCAGCTCATCAGGCAAGCTACCTGGACTGTTTTATGCTCCTGAAATATAACGTGGTCTGCCTTTTAAAGCTTACCATAAAAGATTAAAACCTTATGCGTTTTCATATAAATATGTATTTTGAATAAGACTTAACTACTGCAAAGCCAAAGATTGTGATACGCAGGGTGCATTTCGATATCGTGTAAATAGTATCCTCATTCTTCTCCAATCTTTTTCCTCCCGACTGCCTCGAAATGAAGAGAGTAGAGTTGAGCAGGTTCAGTACTGTGCCATGCAAAGGTTTAAAAAGACCCGAGTGTATGTGACTGCTGTATTCAAAATCAAACGACCCCCCCCCCCCCCACACTCACACTTTGCATTTTATCAGCTTTCCACGGCTGCGCTTCAAGGTCAAGGTCAGACGTGCGACTTGATTTACGTAAATGAAGTCTTAGCTGGCAGCCAAGCGCTTCACATGTTTATGTGCTTTAGCACTGGTGCCTTTTCACAGCAACGACTGTCACTTGAGAGTGATTGATGTTTTTCCAAAGAAAGACAAGACACCTGATAATCTGGGTTTACTGTGATCGACTTGGATTTGAAATACATTTTCTGAATTGTAACAAAAGAGTCAGGGTGGAAATGGGCTGACTACTCACATATTCCACAGCCATACATTTCTAATGTATGCAGAATTGAATTTTGCATTGTCTTGTTTGTAAACAAAATTCATCAGTTTTCTTAAGAGGAACACACAGTACAGTATTATACACAAAACTCTTGCAATATCTTCTAGAATTATTGGTTCCAAAAGCAACAACGGCAACACAATGGACAAACTCTGAATTTGTCCTTGTTAAAGCCTGAATTGGTCCTTTTTGTCCTTTTTTCAGAACTTTTACCATCACTTTTTGTCCAAAACAATCTAAAAGGTCAGTGCCCCTACCAATTGACCCAAGCAGAGAGGAAAAAAAAAAAAAAAACGACAAGACTTATTGGAAAACTTTCTATTGTGGCTCAGATAAGACTGAGCAGTGAACTGTGAACTTTGTGGATGCAACAATCTAAGTCTGTCAAATGAATTTTGATCCCAAGGGAATAACTACATCCCTACAGGAGTTGCTTGGTTTATTTTTAAAGTTACAGTCACCTTGCCAGGGTTATTTTAGTTAACAAAAGCGATCGAAAAAAACCCCTAAATATTAAAGAGGGAAGTCAATCCCCCAAAATTATTTGCAATAATATGTTCTATGCACCTTTACTAGTCTTCAACACGGCATTCTGATTGATATTGTGTTTGTGAAATATGAGCCAAGTAGTAAAATTCAACTGCACGTGCCCATCTCGGGGGACAGCCATTTCGTCACTTGCTGTCGACTGAAAATGACATCACTTTTGCTCAGGTAACAACCAATCATGGCTCACCTTAAAAAAAATGCTGAGCCATGATTGGTCCTGAGCAACTGCGACGTCATTTTCAGTTGACAGAAAGTGGCAAAATGGCTGCCCCTGAGATGGCTAAAAAGGAGTGAATTTTGCTGTTTAACTCATATTCCACAAATGCAATATTAATCAGAATGGCGTATTTAGACTAATGGAGGACATATTGTAAAGAAAATTTGGGGTTGACTTCCCCTTTGAATTGAAAACGAAAACTTAACTTAAATTAACGAAAAACATTTTCGTTAATGGGAAAAAAAAATGAAAATGCTTAAAAAAAAGAAAACTAACTGAAATTACATCTTACATTCACAGTGGAAATGTAACTAAAACTAATCACATATATAATATATAATTATATAACAAAATGTATAATTATAGAGAATGTCCTTCATTTTTGGGTAATCTTTCTGGGTTCATTTTAAATATCTATACTTATTTTTGGTTTGAGAACTGTAGTCTACTTAGTTACACAATATTTAGTGACTTTTTTTTTTTTATCTTGAACTCTACAAATGAAACATTTTCAAAAGTATATAAAAAAAAACCTAACAAACTTTCTCTAAAAACGAATTGAACCTAACCGAATTTAAAAACCCAAAGTCAAAAGGGAAATAAAAACTAAATACAATTAAAAAAATCAAAATCTATTATAACCCCCACTTACAAATGCAGGTGTACTCATTGACTCCGTTTTGCATTTAGACCAAGTGATCTGCATTTTTCAGCTCGCAGAGATTTCTCCAACAAGTGTAGGGCATCAGTGCTTTAACTGAAGTCAGCTGTTAGCTCACAACATGGGCAACCCCCGAAGGATTAAGCGCCAATCCCTCTCAAATCTGCCCTCCTCATAAAAACCGTGACACAGGCTCTTGCAGGGATACTGTTAGTGCAGCACAAACATTCATAATAATACCAACAGGCACTGTTAGGGCCCCATCACGATCAACTATCAGCGGCCTAACTCCACTAGCTAGCTCTAGCCTTGGGTTCAAATGTCAGCCCGTCACAGCAATTTGCTAATCCTGTTGCTGATATCCCGCTGGGAAGTTAAGAACATCTTCTGTTGTTATGGAATCTGCTTATCTCAATTTTGTTTCTCTTTGATTGTAGTCAGATGTTTCTCAATTAATGAAAAAGACGTATGGTATTTAAGAACTGCCCAATTGGCTCCTAGCCTGGCATACATGCCACCGTGTTGTCAGATTATCAATCAGAATGCATTATCAATCTTTTTTTGACATCCTCATTCTCAAGTAAAAGTGCTCAAATATGTTATAGCCGAGACATGAGACGAAACGTTAGATGGACCTCAATCAACAAGCTACTTTCACAACTAGCACAATTTTCACTTCATCAATGTCCTAGCTAAACAGTTAAGATGTGGGAGATAAAAAAAAATTTAAAAAAAGAATGAATAAAGACCAGATACAAATAGATGGAAGCTGACCTCAAAGCACTTTGACAATGGCTTACTTTAGGACAAAGCACGGATTTTTTCACAAATCAAAACATTCCGCTAAAAGTAATCCACATTAAAAGGCTCCCCTTTCTGTCAGAGTGGGGCAAAAAGCTCAGAAAGGACAGCTTTCAAATGGGCATTTACACTTCCACTAAGCTTATGAGTCACTGTCACAGTGCAAGTTTACCATCAAACTTGTAGATTCTTTTTATACCTTCTTCCCATTAGTGGACATGTGACTCTCTGGGCATCATAATACTGAGATGGTGTCAGGCATTTATTTCTTTGCATCAAAGCATACATCTTTGTGCACATAAGCAAATGAGTATAACGATCTTGTACAGCAAAAATCCAATAAAAACACAGGCGAAAAACACAACATGTTCTCTTTCTTTAAAACGGAAAACATTTCTTTTCATCATTCAATGGTCTCCTCTCCTCCACCACTCCCATTTGGTCTGACAGCAGCGCAGGCAATGAGGTCGGCATTTGGCCTATTTTTAAAGCATGAGGAACTCAGGACCTAGATTTGCTCTGTCATTTTAGAACAAGGACTGCCCTAAATCACACATAGGTGACTTTCCAAAACCATCTCGCAGGAAAGCACATCAAGTACTTGGCTGAAAGGGGTGGAGTTACAGGGAGTATGTACCCTGTTGTACATTTTATAAGGTCAAGTGAGCTTTTATATTAAATATGCATGATCTTTCGCGGCCAATGAATGACCCAGAATACATTCTAACAAGGCCAAACATTTTTCACAGCATTTTGATGTGCACTTTGGCTGTCCAGATGGTTCTACAGACTGGAGTGTATTTACATTATATGTGCACATACTGTGCTGCTTATGACCTTGTTTCGACAACACGACCTGAAATAAAAGTTAACTAAATTAGTGGACTGACTATAAGAGGTTATTCCATTCAGTATTGACTAACTCAGTGGGGCAACCTTATGCCTCTAAAGCCACTTACACACATACCGATTGTTGGTTGTTTTGAGCCGCAAAAAAATGTCACACTTGATAGGTGAGCAGACACGCCAGAGTCCAAATTACGTATATACAAACAATTAACATGTCCGTTTTTCATATATGACCTTTAAGAGTAGAGAAAGATAAATAGTCCCAATCAAAACTATGGTGGATTAGCACGGAGGAAGGAATTTACACCCAGCTCTGCTTGTATCTAATGTAGGAACCTTTCGCCTCAGCACTCCATGGCGGAAACACAAACTTGCACCGTAATTACGTATTCCACTGGTGTCATGGCAAACGGAACTAAAACGTTCTACGGAAATGTGGCTTTTGGAAATGCAGCATTCCAGCAGAGGATTTTATATCATAATCTTGTTAATTGTAAATACACAACCAGTAAATTAGGAATGTCACAGATTTACATGTTAGCAATGATGGGCTATCTTCCGACACCTCCTGTCCTTGCCGAGAAAAATGTGCTCATAATTTCTACACAGGAAACGAAGAACTCAAACAATTTTACACACAGGCCATGGCGAGGGACTTGCCAGAAAGAGACACAGCTATTTACTAGCAAGGGCAATAGGACACAGTTAGCTTTTCAATGTGCTACTTTGAGATTTTCTTTGAAAGGAAAAGAGCTTTATAAATTAAATGTATTATGACATTACTACAAGTGGCATGGCGAGTAAAGTGCAGGCCTTCATTGAAATGACAACATTTTTCCTTTAAACCATTTGTCTTATGCACACACAAATATTAACTTTCCTGCAACGTCGTTAATTTATGCGGGCCACATACGAGCCTCCGATATGCCTGTAAGCCAACATATAGTGCTCTATGAGCAGAGGAAAATCAGGTCAATGCCATTAAATATGCACAGCATAATGCAACAACAAAGAGTGAAGGCAGGACTGACATGAGATTAGTAGTAATGGATATTGTTGAAATAATGACAATATTTTCATCAGTGTTATTCATTCAGTTTAAATGGACCTCTGTCTCTCAATGATCAATGAAGCTGATTCCAGTGTAAAGCTACTGGGGAGGAATATTACTCTTTCCACAAGACTAATTCATAAATGTATATACTTCAAAGGTTAATTGTATGCTCAGTAGTAATGCACTCTCTGCAGTATGAATAATGTGTCATGTCATAAGCAGTGGAATGTGTGACTGGACAGATAATAGCATGTCTTTGTCAAAAACCGGTACAGAGAAGAGTTTAAATAATAAATACTGGTAAAGGTTCACATTGTAGGTATGCACACTTTAAAACCATACACACACAGTAATGAACTCCCTGATGTTTCACTTGAACACAATATAAAACAAGCAACATTCACTTACAGTATATTTTGTCACATGAGGAAACATGGATCTGTCTTATATAAATATATTAAATTCCAGTACATACACTATTATTGCTCCAGAAAAATAAAGTGCAATCTAATAACAGTTTTCTCTTTCCTCCAGTCTCGCAAGCCGCTCTTCATAGCTTCTTGACAGCCTCAGCAAATGCTCCATCAAGTTAGCTATGACTCCAAGCGAGAATGAGCAAGAAAGGTTAGTAAGAATTAGCGCTGAACTGCTAAGCTGTCATAGAGCTGCAAAGCCATGTAACAGTTGGCACACTCTTCTCAGATAAGATAAGGTCAACTTGGGCCATTGAATTTGTCGTTAATCTGCTCTGCTCTTTGGGGGAAATATACATCTTAAAAGTAAAACTAGATCTAAGTCGGCTTCAAACCTGAGTGCCCCCCTTTACAAAAAATTCAAGCTACAGATTTTTTTGTAGAAAAAATTACCTCTTTTTACGTACTATTTTTGAAATATTAAGAGTCTTGGCATGGACTAGCCACTAGCAGCTAGCGGATGGCTCTACAGTATTTTGTGCTTCTTCTCTCGCTGCATAACCATCAATGGCAATGTGCATAACTCGTTGCCGTAAACGAAAAACTAGATGTATACCTCTAAAGGCGGAAAGCATAAATCCATTGTGTACGTAGACGGAAGAACCGCCTCCGCATCCTCGTTCACCAAATCACAAATGATAACATGTAGCCTAATAGAAGTCGGAAAATCATTTTCATTTTCGTCAGAGAATGTCAATCAATGAATTGTAGCATGGGACTGAAAAAGACAAGTTTCCCTGGATTGGTATGACAAAATCAACGAATGAATTAGAAAATAAAAAAAACAGAGTGACTTTACAACTCGGTTGATAACAGTTATTATATCAACTAAATATTTTAGTGAATAGGAAATTTGTTTGCAACAAGACATGGAAAAACAGATCATTCTATGTAATTTTAAAAAAAACACATAATTTTATTATTTTTAATTTATTTTTTCCTTTTCATAAATGCAGTACTTTCATAATTTACAGCAGCATAACTTTCAGTTAACTCAGAAGGGCCTGCTCTTGTAGTGTATTTTTTCTTCTTTTTTTTTTTTAATCATTCCATGCCTTTACTAAGGTGCATTTTATCGACAAAGTCGTTTCATTCATTGTACGTCAATAATCCCATTTTGGCGAGGTAATGAAAATGACCCAAAACCAAAAAGATGGGGACATCATGTCACTCCCTCTGAAGGTGCAATAACAGTAGCAATCCTTCTTCCTGGTGACTCATGAGACACTCACTCATCATGCAGGAAAGCAAAAATAATTAGCCATTAGAAGGCCTACCTCTGTGTTTTTAATTTACTTTGTATCTACTCAGTATGAATAATAATGATCTGATGATAAAGTACTGGCAATTAAATTCGAACATCCTGTCATATTCCACGTCATATTCAACATCATCCAAATCATATTTTCCATGGAAAACTCTGAGCGTGACCTGCAATTGAGTGAACTTCTAAAAGCAAACTATAAAATACACAATCAAACAGAGATGGGCACTTTACCCATTCTTGACGGTCCGTCCTCCGTCCGCGACCTGGGTACACTTCCGTCCTCGTCCCCGTCCTTATTCATAAAAATCTTTGCTAAGTTAGAGCTGTCCACCAAAATTCATGTTTTTCTGCAGTAGTCATTAGGACATTGTTCCGAGTCAAGGGAAGGATCGCAACTGCAAATTATTCTTGAGCAAAACCTTTAGCCGTCTATAAGTGACCGTGAAAATTGACGGTGTTGGAGCAAATCCCAGTGACAAGATGTGACAAACTCACTTTTCAAAAACGACTTTATTGGCGCAAAAGGTGGCTCTACAAAATAACTTAGGCTATTTTGTGCAGATAAAATTCATACAAAGAAATTGTATACATTTTGGGTTGCAAAGCAGCTAAAAAGCCAAAGGGGTGAATACTTTTGCAAGGCACTGCAACTGTAAAAGTGGCATCAAAATCAGGTTTAAGTTCTTGCCAAAATGCTTACAAAAAACATTTAATTTTAATACACAGAGAATGATGTTGATGGATTATAAATGTATAAATCATCTTTGTGAATTAGCCCATATCATCATCATCATCATCATCATCATCAGTGTTGATTCTACCTTCAGGTATTTGCGAATTGTAACGTCTGCCTGAAATTAGTCATACCTCTGCCTCTCCATGGGCCTTTGCCTGGAACAATATGATTGACTGAATTGACAGCTTGATCTCTCCTCATTGAGAGACATCTTCTCATTCCAGCCGCGCTCTCATCATTATGTTAAGAAACGGTCCTCTATGCCAGGGACAAGAGATTTGCTCACTCTTGTGGCTATCATTCATTGTGGAGAGGCAAAGGATTAGGATCAATGAGAAAAAAGTCGGCGAGAGTGTTCTGCATCTTAATGCGGGCCACCGTGTGGAACAGTCTTGTTGTTAGGGTGCGCTGGCTAAGCCAGCTGATGTGATGTATGGCTACGTGGATAGAGAGGGCAAAGCTCGACGTGACAAAAAACATTCAGAGTGCACAGAAATAGCATGAGGGCACAAACGGATTGCCAAACAAAAATGACCTTCTTTTACTTTTAATATAAAGAAACTTTCCAAATACGTCTGTTTATTTTACTCGTTTGCTAGCTTGAGCATTTGATATTAGCGTTACGCGACGAAGACAACTTGACAATGCGTTAAGAGTCAGTCATAGATGGATGTAACGGAGAGAATCCCGCTCACTTTTCAAAATAAAATGTTTTTCAGCCTCCGTTAATAAATAAACCGGAAGTACTGTACTTTTTCGGTACCGTTCCCCAGCCCGGTGGTTGCTGCTTCACAGGCCAGTCTTTGTACTATGACAAAGAGCCAGTTGGGGGAGGAGAACATTTTGAAAATGTTTAAAAACGTACTTTGTTTCAGAGAGGCTTAAACAGCCGTCATGAGTCCGGACTTCGTAGTCCGAGTTTGAGTGAACATTTTAAGAGTAAAGGGCGCGGATAAAAAGTGATACAAAGCACTAATGAGAATGAAAGGCAGCACTGACAGCGACTTGATCATTTTCAAAAATTACTAAATGAATTGTGACATCTCATTTAAAAGTCATTGTTTTCAGTCAGTCCCATTGTTTTAATGGCAATCACTGCCGCGATACTGGTAATGGACAATTTTATTCTTCACTGAGCATAATCTAGTCTACTCTATTTGTGATCACTACATGCTTATTTGTGACGGCAAATTACTTATTGGTAAACAGAATAAAGCAGTTATTGTCTGACATTTTCTCCGCCCAAATTGTTCCATTTCAGTATCGATGATTACACACAGTCACTGCTCTGGAAAGCTAATAAAACGAGTGTGATCAAATTGCAAACACTCGTAAGTCGAAGCCACCTGCACCTGTCAAGCGAATACAAAGTTGCTGTGATCAGGTTCTATAAAAAGTTCTATTTCAAAAAAAAACAGTGCACGTAGAAAAAGGCGATATAAAAGATTTTGTCTCTCCAACAGTATGGTGTTCCAACCCAAGGGAGAACAACATCTGTATCTCTCCAGGAAGGAGGTTTAAATATAGATGTCTGCTACTTTTTTTCCTCACTTTTTGTGGCTAGAGAGTGTGTTCCGTTATTTCGTTATTTGGAATGTTTCATTACTGGAGAATCTATCTTAATGACGTAACATCATATTCAGAAATCCCTTCGAAAACTACAGAAAGACGGTGTGTTCTTTAGCTGCTATTGTTCACATGATGCAATCATCTGATGCACTCTGGTGGAATCTAGTCCCCCAGAGACTGAGCAATACACCGCCACCACTTCAGATATTTAATATAGGGCTGCCCTATACATTATTAAATGACCCTTTGGAATATACGTAGCTTCCTTCTTAACTTAGTCAGGCCACAAATAAAAAAAAAGAAAATGGAACACGACGCCCTTGAATCCCCACTTAAGCGCTGCGGTTTTAATATGAGGCCATTTGTCTTTCTGTTTAATACAAGACGTGAAACGCAGACCTCCATAACCACCCATAAGAAATCCACATACAGTACAGTGTTTGCCTGTTAGCCATTAGCGAATAGCTTTTATTATTATCATCATCCTTTTATCATGATCCTTTTTGGGACAATGTGTCTATGCTGTATTTTCTTTGCTAATATTACATGACATGTGCGGACTAGTTGATTTTTAGACACACTACTGCTGCCACTGTTGGGCAAACTACTAGGAAAACGTGGTGAGCCAAGCTAAAAGAAATCAAACATTACAGCTTCAATACGCTGAGGCTACCCACCAGAGAAAGCAAGCTAAGATACCATAAAGCGATCCCAAAGAGCGGGCGCTAAATTGGTGCTCACTCGCTCTAATTGCACACACTGCTGGTTAGAGTTGTAAAATTGGTGTTGACCCACATATTTAAAAGAGGGATTTGCACTTTGGTTAGCTCTGATGGTGTTCACCATAAAATATTTGGTTTGTTCCATGCAAGCGCAGAACTAAGATGGAAGTGATGGAATTGGAAATGCTGGTGGAAGCTAGCAAAACATAAAAGCTGTTTTGTTTGATTTAACTTGTCCACATTCCCTTAAGTCAATCACTTGTACTGTATTTGACACATGATGTGGTATGCTACATCAGGATACTCAGTTTACGATGATCCCAGCAGTAAAAAACACGTTCCAATTGATGCGCCTATTATGATTACGCCGCCTCTCTAAACCAAGGATCTCTCAGTTTGTTTGACTGACCAATACTTGGGACAACACAAAAACAGCCGATAAAAAGTCAAAATCATCATAAAGTGGCGATACACTATTCTCATCAGACTGCATCAGTGCTCACACATGACCCAGTGATGAGCTTATCATATACCACAGATTGCTCCAGCAGTAGCACACACCATCACCAAACAAACCAAGAAATTAGACACAAGCAAACATTTAACGACACAAGCTATGCATGTTTATAGCGTGGAGAGGCACGGCTAGACATGGCCGCGGGTCTTTGTCCGTCTTTGTGTGCGTGCGAGGGAGATGAGCAGTGGAGGGCACAGTGCTGGTGACGAGATGTGATGAGACACAGTCTGAGTGAGTGCATAGTGGCAGGAGAGATAGAGATGTAGAAAGAGAGAGAGAAGGAGACAGAGAGAGAGAGAGACAGAGAGACAGAGAGACAGAGAGAGAGACAGAGAGACAGAGAGAGAGACAGAGAGAGAGAGAGAGAGAGAGAGAAAAGGATGAGAGAGTGGGAACAAGAGACAAGAGAGACAAGATGGACTTAAATGGCTCTGAGTAAGTATAACCTACAATTTCTTTGTCTTTGTTTTTGGGGCAGGAGCGTGGGGGTTGGGGGGTTGAGGCCACAAACACAGCCTGCTTTTCAGGTCACTCCAAAAACTGTGCAAATATGTACGGTGGTCCTGAAACATTGTTACTTTGATGGCATGGCTGTTAGTGCTGGCCTTGAAAGGATCCAGCTGTTCTAGGGTATAAGTCGACGTTCACTCGGCAGGGCGTGTTTTTTTTTTTATGTACTTGTTCACATTACAAAAACAAATGCAACTTCTAATGTGACAGGAAAACGTCCCTGATGTGACTGAAAAAAAACTGACATCACGGAGTACAGTGTTTGCAGAAGTAAATATGGAGCCGTGTATATGGGCTCAATCTTATCATCTCATATCGACAGAGAGGGAGGCGGGAGGAGGTAGAAATACGCTCATCGATCCCCTCATTTCATGGAGAGGTCTACTAAGAATGACATCACACCATTGCTGCACGTAACAAATGAACCGTCTGTGTGGATGAATTACTACGATCACCACAAAAGTCCACTTTATTCTTCACGTTGCAGGTGAGATAATATTGCAGACGCAGCGCATACTTATCCGATTTTTACCACATACGAAAGAGACCCGGGTCCGATTTGAAAAAGTCTGAATTGTACTCATGTTCACACTGCATGAACCAAATATGATGTGTCGCATATGGGCAAAAAAAAAAAAAGTGTTGTCTTGTCTTGAGTTTGTGAAATAAAAAATATCTGGATCCTCTTTCTTGGCTAAATATTACGATGTTCCACTTGCCACATGGCAGCCATTTTTTCTATTTGTGATACATAAAATGCAGAATGTTATACTGTATATACTGTAGAAAAAACTGCATTACACTGGTTTGAATGTCGTCACCGTAATTTTTCAAATAGTAATTGCCCCTTTTAATGGATGGTATGTCCCAATTACTATCCCGGTACATCATCCACATAAATCAAACTCTTCCTTCAAAGCACCTTAGAAAAAAATAAATAAATAAATTTTAAAAAACGGTATCGAATCATTTCTCTTCATAGATACAACAGGTGACACACATAATTATTTAAAAAAAAGGTACTGATAAGTGTTGAGAATTGTTAGGACTGCTGCTCCCATTTGCTATCCGTTGCAAACCAAAACAGCAGCACCAAAGCACAGTCTCTCAGGTAAATTAAAAACAGCATGGAAACAAACCACATGTTGTAAATGAGCCCCTGTGGAGTAAGTGATGTGGAGGGAGGTCTTGCATGAACATTAGCGTTCTGGTAGACTCTGCCTATGAGATATTATTTGCACCCAGTCCCCTTTTTGTTTTGCTTTAAACTCCATTTCAACGTCACATGTTTAACACTATCTAAATCATATATATAATTATGACCCCTACGCCATCTACAGTTGAATAAATACATTCCTCCCAGCTACTATTTGAGGAAATACGGTAATAGATGTCACTTGTTCTTCTTATTATTATTGTGCCCATCTGGTTGAAGAGAGCCCAGCTGGTCCCATGGCTATTTGGAGAGGTGTCAATCAATACAGTGATTCTTTTTCTTGGTGGCCAAGAACCAGACAGCCAATAATCTCTTACACTTCTGTTTCACTTAAGCAGCTTCATAACAGAATGATATTTATTTCAAGTACGCAAAAATCCCGCCTTGAGTCATTCAGCATGACCGTGAAAATGTGGTTTATTGGTTTATTATTATTATTATTATTAAGATTTAAAGGTGCCCAAACCGCATGCCAGTGTGCACTCAAGAAGTTGATTTAACCTTCTGTTGACATGTGTACGTATGCATCTGAGCCTTTTTACCCAAAAATTCGGAATCAGAAAGAGCTTCGACAATTTAATTATCATAATGTTTCAGAAGTCATAAAAGCTAGGATAATAGATTACTTCTTCGAGGAATGTTGTTGCTACTTTACTTCCAGCATGCCAGGGGTGTCAAACTCATTTTAGTCACAGGCCACATCATAGTTATGGGTTTCCTTCGGAGAACCGTTACGACTATGACCTCAAATAAATGTATCATCGCCTCAATGACGAATAGCTAGCTTTGAAATCAGAGGCCAATAAAAACGTTTTGTTTTTTTTCCAGTAAACGTTCTTACATTTGTTTGAATAGGGGGCTGGAAACAAAAATGTTTGCAATATCCCGACATTTGTAGAAGGTGAAGGCAATTTTCAAATTTGGTATTTAGCAGTCGGTGCACATCGTTTGCTTTGGGTGGTTTACAATCATGTGGTGGGCCACATCTGGCACCTGGGGCTTTGAGTTTGACACCTGTGCCACTTTTATTTATTTTTTTTTTTTTACTCTCTCTCTCTCTCTCTCTCTCTCTCTCTCTCCTCTCTCTCTCTCTCTCTCTCTCTCTCTCTCTCTCTCTCTCTCTCTCTCTCTCTCTCTCTCTCTCTCTCTCTCTCTCTCTCTCTCTCTCTCTCTCTCTCTCTCTCTCTCTCTCTCTCTCTCTCTCTCTCTCTCTCTCTCTCTCCTCTCTCTCTCTCTCCTCTCTCCTCCTCTCTCTCTCTCTCTCTCTCTCTCTCTCTCTCTCTCTCTCTCTCTCTCTCTCTCTCTCTCTCTCTCTCTCTCTCTCTCTCTCTCTCTCTTCTCTCTCTCTCTCTCTCTCTCTCTCTCTCTCTCTCTCTCTCTCTCTCTCATTAATATTTGGTAAATATTAACAAACCGTGGTACATCATACAGCATTCACAGAACTGTCCTTAATACGCTCAGGAAATTGCCTGTTATGTCTTTAGCCCACTTAGCATCCCACTTAGCATTGATTCTAGCTTGTACTTAGTTGATGAGTCACGATTGTAGGCATCTAAACACAACATTTCCAACAGTATTTATGTATACACTGGAGTTGAAGGCAACAACAGTTTTACCTCGTCTTGAAGCCTATCCTCTGCTCCGCTGGAGCGACGACAACCACTTCAGCAGCTTCTATCCATGCACCGCAAATAACTTCCCAAGACACGAAGACGAACGGCGGCCGCTTTAGGGCGAAAATCAGCATTTGTCCTTTTCTACTCGCCCGGAGACTTTTGGAGAAAGGACGACCAGAGTGCCGCTCCGCAACCTTCACTGGCGTCCGCGCAGGGAGGAGGAGAGAGCGAGTGATAAATGCGTACTTGGATGGAGAAGAGAGAGAGAGAGAGAGAGGGGAGAGGAGATGAAGAGGAGAGGAGAGGAGGACTGCCTCTGTGTGTCACAGAGGATGCGGCTGCACACTAATAACTGAGTAGCCACAGAGAGAGAGTGAGAGAGAGCGAGAGAGAGAGAGAGAGAGAGACCTTT
Organism: Filicampus tigris; assembly: GCF_054856515.1. Lineage (NCBI taxonomy): Eukaryota > Metazoa > Chordata > Actinopteri > Syngnathiformes > Syngnathidae > Filicampus > Filicampus tigris. The sequence goes on along the minus strand of NC_141225.1, from coordinate 18,376,996 downwards.
AACAAACATGCAGTGGTGCTATTTCCGGGACTTGTGAGAATCGGATTAATGCTGATTTTTTTTTAAAACACGTTCGTACCTTACATTAAATAAGCATCCACTTCAATATTTAATGTTTATATTATACATTATTTTATTACAAACTACATATAGAACCATGGAAATGTCTTGTAAGGCTTATAGCGTTTCAATCTTGATTTTATCTCACAGCTACCCAAAACATTTGACAAAAAGTAAATACTAAATACAAACCTTATTCATATTTTCTGCCATCTGGTAGAAGACCACTTATTGTTCTGACTGACATTACACTTTGCTGGCATAGATAGCTGAACAAAGATACGTTACTTGGTAGGGATGGTGCACATTGCACCTGCAGGACACAAAGCCTTATAGACAGCATTTTTGTCCCGGTTTTGCAATTAACTTGGTGCTGTGCGTGTGCGTATGTTGTTTTTGAGAGGTGCCGTCTTCTCGCAGTTTGTAACTCCTGCCCCCCCCCGCTGCTTGAAAATGTTCATGACGATCATTCCAACAACACAGTGAGAGAGAAATCTGGATCCAGAACCGCGGACAGCTCTCAGTGCAGCCTATCAAGGGCAGCCCCTCCCCTTGTTCTCACTGCCATCTTTCTTTTATCACGCCAGTCAGTCTAAATTCACTTTGGGACAGACTGATGATAAGTTTCCTACTAGACTGCTTGACGGCATACAGTACAATTACAATACAATTTTATTTATATAGCGTATTTCATAACAGCTAGAGCTGAAACAAAGCACTTTACATACAATACAGTAAATAAAAACAATAAAAAGCTGTGATACATGTATTAATAAATATAGATAATACTAATATAAATAAATAATGCCAATAAATTAACATAAAACACTATACAATTGACGCCGGAAAAGAGCCGAAAATGTCAGGTCTGATCAAAAGCCAGAGAAAAGAAATGTGTCTTCATCCGGGTTTTAAAATCGGAGCCCTCATATGATTGCTAGCTGAAGCCCAGAGAGAAAATAGTGCGGTATTTCTCCGACGGTCACCTTCCACTTTGATGGTATATACACCACTCACTGAGTTTGTGATATTGTCATGTCCAACTGTTTACGGTTTCAGTATTTTTTGCTCAACTTGCTGTTCTCTATCAAGAGGTTGAACAGCCAAACTCACAACAGGCATTTGATCTACGGATCAACAATACATATCCTGGTTCACTTAGAATTGGTATTTAAACAGTACAATAGAGATACAGATCGACTCGAGGAGTCACTGACAGGCATATATTTGGACCCATACCCTAAAATACCCAGAGAAGATTTTGGAACTAAACTGGTCTTGATGACACCTTATGGACTTGGCAGCTGTAAAGGTGAGGACACTTTACACATCTCAGCTTTTCCCATTTCTTAGAATGCCGTCGGACTATCTTGATCAATGTGGACATATGAGGGACTAAAGCAAGACAATCTGATGGAAATTTCCTGGAAGCACCTTGCATTCCGATGATGTCTGCTCTGCCGCTACTTGAACCCTGCAGATATTGCCCGGCTCATTCTTCATTTGGATCAAAGTGTCTTTCTGCTGCTCTTGGTTACAGTTATGTTCGCTGTGTTTAAAAGGGGTAGTAAACCTTACAATCCCAATAAAAGATTTTTTCAACTTACATGTAAATGCATTCGAAAAAAATTGCAATGTTTTATTCTTTTGCAGAATGTAAAGGAAAGGGAGCATCAGGCTGTTAAAAAACTTACATGGAACTAATATTTACTTATTACCACTGTTTCTGAGAACTAGTATGCGTCACATCTGGCTCCATATGAACTGGAACTCCAACAGAAGGACAAATGCAAACACATTTATTTTACATACATTCCATAGTTTATACAGTAAAGTTTGAGTTTCAACAGAAAAATGTAGCCCATTACTTGACTTTCTCTAATGGAAGAACACAATTGATAGTTTGGACGATTGCGCCTGAACACAATTGTATGCCACCATGCTAAGAGCTAAAAACCAAGAGCTGCAACAAAAATGGCTTGAATCTCCAGAGACCGCTCACTGGGTTGCATAAACAATCAGTATGACAGCGACCAGGACAAATTAGAGCAATTGTCCTGTTTATGCATACTTCCTGCACCTGCTCAACAATTTCTCTGACAACATGGTTGGATGGATCATGGATGGATGGATGCAGGCAGGCACAGCAGCTCATTAGACATTCAGACAGTATTCAAGGCGCAGGTGTTTAACTAAGCAGCTCCGGGGAAGAACATCTTTACTGCATGTTTAGTGATTTTTTTTCCTCTCTCAAAATCAGTCGTAATAACTGTTATGCAATCTGTCACACAAGATGGCGTATTTTTGGAGAGCTGAGTTCAGCAAGCATGAAAGGATGAACTCTAGTTGACGTTTGGCTTTTTGTTATTCCAAAAAGAAGGGGCTGTCTAAAAAAGGGGTCTCGATGTCATTGGATTGTGATTATTAGTATCACAATGGTTCATTCGTTTTTCAATTTTGACGATTATTGTTTTAAAGAGGGGTGACGCGACTCACAGTCATATTTCATGTGTCATTAAACATAAGACGAAGAGCTCTGTTGTTGTGAACGGCATTAATGGCGTAAACGGCGAATAGCACGTGGCGTAACTGTGCAGAGGCAGGTTAGAGACCCTAGTTGGTAACTTGCCGGCCGGCAGATCTGAGAGACGGAGGTCGGTGCCACTGTGGGGGAGGTCACATCTGACTTCATTCAAAATTAATCAAAGAGTCTCCCTTGAAAAATTAAAATACACCGAAAAATCTCTTCAGACCGACCGGGCGGCAGTGGAAACTTTTCCGCTCGGTGAACCACATGACTAGCATTAAGCTAATATTGGCGAAGGAAATCTAAAGTCTTAAATAATAATAGAAATGATAGAAGGTTACAGTGCTACTACAATAAACTGTATATCGTTATATCGCACAGATGTCGTCACTTATTTACAAAGTAAGAGGAACAGACAAAGCGTCAGGCAAGCTCGCAAACAATTCCTCGGAATCGTGTTACTGGGAACCAGTTCTAAAAAAAAAAAAAAAAGCAGTTTTCAATTCCAGTCAATGTGAGTGGGAATGTCTGTCTGTCTCTGTGATAGAATGGCAGGCAGTCCGGGGAATCGTCTTCCTTTTGCCCCCAAACAGCTGGGATGGTACCATGAATACTAACAGGAGGACACTATTTATTTTCTCAATTTTTATCCTATCTAAAGCCTGACCAAGAGTTTGAGAGCATCTGTCACTGCCATGCGGCCAACCTCAAATCACATCACAGCCTTTGCTTGAATGCTTAAAGAACTCAACAGAAAGAGTTCACTGCCAATTTACAAGAGCAACACACCCGTTGTCCTCTGCTAAATGTTACAACGCGAACAACCTGTCAGCCTGTGCCGGTTGCAAAGTGTTTTCTTCACAGGTAATTGGATTTTAAATGTGGTACTTTCCTGAAAGTGTCCAGGACACACTCACACTGAAATACTGCAGCTCTGGGAATGAAAGCATGTTTGATTTGCTTTCGGGATGCCTAGCTATGAGGTACAGAGGAGGGAGCTTGACCTCAACATGAATCAAATCAATAGGTGCTTCTTAAACAACTTAGAAAGCAAACCAAACTCTATTATTTCCTTCTGCATTCATTCGAGGTAATTAAAAAAAAATACACTTAACAGTTGGTGCACATGAGGTAAAAGTCACACTATACAATACGTCTGATTCAAATGAAGTGTGATTGCTGTGCGATGTTGACTTTTCAAAACCTCTCACATGGTACAAAGAGTCTACGTACAAGGGGTCACCTGGTATACAAAGGCCCGCCAGCCTGTTCTTAAGGAGGAAGTCAACCCAAACATATTTTTTTCCAGAATATGTTCCCAGCAGGCCCACTAGTTGAAACACGGCATTCTGATGAATATTGCGTTTGTGGAATATGAGTTAAGCAACAAAATCTGCCCTTCTTTTAGCCATCTCAGGGGGCGGCCATTTTCTCACTTCTGTCACCTGATCACAACTGCTCAGGGCTCAGATAATGACCAATCATGGCTCAGCTTCAGACAACAGGTCAGCTGTCATTGGTCGTTAGCTGAGCCCTGAAACACTGTGATGTCATTTTCAGTCGACAAAAGTGACAAAATGGCCGCCCACAGCGATGGGGCGATTAAAAAAAAAAAAAAACATAAATAAAGGCCATTTGCGGAAATGTGTTATTTAGCTAATTTTCATCCTCAAAAAGGTTGGCGACCCCTGCTTTAAACAGTATACGTTCCTTTTTTTGGTGTTTTTTCTTGTAACTGTAATAAGGTCTGAGCATGCGCATGAAATTAAAAAAAAAACAGTTAGGAATAGAGAATTTGCCAAAAAGGTCTGTGTTGTCAGGTGATGAATGCTGTGCCACTGTTAGAGATATTATAGCTATTGTGCCAAATTCTCAACAACCACACGCGGGCCAATTTGAACGGCAAATGGAAGCAGCTTTCAATGTTTGGACAATTACAAACATACTACTATTATGGCTGTGCTGTTCCAAGGTGCTGTTTGCCTCTCCTCCAAGGTGCAGATCTGGATTGTGCCAGATTTCTTTGCGTTCCCCCTGAGACAATGTGAGCAAATGCGACTGGAAGCCGATGATGGGATCACAGAGGAGTTTATGGGCCCTCGAGGAAAGCCGTTGGCTGAGAAGGGGTTATTGCCTCAGACAAAAGCAGGGCAGCAATCAAACTGCATTGTCGTTTGGAACAGGACCTGGCATCTATGTCTATTCTCATACAACATTATTAAATCAGATATGCACTAATATTGCACATTCGGATTTGAGATGAATGACACACTATATAATTGTAATGGATTATGAATTGTCCTCTTTGACCAATATGAAAAAAACACTTTCAGGCTCTACAGCGTAGACAAAGTAGGCTATTTCTAGTTTCAATCAAACCAAATGGGAACAAACAGCAGGTCATTTGTAAGAATGATTTTATTACAACAGTCTCTAAACCAATTTTCTTACTGCAGCACTGTGAACAAAAATTTCCAACCATGTTTAATACGACCAGTTTTATCTGTCTCACCAGTTCTATTTTTTACAACAACATATTGTGCAATTCATCATCCAGCGCCACATTTCAATTTCACTGGAGGTGAAATTGCAGCTGTCTTGTTCTTCCACATGCCAACAGTAAGCCCAATCTTCCAAACACATCTAGTAACCAATTGTGAACACTTTATTCCAACCAACCTGCACTTATCATATGCCTCGATGACATTTGCGTCAGTTGGGCGCCAACAAGATCGTTTTCACACCAAAATAAATAATTGAACGATGCTAGACGAAAGGTGGTCACGCTAATTGTGTCAAAGTCTAGCACAGCCGCTGACATGCTGCCTAAAACACTTCTTAACTTAATGTACTTTTACCTGCCCTCTTCTCATTAACATGCTGACCTACTATGATAAAACACAAGCGCATTATCCATGTTCATGTCTCATCAGTAATTTGGATAACTTAGCTTAGCTTCCCAAGCTAGCGGATAAAACGGATAGTATGTGTGCGTACATGGGCAATGTTTTAACAACATTTCCAATTATATTACCTAATTATAATAAAACACAATAAAACTAAAAATCAAGCAAAACCGACAGACACATTATGACATAATAGATGGGTGGAACAGAAAGGTGTTTGTAGAGAATTATGATTATTTTTCACATACAAACTATAACTCCTCAAGGTATCACACTCTTACTCTTCTGTATATTTGTGTTGCGCACCACACAGAGAACCAGATCACACACAGCACGGAGAGATGTCAATGTGAAAAGGTCGCGCTAACAGTGTTGCACCTCTTAAGCCGGCGTGGAATCAGTGCCTGGCTCAAGGGCACCTTGACACTGAACTGAGGTTTAAAACAAGAACAGTGGATAGTTAACTTCTATGTTGCTATGTTGGCTTGATGATCAGATTAAGACTTGTTATTGAGTGAGTCTACTATAGAGTCAATATATGGTGGCTTTAGCATTAATCCCAATCAAGGTCTTTATATCTTATTCCCATAATACACTTAATTATAGTCATACCCTTCCATTGCTTCTATTTAAAAAAAAAAACAGCCTTGAGCCAATGGCCAATGTAACACAACCACAGATGGTTTCTTAATGCTAGCGTGGACATTTAGACATGACGGGGGAAATAAATGAAATCAGCCAAATGGGAGCAGAAGCAGCTTTGGAGTAGAGGTAGTGATGAAGGATTAGCATGTTTGCTAACTAAGCCTGGGTGTCGTTTTGACCCGATCAATGAACAGTAGACAGTAGTGAAACGGTTACTAAATGTGCAGAGCATCACCCTTCCCTAATAAGGTGTGAGATGGCATGCAGGGCAGTGGCGCCATGACATGCATACACAACATGACCTTGTTGGTATGTGTCCATACGCCTGCATGTATGCCCTGCTCAGCCATGCTCAAACACACACACACACAGGCACTGTTTTCAAATCATATGGAGCTGCAGGCTTGCAAAGACTTTAGTGCACATTCGCCATCACCCACCGCTTGTCTACTTGTATTCTTGATAAACGTGACATTTTTTAAAAAACATACACCGCTTACTATGGCTTTATGTTGTAAGCGATGCAATATTACGACGGAGTTGGTGCCCACCTTGATAAATCTAAATCAAAACAAAGCATGTTCATAGTTAATAAACATTTAATCAAACTTGATTCAGATGTTCAGTTGATACATTTTGACACGACTAGAGTCACTTTTGAGCAGTGAGCATATCAGCACATCCCCAAAGGCTTTTGATCCTGCCAAAGGCAGTGACTGTATGCCGTGGGTGGCGAGAAGGCCAAACCGAGAGCTCTTAAAAGTGGGCCCTTTCAAAGCTGCTGGCATGAAACTAGCAACGGGAGTCCTGGCTTGATCCACAAAAAAGACTTACGGTAAATCACATTTTTCAGAAGGTTGTGCTCTTTGCCATTGGCAAATTTTATGGCCACACCAAATTTGTTTGGCTGGAAGCCTGAGAAAAAGGATGAAATTGGCTTCTAGTAAGGTGTGAGCCAGAAATGGGCTCAAATTACATTTTTGGCTGGATGTGCGTTTGTTTGTTTCAGCATTGTCGGTCGTTTCAAAAATTACACCCTTACAGCCAACTGTGTGGCAATGCCAGTTTCAGTAATTGACTTTGTGGTTTTAAAAAAAAGAAAAGTGTCTTAAATGCCGTTTTCATGGGTGTTGTGTTCATGTGTTCTTTCTATAACAGTGCAGGCGGTGTTTTGCGTAACATTCGGAACTCAACTTCTCAGCTGATTTTAAAATCAAATCAACCTTTACTGTACTCATGTTTCAGAGTAAAGATTGTTTTGTCGGGATCATACAGCATGGTAAAGCTGAAATACACTCAGTCTTAACTGTCGAATAATGATGATACAATGTGAAAATGAGTTGTGTTGCAGATGCGCCTCATGCATTTCATTTAGTAATAATTGGTAATTGTAACACGAATGTAGAAAGAAAAAAACAACAGCAGCGGATTTCCGTATTCTGTATTGTGTTTTTCTTCTCCCAATTTTCTTGTTAACACCATTTGTTGAGGCAAGGGTTCCCTTTTGTTAAGCGCCTCAAAAAGCCAAACTAACAATCGACTTACAAAAGGGCAAATTCCCAGAATTCTGAATATCGGGCGATGAAGGCAGTACAGTATAACTAATGTATATTCCATGTTGAATATGAAACACTAAGAACATGGAATTGCAGCTTCAGTGCTTTTTTTTTAAAGCCTTAAATGGGATTGTGTGCCGTTTTCCCAAAAGTTACAGTCATATGGGAGAAATTTCTGTTGTGTTTGTAGGAACAATGCGATCATTCGCATCATGTTGCCGCTGGCCCTGTTTGTAGTCAAGAAACTCATATTGTGATTTAAATAGAAGGGGGAATTTTAAGCATTTGAAACATCTCTCGGTGGTGCGGTGCTGCTGCGGTCACCATTTATTGAGCAATTCTCCTCAAAACACAACACATCAAAAAACTGTTGTTGTTGCTGCTATTGAAAGCAACAAAGTATCCTCATGAAATGAGGTTTTTATGGAAGGAAAAAGTTTAGAACGAAGATGGATTCTGCAGATTTTGTCTGCATGGTCATTTATGCTGCTGCTATTATAAACACAAACTTAAATCTAATTACACTTAAACTTACTACATGTTAGATACAGTCAGATCAACAATTGCATGGTACATCCACGGATTAGTCCAACACTATTAAAAAAAAACAGTAACCTTTTAATCTTTGGTAATATAAATGAATAGCCGTTGAGACCAAATGGTGCTGTTTTTACACAGTCAATTATATCATAATTCACAGTGAAATAATTTGTTATGTATGGTCTGTGTATCACTTGCCTGTCCACATGTTTCAGCTCATATGTGCCATGGAAGAATTGGAGCATATCTTCTCTCACATCCCTAAAAAAAAAAAAAAAAAAAATGAAAAAAATTTAAAAAAGAACAGAGCATGTTCAGATAAATTGCTTGAGAAACAGCATCATCAGCAACACCTTTTCAGATGTCACATTTGTGTGATAATTCCTCACTGGAAGGCAGATATGATGAAAATAATAGCTCTGCTGAAGCCGAGTCAATTTTTCTGCTGTGTAAATAAGAGAGGAAACATTTATTATGCCTCTTGTTCATTTAAGGAGATACATAAGTGTACGATTAGGTCTTGGAGGGAAGAGATAATGACCACGGAAGTCAGTGAGCTTTTCAAAACAGGCGTACCACAAATCAGAAAGTAGATAAAGTACGACATCTGGTGGTCATACATGTATTCTGCAACAATGAACAATTGTGAGGATCTCAATGGATTAAAAGCAACGCGTGCTTTACATGTGATGTTGTGTTATTGTATTATTCAAACGTTTGATCCATTTTTTCTTAACATTTCAGTGAGGTAGTGCTTAAACTGAGGTAACCCAATAACTAAAATGCAGTATTATTGCTATGGCCACTTTTTATTGACGTCAACAGAAAAAAAAAAGTATAAAAATATACATTTGTGCCAAAAAAAATAGTTGTCAATACTGAAGCTTTAGTCGTACATTTTATATTGAGGGTCAGGGTTATGGTTTGCTTGTAGTTTAGCAAACATTCTTTAGTGCTCTTCCTGTCATTTTATCTTTACAGATAAAAACTGTTTTCCAAGATGGGTGACAATTTCAAGTGGGTGTTATGTACAGTGTTCCAAAGTAGGTTTTTAGAGAAACATGTGTTTTTACTCAGCTTTAGTTTACTTAGTAAGAGATACTACAACAGTTATAGTCATTCTTTTTACATTTTACATTATTGCATAACAACCACAACAACCACAAGATCAAGCTCTTACAGCCATTTAACAATTCTAACCACCAAAACAAGAAAAGCCACTACATCACAAAACAAGCAGCACAACCAATTCCACCTCAAGTACAGCCACAACATCACAACAATCATCAGCACAACCACCGCTAAAACAAAAATGACAAAATGACCAAAAAGCACCACCACCACAACAGCAACCGTCATCACAGCAGCCACCACAACGACAGCAACAACCAATAACACCACAAAAACAACCATCACAAGCACAACCCCCACAACAGCAACGACAACAACATTAAAAACAACTCGCAACACCTACCAAAAATCAATACCACCTTAAGAATAAGCAACACAACAACTTTCACAGCAGCAAGTACAACACAACCAATAACAACAGCAACAACACATACATAATGTTATGGTTATCACAACAATTATTGTTATAGTTAGAATGTTGTTGTGACGGAGCTTACAACCATTTCTGTCTTGTCAATCGCACTGACTTGAACACCTGCTCCTTATATTAGTTGGCCTTTGACCAGATGAGGTTCTAACCTCCAAGCGTTGTGGCTTTCAGGAAAACACATCAGGGCAAAAGGGGACCGACCAAAAACATGTGGAAATGTTCAGCGTGTTAAGCATGCAGCGTTTTTACATCTGCATGTAATTGGGCTCCCAATTAAGTCTTAACTAAAAGCGTGCTTTGTTCCACAGACACGAAAAAAAGGTTTGTATCCAACCTCTGCAAGAACAATTGCACTGCGGAGTCATCAGCTATTTTGAAGATTGATGTCGAATCGCAAAACCACATGGAACACAAAGTTTTCCCACTGGAAGAACTTCCCACTTTGGCAAGTCCTCATTGCATCAACCCTGTTCAACAGTGCGCAGGATTTTTTTTTTTTTTTTCTGTCCCCATCCATTCTGATAAGCTCTCGCACTCATACAATACCCCAAAGAGACAGCTTATAGACTCGCGTTGCTTCTGGCTGAGCTTTACAGTGCGAGCGCATTGTGCTCTGAAAGGGATTGAAGATTGTGTTGTGGATTTATGATAAACAGGATTTTATGATATAATAACACGAGAGGGGAATAACCTAGATAATAACCGACCTGCTTCACTGATTATCAACGGAGGACATTCATGCACGGTGCAGGGCGGGTTATCACTATAATTTATGTACCATCAATTTCTTTTTCATCATAAAAGAATACCGCCAAGTCACACTGACAAAAAAAAACAAACAAAAAAAACAGAACCTTGACATTCAAATAACTCTTAGTGTTCAGATGTGAGGCATCCTCACGAGATGATAATGAAGCGGAGGAGGTTTTACTTTCACTGCGTGGCGTGAGTGTGATATGAAAAAAAATAAGGATGGGTTTTTACAATTCCAAGAAAGTCACAACATTTGGGAACACTTAAAGTCACGATGCATCACTCATATTTGGCACACTAATTTTACTGCGCTGGAATGAGCACTACGAGAAAAGCACAATCACAGACACTCACAGCTTCATGCCGTACCACAACATTCAAACGTAACCTCATTCATGTGTAACCATAACTACAACTAATCCAAACACAAAGCTAATATTAAACTGACCCCCCCGCCAAAAAAAAAATGTGCCAGAAATTCAGGGCCACACATACGCAAACAATCTCACTAACCCTCTTGGAATGTCCCTTATATTGTACTGCTCTTTCTTCAGATCTCATTCATTTTTCTCAAGTGACGTGCGGCTTAAAACACTCCCTTTAAAGAGTCCGTGTATATGCTCAAGCAAAGGAACATCTGTGCTGGAGACAGATGCCTCTGTTTGCTTAAGGTGGTTTACACAAGCAAATATCCACATCACAAGCTGATCTCGGGCGCTCAGGAAATGATGTCACAGCAGCAGTAGATCTGTACGCCGATAAGGCCCGAGAGATTGCGACGAACCTGCCGCCTTTTGGGCACCTCTTTCATCCCGTCACAGGGGCGATTAACCATGTATTCATAACGGAGACAGCACACTTTATAATAATGCCATTCAGATGTCCCGAAAGAAAGGAAAGCGGCATTAGTCACCGATGACAATGCTCAGCCCCCCCCCCCCGCCGCCACCCCGTATGTTAATAAAACAACTTCAAATATAGGGAATATAGGCTAGTGAGTCCAGGGGGTCGGGGTGCCACATGCAGACACAAGTTGATGTTTTGCCATACTTCCATTAATGAGATTAATGTGCGTGTTGACTGCGAGGGGGGGGGGTTTAAGGATGTCTGCTGCTGAGTGCCTGTTTGCCATTGTGCGTCGTACAGTACGTGTTTATGTCTGAACATTATTGAAGAAACTGCAGAGCATGTTTATACGGCTGCTTAATGAACCCACTCGGGTGTGTTCTTCAAACTTCCTGCCTTTGGCTCTGCGGCTGGAAGTCTCGCTCTCTATCTGTGTGTACATTCCCGCCGTCTGGTTTACTCTGCTTCTCTGCGTGTGTGTGTGTGTACATACGTGTGTTTATGTCTGCATTTTTTGGTGCGCGCCGTATCAAATCTCCACAATCACTGAGTCACAAGACACAGAGCAGCTCCCCTGCCACCTCCTCCACCAACTCTTTGTTGGTTTAGATGGACAGCCCATCTGGTTTCCATGAAAGGGATCAAAACACGGAGACGGCCCGCTGTGGATCACTTTCATCCTTCCCATCAGAAATGTTGCTGTCACAATTCTGGTGGACGAGCAGACTAGATGGCTGTGGACCTTGACAATGAGTGAAACTAAACTAAACAAACAGCAAGAGGATAACATTTTGCCGTTAAATCAGTATTTAAGACTGACTGATGTCTCACCAAGTGTTACTAACATGTTTACAACGCTGTATTTCAAATTTATTCATGGGGTGTCTCACACAGAAACCTTGAAAAAATATTCTTCTTGTGACTAACTTGGGTTTGCAGACTGCAATTATGCACCACGACAACATGCTGCAGACTTCAAGCCCAAGTGTAATTTGACAAATAGACATGCCCACATTTTTTTTCCATTAAAGTAGAAGTCAACCCAAATATATTTTTTCAACAATATGTTCTATGCAGGCCCACTAGTTGAAACAAGGCATTCTGATAAATATTGCGTTTGCGGAATAAGAGTTAATCCACATGTTTTTAGCAATCTCCGGGGGCGGCCATTTTGTCACTTTTGTCACCTGAAAATGACATCACCGTGTCTCAGGGCTCAGGTAACGTCCAATGACAGCTCACCTGTTTTCTGAAGCTGAGCCATGATTGGTCATTACCTGAGCCTTAAGTTGTGATGTCATTTTCAGTCGACAGAAGTGACAAAAATGGCCGCCCCCTGAGATGGCTCAAAGCGGGTGGATTTCACTGCTTAACCCATATTCCACAAACGGAATATTAATCCGAATGCCTTATCTCATAGTGGGCCTGCACAGAACATATTGTGGAAAAAAATATGTTTGGGTTGACTTCCGCTTAAAGCACATGTTGAGCGAATACTTCTTTGTCCGATGCTGTGCCCTCTCGAAACGTTTTGTGGAAATTGGTCAAGTAAACACTGTTTACTAACAAATAACATACGCCAATGAACTGAAAACTTTCTTGGCACAGGGAAATATTGTCAATACTGAACCAACACTGACCTCAAAACAAGACACAACAAGGATTACGAAAAGAAAGTCTGAAGTCAACACTGCTTTATAAATAACAGAAAGAAGCACTATGTGTAAAAAAAAAAAAAAAAAAAAACAGATGTCAGTCCCCACAGAATCAAAAATAAATAAATAAAATTTACTAGCAAGGCTCTGACCTTCCTGTGCGGGGTTTGCATGTACTCGCCCACGCTTTACGTGGGTTTTCTCCGGGTCCTTCGGTTTCCTAACTTGACATATGAAAAGATCCCGAATCGTCCTCAACACATCTTTACTCCGTTAAAATTCTATTTTTTTCTCAGATTTGGCTTTTTTCTTGCAAATTACGGTTTTAAACCCAGAATTTAAAATTGTCTCGTCGGTTTGTTTAGGGTCAAACTGGAACTCTTACATGTCCTGTCACGACAATTAGTTTTCCAGTCAATGAGTCCATCTTGTCTTCTTTTATAGTCAAATAATTAATTTTCCCTTTTTCCTCAGACAATGAGTTTTGTATTTACCACTCCAAGTTGCGACGTCAACTGCCGTCTTTTTCAGCAGTTCGTAAGTCCTCTACGTCGTTCATTCTCATTACGGTGGATTTTACAAAAGCCGAGCCATTTGGATCGTTCCCACAACGGCACTATTTGTTTGAACGTATTAGTGCTTTCATATAATACAGGTAGACACTTGTAATCCAGCTATCTGTCTACAGTATACGAAGATTAAAGAAACAGGAGACAGGGGCCCTTTTCCCAGAGGATCTTGTGGTACTGGGAAGAAAGGATATTGGCGGAGATTTCCCCCTCGTGAGAAGCAGAAGCGCAGGAGTGAGGCTTGATCTCCAGCCTCAGCCACTGAGTACCTGCTGGATTAAAAGAAACACTGCACAGCCGTCCCTTCATAACAAAAATATTCACGGAACGCTCGTGAGCTGGTAAGAACCGACAGTTCAAGGCTAATACAAACGACCCCGCTTGCTCTCATTTTCTGGCAGTCGGCCGGGAGAAATAAGCGTAAGGCCTGTCAATCTCCCATTTCAAGAATGGGATGCAGGCTGACGTCGCTTTCAAACACTCGGCCTTCTCCCAAGTCCAGATGTTTAAAAGGAAGACGTCTGGAGGGTACGCCACCACATTCCTCTGGTCAAATGTGAGGGCGGTTAGCCGGCCGCCTGAGGCAAGGAAGCCCCTCTTGTGTCTCCTCTTTGATTGGTGTCAAAGGCTGGACTGTGCGCCTGAAGACAATCACCCAAGGAAGGAAATGAGAAAGCCTGAAGGAGACAGTCGGCGTGTAGAGAAAGACATCCGTCCAAAAGCTCTGGCCGATTAAAATAGAACGAAAAGGGGCCGCATAGAAGGGGTGCTTGCTCTCTCAATGAAACGCGAAGACATCTGCGCGGACGTGTGCTTCAACGCATGGCAAATCCATTCTTTGCATATAGCCACGCATGCCATCAGTGTTTGTGAGAGTGAGCCGTTTCTCTTGGGTGATATTATATCCGAGGGTGTGTTTGGGTGTGTGATAAAGCCGGCGTGGACTGTGTGAATGTTGTATGTGTGTGAGGGACAGAGAAGAAACTGAAAAGCCTCCAGGGGGATTTCCTCCAAAAAGGGAAAGCTTTTCTCCTCCCCCTCTCTAACAATCTTTCTTTCCCTTCCCTCTCTCTCTCTCCCCCCAGTTCACCCCCAGCTTGCTCGAAACACTCAGAGAAACCAGAGAGCCGTGAACAAGGAGACTTGCTTGACAACTTGCTTTTTTTTTTTTCCCCCTCGCGCCACTTGTGTCCAAAACTCTATGAGGAAACAAGGTGGCTTTCGTCAGTTTTCCATCAGGACGGTCATGTGGACATACCTAAACAGATGACAGCCTGACTGCTGGTGCTCTAAACATGGCAAGGCTCTCAGCGCAGATCCCAGGGAGCGTCTCTGCAGAGGATTATGATCAAAGTTGCTGCCCAGTAGAGGAGAAACTTCTGTGAAGATGGTAAACACCCCATTTTTGTCTTTGCGTGTCATCGCTCGAGTCTGCTTTAAGAAGTCCGATGCTCCACTGACCTAGTGGGAGAGAGCATGAGTGACTAGCTTGGGCATGTTTGCCTCTTTGTCTTTTGTCAAGTGTGTTTTCAATTGAAGTCAGGTTCCTTTTTTTTTTTTTTTTTTTTGTGACTAATTTCAACTCCAAAACACAAATGAAGCCCACCCAAGGGCAGTAGCGGCGTACAGTGCGACACAAAACTGGATGTCACTTGAAAAGCTATAAAGTTTTTTGTTGTCCTGAGCACAGTTGGTGGGACTGGTTCCCATCAGCAGCCCGCAGCATCTGAAGCTGCTGGAGTGTGAGAACAGTGACAAAGGGTGCCGGCACAGGCTCTGTTGTTAAGCTTCCCCAAGTACTTCACATTTTAAAAGACTTCAATTCATGCAGACGGGCCAAATTCTTCAGTGAGTGGAGGGAGTTTTGGGTGTATAAATGCCTCCGCAGCTTTGCAGTTCAACAGTTCATGCCACAGAGGACCAAATGTCTCTTGTAAAAACATGCTGCAAAGTACAAACGAAAGTTTATTTCTGTTCGTAAACAGAGCTTCGTAATCTTAGGGGAGATTGCTTGCAGTAAAGTATAAGGGTTGAACCACCAAACTTGAACACAATCGCAGGTTGACTTCCAACTTTTTCTATTAAAGTAACTTCAAGTAGAAAAAAAATTCCTCACTTTTTTTAAACACACCAATACTGTAATCTTAAAAGTATTGCTGGGAATTAATAATGGCGTCCAATTTATTAATTGTTATGTACTCGACCATACAGCACATCCAGTCGCAGCAAGTCACATTTCAGATTTTCATGTGGCATCACAAAAAGCCACCAAATCCAAAGGGGGAAAAAAGTTGAGGGAACTCAAAATAAAGACAACAAATTTCAATAAAATTTTAAGTTGGGCAATTCAACAAAATATTTCAAGTTTTGCTGTTTTTAAAATTGTCTTTCACGCATTTTACAACAGTGTTTACGGAATTAATTGTTTGCTCTATTGTCCATCAAACTTAATAATATAAAGTAAAAACAACTCAGTAAACCGTTTTGCCTGCTTTTTTGTGTTAACTAAGATTTCTTCCAAAATGTCAATTTAGATTTTAATGTTCTTCCAACTGAAATGACTGTTTTAGGCCCCCGCCCCCCCAAAAAAACAAGTTGATTTTTTTTTTTTTTTTTTTTTACAAATTAATCTTTTCGAAAGTCAGTGAGAGGAAGATTTGTTGACATCCAACACAATGAGGGTTTGAATGGGCAAGTTTTGTTTGACTTTGAGGCATCTTTTTCCACATCAGTTTGGTTGGCCAATTGTTGCTCCGTATACTAAGTGTAAGTCAAACAAAGACAGTGCGTCTTAAGACACATTAATGAACTTGGATTATACTGTATATTACCATGTACTGTACAGCAGACAACAGTTTGTACAAATTAAAATCCAGGTGGCAGTTCCATGATCTCCATAGCTAAACTATATTTAGCCTTCCTAATATGGCAAGCGTGTCGACCCATAACATCTGTCCAAGGATGTCAGTTGAATTATAGCTTTAGAGAGGTTGTTTAATAAAGTGGTGGTTTGGTTGTGAATTGTTCCTGTCGCTGCACTTTGTCCTTCCTTTACAGTTACTGTGGCACCGGTTTTACCAGCCAGGATTGTTTGGAGGAGCTGCTTGTTTATGCTGATAGGCTGACCAACCCTTATTTAAGATTTACCAGCAAACACGGGCATTTGATTTCCGATGTTAACGTCTTCCAGGGTAGTCAAAATGTATGCAAAGGTGATGCAAAGATATTTGTAATAAGAATAAGAATAACACAAAAGTGTATGCAAAGCAAATGTAAATCGTGAAAACGTGAGCGATCGGCCCTCGGCTTCATGTACAAAGTATTTTATTTTCACAACATTTTATCTAGAATTTATAGTTGATTCATGTAAAGTTGTGACAACATTAAATTACTGAAGAGGCATTTACCAAGGAACAAACAATCAATGATTACAATACCTATCACACACACAATGTGCCCTGTAATTTCCTGGCAACCAATCCAAGATATAGTCTGTAGTCTATAGCAGTGGTCCCCAACATTTTTTATGTTTTTGTGTTTCTGTTATTGTGCATTTTACTAACTTGGGCACTTAATATTAGCATTACATGACAGAGACAACTTGACATGCATTAAGAGTCAGTCATAGATGGACGTAATGGAGAGAATCCGGTCACTTTTCAAAATAAAATATTTTTCAGCCTCAGATAATAAATCAACCGGATTACGTTTTTTTTTTTTTGGGGGGGGGGGGGGTGGTTTCATCACTGCGGCCCGGTCCTAAGTGGCCTGCGTCCCGGTACCGGTCTGCGGTCCGGTGGTTGGGGACCTCTGGTCTTTAGTATGCAGCTCTCTTAAACAGGATAAGTGGCACAGAAAAACATATAGACATAGATAGATCGATACTATAGTAATGTTATGTTAAGAGACATTTCATTATTTCTTAACAGTTGAACAAAAGGTTACTGTATGAAAAAATATATTATTATTATAGTATTAGAATTTGTCTAAAGCATCTAAACGTGCAAAATAGAGCATTTCCTTCAAATCATTTAACATTTGGGATAAGAATGTTCAAAATGTGAACAAAAATTATAAATATGTTTCATTAATACAACTTCCTGTTCGTCATGTTGTCATTTAGCAATTCAATAAACAGACACCATCAGAATCCGAAATTGGCCAGCGTACGAACAAATGTGGCCTTAACCAGTGAATGTCACTAATCACACACTTCTTATGTCGTCCAATGCTTTCTTTGTTGGTGTTCATTCCTGTGAGTGGCCAAATGATGGCCATCAGTAGCTCGCTGACTTGCCAAGAAGTCATCATCACTTCTTCACTTTAAATGATCTCAGCTCCCGCTGGAAGCAAAATCATACTTCCTGGCCATTTTTGCCAAATTCCTACTGACAAATCCATGAAAACCATCTGCTCGAACTTACTGACAAATGTACCTGATACGACTGAATGAGCCGATTCATTTTTCTTCGTTTGTTTCAAATCAGAAAAGCAAACACATTTCAGAGCTGTGGGCAATCGTTTGACTGAGTTTATTGTCTCGGTTTCACAAAAGTGGGTCAAGTGCCTTGCAGTGTTTTCAAAACAGAGCCAATGCTGAGCGGATAGCAGACATAGTATATGTTGCAACTGGAGTTCTCAGACTGGGCCCTTCCCTCAATGTTTAAAGTTTGTTTTAAAACAAACAGTATGACAGTACACTGGCCCAGCTAAAGAATTTTGTCATCATTTGTTGCTGGTTCATATGAAAATAGTCAAGCAAGTGAATAGACGAGTTGGACTGGATTCCTGCCCCTGAAACTAATTCTTCATTTCAACATTTGATACCTTGAAATATTTTCTTGTATTTTCACTCCTCGTAGCTGCAGTGATGAGGTGGCCCTTACTTTTTGTCCATAGGTTAGCTTTGGAGCACTACAAGGAGTTCTTGCATTACGCTTGTCTTTGGTTATGTGTGTAAAAACAGCCCAGCAGAACTGATCAGCATTTGTCTCGGTTTCATTGATGCCAACCAAACGCAAAAAGTGCTTGAAGGTTTTTTTTTTTTTATTTTATTTTATTTTTTTTTTTAAATGGAGGTACATCAAACCTTCCTAGGTTACAGGAATACACCAGATGTGAACACACTCCTTATAAACACACATGCTGAACTTGAAATTACTTGTATCAAGTCTTAAAATGGAAATCAACCCAAACACATTTTTTTCAAGAATATGTTTCCGGCAGGCCCACAAGTTGATACATGGTATTCTGATTAATATTGTGTTTGTGGAATATGAGTTAAGCAGCAAAATACCAAAAATCACAACTGCTCAGGGCTGGCTCAGGTAGCAACCAATCACGGCTGACCTGTTTTCTGAAGCTGGACCGTGAAAATAACAACACTCACACTCTTATCATATTATTGTATTATCATATTGTTACATACTTTTGTTCAAAAGTTAATTTAAAAAGTTCCAAATGTGGAACATGAATAGAAGAAGCACAACAAAGCCTAAAGAAATTAATTAAAGAGGAAAAGTCAACCCAAACATTTTTTTCACAAATATTTTTCTATGCAAGCCCACAAGTGAATGGTCGACCAATCATGTAAAGTTTAATGGATTTCTTTAGGCTTTGTTGTGCTTCTTCTATTCATGTTCCACATTTGGAACTTTTTAAATTAACTTTTGAACAAAAGTATGTAACAATATGAGAATACAATAATATGATAAGAGTGTGAGTGTTGTTATTTTCAATATTAGTAGAATACCTACAAATGTTGGATCATCCTATAGCATTGGTAAAATGCAAATATGAACACAGTACAAGTGTGTAGCGCACGGATGTTGTCAAACCTCTAAGTGATCAAAGTTCGGTTCACAAAGTCAGTCTGAATTTGTGGATTCAAATGTTAGCCCATCCATGCGGGAGTATGCGTTTGCATCTATGCAAACTTTTCGTGTTACAAACTGCGCCACCCAAGTAGAAAATAAATAATAATCATTACCATCCCTGACAAAAAAGAAAGGTATTTGCTTCATTTTTGCCATCTGTGGGAACAGAAACAATGTAGCCATTTAGTCTTGGATGGGCTTTTTATCGGGTAAAAGGATTTAAGATGTCATCTCTGAATGGAGTGTCTGTCTGCTGATGTTAACAAGAATGGATCGCACAAAGACAACTGTGACTCCCTTCCACTCTGAGGAGGAATGAGTGGAGGAGGCAGAGTAGCATGGAGTTCCCTCTTACATGTTTATATGATCATATGGGGTGGGCTAGGAGGACATGATTTATTGTACAGGATTATAGTGCTCTATTTTGACTACAATGCATCAATACGGAATTCCAGGTCCGTACATCTTTTGAGCAATAGTTTCCCATGACTGTTCCAAAACCTTTCACTTCATTTCCAAGACAGAAAAATTCAAACAGTTCAGTCAGATCACCAAAAATGATTAAGGTGCACAAAACAAACAAACAAGATCATCACTTGCAACATTGTAGTCGGTGCCCCTAAATCAAGCCACAGACACATCTTGTTACACTTTGTCACGTTATAGCGGAAATTGCAACAGCAGCAACACTAACACAGTTACCAACATCATTAACAGATGAATCATCAGACCTCTCTCCGTCACAGAGAGCAAAAAAAGTGACAAATACAATCTCCTCATTTCCCAAATAAAAATATTCAAAGTAATCAAAGTGTTTCTCACCACATTCAAATCTCCCAGCAATCTGGCCGTCAGGAAACATCATCTGGAACCACCAAAAAAAAAAACTTCAATTTTTCTGTATGTGGCTCTTTGGAAGAAAAGGTTTGGACACCCCTGGTTGAAATGATTCATATGTGGAACTAGTGACACTTTCACGAGAGCATCGCAAGCCTCGTGAAAAAGCATTTACACATATGAGCGTCTGACGCTGCAGGTACATGTTACTGATGGGCTAACCCGTGTGTAGATATCAAATAAATCAGAAAGCTTGTCAACCCAGTCCATATTAGCAGCAGGTGCAGTATAATCTCAAAAACAGTTAGCGTGGAGCATAATTATCAAATCTGTCCTTTCAAGATGTGCGCATGGGCGTTGTACAAATACTATTTGATTGTATTACTTACCTGATTTGAGAGTTCAGAGAGGGAGCACTCTGCTGTTACTTCTCCACCATAGTGTCCGGAGGTGCTTAAAAGCATGTTAAACATGTTAAACATGTGCAACCTCCTTTGCGCATGATGTAATCTTACCGAGGTGTCGCACTGATTAACTCAATTAAGCCACACTTTCAATCACAATGTGTGCCTATACTGCCCCACGTCGTTTTTTGCTGGACGTTGCACTTCCGTATCAATTTAAATGTTATGGAATACTACTTTGTGTTTTACGCAACTTAAATATTACCCACGCAATATTTTCAGGATTTGTGCAAAACGTTTATAGAAAATTGTATTTTTCATGAACTTTTCAAGGACCTGGAAAATGCCTTTTCAGTTTCCATTAGCTTTGTTGCTTTTACATGACAGTACGAACCCCGGGCGTTGCTTATTCACACAGCAAGACAACACAATCTGCAGTCTGACATTGCATATCTAAAAGTGAAAGGTTTGGGAAATGAGGCATTCAGGGGTACATTTTGAACTTATATTTACAACACAATTCATTATTATTACTTAGAGTGAATCATGATGCATATTTAGATCAACTATACTTTTGCTGTTTTTACACCACATTATACAAGACATTTGTGTACCCCAAAAATATATTTGGGTGGATGCATTTATGTCACAATCTGCATATTTTGATTGTAACCATCTTTCTTTACGATACAGTCACGTTTGAAGATGTCCAGTGCATAGTAGATTTTTGACCACATTTGAAAGAGGGCTGATTTTAATCTGCCGATATCTGATTCCATACAGGTATTTTTCTCATAAACCTGCCATGATGTGTATCAGAACACGTACACACAAACACACTGGACCAAGTTGTGTAAATCTTGAACAAATGAGCCAACTCTGGCAAATAGTTTTGAACAAGAATGTCATGTAAAAAAAACCAAAAATCATGATAATTCTTAGGGCATAGTTTTTTGACATAGCATTTGCTTCTTTCTTTATCTCTTTTTTTAAACCTGACTGAGTACCTTTCTTGTTTGGCAAACATGCCCAGGTGTCATATCACATCAGCACTTTGTTGCCACACTGTCAGTGTCTGTCGTCATGGCTGACTTGCTGGTGTTTTCATATATGGCCCTTGGATGTATTGACTTGTCCATACATGCAAAATACAACACAAGTCAGTGTTTGTGTTGTTAACCAACATTAGCCTGGAGGTCACTTTCTTTACAGACATTTTTTTCAGGGGGGGATGTGATGACATCTGCAAATGCATTGTGAGTCACAAGATCTTGAGTCCATTTAGTTAATCTCTACAATCACAGCATGGCCAGTTTACCTTCTCTAACCTTTTGCCTCCTTCATGGCTAATGGCAGAGTGCAACTGCAGTCGAGATCTTGACTACTTGTTTATACTGGGGCTCAAATCTGCTTGTTTGACCCAAAGCCAGAGGCAATATGTAGAAACAAAGGCTGCAATAGCCCCAGGGAGGGAGTTGGGGGTGCTCTTAAATGGCAAACAAGACAAAGAGAGTAGGAACCTTTATTGCAAATAATTGTCCACACCAGCATGTTAAATCAGGATACACAATGATCTTTGCTGGAGACCAAATCCCTTTTTCAAACTAAATCACATGCAACATCAGCAATGGTGGGCAGAAAGGAGGCGGCTGTGGAATGTGGCCATCAACTCGCCAATCCTTGCACTCCAGGCAAACAAGATAAAGGCTGGGATAGAAGTCCAATGGAACGCTGCACACTGGCTGTTTGTGGGAGTGAAACTGTGCAAAGTGGCCATTACATTTTGTCGCTGAAACAAAAACAAAAGTAAATGCCTCGGAGTGACGTCTTTCTCGGCGTGATTAGAGAACTGTGTGCATTGTTTCTGATGTTGGGATTACTCGATACATAAAACACAATGTCAATGTGATTTGAGGATAAATTGGAATTGTAACAGTAATCGTGTACATCCCACCAGGTTATATAGTGTATGTTGATCAGCAATGCATTTCAATGAACACTATTGTCTGTACTGTAGGTTTAGACAAAGTTATTTCATCATACTTTTGATACTTGAGTCATTTGAGGTACTGGATACGGAGTATCGTACCAGAAAAGAAAGCGGTACTGGTATCGATTAGCAGACTCACGCGAGGCACACACAAGGAGCACAGCTGCATCACTGCGCGGCAAAGCAAAGTTAATACAATGGTTACATATTGACAGGTAGCAACACATTTTTTTAGTGGCGGCCTGCCACGTATAAATATATGTGGGAATGACGTCATTGAAAGTGCAAAAATATCGTCCGATCCGATATAGCTGATCAAATCGGTGTAAAGTCTACTTTAAATAAACATAAGTTGAGTTGAATACATAATTACTATTGATTAAGTCGGTTTCGTAAAAAATAAAAAAATTGAATGGCTGACTGACTGTAAATAGTTGACTACAAAAAAACATTGGTTTGACCGAGTTGGCAGGTCGTCTCATGCTGCATATTACCTATTTTATTTGATGATATGATTCTAACACAACATGTCTTTATTGTGCCACTCTCATTATCTGTCAGTAGGGAACTGTTACGTTTCTTTATTGGGAATTTCAAACAAAACAAGGCAACTCCCTTGGCTGCCTGGACTGTGTGACCTGGTTCTAAAAAAGCTCAGTAAATCTCTCTAGTGATGCTCTCTTAATCATGGGAATATCACT
Source organism: Filicampus tigris (assembly GCF_054856515.1). Lineage (NCBI taxonomy): Eukaryota > Metazoa > Chordata > Actinopteri > Syngnathiformes > Syngnathidae > Filicampus > Filicampus tigris. Next base: position 18,353,570 of record NC_141225.1, on the reverse strand, counting down.
AGCCAAACCACCCACAGAGGTCCACTCAGGCTGAAACCTATCAGGTTTTAAACGCCTTTGTTCAAAGAAGAACCTGACCCACATAAAGGAAAATCAAAAAAATAAAATTACATTTCTGTACTGAACATATTTTGGCTTATCCAAAGCAAAGTGTTTTATTTAAATTTAATGGCAACACTTTATGAAAAGAGTACTGCAGTGGAGAGTTGATTGAACTTTGAAGTACATTTGACATGAAACACGAATTTACTCTTGTAAAACAGGATGTGCCAAAGCAGACTTTGAAGGAATTGAAATCTCTACAATGGGCAATGAAATACTGTATCTTAAGCCACCTTCCGGCGCTATGTTTTAATAGCTGTGCCATCGGGCTCACGCACATACAGTAGAGTCTCAAACAGCTGTGATGCATTACTGTTCAAGAGCGAGACTCGGAGGTATTTTGTTCTCCTTTAGATAATCTATTGTTACAGATGTGCACACAAAAAAAAAGGAAACATTCTTTTCTACTTAGCACACACTGTCTACAAGAGAGCCTAAATCCTGACAGATCAAATGTTGTTAATTTGACAAATTCATAGCATATTAAGGCCAAATGGAATACTTTACTGAACCATTCAATGAAAAACAGCCATGACATCAGTTCCCAGTGTGCCACGAATGTCCAACATGGTCACACCAGCATCAATCCTAGCCCAAGCAGTGTGAGGTCTTTGAAGCTGCAGCACTGTGTTTACTCTGGGTCAGGCCTTGGTCCTGGTGTGGCTGTCAGCCTAAATGAGGAAGGGGCTGAAAACAGGCACCTTTGTGGGCCTGGGAGATTAACGCAGCAGGGCACTGTGAACGGGTCGTATGAATAGCAGACATGCTGCAGCTAGCAGTTAGGAACCTGAAGATGTGCCAGTCTTGAGTTTTAACCCTGTCATCAATTGTTCTTTTCCATGAAATTTGGAAACAAAAAAATCACTGTATGGTGTGGTACACTCTAAAACAGTTCAACAATAAAAACACAATTTTGGTCAAAAAAGGACCGATCCACCACTTGGGTCAATTTGACCCAACTTTCTGGGTTGTTTTGCAGAAAACAACCCCCAAAATTGGCAGTTTTGTACAAAACAACGCAAGAAGCTGGGTCAAATCGACCCAATTTGTGGATCGGCCCATTTTTGACCCCAAATTGTGTTATTTTTAACTCAACTGTTTTTAGAGTGTGGTGTGTGTTACTGTTAGCATTCTTAAACCTGGCAAATCTGAACCACAGTATTGCCATCCATTAGTTTTCTCTAGCGCTTGTCCTCATTAGGGGAAAGTGAGATCCTGAACACAAAATGTTTGAATACAGAATGAGCATATAGTGGCAGCACGGTGCAGCATTTGGTTAGCTGGTGTGAGTGACAGTCAAAAGGTTCTGAGTTCAAATATTGATTCAATGCCTTCCTGTGTGGAATTTGCTCAATCTTTTCGGGCTTGCATGGGTTTTCTTCACGTTCTCTGACTTCCTCTGCAGAAGCTTGTTAGGTTGACAGATGACTGCAAAATACACATAGTTGTCAGTTTGTTCATGTACAGTGCTGTGGTTGTTTTTTGGGTTAAATTGTAACCTTACAATTCTTTTTTTTTTTTTTTTGTAAACTTTGATAATGAATTTCAAGCACATTAAATTGATTATCTTTTTTAAGTAGGGATCATTGTAGGCATTATGATTAAGGAGCAATCTGTGTTCTGCAGGACTTGCACAGATGTCCAGCTGGTTCTGATACTTTTTTTAAAAGACCATGAAATAGGACCAGAACAAGCTGCAAACATGCTCATATTTAATCTTCTCCAGATACAGTCACGAAATGTTACCGATTAGTCTCATTTTGTTCTTACATGCATCCATTTTCATGTGATTGCTCCAGTTTGCTATATGTGGCAGTACTCTGGGTTCCTTTTTGGTGATGATTCATACATTCTCAACACAACGTATCCTGTTCTGGGTAACTGAAGTGAACTGAAGCTAATTGTAGCTGACTTCAGGTGAAAGGTGGAATACACCCAGGACTAGTTAGAGGTCAATCACAGGGCACATATAAAGACAACCTTCCACACGTGCATTTACACCATCACGGAGTGCGAACTGACCACTCAAACTCTACATATAAGTCAATCAAAATGGACCAAATGTGACCTCTTTCCTGTCTCTTTCTTAAAGCGAAAGTCAACCCAAACACAATTTTTTTTTCCGGAATATGTCCTATGCAGGCCCACTAGTTGAAATATGGCATTCTGATTAATATTGTGTTTGTGGAATATGAGTTTAGCAGCAAAATCTACCCGTTTTTAGCCATCTCGGGGGGGGCGGCCATTTTGTCACTTCTGTCGACAGAAGATGACATCGAAGTTGCTCAGGGCTCAGATAACGGCCACTCATGGCTCACCTGTTTTCTGAAGCTGAGCCATGATTGGTCGTAATCCGAGCCCTGGGTATCTGTGATGTGTCATTTTCAGTTGACAGAAGTGACAAAATGGCCACCTCTGAACGAGCTAAAAACAGGTCGATTTTTCATGTTCCACAAATGCCAAATTAATCGGAATGCCATGTTTAGAATAGTGGGCCTGCAAGGAACATATTCTGGGGAAAAAAATTGTTTGAGTTGACATCCCATTCAAAATGGAGACATCATTTGAGCTAAATCATTTCTTGTTGCGTTTGTCCAGAACCCAGAATCTCTGGACTCGTCCATCCAGAGTGCCCTCTCGGCCCTCTACCCACCTTTTGAAGCCACAGCACCCATCGTCCTCAGCCAGCTCTTCCGCACCATCGAGGAACGTTACCATGGCGATGCCTTGCAGTGCCTACTGGATTTCCTTATCCCTTCCAAACACCTGCTGGAAAGTGTTCAGCAGGCTGCATGTGTAAGTGTTACATACTGGATACCTACATAGGATCACAACAAGTTAAATGTATCTCTAAGTTTCCATCTTCATGAAGCACGAGATGGAGATTAGGGAATATCGCAGAAGCAAAATAAGAAAGAATACCTGAAAGTCTGCTTTTATATTTCCAGGCTGGATATTCGGATGTGGTTTTCCGCTGTGAGGGCTGGCCTCTCTGCCTCCATGACAAAACAGTTGTCCAGTTAGCACCCGTGAACCCCTTGCTGCTGCGCCCTGGAGACTTTTATCTCCAGGTGCAACCTTTTGGCGATCAGGCAGCTCGTATCGTCCTCAAAAGCCTTTTGGAAGCCGGATGTCGGGAAGTGGAGGAGACCCCAATCCCTGAGACGTCCTACCCGTGCATCTTCACTGAAGACTGGTTGCAGGACATCAACGATGGACGCCACGGGACACCTCTGTCTCGCTGCTTACTTTGCACTGACCAAGGAGTAATCAAGTTGCCCTGGGCAGAGGTGGCCATCCCGGAGTTTTTGGACAAGCCAAAGGTTACGACCACTCATCAGGAAGCTCCTCCTGAGCCAAAGCTAATGTCAGTTCCGTGCACTTATGGCGCATCCACTCTGCCGCTGGAGGCGCGGGTTCTTCCGTCAAAAGTTAGGATGTCGGCATCTCTAAAACCTGCGGATAGTTCTTCCAAACTTGTCAGATTAGAACATTATCAAAGAATCCCCAGATCCTATTCTAAACCTCAAATCAAACCTGTGGGTTGGGTGTCCCCTAACACATGGGACAGCCGCAACTATCTAGAAATTGAAGGTGATTATGTTGACTTGGTGGATGTTGCAAAAGGGAAGGAGTTTGTGACCAAACATGGCAGCCATTGGAGTCCACCCAATTCAGTTTTGATCAAACCTGTCAGACCACCGCCTTCTGCGCCACTGGCGAGCAGCGTTTTCTGCGGGCGCACCCTTCAGTACGCCGAGGAGCCTTTTGTGCCATGCAGCCAGGGAAAGTTGGGGGAGGACCCCTCAGAGCAAGACATCAAGTGCAGGTACCGAGACTCTTACCTAGCGGCGCTGAGTAACCCCGTCCCTTTCGAAAAAGGTAGCGTTGACCAACTTGCAGCGCTGGAGGAGGTCGGCCTTTGTGAAGATCTGGAACAAAGCAATGAGCTTGGACAGTTTTGTAAGCACTGTAATACGCCCATGTCAGGCCGTGACTTCTGCCAAAACAGACACTGCTGTGAGCCAGCAACACAAATCTTTGGCTCCAGTCACAAAAAGTTCCCCACAAGCCCTGAATCAGAGGACATTCTGAGGGAATCACCCGTTATTTTGACATCAACTCCTGGCTTAAGTTACAGTCATAAAATTCAAACCAAACTTTTCTCTCGGTCTGAGCACATGGAGCAACCTGAGTTACTTTTAGATACATGTGATGATCCGGACAAGAAGCCGCAGCAGAAAGTGGATGTTGTGAAATCACCTGGCAAACACAAATCCAAGGTTAGGTCTCTGTCAACTGTATCTGACACTCCTAAAGGGAGTCCACTTTTCTACAAGCACAATAACAGGAGCCACAGTGATATTTGCCCCGAGACAGTTAGCAGCATGATGCAGTGCAAGAAAGCTGAACTGCCAGATGAGGTGACTTCAAAGATGGAAAGACTGAAATTCTACAGAAAAGGTAGGAAGTCTGAATGAAATTTCGCTATTTTAAATGTTGTCAGTAAAAACACGGCATTCTGATTAATGTTGCGTTGGTGGAGTATGAATTAAACTAATACATTAATAAATGATAAATTACCGAGTTAAGCAACAAAATCCACGCGTTTAGCTCTCAGATGCCAAAAACACGTGAGCCGTTACCCCGAGCAGTTGTGATGTCATTTTCAGTCAACGGAAATGACAAAATGGTCGCCCCTGGTGATGGCTAAAAACGTGGATTTTGCTGTTTAATTCAAATTCCACAAATGCAATATTAATCAAAATACCATGTTTTCACTAGTGGAAGCTCATAGAATATATTCATGTAAAAAAAAAAAAAAAAAAAATGGAGTTAACTTCTACTTTAATGGTCTCCCGGGATACGTTTCTAAACACTGGCAAGGATCTAGAACATTTACAAAAAGTATCATTATACAATTGCAGGCTTCACTTCAGGTCACACATCACAAAGGCTAATAATAAAGGTAGTTTAATAGTCAAATATTATCCTCGATAGATCAAGTCTCACTTTTTTGTAATACAGCTGCATTTACACCATTATGATTGATTACAGGAAATTGCCTTCTGCGCCCCATTTAAATGGGGAGGTTCTGATGAATTGATGCATTGCAATTTACTGTGCAGACGGACATCATAGCATGCCAGAAGAGCCATTCCGTGTCCTGTGCACTCACTGGCATACACGATCCCTTGCACCTCGAGAGGATGCGTGCTCAGATCTTGACCGGAGATATGCATGTCATGGGCTATTAAAGTAGCAAAGGCAGAAAGCACAGACAAGCCTTTGTTGGCTCACAGGAGAAACCAATTAAGATTTTTGAAATCAAAGGCTGGTTTAGTAGCTGAGCCACTGCAGTGTTTTGTTATGGCAAGCATGTGCACATTTGTGAAGTTTTACGCAGGCACAGACATTCATGTGTTTGTAGTTGCTTAAAGAAGGCTATCAAGGTTCATGACTTATGATGTGACTAGTATAAAAGTGCAAAAAATTATAGGATAGTGCTTCACATGGAATCAGTTCCTTGTCACCCAATGAGAAGCTTAAGCATCCGTGGGTGCTAGAGAGTCTTGTTATCACGAGTAATAGTAGTGGCCTTCCTGTGTGGAGTTTACATGTTCTCCCCTGGGCTTTTGTGGATTTGCTCCGGATACTCCAGATTTCCTCCCACATTCCACAAACATGCATGTTAAATTAATAGAAGACTCTAAACGGTCCATAGGTGTGCATGTGAATGCTTGTCTGTATGTGCCCTATAATTTCAGTCAGCTGGGATAGGGTCCAGCTTGCCCTAATGAGGACAAGCACTATGGAACACTGACACATGGATGGATAGTGGGAGTTGTAGTGGTAGTAATAGTAGTAGTATATGTTCCATTCACAAATCTCCTGTGATTGACTGTCAACACTTGCAGGGCAAAGCCGTTTAGGTTTAGGTTTAGGCTGGTTTAGGTCCCTGACCCTGCCATGACCCTAAACAAAAAAAAATGTATGGATGGATTGATGGATGTTTGTAAAGTTATGGGTTTAGTACTCCTAGTGTGGTGGCTTCAAAACACACATTTATGTTTACTGACAGATTGCCAGCCAGGAGGAAGTGAAACTCCCTCCACTTCAGATGGACCGCACCTGAGACTCCAGAACTCAAAAACAGAAGACAAATCCTCCTCTCAGGTCCCATCTGATAGCTCTATGCCGCCTCACTCTCTTCAAAGTCTCAAGTCCACTCTCCAAAGCATCAGTGGTTTGCTTGAACTGGCTGTTATTTGTTTACCAGGTACTTTGCCTTAATGTTTGAGCAATGAATAGGTTCTTCTAAAAGACAGACACCATTTATGAAGGCCAACATTTACCTCGTCAATTATCCTTATGGGGAGTTTATGTTGGTACCTTCCTATACATTAATTATATTTCTAATTGCTCGCCTTTAGGCAGCCGGGACAAGACTGGTCGGGCGGTGGTTGAGGTTCACTGTGGCAAGGAGTGGACATCACCTCCTCTATCAGCACAGAATCTCTGCGAGTTACTGCTCTATCTCCACTCCATACCAAGGTGCTGCATGCAGAATCAAAGTTTGAACAAAATGAAATGAGTCATTTTAGACCACCCTTTCTATCAATACGACTTAAAAAAATATATAAAGTAGAATAGAAACTACATGCTAATTGGTCTGAGGTTGTTAGCTTGCTTTGTTAGCCCTCTTCGAGTGCGGTGTCCTTTCTGGGTCAAAAAATGTTTGGTGAAGCACGTAACTGTAAAAGTGGGAACTAAATGTATTTCTGCCTATAAATTAACACCTAAATATGAATATTTACCGTTGCTGTATGTTTGCTATTCAGATTGCTAATTGAATTCATCAGTACTGGTACTGTACAGGATTGGGAAACACCAACGTGGTGGTTATGTAATAATTGTTAGGGCCACAAGAGGGCAGTAGAATCCAACGATTTAATGTACCTTCAGTGCACCTTGAAACTCCATCCCAAATAACTATAGGAGTTCACCTACTTAAAACTGCACATAATGTATACATATTATCATCAAATGGATGATTAGGACCAACTGGTAGGAACAGTGGCCTGTGTTGACCTGTGCGTACCACTTCCTCTCTACTGACACTTCAACAGTGTTTTCTGTTGACACTGACACTCACATAGTCTTTGAAGTTCAAGAACCAATTGAACTAATGTGATAGCACCATTCTCATCTGTAGAGCCACAGCTCAAAATTATGTACTGTAGCCAGGCTGGCTGCCAACTGTCTGGTATGCAATCCATGCTAGAATTAGCACACATGCCTGACGTAGGCTCAACTCACTCAAGACCGTCCAGGCCATTATGATGGGCGTGTGAAAGCATGAACATGTGAGGATGGCAGACAGCGAGAGATGAAGTGATAAAAGATAATTACCGATTTGGTGACAAGCTGCTCTCTCACAAAGACGTCTGTGATAAAGAGGACATGTTTGGATGTGCCCTAATGTGAGTCATTGTTTTCTTAGGAAAGATGTTCAAGAACTGGGAATGACTTTGATCGTTGATGCCAGGAAGAAGGCTGCTCCGCCTCACCTCTACAAAGCTCTGCTCATGGCACAGGTTAAAATAACAACAATAGGAGAAAAAGACACAAAAGACTTGCATTTAATTATTCTATATGTCAGTATAGATCTCTGGCATTAAACACAGATACAATATTTGTAGGCGTGGCACAGTGTTTAGGAAACACGGCAAAACAAAAATATGGATGGATGTTTTGTTGCTACACATGCGCTAGAGGGCGACACTGCATCAGAATAAGTATTTTTAATTGCATTCCATTGTCTTTGTATGCTAAGTAATTAAGTTTCAGGTTAACAGGGAGGGTAACACAACAAGTGCTAATTACTTTTTCATGTGTGTCCCAGTACTTTTGTCCTTATAGTGTGTGGGAAATACATTACCAAATTGCAAATAATAAGTTAAACGCGAGAGTCACAAGCATTTTCTGTTTCCAACAGGAGCAAGCCCTTCACGCTGTCCACAGTATTGTGATGCTGGTGGATAAAGACACATGTCCACGCCCTGAAAAGCAGCCTGGTCTGCAGGTAAAAAAAAACAAAAAACATTTAAGTTACTTGCAGTGTATAGATTCCTGTGTCCGTTTGCTCAATGTTGTTGCTGTTTGTTAGATGGACTTAGTGACGTCTATGAAAGCCCTCTACAAGACAGTAGACGCTTCCCAGCTGACCTATGAACTGGGAGGAACTTTCACCTACAGCCATACGGATTGGCTGCAGTTCCATCAGGTAACGCCAAAAATTCCACAATCCTCAGCACTATCATACTGAGATGTCCGAAAGATGACCTCGACTTCGACTTCACAAGAGAGAGAGAGAGTCCACATGATATATATTAGCGATGTGAGGAAAGGACAGGTGTTTTTTTTCTCATTTTACTGACCAAAGATCATTATCTATCTATCTATCTATCTATCTATCTATCTATCTATCTATCTATCTATCTATCTATCTATCTATCTATCTATCTATCTATCTATCTATCTATCTATCTATCTATCTATCTATCTATCTATCTATCTATAAAAATAAACCCTTCTCATTAAACAGTATTCAGTTAGTACTGAATTACAGAAGGAAGTAAAAATCAGCATTTCGGATTTTCCTGACTGTGTTTGCGCCAGACAGGTGCTGTGTTATATTCCATTAAAGCTTAACTGCATTCCATTTCAGAGACTGGTTTCTTTCATAACTGACCTGCAAGAGGCAGACAGTTTGTTACAGAGGGCTATTACTCAAGTGAATGAAAACAACGTCTTGGACACAGCCCAGGTAAAAATAAATGACATAAATGCTGTCATGCTGAATGTGTGCTGTTCTTTTTTGAGTGGTGTCCACAACAAGTGTTTTTACTGTTGCAGGAAGTACGTCGATGCATTCAGGAACAGAGGGATTTGATGAAGGAGGTGCTGGAGGATGCCCGATTGGTGACGCTGCAGAGAGAAGGCGGGGCGGTACTGGCCAGGATGAGGAGGGAAGAGTTCCGCTTTCCACAGTCTGAAGACTACAGGTATCACAAATTGTGTCCGCTGGTTCATTACACGGAGTGTTTTTTTGTTTTGTCTATGTACTGTCGCTCTCCAAGTAAAACCATCATAACCAACATTAAAATACAGTAGCATAATGGGCCGAAGTGTTCATTTAAAAAAATGAGGGAGATGTTTTATTCCTAGATAATATCATTTGAAATTATCGTACAGAATGAAAGCCACTGTCAACATTTTGCAGTTGGCCTCCCGCCACGTCATGTGTGTGCTGACGACACAAACAATGAACGTGTGTTGTTGCAGAGATGCTCTGGAGTCAGTGACACATCTGTACAACCAGGTGGAGGAGAAGCTCCACATGCTGGTGATGAGATCAAACGAGTCACTTCAGCAATTGGAGCTCCTTTTCGTGCTCAGGGACTTGGATGCTAAAATCAAAGAGGTACCGCAAGTTGTGTTTGCATCGTGTGGTAAAACGTCTGTTATATTGCCGTACGATAATTTTGTGCCCTGCAGTCTGCCGTGTGGTTCAGTGAAGAAGGTGAACGTGGGCTGAAGGGCTTTGACAAAAAAGATAACTTGTACACTGAAGACATCTTGCAGCAGTATGACACATTCCTCCTTCAAGCAAAGGTACCGATATCCTCATTCTCACAATGACTGAAGTACGGCATTCTGTTTACATGCCAAACATTTTCCGTATCATTTATTCCAGGACAAACAACAGTATGCCTTGACTCTAGTGACCGAAGCAGAAAAAAATGTGGCTACAAGTGTGTCCAGTCCAGTGGCAGATGTTTTTCAGACTCTACTCGGCACCTTCAAGTGCAATGTGGATGACTTTATGTCTCGTGTGGAGCTGATGCATAAAGATCTGAACGCCCTTGTAAAAGTGCATCGCTTCTGTGATCAGGTTTGATCCGCTATCTTGGTTTTGGGTTTGAACTGCAGTATACTCCCACTTTGACTGACATGAGCTAATCTAAAGGCCGCATTGAGTTGTTTTTTTCTCTCTCTGTAGGCATCTGCTTTGGCCAAGGAATGCAGTCATTTTTTGGAGCAGGTAGAGCACGGGTGTTACTTGGCTCAGGCCACTCTCAGCACACTGCAGACGTATGAAGAGAGATTAGGTGATGAATTCTCCACCCGGCATTTCCAGGCCTTGAAATCTAAGGCCTGTTCTTTAAGATCAGGCTCCTCAGGGGCGTTGAGCGCGTGGAATGCGGCTTGGGTGCGGTGCCAAGAAGTCAGGCAGCGTCTTGAGAAGATGCAGAAGAAGAAGGCATGCAGAGATAAGAAGCAGAACCAACAGACCACGGCCGTGAGCACTCATGTGGAAGCTGGAAGAATGGAGAACAAGAATGAAATGAGGGAGGCTGAATGGTCTCCGACCCAGCAACCAACCTCTAAGAAGGATGTAGTTCGTATCCCTGAAAGTGAACACAGCACAGCTGCATTCCTGAAAGCGAACGAAAAAAGGGAACCTCCGGCTCTGAAGCTTCTACCACAAAAAAATGGAGACACTCCTACTGGACCACAAAATGTCCACTTGTACCTAGATACAAAATGGAAACCAAGAGGGCACCACAGTGATGTTGACCTGAGGAGAACAGCCTCGGTTCAAGGGGACACCGACCTTTCACGGCACCGAGTCTTGGGTCGCTCCCTGAGTGAGGGATCGTGTATTACCGCTCATACACAATTTGCAATTGCTGTTTCACCTCTTCATGTAAAACAGCCGCTCTATCAGAGGAATAAGCTACCATTGGCACTAAACTCAAAGCCGCTAAAAAAACGGCCTTCTTCCCACTCTGAGAGTCTGAGCTTCAAATCAAAAGAATGTCCCACCAAAGAATCAAAGGCTTCAACCCAAAGCTCTGAAGATATAGAGGAGACATTTCTCATCTCAACAGACAACAATGGAAGCAATGTTTTGTAAGTTATGCTTCCGCCCTCAATTTAAAGAATAGCAAGGTCCTGTCCAGGGAACTTAAAAGTGGAAGTCAATCCAAACATATTTTTTTCAACAATATGTTCTATGCAAGACCACTAGTTGAAACAAGGCATTCTGATAAATATTGCATTTGTGGAATAAGAGTTAATCCACCCGTTGTTGGCCATCTCTGGGAGCGGCCATTTTGTCACTTCTGTCGACTGAAAATGACATTGCAGTTGCCCAGGGCTCAGGTAACGACCAATCACGGCTGACCTGTTTTCTGAAGCTGAGTCGTGATTGGTCGTTACCTGAGCCCTGAGCAGTTGTGATGTCATTTTCGGTCGACAGAAGTGACAAAATGGCCGCCCCCTGAGATGGCTAAAAAGGGGTGGATTTTGCTGCTTAGCCCATATTCCACAAACACAATATTAGTCAGAATGCTGTGTTTCAACTACTGTGCCTGCTTGGAACATATTCTTGAAAAAAAATGTGTTTGGGTTGATTTCGCCTTTAAGCCATGCTTTGTTTCATTGAGCAGAACTCGAAACTCTCTGGGTTATAAAAATATTTTATATTTTCAGGAAACTGCAAAAGATTATGGAGGAGCTTGTGTCCACGGAGAGGGAATATGTAAAGGCTCTGGGCTATGTTCGGGAGCATTACTTCCCCGAGTTGGAGAGGAGCGACGTCCCGCAGGACCTCAGGGGCCAGAAGGGGAGCATCTTTGGTAACCTGGAAAAACTGCATGACTTCCACCGCCATCATTTCTTGAGTGAGCTGGAGAACTGTGTGAATGAACCCTTTAGGGTGGGACGCTGCTTCCTACGACATGTAGGTGAAGGAATGGTTCATTTCCACTCGCAATTTCAATGATTTGCTGTTTGGAACAGCAATAATTCCACATGACATACTACGGACAAATATTGAATTTATTTTGAGCTAAAAACTACAACAACAACAAACTAACAGCTCATGTGTTGCTATCATAAAATGAAATGTCATAAAGTACACCAAGTAATGTGTCAGTGTGACACATTGTGGGAGTGTGATAATGTTTTTTATCTAATGGTGGTATTTCTTTCTTTCACCTCCTTTTAGAGAGAAAACTTTGCTTTGTATGCCCTTTACAGCAAAAACAAACCACAGTCTGATAGTCTTCTCATCAATCATGGAAAGGCTTTCTTCAAGGTGAACAGCATTTTACTCTGGATTCAATCTTTCTTTCAACCAGACAGTTTGTAGCATAGGGGGAGGGCGATGATAATAATAATAATTTATTTTAAGAATGTTATTTAAAGGCGTCATGATGCACCTGTTTCAGTTTTTGTAATTCTTAATGTTTATTTCTCTTTCTATAACGATTTTGATGTTTTATGTAAAGCACTTTGAATTGTCTTGTGCATGAAATGCGCCTTACACATAAACTTTCCGTGCCATACATTTCCACACACCGCTGCAAACTCCAGTCAGAATGCTAAACTTGAGTTTCGGACAGCGTCGATCTATATTTGAACACACCCACCGCAGCAAGAGATCACTTTGTCTGTCCATTGTCGGCAACCTTTTCTTTGACAGCTCTCTCCTGTGTCCTTGTCCGCCAGCAAAAGCAGCTGAGTCTCAGGGACAAAATGGACCTGTGGTCTTACTTACTGAAACCAGTGCAGCGGATCAGTAAGTACAGCCTGCTGCTGCAAGACATGATGAGGGAGTGTGCGCTGGGACAAGTCAGAGAACTGGCTGAGCTCAAAGCTGCCTTGGAGGTAGTTCACTTCCAGCTGAGACATGGCAACAATCTGCTGGCCATGGACGCCATCCGCCAATGTGACGTGAGGACAATCCAATTCTTGTATCTCTTTGTGTGTCAGAACCAGGGATAGACGTAATATTCAATCTTTGATCGTAGGAGAATTCTGTCATTGTGTTGAATTGAGGTGCAGGATTTTTTTTTTTTTTTTTAATCACAACTTGTTTGTCATATAAAGAAGAGAAATTTGTCATCGGCAATTAGAAGTTGAGAAAAGAATTGTTTTGATCAGAACATCCAGAGATTCACCCTCATCCCATCCATGCGTCTACTGTCCTCCAGCTGACTTTGGGCGAGAGATTGCGCACATTCCGGACCCGTTGTCAGCCAATTTACACTTGTGGCCAAATTAGAGCGGGGTGACTAATGCCAGTGGGAACCAGGTAGCCATCAAGGACCCCATGACTAACTCCGGCCTGTTCTAAAAGTATCTTACCACTGATGGGATATCAGGAATATTGTAAAAGTGATCATCTGAGAATGTAAACACTTGCAGAGATTTATAGAAATGAAGTGTTACATAGCTGTTTCCATCCATCCATCCATTATCTGTACCGCTTCTCCTCACAAGGGTCGCGGGGCGTGCTGGAGCCTATCCCAGCTGTCTTTGGGCAGTAGGCGGGGGACACCCTGAACTGGTTGCCAGCCAATCGCAGGGCACACAGAGACAAACATCCGCACTCACAATCACACCTATGGGCAATTTAGAGTATCCAATCAACTTACCATGCATGTTTTTGGAATGTGGGAGGAAACCGGAGTGCCCGGAGAAAACCCACGCAGGCACGGGGAGAACATGCAAACTCCACACAGGGAGGCCGGAGCCGGGATCGAACCCACGACCTCTGAACTGTGAGGCGGACGTGCTAACCAGTCGACCACCGTGCCGCCCATAGCTGTTTCCTACATTGGCAAATCATTGTTGACAATTATTGTGAGAAATCAAGAACCTGACCAGTGTTGATCATATGTAGAATTAGTTGTTCATAATAAAAGGTAATTTTTTCACTTTTATTTTATTTTTATGTTTATTTGAATAGGGACAGATGCCATAACATAGTTGAATGAAAAACAATCTCCAATGCACAGCATCGCAGCATTTGTAGCTAATGCTAATTTCCAATGCCCGTCCCTTGAAGGGCTTTTAAGCAAAAAAATCAGAGAAAGAAAATTTTGGAAATTTGTATCAACCTGGTAGCTTTTCACAAGAATTACTAACCTAGAACGAGCTAAAGATGCATTTAGAAATGCTGCGGTGAAGCACCGATGACAAATAATGGAAACTTTACTGACAAGGGGGAGTAACAGGCTGAGGCAGGACTGTAGCATCTTTGATTTAGCATGATCAACCATCATTCATCTGGGATGGGCCAAGTTGGATGAAAGGGTTCCAAATGCAAATAGTTTTTCCATCTGCTCTGTGGAATGTAAGGTGTTGTGTTCTAGGCAGTCAATAACATGTCACACCAGAAGTCATTTTTATAGGAAATATTCCATCTGTTTTGTGAATAAATGCTCTCCCTTACAAAATATGCAAAAATAGAGAATTCCATCCTGATTGAGGTTTGGTATCATTCTTTTTATGCCCTGCAGGTTAATCTCAAAGAGCAAGGGCAGTTAATTCGCCAGGATGAGTTCTCTGTAACATTCAGGAAGAAAAAATGTTCCCGTCATATTTTCCTCTTTCAAGAACTCATCCTCTTTAGCAAGACCAGGAAGACAGATGTGGGGAATGATACATACGTCTACAAACAGTCATTCAAGGTACACACGCACTCTGATTTTTTTTTTTTAATATGAAGTCATGGAATTTTACTGACAGGTGCCAGAATATACACAAAACTGCACAATATACGTGTTACCTGTTGCCTTCACTTCCTCTTATGCAACAGCCAAGTGGACTGAGGAGGTCCGTGTGTGTGTATGCTTGCGTGCTCTTGCTGCAATAACAAAACCTTTACTGAACCTCAGCATTCTGCTCTATTTGCAAGCAAGGTTAGACATGACCGATGTCCTAGAACACCATTTTCACTCCATGCACGGCACGCACATAAAAAAAAGTTCTTTTTTTTTTTTTTTTAATGCTAAAAGACACACTGCTTTCTACTCCATCCATGAATGCATAATTATGGTTGTTATGACATACTGCCTAATAAAGGCAAACTTCACAGGTCCAGTCCAGTGACAACACCCAACCACCCCAGAAAATTAAGAGTAATAATCGTGGTGTTTGTATTCAGACGTCAGACGTGGGCATGACCCAGAACACTGGCGAAACCGGCCTGTGCTTTGAGATTTGGTTCAGAAAGCGGAAAACCCAAGACACATACACACTGCAAGCATTGAGCCGGGAAGTGAAGGAGGCTTGGACCAAGGACCTGGAAAGGATCCTCTGGGATCAGGCACGACACAACCGAGGTACAAAAACTGACAGTTACAAACACATTTACAGTACTGTAATATACTGAATATTCTTTCCACGTGTCCGTCAGAGGTCCGTATGCAAGAAAGAGTCTTTATGGGAATTGGAAACAAACCTTTCATGGACATCCAACCCAGTGATGCAGCTATCAGTGACAGAGCTGTTGACTGCGGACTGATGGGAAGAGGTACACTAATACGCATTGTTTTATGCTATTGTATAATACAGGCAACATGTCTGCCTCGCGGTTCTGAGGTCTGGGCTTCAATTTTCTCAGGATACTATGGATTCCTCCCACATTTGAAAGATATGCCCATGAGTTTAATTTGAGTGGACTTTGAATTGTTCTTAAGTATGAATGTGAATGCTTGCTGTTGCTGTATGTCTGGTGACCAGTCCGAGTGAACCCCACCTTTTGCCCAAAGTCAGCTGAGATACCTCCAGCTCACCTGCCAATATGGATAAGCTGTATGGAAAATGATTCGATGTATTATATGATCCTGCATGTCTTGTTCTGATCAAATTTGCGTTTTTGCCACTCTCCTTAGAAAACAAGGTGCTGCCCTATGTCGGACGATACGGGTCACACGACGGTCTTCCTGGGGCACGGCCAAAATCCGCTGGTTCACAGAGTACTTCATCATCCTCCTCTTCCTCAGGACTGAGCTCCTTGTCCCCGACAGCATATTTCGGTGGGCCAAAGCGGAAGGTGTTAATAAGTGGCTTGGAAGGATACGTAACACCAGCAGGGGTTCTAGAGGAGGACGACCTCGACCCTGAGAGCGGGAGTCACAACTTATTGTGTAATTGTCCATTCTATCTGTCAACTGGTGAATCAATATGTGTAATCTGGTCCAAATATTTGGACAGTGAGTGTTTAAGGAAATATTTCCTACATGGAAATAATTGGCCAGGCCTTCAATTCAGCCCCAATGGCTCATTTTTTGTGTGTTTCGATACCTTCACTTTGAATAGCATGCTCCATTGAGTTTTGATCAGGTCACTGAATTAGCCATTGGGGAATATTCCACTTGTTTTCATGCATAAAGCCATGAGTTGCTTTTTGCAGGAGCAGACTTTCCTTGCTGAAAAAAAAATTGCTTCACTTGGCATACTCTGGCGATGGTTGACACATTTCACATTTGACATATTTCAAAACTCACAATGCCTCCATAAACGTGCTAATTGCAGGATTTACAACAAGGTGCATACCAATAGTAAAATTCAAGCTCAGGAAAGCTGGATAAGATGCTGCAGATAACAAAAAATATATTAAATTATTCACAAAGAAATGAGCGGGTCATGATCCAAAGCATACCACATCATGTGTCAAACATGGTGGAGGCAGTTTTTGACATGGGCATATATGGCTAGAAAGGGTTTAGAATATACTGCGAAAGCAACTCAAGACTTTTCAAACGTAAACAAATGGAAGCCTTCAAACCAACAGTGCATGCATTTCACGTATTGAAGACCAAAATGAAGGCAGTAAAGACCCACAAGCAATCGACAAGTGAAGGTAGCTACCGTGCAATTTACCAGCTCGTGCCTTCATCCTACCGTGACTCTATGTCTTTGCGCAGTGGACAGCTCTGAGTCTTCGGGCGAAAGTGTCAGCGGCCTCAGCAGCTCGGCTCGCAGTTATCGCTCTGCTCTGGAAAGGGAGGCCGAGGACGCGTCTTCAGTCTGCACCTCCGCCAAGAACCCGCTCTGTGCTAAGGTGCAGTACCAAAACATTGTTGCTCAATAATCTGTATTAATTTTAGCTGCAAGCAAACTTGCTTTGATGTAATCACATTTGCAATAACCTACATCTCTTTGTTACAGAATTCAAATGTTGGCAAGTCCACTGAGGTTTGAACCATCACGTAAGGTATAGAAATATTGTGTACTAAAGCATCAATGTAGATAATGTATTCTGTATGTTATTCTGATCAGCTAACACAATTTTCTTTTTTCCCAGATTGAGACCCAAGAGGGCCAAGATTATTTGGTGACAGGAGATAATGCAATCAATCCTAGCCTGTATAATATTGTATAGATTTGTTTTCTAATCGCTCATCTCAGTTTTACGCAAAACGTCCATTCAGCATTGATCACGTATGAAATATACACTTGGCACAGCTTTGTATAGATTGAAGTTAACACATGCATAAACAGGATCATAGCGATATTTAAGTTTGTGTTTATTCTCAGTTAAACTAAACAACAATTGGAGAATGCAGTTTAACAATGCAGACACGAATCACCGTCAGTGTCTCTAAATAACAGTTTGAGGGTACTATTACTTATGGTTACAAAGACGTATCATTGTATTATTTTATCATCTGTAGGTTTTTGTACATATGCATCCAGCGTAAATGTAAGCACAATGTGTCTTTACATCACTAATGTTACTGATGTTAAATTGTATGCCTTTCTATTTGACACAATTTGTTGTCTTTTAACTGTTTTTATTTGCACCTCATATTTTTTCTAATAATAAATCCAATTTACAAAGCGCAACCCGAATAGTCTTTTAATGTTTAAGGTTTTCCCTTTTTTCTTAAGCAAGCAGGAACTATTCTTGTATGCCTGCCTTGTGGCTATTCTAATCGTTTTTTGTATTAAACACATCGGCGACATCAGTAATCACATTAAACCGACAATTTGGGTAACCACAATCAAATTAAATCACGCTGACATGCTCCTGCTTGCTTATGTTTTTGACACTACAAGATGAAATATAGTATTGTATTTCCCTTTTATTAATCTTCCCTCATGGCTATTTTATAAATATTTCATTGATGTGGAAGTGAATGTTGTGGAGGGAAGAAGTACAAATCACTAGCCAAGCCTTTCTTGGCGAAGGCCTCCAGTCATTTCCACTGTGTGGGTTTGGACAGAAGCCTGGCTTTGGTTTCACTGTTCGTGTGATGTAATGCTGAGTGTGGAGCCAAGGCTCATGTGTGTTACTACGAGTACGTCTTGCCCAGAGTGTCTCAAAGCATAAAGCTGCACGGCCTCATTGTCTCGTCTCTTCAGAGTTACTATGAAATTGCGTTAGGAACTTTCCATTTCAGGATTCACATTCGCATACCAAATGGTAACTCGAAATAATTTTGCTTGTGTTTAGCTACCAAATTGTTTCATGAACACTCCTGAGGTGTTCTCCCAATACAGTACAAAATGATTATGCTTTACTTTTTTTTTTTTTACCTGAAAATGCTCTGTACAGTACAAAATTATTGGAAATGAATGAAAAAGAAAAAGCTTGCGACTGTTTGAAAAGCTCAAATTTGTCCAAAACCTACCTCATTGGTGTCTGGTGGGGGTGGGGGGCTATGGTGTGCAGCTGGTTGCGTTCAACATTAATGAAGGAGGGAAAAGGGGAGGAGGACTACAGCTCCTCCACTAAAGAATAGTCTTCTTCCATTATAACATGGGGAAATTCCGATTCAGGTGTTACTTGTTTTTTTTAAATCATGTCTGTTTTCTTTTCACATTGGCCCTTGGCATTCATCCTTGAGCCTGATGATTCATATTTCAACATCTTTTACACAAATCAGTGAAGTACAATTTCAGTGATTCCATCCATCTTTTTTCAGCTGTAATTGTCTTTATTGTCATCATAGACGAGATGGAGCCTATCCATTATGTCAGTCAGAAGTGTCAAATCCAGGTCCAGAAAGTAAAAAAAAAAAAAAAAAAAATTCCACAGTTTGGCTTTAGCCACAGGTGCTTCTACTCTACAATCAGCTAAAGGAGCCGGCGGGTAAATGAGCTAGCTCCCGGCAGCTCGTTTACTTTCTGGTTGAGTTGAAGCACCTGCAGTTAAAGCCTAACTATGGCAGCGTTTTTACTTTCTGGGCCTGGATTTTGACACCTCTGATGACAGTCAATCACAGGCTAGCTACACGCTACACGCTACACTCATCCTGCAGTCAATAATATATGCTTGCCATTGTTCTTATTATATTATTGATTGTCTTTCATTCCATGTTTTCATAAGCTAATATTTGTTGCATTTGGACCGCAGAACGTGAAAATAAAAGCTTTCTTTTCTATTTTGTGGTTGTTTGTGTGCGCTATAAACAAAGTTGAGTTAAGTGTGTGTGTCAAAATAAGACATGCAAGTCTATGTTCACACGGACCTGCATGACTGTGATACAGCAAATTGGTCATTGAATGAGATAAGCTGCTTTGATTGCTTCGCCGACATTTGGATAACCGGAGCAAATAATTAAGTAATACCCCATTTATGGTAACTTAATGTCATTTTAGCAGATTGCGAGTGTATTCTAAAGAGTTTGATGCTATCGCTATGCGTCAGACTAGTGACTGGAAGTTAGCACGCCGCTGTACACCAAATGAGGAAATGCTGCGTGAAGAGAGAGTACATTGTCTTTGTTGAAAGTCTTCTTAGAAGACCGGAAGCTGTTATAGCTTCAACTACATTTTCTTCCGTTTTCTCTCCCTGTAGGTGCAGTAATCACATGATCCAATACAATATGTACTCACTTCAATGGCAAGGCCGCCTCCGGGATCTTTTTTCTACCATCACTAAAGAGCGGCTTGACTGATACGTTGGGAGCTAAGAAAATAATTTATAAATATATTTTAGAATATCAAATAAATTGTTGAAGGGGCTTACCTGGGGCTACACAGATTTCTGATGGTTCTATAGACCCCCCCCCCGCCCTTCACCCCCTACCCCCCTTGCCCCGGATCATGTTCAATGGTGTCCGTTTGAGCAGTGCTGTGCAAATAGCTGAGTAATGCTCACGTTAAAAGTCGCAAAGAAGGCCGTCATTCACTTGAGCATTAAGTAAATCACTGTGTCGTATATGAGCGCCTTTAATTTGCCATCCTGTTAGTGCTTCTTAAAAAGCCATCGTGACGTCATTGTTGAATCATCCAAACAAGTCTGCCTTGTGTGGCCACTGTGCAGTGCCTGACAAAATGCAATAGAAGCACACTTCAGTGCAGGGAAGTTCCACTCTAACCCAAATGTGAATTGACTCAGTGGGACTGGCTTTCCCAACCCCCTCATGTCTTTTTGAGGGGAGGGTCGTGTCACGCCTACACAGCACACTGGCATGGGGAGGAGGAAGAGTACAAATAACATGCAGATAACAGCAAATACACACTTTATTTCCATTAAGGCGGTCCACGTGTGACATTCCCACTCCAAAACACAGTCATGGCTCAAGGTAAGGCATACTCACACCAATTTGTTGATTAGCACTTGGGTCTTCATTTATTCAGCACGAAAAGTAATTTATTAATGTCTCTTCTTTCTATGTAAGTTATTTATGTCTAATGAATATTAATCTCAATCTATTTTTGAGGCACTTTTAATTTTTTTTTATCTGACTAGACTTTGGGGATACTGCAACTTGGTCTGCATGTCCACTATACATCCATCATACCTCTAAGCATGTGCTGTATGCATGTTAAAAATAATAACAATAAATCACGCTGATATTTGATCCTTTTGAAACTTGACCACTTAGAATAGCAGCAGAGCAGCTGGGATATCGCCCCCATCCCCTAGCCAGCAAAGCATTTGCCCGTGGGAGGAATTCCAACACTTCCCAAGAGAAATCAGTAACATGGGACGATGACCTTTATTGTCAGTGTGGACAATTAGTAGCATGCCACAATCTATCTTTAGCTTATTGTGTTTAAAATGGATGCAAACTTTCAACAGGACGCCAGCAACACTGCCCAGTGTAGTCATAATGTTGTGAAAAAAAAAAAATCATGAATAAAATTACAGTATGAAATAAATTTTATCATGAAAAAAACATTTTGAAGTCATGAGATTTGTAATACTTCAATGAAAATGTCATAATGGTATAAAAGAATAGAGTCAGAATATTTAAAAAGTGGAGATTGAGCTCAAATGAGGTTTTAGTACAACGTCACCTGCTTTCCGGCTGCAAAAGCATCCAAATGCAATGTCTTACACACATTTTTATACGTACAACATTTCCCAAAGTTAAAGTTGTGTTTTTACGGAAAAGCTTTTTTTCCTTATAAGGTACACTCAGGCCTCGGCTACTCCTATTGAAGCTCCACTCGGTGTGTAGCAGCTAGATGATAGCCAGTGAGTGGGAGTGCTCCTTAAAGGCAAGATTGTGCCTCTGTGCTATTGTATGCTGGATATGTGCAAGCAGATTAAATGTATTTATACTATCTTTAGTTTAATGTGGAACCCACTAAGGGAATGACAACCGTTTAAGCACAAGCATGCCGCATCTGATGGATCCAGGTCAGACGTGTTGCATGTGATATTCGTCTTAGTAATTGTTTCCACATTCTATCGGTTTAGAATTCGCTTTTTTGGTCTCAATGTAGCCTCAATGTGTGAGTGTGTTTTAAATCAGCTCTCATCAAAAGAATATGTTCAAATGGATTTGATGGATGAAATGCTTTTCATTTGCAGATGGATTCTCACTTTACCAACACCTGTGCAACAAAAAAGTGTTTTTTCCTTTATGACGATATTTGCACAGATCAAATGAAATGAAATGAGCAAAAGCTGTGCTAAGGCCAAACAGCAAAGCCAATCCTCAATTCTCCTGAACTAAGTCATGTTGGCATCTTTAAGGAATTTGCTCCAGTTGTTGCACTGACATCTGTCCAATTAAGGCACAAACCAAAGCCGGTAAAACCGCAGCGTGTAGGGAAATGCTCAGACTGCCTCCCCATTGGCTTCATATAAACTAGCAGGAAGTCTTCGAGGCTCAGTCTGTGTTTACGTCGGTCGCGCCGGACCATGACATCGCAACCTCGTGTATGTGTGCAGCCACTAAGACAAAACAGACGTAGGGGTTGTTAACCGTCATGAAGTGGCTTGTTTTGGCAGCGGATCAAAAAGCCAAGCAATAATACAAATTACTTTCACAGGAAATCTGAGGGTGGGATTGTTTTAGTCGCGGCTCACCCTGGGGAGAAGGAGCGGCTCGGCAGTGTGCGTGTGTAATGGAAGCGAATGTTCTCCACCTTCATTTGTGAAAGAGTCCCGCAGTGCACCGTTGTCATCATAAAACAAATGCGAGCATGAGGAGCATTGGAAACTCCCGAACTAAACGTAACACACACCTTTTATCTGATTTTTTACGACGTATTAGTAAGGGGAAAGGTCATAGTAAAAAGACAAAACCTCACAAGAACAAGTACCAAGAGAGTTTGCTGTCTGTGCACCTGTTTGTGGGCGCCGTGACCACACGTCAGTCACAGAGTGGATATTAACCCAGACTCAACCTCTCTCCTCTACCTGGATGCACTTTAGCGTCATAATCAGAACAACAGCTCACCAGCATTCTGCTAAAATATTATTCACTTTTTGGACTGTGAATCTGTAGCAAGCTTTTGTGCAGCACAATGCTGTCAAGCTTTGGCACACAACTGGAGGTGGTAGGATTGGTGTCAAAAAACATATACAGTAGCTCAAATCCAAAGTACAAGTTTTGCCCTTTGAAGTAATCTGATTGGAGTCTAACACACTTTCCCAGCCTTCTCTGACATCACTCGAGAAATGATTCTTCCAGATTCTTCCATAGCTTCGTTGTCACCGCCATCTTCGAGTCGTTCAACGCCCTCTTAACAGGTCGCCTTGTTTACTTTGAGTCTGAGAAAGAGGAAAAACAAAAAATAGAGAGCCAGGTCGGTTGAGAAGGGAGGAGTAGCCAGGAACTGCCGGATGCTCAGGGCAGGCAGGTCATCATGGTGACGCAGCCAAGACTTTTGTTAGTGTTAAACTCCTTCATTTTGCAAAATATTTTGTGACCTTTTTTCAATGAAATGTGTTAACTGTTACGAACTCACTCGACACGAGCTCTGTTTTGGCGATAGTCTCACCTGCTTTCCAGCTGTGGGCTGCTGCATAAAGCATTCAATTGAAATGTCTCATTTCATGGGTGTTACTACACAAGAGAGGAAAGACTTTTTTAAATGTACTTTTGTATATATTTCCAAAGGTTGAAGTAGCGTTTTGACTGCAAAGCTACAGACACATGCTTGTTTTTTTGTTTTTTTTGCCTTATAAAGTAAACGAAAGCCTGAGCTGCGCTTATTGAAACTCCACAATACTTAATATGTGGGGGAGGGGGTACTACAAAATGAGAAGTCTGCATATCACATGAAGAGTCTTTTTTGGGGTGAAGTTTAAAAAAAAAGTATTAAAAATAATATTACGAGAAACACATTTGACTTTTGGGTCCAAATCACACAACATTTCAAATTAAAACAAAGGCTAACAAGTGAAAAAAAACAAAAAACGCTGTCTTTAATTTATTGGAATACAATACAATGCAATGAATTTGTTTGGAAATGTTCTCTGTCTTTTTAAGCTCTGGACATTGATAGCTGGGACTTGGAGTTTGACATCAACAACACAGACCATTACACTGACCTCAACGGTGTGGACCGTCTGATTGTGAGAAGGGGTCAACCGTTCACCATCAGCTTGTACCTCCGCTCAGGAAGTTACCAGCCAGGACTCAGCTCTCTGGAGTGCATTGCCGAGACAGGTGACACTTTGCTCGACACTTTTCTTAATTGGGATCAGTGGATTAAAACCGCTCTGTGGAGTTTTCTGCTCTCCCCGTGATTGAGTGGGTTTTCCTCCTACAGTCCATGCTAAACATTTGACACCCCCCAACATAAAAATGTAAAAAAAAAAAAAAAAATAGGAAAAAAAGAAAGAAGAAAAAAAACTCTTACTGGAATTTCAAAGGTGCAAGGTGACCTATTGTGTCCAGAGTTCCATTTACATCCTGCGAGGATGTTAATGGAATTCAGGACACGCCCACTGCATTACCTACCCGTTTCATGCTGACACAGCCCTATTGTCACTTCAGACATGGAAAAGAGGAAATGAGATGTGATCTTGACGGATAGGAAAAGGAAACACTCAGACTTGTATTTTGTTGTTGGCTGTAGCGTCATTTAGTGAAGCTGTCAGTTGCTGTTATTTATTGCATCGTACACTCTTTTCTCCTACAATATATTTCATTCATCAACTTCTGCTTGTCATCTAACATTTAGTCGATGTCTCACACCTACAATGATAAGACTTCTTGCCAACAAATCGTCAGGAAGTGCCGCTTGCCAACAGGAGATGTGTGTATTTGCTGATAACAGCGTCTACCGTTCCAACTTAAGCATATTTTCATGGGTTCAAAGAGGATCCTTGATCCAATGATCCATTTGGTTTAGTGGGCACTGAAAGATGTGAAGGAATTGGAAGCATGCATGAGCAGAGTGAGGCTTATGTAACTTACCAGAACAGCAATCTGAGCATGTGGCCATTTAAGGCCACATAAGTTCCAAATCATTGGGGTCATAATTATATTCTATTTCGCTGTCCGTTCACATTAAGAGTTTGGGCAGTTTGAAAGTGCTCCCTTGAGGTTTGTTGGCCAGACTGAAATGTTTCACTTCTGTTTCCTTTCTTTAACCATAATTACGACTCCAGGTCCTCAACCTTCTGAACAGTATGGAACCCGGGCCTCCTTCGGCCTGTCTGCCAACGTTGACACTTCGCGTTGGAGTGCGGCGGTCATCAGCCCCCCTGGGGACACCGCGGCGCTGTCGATCTGCGCTGCCCCCGATGCACCCATAGGACGTTACACCCTGACCATGGGACACACTGCACGGATTGACTTCATCCTGCTCTTTAACCCCTGGTGCTCTGGTGAGGAAACGGAACCTTGTGTTGGTTTTTCATATACTGCCATTTAGGCAAAAATGTATTTCATGTTTATGTCTGGTCAACTGATGGATGGATGGATGGATGGATGGATGGATGGATGGATGGATGGATGGATGGATGGGTGGGTGGGTGTCATTGTGGTTGGGTGGATAGTTGATGGATGGATGGATAGATGGACAATTGATGGATGGATGGATGGACGGATGATGGAAGGATGGACAATTGTTGGATGGATGGGTGGGTGGGCGGGTTTGTGGTTGGATGAATGGATGGATGATGGATGGATGGACAATTGATGGATGGATGGGTGGGCGGGTTTGTGGTTGGATGAATGGATGGATGATGAATGGATGGACAATTGATGGATGGATGGATGGATGGGTGGGTGGGTTTGTGGTTGGATGGATGGATAGATGATGGATGGATGGACAATTGATGGATGGATGGATGGGTGGGTGGGCTTGTGGTTGGATGGATGGAAGGATGGATGATGGATGGATGGATGGACAATTGATGGATGGATGGATGGATGGATGGATGATGGATGGGCAGACAAAGATACAGATACAGTAGTGAGATGAGAGATTCATAGAGCTATAGATATATTAGTTATGTAATGATTGATTGATTGATTGATCGATTGATTGATAATGACAAAATAAGATAAATGAGTGAACAGCATAACCCCAAATAAAAGTTACTTCATATAATCTGTTACTTAAATTTTATGGAGTGCACAAGGGTCAACACGCCCATGCACATCCACTGTTTGTTTGATGGCGTCTCTTGGCAACAGGAGATGCCGTATATCTGGACGATAAGGAGAGTTTGGAAGAATACGTCTTGTCCCAGGATGGGATCATCTTTCGAGGCGATGCCAAACATCCAATAGCGACTCCGTGGAATTTTGGCCAGGTACCAACACCAACACTGAAGTCGCCAGACTTACCTCACACGTGCATACTCTTGTTTGTTCTTCAGAGCCAAAGCTTTGCAGGATCACGCACATTTGTAAAACTTCAGAATAATTCCTGCAATATCAAGAGTAATATGCTGTGTTACATAACCACAGAGCTGACCATACCGAAATATTTAATCAATGCTAATGAATCTGACAGCAGGCAGAAGAGGATTGTTATTGTTTCCAGTGTAATTCTACTCTTGGCATCACCAGTATATGACTCATGTGATTACTGAAGCGTTTATGTGCTTTAACAGCACCTGTTCAGTGCTTTCCAAAACATGTTTCTCACATATGTTGTTCTTCAGATGAAGGGCGGCAATAACTTTTGTTTTTTTTTAAATGCACAGTTTGAAAGTGGAATCCTGGATGTGTGTTTGAGGATTTTGGATATGAATCCCAAATGTCTGCGTAATCCAGGCAAAGACTGCTCAGGCAGGAGAAATCCCATCTATGTGTCCAGAGTTCTCAGTGCCATGGTGAGTACTGTTCTTATGTGTGTACATTAAACAAAAAATACTGTGTAGGTTGTCACTCCTTTTGCCTTCCAGGTGAATTGTAATGATGACAAAGGTGTTTTGCTGGGAAACTGGACCAATGTCTTTGATGGTGGGGTGAGTCCCATGTTCTGGAAGGGCAGTGTGGAGATTCTGCGGAATTGGGACACACAAGCCTGTCAGCCTGTTCGTTTCGGACAGTGCTGGGTGTTCGCTGCTGTCGCCTGCTCAAGTAAGATAGGACAATGTAGAGCGTACCAACCTATCGCAAGGAAACACATTTTGCCTTACGCCGGCACAACGCAGAAGTGTACTGTATATGTGAGATGTGAGTACAGTGTTGTATTGTATCACAGTATATAAGTATACTGTATATGTATAGTTTCCAGAGCGCTTGGCATCCCCTGCAGAGTTGTCACCAACTACTACTCAGCCCATGACGTTAATCAAAACCTGGTGATTGAACGCTACATCAACGAAAATGGGGAACTCCTTCGTTCCAAAGAAATGATCTGGTATCTGTTTATCAAATTGTAAAGTTTATACAATAATTTGAAATATTATGTTTTTGTATTATGATGCCTTCACTCATTCAATGGGTGTTTTTTTTGGGGGGGGGGGGGGGGGGCAGTTTTTATTTGATAATAAGCCATCCATAAATGTTCTATATATGGTGCTTGTCCTCACTCCTTGCTATGGTTGTTGATGACCTGGAGCCCAGCTAACTAGCGGGGTGCCTCTTGGGCTAGTTACCAGCCAATCGTAGTTTAAAAGGATATTTTTCATTTTAATTTGTTATTTTCTGTTTACACAACGTAACTCAAATGTAATGTATCGCATATTGAGTCGTGCATATCGCGGTGGTATCTGCAGGAACTATCACTGCTGGGTGGAGAGCTGGATGACCCGGCCAGACCTAACTGGTTCTGCTTATAACGGCTGGCAAGCCAGTGACCCCACTCCTCAAGAAAAAAGTGACGGTAACCAACCCTTTTGATAGCTTTATCCATCAAACGTTTGTATCTGCGTATAGGAATGTGGAACAAGTCACAACACGCACATTTGTCTTTTCCAGACGTGTTCTGCTGTGGGCCCATCCCTGTCCGGGCCATCAAGGAGGGTGAGCTCATGTACAAGTATGACGCCCCCTTTGTCTTTGCTGAGGTCAACGCTGACGTCATCACTACCATGAAGAAAAAAGATGGCAGCACATCCAAAGTCACCTCTACCCAACTGGTGGGAAAGAAGATCAGCACCAAGAGCGTTGGCAGCGACTACAGAGAAGACATCACTCACCTCTACAAGCATCCTGAAGGTAAACGTCAATGCATCGAGCCGCCGCATAAGCACTTAAGTTCATTCATTGTGAAGTCATTCCATTTCTCTGCATGCTCAGGCTCTGATGAGGAGCGGGAGGCCTTCAAGAAGGCCAACCACCAAAACAAGCTTCTGCAGCTGAAGGAGAACGAAGGCCTGAACGTGACCGTCAAAGTGTCCACCGAGATGAAAAAGGGTTGCGACTTTGACGTGTTTGCCGTGGTTACCAACAACACACAGAGTGAAAAGAAGTGTCGGCTGCTCTTTGGATCCTGTGCCGTCTCCTATAATGGCATTCAGGGAGGGAACTGTGGATTCAAAGATTTGCTCAATGTTGAGCTGTCACCTGGAGGGGGTGAGCAGGCCTTACAGTTCTCATTGTATACATGAATTTTGAATTTTATACGCCTGCGAGGATCTAAAGCAGGGGCTCTCAACCAGGGGGAGAAAAGTGATGAGGATTTTCAATTTGCAGCATTCAAGTAGAAGGGCTATTTTTAATGAGGTCCCAAGTCCTGAGCAGCACCCCTATACTCAATTGATCTCACACTAGGATACACTTTTCTCATTGTCGATAAATTGCAACCTACATTTTTTTTCTTTCAAATTTATTGAATTTATAATAACATTTATTTATTTATTATATATATAAATTATCAAAAAAATATTGGCTATAATGTAAAATTTACATGATAGAAAATATATATAATAAATAAATTATAGCACACTTTAAATATGAAAACAACGTGTGTGTGTGTGTGAATGTCTTCATGTGACGTGCACACTGTTGATGTGTGCACTGCTCCCTCTATAACTACAATTTCAAGTCTTTGATCACGGAGTGCATTGCTTCGCTGAGCTTGGTCTTTATCACCCACTCAAGGATTTATGATCGTAAATATTGAACATGTTAATCTGCTCAGATGTGAGAGGAAAAAACCCTTTTGAAAAAGAGACTGATGGCCCCTTTAGAGTGGTGCAAAAGATTTGAATGTTCTCAAAAATGTTCAATAAGATCAGGAAAGTGAATTGCGTATTTCCAGCTAAAATGTATATTCAGTCAACAAATAAAATATCAGTTAGGCCCTAACTGTATATTGTATTATTTTCTTCCAGCCAGGAAGGTCCCACTAAGGCTCAACTATTCGAAATATGGCCGGCTGCTCACTGAGGACAACATGATCCGTCTGGCAGCGCTGCTGTTCGACTATGCCACCCGGGAAGCAACGCTGGCATTGAGAAACATTGTGCTGGACAATCCTGAAATTCAAGTCCGAGTGAGTATTCTAATCTGTAGTGACGAGGAAGCACATGTTTTGTCTGCACCCACAATGAGCTCTCTTTCACTGGTGTTTTTTGCAGATCTTGGGTGAACCCAAGGAGGATCGCAAACTGGCAGCAGAGATCACACTAAAAAATCCTCTGCCGGAGCCATTGGAGAATTGCTGCTTCAGCATGGAAGGGGCCAACCTGACTGGAGGAAAGGTCATCTCTGAGAGGTTGTATGAGCCATCTTGCCAGATTTGTCATTGACAGGCTTTATAACGGAATCTTACCTGCAGATAGATGCCATTTCCACCCAACTCCAGTACAAGTCATCTTCATTTAAATATATTTTCTTGTGATCTTGAGAAAAAGTTCAAGCAGCAAGTTGGCCAAACTGAACCTAAATTAAGACCAAAATGATCCACACTTTGGCCAAATTTTATGTGAAAGTGGCAATTTTTTTTAACTTATTATTATTTTCAAATTTTGATTTCTATATTAAGTATGGTATATCATTTTAAAAAAAATGGACCAAAAATTGCATATTCTATTTTAGTCATACGCTTTCTTAATACATGCCTATTTAATATTCTAAACAAATTACTGTATAGAATGATCGTGGTTCGATTGTGTTGTCAAACAGGATCCAGGAAAATGTTTTCCACAAAACTATCAGGCTATGATGTTCATATATTTAAAAAAAAAAAAAATGTCGGCATCTTTAACACAACTTCTCTATTGGGGTTATAGAGAATGCACAGGTGCAAAAGTACTCACAATTTGCACTAACACAGAAGTATTGATCCTAAAAATTGAGTTAAAGTAGAAGCACTGGTTCTACTTATTTTCATAAGTAAAAGTAAAAAAGTACAGACTTCATGCTATTAAAACAACATATTCCTAACATGACATATTGACAACACAAAACAATTCTCCTAGCTATCAGGCCATTTATGGGGGATATCTTTCTTCTCTTAAAAACTTTAGGACCCCATTTTGAAAAAGTAAGAGATAGAATGATGTCGGGTGTAGGAAGTAAAAGAAAGAAGTCATCAGAAAAATTAATACTAAGTAAAATACACATATTTTGAACAATCTACTGAAAGGGAAAGCTTTCAGTTGAAATAAACCCACACATTTTGTCATATGTTTTGACACATCAGTCATTGTCTTGACCGTACAATGATTAAAAAAAAAATCGATATACAAGAAACCTCTGCACCTGAGGAAAGTGTTTTGATTTTCATTTTTTAAACTGCAAGCTTCCCCTTTCAGAACAGTAACAAACTATTTGTGCTTCATTGCTTCCTACCACTGCGAAAATGGATGGATGGATGTTCATTTTGATCTTAATCAATTCGAGGTAAACACAGATTTGCTTCTTCACTGGCTGAGGATGAAAATTGTCCATGTTTTCTCTTATCAGTACAGTACTTAAAGCCTGAGCAGTTCAAACATTTATTGCTCTCTTGTCTGTTTAAAAAGCTATAACTGCCATGATTATAGCATGAATGGTGATTTGTCATGTAAATATTTAGTTTACCGGAGGCCAGTGAGATTGCTTGGCATTAATATTTACTTTGACCCACAGGCTGAGCTCCACAGTGGGACCTGGGGAAGACGCCAAAGTCAAAATGTACTTCACTCCCACCCACAGTGGACTGAGAAAGCTGGTGGTCGATTTTGACAGCAGCAAGTTGTGTCACGTGAAGGGCTACAAAAACGTCATCATTGGAAAATAATCAAGTCCTACTGACCACAATTACTGTTCAGGAGACAAAAGGAATTATGACGCTTTCACCATACAGCTTCATTTTGCACTGTATGTAAAATATAGCCTGATAATTTTTTTTTTTTTTTTTAATTCATATACTAAGTGTAATGCAACCTAAGAGTAGTTGAACTCGTGATAATATGTTTTTATATAAAACAGCACATAGCATTTTTAATCATGCATTTCTTCAAAATCTAGATTTGAAGACTGTAGAGACATTGGGCATAATGTGACAATTACCATTGTCCATAAGTATGCTTGCGATATAGGTTATATTTCCCAACAAAGATGTTGTGGGTGTATTTTTTTTTCCTTAGCACAAATATTCAAAGCGACCAAGAATGAATTATGAGTGCAATTTACAAAGATCACAAGTCATTCTGTGACTCCAACTGATTGCCATGTTGTTCTATTTCAAAACAAACTAAATGAATGAATTTGTTCTTGTCTCAAACGGGTGTTTTCAAGGCACTCTGGGAATTCATGAGTGGTGTGTAGCGTGGGATAAGTGATTGTACATTAGCATTTGATTGATAAAGTCAATTTGTGTACTGTATGTAATTAATTGTGCGGCCAGACTCTTTCCCATGTTGCATTCCTCATTTCTGGTTCTAGGGTTTTCATCACGTTCCCATCTGTGGGAGCATTATGCAAACACACAAAAAAAGCACAAAATGTTATGTACATCACAAATGACGATAGTTTTAAGTCCAAATTTTGTTTGATGTTAGAACTTATTTTCCAGAATATAGCTTTTCGACATTGGCAACTTTGTTGTACTCACATCTTGCGCTATAAAGTAGGCTTCAATTACATCAATATTAATAACACACAGTATTCTTCAACATACAAATCAAATGTGTACGATGAGCAATAAATAAATAAAAAAAGACACACATAATATCTATGCTATACTGTATATATTATTCATACAGTATATACGTATATTAATAATTTGCCAGCACTGCCCTCTACTGCCCACGACTAATAATTGTTTTAAAAAAAAGACTACATTCAAGCTTTTTGTAGTGTTTAACTGAACATAAGAGATTTAATTAATCACCTATGTTAAATTGAAAAAGAAACACGCTACTATGATTCAGTGTGGAATGTGTGCTGAAAGACACGCGTAACAAAGTAGGCAAAAAGGTTGACACAAACAGTTTTACTGTATTGTGGTGGACAAAATAGATTACAAGACAGACAACATCTTGTTGATGAAGGCATACATTTCTAACTAAAAAACATCCTAAGCAAAAAAGCTAAACCTTTTTCAAAAGCCCTTACAACCATTGATACGATGAGTCATTTTATTTTGTGGGTTTTTTTTAAATAATATTTGGCCATCCAGTCATCCATTTTTAATAAACTAGCTCAAATATATGGGATGTGTAAAATAGTAAGCTTGACTCAATGAAAGGAGTGTGGTTCTATTTTATGATATACAATATGTTTCCTTCAGGCCTTCACGACCTGTTCGTAAGCATGTCTGCCTCACAAGGTTCTCGGTTCAAATCTCCAGCTTATCAGTGTAGCGTTTGCATGTTTGCCCCCTTGCTTGCACGGCTTTTCTCGGGTACTCCAGCTTCCTCTAATATTACAAAAACATGTCCAAGTTCATGAAAGACTCTAAATTGATGATCGGTGCAAGTGTGTGTCTTGAGATTTGTCTAAATTCGTCCTGTGATTTCCTGACCAATCCCACCTCACACCCAAAGTCTCTTCTGGACTAAGTTTCAGTGCTCGTAATGATCTCCTGTTTACAAAAAAAAAAAAATGGCTGCAAAGGTTCTACTCATAAAAACTACATAGATAATTTCACATTTATAACAAATAAAAACATGTCTTTCCCGGAATTGTACATCGCTGTAATCTAGGATACAAACGAATAGTGGCGTACAGAGACCAGTTGTGAACACCGCATAACCTCGCATTGATGATGATGATGATGATGATGATGATGATGATGATGATCACCTTCCCCTGCTCAGTCATGAACATGCACACTACGAAACAGACTTTCCATCTTCCTCCCTCCTATGCTGGCTGCTCCGCTGGTCTGACCGATACCGTGATCCGCGGGCCTGGACGTCGGAGCCTTGACTAGGCTCGACATGGAGGTAGGCCCGAACGTGATGTCGCTGCGCCACAGAGCCGCTGAAGTCAATGACGCGACACTCGTAGGTTCCCTCGTCCGACGGCTTGACGCTGGACAGGCGCAGCTTGTGTGAAATGTTGCTGCCGGCCACTTTCACCACCTAAGAGGCACACAAAGTCTGCGATTTATTTGTTAAAGACTCACTGATTTGTTTCTGCCATTGTTAATGTCGATCTGTTGACTGAGTGGAAGCAAATAAAGCGAAGTGGAGACTACTAGTAGTTCAGTCAGTAAAGGTGCTGCTGATTCATTCGCAAAACGTTTCAGTGAATTAAACCAACTTGACATCAGCTAGAAGTTGAGCTACCTCCATAAATATCAATCAAATCTGAGCTGGATATCAGTGCTTTTTTTTAATCACACTAAGTTAATTTCAATAACACATTACAAGACAAACGTTTTGCATCAAGGTCCAAGCATAGTTGATCATTTTTGAGTTGGCACACATTACCAATGGCCAGTGGCGATTTCAAAATCAATATTAACTTACCAATACAGTGATGGCCAAAATATTAATTCCACTACTATTAATCACTTGGCTGTTATCTGCCAGACCGACATGCTTACACCAGTAAACTCTCCCTGTCTGGTGGACACTCAGGATTTATGGTTCCAAACAATGTGTGGAGGTCAAGTGAAAGTCTTGGTAGAACTCGGTGGCTTTGTACTTACACTAATTTTAGTGGCATCTTTCAACGTCTCCTCAAGAGGAACGACCTGCACAGAAAAAAATGATGGTCAGTTCCGCCATTCATGTGTATGTTTTTATAGTTAAGAAAATGAGCCGCAGCATGAAAAGGAATAGAATGTGGACACATTTCAACTTTATTGACAATAAAAAGGCGCAGTGTACAGTCTATAAGAAAAACAAAATGAATGAAGGCACCAGTGTTGCTAATGCTGATGTTGAATAGAGACTGTGCATTACAGCAATGCCAGACTCCGCTGAGAAAATCCTCTCTGCAGGGCAGATTATTTGCGACAGACAGAAGAAACCATAGCAGCTCCGTAAAACTGAGGCGCAATTGTAAATATACACAAGTTATATAGGGATGCTGGATTTTGTTTCTTTTTATTTGACATATTTTATATTTTGGTATGTTGTGTGAATCATTCTGTGTTGATTCACTTTAAACGAGTTTATTAGAAAAAAGTTGAACACTTAAAGTATTCAATTTTAGTCCAATTTGAAAATAGTTAATTTTTTGATTACATTTTTTTGCACTGTGTAGAGTGCAATAAATAAAAGCATTTTTTATAGTAAACATACCACAACATAGCACTTTTTTTCCCCATTTTTTAGTAATAAACTAATTTATTACTCATTCACTGCCAAAGACAAATTCATTTGTCTTTTCACAGTCCAGCCATTCAGTCCTAGGAACTTATTTAGATTTCTTTCAAATTTTTTACAAACGTTAGGGTAAAAGAGGGTCTGAAAATTTCTGTCAGTGACTCTTTTTAGTGAGCCGATTCAAAAGAGCTGGAATTCCCATCACTATTTTTCACATTGTTATTCTCCTTAAATTGCTATTTTTAATGCGAGACGATCTTTATGTATGATTTTTCCAAGTCTCATATGCATCCTTATATTGCACAGGGTCTTCCTCAACAGCCACTCATCTCTGAACTCCGCAAAATATGAGCGTGCAATTGCGCAGATGTATTTCTTTTGGGCATTGCTATGAATTATGCATTGCATAGACATTTTCAAAATCGATTTATTTTTCAGTGCCAATTAGAGTGTCTGGAGGCGCCGCAGGAGAGTGTAAGTTGCCCCATCCTGGGAGGGAGTCCACCTGTTGTTCCAGTGCTGGCAACAGCCAATTGCTAATTATCTACTCATTTCTGTCCCTGGGGGATTTGTGGTAGATTATGTAGGATTGTCTCACAGTAATATTTAGGCTTAGCCCAGATCAAAAACCGTACATAAGATGAAAAAATATAAACATACATGTCTTTGGGGGTCTTGGTGTCAGTGTATAACAACAATCAAAGTGAGCAATACATGTCATCATAAGAAAGTCACTTCTACATTCATACAGGATCTGTTCTCTGCAAAACTCCTGACGAAGCAAACCAAATTATGCTCGGTGAAATGAACCCATGAGGTCCTCTTCCGACTTTCAAAATCATTTGATGGCCTTCTGTTGATCTACATCATTTTTATTGCCCAACAAAATCTTAACAACTTCGGTACCTCCGTTCGTGTTAAAATTGGTAACATCCATCACTGATTGGCCCTCACAGAAAAGTGAACATACATTACACGGTCCAGCTGCCACTGAAATGCTGAATAATAGATGATCTAGAAATCTTGCTTTCCGCTCAGGTCTTCCTTGAAAGCATCCATAAACAAATGCATTATTACAGCGGAAACATTGTGGAAAAAAATATGCCCAAAAATGTAAGAACTATTAAGATGACCATTGAACTGGAAATAGATGTGCGATGTGGCAACAGCAATCTGTCTTGGCTGCTCCATAAAAGCAGCATGTGTTTTATCTACAGGGGAACAGCCCATTCACCTCACTGGACCCTTACCATCAAGCCTGCTGACATGGTCTCTGCAATGGAATCTGCATTATTTGCAATATTACCAGATTCAATACTATAGGATGCTCTCAAATTGCCATAACCTCCGGCACATTTACAAGGAATTTCACATTCCTCATTCTTTTTACGTAATCAGAATGCCTTGTTTCAACTACAGCACCTCACTGCACTATGAGACACTTATTTACAATTGGGATCCTCAGTTGTGATTTACTTTGTGAATATTTATTATTATTGTGTCATATGATTTTAGACTTTATACAGCGCCTTAGGAGAATGCACCTTCGGTTTCGTTGTACCTGTCACAAAGCCAATTCAGACATTCTTATTATTATTATTATCCAACCTCCTGCTTGTCAAGGTCAAGGACCCCCAAGGCCAGATAGCCAGGTGTCTGGTTGTTATGGCAACACATGTGCTTTCATAAAGCTTACATTTTTTTTTCAAGAATATGCTCTATGCAGGACCACTAGTTGAAACAAGGCAATCCGATTAATATTGCGTTTGTGGAATATCAGTTACGCAGAAATAGCCATCCGTTTTAGCCATATCAGGGGGCGGCCATCTTGTCACTTCTGTCGAGTGAAAATGACATCACATTTGCTCAGGGCTCAGATGACGACCAATCATAGCTCAGCTTCAGAAAACAGGCGAGCTGCGACTGGTTGTTACCTGGGCCCTGAGCAACTGTGATGTCGTTTTCAGTCGACAGAAGTGACAAAATGGCCGCCCCCTGAGATGGCTGAAAACAGGTGGATTAACTCTTATTCCACAAATGTAATATTAATCAGAATGCCTTGTTTCAACTGGTGGGGCTGCATAGAACATATTCTTGAAAAAAAAAGAATTTGGATTGACTTCCATCTTTAAAATGCGTCAACTTGCTTTGATATGTTTACAAAGTGGTAACATTTTGACTTGGAATACATCTTTCTCAGTTATAATTGATCACTGTGGAAAAAAATGTGAGACGAAATTAGCTCCAACTAAAAGTGAACCAGACGAATGAGGTTGAATATGGCGCATTTACAGAAGCGTATTAGTTGTATTCTAACAACAAAAATATCTGCCTCGCTGCTTACATCATTTGTGATCTGTGCAGGCTTCTTGGGCCCGTTTCTGCGGTCCTTGGTGTACCACCACTGGATCTCCAGGGAAGAAGGAGATCCTGCCCCGCGGAAGGAACACGCCATCTCGACATCCTCGCCACTCTGTGTCGTGATGTCGTGGGGAACCTCTGTGAATAGAGCTGGGAGAAGGATTCAAGGATTAACCATCAAAAAAAAAGAAGAAAATAACAGAAATAGGGAGCCGCATTTGACAAATGCAAACTGTGTTGCGATGTGATTCAGACGGAAGGGATCATTCGGTGAAACGGTACAGTTTTGCCCTTGCGTTTTCCCTCTCAATATCAAAGTTCTGGCTCTCATGATAGGCGCAACAACCCCTGAGTGCAAAGACCTCAGAATCTCTGTACTTGACATTCGGCATAGTGACAAGCTTATCTCGGGATGCAAACAAATTCCAAAAGCAAGTCCGAGAACAGGAAAGCCTTGACAAGGGATTTGGTATCGTTTGAACTACCCGACTCTGTAAGAGTCACGTCCTTGATGCAGTGCAACTCACGGCCTGAAGGTGGTCTCGTTTGTCAGGAGAGGAGAGGCGGTAGAGGTGAACTGATGTGAGCGTGGCGTGAAGAGTTAAGATAGCTGAAAGCAAAGTCAAATCCCGCACCAACGCAGTCGAACAACAATGAAAATGTTTGTTGTCTATATGTGGCCTATGATTGGCTGGTGAATCATTTTGGTCCAGTGTGTCTGTCTGCTTCCCGCGGTGACACCGAATCGACTAAACACAAAAATAAGAGCGATTCCTGTTTTGCTTCGTGTGCCTTCAGTGACTCTTTCTGCATTCAACACCGCTGGCACAATGCATCAGTCTTCTCTTGTTCCAACAGAAGGCAAATCTCTCAGGATTTACAAAGCCATCCAATCTGGATGCAGAAATAGCTGCAGAGGGCGTGATAATTCAAGGGAAAGAATACACAACATAATGTAACTTGTTGGAATAATTTGAAGTGAATTTCTGCAAAGATGCTCAATGGGCCATCATTTTTTGAAAGAAGCTGTGATGTAACGTTAATCTGGCAGGGTCTCTTACAAGCAGGACGAGGGATAATCGTAACTGATTTAATCTTTCTGGGCACACTAATGTGTCGCGACACAGTGGTCGGGAGTCACTGTCTTAAGTAATAGTTGTGTTTACGTGCCATGCACTCAACAGGACTTCGAACCGTGACGATGCCCTTAAGTACCGCGCAGTGCTTGTTCTTTTGACGCCTGGTTCAGACGTTTAAAGATGAACTGCTGTGTCTTAATTGCTTTTTTGCAAGCATTTGACTGTAGCCTTGGTTGTTGGTCTGTTGGTGTTTACTGGAATGAAATGACAATCTACACTTTTAAGCCCTGTAAGACATGGCGTGGAAGCATGGGCACACTTGCATACGTGCGCACACGCTTACACACACACTTTCGTATTTCAGACAATTACATTAATTTATGCAGCATTCAGAGATTAAGCAGAAATTTAGGTTTATTTTGACTGTGGCTCATTTGAACTTAGATTAAGTGTAGGTTTGGACTGTGCCATTTGTTTGTAGAGCGCTAAGACGTTCCACAACCACTTTTACAGTGCACTGGTTTGGAATGAGGAGAAAAGCTTCATTGGCATTGCCATGGCAACCAGTGATCTATAATAGACAACTTGTAGGGGTCTATAATCATGACGGTGGACCCGCCAGATGCCTCTAAAGTTGTCACAGATTGAGATGTTTACAGCAGACAATTTGTCAGAGATTTAACGTGCCGTTATACAGACAGAATACAATGTACACAACAGAGAAAAGATCTGAAAATTAAGACATTGTAGTAAAATTCTAAATCTGTTGAAATGATCATAACTTATATGATACAGTAGACAGATAGATAGATAGATAGATAGATAGATAGATAGATAGATAGATAGATAGATAGATAGATAGATAGATAGATAGATAGATAGATGTTCAAAGCTTGACAATTTTCATATTCTACGTACACCTTTTCCTTCAACCTGTTCTGCTTTCTAGTAGAAAAGGCTACTTTCTATTCCAACTTCATTGTCTTATTATCTCCCCATTTGATCTTTGTTCTGCCATTATTTCCATTCTGATAGAATGCCCCGTTCTTCCCCCTTTGAATTCAGCTCCTCTCCTCTCCTCTCCTCTCCTCTCCTCTCCTCTCTGGCCTAGTGTGTCGGATCTCTGATGTCTGACATTCAGAGATTCCCCCTCGCGCTCTCAGAATTATTGAATATGTCTGCTGGTGCGTTGCCCATGGGCGCTGTCACACGTTGAGCAGCCTGGAAGTGTTTTCACTGCGCGCGGCAGGACTTGTATTCAGCAGGCATATACTGTAGCATTGTGTATTGGTGGAAGGCATACTAATTCACTATGACACCGCTGCACTGTAGTATGTTTTATTTGAGTTGTGATATTAGAAAATAATGAGGTCAGAGGACATTTCTCAACAATTAGTCTCACAGGCCCCGATGCATGTGCACTTTGTTTTTATGGAACACATAATAAGGAGTCAGTCTCCACACTGACACCTGTAATAGCTTAATAGCTTCCACTCTTGTGGAAGATTACAAGATTTTGTCGCTCACAATCTCTGTTCCATTTCATCCACTATTGATGAGTCACAGAGAACGCATAAATGCAGATCATTTAACTCACGTACCACCGTCAGGTCATACAGACAGTTTTAACAAATGTGAAATGTTTTTTTTGGGGGCAGGGGATTGTAAACTTCTCCTTTAAGTAAGAGAGGACATGGTTAAGATGTCCATGAAATCCCAAATATTTGGGTTATCTGATATTTTTAGAGGTTCAAGTGGGAATCAGTTGTGATGTCCACATACATTTTGGAGACAATTGATAGTAGTTTTCTGACAGTAAGCAGCGTTCAGCTTTTTTACACTTACGTTAAAGCGGTCAACCCAAACTTTTTTTTTTTTTTACAAATATGTTCTCTGCAGGCCCTACACTAGTGCCACTAGCATTCTGATTAATATTGTGTTTGTGGAATATGAGTTAAGCAACAAAATCCACCCGTCTTTAGCCATCTGTTGGAGCGGCCATTTTGTCACTTCTGTCGACTGAAAATGACATCACAGACTCACATAATAACCAAGCATGGCTCAGCTTTAGAAAACAGGTGAGCCGTGATCTGAGACCTGAGGGTCTGTGATGTCACTTTCAGTCGACAGAAGTGACAAAATGGCCGCCCCCGCAGATGGCTAAAAACAGGTGGATTTTGCTGCTTACCTCATATTTCATATTAATCATTTTGCCTTGTTTCAACTAGTGGAGCTGCATAGAACATATTCTTGAAAAAAAATATGTCGAGTTGACTTCCACTTTAAGCATTTAAGACTGTCCCTTAACTGCCTCTGGCTGTGTCATTTGAAGCGGAGGAACTGTTCCGATGTCCCTGATCTGTTCCCTCCCTTGTGGAAGGTACATTTGGTGCACACCTTCCGTCCCACATAGAATCAATCAATCTGTCTACAGACAACAGCGGCGTGATTGCAGTCTGATTAGGTCTCTATCGGGTCGGTGCTCGCCGCAATCTAATCATCAAATCGTCTCTGTGTCCGTCTTCCCTCAGTTACTACCATCATGAAATCCTGCACTGATCTTCCTTCGGTGGAGCGAATCCCCGCCTATGCTTAGCAAATATATATCAGCGTCGGATGAGCACCACTGCTGCTGCAAATGACTTTTGCCGGTGTGACTTTTGTTTCTTGCAATCTCACAGCTCTTTGACATTTGTGAGGAATGTCATACCATGACTTTAAGGCCATCAGTGAAATCAGTAAAAGTCCACACAAAAGCAAGTTAAAGTCAATGGACACAACACACAGTACCGGTAATTTAAAGCCAACACTGCCTTGCATGTAAATCCTAATAATGAACTGTGTCAGCCACTATAAAGCTGCCACAGAGGCTTGCTTTTTAAGCATATATTTTACTTGCCAGAAGCCTCTTCTAGCGGAGGCCGGGAATGATTGTTTCATGATGCACGTCCACAACATGCATTTTTAAAGTGATGCTCTGTGGCATTTTTCACTCCACTGCATATTGAATTCTGAGAGAGAGAGAGAGAGCGAGAGAGAGAGAAGAGGCCACAAGGACCCAAGAAGAGGCTGCTCGCTGGCCACCGAAGACTCATTAAAAATGAAAGATGGAGAGGAGGGCGCTAGAATAAATGCAAACACAGAGGAACACACACGACTGAAGCCCAAGAGCGATAACTCACAACCAAATATTTTTTATCTTCAGGTCAGAGGCAAAATGAGTTGGATAAATCAAGCGTGAGTGGCAGTGTGGGGGTCAAAACAACAATTCTTCTTCTTGGCCCTTTGAGCTTTTTCACGACTTAATTACAGAGGATGTATCAGCATGGAGAAGAAGTAAATGTGTGTGTTTTGGGTGTAAGCCTGCATGTTTTTTCACACTGTTTTCAAAGACACACCAGACATACGCAAAATACACAAGGGATAAACGATTGCAGCAAACCGAATATTCACTTGTCACACTCAGGTTGAAATCATTCGGTTTTGGGGGGAGGTTGTTCACTTTCATGCAAATGCTTAATAGAGCACTCGTTACCATGACAACCAAGGACGGAGCGACGGTGTTGCCAACTTATAGACTTTTCCGACTCTCGTGATAATTTTTTGAAAAAAGCGACTACTAAGACATCTTTTGTTTTGTTGGGGGGGGGGGGGGGGCAGGTGTTATTGACAGTAGATTCGGAGGAGAGTCAGCAACCACTGGCTAATTTGTCAATAATTGCTTGTATCTATTTTTTTAATTTTGTGTTTCAAAATAACACAATGTGAATTGACATTATTGTAGCTGACCGTCAATTCATTTTTAATCTCACACACACCACCTGCTCTTAATAGATTTAATTTTTGATAATACATTTTTCAATGCATGTATAAAAGATGCACTATCCTAACCAAACCACAAAGAGTTTGAAGCAAACAACAAAATAACCACATACTGTATTTCCCCCCTGTGCAAAGAGCTCTCCTGCATAAAAATTACCATTCAAGGACGGCACAAAACTACTGTACAAGACATCAACATTAAGTGCGAAAACTAATTTTGTTCATGCTTTCACGAATATCAACGCACTAAAAAATGTAATATTAAGGTACTATGTTTGTCCTGCATCTCATTCCAAATTCGCAAACAAATATTAGGCCTTCTGATGGTGTAATATATGGCAGTATAAGACTCAGTGTACGTGACATGTCTGCGATCTAGTGGTGATTGATTGCATATTTCACATTTTGGCGGATTCGCATATTTTTTCCCAATATTTTTGGATTTTTCCTTTTTCTTTTCTGGAATTTAACGTATACTGAATGTTTCTCAGCAATTTTTAAGTGACATTTTTTGAGTTTGTTGAATAAAAAAAAAAAAAGAGCAAATTGGTCCATGGGCCTCACATGCACTATGACCAAAGAAGCAGTGAAACATGTTTTTGAGAAGTGTTGGCGATTGAGATTGCTTATAGAGACACTGCCATGCTATAACAAGGATAAGTTCAAATAACAGCACTGCAAATCAATTTTGCTGGTTAAATTAAAAGCGTTGATCAATTTCGTCTCTATATTAAAAGGAATCCGTTTTAAGGCTTCTGCCTATTGAGGACCTCTGCCTTCAAAAGTCATCGGAAAACAGGCACTGCTTGCTGGAATAATTGTACAAATGCATCTTGACGTTAAATGGCAACATTTGTCATGTGCAAAGGTGCCACCTCACAGAGCCAGCTGGTAAAATACGGAACATTAACTTTATAGCTCCTTTTCCGTCATGCCTGTGGGGCGTAGAGGGGAAGAATTGAAAATAAAAAGGAAAGAAACGGACTGTGTGAAGACTAGGACATGAGCTACCACTGTAACTTTCACCAAGGTGAGCGTAAATAACCGTGAACAGAATCCCTCTGGGAGGTGTTATTTCCCTAATGTGATAAATGGATTTAATAATCAGGGAAGGTTAAAGCGAAAGTTGAATGAAGCTTGTGCAATAAAGAGACTTACCACAGACATTTATCACTCTTTTTTAAAAGCTTTAATTCTGTACGCGTGCAAATAAAGCTTCGTTATTTGGTGAATCAATCATCCAAAGCCCTTTGAACATTTTCACCCAACGCTACAAAAAAATAAATTTTTAAAAAATATGGTACGAAGATGTTACCAGGATGTATAAAGTGCTGCTTCGTCACTTCCTGTCACCGCTGATTCAACTGCTACGCCGGCTCTTATGAAAACCTTTTATCACTCTGGCTTATAGTGACAGGAGTTTCCTATACTAAGATTGCTCGCAGCCCCAAATGGCATGAGGGGAAAACACAACATAACATACAGATAAACAAAAATAAGTCATGGGGGAATTTGCCAGAAAGTCAATAATGTTGCATTAGGTTCAGATTCGGCAGCAGAATAAACAGACAGTGAGCTCCTTGGGGAAATAAGAGGATGCTGTGAGCCCTTCAGCCTCCATTCAAGGTGGAAGGTAAAAATCATGAACTAAGAGAGGAGCAGCTGTCCTGCCTGTTGCAGCAGATCATCCGGACCTTCGGGGTGAATTCTTCATAGCCCTGGGGACGCAACAAACGCGGGCTGTTTCCGCTTTGTTGTGATGTGTACGAACATGTATTAACATGCCTTGTTGACAACTCATACCTGGGCTGAACCCCCGAGAGATGAATAGTAATGTCCTGTCGGAGATTGTGCACCATCATCAAGAGATGCTCACTATGGATTGGAGGACAATTGAGTGCAGCACAGACCGAGACACTCTCCCATCTCAAATGATGTAGGGCTGTGCAATTAATCGTAATGAAATTACAAGTACGATTATTACACTCCACGATTACAAAATTGGCATTTTGTTTGGAACTTACATAATTATAGTGTTTCAAAGAAATGTATTTGACTTTATATTTTTTACATTTAAATATTTTCCTTTATACATTTAAAGAGTTTTGTACCCAAAAAATAAATGAATTATAAATAAATTATTACCAAAATAATCGTGTTTAGTATTTTTTTTTCTTAATCAAGCATCCCTAAAATGATGTGTCCGAAATTAATTGGAAACCAAGTATGGATAATTTGGCTTGCTTTTACAATTACTCCTTAACAAACCACGGACTAGCAGGTGTGAAACATTTTTGCGCTTGGCAGAGGTAATAACGTCATATTAAGCCCTTTTGAGGACTCATTCATGTTTGCTAGTAGTGACTGTTATTGGAGAAATTCTCCAATTATTTGAGTGGTATCAGTTGATATTGCTGCATGTTGCATGTATTTTCTCAGTCGCATTTGATAGTGCAGGGCGGGAATACCATTAATGTTGTGTTCCAGTGAGTGCAATTCAGCTTACTGGTGGCAAATTGTATCACTTAATATCACTTAAAATAGGCGTAATGCATTGCCGCTAAATGAATTCTTAAAATGTCAGACTTGTTTTAGGTGTTTGCATTTCAATATCAGAACAGTCATCGTGTATTCACAAAACATATGTGAGGGCTCACCATAAACGGCACGACTAAGCAACATGTTTCCAAGCTTCCTACATCATCCCAGCAGCATTAACTGGGACAGCAAGGCAAAGTGTCATCTTAACTAAGATGACGCCACGGTGAAGCCTGGCAGACGATTGCCGGCACTAATGGAGCGGCACACTCCGCCGCACAATGTTAGTGATGGTCACGAGGGATAACAGCATGAAGGCTGCCAAAGACTCCCAACTCTGCACTTTCCTGCACTCAGCAAGGACAACAAACTGAGTCTGAGACCAAGACTATCATTACATCGTGTTTAAGCAAAGCATCAAAGGATTATTTGTACAGACTCCTGCCGATACTGACCGACTCATCCTGCGGATTAATCTTCACACAGCACCAATAAGTTTCGTGTTGGGAGGCAATTTGATTTCCACTTGAGCTCAAGAAGCAACTGCGCTGCGGGAGCTGAACGGTCCTCAGCCGAATGCATTTATCTGAAACAAATGGGTCTGGCCTGGATATAACAAGCGCTCCGGAGAGCAGTGCTTTCAGCTTCTGCATGAAAGCTCCACTGCTTTAGTGATTTATCAAAGAAACCTATAAAATGACTTTTG
Organism: Filicampus tigris; assembly: GCF_054856515.1. NCBI lineage: Eukaryota > Metazoa > Chordata > Actinopteri > Syngnathiformes > Syngnathidae > Filicampus > Filicampus tigris. The sequence continues at coordinate 18,308,785 of NC_141225.1, read as the reverse complement.
GAGGGGTTTTTATTTTCTAAAGTAATTTTATGTTTTATTTTTTCAAAATCAACAGAGGGGATTTTAATCCTGGTGAGCAGTTTGTGGTCATAATCGCCCCACCCCCGCCACTTTCATTTCATGGCCAGTTTAAAACCCCACATGAATGAGAACACAACTATTTCAGCCAATTATAATTAACTCCCAATGGAGGAAGTGTGCCTAATTGATTTTCTAACCTTCCCACCACAGTTAATCTATTTGGAGATGCTGCTTCCAGCACTGATTAATAGAGACTGGGCTAACATTAGAAGGAAAAGTGAAAGTGGCTATAAAAAGGCTCAGTAATAATATAACATACAGTATGAGGCATTCTTTGCATTTAAAATGTAACATTAAAATTGTTCAAGCAGCTGCTGAAAAGCCTAATATTTTAAATGGACAATTTACACACACACATCTTTCACAGGTAAAAGCCTCAAGCCCCATCTCTTTTTTGGACTGGGTTAAAATAATATTTTCTTTCCTTTTTTTTTTTTTTTTTTAATTCAAGTCAATTGATATAATTGGATTGCACCCAATATAATTATACACAATCTTCCTGTTGGTTTCTTGACCACCAGATTCAATCTTAATTTGGGGACCTTTTTCCTGTCAAAGCGCCATTTCAGTTTTTATAAAGTCCCAACGAACTTTCAACTTTTGTACCGTTTCTTTCTCTATTTGTAGAATTGCATAGCGGGCCAGTTCGAATGCATTTGGGGTTATATACGGCCCACACACCAATGGTTTCCCACCACTGATCAAATACTGGGTTATTTCTATCATTCAAATTTAGAATACTATGACTGAAAATCCGAACAAAATCAAGAGTCAAACAATTTCACTCCCAATGAACAGTGCATATTTTACATGCAAACCTTAAAAAGAACTGAAACTTACCATTTCCAGATAAATGATTATCCAGCTCACCGTGTTCTATAGCGAGCGCCGCGTTAAGTTGAACGTAAAGTCCCAAGTAGTGCAATAGCCCCACTATGCCTCTCATTGCTTTCAAATATGTCGACGAGTGCGAAGGAAATGTCACATCAGGTGGTGAGCATCAGTAGAGGAGCTCCGCAGCGAAGAAACCGTCACGGTCATGGAACTGAACAGTTGTCTACGAAGCGACAAGCCGTGGCACTATTCTGCTGCTCTGCTCGTGGACGTGACGACGAGGCAGGGGGCGGAAGGAGACGCACAAAGGAGGACCGGTGAAGCGGCTATCAGTGGCAGCCAATTACGCGGAGGGATCGCAAACCAATCCTTGCAAATGGTTGATTCCTGCAATTATCAAACAGGTCTCTAATCACCGTATACTTTATATTTGAAGTTGCTTATTGAATTATATAATCACGAACGAAAATGGATTAGAAACTACATTTTTTCCCAGGAAGGTAAATGGAATATATTGTTTGAGTATCTCATAAAAGTGAGTACTCTATACAATATATAGCTACCACTATCTCACAAATGAGTTACACATATAGGCCTACTAAACGTATGCAAGCAAGCGGAAAAGTTTCTACAATGGCGACACTGCTATTGATTAAAGGCCACCTTAAAGTTTACAGCGACCAATCATAGCTCAGCTTCAGAAAACAGGTGAGCTATGACTGGTTGTACCTGAGCCCTGAGCAGTTGTGATATCCTTTTCAGTCAACAGAAGTGACAAAATGGCCGTGCCATGAGATAGCTAAAAAGAGGTGGATTTTTCTGCTTAACTCATATTCCACAAACGCAATATTAATCAGAATGCTGTGTTTCAACTAGTGGGCCAGCTGTGAACATATTCTTGAAAGAAATATGTTTGGGTTGATTTACTCTTTAAAACGGAAGCGGATTAGAGTTTAGTTCTTCATGGACCATGCAGTTATATGAAGATTTTTGATTTGAGGTATTATAATTGATCTACCTTATTAAGGTGAATAACGTCATGTTTTGCAGAGAACAGAACAAAGTACAACAAATGGTACCACAATTAATATCAAATATTAATAAGTAGGCCTAAATGTCGACAATAACCAGAGGCATTTGAACTTGTGGCCATTAATCAGTTTGTTTTCTCAGACTGTGGGAGTGATTAGATGCCAACACCTGCTGTATTCTTGTTATGTCGCCAAAAGAAAATTATTTGTTTGAGGCTCATGTGAGAAATTTAAGGTGCCAAGATTGCACCTTCCATGTACTGTAGCCTCATATTCAGATACAAAATTAGAGCCAAAATAGAAAAGCCTTTCCTGAAAAAAGTCTTAGCAGTCTGTGGGAGGAAAAACAAAATGTTCTTGTGTGACTGCTCCAAGCATTTACTCTCTGTGCTCTGTTGCTGGTATCAGGTGAGGTGAAGAAGATAATTAATGCTTAAATAGGAGCAAATCTGACCATGTCAGTCCCACATTCCAACATTTTGTAGAAAGTCTTTTCAGAAGGTTAAACTGCTGTAGCAAAAAAAAAAAAACAATCATGAAATGTCATTTACCCACCCAAGAGCATTCATGAGCATGGGACCTCAATGCTCGTTCTCAAGTGGAGCAAAGTGTTTTCACAGCTCACAGAATTCATCACTTTGCGGTGAGACAGATGGTTAGCCAGCCGCTCTCCTCTGTCACTGTCATCTCGCTGACCATTTAGGAAGAATTATATGATGGCCGAAAACGTGGCATCATTTCCTGGTTGACTGGATATGTTTTTGCGCTTCAGTAAATCTTCACTGTTCTTTCCTGGCACAATTGTAACTGGCTGCTGGTGAAAAGCGAGGATGTCGGGGTGCGTGCCGGCAGCAGCAGCTGCGCCACATTGAGCATCTCTCTGCAGGCTGCCTTCCTCCCGAGGCTAATGAAGCTTGACAGAAACATGCAATGAATAGAGATAGAGCAGCTTGTGTGCTGATGAATGTATTGTGCATCATATTTGATGAAACGGTGCAGAATTCAAATGTCTCATGCAGAGCTTGAGTCATGTCTCTTGCAGAGATGCTGGTGTAGGACAAAACAATCAGAGTCATTTATAGATGAAAAATTGAATACACATTTTTACCTGACAATTTCCTCTAAGATGAAATAACTCAGCCCCCAATAGCTTTGGGAACTCATATACGATGCGGTGGTTGGTGAATGGGGAGCCGGACAAGCGGTTTGTATTCTTGCTGTCAAGCAAAGCGTTAATATGCCAAGCTTATTACAGCAAGCTTTTTGCACACGAGGAGATTTAATTATCTTCCTAGGTTCACACTCTCTTCAGCCTTTGGCATTTCTGCACAGTGGGCACAGATTGCAGTCCACTGATTTTTAATCTTCTCCTAATTTTCATCAGTAGCTACAGCAGACTCAGGTGCTTTAAGTTCACTTGCTTTCACGGCCTTCCTATTGACAGGTATTGTAAATGGCCAACCTTTGGATGTTTTAAAGAGCACGGTCCAGACCCACCTTTTTCATTTAGATTTTAACAAGCATTTGTTTATTGTATTCAGGCACGGAATGGTCCATCTGGAGCATCGTGAAAATTCCCGGTGGGCCGCAAAGGGGCACTATTGAGCGACAAGGACGCAGTATCCGTATATACTCTGCCATTATTTATATTAACTCATTCAGTGCCAAAGTTTTTCAGACCCTCTATGAAATGACATAAATATGTCATTGGCATGGAATGAGTTACCTACATTTTTAAAGATTGGACTTACAACTTATCTGAATGCAAAATGAAGCCGTAGAAGAAAACACTTTGATTCTTACAGTCACTATCCCTCATAAGAATTTCTTTCACATCATAACAAACAACTAGAATAGCTGAGAAGTCATTGTTTGGCATACCATCCACAGCCATGGTTCCATGAAATTAAATCCATGCACACTCAGAATCTAGCTCAACACATTCATAATACAAGCAGAAGCAAACCTTAAATATATTAGGATCTGTTATTGATATTTTAAGCACTTTAGCTTCATTGACATTGAAGTGCTTTATAAATAAAGTGTGATTGAATATTTGATAGATTGATCAGCCATACGCCAGGCATGCTTTGTAGAAATGTAGTTTAATTCACAGCGCCTTCGTAGGATTCAATCAATAGCCTACTTGTTTATCCATGCTACATTTAACATTCCATGTGCCCTAATTGATGGTTTATTTTATAACAAGGTATGTGCACTATTTCAATAAGAAAAACGTGATTTAGTCCACCCGAACAAAAAAAAAAGTGATTTCTTGTATGCAAATCTCAAGCTTCATTTCCACAGGACTGTTGCAGTAAAGTCTTCAAACAGATGGTGTTTTATTCCAGTGGGAAGTTGTGCAAGCTAACCCAATAAACGGACATGCTCCCCTCTGGCAAATATGAACAAGTGCTCAGCTGCAATGTGGCCAGATGTTAAAATCGCACAATCATGAGAGCAATAGAGGTGATTAATTATGAAAAGCTATGGGGTGAAAAGCATTTAAAACCTTTTTATTAAGTGTTCAGCTTCATGGGCTGGATGCCTCCATTGCTTCAAATGAACACGCACATCCTTATTCCTTATCAGACCACACAGTAACCTTTGAATTCCACTTAATTACAGTAAATCTTGTCTTACTGGTGTTATGTGTTGTTTAAATGTATCTACCGGTAATCATATTCTTTCGATGTTGTGATTGATGTGTACATGATGTTTAACCTGCTGGCTTCTTGACCATTTCAAAAGTGATGTTCTATCACAAGCGGTCTTTTACCTGGTTAATTAAAGGATAAATGATAATAGTTGCATGCATCAGCTCCACCTAACTCGTTCATCTTTTCCGGACCTCTCAAAGGGTAACTTTGAATGGTGCCTTGCGGTCATTCTGCTGTGGTCTTCTCAGATCCCAGCTAACAACATTGCTCACTGTCAAAGGAGCCAAAAGTAAGCCGACATGGGGCATCTAGTTCCCATCTGGCCTCAGGCCCAGACAGGAGCATGATAGTTGGCATTTGTGTGGTTGCTTAATTGCTTCATTGCGGATTCTAGCATTCTGCTCTCCAGGATGAACGCAACAGACAGCTGAATGTTTCATAGAAGCTGAATGGAGACTCTTGCACTAAGAAGGAGATATACCTGGCTTATAGAGCCATATAAATCCAGGAAGAATTAAATGGTCATAGACGATAGCATCATTTGAGTACAAATGTGAATTTAATCATTTTGATCAAATATTTATCACAGCCGGAACTAACAGATTACATTGGCAAGTTAAACTGTTTATTCATATTTTTGATGAAACCCTCCAAATATAAATTTGAATTTATTGTTTATAATTTTAAAGAGAGACGTGCACACAGTCAGAAAGCTTGGTCGGAAATGTTGTGTTTTTGCTGGAGTTTTTTTTCAACACAATTACCCAAAATGTAATGGGCTCTTGAATCTCACATCAGATTTGTTTTCACTTAATCTGTCACCGGGTCAGACAGAAAGACAAACGAGGGCAGTTTAAAACATAACCTCATTGGTGGAGGTAATGATGCTACAAGTCTCAGCACTAATAACTCTTTCTTTCTAAAGTAAACACATTTAAACGTCAAAGATTTGCATTTCCTGTCATGGAGAGCCGAACTTACACCACTTCCGTGTAAGAATCCTACAAGCCCTGAATTATGGATACATTGTCATAGTGTTTGCATTTACAATGGGCTGTAGGTGGCCATAAAAATGCCAACGCGGTGACAATACTATTAGCACAGATGAGCTTTGAACGTTAAAACTGAGGTGATAATTTCCTGAGGCATGCAGTTCTGCTGACATTCTGATTAGCCTGCGCTTCGAGGTATTTAATGACCTGCCACAGGGGCTAATCCATTGCATGGACAAGATGAGTCTTTCCTCATTGGGCTGCAAGATCCTCTCAAGCTTAACAAGAATACTGTTGAGGTATACGGTATCACAGTCAGTTAAAAATATATATTTACTGCATATATAATTATATGGGGGAAGCACAGTGACTAATTGGTTTGCTATCCTGGCTAATAGCATGAAGGTCCAGATTTGTAATCTTCCTCGGGTCTTCCTATGTAGCGTTTACAGTTTCTACTACAGTGCCAAAATGCATTCATTATGTTAAGTGAAGCCTTTAAAGTGCCCTTATTAAACAATGGCCTCTGGACTAATGCCTCAATGAATCACCGGTGGTATGCTCCATCGCCTTAAAAGAAGGTTAAAAAGAAACAAATGACTTAAAACTTATAAGCAAAAGCATGAACAATTATTTTAGTATTTTACATAAAAAACGGTTCCGCAAGATCACATTTAAATTCAACCTCATGTTTAACTTATAATTCTGTCTTCTTCTTTAGCTCATTTATGTGTCAATCGGCAGTTGGAATGGGGAGCTCAAAAATCTTGGAACTTTGCTTCCACTATCAAAACATAGCTGCCAAATGCAAAGTGTGACAACAAAAAGAACGCACACAATGCTGTCCGAGGCCTGTGGTAAAGGTGAAGGGCGAGGGAACATGAAAAAAGGTGGTCAAGGTTAAAAAAATGCTAGAATTGAGAGGCGGTGAAGCAAGTGGAACAAATCCCTTGATGGGGCTCATCAAGGGATACGTTCCTGTTGAGCGAAGCTTTGGAAGCCCAGAAAAGGTGCATGGCAGCTAACTCGTCCAAGCTGTGATGTTGGTGATGCCAATGCGGCCAGTACCAACACAATACTCCACCTCCAGTTCACACACCGACATAAAAACATGAGCATGAATGTCATTGCATTGAATTGCAATACTGGCGCTGTCTCAACAAAGCTATGATGTTTTAAAGGTAGTTTTTATCTCTCACACACAACCATCTTGCTGCATGCCAATTTTCAAACCTGGTCTAACATTTGGCACTTCCACGGCAATGTGCAAGAATTCATCCTCCACTCTGGTAAATGTGTTTTCAGACCACTCCATAAAATAAAAGGACCACTGTTTCAGCTGCAGTTAGACAGGGACTTAACCCGAAAATGCAAAACCAGGTGGACACTGTGGAATATAGAGAAGTGCCCATACTTGCCACCTACAACTCTTCTAAGACATGAATTAATTATCTTACAATGACTACCGTAGCATACCTGTTTAACGCTTAACTCATTCACTGCCAGACATTTTCAGACATTCTTTTACACTAACATGTGGAAAAAAAAAGAAAAAAGTATAAATAAATTCCTGGGATTGAATGGAAGGACTGTGAAAAGACAAATAATTTCGTCAATGGCAGTGAATGAGTTAATGTTGAAGGTGTCTAGTAACAGTAACGGTAGTCAACAAAAAATTTGACATCAAAGCAGACTAGTAGTACCAACCTTCTTACTGTATATTGCAGTCACCTGCTGTTTACCCAGAAGAGCTCAAAGTGTATTCTTTGCAGTCAGCAAACCATCCTCTAATCTACACATGTGAGATTAAAAAAAAAAGCCATGCAAGCCTCCCCAGGGCTTTAAGGAGAGTTAATACCTTCCACCGCACAATTTCATAACATAAAATTCCAATTTGTGCATCTTTAAAAATATAAAACTTTGGTGAGAATTTTTGTGAATGTATTTATTCACTTTTTACTCAGGTTTCCTTCCATGCATGTTCCAAAAATATAACTGTGTAGTTAATGGAAGCCTCTAAATGCCACATGCTAGCTGTGTTAGCTGCCATGCTAAATGGCTAAGAACAATCTTAGGTGCTGTATATCAAAAGCTTTAAAATCAATTTGTCTTGTTCTGTTGACATGGGTTGCATTGATTTGAGTGACAGACTCAATTAGGGCTAAATACACAGAAATAATATGGGGAAAAAAACAGAGCCTACATTACGTCAACCTTTGAAAAGACCAATTATCTTGATTAGGCCATGTCACTTCTACTGTGTGTCTACTGTGTTTATAGTGGTGCAGCACTCTGCACACCTCCTTGAAGAGTTGACTTTCCCCATGGGTACAGTAAACAAATAATACAGTACGACACAGATTTAGATTTTGGCATGCCCTTGGTGTCAATAAGAACACTTAAGCTATCTCTTCCCCTCCGCCCCCATTCGGTCTCTGCCCATCGCCTGTCCAGCTTCATCAAGATGAAAGTATGGCAGACAGCCCAGTGTTAAACAGTGTCACTGATGGGGGTCGTGACTGCCTGCCGATGAGACCGCCGTTATAGATGAGATCATTGACTTTAGAACCGTAGCCACAGTAAAGAATGAACATTCTGATCAACTTGGAAAGATTTGCGAGAATGATGGTGCTACATTCTTTTTCCCCAAAAGCTTTGCTTAAGTAGAAATGATCAATTAAATGAAAATTGAAAATTGTAGGATATGACCTACTATAACAATAAAGCTGTGTACAAAAGAAATAAAGTCTATTTTATGGATATGACAATATACATACATAGAAAAAATGGCAATTCATTAGACTTCCAAAATGTCTGGTATTAGCTTAGCTTTAGCAAGTATTCCCGTTGATAAACTCACTTCACGGGTAGGATAAAGGAAAATTGCCACCCAAAAACACAACAAGGTACACTTGAATTGCGGAATCACACGTTTAAAACCTTGCATTTTCAAAAGTTTTGCTACCTGTCAAACAAGTCTAACTAAGCTGCTCTCTTTATGAAAAATAGGGGGTGCTATAACACAAAGTAATAAAACCTAATAAAAGAAAATGCTGTTATACTTTGAAGATATGAAGTGGTAAAGTGAAGGATTTGGGTGAAATACAAACAATTCATTGTCAACATAAAAGAAGGCATGAAATATTTCCTGTCTGTTTTATCACCTTTTCAACTAAGGGCAAAATAAAGGCATTTTGTAAGACTATCATATTGACCATGATTATGATTCTCACTGCCAACATTGCAATGGTTTGTACAGCATTCATATAACATTTCACTTGAGGTTAATTTTGTCGAACCAGTTTGCGACATACACTCAGACGCGCACAAAGCACAGTGGGGAAAAGTGCAATTACTGCATCGTGAAAGTTACGGACCTTAAGAGGCTTGTGAACTTCTTGTGGACTGTAATTGTCTGACTGCCGAAGGAGAACAGGTGAAGCTTCTATATTTATTTTCTTACTACAGACATTTTCAGTTCCTTTTAACACAGAACACCACAGGTTAGATCGACATTTTGAAATTCAACAAATTTTGTGTTAGTCTTATTATTTTTGTAGCAATGACAAGTATAATACAAGACAAATTTTGGTTGCGCAACATTCGTCCAGTAGATGCCCTCGGTGCTTCTTCCTAAACCTTTTTCTCATTTCGTATGCATAAGACATTTTCATCAGTGAGTTGCCTTGTATTGGGTTTGAATTTGCTGTGTTTTTTGAGGGTCGAATTCTGTGTGAGTACAACGGGTCATGCGTTGCTTTTCAGTTCACAGTGTTCATTTTGCAGCTACTGGTAACATGCCAAATTGTCATTGACTTACAGCTAATGCAAATATAAAGCTACTCTGTATTTAACTACTACTCTGTATTTAACTCATCTTCTTAGTTATTGGCACAGTGGCTTGTGATGGAACCCAGGCTTTAAAGGAGATATTTATGCTTTTAGCCCCCACTATTTAAAACCATTCCCAGGTGCCTTGATAACAGTGGCATGCTGTGGTCAAAATAACTAAAGAATTGAAGACATATTTGTAATGCCTATTTCTTTCAATGGATAAATTAGCATTTTTTTAGGGGCGTATCTGTTTGATGCAGTGAGCCAGCCCTTACCATGCCCCAATACTGCTGAGCCAATGGGCGAGTTCTGCTTTGTCTGCTTGCATCTATTGTAAAAGCGAAAGCAGAGCTGATAATGTTGAAAAGCAGTGAGTGCTCGCTACCCTCGATCATCTTTCTGGCTGACGCATGCCCTTAACTCATCGACCTGTCAGCGCCTCTTTCCCTTCCCATCCACAGCTAACGCCTCCCTCCCTGTGACACACTATCATTTTCCCCTCCAGCAGTTTTCGATATAGATTTTGATAAAGCCAGCATGGTCTTAACAGAAGGTGCTGTAGCAAATCTTTGAACTTGCTGTGATAGCACAGTAGCCGTTTTCTTGAGAGGTTTTTTCATTTTGACCCTCAATCAAAACAACTTGGCTGAGCAGACAGACTCACATAGCCTGAACAGCATAATGTTTATTTTGTACTACTCCTTTTAGATCTGTCTGCGGGTATAATTTAATCCCTTTAAAGAACGCATATAGTTGTAGGTATAGTCACTTTATGTACAAAGTATTACGTGCATCATACGATAAAGTAGTAACGTGCAGTGAATGGGGTGATTTATGCATATTGTCACATGCCAAACTTCTGCAAACAAGGCAAACTGGTTTCCTTTTGTTACATGTCAGAACAGTGACAGAGACTCTGACAAGTGTGCTTATGTTAAGAAGTATAGGGAGAGGCAAAGGCACATAATAACAAGTGAACCTTTAGCTATTTGAAACATTCCCTTCACTGCTGAGCAAGACAAAATAATTGGTGTTTAGAAACTGGCATTGATTGATGTCTTAACAGGGAATCTGCATGGAATGCTACTGCAAAAATTAAACGGCATTTACAGAGAATTGCACCATATCCAGTGTGCGTTAGACACAGAGGACAATGTGCCGAGGAGAAAAAAAATCCCAATTTTTAGAAACGTCCAGGCAGTACAAAGGGCGTGTTAATCTTAACTTGCTCACCAGAGCAACATATAACCGTGAATTTGTCAGCCTCTCCCTGAACAGTGTCACACTTCCATGTTTGCCCTTTGTTGGGAGAAGCTAAACATGTCATTTGTTACTGCAATAGAAAATTCAGCAGACCACAAACGACACAAATCTGCCTCTGAAATAGAAAGCTACGCCTGGTAGAAGTCTTGAAACACGAGGAGCTAGCTCTGCAGTGAAGAGGGCAAACCCTGCACAATTATCCATTCTTCAATTTGAATATATTTATTACCTGATAATATAATTACTCATTCAATCGTTTAAACCAGTTCTGCTGATGTCAAGTGAGAGAGGAAGGCAGCACTATGTTGTGATAATCAACACCTCAACCTCATGACAGAAGAAATATTCCAACCATTACTAACATGAGACGCTCATTTCATCAGGTGCTCGGTTATTGGGATTGTTGAACCATTCTTTCAATTGAAGCAAGTCCAGAAAAAAAAGGCTATCCTATCCAAGTTGTTGTTGAGTTCTTGCTACTTGGCTTGCGCTACCTGGAATGTAAATAGCCTATTACTTCAATTTGGCCATGGCTGGCTAATTCATTTTCATTTCATATTTGTTTGTGTGACGTTGGGTAAAAAACAACCATTTAAAGTACAATTGGCTGTATGCCACATGTGCATATTGCACAGTGTACAACCAATTAGTTAGCTGGTTAGATTTCTCTAATACATGATTTCAAAGTCTAGAGGGAGCTCAATGCTGAAAACTGTGGCTAAAAACTTGATGCTGTTGATGATGATGTTTTTCCAAAGTTGCATTTTAAGTCTAGGTGTCTAACGGGTGGTGAAGATTTTACTGAATACTCTAATGAATAATTACAACATGATATTCGCTCACTATCTTAATGTAATGCGGTACAGTTCTACCCCACGACATACCCTTACCACAACACTGAGAGTAAAGTTGTGCGTGGAAAAGTGGTGGAATTAAAATTAAACCTCACATGAGAAAAAAATCAAAGTATTAGGGCATTACTTTACCATTTACCATTTTAGCATTTTGCTATTAATGAACATTTGACAAGTGTCTCAATGATGGAATTTTGTCAAAGGAAGCCCATGACCCAACAATTTATGAAATACCCTTTGAGTATCAACATTAACCATGCGTGACTATTTAAAGGGCACAAAGGACATTGACACAAATGTGAGTGTAGATCGTATCAGGACTGCTCAGCTGTTCCCCATTTATCCATAACCACCTTTGTTAACATGGATTTAGCTTACAAAGTTTACCATTCTCTTGAACATCGATCAGTTCCTAATAGCAGAATGGTTCAGTGTCAGACCTCCGGGCAAAGACACTCGGTCTCCGCTTGAATTCACCATCCATCAGCGCAGATGTCACAGGCAGCACTTGTGGAAAAGAGGAATTTTTTGTTTGCAGCAAGCAAGAATGCGTAACTGATATGATTGCAGAAGAGTTTACATTTCCAGCAATACACGAAAAGGAAACGCAAAAAAGACTCAACTGTGTGTTTGGATGTATTTATTACAATTTCAGAAGTCATCACTCATATGGTATTTCTACGAGGGCCTTTCCAAATAGTTTTAGGAACTCTTGATGAATGATGAATGAAATTTTACAAATACACCCTGTGAGTCCGCGGCACAACTGTTGACGGTGTAAGACAATGGACCATTTTGCCTGTTGGTTGATGTTGAATCGCACACTGAAGGCAAGAGGGACTGTTCTCTTTCTTAAAGGTATCTTCTGGAGCTGGTCGTGGACACACTGGACTTTGTGATCGTACCACCGTAACCAGCACTGCTGCCACCGTAACCACCAGCCATGCTGCTGCCACCGAAACCACCAGCCATGCTGCTTCCACCGAAACCACCAGCCATGCTGCTGCCACCGAAACCGAATCCACCGGCGGAGCTGGAGCTGGAGAATCCTGAAACAGAAGAAACAATATTTGTATTTGTTTGTTTGTGAATTTTTAGTGCAACAACTGTAGTCAAGGGAAAACTTACCTCCGCCCGAAGACTGTTGCACATGGATGGTTGCGGCGGTAGGTCCAGAGAGAATTCTAATGGTTGCACATTTTAGATAAAGGATTGAATACATAATATTAGACTATTGACACAGATGTGAAATAACATTTAATATTACCAAATGTTGACCCTACCTGGTCTCCTCTCCTTCCAGCAGTTTCCTGTAGGTGGCGATTTCAATGTCCAGGGCCATCTTGACGTTCATCAGCTCCTGGTATTCACGCACCTGGCGGGCCATGTCCTGCTTGGCTCTCTGGAGGGCTTCCTCCAGATCCTTGATGCGGAGCTTGGCATCCTTCACTGCCAACTCACCACGCTCCTCAGCCTCTGCGATCTGAGCCTCGAGGCTGGCCCTCTGCCGAAAGGTTATCACAACTTGAAAAAAAAAGCTCTTTCACATTGTCTTCATGAATAAGTCAATCTAATATGTTCTGGACATTTTCTGTACCTGTGCCTTGACAGCCTCAATCTCATTCTGAAGACGGGCAATCATGCGGTTCAGCTCAGCAATCTCAGCCTTGGTTGTGCGAAGGTCATCACCGTACTGTCCGGCAGAGCTCTGCATCTCCTCGTACTGTTGTGGAAAACCACAACATCATGTATAATGCGTAGTGTATAGAGAAAAAGGTCCAGGATTGATTGTCGGCATTGCTCTCACCTTCTGTTTGTACCAGGCCTCTGCATCAGCCTTGCTGCGGTTGGCAATGTCCTCATACTGAGCACGCACTTCAGCCACGATGGCATCCATATCCAGGTTGCGGCTGTTGTCCATCTCCACAACGACAGAGGTGTCCTTGATCTGGGACTGCAGCTCCCGGAGCTCCTGCAGAACCACAGATTGTTGCAAAAGAATCAAGTCTTTGGCCAGGTTCAAACAATGGCAAAACAGCATGTGGTAAGGGCAATATTATAAAAACTATATGAAATAATTGTACTTACAGCCTCATAGACGGCCCTGAGGAAGTTGATTTCATCCTGAAGAGCGTCAGCTTTGGCCTCCAGTTCCACCTTGTTCATGTAGGCAGCATCAACATCCTGGAAAAATGATTTGGAAAAGTGTTAAACTAAGAGTTCAATGCAGCTAATGCCATCTATTTTTTTTACCTTTTTCAAGAGCACAAATTCATTCTCTGCAGCTGTGCGCCTGTTGATTTCATTTTCATACCTATTGGAACACAAGACAGTAAGCACCACATCATCCCAATACTGTCTCTAAATTAAGTTTGAAAAGGTAGTCAGAAATCCACATGGTACTATTCCTGTCAACACTCACTTTGTTTTGAAGTCCTCCACCTGCAGCTGCATGTTCTTCAGTTCTCCCTCCAGCTTGACTTTCTCGTTGCCCAGCCCATCGAGTTGCCTGCGCAAATTTGCAATGTACGCTTCAAACATGGCGTCGATGTTGGAGCGGGTTGTGGTCTGGTCCTGCAGGAGGTTCCACTTGGTCTCCAGCATCTTGTTCTGCTGCTCCAGGAATCGTACCTGGACAGACACCCCACAGAAGTTAGTTTTTAATATTAAAAGTTTATGTTTTAACTTAAGTTTAAATTTATTATGAATTAACAGGCTGTTTTATTTCAGGGAAACCATGTTTAAAATTGTATATTTGTGGTTGGTTTAGCATGATCCTTCTAGCTTTACCACCGTGGCTGTGAATTCAGCCTCCCCATGTGAATAGCCACACCCTACTGTTGCGACATTTTAACCCAGTGAGACCTTCTCCGAACACTGCTCAAGATTTTGACCGGTGAAGGAATTTACATGTCACATGCTTCAACCAGATGGTCACAACAACAGTACAAGAGTAATTATTCGGATTACGTGTGATTGTTGTTTTAAATCTGCTCACATTAGTAGCACTACAGCAATGGAGGCCTGCAGTAAAAACAGTTTTTCAGATATAATCAAGTCAAAGAAAAATCTAGTTTTCCAACCTTGTCAATAAAGGAAGCAAAGCGATTGTTGAGGGTCTTGATCTGATCCTTTTCCTGGGTGCGGACAGCCTGGATGGTCGGGTCAATATCCAGACTCAGGGGAGTCAGCAGAGTCTTGTTGACTGTGACTGCGGTGATTTGTGGAGCCACAAAGCCAGCTCCGCTTCCAAAACTACCACCAACCATTGAGCTAGAGCTCATGGAGGCGCCAGCACCGAAACCGCCAGCGCCGAAACCGCTAGCGCCGAAACCGCCAGATCCGAAACCGCCAGCGCCATAACCGCCGGCACCAAAACTGCTGCCAGCACCAAAACCTCCAGCAGAGGACCCAAGAGTGTAGCTGGTTCTGAAGCTGGATTGGGGCCCTGCAAAGGACCTCCTGGAGCCGCTGCTGGAGCCTGAGACTGAGTAGGACTTCCTGGAAATCATCTTGTAGTTGTTGAGGTGGTCTAGTGGGAGCAGAGAACTGAAGATGTGCAGGCTTCAAAGGAGAGTCTAGTCCCTCTGAGTGTCGGACTGAAAGGTGTGCTTGCTTTTATGGCCAAGCTGAGCTGATGGGGGCGGAGTGCGGACCCTCCCCATTACAACCTGTCCTCACCCTTTTACTGGCCAAGCTGACTCCCGCCCACCTTACATGCCTCTAGCTCTGAACAACAGGACTTTCCAGTCCTGAAAACACGTAAAATGTGCTTCTTCTATAAACACTGGCACTCCTTCCTTTTAAGAATTTGTCCTAAAACAAAGTTGTCATGTTGGCTGCTTATCGCCTTTCGATACTTAAAACATCAGTATGGATGCAGAAACAAATATTTCTCTCACAGCTCATAGCAATCGTATTAGATCAGCTTGCATTCAAGAAATTGTTGCAACCTGTAGGTGTGCACGTTTTGTCTAATCTGTCATCTAGTCCATTTATGAACTAATATTTACATTTCATTTGCATCATATAATGCAATGAATGTCTTTTAATCACTGGGATTTCTTGGGTATCACTCATTTTCACTGATGAGTGCAAATTTCTAGTTTTGCTACAATGCATTGCGCCCAGCTAGGAGGCAAAGAGGCCTGGCCACTCCAAAGTAAAGCCAGGCAGACAAGCCTTACCACTTTAAAGGAGTGGTCCGGTGGATGGGCTAGTATAGTGAGTAGAGATCTTGGGATTTACTAGCCTGGGCGAAAGAAAAACCGACTACGTCCGTGTTTGTTTAAGTGCCACATGTTGAGAGGTAAGAGCACCCACATGAATAAACAAAACTAAGAAGAAGAAAACTAAACAATGTAAGAGTTCTACATTGTTTTAACTCCTACTCCTCGGCTTTAGTATATGATCATTAAAAAAATAAATGTTGTCTGTGTCTAATTCGTGGGAACATTTGACAAAGTCCATAAATGGACCTAAGACAGCTATGGAGTCCTCTAAATCCAGAGAGGTTCCTGTAACATTCAGTTGACAATGAGCAACTTTTGTTCTCACATTTTGCTGATGTGCAGTGTGTTGCGTGTGAGCAAAAATGCCAAAATAATGTTCACAACTTGCAATATAAATTGTAAGCAAGTCTGTGTGTAGGTGTTCATAACTTGATACTGTAAAATACAGACATAGGGTTTTGGCATAGTTGGCTTAATACAGCAAGAAACAATTTGTGTTTAAAGCCAGTGACAGAGGGCTGTGAAATTTCTGGCTGCTTTAACATTCAGCGGGTAATGTATTGCTTTTGTCGTCACGTGTTGCTGTAATGGCAGCTCAACTGTTTGAGCAAAGTAGATGACTCTTCAAAAATGCGCATGCCTATGATTTATGCTGTCAGCCTGCCATTGCTATGTGAAATTCTGTATCCTATCTCAGTTTGCCAATTTAGATGTGTGACATGCATCCCCTCTACCACTCACTTTCCATTCCCAAGCATTGATCTAAAACTTTGTAGCAGCCACTGTCGGTTGCCAAATTTCTACCGAAATGACATTTATATTACAAGCTATTGCCATTCAAAAGTAATTAATTACAATACAACATTGCTGTCTCTGAATTATAATGCTTTACATCACTTCTAGCTTACTTTTTACTTACTAGCGCCAGACAATGCAGATTGAATTCTAAAGTAAAACATTTAACCTAAAAAAAAAAAAAGACAACAATGTCCAAATAACAGATTACAAATGTTGTTGATCTATTAGTAGTCCATTCATTGAAAATTTTTACTTTTTCACAAAATGAAAAGAATATTGTGTTGCAACATTATACCACAGAAGTGATGGACTCAATTATGTTGAATGGCTCAAGTTTATATAAGTCATTAATTCTGAAGTATAAGTGGTGGCTTTTTAATGTAATGTTTTGAGCAATTATTATATTTTGTGATAGTTTGCCCGTTTATTGGTCTGGGATAGTGCAATGAAGGAATCTGAAATTCGAAAATGGATATGAAGTTTTTTACGAGTATCTTCTGGAGCTTTTCCTCGACACTCTGGACTTGGTGACATTACCACCACCACCTGAGCTGCTGCCACAGATGCCGAATCTAGCAGCAGAGCTGGAGCTGTAGACTCATGGAACAGAAGAAAGAATATTTGCTTATGTTTGTGATTTTAAAGTGACATTGCAAATGACTGTAGACGAATGAAAATTTACCACTGGATGATGACTGCTGGACATGGATGGTTGCGTTGGAGGATGAATGCATGATTCAGGCTAATCATACAGTCATGAAATATCATTGATATCACTGAAAGTTGATCCAACTTAGTCTCAAGTAGGGGGCAATTACAATGTCCAAGGCCATCTTGATGTCCACAAGCTCCTGGCATTCATTCCCACCCTACCTCTGACTCGGAATTTCTGAGGAACAGGGCTAGCCAGTCCTGAAAAATGTTTAAAAAATGCTTTCTCTTTGATAAACACGGACATCTTTCAGAAAATAGTTTTTATGGTGGCTATTTATCGCTATTCAATCATAGTCACATCAGTATGCATGCAAGAAAAATAATCTCCTCACAGGTCAATACAATCTTATTAGAGCAGCTAGATTTGACAAATGCCAGTCACTTGTTGCTACTCGGAGGTGTGCACAATTTGTCTAATCTATTATCTCTTGCCTTCATGAGCCATTATTGAACCATCTGTCTTCAGTAGGATCATAGAATGCAAAGAATGTCTGTGACAGCATTTTATGAGCTATCACTTGGTCATCATCATCATCATCATCCCTCATTTTCAATGATGAAGGTATTTATAGTGTTGATCAAATGCACCACGCCTTAGCCAGGAGGCAGAGAGACCAGACGACTCCAGAAGAAAGCCACGCAGGCAGGCAAGGCCGATTTGGAGGAAGATCCTAAAATAATACATGTCTAATGCAATGTAAGCGGGCGCTGTAGCTGATGGGTCCATGGTGATTTAACTATGGAAGCGTCACTGAATTTGATTAATTAAACTTCTGAATTCAGTACTTCTGTTATTAGCCTGCCATAGGCATTGGGTATTGTGCACTGTATCTCATTTTACCAAGTTAGATATGTAAATTGCATGCAGGAGTTAATCGGCATTATTAGGCCTACATCAGATGCCCTTTCTCTCACTGGCTAACTCTAAGCTAGCACTGAAAAACCTCATCTTCAGAATCTCCCTACGTGTGCAACATTGCAGTGGGTGTGTCTCACCTTGAGGAATGCATTCAAATTTCAGAGTGGGAGTGCATATAAGGGTGGCCTTGCCACACCCTTGTCCTGCAACCTGCCCTGTGACAACACACACCAAGTCAACAACCGAGTCGATACAGTATGTGAATCTAATTGTGATCATGTTTCCTTGCCTTAATAGTCAGACTGTGCGCTAAGATAGTGTGATGCATTCGAAGTGTAATATCCTGTGGATGGGAGAACCCAAAGAAGCCAGGTCCACCAACCCCCAGCCTTCTGTTAATTACATAACCCTGCAAAATTCTGAAATTCCTTGCCACGAATCAATGCAGGGAAACAAGTTCTCCAGCTTGTCTTGAATGCTGCTGCTCAAGTGCCGTGTCGAAAAAGAATGAGGGAGCCCATTGGCCCTGTAGTAGCTTCTCATCTGCATCTGCTTCCAGTGTAGAACAGTATTTAAAAGGTGAAAATGGTCAACATCATCGCTTTCCATGCTGAAGCTTCAGCTAATATTCTTAATGGTGCCATATCTCATACGGCTCGGAGTGGCCACTCTTTTGTGTTATTGGAGTTACCATTCATTACTATTATACCGGTTCCTTTATTGTTGCTTTAGCACAGCGATAAGTCCTGGATACAATCCACTGGGCAGTTTTTCCTTTTTGTCACAAACTATAATGCTTTCTCATGCTGTAATTTGTGCGTTCCCTTTAATCGATTGGGACCTACAAACAGCACACAGTCTGCATTTTAAATTTTTTATTACCTCTGTCGGCATGTATTCTTCTATTGAGGATTGGCTTCACTTCAGTTTCCACCCTGCACTGTGTCTGAATGTAAATCTGTATATCATTGGTTCAGTGTTCATGCAGTCATCCGTGTGCAAGTCAAATCATGACAGGCAGCACCACTGATTCTGGAAACCAGTGTTTCGCATTTCCTTGTGTGATGTTCACAAAATGACCTTATCGCTGTTCCCTCCAAGAAGTACAGGTCATTACAGCGATTAATGTCTATAAACTTCTCGTGTGACAGTGTTAAAACCTTTCCTGTGTAGTTAATTAAGTAGTGTCAGTGGTTGCAATTGTGTCGCTGATATGGACCAATAGAAGCCGTCTCTCCGAGTTAAGCCCCGCCTAAGCAGCAACAGCTAGCAAAGGGCCCTTTTTACGAGACTTCTCGACAACAGCATGTCGTCGTTGCAGTGTTAAGCAGTGCTTTGTCATTGATGTAGCTCAATAGTCGTCCCCCTTCTGCTCGGGGCCAGAGGCCTAGTTTACCTGCCTGTTGGGACTCGTCCTTGTATCAGTGTATTAATCCAATTTTTAAAGAGTTGAACATGGTCCGATTAAGGCATTTATATTCATTTCACAAGTTTGTCTTCTATCGATGTAATGCGACGTTTTGAGCAGCGTTAATCATGCTCCAACTTACTCTATACTAATCGATCTATTTACTCTTTTTGTATTTTTAAATGATGATGTTTGGTTTGTTTTCAGGGCTGATTTATTGGCCCATTGATGAATGGGTGCGATGTTCATGAAGAATGAAAGAATGCTATGAATTTGCTTGGGCATGTAAAACAGCATGTTTAATACCAAGAGAAAAGATTTTCTCATTTGTCATGTGTCATCATCTAGCGCAAGGCAGACGGAAGTTAGAGATACTATTTGTAGTATTTGGCATGAGCCTCAACATGAGTTATTATAAGTCAAGCTATTTTTAATTCCATAAATAATAACTGCCAACACTCAGCCTCAGGTGAAGATGAAGAACCTGTTAATAACATGAAGAAAACAGCTCAGCTCCTCGAAGCGTGTTTAGACACGTCCCTACCTAACAATGGCTTGGATGTAACTTGCTAGGGATAACTTTCAAGCTTGTTCTGAATGCTGTTCCGAATGTTACTATCATTACTGTTTTTTTGACTGATGACAAGTTAAATAATTCAATTAGTCTGCATCATATTCATCCAACGCCACGTGAAAATTGCATAATTTTGAAAAATACAACTACTACTTTAAAAAATATATAATCAGCAGTTTTAATATACTGTAAACTATCCAAACTACTGTAATACAGTAGATAAAAAAAACTGAAAGACACTAGTGTAACTGTAAATATGATTCTCTAGCAGTAGCGGAGCCAGAGCGGGGCCAAGGGAGCGGTCGCCCCAGGGACCACGAGCTCACAGGGCCCATGATAGGTCCCCGTTTTGTAGGATGTGTTCAAGTATAAAATGCACAGTGTGGGCCCCCTACATCATTGGCCCCCAACCTTTTTTCTGCCCGGTCCAAAGCGGCCCACAGCCCGGTACCGTGGTAAAGTGACTTTCACAAGGGCCCATCGAGAATGCTCCGCCCCCTCTGTGCTGATACCTTGCCCCTGCTCTGTAGTCTAGACGTGTACATATTCTTCGTCAAAAGCAGGTGTTTCTGTAAAAAACTGCAGGACTGTCCTCTTGTGGTGCATTTACCACCCGGCACCCGGCCTTCTTCAAAGTAATTTCTCATGCAAAAACAATCCAGACAGGAGATCGGGTACTCAGATTTATTGTTGATGTTATTTCTTGCAACTGTCATCAATCATGTTGCTAAGAGGGCCTTTCCAAAATAAATCTGGTTTCAACATAACTGAAGCATCAAGGCAAGGAAATGTTAAACAAAGAAGGGAATGATCTGACAGAGCCCCCAAAAAGATTAAGGCACTAACCTTTTAACAAATCTGGTTTCTTATTTGTAAACATGTAAAACTTCTACTTATTGTCTCCAGCTCTCTTGACTGGTGTCGGCACTCAAATCTAAAAAAAATGGAGACTTCTACTGAGAACTGGAGCAGTCTCGATGTCTATTTCAGAGCATCAGATTGTATGCAGAAATGCAAATGTTTCCCCTGCATAGTTTCAACACCCCATACCTCTTTTGCTTCCCTTTTCCAATTTCTTGGAAGTCAATGCAGAAATACGACACATTTTGTATTGCAACTGACCTGCCCCTTGTTTGAGGCCACATTTACTTTCAGAAACTCTGAAATGATGATGAATGTTGCATGTGTGTACATAAATGGACCCAGTGATTCTTGGAACACCACTGGTAGCTGTGTTTCTTTTTTTAACTGACATAATTTGGCAAATCGCAAATTTTTGGATTATCATGCCCGCACCATTGTGGTATGCGCATAGCACCGTGTAAAGGTAAACAGATTTTGGTCAATTCAGGATTTTGAGAGAGTGTAGAGGGACTGCTCTCCTTCTTAAATGTATCTTCTGGAACTGGTTGAGGACACTGTGGACTTGGTGACGGTACTAGTACCACCATAACCACCAGTCATGCTGCCGCCATAGCTACTAGACATGCTGCTGCCGCCAAGTCCGTAGCCCATTCCGGCGCCCATTCCGGCGCTGCCAGCTGAGCTGGAGTATCCTGGAGAAGAGCATGGTAGAGAAGACAGTATTAGGATTTATTTGTTTGTGATTCGGAAGTGCAAGTACAGCTGAGGACTATAGGACTATAAGATTGGTAACTTACCAGACTGTTGCACATGGATGGTTGCGGAGGTAGGTCCAGAGAGAATTCTAGTGGTTGCACATTTTAGATAAAGGATTGAATGCATAATATCAGACTATTGACACAGATGTGTAATAACATTTAATATTACCAAATGTTGACCCTACCTGGTCTCCTCTCCTTCCAGCAGTTTCCTGTAGGTGGCGATTTCAATGTCCAGGGCCATCTTGACGTTCATCAGCTCCTGGTATTCACGCACCTGGCGGGCCATGTCCTGCTTGGCTCTCTGGAGGGCTTCCTCCAGATCCTTGATGCGGAGCTTGGCATCCTTCACTGCCAACTCACCACGGTCCTCAGCCTCTGCGATCTGAGCCTCGAGGCTGGCCCTCTGCCGAAAGGTTATCACAACTTGAAAAAAAAAGCTCTTTCACATTGTCTTCATGAATAAGTCAATCTAATATGTTCTGGACATTTTCTGTACCTGTGCCTTGACAGCCTCAATCTCATTCTGAAGGCGGGCAATCATGCGGTTCAGCTCAGCAATCTCAGCCTTGGTTGTGCGAAGGTCATCACCGTACTGTCCGGCAGAGCTCTGCATCTCCTCGTACTGTTGTGGAAAACCACAACATCATGTATAATGCGTAGTGTATAGAGATAAAGGACCAGGATTGATTGTCGGCATTGCTCTCACCTTCTGCTTGTACCAGGCCTCTGCATCAGCCTTGCTGCGGTTGGCAATGTCCTCATACTGAGCACGCACTTCAGCCACGATGGCATCCATATCCAGGTTGCGGCTGTTGTCCATCTCCACAATGACAGAGGTGTCCTTGATCTGGGACTGCAGCTCCCGGAGCTCCTGCAGAACCACAGATTGTTGCAAAAGAATCAAGTCTTTGGCTAGGTTCAAACAATGGCCAAACGGCAGACTATATACAGTAAAATAATTGTACATACAGCCTCATAGATGGCCCTGAGGAAGTTGATTTCATCCTGAAGAGCATCGCATTTGGCCTCCAGCTCCACCTTGTTCATGTAGGCAGCATCAACATCCTGGAATGAATTTGTAAAACATTAAAATATATTCAAAGTGGTTAACAGAAACCAACCCAGTATAAAAGGCCATCAATGAATGCAATGTTAATTCATTCCTACCTTCTTCAAGACCACAAACTCATTCTCTGCAGCTGTGCGTTTGTTGATTTCCTCTTCATACCTTTGGACACAGGACATAATATCATTCAATCAGCTTCATTTGCTGACTAAAATATCCACAGTGGATGAGTCTACTCAACACGTACTTTCTCTTGAAGTCCTCCACCTGGAGCTGCATGTTCTTCAGTTCTCCCTCCAGCTTGACTTTCTCGTTGCCCAGCCCATCTAGTTGCCTGCGCAAGTTTGAAATGTAGGCTTCAAACATAGCGTCGATGTTGGAGCGGGTTGTGGTCTGGTCCTGCAGGAGGTTCCACTTGGTCTCCAGCATCTTGTTCTGCTGCTCCAGGAATCGTACCTGGGAAGACACAGAAAATTGTTAAAATGTATAGATTTTCTTGATTCCAGAATTAAATTTGTATCTGGATAGATTTGCATAAGGATATAATTTTGTATGCTACTGTCAGTGGTCTAGAATTTCTGTCTAATCAGTGCGATAGATCAGCAAAAAAGGGTGGTGCCCGACATTTATGGCATGACTTCATCTTCCTATCTGAATAGCCACACCTTACACTCCCCACACAAATGAGCACTACTTATGACTTGAGTTTTGAAATGTTATATGATGATGGGGTTTGGGATGTGCAATCCCTTGTTTGGCTTTGATGCTGTTGTTTATGCTTTGTTTAGCTAATAAAGGCCACAGTCAATCCAGTAATAAAAAATATAGGTGTGGCAGATAAAGCTAGGGAGACCAAGCGTCTGGGGTATCGTACGATTTAGGCTGTCATTTTTCTGCATGCTTTTTTTGTTATGCATATTTGATTATCTATCTACATCAAAAGAAACATCAAAGATAAGCAAAAGTTGATTCTGCTTTAGATTCCTCCAACTATGATGTACAATTGTAAGTTTTTGGATGCTTCCATTTACCCAGGAAAGGGAATGTTACTGAATCAAGTTTGGATGAAGTAGAAAATCAAATTAGAATCAGCCTAAAAAATGAACAGTCTTTGATTATTTTCGACTCCCTCCCATCCTACAAGCTGTTACTCATTGACGGATACAATGTCAAACTGATAAGCGTCATGATTCTGTTGCTTAGTCACTTAAATACATGTCAGCATTTGGTTGGCTGTGTTCTGCAGCTATAGATACAGGAGATGTAAGCGAATACTATTAACGAGTTTGTTACTTTTACCTATACAAAGTGATACCTGATGTAATCAATTCAAACAGGTCAAGGGAACCAACCTTGTCAATGAAGGAAGCAAAGCGGTTGTTGAGGGTCTTGATCTGCTCCTTTTCCTGGGTGCGAACAGCCTGGATGCTGGGGTCAATATCCACATTCAGCGGGGTCAGCAGACTCTGGTTGACTGTGACTGCGGTGATTGGGGCGGACACGAGTCCACCTCCATAAGCACCACCACCGCCGAGCATTGAGCCTGAGCTAAACGAACTGCCATAACCTAAGCCTCCAGCACTACCACCACCATAAATGCTAAAACCACCACCATAACCACCAGAAGTGGAACCAATATTGTAGGTGGCTCTCTTGATGGAGATGCTCCCGGGCCCTGCAAGGGACCTCCTGGAGGAGGTACCGCTGCCTGCAATTGAGTAGGATTTCCTGCTGTACATGTTGTAGTTGTTGGGGTTGTCAAGGCTGGGCTGAGAACTGGAGATGTGCAGGCTTCAAAGGAGAGTCAAGTCCCTCTGAGTGTCTGACTGAAGAGACGGCTTGCTTTTATGGCTGAGCTGAGCGGATGGGGAGGATCCTCATTATTACAACCTGTCCTCTCACTTTTACTGGCCAACCGCTGTCCCTCCCGACCTACATGCCTCTGGCTCTGAACAACAGGAGTGGCTAGTCCTGTAAAACAGGTAGGGAGGGATTGTCAGAAGATAAACTGTGACACACCCTACCTGGGAACGGCTGAGAGAGAAGCGAGTAAGAGGGAGAAGGGTGTTATGTAAGGAAACAAAGACTTATTGACTGCTTTACATTAATGCTGAGAGTGTATAAAACTGGAGTGGCAGTCAGAAGAGGGCAGGCCTCAAGGTCAATCAAATTGATGTACACTTCCAGAGATTCCTCTTTATACCCATGAATTTTCTCTTTAAAAGTAGTGCACTGTTAACATCGAACTGGACAAAATGTCAAAAGTTGATAAGAGTGTCTGCACAAAAAAAATATAATACATTATTTTCGCCCATCTTAACCTACGTAATCATTCGTGATCAAGGTGACAGCAATGGTCTTAATCAACCACGTGGAACTCAATCACTGAAATCAATTTGTATCAGAATTCAGAAGATCAACATTATTTTAAAAAATAGATGTTTTCAGCGTTTGTATAATCAGAAGACTGTATCCTTTTGGTGCTTTCCATATTAGGATTGTACTAAGAATCAGAGTAGACTCATGCCAGGAATGTTTGCATTCTATCAAGGCTTTGTTTCCAACTCTGATTAAATCAGACACACAATTAAAGTTTAAATGGTCCCTGTCATCTCACTGCAAGCATCAATATATATTATGGTTTAAAATGGTGACAGGAGATGATCAATTCCTACTAAGTGATCCGATCATAATCACTGCGGGATTGTCTGATGATATGGGACTGACTGACTAATGTCCACAGTGTGATCTGACTTTTACCCTCAACAAAGACATTGTGCATTTCCACCCCGCCCCCAAATTTTAAAGTCCCTGTAATGTGAAAACAAATGTGTCTTCTGAATTTGACACATCACAAAGAAGAGTGTTCTTAACAACCCTGCCAAATATGAATGTTTATAAAAATCATCAAGAGTATAAAATGAGCCTTCAAAATCCTGCAAAGTCAAACCATTCTCTGCTCTCTCAAACTCTGTGGGCATATCCACTGAATGTGTTGAAACCACACCCCACTCAATTGTCAATCAAATACCACTTATAGGCCTCTGAAAATTGGATGCTTCTTTGTTTAGTATCTTCGTTATGCCTCCACATTTTTGAGCTGCGAAAATATATGCACGTGGGTTTTACACACCGCAAAAGCAAAGTACACTAAACGGGAAACGGCAATTAACTCGAAGCCCCTGTCCAAACGCTGGCTGTCTCGTCAGACTTGACAAAAAAGAAATGTTACCTCACAAAGTGCTCAAAATCAGCCATGCCAGACCGACAACCAGTCACATTCACGTTCACACTAACTGACTGTTCAATGGCTCTTAACATACATATTTCAGGACTGCGGGAGGAAGCTGAACAAACCAGGGAAAACCCATTCAAAAAAGTCTGATATTTGATTAAATAAACCACCCAAGTGTACTTCCAGTGTTTGAATTGATGTGCATACTGTGTCCTGGTCAGAGTGTCATCACAAGACAGGAAGATTACAAAACAGAGAGCAAACATACTGTTGTGATGGCTGTTCAGCTAGAAGCCTTCAGGCAAGTTATTGTCACAAAAAGATGCAAGTAGCAAACGAATTGTGCCAGCGAGTTGCCCCATGCACAGTATTTCAGGATTATGGTATCTTGTGTCATGTCTAGTTGGACCCTTCACGTTTCGTGGAAAACGAAAAACGATCTTCCTAAGAGTGCATTTCAGGTGTACTGGCTGCACGACTTGTCACTTGATGTTACCACACCCAATTGTTCCATTCTCAAACCTTACCACATTTATTTCTTCATTTTACACACTTGGTGGCACTGAGGTCTGCATTGTTTTTCATTCTTCCCAAACTTTTCACATGCACATGCCTTTAATTTCTACCATGGTGTGGAACTTTACCCCAAAGCTCAAATGTCAACTGTCCACCAGCTATTTGGAGAAAATTTATGCGCAGAATTACTCAGTGTATCCGTTTGCAATTGTACACTGAATGCAACATGAAACCAGGATGACAGAGGTGTGAATGCTTCCTGTAAATACAGTCTTTGCAGATTTTGCTACAGGGCCAAAACAAAGCCGATCAATAGACAGGTTTTAGCTCATGCCAGGGTACTTGGATGGCACTTTTAAATTCAATTCCTGAACACAATTGAAAAGGAATAGATTAAAATTTAAAAGATCAACAACTTTATGTCACGTCATCTCATATTTTAAGGCTGCGCTCCATTCAAACAGGACCAATAAATCAAAGCAGAAAGCAAATAGACTGAGCGATCAGAGGCCGTCTTAAGCACTGCCATTATTGCAAACCCCAGAATCCAATGACAATCTTTCAATGAAAACTCAGGGCCGAATTCACAAAGAATGGACTGTGACCGCTGATAGCACCTTCAATTGCACTTCTTTTGCACCTGCAGTTTCTTCCGTCTTAACGTCCTACTCACTAAGGATATTGAGCTTATTACATACCAGCGCAAACACACCCACAAAGTTTGACAGCTGAGTTGCAAAAAGCCACAGACGGCAAAGTATAAATGCTGGCTTCGCACTAAGAATACTGCGGCAGGCAAATGGCAGTTAACATTAGAAAGATGGCGTTTTCAGAACACAGGCTTGGGGTCGGAGGTGATGCGAATGGGAGGGTCACAAAAGTGTTATCAATTGTCACAAAAATCCTCATGCGCATGTCCGATCTCTGTAGACAAATGATATGGGTTCATGTTGTGTGTTATTTTATCTGTTAATGAATCTGTTAGTGAATGTGAATTGACTTAAGCGGTTAGATTGAGAACTGAAGAAAGCTAAAACAATAGCAAGATTTAATTATTGTACAGGTATTATACCCCTCAAGAGAAATCAGGTAAAGGCCAGCGCATGTAAAAGCCCATCATTTTGTTTTTCACTCAAAATGTGCTTGTCCTTCCTGATACTTGTATTTACTCACAAGCAAAACAAGTACTGCACAGTATTGTGCAATGGTCTCTAAACCCTGCGTGAATTCATGTCTCATGTGGCACACTTTAAAAAAAGAACAACTGTAAATAGGATCTCCGACAGATGCATGCACTGAAACAAAATGCATGCTAGTATTTTTTTTTTTCTGACAAACAAATGTAAAAACTCTACTAAAACATCTTATGAGCTATTTTCATCTGATTTAATCCAAACAAAACTAAGGCAGGCAAGATTACAGTGTAGAGTTTGTTCCATTACGGTACAGTATGTGTAAAGTAGGTGTGGACATTCTTTTGAAGTGCAGTTTGGCAGGCTGGGCTTCCTCATTCTTAATCTCGTTTATGAAAAAGGACAATTCACATGACGTGGACCAGCATTTGTGGTTGAAATGGTCTGTGTTAGTAGCTGCTAAACACGTCTGCATTGTGGATTTTATACCGTATTAAAGTGCGCATGTGAATTTAAAATAAAAAATACGACATCTTTGATGGATGCCTTTTGTAAATGTTGTGAAAATACATTCTCAGTAATGTTCAAAAAGGGGGAACTCAAACAAATGTTCAAAAAGGGGGAATTCAAACAAATGTTCAAGTTATGTAAGTTTGTCTGTCACGGGATGACCCATTTTTAATTTTCTTCAGTTGCACATTGTGTCTACTTTACAGCTCACAAGATGATGAAATGCTTTTTGCTGGCACGGCTGTGTTCCTAGGTAAGCACATTACTAAAGGTTTTGTCATCCTTGCAACGCCAGACACTACTACGATACGACACCCACGCACATCTATCATCACAAGCTCACAGCCTCTCTTCCCCAACTGCTAATAATACAGTACAATTGCTCATCCCTTTTAAATCCCTTTCACGACTTGTGCCTGGAGTGACTTTTTGGGTTAAACTTGAGAATTGTGTGCTCCACATTGATGTGGGCGTACTTATGGAAGTTGTCTCCTTTATGGAGACAAAAAAAAAGATGGGTACTGAAAAAAATGACTTGAGAAAAGCTTCTAGGAGAAGAAAGTTACAGAAATAGTTTGCTGCAAAATGGTGTGCAACATAATGTTAACGGGGAAGTCAACCCAAACATTTTGCTTTCAAGAATATGTTCAATGCCAGCCCACTAGTTGAAAAAAAGGCATTCTGATTAATATGAAATATTAGTTAAGCAGCAAAATCCACCTGTTTTTAGCCATCTGAATGGGCGGCCATTTTTTTTCTGTTGACTGAAAATGACATCACAGTTGCTCAGGGCTCAGATAACGACCAATCACGGCTCTCCTGTTTGCTGAAGCTGAGCTATGATTGGTCGTTATCTGAGCCCTGAGCAACTGTGATGTCATTTTCAGTCGACAAAAGTGACAAAATGGCCGCCCCCAGAGATTGCTAAAGACGGGTGGATTTTGTTGCTTAACTCATATTCCACAAACACAATATTAATCAGAATGCTGTATTTCAACTAGTGGACCTGCATAGAACATATTCTTAAAAAAGCTTTAAGTCAATAGTGCCACCATGATTGTATGTTTTATACTCTTAGTTAAGACACTCATTATGATCACTTAAAAAAAAAATTCACACACTCTCAACTGTAAATTTTGTGGTCCACACCTCGAGGATCAGAATTCACACAGAAGAGATTCCGAGTGAAACTTGTGCATAAACAGTGCTGCATCTCTTTCACTGGGGACAGTGCCTTGCCCAAGAGCACCTTGACAGTAGCGAGCCGAGCAAGGGCACTAGCATCTCTCCAACTACTAGTTGCCATTTATTAATTCTTTGTCTGCAGCGGGGCTTGAACTGACTCTCAAGCCAGAGTCCTTACAGATGAGCGTAGCCACCCCAAGCCAGTGTTTCCAAAAACAATTCTGTTGTACCACACAAAACAAAAGAAGCAATAATGGATATTCACCTTTATCATTTTTTTTCTTAATAGTGCCAGTGTCAAGTTATTTTAATGACCATTGTGGCTTTTTCTTTCTTTGTGTGTTGACACTGCAAGACTAATTTAAGACAGACTTTATCTGATCTATTACAACCGATACTCTCGCTTGTTCATACTCGAGCATCAGCTGACTGAAAAGTGAAATGCAGTTGACTCCCTGTTCTTTATCTGCTGATTGTAAGACACAAAGAAATTGTGACAATCCATCCAAAAGGCCTGAAATGGGGAATTCACAAAATCGGCAGGTTCACGTGCATTGCAATGCTTGCATTGCATCTGTGGCTCAAGGCAACACGGAGCTCTTTGCTGCTTGCGTCTGGCTTCAAAAACCTACTAAGCAGCTCCAGCCTTGTGGCAATTTACATGTGTTTCTTGATCATGTGAATTCAAATGTTTGATGAGCAAACTTGACAAGAAACCTGGAGTCATAACAAAGTGATCACTCGTCACTCATGATACAGGCACTCAAACGCAGCTAGCATATTGTTGCATCCTTATAGATTCCAGACATTTTTGCAAATACTTTTTGCCTCCATATTTAGTACATGCATCCCCTTATGAGATAGAACCTTTCTTAGTTCTTAGGATTTAAACATGACAACACCATCATTTGAGATGGTCTCAGCTCTGCTTGAGGTTATTTTCATAAACACCAAAAATATTTCTGTGTAATGTCACATTGGCTAAATGGATAATGTGGTTATTCAAATCCACATAATAAGCATAGATGGATATAACCCCATTTTCCCGCGATCATAAAATCATATTCATTGCTCTTCAGGCACAGTATCACTGGTTGGACTGGTATTTGTAGTGCATTGCCAGTATGGAATATTTAAAAACACAAGTTTTAGAAACTCATTCATGTCCATTCCGCAGGGGAAAAAAAATATTTGAGAACATTTTTTTTGCACACAATTACAACTGTATCATGTTTATGATAGCAGGTCTGCAAAGGGAGGTGCAGTTCTGCACATTTGCCTTATTTGTTCATTAGTGAAGTCAAGTTGATTTATAACCTTGCAAATGTGTTAGTGCGTTCAATCAAGTTTGATTGCACATTTAGCGAAACTTAACAGGAGCAAAAAAAAAAAAAAAATCATAGTTCATTGACCATATGACTCATAACGAAAGAGGTGTACTGACAGACACACCCCTTCATACCTGTGTCGGCGTCCTGATGTGGGTGTGTCTACGAGGGAGTGTTGCTGGTTTGGATAGTAATCTAAACTTCACCGTTTCGCCACCTGCAAGAGGGACACACCCTTACAACACAGAGGCCGCAAGTCATGAGTGGAACTAACTTGAGAGGGCCAAGTTCAGAGAATGTGGTTATTAACCTGTATGAATGTGAACCATTGGATCGTTAACATTAATGAGTTTGGCATACAAGGCTTTCACTACGGCTCCAACCAACTAGCTGAGCTGCATTGCTGAGCTGCCACTTGGAACAGATTTTCACACATTTTGCAGAGTTGACAAGTTGACAGAATTCGCATGTCAACACAATTCCATCTACTGTAGCAGGACTGGACTTTAACACCTTGTCAATGCATCTACTCCGCCCCCAACACACACATATACACCCACACACACACACCCACACCCCCCCCACCCTACCCTGCACACACACCCAAACGCACACAGAGCATGCGCTGTAATTGTAAAAAAAAAAAAAAAAAAAAAAAAAAAATAGGCATGGGAACTCTGGCACTAGATGCAGTGAAACTGGATGATTCACTTTTCTGCAGACATCTTGTGAGATGTCTTGCCAAAAAGTTGTAACGAAATGTGTGGTTTGCTTGTGTAACCGGCAAACACCTGTGTATGCATCATGCAGAATGTGTTGTTAGTCTATAGTCATAGTCACTTTCTGTGTGTTTACTATCACCAGTTTTGTAATTACTATAGACTTATTATGATTTTTCTCCTTCTCAATTGAATTATTCATTGAATCTGTTTTTGACTTCATATTGCAAAGTGATGCATTGACCTTTGGACAATAGACAAAGTGGCCGTTTTTAATTAAGTAAACACTGAAGAGCTTAGCGGCGGCACAGCGGTCGACTGGTTAGCACGTCCGCCTCACAGTTCAGAGGTCGTGGGTTCGATCCCGGCTCCGGCCTCCCTGTGTGGAGTTTGCATGTTCTCCCCGTGCCTGCGCGTGGGCTTTCTATGGGAACTCCGGTTTCCTCCCACATTCCAAAAACATGCATGGTAAGTTGATTGGACTGTCTAAATTGCCCCTAGGTGTCATTGTGAGTGCGGATGTTTGTCTCTGTGTGCCCCGCGATTGGCTGGCAACCAATTCAGGGTGTCCCCCGCCTACTGCCCAAAGACAGCTGGGATAGGCTCCAGCACGCCCGCGACCCTTGTGAGGATAAGCGGTATGGATAATGAATGAATGAATGAAGAGCTTAGCATTGATTGCAGGGAAAACAAAGTCTTTTCTGTGTAAACTGGGGTAGGCCTTGAATGACTTTATGGTAATCTGGCTCATCATGAAATTCTAAAAAGAAATCCCCAACCCATTTCCATCACAAATGCTCATAAAATACATTAATAAACATTTGTTGGACCATTGCATGATATATCGTTGTTTTTTTTAAAATATATCTATTACAGCCCTTGGAGGTCAATATAATATTTGAATGTAGTTATTGTAATGTAAATATAAACTTGCACAACATGGTTTGCTGGATTAGAATTTTGATGGTCAGAGGTTGAGCCAACTTCTGTCAGATTGCAAAAAGAAAAGTATTTTCTTTTTAATTTGTGCCAATTTGCTTTATTCTGATCTAATGTAACTATGCATTCAACAATGTGATTTTGCTCCAGCATTTTATTTGAAGACCTCCAGATTCCTGTTGTCAACTGGTGTGCGGACTGCACACTGGCAACTCTCAATAACACGTCGACAACTTGTTTAAGCAGGTCCGTCTGCTCAACCAGCAGTGTACGCATTCCGTTTGGACACCGCCCAACCTATCATTCAGGCCTTTGGCACCATTTCTTGCCTCATAGTGACTCAAAGGCGCTCTCCATGGCAGTCATGCACTTGTCTCAATGTGCACACCTATCACCGGTTGTGAGAGAAAAAAAAACAGCCATAGCTGTGTTTCAGTCAAGTGAAAACCGGAGAACTTTATAATGCTTGTAGTGGGAGGGTGTGACTGCTTTAGTTGCTCAGTCAACACTAAAACCTGCTTGGTATTCCAACCTGGATGATATTTGTGCATGTGTAATGATGTGTGGGTGAAAAAAATACAATTCTTGACATATATGGTTATTTACATTTCTAAAATTAGCCCCGTGACCAGGAATTCTTTTTGAATGTTTGTCTGTAGTCCGCAGAAATGTTCCTAATGTTTGTGTACCGCTCAGGCGGCACATGACTAATGAGGCTGACTACATTCTCTTCCCATCATTGGTCTCTGTAATATTCGTTGTTATTGCAGTGGCGCCTAGCAACCGCTGTTTTGTCACTAAACAACCATCACCACTAAAAATTCCAAGTTTGATGCTCAAGCATGGACCACATCCATTAATTGCTCTAACGGGAGTAAGCAATGCATTCGAATGTCAATGTCGAATATTCATATCATTATCATTATCTTATATCATTAAAAAAAAAAAAAAGAGGGAGAGAGAAAAGTACAATAGAAAATTGCAAACTGCTTTGTGCATGCCAGTACACTGGCGTGTTTGAACAAGCGAAAGTGAGTACAGTACTTGTCATCCACTCACCCCACCCAGTCAGCTCCAACCTTCCTGAGCGTCACTTTGATAGTAGTGAATAATTAACTTCTGCTCTTAAGCAACAGTCAGCCAACAGGATGAGAGCGCTTCGGGAAGAGGAAATGGCTGCAAACCTGCATGGGCCTTGCAATGCACGGACAGTCAAACGTGGCCATCTTTTCACTTAGTCGTCAAAACGTAGCGGACGATAACTGCAGGTGTCCAGTTACACACTAGCGCACTCTGCTGATGTTTCTTCAACACTGACGACTGCAAAGAGACCTGAAGATGTAAGATGTACTCAGCAAAGATTTTTGGCCTCACTTATATTTATTGCGGGAGTTGAAACTCTTTCTGTAGGGGGATTCTTGATGTCAGCAGACGATGATCAATAAGTGGAGCTCAGTGTTCAAAGCAAAACATGGTGAACCCGCATTCTGCTGTTATGCTGCGCATAAATGGAATAAGCTGTCCACAGAACTGAAGTTATCCCCAAGTGTGAATGCTTTTAAATGCAAGTTAAAAATTCATCTTTTTTATATTAATGATTAAGGTCTTTTCAAGCATTTTTCTAAACCGTTTTCCAAAATTTTGCGGTATGTTGCGCTGTATGTTCTTTTAGGTTTGTTTGTTTTTTAAATTTGCTTTTAAATGTCTTCAATGTTTCTGTGCCCTCCACCTTTGCTTATAATAAGAATCACTTGCAGTGATGCAAAATAACTAAATAAATAAATTGAGGGAAAACAAAAATGCATTACACAACTTTGCTGCTTTGCAGTTCACATCTTTTGGTCTAATGATTTGATTACCTTCATTATGACAGGGCCTGCAGCACAACAACTCTTGGATAGCAGCAGGCATTCAAAACTTCACACCCAACCTTAACAATGCATTGCTCTTGGGTGGGGCAGCTCGACTTTCAGATCATAGTTTAGATGCTTAGTTGGGACCAAACAGGTCCAGTTCGCAGTTTTTAGCTTTAAGTGCCTGGAGCAGTTCTGCTGAGATGCCCTGCGGGTTTCGTCAGTCAGCATCAGTGAGAAATAGCTTATGATGATCCTTCTACCTGCTTGACTTTTTAAAAAGGCTCGAAAGGGCGGCTTTGAATGCTTTAAATGGTTGCGAGAGGTGCAGCTGGGAAGGTTTGATTCAAACAAAACAAAGTGATCATATGCACCAGCCACTGCTCGATTAAATTTGTTTTTGGGGGATGTTACTGGGGTTCGGTGTTGAAGATGCCAGCAGAAGCATGACACGTGCTAGTATCACAAGTATCCTATTGGTGCAAGTTTCAGCAAACAATACTGTAGACTCAAATTCAATGTACGGTATATTCTGTCTAGGCTTACCTCAAGGAATCTTTATAGCTGTTGCACGTGTCAGATAACACTCAATAAACAGACTCAAGCTTCGGTCCATCCATTCATTTTCTGCGCCACATGTCCTCACTAGGGTCATGCAATTTTTCAAAGACCAGCTTTGAAATTTCTGCTAGCCGTTCTCTGAGGCTAGTCTAAATAGACGCGCTAGAACGGGCCACTTGCGCCGCGACGCCAAACAGCATCTCTGGCCGGACGGAATTAGCGTTTGCATGAACGACGGGCGACCACAACGCTGAGGTCTGATCAGAGGGCGACCACAACACGAGCACCTTGGCTTCCTGACCGGCGGCGAACGTGGAGCTACTCGACTGCCTGGACAGTGAGCATCCACGAGACGGAGTCCCATGTCTGACCGGTGAGCATCTGATATCATCCTGCTAACATTGTTTAGCGGTCGAACACTAACTGCCGCCTCGACAATATTTTTTATTTTGCTGAGGTGATCGTTTTTTCCTCATAGGAGCTCACATTTAATACCAATAAAATCCTAAATATTGTGCCAATCGCTTTTATATTTTCAAGATCGAAGTGGACAAGAGTAAGAATGTGCGTATGAATTCTGGTGGTGATTGGTCACCGTTTTCACACACTAGGAGACAATAGAACGTGACAAACCAAGCCAGGAAAGGATATCACAACGCTTGCATCCTTACTTCCCTGACGTAGCAGCATGTCTGATGTGTTAAGGGTAGTCTCCTCCCAATTTGGGGGTGGCGTTACAACTTGTGCTAAAAGTGGTCGCAAAAAAAAAAAATACTTAAATCACTACAGAGTTTTTCAGGGGGGTAATTTTAGTGCTGACATCAGTTTTGCATACAGATCTATTGTGTAAGTGCCAAGGTTCCGCCCAATTAAGTGTCTCTTTAAGTTATTTTCTCACAACAAATTCTTATGGGTAAATTCAACGATGAGCAATCAGTAATCAATATTATCGTTACTTATTCCTAGGATCAAATTTTCATTATGAACCCATGGAGGCATTGGCCGGCTGTTTTTAATAACATACTCTCTTTAGTCTTAGTAAATTATTTTTTTTGCACTAATTGTGAACTAAAAAAAATGGCCTAAAATTAATTGCTGGTAAAGATGCACCGATTGCCATTTTTCGATCGGGCTTTGATCGGTCGCGTCCGTGTGGTTGGTTTCCCGCCCCTCGTGGTTGCATATAGAGCCCCGTGTTATGTGAAAATTGTCAATGTCAAACAACCAATGGCCAACGGAGAGAGTCCACACAGAAACCGATGTTCTTGTTTATCAATGGACAACCACAATGCAACACCTCTGCCGATCAGTATGCACAACTGGTGCTCTTAATAACTTATTTGAAGAATAGATAGATCGATAGATCGATAGATCGATAGATCTCATGTCTCTGACAACTTGATCTCCATAGAAGAGACACAAGCGAGCACTCGCTCACCAACGTTGACAGATTCTTATGCGGCCGTGTTACCATCCAACAATTAGAAAATGAATTTTGCTGCCAACACTCTAACAAGTCTAACTTGTGTAATTCAGTGTTACAACATTTAGCTGCAGGCACCTGGGTGATGCAAAGACTATTGAATGTTCCCACTGAGATTTGGATGTCTGGATTCTACCGACAATTTGAGGAGTCGCACTTGTACCGCAGTACTACACTGAGGCATATTTTGCACATGGCATAACACAATATAAAACTGTCATCTCTGACTTCATTAAATATCATTATAACTGGCACTACAGTGATTCTGTGAAAGGTGCATTTCATGATAGTAAAATGTTGGGCAATGCATTAGTGGATGAATGCACTATGTAAAGATAGTTGTCTGAGCCTTTTCCGTACCCATGAAAAAAACATTTGCCGTAAGCATGCGGCAGTAATTTGCTAAAGGTAGGAGTGCGTGTCAGCAACTGCCAGGGAACATATCTGTGCATCAGTGCTGCTGCCAGAAGTCAAAACCCCACCTTGGATGTTTAAATGATTAAATGCACTATTTGATTCCCACACGCAATGATTCCAGAGTATAGAGCTTATTTAGAAGAACATTTGCACAGCAAAAAATCAAGATTTTTCAAAAACAAGGATTGGATCTTAGCTACTTTAAGTTACTATTAAGTCACTTTAAAATCATTTTGATATTGCAGCCATGAACGCAAGACACTGGAACCTCCGAAGTTGAACGCAGTCAGTTCTGTGATGCTGGTTGGCTTCTAAATTGCTTTTAATGTATAATAGAACTCAAATAAATTAAACAGACTCGCCATTTGAGTCATAAAAAGTGTGATACTGTCTTCTACTGTCTTTTTGCTTTGTCTAAATTCCAGTTCCAAGTTATCGTATCATCATTATCCTCACACTATCCTGTTTGCCATGACTGGTACAGTGGTCGTATCATTAAAAAGCCAAAGAAAAAGCCCAACACTTGTCAGGTTAATCTATTAATGTTAACCAAGATGAAGAATCATTAGATTTGCATAGATGATAAGTGTTTGAACTCCAGGTTTTGTTTGACTTTTGAGGCCTATCTTTTCAGAAACTCCCAACAGCACCTTTTGGATATTTGACTTTGAAATTCAATCATATGATGCACCGTGAAAATTACTACTGCATATTGTACAGCATATGAAGGCAGGTCAACACTTGAACTTTATTATTTCCCCTTGCTGTTATTTCAGATTATCCTGTCATGACTTTTGATTTACATATGTGTGTACACAATGTAAATTGTGCTGGCCTCGAAACAAGCCTGAATATGTACTGAGCATGTGTCAGCAGTCACAGTTGTGCGAAAGAACAATCAAGGACAAAAGCGTTGTGTGGCTTTTTACTTCATGAGAGGTTGGATAGCCTTGGGTGTGTCACCACCACCCAGATTGCATGTTCCAACCTGTTTTTTTTTTTCCTTTTCAGTTATCAAAATGAGTTCATGCATTCCTCCATGGTAGTAGTCTCCGATGACTATCCTTTTATTGTGTGTCACTTCAATAAAATAGAAAATAAAAGTATATAATATGGATATATACCTGGACTATACTGTATAGACTAAAAGCAGTGTTTTCGCAAACTCAATCAAAGAGAGTACCACCTAAAAAAAAGACATAGTTCTCAAAGTACCACCTCATGACTCATGAGCAACCATCACAAATGAGGAAAAGTTTAATTCCTAAAAAGTATTTTTAAATTTGTAACACTACGCACGGTTTGAACATTAACGCGGTGCTTTAATATAGCAAAAAAAATCAAACTCTATGTAAATAATTTTTCAAAATGTAGCCTCTTGCAGCTCAAGTGTACCTAGGTGTACCGTAACATTATGCATGGTTTGAACATTTAAATATAGAGTGATACTTTTGCATACCTGTGCCCTGCGACTGGCTGGCGACCAGTTCAGGGTGTAGTCTGCCTTCGCCCATTGACGGCTGGGACAGGCTCCAGCAACTCCCCGCGACCCTGTATAGGATAAGCGGTTTGGAAGATGACATGACATGACTTTTGCATACCGCCAGGGGGAGCCCACATACCATTAGGTTTGAGGGGCGGGAAAACATCTAGTCCAACCGCGGATTGATTCATTGATTAAGAAATGTGTCTGAATATTATTGTCAATGAGTCACTGATGGTGTAGTGATACACACGCCTGAGTTGTGTGTGGGCAGCGTGGGATCGATTCCCGCTCAGTGACGGTGTCTGTGTGTGTGCCCTGCGGCTGGCTGGCGACCAGTTCAGGGTGTAGTCCGCCTTACGCCCATTGTCAGCTGGCATAGGCTCCAGCACCTCCCCGCGACCCTGTACAGGATAAGTGGTTTGGAAGATGATGATGATGATTATTGTCAATGTGAGGGATGGGCAAAGTATGGGCCACGTGCCACACACGATCCACTCTGTTCTTTAATTCAGCCCACCAAGCAGTTACAAAGAGTCCTGTAACGCCCTAAAATTGGTCAATTAAAACATATGTAGTTATTTTTATTAATTATCTCAATAATTTCTTCATTGAATTACTGAAAATAATAATCAATCTTAATAAACCGATTTAAAT
Source organism: Filicampus tigris (assembly GCF_054856515.1). Lineage (NCBI taxonomy): Eukaryota > Metazoa > Chordata > Actinopteri > Syngnathiformes > Syngnathidae > Filicampus > Filicampus tigris. The sequence goes on along the minus strand of NC_141225.1, from coordinate 18,269,941 downwards.
AACAGGTACAATTATTTTTGAAATATGACAATATTTATAAAATTAAAAATTAGCTTGAATCATTAGCTATACTGTATATTGTACACTTAGTTTTTTTTTTTATTAAATCAAAAGTGGACCGTGAGCACAAAAGCAAAATAACGTGTACATGTATGTCTAAATCACTTAGCATTTGTCACCAGAGCCTAAACGAGAGACAAGGTATCTGGATAATTGGGTAGCTTAAGAAAAATGATCAGCCCTCGGCATGTTTAGTGTCAATAAGGCGTGTGGACTGAACGTGCGTGTTACTGTCATCTTGAGTGTCTTTCTTCACAAACATCTATTGCAAGCAAAAAAATACACAAATTCCACGCTCCCTGACAAAAGAAAACAGGCTTCCACGTAAATGGCAGTTTGATTTATTGCTTCAGGAAAACCTATGCCACAGAGTCATCTAGTGGCTGGATGCATGTACTGCCCGGAGGACAGACCTGACAGTGACTGAAATTTACAATTGGCAGTGATATATTGGTTTTCCACTTGCTGATCACAGATCCTTGACAGAAAGAGCAAGAGCAGTCTCCTTATGAACATTTAAGCAATGGTGTGATTTTTCTTGCCAAATTCAACTAAAATGGGTCGTAAAGAGATTACTCAGCCACAGCTTCAACCTCCACTTGCTCCTCAATAGTAGCGGTCTCTGTAACAGCGGGCCCCTCCACCTCCTTCTTCTCTTCACTAGTGCTCACCGCAGTTTCTGTTGTGGTGACTGTAGTGGCACTCTTCACCGTCGCAGTGTCTGAGCCAGACACAGAACCGCCGCTCGCCTTGACGGCGCCAAATGAGCAGCTGACGTAGGACGGGGTACAGGAGCTCTCCAGGCCATAAGCTTTGTAGTTTACAGCTGTGCATTAAAAGAAAAAGACTCTATTTTTGCGGGCTGGACCTAATGTTAGCAATTTCGCAGATGAGCAGAGGCCGATGGATCTGCCAGAGGGAGGGCTGCACCTCTGTCATGTCATGGCCAATTAAAGCGGCTCCATTCAAACCCTTTGAATGCAGAGCGCTAATCGTGCACTAGAGTCTCGACATAGCAGAAGCACCTGCGCCGTGAAGATCATTCATTTGACAAACCCATAGCTGTGCCGCCCAGCGTGATGATTTAAAATTTCAGAGATTTTGATGTCCTCTGAATACATGTTTATGAATGATATATAACGCATTAGACTACATTTAACACCCGATGCCGGTGTTAAATGTGATCTGAGCAGGTGCAAGGTTTATATCAACTTTCTGACACCATGTTGTCACTCCACCAGGCACATTTCCAAGACACTCCTTCTGCTGCACTGGCCCGCCCGGCTTGGCGGAGAAGCAGTTTGCCAAATTGGCAAATACGCGCAGGGAGCCTTGTACTGATATGAAAATCAGGGTCTGCCAGCATTTACTCAACAGCTGTCTTTGAAAATAGAGCCCAAAGTATTTCAAATGAATGGAATACATACATGTCATCTTGGACACGTTGGTCTTGATTCCAGTTGCCAACCTAGAAAGAGAAACATAGACCTTAATTATTGTGGACTGCTCCAAATGTCTTGGCATATTGATTGATGAATCTTTTCATTTTAAATTGCATGTTCTGCGTCTTGTGAAAAAGCTAAGTTTAACAATGGGTTTTTACTTGGGATGTCAATGTTTTAGCTGGCTGAACAATTTATTTTTAGTTTTAACTCATAGATGGTTTAACGCAAAATGTTGTGCTTTGTAAATTGTACTTTGCATGTTTGGAACTTTGTGTTTTTACCAATGCCTGTCTTGGCCAGATTTCACTTGAAAAGGGGTTTTTAATCTCAAGTGCACCAATCTAGTTAAATAGAAGGTAAATATAAATAAATGAAATAATAGAATCAAGAAACACGACAACATGGTTGAACAAAAAAAAAAACTCATCATCACACCTGTCCTCCTCTCCTTCCAGAAGTTTCCTGTAGGTGGCGATCTCAATGTCCAGTGCAAGCTTGACGTTCATCAGTTCCTGGTACTGGCGGACTTGCAGGGCCATGTCCTGCTTGGCCCTCTGAAGAGCCTCCTCCAGCTCTCTGATGCGGAGTTTGGCATCCTTCACTGCCAGCTCGCCGCGCTCCTCAACCTCGGCGATCCGGGCCTCCAAATTATTTATCTGATAATGGAAGAACAGCGGTTAATTGATCATTGGTTGTTTTCATTATTTATACTGTAAAGTTAGTGAGCAGGGTGAGCAGGAAGTGTTATTTCTGAAAGTGAATCATTTGGTGCTGATCCACTCCTCACCTGTGCTTTAACCATGTCGATTTCAGACTGGAGCCTCATTATTCTGCGGTTCATGTCAGCAATCTCCGCCTTGGTTAACTTCAGGTCTTCGCCGCATTTACCAGCAGACTGCTGCAAATCGGCATACTAGATGCAAGCAAATGCAGCATGTGTGGGTTAGTCAAATCTACTGTGTCCACTGGCGGAGCTAGAGGGGGGCCCACAGGGGCACTGCCCCCCTCCCCTTTTCCCTGAAATATGCTTGGACAACCCCAGGTTCCAGACCTGACTTTAAAATTATAATTGACTTTTAGCTATTTTCCGATTTTTTTCCGGATTTTTTTTTCCATATTTCTGCCTGTCTCCCATAAGGAACATATCCATCCATCCATTAGCGATACCGCTTATCCTCGCAAGGGTGCTGGAGCCTATCCCAGCAGTCTTCGGGCAGTAGGCGGGGGACACCCTGAATTGGTTGCCAGCCAATCGCAGGACATAAGGAACATAATTGGATTTTTTTTTTTTCATCAGAGTTTTCTTTTTTGTTGTGCAGACCCCCTGAGATATCCTTGGCCCATGGACTTCCCAAGGAAAATAATAATCCTAGCTTCGTAAATGACTGTATCACAGATGTTTATTAACTTGAGATCTGATAAAGAACACAACACAAGGAGAAGATATTGATCACAGATGAAAAGTGATTACTTCTTATTTGTAAAGAAAATTAGTCAGGTTCCTTGTGTATTTGTATCGACATCGAATGTAACGTTTTCCGTAGACTTTCCTGTCATAATATGCACTACCTTGTTCTGGTACCATGATTCAGCCTCAGCTCTGCTTCGATTGGCGATGTCTTCATACTGGGCACGCACTTCAGCAACGATGGCATCCATGTCGAGGTTACGGCTGTTGTCCATCTCCACCACAACGGATGTATCCTTGATCTGACTCTGCAGCTCATGGATTTCCTACACGGGGACAACCAAAAGACACACATACGGACGTGAAACTTAAACACAGGTCATCGGTATCCTGTAGATCAGTGACTTTTGAAAGTAAGTTCATTACAGCCTCAAAGATTTGCCTCAGGAAGTCAAGCTCATCAGACAGTCCAACGAGTTTGGCCTCCAACTCTGCTTTGATTAGGTACGCTGCATCTGTGTCCTGCGTGGCAACAGACGGCAAAGAATGCATTGTTGCACACTAACCAATAAATGTATAAACAAACGGCCTATGTGCTGGAAACTACATTTAGTGTAGCTATTATAAAAAAAAAAAGTCGGAAGACGTGAACAGACCTTCTTCATGAGGACAAAGTTGTTCTCACATTCATTGCGCTTGTTGATTTCATCCTCATACCTAATAACATACAAAGAGTCGTATACAAACAGTTATACGTAGACAATGTCTAAATTTGGTATAGGCCAGGGTCAGTACCAAAGTACACTTGGGCCGGTATGCATAATTAATAGCATATATAATTAATGCTAACTACAATTATAAAAATAGGAGAATGAATTATCTACAGACACATTAAGCTTTGTGTATGTGTGCTCAATTACAATAATTTCACGAATTATTTCATAAAATAATTAAACTGTGGTAAACGTACATGTAGTATTTTACTTATTTATTTTCATATTTGGAATTAATAGATAATCACTTATTTATTTAGACACATGAATAAAAATGGATGAAAAATAAATACATTTTAATTGACCAATTTCATTTTGGTTGTGGGGACTGCTAAATTAATGCAACAAATATTACTGTACATGAATCTCGATAATGTAAAGGTGTGGTGGGCCGGATTTATGATCAAAGCAGGCCGTTATCTATTTGCTTACTTATTTCCGCGTGTATTATGCTATGCTTGTTTTTTAAAAAAAAAAAAAGAAGAAAGAAGCTCAATACTGTAGTTAAACACTGTTCGACTATTTTAAGACAGAAGTAAAGCCTCTTTATCTAATAGAATCTGTGTGCATGAAAATAATTAACTCCAAAAAGTTGTTACATTTTTTTGAGGGGATTGGGGGAATGTTGTTTTTGTTTTGTGTGTGTGTATGATGCCGTTTGACTTTTGAGGTTCCACTATATTTGTAAAGCAGTTGTCATCCATCTCGGAGGAGTCCCAATTAAACAGCAACTCACTTGCTCTTGAAGTCCTCAACCAGACCTGACACGTGATGCAGGTCAGATTCCAGTTTGACCTTTTCATGGCCCAAGTTATCCAGCTGCTTGCGCAGGTTGGCAATGTAGGCTTCAAACATGGCATCAATGCTGGAGCATGTTGGGGTTTGCTCTTGCAAAAGTTTCCATTTGGTCTCCAGCATTTTGTTCTGCTGCTCTAGGAAGCGTACCTGCAGAATCAAACCTTTATTTCACAACAATAACTTTCAGAGGAGGACATTCTTTACAAGATAAGATGCATACATTCCTGGAGAGACCTGACAATGGACACTAATGAATAAACTGTATGGAATGTGATAAGGGGTTTTTTTTTCAGAATGTGTGAAGAGATAGTAGTCACTAAATGAATAGCTCGACTGTGTGGCTGGATAAAAAAAAGCCATGAATGAAAAAATGACGCCTGTGACACCACAACATCAACGTCGTGTCAATTATTACTCACGCAGCTTGGAGCCACAATGCAGCTTTTAGCACACGATGGTGGTGTTTCCCAATTGTTACACACTGTTGCCCCTTGTCCTCACACTGGGTGGGGTCTTGGGCAAACAGAACAAACATGCAAGTGTAGTTTCATATAGAGGAAGGGGTAGAGGGCTTCTTTTTTTTTTTTTTGACAGTGCTAAGAACTTGTGTGATTGATTCCCCCAGTTTAACTTCTGGCCCACATTTTTCTGGGGGCCTCCTTAAACAAGAAAACCAACGCAGACTTGCGAGGGGCGACATGTAAATAACAGCTGATCAATCACTGGCTGAGAGCCTATTTTTCATTCTTATTATTGAGTGTGATTTTGCAAGCATTGTTTGATGGAGGCTGCTGGTTTTGATTGACGACCTAACATCATGAAGCGGTTAACATTCACATAGATGGATATGATTCCTGTTTTTATCAGTCAATTTCAGCAGCACTCATTTTTGTTTTTTACATGTTCACGTTGATGTTGACAATACTGGCAACTATGCAAAAATATATTAGCCTACAGTAATTAAAAAGGGGTTGTTCAATTTTTGGCTTCTGTGAGTCACGCATGATTTGTTTGGCAGTCAAATGCCCCACCTGACACAGGCCATCCAGGTTTGGCAACCAGCCACGGCTGGGTATTGGGACACTGGCCAGGAAATAAACACATCAGTATTTGTAGACCACCCGTGTAGAGTAAAGAAGATGCCATTATTTGTACCAAATTGCTGAGTACTAGTAATGAGTCCTCTGTTGATCTCAGCAAGGTGAACAATTATCCAACATCTTGCCTTGAAAATAATATGCAATACTTTTATTTTAGAAGGTTGTATATGGTCACACAGAAACGTTTTTAATGATTACCTCAGAAGTCGAGAAGCTGGATCTCTTTCAACGTGAGCACATTTGATTTTCTAAATTCCTCTGTTTCCATGTTTAAGGTTATGTCCACATGAACATAATATCGCAATTTCATTTCAAACTGACGTCTTTTCCAAACTCCGTCTACAGCATGTGTGTGTATGGAGGCAGAGCTTTTTGGCTTGTGTCGTTTGAAATGTGTGACATGATTTGTGATGATGTATTTATTTCCATCCATCACGGCTTTAAAATCTGGACTGGTCACTAGTCAATTTCAGGTCATATTTAAACTTTATTCAAATATAGATTTTTTTTTTTTATGTTAGAAAGTGTGCATATTTCTTTTTGTACAATGACTGACGCAAGCACAACAGGAGACGTTGCTTTTACAGGCCTCTGACTGGATGAAATGTGTTTTAATTTAGCTTTTCAAACTTTGGTGGGTGGCTTACTGGGCCAATGAAACAAAAACAGAAATTTTGTTCTATACATTAAGTCATCAGTAACATGCTCTGAACAAACTTGATTCTTAGTCAAGTGAAGTGGACAGAGTGTTTTTAAAACCCTCTTGCGTGAGGACATAACTCTGTGTGACCCTGGAGGTACGTATGGAGATGGCTTACTGGCCCAATTAATAAAAAACACACACTCTGATGAAACTTGATTCTTAATAAAGGTGACTGACCTTGTCAATGAAGGACGCAAAACGGTTGTTGAGGGTCTTGATCTGCTCCTTCTCCTGGATGCGGACCGACTGGATGGTGGGGTCAATTTCCAGGTTCAAGGGGGCCAGCAGGCTCTTGTTTACAGTCACTTCTGTGATGGGGGCCACCACTTCCTGGGCCATACCACCACCCATGCCCCCACCAAAGCCCACATAGCCAAATTCTAATCCACCTGCTCTTTGGCCTGACCCACCAGCAATATACCCACCGACCACCTTGAAGCCTCCGGCGCCAACGGCGGCGCCGCTGCTGCCCACCCCACCATAGGAGCCGCGGACTACACAGCTCTGCCTGGCAGCGCCCACACCTCGACCTCCGTAGCCGGAGAAGGAGCGGCTGCTGAAGCCGTGACTCGGGCCCTTGGACGTGGACAAGGTGGAGAAGGTGGTGGTCTTCACAGCTCTGGCAGACATGATTGCAAAAGATTCTGGAGCAGCGAGGTGGGGTGAGAGGAGGCTCGGAGACTCTGATGAAGATAGGAGAGTCAGGCAGATAGATCACCTTCGAGGATTGCTGCTATTTATCTGAACAGGGGAGGGTCCCTTCTTGTTTGTGATTGGCCTTTACCCTGAACGCGAGAATATGACATGGGGTGTGGGGATGAGTGTTTGTCAAGGGAAAAAAAAAAATTACATCCTGTTGCACATTTACAGTGAGCAAATGGTTCAAAACAATGGCAGAACTCATAATAGTCCAGCTTCTATAAAACCACACACAAAATCGTCTATGCTATTAGAACATTTAAATGACATTATTCAAACTTTTCCTTTTTCATCCATAAAACTAAAGTTGACATTAAAATAGCATCCTCTTGTTTCAAATCTCCGTAGACGCCCCACCGGCACATCAATTTGCGTGCCTCTATGTTACCTCACTTATCATAGAGGTGACATATTGCAAAGTAAATTGTCGTCTCACTGTGTGATGTGCTCCACGCGTTTGTGGCCAGCCACTGCAGGTCTCAGAAATGTGACAAACATATTTTACTCACAATGTCATAAATTAACAGCACGTATTGCAAAAGCAAGAGTTAAGTGGACTTTTATGGGTAGTGCGATCAACATCATTGAAGCATGAACATTCTTTCTTTATCAGCCAGTGAAGAGCAAACACAGTTTTTTTTTTCTTGTCCCACCTTAAGTCTTAAATACCTTTTAAATTACCCATAAAATCCAACAAGAGGAATGATAAAGATCATCCACTCGGTAAAAAGTCTTCTGATTTTGGGCCCTTTCGCCAAATGTGTTTTGCATGGATTTCCACAAAATATGATCATAGTAGAACCACTGGTAAGGAAATTTGTGGCATTTTAGTGGTGGTATTTTTGCATTGTTTTCTTCAAGCATCAAACAAATAGTTTTCTTATGATTTCTGTTTCGCCATTAGGAAAGTAAGCGAGTGGGCTGAAAGGACAAAATGTCTCATCGCATGTTTATTAAAAGGACAGTGACGTTTTGATTTGTATGAAGCTGCGAAGTGGCACTCCAAGTGAGGAATGTGCTGAAGGACGCACATGCATGTTACAAGTCAAAGAGGATGAGGGCATGGTTCCTCAATTAAAAGTTGAACAGGAGTTCCAAAAAAAAGCTTATTTTCCAATCCCAAATATTTTGACATTACCAACTGACACTGAAATACAATTTTAAAAAAGGTTCTAAACTTCAATAATATCCCAGCAGTTTTTATTTTATTTTGACATTTGTTATGTATAAAAAAAGGGGGTGGGGGGCTGAATTACGATGGAAGGTCATCTTTAATTAATTTCTCGTTACCCGAGCCACACCTCTCCACAGATTTTGGTGAGAATTGGTCGATTTTATTAGGATTTTTTTTTTTTAGGGTGATTAGTATTTTTTGCATAATCCTGCCACCACACAGAATCCAGTAAACATGCATAAAACATTATGTGTGAGAGTATTACCACTTTAGGTGAGGCAATAAACATGTTTAGAAACACAAAACTAGAAAAATACAAAAACTGTAACATAAGAACTGATCGTATTTAAAAGCTTTACGCTTGAGGCTGGACTTGTGGACTGTGTTCAGGGGGGGTCCTGCCAAGCCTTAAAAGTTATTGGTCAAGACAGTCATAAAATTCACCTACTGCCTTGCCTCCACATACAGTAGCTTTATAGGTCCATTATTGCTCAGGATACACGACATAACACATCTGCCCTCTTGACGTTGCCGAAAATAAACCTGTCTGGCAATTTACAGGAAAATGCATCCAAACGAATCAGGAGAAGCTTCATCATGCAACAAGACAATGACCCAAAACACACTGCCAACACAACAAAGGACTTCATAATCGGGGCTACTTTGACTGGCCCAGTATATCACCGGACCTGAACCCAATACAGCATGCATGTCACTTCCTGAAGAGGAGACTGAGGTGAGAAACCCCCAGAAACAAATGAGAACTGAAAGAGTCTGCTGTAAAGGCCTGTAAAAGCATTTCTAATGAACAAAGCAACAGTCCGGTGAAGTCAGTGGGTCTCAGGCTTGATGCAGTTATTGCAAATATGGGTTATGGTTGAAAATAATTTAATCTCCAAAAGGGGGGCTCTGCAAAAACAGTTTGGGAACCACTGCTGTGGGCACAAACAGTTCCGCCAGTTATTAAAAACACCAAGTTGCAGCACAAAAATGTGTATACAGTATCATGTAGTGATGGCACATGCAAACGCACTTTGCTAGGCCACCGTGAGTTTACGTGTGCTTTTTCTTTCTTGAAAAGGTGACTGACTGCGCAGGTATCAGAGCTGTGCTGCACTCTTTGCAAATAGCATTTTGCTAAAAGACGAACTTTTAATGTTTCAACAAACAATTCAATCTCCTATAAGCAGAGGTTTCAACCACTGCAGGGCGTTTCTGCCCCAATAAGGGGCTGTGCCTCCATGATGCATGTCACTGTCCAGTCACTGGTTCACAATGTGCTTTTGAAAAAAAAAAAAAAAAAAACACTGGAGTAGCAGAGATAGCAGAACAGTGCACCCTTATCAAGCTAGGATGCAAAGCCTTATTAGGCGAAAGTAATGGCCCCTAAATTCACTTCTTCCTGTTCAAATATAGTGTTCCAGTTGTGCAAAATACACAAAAATACAGCACTGTTAAAATAGCCCTCCTCACAACTTTCTGCTGAAATGTGGTTTGAATGAGCCAAGTCACAAAGGTTCTGATTGTGTGTACTCTATTGCTGTTTCTGCCACCTGGTGACAGCAAACTGAAAACGCGTGTCACATGCGTGGCATTACACTGTTTTTTATTGCTCATGATGTACTGTACATGTGTTTTTCACAAGGCTGGTATTTTTATGATATGGCGGGACAACACATACGACATACAAACTTAGTTTTTCCCTGTTGTCGTGCTCATATTTACCAGTCCCAACACATGCTCGTACAAAATTACTAAATTACTCAATCAAACAAATGTAACCTTTGTTAAAATTGTCACTTGAAACATACTGATGGGCAATTAAGAAATAATTTGCTAGTCTATAGAACACACATACCGCAGTTTTCTTACCAATGCTCCAATTTATTTATGCCGGTACTTACTCATTCTTCACATGTGTAAAGGTGTGCACAATTCGCATGAGTCCGTATATCTGAACTCGCCCCAAGCAAGCACATTTTAAGATGGTGAGGAAAGCCTACCATGCTAAGGTCAGGTAGTTGCTTGCTCTATAAAAAGAAAACAACAACAACAACAACTTGAGAACATAACCGAGCCCCCTCCTTGTTTTACAGTGAATACAGTGCTTTTTTATGTTTCATTCTTACATCTATAACACATCAGATGAATACTTTTGATTTATTTCTCCGGGGCAGTGGCCACTGGTTGATAGAGGGCGCTAGATCCCCACCCTACTGCTCAACTGAGTCGCCTTGAATAAGGCAAAAATGAAATAATGAGAATGTAATATTAAATTGAAAATGCTTTCACATACATGCATACCTTTTAGATGCAAAGAGAAAATAGTATACATTTAAGTTAAGTTGTTTCAATTAACTATGTGGAGTCATTTGGCATCTTTCCAGTCTGAGGCGTGCAAATCGAACTCTTGTTGAAAGTCTTACAGGCACAGTAGCTCTCTTCAATGCAATAGACAGGACCAAGCTGGGGTGTGCAAAATTTCAGCGCCCCGAGCTGGCGAACTTGTCAATCAGCGACAGACTGCCGTGAAGTCAGCTACTGTACATGGTGGGAGGCTCATCATGGCATGTAAATAGCTTTAGCTGACCTCAAACTTCAAAGACTGAGTGGGTTGAAAAATGGAGGATATATTAAATGTTTCACTGAAGTTACTTAAGACAATACGGAGCCAGTGTACATCACGAGACTATTTAATATTGTTTTATAACGCAATAGATTTGCGTTATCAAAAACTTAAATAGTTTCGTCTTGTGCCCTGGCGTGCTCGGTAAGACAACACCTTTTGAGAGGAACCTCAGCAGAGGCTGCGAAGAATATCAGGGCAAATCACGACTGTAAAAGTTGGGAGTGTTAAGAAGACGCCTTCAGCTAATGGTGATGTATAATTTTTATTTCAATATGTCAATATCAGTGTCTCAGCAGCCACGAGTCTCACCGCGCATCACTGTCAAAATCCTATTGAACATCTGTGGAAAGAGCTGAAACGTGCAGTAAAGAAACTCAGAAGTAAAGCAGTCTGCTCTCAGTGGGCAGGCCGAAATTGATTACAGTGATTTACTCAAAAGGTTGTGCAATTTAATAGATTAAGAGTAGCAGTATTTGTATTGTGTCCTGGCCAGTATCAATTGTTTTGCACAACATTTTCATCGTAAACCCTTAGTAATTTTCTGTTTATTATACTTGTATAAGTTTCAAGTTGTTTCAGTGGTCACTGAATGGTTTTCTGGCTTTCTTTTTTATAACAGAGGTTACCTATAATCTGGCTCACATGAGTAGTTTTAAAACCTGAATATTTTGAAAATATCAGGAAGGTCGAGTTTTACATCACAATGCAGACTACTTTGTAGTCAACTATCGTATTTGTGCAATCCACATGAACACGTCAGATCCAATTTTTGCAATTATCCTAATCCATCTGACAATTGCCTGAGTGATAGGAAATAATTTCAGCTATTGTGGCTACTTGTTACTTCAAGTGAACGTGGGCTCGATCAAGATGAAAACAATGGATTTGTCTCTCGTGTGGTCTGTATCAACTATTAAGGTGTTCGCACGTGAACAATGCACACGTTCAGATTTGTTATATGAAGTCTTTAATAGCCACTAAAGATGCACGCATTTGTGGCCACGTTTTGATGAAGCACGTAAAATGCTTCAGTCATTATATTTCCAATGACAAGACAACAGCCACTGCTAGTCTACCTCTCCTTTCTCCTGGCATATTAGGGCAAGAGTTGAGCAGACCCTGATTTGTTTGTTTGGGGGTTGTGATGGTGAAGCAAAATGTTGTCATGAAAAATGTTGTTTTTCCATGCAAATAAAGACAGCCGCAACGCTGTCATGCGGTTTGAGTCATGCGGATTTAATTTATCGTTCCTCTTTATATCTCGCTCTTCCCTTCACAAACCGGATTTTCCACAGTTTTTTTTCTTTTTCTTTTCTAACTAATGAGTGAGCTAGTAGGTGACGTTGAAATTTGGACAGTCTTGAAACAGAAAGTTCTTTTGACTCAGTCAATGTTGTTGCAGAGCTAGACCTACAAGTGCCAAAATCATATTACCGGTACTCCAAGTCAGTCACATTGACTATGCAGAGTTTAAAGTTTAAGTCAGGGCGCCAGGGGCCCCCATTCCTGACAGTGCGACGGAGTTGCTTTGGTTTTCTTTGAAGATGCTATCAGCTTCTGTGGAGAGGGGAGGGGGCACCTTTCACAACGATAATACAAATAATTAAATGAATAAAGCACTAAATGCTGTAGGGGTGCTATTGGTGTTCAAGGCGGAACTATGGCCTCTTACAGTTCCATCTGAACACATTCCTCGAAAATCAAAGTGAAGTACTTTTGTTTATGCGAGTTTGGAACTCTGTAGCATATTTCAACCTGATATTGATATGTTGATCCTTGTGATGTCAGCTGTTGTTTCTTAAGAGCTCTTTCAGCACGTACTATCAAAGGTATCTGTGAAGCTAGGTCTTCAGTCGTATTGTATCAATAGAAGACCTGTTATGTGCGGATCAGCAGATATAATGTGATTGGTGAACAAAGGTGTCCTTTATCTGAGTTTTTGATTGCATTATGTGCGTGGTATCAGCTAACGCACTGTCTTTGTGCATCTCCCCTTTCCCACAAGCTCCAGGGTATCTCGGAAGCTTGTGTCCTTTGGATTTTCTTTGTGAATGTGGGAACGGTCATTGTCTTCACTGTTAACTTATTGTTTGTGTTGAAATGTGATTACAGCTATAGGTGCGGTTATCACTGAAGGAGTCAAGCAATCGAAAAAGTCAACTTTGTGATTGCGCATTTACTGGTTAACAGTTCAGTTGTATTTATTTCCCAAAGCCTTTACATTTTTTTTTATATGTGCAAGTTCTGCATGTGGCAAAATGGTTTTGCATCTGTGACTGATTGACCAAGCCTGGAGAATACAAAGAAAAGCAAACATTATTCCTTTTATGGGTAACACAAGAGCATTTGGTTGTTTTTGCCAAGTTCTTTCATTAGTCTGTGTGAAAGATTATGCAACCTTACACTTCCCTCATTTGCCTCTGCTCTGTCTAAACTGATTTGCATTGGTCATGCAGGGTTTGTTGGATATAATATGCTTTGTATGTTTCCATGACAATTGAAGACACACTAAGTTAGAAAAGGAAACACGCGGGCAAAGAAGAGCGTGAGAGAGAGCAGCAAATGAAAAATGGGGCGATGTTGAAGTGGGCAGGGTCTAAAAAGCCCAACTGAGATTGAGGGAAAGAAGGAGGAGTATAAATTCCCCACTTCCCACCGCCATCGTCTCTTTTGACGCCGACCAGCAGCAAGTCTCCACTTCTCACATTCTTCTCTGTAACACAGAAACTTCTCCACCATGAGCTACAGGCGATCCAACTTTCAGCAGATATCTGCATCCCACATCTCACCCCGCTATCGTGCCCTGAGCACCCACGGCGGTGCCGGTGGCCAGGGTACCCGTATCTCGTCCGTCTCCGTATCCTCCCAGCGTTTGGGCAGCAGTATGGGTGGTGGTTTAGCAGTGGGATCCGCGGCAGCATCTGGCGGCATGGGAGCCGGCATTACGGGCAACGAGAAGGGGGCCATGCAGAACCTCAACGACCGCCTGGCCAACTACCTTGATACGGTGAGGAACCTGGAACAGGCCAACCAGGAGCTGGAGATGAAGATCAGGGAGGCGTTGAAGACCGGAGGGCCTGACATGAGAGACTACAGCAAGTATGAACCCATCATTGAAGACCTCCGCAAACAGGTTGGTGGAACAAGCAGTCGGGTTATGATGACAATATCGGCAAGTTGCTTTCAGTAGGTATCTTTTAGTCTATCCCAGAGGTTCGAAATTTGTCTCACCCTGCGGCCCTTACTTTTCTGTTGTGATGAAGTCATAACAATTTTAGTCCAATCCAAGAATTGTCATCTTTTTTTAAAATGATTAAATCTGAGGAGGAACTGCACATTTCTGACCGAGACTCAGGAAACTTTACTTGGCACAATTTATTTTGTCAGTTGTCACATTTCTTGCATAAGAATGAAGGGTGTGGTTGCCCAGCTCTGACCATCCCCCATCAATCTGCTTCAAGTTGCTCACAACTTCCCTTGATGAGTCACCAACATGAGGGTAGAAACTTCCACATACAAAAGTTCCCCAAATGGTTCTGCTTGTAATTGACATTCTACGCCACTCCCCCCGTGTCCCTGGGCCCCAATGTGAAACAGATGTGTGGTAAAGACGCACACAAAGGATCTTGTCCTGCCAGCATGAGGGTGTGTGCCGATGTATACTGTATGTGTGTGAGCGTGCGGCTTGCATAACAATCAGCTGCACTCAGCAGAGTCAAATGTCACATATTTCTCCAAATGCCAAATATCTTTTCACAGACTTTCACATAATGACACTTTTTCCCCAACTCGTAAAGGCTTGTGTGTGTTCCCTTTCCTGCCAGACAGGATACCATGGCTTTTAAAGAGATTCACTTCCTCCCACAAAGAATTTCGACTTCTCTACTCACGTAAACACACGAACATAAACACATTTGATTGATACAACATTTATTCACAAGGAAAACTATCGTTTTCAAGGAGGAGAGGGCTTCCAGTGGAACATTCTTCCTGCTTTTCCATGACCCCTTTGTGTAATCTGACTCTTGGTTGCTTGAACAGATGCAGGGATCCAAATCACATCTGCGGATTATTATTGTATACGAAGTCAAAAACGAATCTTGCATGATGAACGAAAACCCCAATGTGAAGATGAACAGAATAAAGTCTGCAAAAGCACCTAACAATCAACAAATAACTGTCATTATTTGTTTTTCAGATCTTTGACAAGATATCGGAAAATGCTCGTCTGGTGCTCCAGATTGACAATTCCCGTTTGGCTGCTGACGACTTCAAAGTCAAGTATGTTGTTTTCTCTTCCTGGATTTCCGTGTGGTGGATATGTGGCAACTCTAGGCTTCCTTGTCACATGCGATTTGGCCTTGCCGGGGCAGACAAAACAATTCCACCCACACTTGGGATTGTACAGAGAATAGTATCTCACATAACACCACAGTGTTGAACACCAGAAGTCTTTTGAGGACATGAAGGATGAAAATCACCCAATTCCAATTTTTTTATGAATAGTTCCATTTTGTTTTTGTATCGGGAATACAAAAAAACAACACATTTTCTATGTGTTTCGGATTTAAAAGCTTTCACTAGCAAGATGTGTAGATACATGTTTTTCATTGGACAGCGTCAGTATGCAACAAAACATGCAGTGCATGTTTGTAATAGAGTGTTGGTTTGTGCAGGTTTGACACGGAGCTGGCCATACGCCAATCTGTGGAGGCTGACATCGCCGGGCTGAAGAAGGTCATCGATGAGACCAACATGAGCAGGATGAACATTGAGAGCGAGATCGAAGCCGTGAGGGAGGAGCTTGAATTCCTCAAGAGGAATCACGAGAATGTGAGTGTACAGTGCACAGACAATTGCCAGTATTTGGCATTCAAAGTTATCCTTGAGTTGTGCATATCATTATTCCCGTACATTCACTACTGTTGCATTGTTCAAGTAGAAATGAAAGCAAGACAATTATGTTCAAAACTTCAACAGACAAATTCATTTCCATATGACATCCAGCAAAAGATTTATAACAAAAATGCTGCTTTCAGAAAGCCAATGCTCTTTCTCGTCCCAGGGCAGTTTTACACCACTACAGAAAACTCTTTTGATAACACTATACGTGGCCGGTAGTGACCCCACTTATTGGTAAATGTCTAACATGATATGAACTGATCAGATGGATGATGATTTTCATCATTTGCAATGGGAATTGATTCTTTTGAGTGAGTTCTAAAGTGTGTGTGCTTTCTGTCTTCTTCGTGTTGTTGTGTAGGAGGTGAGGGAGCTGAGGAATCAGATCTCCCAGTCAGGTGTGCAAGTGGATGTCGACGCCCCCAAAGGCCAAGACTTGTCCCAGATCATGGAGGACATGAGGGGCAACTATGAGAAGATCGCACTCAAAAATGCAGAGGATCTCAAACGCTGGCATGAAAATCAGGTAAGGCGGTGCTGTGAAGGGTCACCATGAACAAAGTGAGTAGAATTGTAGTTTGGTTCAAAAGTATGATATCCTGCCTTCTCTCAACTTTAGACAGCAGATGTTCAGGCGCAAGTATCACAGAACACAGAGGCGCTCCAGGGTGCCCAAATGGACCGGAGTGACTTATCCAGACAGCTACAAACTCTGGAAATCGAGCTTGCATCTCAACAGAGCTTGGTAAGCATGTGTCTTTTGTATTTGGGTGCATTTTCATATCATCCAGTTGAATAATACAAAAATCCTCCCAAACATCTCATTGTTGTTTTATGATGGTTTATCAGAAAGCCTCCTTAGAAGACACATTACGCAACACAGAGCTACGTAACAACATGGAAATGGAGAAGTACAACGCCATCATCCTACATCTGGAGGAGGAGCTCGGAAACCTGCGCTCAAACATCCACCAGCAGACGCAAGAGTACGAGGCTCTGCTCAATCTCAAGGTGAAACTGGAAGCTGAGATCGAGACCTACAAGAGCCTGCTGGATGGCGGCGATTTCAAGTAAGTTACACTGAAACTAATATTGTAATGAGCAGCAAGTCCTGTCCCGATCACAGTAGAGTTCCATTTTTGGCTCTGTTATCTCATTTTTCCTCATTGCCTTGACTTGTACAATCCGTGGTGATAACACAAAAAAAATGAAAATAAATAAATTTGGACTCTAATTGAAGTCTCGTGAGATTTGCTGATGTATCGCATGATGATGATTTCAAGTTCCAAATGTATTACTTGAGCATTCACGTTTGCAGCTTGCACTGTATATAAAGATGAAGACAGGGTAAAAAGACCAAATTCGGGTGATGGCTGTGCAGGAAACGCTGATCTCACTTCTTTAAATGGTATGATATATATTTTTTCAAACCATCAACCTATTTCCTTTGTGTTGTGCACAGGCTCCAAGATGCTCTCCAATGAGCTGCCGGCTACAGTTCCTGTGAAAGACGATCCAGGACTGTCCCAAGAAATATAATTCCCCAACATAATTGCATCACATGAATTAATGTGAACAAGGCCATTGACAAATATGTGACCTGGCGGCAATAAAACAATTTGTTGACCATCAGTGTTGACTTTTGATGTATTTTTGTTTCACAATATAAAACGTATTATCTAGATCATTTTAATATATTGATAGAAGGACATATGAACGACATCATCACGATGAGGAAGCGGTTAGAACATCTGCCTTACAATAGAGAAGCCCTGCGTTTGAATCCCGGTTAGGGCCTCCCTGTATGGAGTTTGCATGTTCTCCTTGAGCTTGAGTATTGGACTTCTTCACATGACTTGACATGAAGTTGTTGTATTGAACGCTTAAAAGACTGCAATTGAAACACTTTAGTAAGTTAACAACTATCAGTAAAATATATATCACTGGTTTGCAGCAAATTCTAATCAGATGGCTTTATGTGTCCTTATACGTATTTTTGACGTTGATTTGAAAAAATTCGTTACGTTTTCTTTCTATCACATACGGTTTTTGAGATACATTTCAGAAAAAAATCTACCTGTTGCTGAACCTAACCCATAATTCATAAATATTACTAAACATATTACCATGTCACATTTATTATTATTTTTCATTACTGTCATTATTATTATTATTATTATTAAAACCTGATGTGCTAGAGAAAAAACAACGGCAGATTTGGAATCAGCTCAAAACAATGTAGAAAATTTACTTTCATTTTTCAAAATGTAGTAAAAAATGAACAGCGTAAATAACTACCTTTCATAATTTGTGGTTAATTTGCCTTTCTTTTAGTGAATATTGTTTATTGTAATACAGAATAATTAATCGCTTGTTTCTTTAAAAAAAAATACATGAAAAAACACCTTGAAAAAATAATAGCACATTAAATTGCAATCGAAATACTGGGGGGGGGAGTCCGGAGTCGCACTTAAGACTTTTCAAAATCATTCAGCTCTAGTGCAGATGAGTCTGTTTTGTTGCGCCAAGTTATCCAAACAGTTATTCTATGTGCATGTAATTGACTGTAAAAATGCATTTTAATTTGGTGAGTATTACATTTCTATGGAGCTGTATGTGCACTTATATTTTAAATTTTTTCCTTTAATACAGGAATTGAATCACTACTTTAAACAGTTTTTGGTCGTTTGTTTGATTGTTTTTGCACATGTACACAGAGTGTGAGTACTTTTGCAACCTCGACTAAATGTGCTACGAAAATCATGGCAGCAAATCAACGATGGCATGATGGATCGGAGATGTTAGCCAAGGGAGGAGAGAAGCCAAACTCGTGAACGCGGATGCGCGCTCCCGATAATTACCCGCTGACGCCTTCATCCGGGAACTACCGCGAACTCGCTCTTCAACATGGCGGCGTCAGGTGAGGTTTATGTGGGTGAACCGACAGTCTCGGTTGGGGTATAATTCAGCCCGTTTTAACAACTAATAACCGGCCACTTCGCGTTCGGGACTTGTAAGTACGTTCTCGCTCGCTTCCTCGTCTGGTGTGGAAAATAGGTCTGTTGCTATTTTTAAGCCGGTGGATACGAAACCGCCGAAGGAGGGTAACAGTACGAAGCAACGACAGACTCCATTTGAACGTTTTACACACGTTATCGCTGTTTTGTTGTTGTTTTAAGCAACAAATCGGAATTGACATGATTTGTTTGAAATACTTGTTAGTTAGTGTTGTGTATTACAAACCCCCGGTTGCTATATGACGTGTTAGCTAACGGCTAGCTAAAGCTCGAAGCACACTAAGCACCAACGGGCGCAAGCGCGTTTAGTGGAGGAGGGGTTGGGCCGAGCAGCCCCGGCTATCCGAGGACTCTTCCCACGTGTGCGGCCGCTGTCCCCGACGTATGTGCGGAAATAAAGCCGGTCAGCTGTTGCGCTTTAGCTCGCATGCCACACAGGTCGGTGGTGGCCTTTCATCGTCCGGGGCTGTCCGCAGTCTTTTCCGATCCAACGTTGCTGCGACGACTGCGCACTTGATTCGTGGCGCCGCAACGTCCGCTAGGCCGTAAAAGCTAGCCAGCTCAGCAAGGATACACTCCCCGTCAGCACGCCTTGTGCTGACGAAGCTGCGGTTAGCATCGCAAGAGTCGCCTAGATGAATTTAGAGTTTTTTTGACTGCCACGTGTTGGCACTGGCGCTCTCTTGTGTGACTGATTCCCTAAAGTTAGCGACGAAGATCTCGCATTGACGCTTTCGCGTCGGTGCTGTCAAATTGGTGCATATCGTTGACCTAAAAAAAAAAAATTAAAAATTAAAATCCACTCTAAATCGGAAGAGGGCACTACTGGCATATACAAATGCGAGTAAGAATAATCAAATGTAGAACGTGCTGTTTGTTTGCTGTTTTATGTAAAGAAAGTCATGACTGCTGGAATTCATAATAAAGCTTCCAGTCAGCTTTATGCTCCCATTTCTGCCTCTGATCAAAACAAATCAGAACTGCTCCTCAGAATCAGAACTCTTGCACTTCTTTGCCATTCAGACAATATAGAATGTTCTGCCATGCATGCACGCATTCTGGATGTGTCACAACCACTGCTAGTCTTTTTGATATCCACTCATTCTAGTCAAAACATAAAGATTGTTTTTACTCATCTTCTCAAATGGTGTCTGTCAAAGTGGACTGGAACAAAGAGTTCTTTTCTGATATGTACATACTTCATTTCATGTGGAAAACTGCATTTTTTTCACAGCAGTATCAACACACGTACACTTGCAATAATACTAACATTGTATAGCTCGTTAATGGCGCTGTAATCTAATTTAATGAGGATTACAGTTTCAGAGCACAATTAAGTATTCAGTTTTTATTGTTCCTTACAATGCATCAACACTTCCACAGCTATTTTCATGATAGTTTACAACATCAATATGCAAACTCTCTGTGGTTCTCACATTAGCTAAGAAGAAGAATAAGAAGGGGATGACCCTCACTCTCACCGACTTCTTGGCGAACGAAGGTGGAACCAGCTACCCCGTCAAAACCACTAGCTGGGCTGATGAAACTGATGACTTGGATGGTGATGGTGAGCAGTGAAATGGATAAGATGTTATTGTTTGTTTTTTAATCCAGTGATGTTATCCGTTCTCTGCAGTGAAATTGGAATATTCTCTTGCATCTTAAAAAGAAATAATGAAACAGAGCAGTGTTGTGATGAACTTGTGCATGTAGGCAGCATATTTCAGTGTTGCTGTAACAAGTCTATTCACATTCTATAGACATTAATACATGCACATGGAGTGTCTTGAACTTGATTTGGTAAATATAAACTTAACTCCTCATAAAATCAAGGGCTACATTCCTAAAGGGCAGATACGTATTTAGGATTTAAAAAAAAAAAAAAATTGGGGCAAATGTGATTTACGGTCACTTTGTGTTTGGGGATTTGGCTATGTTATGAATATGCAAATTGCATTCATCCTTATGTTTATAGTACTCTGTACACAGCTGCCCAAGAATTGAAGTTACTTGGATAAACAAGAGCACGCATTTTAGCACATCTTGTATAATTTTGCTTTTATGTAGTCGTGACAAAGTCAGCTGTTGTCTAAAAAGAGTTTCCTAAAAAGGTGCAAGTTGTCTACCCCATGGCCAACACAGTGATTGGTGTCCGAGATTATGACACTCGACAACTGTTTAGCAAAAGTAAAGGAGATGCAGTATTTTCTGTCCAGTGCTTTTCCTAATTTAATCCGAGCGCTATCTCTTGTGTTCCTCTCATCACTGACGAAAGGTTAAAATGTCAAGGTCTTGTATAAAAAAAAAAAAGCAAAGTGAGATTTAGCAAATTCATTTTGATTTGAAAAATCAATTGCCAGCATTTGTCGTTTTACAAACGAATGGATTCTGCTCTTTCCCACATTTATGTTGGAATAAATAGCCATGGCAATTAATTTCAAAGAGGCCATGTGAGAGAGTGGCTTGGTAGCCAAGGGCCACAGCAACATACTAACCTCAATTGTTCCGTGTTACTTTAATGTAGTGATAGAATTCTTTAAATTGTATTGTTTTGATAACTTGCAATTTGTATACATATGGTACGAATTGCTATTGGTAAATAAACAATTATCATCTTTGATTAAAATTGATTGTAGAAGCATATCACAATGTAATCTACATTCACCAAAACATCTTCAGTCTGCATTTATCTGTAGTTTTAATATGCGCTTTGCCCAAGTCTGCTCTAGACCGTTTCACAAATCTTACTAGTAGGGCATTTTAGTTGCCTTTTGCTTCTTCTGAAATGCCAGTAAGTTGATCAAAAAGAATTTTGACAGTGGAGGCATTGGTTCCCTCTGTCCATCTTTTCAGTGTCGACTTCGTGGCACACAGATGAGGATTCGTTTCGGGCCCCGCCCATCGACCGGTCCATCCTGCCTACAGCACCCCGTTCAGCTCGTGAGCCCAATATTGACCGGTCCCGACTGCCCCGCAGCCCGCCGTACACCGCCTTTCTCGGCAACCTGCCCTATGACGTCACTGAAGAATCCATCAAAGACTTCTTCCGCGGCTTGGCAGTAAGCAAATACTTAAAGTGCCATCACAGATTGGCATACTCGGTCAACCTGCAGTTTTAAGATTGTTGCATGTGATGTTTGTGAAAGTTGCTTGTCTTAATGCTGCCCCAATTTCCTGACATCTGAGTCTGTTGTGTTTGTCTCCAGATCAGTGCAGTGCGTCTGCCTCGTGAACCCAGTAACCATGAAAGGTTGAAGGGCTTTGGCTATGCCGAGTTTGATGATGTGGAATCTCTCCTGAGGGCCTTAAGTCTCAATGAGGAGGTGAGGCAACGCACCATGTAGATGTAATTTTAGATGAAGTTCTTGGCACTAAATCCAGAGCAGATACAACACACAGTAGCAAATGTCTTTTTTAATTTGTTCCTGTCATTCTGTTCATACCTCTAAAGAACCTGGGAAACCGAAGGATCCGTGTGGACATAGCAGACCAGTCGAATGATAAAGGTATGAAATGAATATATATATATATGTGTGTTTTCCTTTTAAGGGCTGCACTGTGTTGTCTCTTCCAATCCTTCAATCTAATCCTGTTGGCGATTTGCACCGTACTGGGTGTATTTCTACTTTAGAGAGAGACAGTGGAATGATGGGAGGTCGAGATCGCGGTGGGAGAATGTCGGACATGGGCCCCGACAAGACAGACAGTGACTGGAGAGCTCGACCCAGTGGAGACACTGACGATGCGCCTCCCAGGAGAGATGATGCCTTTGGAGAGAGTAGGTCACATTTTTAATTTTGCTTTAGAATGTAATAGCACTGGATTTAAAGCATTAGCTTCTTGAAAGTTTTTTTTTTTTTAATGTGACTGTACTTTAACTTGATGTGGAACAAAAAGCACATTTTTCAACAAGCACAATAAGATTCTTTGAACTACTGTTTCAGGTACAAGTATTATAGCAGTTCAATGCTGCTACTTAGTTTCCTGCAAATACAGACTTATTAAGATTTTCAAGTGGAAAACTAACTGCTCCAAATTGACACAAGTAAAGCTTCACTGTGCAGTGGAAAAAGTAGCATGAAGTAGTTTTTTTTTTTTTTTTTTTTTCCGCCCTCAAACTTTAAGGCAAACTAGAAACACATGTGTTTTAGCTAAATAAGTAGATCCAGCAAACATGTCATGCAGGATCACGGGATCGCTATGAGTCAGATCGTTTCCGAGATGGTCCACGGCGGGACTATGACAGTGGGAGAGACCGCTACCGGGACCGCTACGATGATAGAGACCGGCGAGATTATGATAGAGGAGGTGAGTCTGCCATGTGTTTTGGAGATGGGATGGATTTAGTTGGATAGCTGTTTCTGGTATATCCAACACTGTGATAAAGCATCTTAACTGTCATTTTGTAGTTCAAGTTTCAATCATGATCATCTTCAATTGTCCTTGTGCCCTCTGCTATCTAGGTTATGACTCTCGTGGTGGTGGAGGTGGCCGTCGCGCCTTTGGCAGCAGCTTCCGTCGGGATTATGATGATAATCGAGGTAGCAACGACCGTTACGGCGATCGGGATCGTTTTGGGGACAGGGATCGTTACAGTGACGATCGATATGACCGGCGGGATGAGAGACGTGAAGATAAAGGTAAGTGCAGCATTTGGAATTTGCTGGTTGTTAGTGTTTCAAGGAGTGTTCTTCGCAACTCCATATAAACTTTGCGTGTTGCCCCTGCAGCTCCCCAGCAGAGGCCCAAGTTGAATCTCAAGCCCCGCAGCGTGCCCAAGGAAGAGGAAGGTAGTGGTGCCGGAGGCGGTGGATCTTCCCCAGCCGCTGCACAGTCTTCCAGCAGCAGGGCCTCCTCCATCTTTGGTGCTGCCAAGCCAGTTGACACGGCAGCCAAAGAACGGGAGGTAGAAGAGAGGCTGAAAAAGCAGGAAGAGAGGCTGCAGAGGCAGTTGGAGGAGGACAAGGGCCGGGGCACTGACAGAAAGATACGAGACAAGTATGTGGTTTGGCATGCTTGAAAAGGTGTTGTAAATATGCATGCTAAAATGGAAATGAGTGCAAAATATACACTGTTGTTAGTTTCTTACACATTTGAGTCTATCTTTTATATCCAGAGACCCAAGCTGGAGAAATGAGGAAAGTTACACTGAGAGATCTCGTACAGGAAGTGAGTCCTCCCAGCCAGGAAGTGGTTCTGGAAGAGGTGAGATTTATCCAGTTTATATTTTTGTACACTTTTACTGATGGACATTGAAAATTGAATTTGTCCACACAACACAATTCAGCTTCCCGTCGTTTGTTCTGCCAGGGTCCCGGTGTCGAGACAGCGAGCGTTCTGGGGAGAACGAGGTTTTTAGTGGAAGGGAAGATGAGTCCTCATCCCCTGCACCCTCCTCACATCCTCCCCCCACCAAGGAACCGCTGAAGGTGATGCCAGCACCTCCTCCCAAGGAGAATGCTTGGGCCAAGAGAAGTGCGGCTAATAGTGGCTCTGCTGACGCTGATGGGCGGTCACCAGTCTCCCCTGTTGCTTCAGCTCCTCCCAAGTTCAGGTGGGTGTACGATTCGTGATGCCCATAAAGTACATGGACATTGTTCTGTGTTATACCCTGATTCTTATTTTTTTTCTCTTCTTAGTTCCTCAAATTCTGCAGATGAAAGCGGATCAGGAAAGGGTAAGGCTCAATGCTGAACATGGGAACAGTTGGGGGATTTCAGCAAACTTCACCGCTGTCTACATGGAACTTCAAATAGTTAAGCGTTGTGTTTAGCAAAACTATACAGCCGGAGAAAACATTTTAGTTGTATTTGAGTAAAGTGTCAAGTTGCTAGATGCGTTATCAACTCTGCTCTTAGGATAGTAGTATTATTTTTAATTATGATGATATGATATATTTTAAGTGCAGTTTATTTTAAGATTTGATGAGGAATAACAGACAGAATTTAGCAGATACTCTTTTATTGTTCCTCTACTTCCTGCGGAAGTTGCTTCTTTTAAAATAGGAAGACGACAACGAATAAGAAGCAACGTTAGTCATAGCAACTAACTTTTGGTTTGCACAACAACTTACAAGGCACATTGATCCACCGGGATTGTACATTTGGCTACAGTACGACGCAGAATTCTGGTCAAGGTAAGCCATTTTAAGACAAAAAGAAAAACGTAAGCGTTTTTAATCCAACGTTTCATCGTCCTCATGAGTTGCTATAGTGCAGAGCGCGCTCCATTTCCATTAGCTTGAATCAATGTAAGCCTATCAGTAGCTTATTTATTCATTTTGTTTAAGTGGGAACCGTTGCGGGGGATGCTTTGTAATGGTTTAATAGAGGCGTATATCGCACCCCCCAACCACACACACACACACACACACACTCACTCGCTTTTTACTTTTTGGAAATTCCACTATTGCGGGGGTGGTGGTGAGAGTCTTTGAATTTGTCACCAGCTTTGAAAAGTGAGGGAACACTGAATATTTAATTTGCTATGAACTTTTTTTTTTTTTTTTTTTTATGAGAACTTGAAAGTCAGCAGGTGTCACAGAATGAATTGTGTTCATCTTTGACAATTCTACTGTATTGTGAGAGTATTTGACAGGCTAATAAGGTGTTGTTTTTCAGTTGACAAGCTGTTCACATTAGTTTCTGTGTTTTGGATCATACAAATACAATATTTCATCATTGACTGTTGCTCTCTGTGGTGACATTTGGTGAGCCAGAGCTCTTCAGTATAACAAAATGAAAGATTAGAATGTTCCTGTGATTTTTTTTGTTTTTTTTTCTCACAAGAATATTAAGATGTATCCACTTTTTTTCCAAAGGTTTAAGGCTATTCCTCTTGTAGCTTCTCTGATGCGGGGGCTAATAAACAAATATCTGGCATTTATAAGAAGCGCCTCATTAGAAATTTGCACGAAAACCTCAGCTGTTTGGATTGTGCTGTTTTGAAAATAGGGATTAAAAATGCAAAATAATACAGTGTTCCCCAGCATATTCAAGACTTGAGGATTCGCTGAGAAACTCATCTAGTCGCTGATTTTTAGTGCAGGCCAAAACAAAATTGCTTTGGTGGCGTTTTGGTGCCAAGAAACTTGTTTGAAGCGAGTTGAGGAGCTTGGCCGCCCTCTTGTGGCATCGATATACAAGTATAAACCGTTTTTGTGGGGCTGTCAAGTACTTTTTTTGTGGGAGTGCTTAGTCTCAAGTCCCCACGAATAGCGGGGGGACACTGTAATCAAATATGACCTACCGTAAGTGCAAAGCTGTATGGAGGGCGAAAAAATGCCTCACTGGACCCACATTCCAACTGCCATTTAATGATCCGTCTTTGATAGCCCCTCCATCAGTGACTGCCACGGATGGGCCTTTGCTGCTGCCGTGCGTTGAAAGTGTAGTGGACAGTTTACCGTCCAACCATTCTCTCAACTGTCTGGCTTCTCCTTTAAGATGAGAACAAGGCTGACGGTGCTCACCGGGACCGGGGCCCCCCACGGGCTCGAGGTGGTCCTGCGGGGCCTGGAGCAGGGCGAGGGCGAGGAGAAGGTCCCAACAGAGACCGAAGAAAGGAGGCAGACAGGTCAGCCACTTAAAGCTTAGCAACTCTAAGTTGTTAACCGAAAAAAGACAGGGAGCTAGCATGAGGGCATCTGCAAAGAATGGCCCACAATAAGCTACACAACTGATGATCCATCCTTTGTTTTGATTGTGGTGGACTTCATCAAATCTTTGGCATTGGGACAATTGAATGCATTCGCTCCCCAAAATGCTCCCAATCCCCTGTTGGTAGTTGGAGTGCTACAACAGTAACATAGCATGAGCTAGAAAACAAGATTTGACCATGACTGATAGCAGCTTGTAGATGACCCAAATGGATGGTGTGTGATCCTGTAGTGTTTCAGCTTTTTGCTATTTGACTATTCTTGGCAAGTGCTGTGAGTCCTGCTGATGAATGTTAACCTTCGGGTTCATTCTGACTGTAGAAAGGATAACAGAAGAGACCGAGACGCCAGACCACCGCCAGAGCCAAAGAAATACGACGAAACCCCAATCCCTGTAAGTCCGTCACTGGTCACTGGGTATCGAATTCTGGCAGTTGTCATAGTTGCTAAAGGCTGTTCCCGAAGGTCTTGGGGTCTTCCTCCACACTTTAGTCTAGCCCACCACCACCACCAACAACCACCACCAGCAGCAGCAGGCACCAAATAATGAACCTGAATGATTTGCACAAGTGCAATTTGCTGAGAATGCCCGATTGTCTTTTTCAGAAGTTCAGCTCAGCCAGTAAGTACGCTGCTTTGCTAATGGACGGCGACGGTGACGACGCTGGCGACGTGGAGTAGAGAAGACGGCAAAGAAGAGGAGCAAATGAACACAAGAAAAATAATTTCACATAGCTTATATTCTCCTCATGTGGAAGTAGCCCCTGGGAGGACAATCAGCCCTCCCTCCAACCTGTCCTTTCTCTTCATCTCCCTTCCCCTCTCCCTCCTCTGCTCAACTCTGCCCCACTCTGAGGACGCTTTCAGGTTCTACACAATAGTCACCTACTGGACTTGTTTTAATTGGGGTGGGAAAATGAGTGTTTAGCTCATGAAATGTGATGGATAACGTTGAAAAATTGTAATAAATAAATGGAAAAAGTGGGGAAAAAATTTGTACATTTGTGGATCAAAGGTGCGGCGGATTGATCCTAGTTGATGTAGCTATGGCACTGTAATGGACTTTTAATTTCCAATCAATTCTTCACATAATGACTTGCGTACGTCCTACAAGGCCACATCAATTCATTAATTTTATTAGTCATTTGAAAATCATCCTTTTAACTCTACTCATTAAACTTTAATCACAAATCTTGTCTTCCAGCACTGAATTTGAATCTGAAACTAACCCATGGAACATTTTCCACATGTCACATGTCCACAGAACATGTTAAGACGTGATTCACTTACACTCCAAATGACACCAGACAGCCGCCTCACGACTCACCTCGAGTCTTTAAGTGCCATTATTGTTCTGCCCTTATCGTTGTACAGACTTTTGTTCTTTCTACACCTTCCGATGAAATCATCGCTTCAACGAAAGTCTTAATTGCGCTCCTTTCTGGCCGTCTTCCCATCCTCCACTGCTGTCCACGAATCCTTCTCTTCCTCATGTGAGGATCGCAGTGTGGGAGGTTTTCATGACATGACCTTTTTTCCCGCTTGCAATAAAAGGGGTACACAGCACGTTCTTCCCAATTGTTTCTTTTCTCCAATTGATGAGTGCTTTGCATTTTTGCGGGCTAATGGTGCACGAAAAAAATCATTTGAATGTACTTTGAACATGTACATCGGTTGCACGTCAAAAATGTGGTCAACTTTTGTAATTTTTCTATTGAAAATTACCCATATTTTTCCCCCCATGCGGAACTGATATACATGTTCAAATTAAGTACTGTACATTCAACTGACTTTTTGTTCTAGTGGGTGGGGGACAGATTATGAGATTGGATTCTCACCCCTGTCTCATTTTATAACCCCAAATTACACAGTGGATTTTTGTGTCTTAATTTTCCCAGGAGGTCCAAAAGTAAGTTGATAAATCAAAAATATAGTTTAGCCATTGTTCATGTGATGAATGACTGATATTTGGGATAAAATCGTCTTCAGATTATTGGAAGAAATAGGTAGAATGTCAAAGGTCTTCAAGGCTGCATTTGCTGCAAATGGAAACGTTTTGGACAGAGCAAAGTTTGGACAAAATTAGAATGTAAAGCTTATTTCTAACCTCTTCAGCCATGACTATACTTTCTATTAATTTTGCAACTCATTTGGTGAATGTGAGCTTGATCAGTAAAATTAATTAAAAAAATATAATTACTGGTAATAAAGCACACACAAGTATTGTACATGAAAGTGAAATACTGATCCAGCAAAAGAAAATAAATGGTAAAAAGTACAGGGTGACCACTTATATTTACAGTACAATGGGTTACAAAGTTGACTGGCAATCTGGTTCACACGTTTGTAACCAGTTACATAAAATGTGTTTTGTTTTTTGCATGGATGCACATAGAAATAATGTATTAAAATCTACTGAGCAAATCAAATGTTCTAAGTAGTAAATTCATCCAGCATTACATCCACATTTGAAATAAAGCCAACAAGCAATACATTTAAAGCCTAAATGTGTTCATTGTATTGACTTCTCTTTAGTCCTGCCGGTCACAGGATGATGGCATCCACCAGTCGCAATGTCCCAACACCTTTTTTGCCATCTAGATGATCTTGTAGTGTGGTCTGCAGGGACATTTCCCCAATGTTTCTTCAGCCAGGCCTCCCACTGCAGCCTGGACTCCTGGTGGCAGCTGGTAAGGATCCTGCTGAGCTTTATCACACACACACACACACACACACGAAGGTCAACATGTTGGCCACTGACCTGTTCTGCTGATTTACAAGTGTAGTAAACGGGATACATTTCATTTTATTGTAGGTGATAAACTGCAGTTTGACCTAAACGAAGATGCGTTTTTATTACATTTGTGCACATGGATTGATCTTGGGAGTACATTTTAAGTAGCAACTTGAATAATATTTTCCCAACAATTTGTCTTCGAAGTTCTGTAGAATCCTTTCAAGTGTGCAGAACGTTTCCAAAGGCATGATGCCCCTGTATATGTTGCAGAAACAGTGATTTATCCACGTTGGACACTTTTGACCCAAGGTATGTGCACATGTATTTTCCGCACCTGGACAACTCTACATGAGAAATGAGCTAGAGATGTTTCATAAATGCAAAGATGTCAGATTTACTGCAGGCCATGTTATACGCCGCAATCATGGCATCGCAGCGTGGGGCATATGTAAAAGCCATTTACCCCCCCAGACAAAGATAACCCAAGTAAACCTAAAATTATTTTTTAAACATATTTAATGCTACCTGGCACTATGTTGAAAAGATCCTCCTAAACCTTATAACTGGTTTGTCCACCCTCAGCACACCAGCAACAACCCAAATCGAGCATTTTCTACAAATGGCAATGAGTTTTTCACATTTCTGTGGAGATATTTTGGTTTACTGAGCATTGAATTCAGATTCAAGTCAGGACATTGACAAGGCCATGCCAAAACCTCCTTTTTTCTTTTTTCAAGCCATTCCGTAGTTGACTTGCTGGCTGCTGTGGAAGTACTATTCAAATAAAGTTGAGTTGCTGTGTGTTATCGTTGTTGTCCTGCTGCAGAACACGAGTGTGCTTCAACTTGAGGTCACAAACCGATAGCCCAATATTCTCCCTGTGAATTTTCTAGTAAAGAGATCGATTGATAGTGTAACACTCTACAACCCTATTTTGAATTTGATGAACTTCCTTTTTGCCGATCAAGTTTTATTCCATGTCTTCTGTGTTCTTTATCAATAGTTCATGTTGTAATCAACACATTATGTTTTTTAGTACATTTTAGTTTGGTGAAGAACCAAATTCCCAGAGAGCTGGAAAGGTTTGGAAATCTTTAAAGAGACCGTTCGGCTCCAGCCCCCACCTGTGTCACCATGTGAGTCAGACAGCTGATTCTCACGCACACGTACGTACACACACAGCATCACCCATCACAGCATATGACAGCCGAGGTCCTGGTGTCATTTGCCTGCACTTTTAGTGCTCGAAGATGTCACCAATCATAAACTTGTGACTGACTAACTGGTTCTACAGTAAATGTTAACATGTTAATGGACTGTAGCCTCATTTATTTTGTATCCACAGATTGGTCCCGCCTATAAAGTCAAAGAGCGCCTCGAGCAGCTTGAAACTCGCTTGTAGAAAGAACTTCTTGTTTGAAATTTTCCTCTCCCAACGGTCTGCTAAAAGACGAGTTTTGTCCGAGGGATTACAGTTGAGTGTGTGATACATAGAGGGGGAGTTGTGTTGAGATTTAAGCACACAGACAATCATTGTTTTCATCTCAGTGGAGAGGAATCAAGAATGGATATCAGTCTATTTCTGCTCCTTCCTGTCAAAGATGCTACGGTCTTGGAGTACTTTCAAACTGACTGACAAATCCTGATTGGCACAACGGAAGACACTACACAAGACATTCGATTTTAAAGTGGAACAATGCGATTCGGTTTCATTCAGTGGGATTACGATT
The DNA here is from genome assembly GCF_054856515.1 of Filicampus tigris. Taxonomy (NCBI): domain Eukaryota; kingdom Metazoa; phylum Chordata; class Actinopteri; order Syngnathiformes; family Syngnathidae; genus Filicampus; species Filicampus tigris. Next base: position 18,239,109 of record NC_141225.1, on the reverse strand, counting down.
CGATAAGGTACGATACAGTTTGAGAGGGTATAATGCAATGGGGTTTTTTTTGTTGTAGAAAGCGGATCATTTTTTTTAATTTTATTTTTTTACAATATACCGGTAAATTAAATTGTCAGTACTGGAAATTGACTTAAAATAGATTTATTAAGGTCAAATATTCCAGGTAGTTAAAAAAAAAAAACAGCTTCTGTAAAACCTGTCAAATAGAGCAATAATTCTATGTACACTGATGAGCACAATTGAAGGAGTATTAAGGACACACAAAAACAATTTTAAAGTTGTATATTTGAGTTTTTTTTATTGCTTTCTTTCTGTATATCTTCTTTTTGTCCGTATTTTTTCTTTCTTTTTCTTCATCTTAATGTTAATAACTATTCTTGAGTGATTCCAGTTTTCTTGTAAGAGGCAAAGTATTTGAAATGCCTCTGTATAACGTAGGGGAATTTTGTGCATAAGTATGTAATACACGTACCTTTCAAAACAATATTTTTGTTACCTTTTACCCCCCTCAATTTTTGTTGTTGTTGTTTTTGTTCTTACACAGATCTACAGCTGCATACTCAAGTCAAGCACTCGTCTCATTGAAATAAGAGGAGCCCAAAAAAAGCCCGATCCTGCTGTGTTGTGCACACTAGAAAGTGTCTGGATGGGCCGGGCTGCCTGCAAGCGGCTAAATCTGCAAGAGAGTGAGAGGGGCTTGAAGTAAAGCCAGCCAGGGAAGAGGAAGGAACCATAAACAGCTGCCCCCTTCTCCCCTATGCAGAGACAGCAAGAGGAGCCCGATGGAGCGAGAGGGCGGATGACAGGAGGGTCTGTGCATGAGTGTGGCAGGGAGCGTCATGTTTGAGGGTCTTCAGAAGCAGAGGAAGGTGCTGGCAAGTGGAATGGGAAACGGGAGGTGCCGAGTGTGCGCCCGCATGCTTTGAGAGTGAGAAAAGCCGGAGCGCGAAAGGACTGGGACGAGTGTGAGAACGAGTGGAGGGTGGCAGGAGGAGCTGTAAGAGGAGAAGAAGTCATCTGTCAGAGGAGTCAACAGGAGGTCGGATCATGTTGGAGAAGCGGCTTTGAGAAGTTCTCTTCAGGTGACACAACTTCAGCGGTGAACAGAATTGATGAGAAGGGCCACCAGAGGCTACAAACATGGGGTGCATACACAGCCTGGCCACCAGAAGGATTAAGGACCACCAAGCTGACCCCGGAGGCACAGCACCAAAGACAGACCCTGAGGTACTCCCTGAGATCCTGCAGCTCGCTGAGGTGAGTGGGGGAACAACTGCGCTGTATTCCTTGTTAACAACTTGTTTTATAACTTTAAAAGCGATTGCCTAGTCTCAGATTCAAGAACAGGTGCTGTTCTACTATTTGGAAATGTAGCAAGCAGTCTTTCACTATTGTAGGGTTTACAAACCTTGAAATGGATGATTTTTTTTTTTTTTTTTTTTGCTGTGATTTCAACTCACGTCACTTCACAGCAAGCAGCTGTTTGGCAGATAGTGTCCCAGCAGTCCCATTCTTCAAAAAGGAGGCTTCAAACTGTGTAATGCCACTCCCAATTGAAGTTGACTCTCAAACTCTTAAACATTAAACAAAGAGAATTACACATTTTAAAACGACCACATAGCTTTGCCTTAATACTAACAAATAATGCAAAATGCCACTGGCAGGCTAATGAATAGCATCAGTGTTGCAGTGTTATAACGCTTTAAGCAGTGGATATTTGAATACAAATAGAGGAGCAATATATATAGACAGACAATATAACATTCACAGGCGTATATAGTTTGCAGTTAGCTAAAAATGGCTCTTTTTTGGTCTTCTGTCTGGATTATACTGTCCTCAGGTTGCATGTGCATGCGCCAGAAGGAACAGCACAATGTCCTTTGAATTAAAGCAAAAAATATGACAAACATGTAGAATTTTTTGCACTATTTATGCCATTACTACGGAATGTTTTTTTTCTTTGTTTGTTTTTACCAACTACGGTAATATAGAGTGCTATCTAAAAAAACATGTAATAAAATGTTTTTGGGGTGGGGGCGGTTGGAACGTATTAGTGGCATTTCCATTCATTTCGACGGGGAAATTTAGGAATTTAGACACACGTGTATTGAGTTACGAGCGGAACAAATAAACCTCATATTTTAAGACAAGAATACAAAAGTTCTTTCCCAAGCAATAGTATGCCGGCTTGATGACATTACTTCCAAATTTTTACCAATTTCTATACTAGAGTTATGACCAAAATTTAAAAATAAAAATAAAAAATAATTGCAGTGTGTGGCTGTCGCATGCCCACAAATTTTCATGACTCGCTCACGTGAGCTGACTTGAGCTGACTGGACCAAACTTCAAACTGGTTACTGGAAATGCAATCAATCAACCTTCAGTGCATTTAAGTTCTTGACCCTCAGTTTGGGAAAAACTTTCTATGGGGAAATAAGTATTGAGAGACACTTCTCAATTAATTTATCAGGCTTTGGCATTCGACACTTTTAGCATCTCCACGGTGCAAATTGCACGACTGCATAAAGGCATGTTTGATGGGTTTGGTGTGGATGAACACCGTTAATCACCTTTGAGATGATCTAAGACCGATTTTTTTTTTTTTAACCAAACTCACAAAAAAAAAGAATTTCCACATTCACAAGCTTTAATAACTGCCGAGGGGCTGAATTGACTCATTGTAGATGAAATGGTTTGATGTCTAAAAACCTTTGTCCATATAGTGAACGTCGGTCGTGATTAAATGAGCAGTCCAGTGATGGCTGTTAATCATGTCCCGTGGGGTCAAGGGTAAAAAGGAAGTGGTGGTGTAGGTTACTATCCACGGTTCGACCCGTCGTCTGTCTGTCTAGTGGCTTTACTTTGGAATGACACACACACGCACACACTGCTGTGAATGGAAGCTTCTGGTGAAGTTTTATGAAGCCTGTAATAAAAAAAAAAAGTGTCTGTCGGTTTTGCGGGGGGAGGTCACAGTGTGTGTTTTCACACAAGATAGCACTGTATCACCGTAACACGCTGGAAAAATCACAATTCCTTTTTTTAATGCAAGTCATAAATCACCAACAAAGCGCCATACTATCTTTTATGCACGTGTTAGGACATATGTGCTTGATCAATGATGGTCGTCTGAAACTCAGCCTCAGACAAACATGACCAAGATCACATACTGTAGCATCAAATTCCTTAAAGCCCGCTTTTGTGTGCATATGAGTGTGTGTGAATTTCCTTGCACGTGTGTGTGTTTGAGTCTGCCAAATTATGATAACATGGTCTCTGCAGAATGGGTGGACTCTGCAGTCTTTAATTTCATACAATTGTACTGTCCAGATTTCTTCCCTCTGTCTTTCACTCTCTCTCACACGTGCACACAAACAAACATATTCCCGCACCTATTTTCAGAATTTTTGTGGCTCTTTAGAGGTGACTGCCCTTACTCGTGCTGTTATAAATACACTGCCTGAACTGGGGCATACTCCTGGCTTGCCACCTGCTCCCGTCCCTTCTGGACTGCATGCATGTGTATGTTTGTGTGTGCGTGTTCATGTGTGTGTGTGTGTGAGACTCCTGTATGTCATCACTGGTAAGGTGTCACGAAAGGAAACCCATACAGGCCAATGCATTCAGCTTTGAGTGGGTGTGTCACGGTACTCAAGTACAGTATTCATTTACAGTGTGAGTGTGTGGTGGAGCAATGTATTTTTAGGGCCCAAGCACTGGTGTGAAGGCCCTCTTGAAGCGACTTTGTTATTATTCTTAGATAGACTTGTTGAGCACTTCCCAGGCACGGTGTTTCCGCAGAAGTCTTTAAAAGTCTCACGTTTAATTTTCAAACATTTGTAGGCCATAATTATCCTTAGTTAAAAATGACACTTAATTCTTAACAGTACTTGTTAGCACCCCCATAATTGTTTTCAAAATTGAGTCCCCTACAGCATGTTTTACTTGACTACATACATTTTAGTAGTGATGTCTATCATGAGTAAAACTGTTTATATATACTGTATATTTATATTTATAGTCACTGCACCTGCACCACATAGCATAAACTAGCCAACCTGCTAGGTTGACATCATTAACACAATAAATGGAATGTAACAGTGAAGCAAGAGAGATGTAGAGTGGAAGTGTCTGTGCAGTGGTTTCGCATGCTTGGAGAATGACACAGACTTTGGCCGTAAAACTCCAAAGGGGTGGGGTCCTTTACCACGTCAATTCAATACTGCTGCTGAAAGTCATGGGATCCCCTTGGGATGCAACGTCCTTAAGTTTCATTTCACTGTGACACAAACAACATGAATGGTTGAAAACAACTTCACCAGAATGGGAATCTAAAATTCTGCCCTTAAACCTTTTTCATGTTAAGAGCCATGGCTTGAAATCTTAACTCTATTTTAGTACAGGGCTTTAGAGCAACACCATTACTATTTACAGCATTCACGGTTATCTTTAAGGTTACCCTGAGTCATTTAATCTTCCATAAGTGTAAAGTGGGCACATTTATTTCGCAATTACTGGCACGTCAAACGTCAGCACGGTCGACTAGTGGTGGGCAAATCTGCCCCACACTCGAGAGGTTTTGTGTTCAAATCTTGGCACAGCAGGCCCAGTGTGGAGTTTGCATGTTGTCCCCATGCTTGTGTAGGTTTTCCCCTACACTCTGACATTATAGTAAAACTACAAAAAGAGAAATGAGTCAACTAACAACAGGTTCATTTAACTGAAAGCCTGACTTTTAAAAGCAGTGCTGTGTTCCCTTTCATTTCTGGGTGCCCATGTTACCGGATGAGCTGCATTGTAATAATTTGACCAATAGATGGTGCCCTTGACTATCAGCAATTGGCAGCTAAGGCCTGTGTAACTCAATGACAGATCATATCTTTTGGAAGAATACCATTGATTGTGATGATGAACTTGGGATCTTGTACATATTTTGTCAATTAAATGCATTTTATTTGTATTCAAAATTACAACAGTTTTACAAACAAAAAGCGCTTTTTTACTGGCTTCTTTTGCAAACTGCAAAGATGAAGTGTGTGTGAAGGTGTGATGCAGTGACTTACATGTATTAGCTATTCTTACATAGTGCAATATATTATCACATTAGTATTATTTCAGTTAGTTTAATCGCTTTAGGTAAATTATCCTTACTCCTACTCGTACTATCCAGCCTAACTGCAGTATAGTTTGTCTACTAAAGGCAGGTCATCAAGCACATGATACAGTACCAGAAGATTATGTAGAAAAAGGCAGGTCATCAAGCACATGACACAGTACCAGAAAATGATGTAGAAAAAGAACCTGCAAACTCCACACAGATTGGAACCGTCAAGATCAGAGGTGTCGAGGAGGTGTCCTAACCACTAGTGCACCGTGCTGCCAACGAGTTCAATTTATGTAATGTCATTTATGATGTAGTCAAGGCTCCACAATTCTTATGTAACTTCTGCAGTAAAACAACAAGCATTGTTTTCATGAATGGGCACTTTGTGGACCCGCAATGGAAATGCATAGTCAGAGCTATCACAATATGGTTTATTGTCCAAATGAGGAAAATTTGTAAGTACATTTCCTCTCCTATAAGTGGGTAGCTTTTTTTTTCTTCAAATTTTGGAAATTTGAGGCGGAAAAAATATGATATTGTGTAATAATTATTATGTATGGTTCAGGCTAATCTGACTTGTGTATATCTTTACCATGGCCACCTATAGTTGCCCAAAACAAGTGGCTTGATTTGTGTTGCTGTTGTTGTTATTGACTTTGCAGAATTCCCTGCTATTTAAGTAATGTAATTGTTCATGTTTAGCATGCAACCCTGAACAGGTTTTCATCAAATATGTAGCTCCCAACAACTGAACTGAGGAGTATTACGGATATGTTTACCATCTACAACTAATGAGATACTTTAATCATTGCCACCCTATAAACGCACCACTTTCGTCCAGTAGAATAACCACAATTGGATCAAAAACACATGTACATTATTGAGGGGGGAAAAAAACAACATGGAACCATGTGCAGTCTACATTATGTAACCAAAAAAAAACTCAAGGTAGAAGTTGGTATTTCATTCATTATGTATATCTATTCATAAAGGATTTATAGTCCATTCACAACACATTAGAGAAAGTGCTCTTTTATAATGCATCACAGTGAATGAGTTCACAATTCAAGCGGGCGTGAGTGAAACGGTGCAGTGTTGGGATAATCAAAAGGTGCTTGTGTATTAGAGTTTGGAGTTAAATACTCCTTTTGTAAGGAAAATCCAGGCATTGGAAAAAAGGCAGAAAAAAATATTTAAGCCATGCAGAAAATGTTATTTCAGGGCAAAAGAAATGCACTGAGTTGTTTTACGGGAAAATAAACACGAGTGTGTACAGGTAGGGTGTTTTGCAGCAGACACTCCTCTGAAAGAATCACACATCATTGCATCTCATTCCGTGCCCCCCCAAGCCCCCCAGGCCCCAAATAAAAAGACTCAATGGTTTAATATGAGTCATACTAGGATGTAGTCAACATGTTCAAAAATCGCCATTCATTTCATTTTCAATCTGGCAGATGTAAAAATCCATTAAGTATGACTCATCTACTGTACCTGCAATTTTGAACTCAGTAACACTGCCTCTCTCTCTCTCTCTCTCTCTCTCTCTGTATATATATATATATATATATATATATATATATATATATATATACACCGTTAGATTTGCAAAATACCACCGCGTCTGAGTAAAAACAACCAATCATAGACAGAAGGTGTGCTGTGACTTACCAGGTGGTCACTCATTTGCCGTGCACTTGCGGGCACACTCATATCAGGCAAACCGTTGACTCATGCTGACCTGTTACATTACCTTGTTATGCCAGACAATCACCTTATTCATAATGGAGCGCTACTATAACACTAATCTTTCCTTTTGTTTTATTTGTGGCCGCGTTTTTTTCCACAATCATGTTTATCGTGTTATACTGTCGGATCAGAATGACAATTTTAACTAATATGACGAAAAATTATTTAAACAAAAACTGCTCGCTCCCCCTTTTACCTGTCATTCTGTATGTACCAGTGGAGGAAAAACTGACACTTTGGAGAGTGTTTTTGTCACAGAAATGCATGAGTACAATCAATGAATGGAGCCAACAGCCTCTACAATATCCGCTCTCTCATTTTATTCCTCTCCTGTTTCCTTTCTTTTATTATTATAGCTATCGCGGCCAAGAGCAAACCGCGTCTTCCTTGACAATTGTGCCACGTTGTTTGTGGCTCAATGCAAAATGTAACACAGTACAGTATATGCGGCGCCGTTAAACACTGTTTACCGATAACAACACCGGAGGCAACAGTTTTTCTTTGCTAGCGTCAGTCGCCAACTTTTTTTTTTTATTTTAATTTTTTTTAAGTTCGGTTACTTTCAGTCACGTTGCTCAGTGCGTGGCGGGCCAGGTGCTACCCCTACACAAGAGTGCCAAAAGTGGTAATAATACAGTAAGTTACTGTCCAGGGTTTGCCTGAATTACCCGAATGCTTTTTTTTTTTTCCCCATATAGTCCACACAAGGCTACGCTGTGTGTTTCTACAGCTGCCATGTGGTACCATTGTGTATAGTTGAAAAGAAGACTGATTAAGGTTGTAATCAAGGTGAAGAGAAAGTTAGATGAGATGACTGTTAGTTGTGGCGTGGTTTGTTTGCAGCGATACAAAGCAGTGGGCCACCTTCACTGAGAAGCGCTTCAAGCGTGTGCGACGTGTGCAGGCAGACCATAGAAAGCTCTGCTGCTTTCTGCAAGGGTGAGCTGAAACCCTCAGTATGTACGTACATGTCAGCTAGACCAGCTCACCCGGTCCTTGAACGCATCTCTCAGCTCTACTTGTTGTTTGCAGAGTGCAAGGTGGCAGTTCACAGGGCATGTGAAAGCCAAGGTAAGCCATCTATTGTCTTTCACTTTAATTTGACCTCACGTTGCACAGCAAAGAACAATCCCGGGGTGTTTGTAGCACGGATGTGGACGAGGCATGTTCACTGACCTAGATGTCTGCTTTAGAAAGGGCCACCCCCTCTCTTGAAGTACACGCGGCCAGGTCGCTCTGAGTAATTCATTGTGGTAACCTACAGCGGTTAGGTCTACGTCACTACACAGCTTGTATGAGATGCCGTCCTATTTCCTTTTGACTGCAGATGTATAATGAAAGCATCTGCAAAAATATGAAATATACTGACAAGATTGGACTTCAAGCTGCAACCTTTCCTCCAGCTTCAACCCTTTGTGTGCTTCATGTCCTTGTCTGTGCTTAGCTTCTCTATAACTCACCAAAATCGTGATTACCGTTGAAGAATTTTTTTGGATGATCTCCGTGTTCAGCTGTTAACTCTCTAACTGTCAGACATAAGTTATTTTAGCATAAACACACCAGCAATATAGTCACTGTCAGACAGAAGCCTCCTATATGTCAAAATAAGGTCGATTTCATATTATTTCACAAACCGATGATTGGTCAGTCCCCAGGTGAATACATCATTAAAGTGTTGAGAATGGCTTGCTTTCATGATGATGCAATGTTAATGACTCAACAAACCAGCCGTTTTTTGTTTTTTTTTTTGTTTCCTTAAAAGTGATGATTTTGGAGACACTAAGATTCTGCCCAACACCAACACCATAAAAACTCACAGGCATATGTTATGTGTTCTACAGAACAAGAAGAAATACTGGAATTTAGCTGTAATGTAGTTTTCTGCCGGTCTTTTCTGGACATACCTGTATCACACAACAGCAGACGTCAGGCTAAGGCGTGCGCACCAGATGGGGCAGCACATTATGTGTAATATGTGTGGCTTTTAAACCGTTTTTTTTTTTTTTTTTTTTCATGAAAAAAAACTCCTACAGCTTATATTTTGATGGTCTCAATAGAACACATTGTATGATACATGAAATAAATTCTCATTATTGAGCAGGCAATAAAAAAAATACGGGTACACTGAATGGTCAAATGTGGGGACGGGAAGGGTTGCCTCCATATTAATTAACTCATTCACTGCCATTGACGGATTGACTTGTCTCTTCACAGTCCAGCCATTCAATCACAGGAATTTATTTATAGTTTTTTTTTTTTCAATTTTTGTCAAACACGAGGGTCTGAAAATGTCTGGCAGTGAATGAGTTAATCAATCATGCATTGAGTTCAACTCCCTCTTCATCTAACCAAGACAGTTTAGGCAGCAAGGTCCATAAAGGTATCATTGGATGAGTGTAGTCAGGAGGTACTTGTAAAGCACGAGTCCTAAACTACAGAAGATGGGACACTGTACAGCCGAAGAGTGTAGAGGTCCCAAACTGCCACAGAAGCGGCACATTAAACCACATTACGTTCATGCTGAACTTTGGTCACCTCAAATCCCTGCAGCACTTCCAATTGCACACAAAATGACCTAATAGTGAGCCACTGGACACTACCAGCTGTTGTGCCTTAGCAGCCTGCTCCTAAAAGAGGATTATTGTTTTGTTTTTTTTGTTTTTTTGTCATACTCTGTTACCACGGAGATGGACAAATACAAGTGCAGTGGTTGGTTGCTGGACGTTCACTAGGCCAGAGTGGTCATCATCACACAGGCCCATGATCAATGTGGATGGCGGAAGAGTGTAAATATAGAAAATAACAAGAGTGCCATACATGCTTGCCACAGAGTGATTGGTGTTGAGGACACAAATAGGTGAGAGGCAGCTGGCGAGGATGTGTGTGCGTGTGTGTTGTTATGACTCTATGGGAAGTCGAATCTGTCAAAGAGCTTTATCGGCGTGCATTTTGGGCAATTTTGTCTCATATATAGAGGTCTTCCTTTTGTTTTTGTTTTTTTTTGGTTTGTTTTAATTCAAGCGTTGTGCATTTTGTCCTCTGTGTCTTGCAGACATTTTAATCCTGATCTTTCACCGGAGAGGTCATTGGGCTTATTCACTCTGCCCACTATGTGAGCGTGTGGCGCATTGATGGGTGCAAGTGCAAATGCAGGAGTAAGTCCTTGCACAGGGTAGGCACACTTTGCCATGTGTGTGGGTGTGTGTGGCCTGCGCCACAAACAGGGCGGGAGGGGAAAAAAGAAAGCTATGTGGCGAGTGCTGCCGCTGCTGGCATCGTGGACGAGTGCATGCGTGTGTTGTCATATGAGACAGAGCGGGAGAGAGTGAGCAATGGGTTTACGTGTGGTGCAGAGAGAGGGAAGGCGGGAGGCTGGGTATGCCAGTGTACAGACTGGACTGCTCGGAGAGGGAGGAAAGGACTGAAGCTGCTTGTTGAGAGGTAAAAAAAACAACAACAAAAAACACACACACACTCTGAACTAGTCATCTCACACCTCATTTAGTTGAGCTTATAGCTTCTATTTTATCACATCAAATCTGTGTGGTGTCTAGTTGTGAGTGGTAAACTTTCAAGCTTTGTCACAGTGTGTGTTGTGTTTATGCAGTGTATGTCATTCCATCATTGCAAGTATTCCAACAATGCTTTTACTTTGCTCCAAAAGACGATTTCTTTTGCTGCAAATATACTGCATTTCAAAAATAGACACGCGGTGTGACCTACAAAAAAAATACGCACGTTTGAATTTTTAATATTAGAGGGTAAAGTGATTTTATGATAGCAGTTCACTCTCATGGGTTCTGTTCCCACTCAGTGCCAGTGTGGATGTGAGTGGTTGTTTATCTATATGTGCCTTGCAATTGACTAGTGCCCCGTCCAAGGTGTAGTTTGCTTTTTGCCAGAATTCAACTGGGATGGGCTCCAGCTTCCCCGAGACACTGAACAGGAAAAGAAGATGGATGAATATGACTTAAATGATTCCATCCATTAGAGCTTAAAACCACGTAAACGTTCCCTATTTTCATGCATCATATCTGACCCAAGGGCACCTATCTGTGACAAAACTCCACCCCCTTGATGTTAATCAGCTGTACTAACAACAACGTGATGGATGCTAATGTTGCCTAGTGACGTACAGATGGTTACAAAGTCTGCTCCTGCACAACAGCTGTTCTGCAATTGTATGAATGGACATAGCGGGGATGGTGACACGAGGATGTCCAAATTTTGTAAACAACGGTGCTGTATTACCGCTGTTGTCTTTACGTTTGTAGCGAATACTTTGGACACGTGTATTGCTTTTGTTGTTGAACTGCCCTTAGCTCGGCATCTCTCCACAGGTAACAAAAAAGCAGCTCATTGAGTAGCGTACAGAGATGAGGTACTCACTAGGTCGGCAATGGATTTTGCTGATGAACATCTGTGTTACCAGATTAACATGTTGACATATCGCCTCCCACAGCAACTATTTATAGTTGTGACCGGGCAAACTACTTTAATACTTGGCTTAGTTTAATTCAACACGCTTTTTTGGCCTTATCTAAAGTGACATAGGACACACGTGGCTGCATGCACCTCCTGTTTGCATCCCTTTAATTTCCTCATATCCATCACGAAGCAATAACCGCGCTGTTTGGTTTGTTTAATTTTGAAGTTGTGTCACCGTTCTGGCAGAATTAATAATTCCAGATGGACTTCACCACGTTTTTTTTTTAATCAAATGCCATGCTTTTTATGGGTATACAGTACACTCATATGTTTAATTATATTAAAAAAAACTGCAGGTCCTGTGATAAATATAGCTATGCCCCAAATAATATATCCCATAGACAAATTTTGGGTTAGAGTTTTTGAATGGGTATCATAAATCAAAGTTGAGTTGATGAAAAATATTTGGTTTTTATTTTTTTGGGGTGCTGGGGGGGTGTTTGGGGGGCACTTTACAATCTATTATCAAAGAAATAACTGAAGTGAACCTTTAAGTGTTCCAGAGGGACTTGTGATGATCTATATTAAGGAGCCTGATGAAAATAGCTGTCTGACATCTTTGTGCTCTGGTCAGAAGGCATTTTCAGCTGTTGACATGTCCATCCACATCACTCGCTCGCTGTCTGCCTGTTTCACCCTTTGATTCCCATGATTTCTTCCCAGTGTCCTTTACCCCTTACGTTGTTCACGTTTTGTACAAGCTAGTGCTCCACGTGATGCTCTTCATGGTGTCCTCTGTAGTCCCGCGTTGTTTATTACGGGAAAGCCCAGATGATTGTGGTCATCTGTCCTGTCCTGAGGCGAGGCTTCATGTGTAGGTGGAGAGGAAGAGTGTGAGGAAAGGAGTGAGTGTGGTGCCTTAAAGCCAGACTTCAAAAAGAATTGGAACTGCTTAATAGTTTCAGACTCTCCTAAATGATGAGGCAGCGTTTCTTATTGTTTACCTTTAATGGACATATTGAGAAATGGTGTAAGATGGAATAAGCTCTGGTTATTTTTGCCATTCCACTTCCAAATGGGAAGGCTTAGTCACTTCTCCCTCTGTCTGATGTCAGCTTTCACCCATCCTGGATGGCACGCCGACGCCTGTGTCTCAAACACACTTTCCATCAGCAGCTTTAGGAGATTTATGTAATGGTTGACCTTTTCCTTGGAATTACTTGGGTAATTCAAATCTAGGGCATGTAATGGTTTTAAAGCGGAAGTCAACCCAAACATATTTTTTTCAAGAATATGTTCCAGAGCAACTGTGATGTCATTTTCAGTCGACAGCGAGTGTCAAAATGGCCACCCCCTGACATGGAGAAAAATGGGTGGATATGACTGCTCAACTCATATTCCACAAACGCAATATTCATGAGAATGCAGTGTTTTGACTTGTGGAGGTGCATAGAACACATTTTTGTAAAAAAAAAAAATGTGTGGGGTTGACTTTTCTCTTTAAAGAAGAAGTTCCTTTTTCATCCAGTTTTCATTTTGATGCATGTTTGTATTTCATGATTTCACTAAGCTCACCTCTTCCTAAAAGGGGGTGCATGAACAAATGAACTAAATCAACCACATATTTTATAGCTCTTGTCCTGACTTCAGAACTGTGAGACAAACATGCTAACCGCTATTGCACTGCTCTGCCCAAAATTTACTGGTTTTCTTCTATTTTCTGTTTAAAATGGTGTTTTGTAGACAACCTTGAATAAACTTCATAGAAATGGTCAAATAACTCCCACATATTTTGAAATGCCAAAAACATCTTGAAATTGTAGGTAAAATGAAGTGTATAAAATACAGGCAGGTCTCCTGAGAGAAGCAAACATTAGCATGTTGCTGAATGAAGCAAACAGGCGCACAGTCAGCCGGTGGGCACCTAGTCAGTCCCCGAGGCTGTGATGGCGCGCTGTCATTGGCGCCGCCGTAAAGCACACTGATGAACAAGACAAGCTGAACCAGATGGCTCAGCCCCCCAGTGGCTCCTGCACACACTCCACACGCATTCACCAAGAGCCTGCAGCTGGCAGCGCTACCAAATACACACGCATGTGCATGGCTCAACCACTGTTGACCAGCACTGACATCCTGTTGCAAATTGTTTCCTGTTGACTCTAGTGTCTCTTTCTGCCTTTATATGTCAAGACCCTCTCCGTGTGTGACCGTGTGCATGTGTTTTTGATGCATGGTCATACATGTGTATGTTGCCTGTCTCCTACTGTTCCTTCCTGAAGCCAAGCGCCCTCCAACCTCTTTAACGACCGTTATTAAACCTATCAAAGAGAGGAGTCCTGGCCCGACGGCAATGTTTACATGTCCTCTAGTTTCCCGCTGTGTGTTTTATGCCATCTATAATCTGTGTGTGTGTGTGTGTGTGTTTGAAAGAAAGACTTCATCTGGAGCTGTGATGAAGTGTCAAAAAATATTAGATCATAAAATACAGGAATGCATTGCATGGTGAAATCTTCAACTACAGCATCATGGTTTCCTCTTATGTAACAGTGAAAAGAATGAATAAATCTTCAAAGTAGAGGCTTGTTAATGCCACTTCCATGTAAGGTTTACTGTTAAATTAAACATAAAACAATGAGAATTACACCTTGTGTATTTAAAATGACCATGAAACTTTGCCTTTATGTCTGCTAGCTGAGTGGTACTGTAACACATAATGGGCAAATGAATAACACTATGTGGCGGGACTATAACACTTTAAGGAAAGGCTATTTGAACACAAACAGTGGTGCAACACATGTAGATATACGGTATAATAATATTCACAGACGTATATACTTTATCTTCTGCAAAAATGAGTAATATTACTGCAAATTAGTGAGTCACTATGTTATTACTAGACCTTTCTGTGAAGTGCAATATTATAGAGTGCTAGTTTTATTAATAAAAAATGTCAATATTTTTTTGCATGTCCATTCATTTCAAAGGGAAAGATGATTTGAGATATGAGTGTTTTGAGTTACGAGCGTGGTCACGGAACAAAACAAAATTCATAGCTCAAGACACCAGTACATTAAAATGTGATCAAAAAGCAAAACATTATGTAAAATGATGTATTTGTGTATATATTTCTTTATCCTTCCTTATTAGAATATCTTTCACATAATTATCACTGTACACTTGTACCACATGCAGTTAAATGTATCTTGGAAACCAATCCCAAAATGGACCAAAATTGAAAGGAACTTTAAGTAATGTCTATGTTGTATGTTGTATTATAATTATTCTATTTTTGTAAAACGTATGAAAGTGAATGGTGTAATATCACAATAGATGCAAACAATATCCTTTGTGGGACGAAAACGTCTGCATTGTTACTTGTCGGAGGAGGCATTCACTTGTATAGGCATGCGACTTGTTAACTTGTTGCCGACACCTGTCATCGACTGGCCGACCTTCCGACTGAGAGGGCCGCTTGGATGCCAATCATTCTGTTTCAAGGGTTCAAAGGTGAAAAGTTGACAAGGTGTTGCCTGTCAAGGTTTGCAGTGGAAGTCAATAGCCTGAGTGTTTCTTTTTTTTTTTTAAAGCCTGTGGCTGGTGATAGAGAATGTGGTTTGTTGTTTCTTGTTTGAGATGATGTGATTGAGTGTACAGTAGGGTGAGATCACAGTAATTAAATGTGAGGGGCATTATGGTGATTATTGATCGTTTTTAATCACGTGAACAGTATTTGTTTATCTATACAGTGGGGCCTGGATGAGAATACTCTGCTGCACACGACAGAAGGAGACTTAGGATGAATGTTTCTATCCACTCCAGTCCCCTCATCCCGCCATCTGACCATCCCTTTTTCTGTGCCACAAGAGCCAGGATCATTAATGCTACTCATGACTCGTCATGTGTTTCTTCATTCCCCCAAATACAGAACTCTGTGGAGTCCGGGGCAATGTGTCGCAAAGTGTTTATTTGCGGATGTTAATGTATTTTCACCGTTGCTAACCTCGTGATTATTATTCCAGGTGTCTACCACCTGTGCCTCAACACCAGACAAGGTATGTTTGGACATGCGTTTGTATTTGGATGTTAGAGTGCACTCACCAAGCCACATTTGTGTACGTTTTTCAGCACAATTCCATTAAATCTGTGTCACTGAAGAAAAGAAGCTCCATGCCGAGGTATAGCCACCGATGATACATGGAAAGCATCTTTTTTTTTTTTTTCAAAAATAACGACTTCAATTTTCAACGGTTTCAATGTCTAGAAGTAAAAGTGAGGAGCAAGTAATGGAGCAGGTGATGGAGCGCCACTACGACATTGACCTCACTTATATCACGGAGAGGATCATCTCGGTCTTCTTCATGCCAGAACTCGAGGAACAGCGATACCACGGGGAGCTACAGGAAATGGCAACCATGCTTAAATCCAAGCACCAAGACAAGTTTCTGGTTGGTCACAAAATGTTTTTTTTGACCATGTTGTAAAGACTACGAAATGATGTGACATTATTTGGAACGTCCTGTATTCATAAGTGTGGCTGCACTTTGCAGTAGTGTAGAACTTCACGACGTCATATTGAATTAGTTAACATTTTGCTACTTCATTTTGCTAAATGAGGGGCAAATTATTTGACACAACTTTCAGTGTACGTTTTTGACAAGTGTCGATCAAAAGGAGCAGTAATGTATATTTTCGTATATACTATTCATTGCTCTCATTGCATCATGTAGTGCGCCCGCTGTGCCCTGTGATTGGTTGGTCATCATCCTAAAGTCAGCTGTGATAGGCTCCAACTCCCCTGCGACCTTTATTAGGAGAAGTCGTGTATTTTGTCCAGTATAAGTCCTTATCACTATTTCCCTTTTTTTACTGTGTAATTGTATCATTTCTGATGTGTGTTGATAACCTTTTAGCAGATGAGAAAAATTACAATCGTGATTTCTTCATGTGTTTTTTTTTTTTTTCTGTAGCTTTTAAATTTATCAGAGAAGAGACATGACATCACAAGACTCATCCCAAAGGTACAATTTGAATGTGCACGTCATTCAAAAGCAGCATAATATTTTATGCAGAGCTCCTTTGTGCTGCAGGTGCAGGATTTCGGTTGGCCTGATCTCCACGCTCCACCTTTGGACAGGATCTGTACTGTATGTAAGGCCATGGAGACGTGGCTGAGTGCTGACCCTAATAATGTAGTGGTTCTCCACTGTAAGGTCAGTGCAACTTGAACACGGCACACAGTGAATCACTGAAGACATTTTCATATTTATATTGTCATTCGCTCTGACAGGGAAACAAAGGGAAGACAGGTGTCATTGTGGCAGCTTACATGCATTACAGCAAAATATCAGCAGGGTAATTCATGTGTTCATTTATTAGCGAATGAAGCTGTCATACACAATTGTAAATTAATTGTGGTTGTGTCTCCACAGAGCGGACCAGGCGCTCACCACGCTGGCCATGAGGAAGTTCTGCGAAGACAAAGTTTCTAATTCCCTTCAGCCCTCTCAGAACAGGTCTCACACACACACACACACACACACACACACACACACACACACACACACGCGCATGCACAAGCACACGCCACATGCACAAGTGTGGTGTTAGAAGATGTATTAGTTGAGGTTAGCACTCACAAGTCACAACATTAGGTACACTTGACAGTTGAATTCACAAGTGACTAAAAGCACAATTGGTGCGCAGTTGCGCTACCTAGTGTTAGAGTTGGTCAATTACAGTTTTAAATAAGGGGTGCACTCTAAAGTCTCTCTGATAAAGTTTTTGTGTTGGTGCAGCTGAAAGAGTCAGAAAGTATACATAAATACTAGGGCTGCATGATATTGGGAAAAAAGGAATATATCAATATTATTGCGATATTTAACATGTACCTAAAGAATTGACATTTTTATTATCTAATGAAAGAATTACTTTTTTTTCCATGTAGCAAAATAAGCTAGCTGAATGTGTTCTTTGCTAATTAATTGTAATTGCCCTAGATAATGTTCAACTAGTGGGTTTTTCAACCATTTAAGTTTATGTCTGACTGGTCTAATTCAGATCAACTGATGCTCACCTGCCATCTTTAGGTACATCTACTACTTTGGTGGTCTGCTGTCGGGTGCCATTAAAATGAATAGCAGTCCTTTGTTCCTCCATCAGATTCTTATTCCGTCGCTGCCAAATTTTCAGACGGGAGGAGGTCAGTTTTACGTAAACAAAAGTTGTACAAGCATACTTTGTTCCTCAGTTTTGTGAATAGTTGATGCAAAAACGAAGCAGCTGTTTGTAAATGTTCTTTTTCTTTGCAGGTTACTTTCCATTTCTGAAGATCTACCAATCACTACAGCTGATCTACACCTCCAGCATCTAGTGAGTAGTCACTAATGTACCGTTGTTGTTCCACCATGTTCTCCATTTACCTCAAGCCCTCTTTCAGACAGAAGTTCCCTTTTCTGGCCACTGTCTATGTTTAGATGGTGGCTACCCCACTGCTTATGTTCAAGTTCACATTGTTTACATTTGATTTAAGATAAGATAAGATAAGAATGCCTTTATTGATCCCACAGTGGGGAAATTTTCGTTGTTACAGTAGCAAGGATATAGGTCACACAGGGGCGGCGGCATAATGTGGCCATTAATGTATAACATTGACGGCAAACATTTAGAATCAAACCTATGTAGATATACGCAGTAACATGTGTATATACACATGTGTATACACACCAACCTACATCTACATAAAAAATATGAGGAACACTCATTTCGGCCTGTACATAGTACAGAGGAAAAAATACTCTAAGTGACAGTGCTGCAGTGCTGTAGTGAAATGTAAGGAACAGCATTGGATAAAAATAAAACTAGACTAACAGTAGTGGGGAATGTTGAGTATTGCACGGTATTACAGTAGTGGGGAATATTGGGTATTGCACGATACGAGCTCAGGTGCAGGACTGCACAATTGCACTAATGACCGCCAGTTTGTAGAGACTACACAATGTTCTTGTTAAAGAGTCTGACAGCAGCAGGCAAGAAGGAACGGCGGAATCTCTCCTTTGCACAGCGAGGGTGTAACAGTCTGTCACTGAAGGTGCTGTGGAGTGCTGTTAGGGTGCCCTGGAGGGGGTGGTCCGGGTTGCCCAGCATTGATGACAGCTTGGCCAACATCCTCCTGTCCCCCACCGAGTCCACAGAGTCCAGGGAGCAGCCCAGGACAGAGCCGGCCCTCTTGACCAGTTTGTCCAGCCGCTTCTTGTCCCGGGCCGAGACGCCGCCTGCCCAGGTGACCACTCCCTGGAAGATGACCGATGCAACCACCGAGTCATAAAAGTTCCTGAGGAGTGTCCCCTGAACCCCAAAAGACCTCAGTCTCCTGAGGAGGAAGAGTCTGCTCTGACTCTTCCTATAGAGGGCGTCTGTGTTGTCGCACCAGTCCAGTTTATTGTTCAGATGAACACCCAGGTACTTGTAAGTTGAGACTCTCTCAACATCTGTTCCCCGGATATTCACTGGTGCAGGTGAAGAGTGCTGGCGCCTACCGAAATCCACCACCATTTCTTTGGATTTCCCCGCATTGATCAGGAGGCGGTTCTGCTGGCACCAATCCACAAAACCCTGAGTAAGTTCTCTGTACTCCCGATCATCTCCGCCTGTGATGAGGCCGACAATCGCAGAGTCGTCAGAGAACTTCTGCAGGTGACAGGTAGGGGTGTTGTAGTTGAAGTCCGAGGTGTAGAGGGTGAACAGGAAGGGAGCCAAGACAGTTCCCTGTGGGGCCCCCGTGCTGCAGAGGAGCACGTCAGACACACAGTCCTGTGTTCTCACATACTGTGGCCGGTTTGTGAGGTAGTCCTGGATCCATGTGGTGAGGTGGTGCGCCACCCCCGCCCGCTCCAGCTTGTCTCCCAGTAGGGTGGGCTGGATGGTGTTGAAAGCACTGGAGAAATCAAAGAACATGATCCTCACAGTGCTCCCCGCCTTCTCCAGGTGGGAGAGTGAAGTGTGGAGGAGGTAGATGATGGCATCATCCACACTGATGCCAGGCTGGTATGCGAACTGGAGTGGGTCCATTGAGGAGCTCACCAGGGGGCGCAGGTGGACAAGGACCAGTCTCTCCAGGGTCTTCATCAGGTGAGACGTCAGCGCCACCGGTCTGAAGCTGTTGAGCTCCTTCGGGTGGGGGGTCTTTGGCACCGGGACCAGGCAGGATGTTTTCCATAGCTGGGGGACCCTGCCCAGCTTCAGGCTCAGGTTGAACATGTGCTGGACAATTCCACACAGCTGGTCTGCGCAGGATTTGAGGAGCTGGGGGCTGATGCCATCTGGACCCGCTGCCTTCCTCGCCTTCATCTTCTTCAGCTGGTTCCTCACCTGAGATGTTGTGAAGGCCAAGGCTGGGCAGGAAGGAGTGGTGGCTATCTGGTGTAGCTGGGAGCTGGAGTCTGTGGAGAAAAGAGGGGAGGGGGTGACACGCCCAGCAGGAGGAGTAGGTGGAGACTGCAGCAGGAGAGACTGAGTGGAGGCAGGCATCTGATCGAACCTATTGAAAAAGAGATTCAGCTCATTTGCCCACTGCAGGTCCCCCTCAGTCCGGGTCTTGGGTTGTCCGTGGCCTGAGATGGTCTTCAGGCCCCTCCAGACTCCCCTGGCGTTATTCTGCAGCAGCTGCTCCTCCATCCTCTTCCTGTAGGACCTTTTCCCCTCTCTGATCCTCCTCCTCAGCTGGCGCTGCACAGTCCTCCGCTCCTCTATGTTGCCTGACGCAAAAGCCCTCCTCTTCTCCTTCAGGAGAGCTTTTATGTCTGGTGTGATCCAGGGTTTGTTGTTGGAGAAACACCTTACTGTCCTGGTGGGTATGGTGTTCTCCATGCAGAAATTTATATAGTCTGTAACAGTGTCCGTTAGACTACTAATGTCTTCCCCATGAGCATCGCTGAATACTTCCCACACAGTTGTGCTGAAGCAGTCCTTTAAGGCCTCCTCGGCCTCTCCAGACCATCTCTGAACCGTGCGGGTCACAGCTGGCTGCCTGCGGACCAGAGGTTTGTACACAGACTGGAGAGCCACCAGGTTGTGATCAGCTTTGCCCAGCGGGGGGAGGGGCAGTGATGTGTATGCCTCCTTGGTGTTGGCATAGAAAAGGTCCAGTGTTTTATTGTCTCTGGTGTGGCAGGTGACATACTGTGTGAATGAAGGCAGAGAGGAGGAAGGGGAGGCATGATTGAAGTCACCAGAGATGAGTACCAGGGCATTTGGGTGCTGTGTTTGTAGCCTGCTCACTGCTGCAGTCAAGACATCACAGGCTGTGTCGCAGCTGGCAGCTGGTGGGACGTAGACGGTCACCGCGATCACGTGACTAAACTCTCGCGGGATGTAGAATGGCCTCATGCCAACAGCTAGCAGCTCAATATCCCTGCTGCAAAGCTGCTCCTTAATCGTGATGTGCCCAGGATTACACCATCTATCGTTCACAAACACAGCCAGCCCTCCTCCTTTCCTCTTTCCACTCTCCAGCGTCCTGTCCGCGCGTATGATTTGGAAGCCGTCCAATTCTACGACCGCGTTCGGCGTTAGCGTTGTTAGCCACGACTCCGTGAATAGCATCAGGCTAGCCTCCCGGAAGTCCCTCTCGTGCCGGGTAAGCGCCGCTAGCTCGTCCATCTTGTTGGGGAGCGATCTAACATTCCCCATGATAACAGACGGGAGGACGGGATGGTATCGTCTCCTCCTTTCCCGGCGTTTAACCCCCGCACGAGATCCCCGTCTCTTCCTCCTCAGCTCACGGGGGATATCGGGTCTCGCCCCGGGAGCCGGCGCATGGTTAGCACGGAGTGCTAACAGCTGATTCCGGCTGTAAACAATGGGGGCTCGGCTCCGAGCCAAGTCGCCGGACACGATCGCGCAAAAAATAGCAATCAGCAGCAGCAAGAATACCGCAGTTTGGGTGTCCATTGCTACGCAAGTTACGACTATCAATTATACGAAAAAGGTATGAGGTAGAGTAATATTAAAGAACAAAAACACACGAAAAGGCTCACCGATGAGCCGGAGCTACTGTAGCGGGCTGCCACTCGCGCGGCGCCGGAAGTCGAAATGTTTTTACTCGACAGAGACGTGTTTTGACTGGTCTTATGCACGTTTGTAATCAAGCTCTTATTGCCACTTATGTGCGTTTCCAGCAACCCTCAGAATTCTCGATCCAGGAAGCTGTGTGTGACAATGGAACCGGCGTTGTTGTTAAAGGGGGATATTATGGTGAGAAAATGCACGTCACATGCACAATATCACAGAATCAAATTGGTTAAGGTGTACAAGACTGAAAGACTACTTTTACACCGTATTTTCTTTTCCATGTTTCATTTCCTTTCGGAGTAACGGTCTGGTGGCCCAATATGTTTGCCCATGTAGTACAAATAGCTTTCAACGATTTCACGTATGAACCTTTTTTAAAAAATTCTTTCCTTTTTCTCAGGTCAAGTGCTATCATCGGCGGAGCCAGGCGGCAGAGAGAGAGGTGGTGTTCAGGATCCAGTTCCACACGTGCACCATTCATGGCGCCCAGCTGTGGTTTGGTAAAAAGGATCTTGACGTAGCCTGCACAGGTGAAATAAAGGATGCTCCATAGTGTAGTGTTCATGCCACTGAAGCTAAATTGTATCAATGGCCACGTTTTGGAAAAGGGAAGAAAGAGTGAAAAGTACTTAAGAGTAAAACAATATGACCATAACAAAGACTCATTTACTATAGCAAATATAATATAATTAGAAAAGTATTTGTACTTTTCGGACATGGTCATCATAACTTATTAATAGTCTTACTTAACTCAGGCAACTATGGTGCTTGTTTGAATGTTTTAGTGAGCTGCGGTCTCTTTACATTCAGATGTGCTACAATGTGATGCCTGTTTACAATGTATAAAATAATTATTAACTTTTCAGTTAAAGTGATGAACAATACCTTTGATGTGTTGTTTCCTCATGAAATTTTCAGTATTTAAATTTATGACTTATGTGCTATTTCCACCTCACATTTCACATTATAATGTGAGTGCTTTTATCATCTCTGTAGTCACAGTTCTATTTTAGACATTTTGTTTACAAGCATCTCTTTTTATAGATGACAGGTTTCCTCGTGATGCTGCAGTGGAGTTTATCTTCTCTACCAGGCCGGAAAAAATAAACGGTGAATATTTCCGGTTTTTGAAGTCTTGAGAGTATTTTTCTATGTACAGTATTTTGTATGTTACTTGTTTTTTTTTTTTACAATTTCATGTATGCTTTCAAGAAAACCAGAAAACTGATGCCTCCATCAAAGTGAATTACAACACCTCAGATCCAGTGGTCAAATGGGATTCTTATGAGAACTTGAACCTGCACCATCAAGACAGCCCAGAGAGTAAGATTAGTGTGTCCCATGTACGCGGTGGCAGCTAGTCAATAGATTAGCATTCACAAAGAAATAAGCTTGGCCAGTCATGCGTTCCTATTGATGATTAGCGTGGGTCTTGAACAAGTGACACCCAATTAAACAACTACCAGAAGGTGCTGGAACTGCACAAATGGAAAACAACTTGGGCTTTCAAACAGATTTGCTGCTATTAATACCGTGACATGATGATGACGATATATCGTGGCAATTTCAATATCGCGATATCACGATATATACAGTAAATATATTAAACCCCGCCCGTGGAGAAACTCCATCAGCCGCTACTGCCAATATATATCTGCTTTAAAACTGTAGCTCACCAACTTCATTCACTTCATCCACTTGTGGTATGCACCAGAAAAACAAGACAAAGTCTGTTGGGATATATGATGGTCATTTGCGGTCATGCATTTCTACTTACGAGTGTAAAGTATAGCCCAGTCCAAGCCTTAAACCGGAAGTCAACCCAAACATATTTTTTTCAAGAATATGTTCCCAGCAGGCCCACTACTTGAAACTTATGATTAATTTTGCGTTTGTGGAATACAAGTTAAGCAACAAAATCCACTCGTTTTTAGCCATTTCTGGGGGTGGCCATTTTGTCTTCTGTTGGCTGAAAATGACATCACAACTGCTCACGATTACCAATCACGGCTCAGATTCAGAAAACAGGTCAGTCGACAGAAGACAAAATGGCCGCCCCCGGAAATGGCTAAAAACGAGTGCATTTTCTGCTTAACTTATATTCCACAAACGCAAAATGAATCAGAATGCCGTGTTTCAACTAGTGGGCCTGCTGGGAACATATTCTTGAAAAAAAAAAATGTTTGGGTTGACTTCCGTTTTAAGTCTTTCTTCAGGTGTCTCATACATAACTTCATAACTTCCTGTTTCCACCAGATATTTGTCATACAAGGGGCCCTCTGGATGGTAGCCTGTACGCACAGGTGAGAAAACGACGAGGACCGGGCCCAACTTCCTCACCCAACGGGTGCCTCACCAGCAGCCCGACAGTGAAGACACAGATTGCCAACCAGTCGCAAACTCTCACCAGCACTTCCAGCCGTGTGCCCTCTGATCACATCGAGAACCACTCACCCTTCACTTTTCATGCTGAAAGCGAGACGACTGGCAGGCTAACGGAAAAAGGAGAAACTGAAACAAGAGAGAATGCACGTGGGAAAGAAACGAACAGAGCGTCAGAGATTTTAGAAGACGCAAACCTGTCAAATTCAGGAGGATTAAGGCGAGAACACTCGCGTTGTGGTCGAGCGGGTATCAAGTGCGGGGACGTGGGGCGGCAATGGGAGCAAGAGCCGTGCCTATCTAATGCTCACTGCGCTGGATGCTGCAACAGCATCAAAAAACATCCCAAAAGTCAAACTCTGCCAGCCTTACCATCCAAGTCTGTGTCCCCTCCACCTCATTTGACTCATATGGAGCTCTGTCATCGCCATAGTGTCCATCCGTTGCCAGAGTTAGCTTGGGAACAGCCGGCCCCATCCATACCTTGTCTCCACAGACCGTGCTTCCCTTATTCCGCTTCAGAACATTCACATGGTCACACCCTTCCAGCTTCGAGCAGACACTACAATGATGAATGCCAAGTCTTCCATTACGCCAGCCAAGCCCCAGCCACTCACCTTTCCCACCAGTCACTACTTTCAAGCCCATACAGAGAGATGTTCTTTGCTCCACCAAATCAGTCCCCCGGGTGTCCTTGCCGAGAGTGTTCCAGCAGACGGGAGCACCAGGCGGCCTCAGTCCGAGTGCTCCAGTCCGTGCATGCAGACCAAGCAGTGGGATTACAACGGACTAGAGAGGCATTGTGGGAAAGTAAAAACCCATGGGAAGTGCCAAGAGAAGCTGACTTCTGGCAATGTAAATCCGCCGTCCCTCCATATCACATCTGTCACTCTGCTGCTTTAAAACAGGGTGCAGAGCAGCAAAGGTTTATCCAGAGTTATCCTAGCCCGCAGCCTCTGATGGACATGCGGGATGGAGCCAGCAGCGGATATCACACCCCTCCGCCTCCACGTCAGTCCTGCCCCTGCGCTCCTTATCAATCATCTCCCGTTGAGAGTCGTGGGAGTCGGGGTTATGCTTCTGGTTACCTCTCTGGGTCAGCCTCTCCTCTGCCTGCCAGTAGCCCCTCTCTTGGGAGCGGGAGACTTCCAGAGACCCCTCCGGGAGCCAAAGATCAGCAGCAGGAGCATCTCAAAGGTAAAGAAGGACGGGACTAGCGAAGAATAATGTATTCTGCATCCTGCCTTCATCTGATTTTTTTTTTTTTTTCTCCTTACTTTTTAAAGTGGAAATGGCCATACCTAGCGCAGAGGTTGACATATCGCAGGTTTCCAAGGGTAGACATGACAGATCAAGCACACAGACTCTGGACTCTGATCATGACTATACAGTCATTGGTGGCAGCAGCCCCACACACACTGAAGACAGGTAGGTAAACCTTTGCTTAATTGAGGTTTCGATGAATCGGCATCAGCGCAGTGTATTTACAATTGTAAAAATGGCAATGTGCACGGAACAGGTCACCTTTTTTTAAATGTATTTATTAAACAAATGTACATTTGGTGACTGGTGAAGAATTCAGCTCTCACACTTAATGGAACAGTGACACTGAGACGGTGTTAAAATGCTTTGAGTACATTGAAAGCTGAAAAAAACACATTTTAAACTTTTCTATGTTTTAATATTTTAAACATATTTTGCTGATTGAAAAGCAGACGCATATTTTCTTGTCAAAAACAGTTCTGTTCTTAGTTATGAATTTATATGTTTATGTTAAGGCATATATTTTTGTACATTGTTAGATTTTCTGAACTAAATATGGAAATAAACTGCTTTCCTGACGATATGGTTTTTTTTTTTTGCTTACACTAAAGCATAATTTATAGTCTTGAAATCGTTTAAAGTTTTGCCTCGCTTTTAACAATTTAATTCTGCCAAAATGTGTAGGTGTTAATAAGAAACATTCGGGCTAAAAAAAAACCTGACTGGTCTGTTAGCAACTCACTGTCATCATACCTATAGTTAGACATTTGGAGGATGCATAATGGTCATCTCAGCTATTTATAAATTACGCAGCAGTTTAACCATTTTTCATACTTGCAGCTTAAGTCAAGAAGCCTCCATAGTCCTGGAAATCAACACAAATGGAACCGAAACGCTTACAATAGCCGAGACAGAAGAACGATCCCAAAGTTCCGACACAATACCACCAAGTGAACTTTCTCAGAGTCGTGCATCCGATGGAAAGAAACTTGAGGAGGTACAAGTCAAAGAAAACGTTGAGGATGCTGCTCAGTCTCAAAGGACCACTATCATCATCACCCCAGTGGAAGACCAAATCAATGGCTCACATGCGCCTGGCGACGGCCCATCGGGCAGCCCCACAACACAAGTTGCCGGTCCGAGCCCTTCCAACAACTCTTCACAAAATTCTCCAACTGAGTCCCCGAGTCATAGCTGCCCGTCGACTACAGATCCACCAGAGCATCGACTAACACCTGAAAGCTCACCTGACCCCAAACCACCGTCACCTGTTCCTGATGGTTACCACACGCCAACTTTCCCCCTCGCACCTTATTACTACCCTTTGCTAAGTGTCCCCCGCGTCCCATACACCGGCTACACTGCCATTACCATCCCAGCCGCTCAGCCGCCACTCCCAGAGAAGAAACGACTTTCATCAACGCCGGGATCCCTTAACGGGCACGGCCCTCATCTACGAGGCTCTCCAGCGCCTTCACCGACGCACGGTGGGATTTTGCCCCCAACTATGACGGAGCAGCGGCAGGCGTACACGCAGTTCAGCAGCAGCAGGGAAGACATCAGGGTCAATGCAAAGTTTGTCCAAGATAGCTCAAAGTACTGGTACAAACCAGACATCTCCAGAGACCAAGGTGAGTTCAAACCTAACGACTGGTGTGTTTCAGTGTATACCTCATTCCTACTCTCCTCCACAGCCATAGCCGTGTTGAAAGACAAGGAACCGGGAACTTTCCTTATCAGAGACAGTAATTCGTTCCAAGGTGCCTACGGGCTGGCCCTCAAAGTGGCCACGCCTCCTCCTAATGCCAACATCACTGGTAGTACAGGTATTATCACCGATTTTAGACATGTTCTCTATCTGTAGTGGAAAGACAGTTTCATACACACCTCCTGCACATAATTCATGATCTGACAGCAGATGTCCTGGAACAGCTAGTGCGGCATTTCCTCATTGAGACAGCGCCGCGGGGTGTCAAAATCAAAGGCTGTCAGAATGAGGCGTATTTTGGTGAGTTAACTTTCTCTGTATTATCTCCGTTCTGTGTGACATTCGGTACATGCTATCATGTTTTTCACCTGTAAACATTTTGTTCATTTTTTAACTTATTCTTGCTTTAGGGAGTTTATCCGCGCTGGTGTACCAACATTCAATCACACCCATCTCTTTGCCGTGTGCCCTTCGCATCCCAGAAAGAGGTAATTTTGGTTTATTTTGCTATGCGAATTATACCACTTTTGGGTTTGGGGTTGGACTTTGGAGGTTCTACTGTGCACTATTTTCCCATGGAAAACAAGCAAAAAAAATCACTTATGAGGTGATGCTAAATAACACAAGTATGCAAATGTTTTAGATCTGCTCGGGGATCTTCAGGAGATAAGGACTGTAACCAACACAAGCACAGCGGCTGACCTCCTTAAACAGGGCGCAGGTAACTTTTGTATTGAAGTACTCTGCTGACCTAAAGCTATATTTCCATCAAGTAAAATATTGGAGTTCAGTCTGCTATAAATAGTAAAAAAAAAAAAAATGGGAGGGCGGGATTCTCACGTGTGTTTTACTGTGAGGTGTGCAGTGGACAAGCACTTAAGAAAATGGACGGGTGCTTTATGGAAGGTTGTGCAGCTGGGTCTTTGCAGTTCTTACTTTTGACCAGCAGAGGTCAATAAAGCCTCACAATGCCGCACACCGTGTTGAATACATGATCGTGATCTCTCTGAAGCTTGCAACGTTCTCTACCTGAACTCCGTGGAAACGGAATCACTAACGGGGCCGGAAGCAGTTTCCAAAGCAACCAAAAGTACATTAGCTCTGAGTCCACGTCCTGCTGCAACAATGGTCCATTTTAAAGTTTCCTCTCAGGGCATCACTCTAACTGACAGCAAAAGAAGGTATGTCAGTTACATCATTAAATATACAATCTGATGTATGTTCATGATAACACACTTCAAACTGTACTCAGTTCTCTGATGCTGGTTGTGTTTGCACAGGTTATTTTTCCGTAGGCACTACCCCATCAGCAGTGTGACTTTCAGCAGTCTTGATCCCCAAGACCAGAGGTGAGACCTAGCAATAGTTAAAAGAAAAAAAAATTGTGTGTGTATGTGAGTGTGCTTACAAACCTCCAGCCAGTTATCACTAAAGGCAGAAACATCAGTGCGTGCCCCCCCCTTTTTTTTTTTGTAATGCAATTATTTTGCAAGTCTCTACTTAGTCTTGTTCATCAGTTTGAGCTCCTGATTTATGTATTCCTGCAATTGTCTTCTGTTTCTATTTGTGTGCCGTGCTTCAGATGGACTAACAGTGATAGCACGTCCAGCAAGTAAGTGCTTGAGTTCTTTGCACGGCAATTAACACATAAAATGCATATGCTGCTCATACAAAAAAAACAAAAAACAACAAAAAAAGGCTAATCTTCTGAGTTTTAGTTTTTAAATTTCTTTCATTTTTGCACCAGGATGTTTGGTTTTGTGGCCAGGCGGACAGGCAGCAGCACAGAGAATGTGTGTCACCTTTTTGCAGAGCTGGATCCAGAGCAACCTGCTGTGGCCATTGTCAACTTTATCAATAAGGTTATGTTAGGACCGCAGCTACGAAGATGAAACATGTGAAAACACTCAAGACAAGAGGGATTCTGACATTCAGCATGCACGGTGCAAGAGACTTATGCCACCACTGACTTTGTTGTTTTGGGTGTTGATTTTGATTTTTTTTTTTGACGCAGTTATTTTGACATTGTCAGTAAATACTATCGCCAAAGAGGATCTGTAATTATTCCGATTGTGTGGAGTTACTCATTGAGTCATCACTGACTTATGTTCCACTGTGTCTCAATTACTTTGCTGTCTAGAGAAGGAATGTTTTTCTTTGTTACGAGTAATTTGATGTTTCAATGTGAGCAGGTTACACCAAAAAAACATGTTTTAATGATTTCCATTTCGTGATTGCATTTTAAACATTTGAGTCACCGTCCACTGCACAGAATCTAATAGCACAACCCATATTTTTGTCACGAACCTGGACGTAGTCTCGCAAATAGAAGGACAAACAACAAACGCTTTCACTTTTACAATTCATCCTTCCTGAAGTTGTCCTCCATTTGAGTTACATTCTGGTGCCGTAGTTGTTGGAGGATTGTTAAAACAACATGTCAAATGGTGATTTAAGGCTTATGCACCGCACTGTACATCTAATGAAGAGTTTATAGCTAACTTGGAGTTTGCATTCATGCAGGTGTGCATGCTGTAATGGCTTTCTACAAATAGTAGCCCCCATATGCCCTCTATTAATGTACTTAATAACCACACACAGCCAAGTTATTGTAATCCAATTCCTGTGCAATGTATGGAAACCTAACTCTATCATTTTATTTCAGCTTACAAAGCAAACAATTACAGAACAATAATATACTTGTTTGTTGAAATGAATGAATGATGTTTAGAGATTTTGAAACAGCAGGCATTTTGGAGCATATTCCAAATAATACACCCAATACTGTGTATTAACAACACTTAAATATTGTGAAAAACATTTCAAATTCAAATGTCTGTTTCTGCTACATCAATATTTAGAGTTACATGCAGAATGTTTATGTTTGTCGGTACTGTGGAATGTTTAAGTAATAAATATAAATTTGGAGATTGAGGTATTTTTGGAAAATCTGACCGAAAGTGAGGGAGAAAAGTGATTTGATGAGTGCAATTTATTGATACAGATACATTTAACATCATCAGTTAAATACATAGTACTTGTGACAGGCAGTATTTTCTTCCGTATTACTAAAGAAACACCTACATCTACCGTAATTGTATTTAAGATGACGGGATATGGAATGCACTAGTGACTAGTCTGAGCCAATACACAAAATCACACAAAAAGACAAACTCAATAACACAGCCATAAACTAATCAACCAATTCAAAGAGAGAATATCGATATTAACTTTTTTGTGACTGGAAATAACAAAATCATGCCTTAAAGCTGGAATGTGTCACAATCGGGGAAACATGTCACACTGGTAAATTCATTTTGAACATAGACGTTACCTCACTTTCTCCATGCTTCAGAATGACCACACATTTGGTCTTGACCAGTTTAATTTGCTTCTATTCTCACAAAATAACCAAGATCCTTGGTAACACAAAAAAAAAACCCTCAATCAAACCAAAGACATAAATTGTAAAAATATATTTAAAGTTTGATTTTTATTTTTTTTATTTTACTCGCTTTATTTTTTGTTGTTGTTTTTTACAATCATTATAACCAGCACAAATGTAATTTTCATAATGTTTGTCTGTAAAAGAAGTAATATATTTTATGCCTCCAAAGAATTGTGTGAAATAAAGTGCTGCAAAAACACAATGTGGATGCTTGGTTATTCCATGAGAAATGTTAAATAGATAACCTGATGGTACTGGAGAAATGCAAAAAGCTAAAGTACAATATACAATCTTTTTAGGGTAGTGTTTGCAGTTACTTTCAATTGAAAAAGTATGTATGTGTGTCCGTATGTAGGTTATATCTTTTTTAAGCACCGTGACCTGGTCACCAGGCAGTCGCAGGGCAACAATTCACACCTGAATACAATTATGTGCCTTTTTTTTTATATATATATATATATATATATATATATATATATATATATAATATATATTTTATATAGACCAGTTAACATATTTCTACATACACGACCGTCCAAAGTGTCGGGTTGTAAGTACATATCACTTAACGTATACATTCACGGTGTCCGAATATATAATATATTTGAATCCTAAAACATACTTCGTATACCACAGCGATGCCCAAATTACACGAACATACGACATAAAAGGACGAGGTCCCGCCGAGATTTGAACTCGGATCGCTGGATTCAAAGTCCAGAGTGCTAACCATTACACCACGGGACCGGTGTGAGTACCCGGCATTTCCCACAGTATTTAACCAAAAGAAAACAGACGGTGCGGCTAAAATGGTTAAGCAGTCGATGAGAACGTATTGACAATCCGTGTTTCCACAAATCTAGTAAGTTTTTACGCAACGCCATCAAGCTAACGTTAGCGTGACATGCTAACATGAAAGATAGCTTTAGGGAAGAGTGCGTCGCTACGCAGACTGCGAAATGAGCCCCAAAAAATTCCAAAACCTTGCAGAATTTGTAGTTAATTACCTTTTTTGTCATGACATCCAAATTTGTCCATTTAGGCATTTATTATAAAAGATTAGTATGAAAATAGGCTAGCATTGACAGGTGATCCATATTTACATGTTAGTGTTAATTGTTCAACTACAACCACACGTCTGGTGCTAATACAGTACTGTACGTCTCATCTCTTGTCTGTGTGATTGATCTTGTGTGCGCAAGACTCAACAGTTCATGTTTAACATTGGCTTTCCACGCCATATTAAAAAGCAATTCACATAAATAGTCCCGCCCTGTCAACTACCGCGTGATGACAAAGCTAAGTATGGTCGCCTTCATATATGCAATATGTTTTGTGAATTCTGCCTTGCACTGTTGAAAAAGATTTTGTTTTGTGCACACAGGTGGTACATCATGACATAAACTCTTGGTGATTCGCTTACGTCTCCAAAGCCATCATACAGCAGGGGCGTGCAGAGGGAGGGACCCCGGACAACGACCAGGGGAGGATCCATTGCACGCCACTACCGAGACTGCATGTCAGTCACCCATGGTAGATGAAGGGGCATGTTGAATAGACATCCTGCAGAGATCAATGTAAAGTTAAATTAGGGTTAGGGTTTCAAATTAGGGTTTTAAACTAGGTTTAGGGTTGAAAATTTGGGTTTAAATTGGGTTTCAAACTAGCTTTAGGGTTTCAAATTATGGTTTTAAATGTGTTTCAAATCATGGTTTCAAAGTCGGGTTTTAAACTCGGGTTAGGATTTGAAATTAGGGTTTTAAACTAGGGTTCGGGTTTCTTATTGAGGTTTTAAACTAGGGTTAGGGTTTCAAATTTGGCTTTCAAACTCAGGTAAAGGTTTCAAACAAGGTTTAGGGTTTCAAAGTAGTTTTTCTTTTTTAATTGGGTTGGGTTTTCAAATTAGGGTTTGAAATTCAGAATAGGATTTCAAAGCACCCGAGGTGGGGTGCATTCACATCACCCCATGACGACAAAAAAAAAAAAAAAAAAAAAATCGGGGCACAATGAAGGGACATCCTGCTGTGATTGATGTCACATGTACATGTCACATGTAGGGACAGAATCTCACTCACATTCACCCGATCCCAGGCAAATGAACCACTCGGCTGTCCGTCAGTGACTTGCACAGTAATCCACAAATGATCATCTTGTCCAGCCAAAGGTGATTAACGCTGTCCTGGTTCTCCCACAGGAGGGAACCAGAGGGGCTTCCATGAAGGGCTGCTCAGCCCTCCGCTTGAAAGTCCATCTTGCAGCTGTGCTCGGGCCTCTGGAGGTAAACATTTGAACTCCAGTATGAAGTACTATATAGAGTTTCTTGGCCTGCATATGAATAAATCCCAGTCAGCATCTCTGCATTAGACCACGATCATGTAACTACTGTATAATGTCTTACTTCAGTAAGTCCTATTGTGTACATGTGCTTTTTAAGTTTTACGTTTACAACTTCAGGAACAGCCTTTAACATAACTTAATGTTTTCACTAGTATGACAGTAGAAGCCATAACGGAAATGTTTTCTCATTTAGACAAGTTTACAAATTGTTTAAGACAATGCAGAAAGTAAACTCCTGCACTTTTATAAATACTTTACAGTAAACCTTCAATATTGTCTCTTTAACAGTCATTTCTTCCAGTCAATAAACTGAGTAGGGATACATTCCAAGCTTTCGTTTGCGCTAAATGTCAGTCCATTGAGGTCTTACAAATCCTTGACATGTTTTAATTTAAATATGAAGTGAACCTCACCTTGGGTTTGCCTTAATTCAGGGTGAGTCGATTCACAACGCAGGGAATTTCCATTGCAATATTTTTGTGCGGTATTATAGATTGTCGCGTATATTTTGAGTGCAAGTGGAGCATCTGTGTTGTGTCGACGTATTGCTCTTCACTCTCACCCCCGTAGCTCTTTATCATTTCACACGCCACCCGGTGAGACTTGCAATTCACAGAACCTTGAATCTGTTTCAATCAACAACACTAAATTCATAGTCATATGCATACAAGTAAAGCATGTGAACAAGAGTGTTTACTGTTTCTGTTCTGTGTAGTCTGCCTGCACTGTTGAAGAGCACACAGTCAACTCTGGCTGGCTTAGCTCTGGCTGACCAAAAGCATGTGCCTGTATATGAGCTCTACTGTGCAGGCTATTCATGTCACTGCACAAATGCCACGAATACAAATTCCCGCAGTTTAAGTGGGTCAAGTGTTTCTGATTTATGATTTCCACCCTCATGCTTTCCAAACGGCAACCCGGCTCCATTTGAGAGTCGGAGCATCCGAGGACACAAATTGGCCGAGCCACATTACAAGTCGGACATGGATGTAACACAGTCGAATAAATCCCTGTTAGCGTAGCTGCTCAAATCTGGCCCCGATGCCAGACTTGGACGAGGCCCAAGCCACAGGACAAATTGACGAGCATGAACCTAACACCTACGCACTTTACTACCAGCCACTGTGTGAATCGGCAGCTCGCCACAGTTTTTGAGGTGCGGTTCACAATATGGTTATGTGCTTGAGATGGCGCATACATGTGGATATAAAAACGCATGTTAAGTTCAATGCCCTAAAAGCCGTACGATTTGCAGTTCAAACTGAATTTTTAGAATGCATATTTGATAGAACCCATAATTGGATTTTAAGTAAGATAATTTTATTGCATTTTTTCCTAATTGGACTAATATCAATAAAACAGATTTGGGAAAAAAAAACATGTGGATAACTGTGACAAAGAAAAGAGAGTCTGCTTTTTTTAAGGACCACTCAAAGTGTGGTCGCTGGCTGCCATTGCCCATCCCTGTGTTACAACATTTACAATCATCTTTTAAGTAGGATATTTGTAATCGGACAAATGTATGTGAAACAGATTTTTAGCCAAGTGTCTGGATGAAGCTTTAAAACTCATGGAATTTGCAGATGCAGTTTTGACTCGGCCTGCAGCAGGAGTCCAAAAACAATTTTTAGTTGGAAGAGGATATATGAACCCGGATGGGGCCCTTCTCCCTCTTTCCCTCTCTCCTTCCTATCTGTCCCCTTTTACAGTGTTTTTATTACAGACACACCCCTGACCTTCACATAGGCCTCCTCCACTGGACGTAACACCACACGCGCACCCACACGCACGCACGCACGCTCACGCACACACGCACACACGCGCACTATAGGCTACCACCATTTCCTCCATGCACCACTCTCCCATTTGCAACTCGACCGTGCAAATAAAAATGCCATGTGAACGAGTGAAGCGTGAAGGCGCGGCGGATTCGATATTTACTCAAGGAAAGCGCGACAAAACATCAATATTATGCATCGGTGTTGTTTAGTCATCTATTTTCCGTGCACCCGGTGTGCTTTGCATTGCTAATGTAAGGCAACACACTGGCCAGAGCGGCGGCATCGCCTCGCAGCCTACCAGTGCACTGCAGAGTAGACACACCCCTCGTCTCCACACGCCTGACCGCACACATTCTGAGGATGTCAAACAAACAATGAGGCGAGACGCATTAAACAAAACAGGGTGAGTATGTGCATCTAATGGCGCGATTTCAACATTCGACCGGGGACATTTATTTTTACGTGTTCACACATTGAACGCCCGTCGTTTCGTAAACAAAACTCTATGGTTGCAGGGAAACACATGCCCTACATTTCACAATCTCCGCCAATCGAGACGGAACATTGTTGATAATGATGTCGCGTTAATCCCCGCACCGGGGGTCTCTCCAGTGCTTCACACACACATTGGAGGCAAAATCATGTTGCTTTAAGCTCACGCGGTCAAAGTTGTTTACCTCTTCGTTACCTCTGACGTCACGACACACCCCTGTTTCAAGGGCTGGATTGTTGCGTTACGGTCATCAAGACGGACCAATCGGCGCACTGCTATGCAGAAGTGACACCAATCAGATCAGGGCCGATCCGCGGAGCTCAAGCGTGATTGGCTACGTGGACTAAGTAGGCGGGGAGGAAATCCCTCTTTCCCGTTGAGACTCGGAGGAGGAGGCAGTGCATAACAAAAAGTAATGGCCATCTATTTGGTTACTGAAGACCCAAGGATATATGTCGCCTTACTACAGTAGGTGTGAATTTCTTTTTCAATTGTTAGGGCGTTTGTGTTTTGTGCTTTTACCGTTGAGTGTTTGACTCCCTCGGTCGTTGCTCCGCTTAACAAGCTGCCCGAAGTTGTTACGCGCTTGAGGGTTAAAGCTAGCCCGCTAACCACGCTAAGCGTTAGCCACTACCAGCGCCGCCGCGTGTGTGAGCCCGACGTCTGGAAGGGCGGACGACTTCTCCCCACATTCACAAGATTGGCGAAACACAACCGTTTCACCAATTTCGAAACGCTCCCGGTCAACATGGGAGTCGACACGCACGAAGGCGGCGTGTAAAGAAGATCAAAAGCAACGCGGGTCTTAATGGGGGGAAAGTTGAGTTCAACTGTTAAGGTATGAAAACTCGCATTGCACAAGAGCAAACGTGCAAAAGTCCAGATTGTGACTTACTGAAATGGCTCTTCCTTACGAAATCTTAATTTCCAACGCCAGTCGCGTTTCATAAACTTGTCGATGTATCAATAACGTTGCGCAACTTCGGATGACAATATTTGCCGTGTGATGATTAACACCGCGCATGTTATGTTTGGGTTGATAATATTTCTGCGTTACATAAACGGCAATTGTAGGCCAGGTCCGAGGGTTAAGGCCCACATTACTGACTTGCCACATGCCTTTTTGCTTTTCTATTGAACAGGATTAACATCTTGGGATAAACGGAGGAAAGCTTTCAAGTCTCAGCCAGTGTTCAAGGGCATGCCAAATCCTCAGGTGAGCCATTTCTATCACACATAAGCCAAAGCTGCTCACTGATTTTTTTTTCTGCTGTGAAAATGCCCACTCTTCGAAAAAACAACTCCAAAGGTACAATTACGTCTATCATGTAATGTCACATTTGCATACATTTTATATTCATCGTAAATAACTATCCAAGCAAAATGGACATTTGGAAGAAACGGTGTGTAGGAATTGGCTATAGAGGCAGTAATGTTGAAGTGTGTTTTGCAAAAATAACTGTTAAATTCTTAAAAAACATTCTCAACAGTCAATTATTATGCTGTCTTTTGCATCTGATGGATGTACTGTACAGTGTTAATACATAATCAAAACAAGTAGGCATGGGCGTTGGGTTACATTTCATCGATGGACAATGGGGGAAAATGTTCTGAACAGTTTTCATACCAGTGTCTTAGCAAAAGAGAATATTGCGCTCACTTTTACTTCATTTGCTTGCAGACCCTGTAAATCCACAATTATATTCACCTAACCAAATTCCTAATCATCATTATGTCCACCCTTATCCACAACTGCACATTCTTTCATTTTAACCTTCATATTTTCAATTTGTTCATACTCCAACATCGCACTTACTTCATCAACGAGCACTGAGCCACTTTATTATCCTGTCAAAATGGCGAAATGACAAAAAAAAATGCCTTTGTCTAAATTTATTATCACCAGCCCCTCCATTCTTCCCCTACACCATCCATTAAGGCACAAATTGTGCCCATTACTCCCTTCCATTGATTGTGCTTTATTTCTCACAGTCTGTCTCTGTTTCTTCATATTCTGCACTTGTTTTTAGAATGCACAGTGTTGTTTTTATATCGGCTGCTTCATTTCCTAAGTGTGGAAAATTAATGACTGGCCTCTCCCTTTTCAACAATATAGCTGTCTCATTCAATACAGGCATATGTACCACTTTGAAATCATATGACAAGCCTGTATTAGTTTGAATGGAAGTACAGATGCTGTGTTTGTATCTTTCCTATATCGTTGTAACAAGTGGCCAACCACTTGCAATCCTTCAAAGTGAACTTACACAAAGGATCCTTTCCATGATTAAATGCAGTCGCATCATGTTGTTTATAGAGGTGTTTGTGTGGTGGGGATGGCACAGTCCATTAGGTAGCCATACAGGGAGATACCCTCTCCTTCCCTCTTTTCGTGGCCATAGTAATTACTGGCTTCCTCCTCACGTGTGACGTATAGAGTGAAAGAGGCCGTTGTACTTGGCCGTTGAGAGCCACTTGTATGTACATGCCACATATGTTCTGTTGCCTTTGTAACTAATGGAGTGGTAAGTTCACCCTGATGTCTGCACAGGTCCTCGGTTAACTCGGCTGAGGGTCTCTAGGCCAAACGCATCGCAAAGGTTATATTTGTTGGAGATGGCGAGCAACTCAAGCAGAAGGAGTACCTCTTGGAAGGGAGCATTTTAGAAGATGCCATCTTAAAACATTGAACCTGGACAGTGTAATGCAGTTTAATATTTCCATGATAAGATTTCAGTTTTTCAATTCATTAGCCTGATAGCATAATTGCCTTTCAGTTTCTTAAAGAAGAAGTTAAAATGTTCTCTACGATAATATGTTCTATGCGCTCCCGCTAGTCTAAACATGGCATTGTGATTATTTTTTTGTGCAATATGAATTAAGCAGCAAAATGCACTCGTTTGTTCGTTAGCTGAGCTCTTCGGCACCATGATGTCATTTTCAGTGGACAGCAGGTGGCAAAATGGCCGCCACCTGAGATGGATATAAAAGGGTGGATTTTACTGCCTAATTCATGTTCCACAAATGCAGTATTAATCAGAATATCCCTTTCCTTATAACCTTTCAGTTATAGTTGGACTTTGAGAAAAAAAAAAGTTTTTTCTTGTTTTCCAAAAAAAATGTTCAAACATGACATGGGCAACTATGCTATTAAGCAAACTATTTTTGTCGTTTTTCATAATTTTTTTCTTTGTCTTGAATATTCAATTTATGTTCAAACCACTTTGCCAGCATTCATAATCGTTGACATTTTTAGGGAGCTGTTTTGATGGTTATGTAAGATTGGCTTCAGCACATTTGTGATCCTTTCTCGCACACGTTTGTTGCCTGTCCAGTTCTGTCCAGTTAGCTCTCCTTGCATGACCGTGTTTGCTTGAGAATGCGTATTCCCTGTCAGATTCATCACAGACATAAACAGGACTCTCGCTGTGTGTGTGTGTGTGTGTGTGTGTGTTTTTGAGTGGGCTTCTCCCTGCCTTTCCCCCTCTCTAGAGTCCAGCAAAGGGGCCCAGCATAAGGGGCAGGCCGCCGTCACTACCTCTCTCTCACTTTGCTGGCCAGCAGCAGGGGCCTGGGTAGGGGAGCGATAGACCGTAGAGTTGGACACGGGACCCCCCTCACCCCCACCCAACCGCTTCCACCCCAGTTTAGCCCATCCTGTGTGGGGCACAGGTCACCTTGTCATGTGCTGTTACTGCTGTTGTAACATACTCCCTGTGATCGCAGGGAAAAAAAAAGAAAAAAGCACGAGATAGACCCGCAGAGGGGAGGGCGCATGAGAGAAGGAAGAGAAGGGACAGGACTGGACTAGTCGGCTCCACCAGTTTTTTTTTTTTGCCGCATTGCAAACTTCTTTATTGACGTTGTTCTTGTAGTTTGCTGCACTTGTTCTCCTTCATTCATGTGCTCTCCAAAGACATTCTAAGATGTAACGTTCATCATTTTAAATATCAGCTCTTGTTGCCCACGTCATCCCGCCCGCTCTTTTTTTTTTTTTAGAGGCGACTATGCTGTAACATGTGACTAAAAGCCCATATGTTTCCACCGTGGCCCTCTTCTGAGTGATCTGGGTCGTTCCAGATCCGATTTTTTTTTTTTATGTGTCTTCTGTACTCGCAGTGACCCGCCTGAGGTATGCGCTAAAACATTTCAACCTACGTTTTTGTCCCTTCTCTCTCCGCGACTTCCTCTCTTCTTTTTTCCTTTATTTTTTTTTCCAATTCACCCCATCCACAAGGACTTATTTGGGCTGCATGTAACACTTTTAGGACCATTTGTGGGATCGTTCACGTGATGTGGACACGGAGGATGCTCATTAGCCTGTCAGAGAGGGCCTCTTTTCTACAGCTTTACGTCCCACTTTCACTACTGTTTTAGGTCCGGATGAGATTCTGGCTTTGACTCATATGTGTTGGGATGTGGTCTCAAAGTTCATTGCTGACATTCTTGGGCTGTGATGCCAGAATTCTCTCGTTTTCATTTTTGAATTTACATCTTTACTCTCCCTCTTCCGCATGTCTTTGCAGTTAAAACAATTTCTGCTCAGGGTTGTTGACTCACTTTATCCACTTTGTTATACTGAGTCACTCGTGCTTCGGGTCCTTATTAGAGCTTCTGAATAGTAGTCAAATTTGTTAACTTTGATGGAAGTTAATCTTAACATCTGGGCAGTTCTCCAGCTGTGGCGTCATTGTCTGTGGGTGTTTGTGACAAGGCAACTGAGAAATCATTGGTCATCTTCCTGTGGTGGTGGTTGTGGAAAGTAAATGGCGAGGAGACGAGAGCGTAGCGGGCTTGCAAACTCGTACTGGCGTCCTGCAGTTGTGCATCTTTGCCATTACCCGTTTCGGAGTATCTCAAGGCTACACGCATGCATGCGCACACGCAGAGCAGAAAAAACCCAATTAAAAAACATTATTAGATAGTGATCATCGTGCAGTATCACACTGAAATGTTTCTTGAATTAGTAAAACTCTATACAATATATTTTACATAATATATTTTCAGTCACTACACTCCCGCATTAGCGCCTCCATTTTGAAGGGGGGGGGAGTAACTTGACTTGTTTATCTCTGTTGCCATGGTGACTCGACGTTGAGTTCAGATGAGCTGTTGAGCAACCAAATACTCTTGAGTTTTTGATGTCAGAGGAGGTCAACTCGGAGATTAAGTTGAGACGAACATCTTTTCTGTAATACCCACCTAATGTGTAATACCACCACTGGCATTCTCGTAATTGGGTACCGGTACTAATCGCTGTGGTGCAATACTTACATCAAGGGTTGGGAACACAGTCTGTGGGCTATATACGTCAGTTAGACCATTTAATTTGTACTGTATTGCCATGCAATTCCTAAAAACAAATAGAGCGTCAGGGTAACTGTTGTAAAGATCCCAAAACACACACATTTTTACAGTCTTGGAGAATACAAGGATTGTCTGGTCATAAGACTTAAAAGTTGGGCCTTGACAAAGGTAGAGCATACAGTTTATTTACTGTCGTGTTCTTTTTTGTTGAATTCACTGGCAGGTTACGCTCATGTCACACTGCTCTGATGTCACGCTATTTATGTAGCTGACACAGCTATCACCATACTGTCAAACACTGGAAGCACAAGCCAGATCAGTGACTACCCTTTCAAAGCCTACGGCAGTGAACGAAACTAAACTGTACTGCTTTGCGGGAACGTGGCTAATTAAAGCTTACTAAATACACCTCTATTTTCTAGTCATGAGTAAAGATAACTTTACCTTTACATGACTGAAAATGGAAGACTGTTGCACACTACGTGACACGAATCAGGTACTTTTGCCCCACTCATCAGTGGGATGTAACGATCATTTTTATTTTCCTTGACTCCCTCACTGACGGTGTTATCAATGCAATTTGAGTTTTAGGTAAGACATCTTGTTTCCACTCTGATGTTACTTCACAGAGCAAACAAGAGCACATAAGTAGCGATTCATTTTCTGAGAAATAAAGACTTAATGTTACTACAATTTGATTGTATTTAGAAAAACGTATTTAAAATGATTTAGATTTATTTTCTTTTTACATTTTAGTAATGCATCTACCAAGGGTTGAACTGACTAGTCAACTAGCCGATGCGTCGACTTTGCCACTCTGCAATGACGGTTATAGCTTGAGGTTGACTAATCGTCCTTCACGTGTTTTGGACACGGATGCTTCGCTGAAATCAACAGCTGGTGGGTTTGTGGAACAAACTATCAGCAAGGCCTCAAGCGTGTGCAAATATACTACTAAAAATGAGACTGTTAGTATAGTCACTTCCAATATATTATGCAAGTCTATCCTCATTTATATCACGAAAGCACAAGTGCTACGCACGCCGATTTGTAAAAGCATCCGCTAACGCACTTCAACTGTCTAAGCTAATTTGCTGCTTTGAAGGCAGAGGAAATTCTGACTCTACCAAAAAAAAAAAAAAAAAACCTAGCGTGACATCTTATATTTTCATGGGCTAACACCCGCACCCACCCACTAGATGTAAGCAGTTTGTGGTATACGTATTCGCCTCAGCGCTTTAGGAGGCATCTACATATTTGAGATGCAGCATTTATTAAGTCAAATGGACACACCCAATGAGTAATTTGGTCATGTTGAACACCATAAGAAGGGACAAGAACGCAAGTTGAGAAACGGCAATGATCTTGTCCTGAAAGGTTTCCATTTTTTTTGCCACCGTAGATGAATTTCCTTCATCTATAAGCTTAGGCCAGTTTACAAAATACACACACATCAATTTGCACATGCGCGGTGTTTAAAGTGCGTGCAAAAGTCCGGTTTGCTCTGAAATAGAACAAACGTGCTAAAATGTGACTCCACCAAGCAAAGTAAATCACTTTTTCCCCTTGATGCTTCCCAAGATGAGGAGCCAACAGGGATGAGACACTTTTATATTTAGCCTGTAATTCAAGTGTCCCATGAATGTGTATATTTAGCCCGCTTTTTAGATTTCTAAAACAGACATTTTTGTGTTGATGTCGTGTCTGGTCCATGTCTCTGTGCCAGCGCTTAATACTAGTCCTCCCTTTCTTGCTGCAGAAGGGTACGCTTGGGCTACGTGACCCAGAAAGTCACAAAGAGGTCACTCCCTCCCTCATTCGCTGGATCCGTGTGTACTTTCGTAGCTGCCATGGCTCCTGCGCCCCCTCCACCTCTCTCTTCTCTGGCCCGCTTCTGTCGTAAATCCCTCTCTCCTTCTGCAGCGCACTTACTACGCTTTGCTGTGGGTTGATGCCGTGCCTGCCTGACTGCAGCAAACGGCCATTCAGAGGGAAGGAGATGAGAAATGTCTGCTTGGCGAGGCACAATTGTGACCAATAGTAACACAGGCAGTGTTGAAACTACAGAATGTGAGGTTGTCAATGGCAACCCCGTGTGAGGATTGCACAAGGCAAAAGCAAGTGGGCTCATGCTAAACCTCTGCTTTAAACATGACTATAAATATTTGTCATTTCTCTTCAGCACACATCAGGACTGGGTATGTTTGCGCTGATTTGGTATATAATGGGTCACCTGAGGGTATGGAGCTATGAAATCAATCTTGTACTCTGACCAGTGTTTTGGGAAAGAGAGCTCATTAGGTAAACCGCAACTTTGAAGAGTCAAGACTATTTGACACAAACGCTGTACTGTACAGCAGCCATAAATGTTCAGCTGGTGTAAGATAACACCCACTTATACTTGTCATGTGGCTCTCCACTTCACATGATGTATAATTCTGTCTGTTTTATTGCGGTATTGCATGTTGTCTCCTGAAGTTCATAGTAAGCTTTAGGGAGCTCGTCATGTCAATATTGTGCCTGTGTTCTTTGTCATTTATTGTCGGAACTGCAAAGAGATGGCTTGAAAAGAGGGAAAAGAGATCTGAATTTACCTGCTGTTGGTAGAGCTAATGTAGTATGGATTGGTGCCAGTCGATTACAAGGGCGTTCCCCAACTGTCAAACTATTAAATCAGTAAGAAACCTCAAAACCATTAGACCTTTTTACCAACAGTACATTCCTTTTTTTTTTTTACATTGGGAGTCATTCTTGTCACAGTTAATTGGTTGTTAAGATCATAACACTTTTCGGTGTTAATTTAATCTCCTGTATTTATTTAAAATAAATGCTTCTTTCTTCCAGCACACTAGATAAACAATTCTTGCCTATCAAGATGTTGTTCTGCTGCAATGCACCAGTAAAACTATTTGCCACTTCACTGATTTATTTTTTTTGTAAAATCACCTATATACAAGCGACAAACAAATACACACATATGCCGGGGTTCCATGGAGATTTTTTTTTTTTTTGTTCGGAATGAAATCATACCGAATGAAGCTCACTGGTCACCCGTTTACATGTGATCTAGTCCGATCGGCCGTTGACTTGCTCCACCCTGTTAATCAGATCAGCCGTGTGACACGCGGAGATCGATGTAAACATCACGTGATCTATCAAGATGGAGTTCATTCATCTATTTGGCACAGTATTCGCGATTGTTTTAACACTTTTATTAGAGCAGCATCTTGATAAAAACAAGTTACCAGTACTTTAAAACAAGTTCTCGCGTCGCAGATGAGCTCTGGTAAGATGCTGCCATTTTAACCCATTAAGGACAGGAGCGCATAACCGCATTCCTACCACTAGAGCCGGGAGCGCTGTTGCGTCATTCTACCTTTAAAGCCGGGACAGCAGATACGTCTGTGTCTTTTTTTTTTAAAAATCCAATTCTCCGTCTCTTAGCCAATTTAATGCATCAGAATATACATGTGACAGTGTTGCGAGACCGCGGAGGATGTCGTGGAATTTTTTCGAGCCGTAGGTAGGCTAATGACGGACGCCGTCAATCGCCGGGAGCTCTGATAAGTAATGGCAGTGCTATATAGACGACGCGCACGACCAGTGGAACCAGCCGAACGTAATATGATATGGTTTGTAGACAATGACGATATTGACGTCTTTGGAACAGAATAGAGGATGGTAATTACCACTCGATTTTTTAAAAATTAAAATGGTGCTTCTCTTGCACTGACACGTTATTTTTACATCTTAGATTGAAACGGTTAGTAATAATAAATTCTTCCTGTGTGAAAGCCACATGTCTAAGCTCTTTAATTCTTTTGGAATTATGCTTCTGTCTGCTACAGGAGCTGAGATATTAATCATTTTGTAAGTGTTGAATTTCTGGGAGAACTTCAGGTTTTCAAGGGTAATTCCAAAGGCGACCTTAGGTTTTGGGGAGCTATTGAGACAGGCGCTTAATGAGTTAAAGTGCGGATACAGCGACGTAACTACGCATTTACGTCAAGACAGAGCATGCGCAGATCGGACGCAGCCTGGCTCTTCCGATTGAGCTGTTTAAAGGACGCTCGTTCGGATTGGCAAAAGGAATATACCGCCGCTGTGAATCTGAATGAAATTCCATTTGGATTCGGCCTTTTTATTCCGATTGGGGCGCACATATGGAGCGTTTTCATTCCGATTAGTCATTCGGATCCTTTCTAATCATTACGAAATACATAGCTCCATGTAAACACGGCTATAGACAGTACAGTATACAATGATATAATTCATTGAGTGACATGCTTGTACAAGCCAAGCAGCAGGTGAAAAAACACCATACCATACCTGGTAGCACACAAACAAATGGCTCTGCGAGCGCCTTGCTTATTCTTACTCCACAAGTGTGATTGATGCTGCCGATAGTCGGAAACACGATGCATATTATTCAAGAGCGATAAGTCAGCGGAAACCCATAGCTGCAAGCTGTTCGTTGCATTGCGTGCATGAAACTGGAATGAGTACA
The DNA here is from genome assembly GCF_054856515.1 of Filicampus tigris. Taxonomy (NCBI): domain Eukaryota; kingdom Metazoa; phylum Chordata; class Actinopteri; order Syngnathiformes; family Syngnathidae; genus Filicampus; species Filicampus tigris. The sequence continues at coordinate 18,194,531 of NC_141225.1, read as the reverse complement.
GATCTGGTCTAATAACCTGATGAATTATTTAGAGCCCCTCTCAATACGAGCACGCATTGAGTGTAATGGCCTGTCAAGGCTCAATGGAACCACACAGGGCGGATTTCACTCAATGGTCAATGATATTGGAATGTGAATGAGCGTGCCTGCTGGGAGTAGCTAGCTTGCACATTATTTTATTTAGAGAGATGAACTATTTCCATGTAGCATGAGAGTGTATTATTTGAAGCGTTGTATCCCTGTAGTGACGTAAAACACCTCATTTTACGTGAACATTTTTGGTCAATCAACATGGAGGGCACTACTTGTCTGCAACCAGCAGAGGGGCTGTTGGTTCAATCTTGAATATTTTGCCGTCTAAAAAAAACATCTAGATGATGTCAGTAGACGTACGTCCTTGAAGACATGAAGTGCGGCACAACGTTTCCCGGCAGCTTTATTCAGCTCCATAGTACATTGGCATTAAAACAATACTGTATATCTATAAACAATACATCCCCATTAACTCATTCACTGCCATTGACGTATTATTGTTTTTTTGACAGTGCAGCCATTCAATTTCAGGAATTTATTTCAATTTGTTTCAAATGTTAGGGTAAAAGAAGGTATGAAAATGCCTGGCAGTGAATTAGTTAAAGAATTTTTTCTAAAGAATATTTATTATACTATCTACCAATTGTGATAATTAAGTTAAATATTCATCCTTTGTCTCAGCAACTGCTGCGAACTATTATTTTATTTTTTTTAAACACAACTCTTGCTAGTAGTGCATTATTGAATTGATGGCCCAACTGCCAATCCTTAAATGGCCTTTGATCAATCTTGCTATAAGACTGTTATCTAGTTGTGGGTGTGTTGATCAAGTCTTACGTGACATGTATCCCACTGTGAAAAGATGACCTAAAATCTGCAACTTGGCCTTATTGTATGACTGCTTCTGTTGACCTTTGTTCTGAAAGCTGGCGAGTGAATGGGTGGTTGCGAGAAAAACACGCAAGTTTAGTGCAGTGCGTAAAATAAAAGTAGTACGCCACCTTGGCAATGTGATCTGAACAAAACTGAATTTGTTTCATTAAGCCCTCATGTCTGCTTTTCCCCTTCCTGTATAATTAGAAAGTCAGATTTGTGTTTCCTCTCCATTAACTGGCCTGAGCTCATGTTTTCAGGAGGCCAAACAGGCTTTTTCCATCAACAGTCGGTCAATAGTCTATTGTCATTGTAGTTCTGTTGGGTGTTTTTGCTCCTTCCCACGACAAATATTTTCTTGTGGCTCAGGCAATGTCAAGCTGTGCCTTTCTCACTCACCGCACCGTCTTTATTGTTGATATGCTTAAGCTTGTGATGCTGCGATACACAATAGCCACTTACCGCACAGGCTTGAGCCACGTGATGCCTGGAGCAGCAAGGCAGTGTCGACTTTGTGGTCATCTTACGCTTTTGTCGGCATGGGTGTGGCACAAGAAACTTCCAAATGTGTTCAGTTGATATTGACAAGTTGAAAGAACATTCGTCGATAAGGGAGCGATTGGTCCAAACAGTTTAATTATTCATGCAAGCGCTTCCCCCTCCTGCGGTTGATTTGTGACTTTGTTGGGGTTTGTCTGTAGTTTGATTACACTCCTTTCCCTTTACCCGCCGTTTCCTCCCGCCATCTGGCCCACTTTCACTCCGCAGAAGAAGCAAAGAAAACAGTAAGAAAAGCGCTTTGTGGAAAGGACAGTGCGTATTTGTTTATGAGGATGCTGGCCTCGTGGTGACATGCCTTTTTGTCCCCCTCACAAGGCTATTTACTGAAACAGATGCCCAAGTGCTGAGGGCAAACAAATATAGCACACATTTTTGGAGTTGAACAGGAATTTTCCCACTTGTTGCGTATTGCACTAAATCCTTGCCAATAGACATAAACACTCAGTTCACCCTACAAAGGACAAACTGGAAACTTAGGGGACGGTCTCCTTCTGGAAGGGACATTATCTGGCTTGCAGGGAGAAACGTGACAGGAATTTGTGTCTAGCTTATATTATGAAAACAGACAACAGAAACGATAATATCATATTATATATGTGTATGTGTGTGTATTTATATTTATGTATATATGTATCTTGTGTGCGTGTGTGAATAGACACATTTTACCAGATTAAGTCTGTAATTTCCTGATTTGTTAAAGGACTTCTGAGTATCTTGTGAAATTACGTCTTAGTTTCACAAACAAGAAAGTGAAAATAAAAGGAATATTCTGGCACATTAACACCATTGTCAATATGAGCAGTTTTCTGTTCAGTGTGCAAACATTTGTTTCTTGGAAATCATTTGATCATCAACTGCTGTTGTCTTTTCAAACTAATATTGAATGCGTCTATCTGATGAATAATACATGGGAGGTATCTGGAGATAAACTGGCTGCTGGTCTCACACTGTTCTGTTTATATTTTGTGAGGATTTCGACAGTCACAAAGTTCGACTTTTATTCTCGTAATATTTCCTCTGAGTTTTACTATTCCCCGTAGGCCGAGCCTTTGTGGCAAAAATAACAATATCCAGCATTTGGTTAAAACGTTCTTAATTGTATTGTTTTTTTGTGGCTCTTTTCACATTTTCCATCTGATCTCTCCCTCTGTGTTTAGTAATGGAGCCCACTGTTGTGAGTACATCCACCCTGGCCCCTGATGAGTTTGACAGGAATGTGCCTCGAATCTGCGGCGTGTGTGGCGACAAAGCCACTGGCTTTCACTTCAACGCCATGACCTGCGAGGGCTGCAAGGGGTTTTTCAGGTAGACCAATGGCCAGTGACGTTGCAAACATGCCGATGAGTTGATGTAAACGGAAGCACATGGTCCACATAGTTATGTACATGTGTGTGTGTGTTCGCTTTGTGCAACTGCTTTTACCAGCCTTCTGAAAAGCACAAATTGCTTCACATACGCATGAGTATGCATGCACAGGTCCTGCCGATGTAGCGCAACTTCCCACTCACATGTGCGCTCGCACACACACGATTCAGTTGCATAAGAACACGTTCAATACAGCATTGGTGTACACAGGGTGTACACACTAATACCAAGCAGCAGGTACAGCTTATTGCTATTAATATTCCTGGGCTGGCAAGTACGGTAAACACAATAAATCCTTTTTTATTATGGATATATTTTGGCCCAAGGGTTTCTTTGTCCTGGAAAAGGTAGCTTAAATGGATGTGTTAAACAGTCTGCTTCGTCTTTGCTCATCTGGCCTCTACCTGAACTTAATTGAACTGAGTCTGTGTTTCCGGTTGGGCTGAACAATTCATTGAACTCCAATCCACATCTGATGTAGTAGAATGCGATTTTCAAATAGCAAAGGCTTCCATTTTTTTCGGGGGTGGGGGGGTGGGGTGGGGAGTGGCTGAGGTTAGGCAGCAGTAGATTTCCCGTCACCCGTCCGTCCATTTTGTACCATTTTGAATTTGTCTGTCAAAAGGCAATGATTAATGTCAAATGTTCTCCTTGCCTTGTCTGTTCATTTCCAACATGTTTGGGCAAGCACATTATTTTTTAATATGCATCGTAATGTGCCGCTTACGTGAATTCCTGGAGCATTAAATAACATAGCATATATATATTTATATTTATGTCTGACAGCTGTAATAACAGACTAAAATTGTTTTGCTCCTTTTAGGCGCAGTATGAAGCGCAAGGCCTCCTTCACGTGTCCCTTTAACGGCAGTTGCACCATCACCAAGGACAACAGGCGCCACTGCCAGGCATGCCGGCTCAAACGCTGTGTGGACATTGGCATGATGAAAGAGTGTAAGTATGACCTAGATAGTTGCAAGGTATTGTGCTGAATTTTGCGCCATACTACCGTAAATGTTTACGCTGGCTATTGTGCTTTAGCGCTTTGCAGCATGGCCCCAGTTTGGATTAGGATGAAAAGGTTGTGTCATCCAATACTGTCAGTATTACAGTCTGGCCGACATTGAATTATGTGGATTAACTCTATAGTCATCAATAAAATCAAGACATCCACATATAAAAAAGATACAAGTGTCTGACAGAGCAGAGGTCCTCAAAAGGTGGGCGCCTTTCACGTCGCTGATATCAGATTATTTTTGACGAACGTTTGAAATTCAACCAGAAAGTTTGAATGATATTTACAGTTGTCATCCTGTTCATTGCAGTACTAAATGTATGCCAGATGCATGCATTCTAACTGTAATGTGATTCAACCAAATTGAAATGAAATGACTTGTTTACATCGAGTGCGTCGAGTGGGCGTGTGTGTGTCTGGGAGGTGGGTGGGGGTGAGGAGTAACACATGATGTTGTGCTTTTAGAACAAGAAAAGCTGGAAGAAAAAGATGATGAATGCTGTTGTAACACTAACGTGTTTTTTTATCTTAATTCTTTTTGTAGTTTAGTGAGAGAAGGTAGCCGTTTGAAGCCTTGTTTAATAGTGCTTCACTTTTAAATGTAACAAAGTTTACTTAACATGAAAAGAAGAAATCTGAAAAGTGCGAAAATCAACCCTAAATATTGTTGGAATACCAAAGAATTCTATCTTTTAAAAAATAATAATCCGGTGATTACGAAATATTGTTTACTATACTACTACTCTCCTTAGTATCAAAGTGGACTATAATGTGTTTGGGGGTCACGAGGTGGCTTTTACAAATATTACCTAATATTTGGACTAAGGTCAGGTATCGGTGGGTTTTTGCCCCCATTAGAGTGTTGACATGTTTGAACTAGTGAAGTCAGCTCGCATTGTAAAGTCTAATTATTGTCCAGCTGAAGTTCAAACACCTGCTGTTCCGTACAATCTGAGGCCTCTTCTTTCCCTTTGTTTTTGATGCAGAGTGTGCAAATAGAAGTAAATGGAACTTTGTGTCCTCATATCCGCACATTGTCACCAAAACACTTTTATCCCCAAACCGCCCAGTTGCAGCTAAGTTCATTAGCGGGGAGTTCCACAAGACTAGTGGTATGGATAATTGTGAGCGTGCATATGAAGAGGAACCTTAGGCCTGTACCTCTGTTATGTTGCGTTTCCAAAAACAGCAGCATGCTATTGACAGCCAGCTCGCTGACTCTGGCTCTCTCTGGCTCTCTGTGAGCTAATTCAGTGGCTGGAACAACAAGGAGCCCACAGAACAAAGACAATGTTCTCAGTTGTTCAGTGCAGCGGGGGTCTCCATGTGGACAGGTCCCCTCCCATTCTCTTCCTCCAGAGAACAACAACACCCTCGCCCAACGCTATATTGACATAGCTGTCATCACACTCCAAGCTACATTATGTAAAGATGCGATGATAACCTTCCTATAGATGAGTTAACTGTTTGAAAAGAAATAAATCTATATGTAGTAAAATGGATAAATAGATGATCAACTTTGTTTCTTTGCACTCGCCCCCCCCCCCGCCACAGTCATCTTGACAGACGAGGAAGTGCAGAGGAAGAAGGACCTCATTCAACGGCGAAAGGACGAGGAGGCCCAACGCGAAGCGGAGAGGGAGGCGCGGCGACCCCGGCTCACTGACGAACAGAGTCAAGTCATTACCACCCTGGTGGAGGCGCACCACAAAACCTTTGACGACTCCTACTCTGACTTCTGCCGCTTTCGGGTTTGTGTCACATTCTGCAATCCGACAACAAACGGGCAACGTTTTAGTAACAACACTGTCACCATGTAGCAAAGTAAATATAGGGGGTCCTGTTCACGACAGAGTTGCGTTCCCACGATGGCAGTGTAACCAGATATGACGAACACAGTTGTAAAATCAGTATTGCAGTACACTATTTGTATGAACAACAAAAATATGGCCCAAAACAGCGCAAGACTAAAGTAATTCATTGTGCGCCATTTGTCTTTTTCACCTCGTATGTTGGGACTGTGGTAAAAAAAAAAAAGGCCAAGTGATATTTCACAATTTTTCTGTAATATTCTGCCGTGCTCTTTGTCTCCATGTCTAGCCTCCTGTGCGCGAGGGCCCGGTGACACGTAGCGCCAGCAGAGCCGCTTCCCTCCACTCTCTGTCGGACGCCTCCTCCGATTCCTTCAGTCACTCCCCTGGTGAGCGGCTTGCTCTATGAAAACGTCCCCGCAGATCAACATTGGCTGCTGGGTGTAATAATTCAAATAGACCTTCCAGTACGGTTGCCTTTAGAAGCAAATGTTATGTTAAAAAGTTGCATAAATCAGAAGAACATGTGAGACGTGCGCTTATACAGTCATTACTGAATCTGTTTTCGAAAAGAGCAGTATTTATAATTGACTCAAGCCAGCTATTTTTCTTCTTATTTGATTGGCTTATGTAATTTATTTGTACTGCCTTACTGAGAATGCAGAGGAAATCCTTTGAAGGCCTCGTACCCTGCAGACGTTTGACGCCCGCTTATAAACACGAGTTCATTAATGCATCTGCCACTAATGCAGTGCACACAGCGATAGACACGGTCACATAGCCTCCGCGCAGCGCCAGCAAATGACTGAAAATAACCCCAGCGAGGTTGAAGGTCTTCACGTGTTCTCAACGCTGTCATCCAAGCTTTCATCTGCTTTCTGCTCGCAGTAACTCCAGTTCTGCTGTCCATAGTTCCATTCACTGAGTTTGTGTTCCCCCCCTTTTTGCTGCAGAATCAGTCGACACCAAAATGAACTTAAACAACTTGATGATGATGTATCAGGAGCAGGGCAGTAGCCCGGATTCCAGTGAAGAAGAAGCCTCCAGCTTCTCCATGCTGCCCCACCTGGCCGACCTTGTGTCCTACAGCATTCAGAAGGTTATTGGATTTGCCAAGATGATCCCGGGCTTCAGGTACATGTTCATTCCCTTGTCACATTGTCATGTTTCATTTGCTGTCTGCTAAACTAGAGGACAATATTAAAAAAAAAAAAAAAAAAAAAAAAAAGATAAATTCAAAGGTGGGGAGTACCGCGCTAACCTTTACCCCCGCTACTCTGTTTGTTAAGAAGTGCCATTTTATGCCGTTAAACTGAGCTTCATTCCGCCCACTACTCATATTTGTATGTATCTATTGTTGCTTGTGCGATCGATTTGTTTTGGTGTGTCAGAGAGACTTATGCCTCGGGTGCTGGCTCATCACTGTTTTGGCCATTTTACCTGCGAAACGGCATCGCATGATCACACACTAATCCTCCACAGCCCAGCCCACACAGAAGCAACGTTTTCAAAGTCACTCATTTATGTACGTAAAGCATGGCAGAAACAACAAAGGAATCAACGACATCCTCCTCTCAGCCAGAAGAGGCACAACATCCCCGGCCTTACATTCTTTAGTAACCTATTACTTAGGTTACAAAAAAGAACAGCTAATGATGCGCTGCCTTCCTAAGAATATCCACGTTTTCTCGCCAAATATTTATTTAGCCTTACTCATTCGTAATTACTAACTACTAAGTAATTCTTTTAAACATTTTTGGGCTACTCTACCCACAACTGGATACAATTACAGTGAAACCTCTAAAATCCAATCACCCAAAAGTGGTATAATGTTGAATTCAAGCACAGTTTCCTTCCTCAGAAGTAAAACCGTCATCAGCCATGACTTGTGAGACGTCACAGTGGGCATATACTGTAATAGATTATTTTAAAGAAAAGTAAGCTTTTCGTGGATGATGCTACCAAGGCACACAAGTATGCAGAGGTATTGCTAACTATAAAACCGAAAATGGACGTTAGAACTGATCTGGCTGTTGATTACTACCATATGAGCAATGCACTTAATGAAATGTCTGTATATCAGTTATATACACAAATACTTCTTATTTCATAAAAACAATTGTATTTTTATGTTGAACATAAAAGTATATAAACCATACTTATTGACAAAGCAGCTCGTAGTCTCTCTCACACACACACACACACACACACACACACACACAAACGCACACACACCCACCCAACAGCAAAAGTTTACTCGCCCACACAGACATCCCGTTCCCCCACCAATATTTGGCATCTTCAAAAGGATAAGTTATTTGACTTTTTTTTTTTGTTTGATTATTGAGGGATTTTTTAGACTAGGTTTTATACACAGAGACAGTTGTCAATGTTAAAACGTTACCCAAAACATTGCCTGTACAGGTAATACAGGTTTTATGATGGTAGAGGTTTATGCCTGGAAGTACTGTAATTGATTCACTTTACGTTATTTCCAACGGGGGGAAAAAGGTTTCAAGGTCTCCAATGAAAGTGACCTCAAGCGTGTATCTAAATTTGTTCAGTAATACATCACTAAGAAATGTTTTTTCTTTGTTTACTTCTAATAAAATGTCCTTCAAGCGGTCTCAAGAGGGTGGCAAAAATGCATGTCGTTGCTATCATGTAAAAACCTTTTTTTTTTCAATGTTCTTATTTTTATGTGAATGGTATTCCCACGTTACAGACCTTGCATTAACGTGAAAAATAAAAAAATAAAAAATTCCCAAATTGGACACAAGTGTTTTTCACAGGACAGCGACGATATGCAGTAAAGTTTACTGAGTTCTTGCCCCTCCTGCAAAAAAAAGTTTTTTTTTATAATCCAGCTGACTCACAAACGGGGAAAACTTGGAGCACTTAATTGAGGAAATGGAAAAAAATGTTCACATCCGAGTAATGGCCAATGCATTATAAAACTGCAATCGGATGACTGCTGTTGGCGTCACAATGGCACCACTTTCTATTTTAAGTTCACATTTTGGTCTGTGTAGCATTTTGTTGTTTTTGTTTTTGTTCCTTATTAACAAGTTGATAATCTCCACATTATGGAAACTCCTCCCCCTCCTAAAGTATGAAGTGATGTTTTTTTCCAAAGCAAGATTATGAAGTCACTTTTGCAATAAGTTCATTAAATGTGATCTCATTCTGTCATCATGTCATTCGGTGATTCAAGGACTGCAATATTTTTTATCATTGAAGATGTCCTTGCAAACATCATTTTGTCGCACATTACAAACACTGCTTGGTAGCAGGAAGAAATGTGTCACACTTTGGGGTCGCCCTAAAGTCGGGGCTAAAACGAGCCGAGGCCTTTAGTTCCTGAAAGTTGTCATTGCCACTGGCTGCAAGTGATTGATGCGGTTGGATTACCTACGGAATGTTTGTTCGCCTATACTTTTCTCTCTTAAGCCCGGACCTTGACTCAAGAGTCCAAGGATCTTCCTGGATCCACATTCTATTTCCATTCCTTAACACATTCAACTAACCGTGCGAGAGGCAGGGTTTTGTTGACGATTCTTGACACACACCTCATGAGTTATTATGCGAGTAAATACAGGTAGGTATTGGTCAGTTAGAAACACTGTGCACATGGATCATTAAAATAAAGTGTGATCATTGTATCCGTTTTTGTTGTCATTTAGAGTAGGAGGCAATTTGGCATACGCTAACATATTAGCATCTTCTCTTGCAGAGAGCTGACTGCAGAGGATCAAATCGCCTTGCTGAAGTCGAGCGCTATTGAGGTGATCATGCTGCGCTCAAATCAGAGCTTCAACCTGGAAGACATGTCCTGGAGCTGCGGTGCGCCCGACTTTAAATACCAGATCAGTGATGTCACCAAAGGTCAGTCTAAATGCTAGCACATGCACACTCCTCCACGCCACGCTGCCATTAGTTGTTTTTGCCCGATGGCCCATTATAGTAGATAATGGGACTGTCCCGAGAGCTTCAAAGAACCGCTGGCATTTACAGAACTTCCAGAGACATGCATTTTTGGATAGATTTAAAACAAAAACAAAAAAACGAAATGGCTGGATTGGCGATACTACGGGAGGAGCATGCAGGTATAGTACTGAAACAATATAATCCTGACTACATATAAACATGATTTTTTGTGCGGTCCAAATACTCCTCAGTACTTCGATACCACCGCAATATGATGTAGTCTAGTTTTAAACCACTGTAAACTATACTATACTAGTAAATACTATTGATACTGCTTGGCATCTCACCAGATGAACATCAGGTGAACATCATCAAAATATGCGACGTTACATCTGTTGTTTGTGCTGTAGCGGGCCACACTCTGGAGCTGCTGGAGCCGTTGGTTAAGTTCCAGGTGGGCCTCAAGAAGCTCAGCCTACACGAGGAGGAACATGTACTGCTGATGGCCATCTGCTTGCTTTCTCCAGGTAGTGTGTGCTGCTCGCTGATTGGAGGAGAGACACTGAACTTGGTTGCCTTACTTCATTTTTGTGTGACTTCCTGAGGCAAAAGAGTACCGGTAACTAAAAAAGTGAAATATAGTGGAGGGGATGTTTATTTAATCTTCTGAATTTGTAAGTCTGTATCATCTGAAATACATCTTGAATCGTCAATCTACATTTAATTGAGAGAGACATGGCTAAATAACAATGCACTGTACTGTAAACGTACTGTTTACTATTGTGCATTAGTGTTTCCAAAGTGGAATTGCCCTCAGTCTGGATCTCCATGACTATACTTTATACCAGCAAAACAAAGGCAAAAAAAAAAGTTCGAAATACACCGCACCCCGATGGACGAAAATCTTGCAGTGCCCACAAGATCCCCCTGCTCTCAAAGCACATGTCCAGACTTGCCTTAAGTTTGCAAGTGAACATCTTAATGACTCCGAGAAGTCTTGGAGAAAATGTGGTCAGAGGAAACCAAAGTTGAGCTGTTTGACATCAGTCCATTTGGAATCGTTTTGGGGCTGTTTTCCTGCAAATGGTACAGGACTTCACCATATTGAGGGTTCAATGAACAAAGTCACGTACTCTGCTTTCAAATGTTGGGTGAAAACTACTTCCCCTCAGCAAGAACACTGAAGTAGGCTGTAGATGTTTCTTCCAGCATGACAGTGACCAAAACATACTGCCAGGGAAACAAAGGAGTGGCTCAAGACCAAAGTAAGGTCATGGGAATGGCCAGTCTCCAGGCCTCAAAACCTGTGGAGGGACTTCAAGCTTGTAATTTGCGCGGAGCAACTAAAAAAAAATTGCAAACCAGCAAATTCAGCGGATGTATCAAATAAATATTCACCCCCATCCCCCCTGTATGATGATCCAAAACCTGAATGCAAGTCAAGGGTCTCACGTCTCGTATAACACATACATTATTTATTCAAGCAAGCATATACAGTATAACTAATTAGAAGACCCTCATTAAAATTGCAGCGAAATGCTCCCGCTGATACATGCATTCAACATGGCAGTTTCCATAAATAAAACCAGCCTCTGGAGCAAAACCCAATTTGTAACCATCGATAGGCGCAGCATCCGCAAATATTTCCAAACACCAACCCCTCCTTCGCCCCCGCAGACCGCCCAGGTGTGCAAGACCACGCCCGGATCGAAGCCCTCCAAGACCGCCTGTCAGAGACCCTGCAGGCCTACATCCAACTCAACCACCCCGGAGGAAGCCTGCTCTACGCCAAGATGATTCAGAAGCTGGCCGACCTGCGCAGCCTGAACGAGGAGCACTCCAAACAGTACCGCTCGCTCTCCTTCCAGCCCGAGCACAGCATGCAGCTCACCCCGCTGGTGTTGGAGGTGTTTGGCAGCGAGGTCTCCTAAAGGGGGAGACGGCGCCCATGTGGCTACAAAATGGAGGGAGGAAGCCGCCGCTGCTGCTGCTGCCGCCGCTGCTGCTGCTGATGATGATGATGATGATGATGATCTGGATGGACGTCAAAGTACGTGTGTCTCTTTAAAGAGTCTTTATGGAAAGCGAGCAGATGTTTAAATGACAGTAAACAAGGGAACTACATTCAGTACAACTTAAGCTAAGCATACTTCTGCCTCTTTTACAGTGTTTTTTTGTCTATTCAAATCAACGCTGCTTCAAATGCCTGGACATATTGTGTACGCACACAGTGCACAACAACAACAACAACAACCAACACACTCAGTTATTCATTTAGCCATTCCGTTGAGCTACCTCTTTTTTTACCGGGGTTGTTTTATATTTCTATCACCTCTGTGGATGCTTTAGATACAGTACGGATGACGTTTTATTGGATGAAACCAGTGCCTCTGCATGACTTTATAAGTTGTTATTTTAATGGTCATCTGCTTACCTCCAAGGCAGTGTATATTTATGTATGCCAACCTTTCATCTCTCACCAAAGGTATGGTCCTCTACCGTCTCGGAAAACCATCTTGCTGCTCTTTGGCATGCGGCCGCGCGACATGCTAATGATTTTATTTTTATTTTTTATTTTTTTTCTCTGACTAGCCTCACAGCCCATGAAGGAAAACGGTCAGTATTTCGGGTTAGATTGCAGAGTGTAGTCTGTCATTTAGCAGATTGGAGTTTGGTTTGCCTGGTTTTTGGAGGTGAGAATCAGCCACTAAATGTGTTAGCTACTTTTTTTTTTTTTTTTTTTTTGCTGCAGACTGTCAATCAAACCGAGCCAACATCATGGCTTGTTGCTCTTTATTTTGTTTTGCTATATAGTTTATTCCTTGTAAATAGCTAATTGCTACCGTGTGTATACTAAGCACTGTCGTATCACCATTTATTCAAGCCTATATACTATATATCACAGATTTTAAAGGGCTAAATGCCAACTCTAACTGGATTAGTGAATTAAGGCTCCAGTAAGAGACCTGACTTGTTAATATATAGCTGTATACAATACTTGGAGTTGGCATAGGGATGGATATAATTGCTCCAGGATTGTGTTTTGTTGTTTTTATGTCACTTCATCTTCCTAAAACAATTTCAACTATTCCTTCGTGGAATAGCCGGAGCTCAGTGGGCGTGGAGCATTGCAAGCCGCTCCACACCTCCGTACGGATCACACCCTTTCGTTTGTGACTGGGAAGTGAATTTTCTAGAATGTCTGGGAGCTAGGGTGGGGGTGTTGTTTGTGGTTGGTGGGCACCTCCTCCCGAAGGCCCTCCAGATGGCTCGTGTGTGTGCTGTTCAGTCCCCCTAGTGGCTGTATCGTCTAAAGACATGATAATGCAGTACATGACAGTCATACTGTATGCAATTTCCAGAGCTGAGCCATGTACTCACTGAACATAAAGTAAGTGGGAGTGCACGTTCTGCGGGTATTCATAACAGAATTTTGATTAAAGTTGTGAATTTGGAACTATTAAAAAAAAAAATGTGCTAACTGTAATAACATTAGAGAAGCCGGTTAAAAGCAGAGAAAAAATGACTAATTTTCAGACTGAAATGTTGAAAGGCTTATGGAATGCTAATAGGAATAAATGAGAATTTTGTGAAAATGTTTTATCATAAAAAGAATATTCCAATGTGATAAGAATAACATTGTATATTTTAAAGGAAATAAGTCAAAGTCGAAATATTACTAGAATGAAGACGTAATGTTTTAAAGAAATACCTCGTTTTACAAAAAGAAGTTCAGAATATTAGGATCCTCCCGGCCCCAGATTAAGTTTGTAATTTTAAAAGAAAAAAAAACAAATCTTTATGTATTTTGTCTTTTTTTGTTCCATGAGGACACTTACTGCAAATAAAAAATGACTTTGTACCAAGGTAAAGCAAATGTAATGAAGATTTAAATGTAAATGCAAGAGAATTCTAAATAGTATTTAAATTGATGTATAAAAAAATATGCAATATAGAATATTGCCGTTTTGAATTTTGTTGTGATCAACTGATTACTCTCACTTGTCTCTTGGAACGACTGACGAGTTTGACTATTAGTCACATTTGGTCAGTTGAGTATCTGACCAATTTCCAGTTGTTATCGTGCCATCGACCGTTCGCTCGACAAGTCCAACGTGACGTTCTGATGGCTTATGAACCCCTTAAAGGAGGAAGTACTTAGGAGGTCCGTCTATTATCTGGTGCTATGGTTAAATGACTCGAAACGAATGAAGCTGATCTGTCGGTTGGTTCATTGGTCGATAAGCTTTTGTCTCCCCGTTTGGTCACAGTTGTTGGTGCTCCTTTCCAAAGGTGAACGCTGCCTGTCGATAACCTCTGAAGATTCGTTCTGTATAATTACAGGAAGGTGTCCATGAGATGATCTGATGCATTTCAAGTTTAAAAAAAAAATTTTTTTTTTAGTATGTCACATGCACGTCTGAAATATCCGTCGACCGACACGTTCATTGGTCGGTCGGTCATATGAGCGCAGAACTCCCTTTCCTGTCAAGTGCGGACTATTTTCATGGGTGGCCGCTGCGTTGCGTTCAAGCTATTTCGCCGCTAATTTTTCACATCTGCGAAAGTAGTTTCTGAGATTGGCTATGCAGGCTTCCTGTGCCAGACTTTCTGACGCTTCCACTGACATCATCTCAGGGCGACCTTTTGGATCCATCGTGCTGCTCCTTGTTCCTCATCCGAGAGCATTGTCGCTTTAAACTGTGCAGCCCAAACTGACTCACCAGCAGGGACCATTCTCTTGTCACTGTGGCTTTAGGCTAACTTTCTACAATTGATAACTTGTGCCAATCCAACCACATTGGGGGATGTAGTATTAAATATTTCCCAGTTAATGTAATGATTTTGGTTGGTGAACTATCCAGTCCAGTATGCAAACGTTCACAGTATGCTCATGTCCACAAACGTGAGGATTGGGTGACTTTAGGCAGTACCACTCGTGTGCATCAAATGTCAGGACAGCTAATGGACATATGCTATGCTTTTTTTTTTTTTTTAAACTGAATACTGACCTTTTGAAGGTTTTCTACATTTTGTATGTAGCTCTGGTTCTGGTTTCCTTTTAAGATAGAAAAGCAGTGTTGATTTGTACAAAGGAGTATTAGGTCGACACGGAGGAAAAAAAAAAAAGAACTTTAAAAATAGCCGAAAGCGGAAATATTACAAGGTTAATTTGACCAAGAACCTGTGAGGAATAAAAATAAATTTTATGGCAACAACGTTTAACAAGAAGAACTTATTATAAGCGTAACAATTGTTAATTGTATCACCAATTGCAATTTCTGGAGAAAGTTTTATTTGTCTTAACATTACAACTTGCACATAAATTAAGGTTTTCTTGTGACGTTCTTGTTGATTTTCTTTTCCGTGCAAGTCTTAATACTTCTTTGTATGTATGTTTAATCCAAGTAGCGAATTTTGGGGGATGTGTAAGTGCCACAAGGGAGACTTCCCTCCACACGAGAACAGGGTCCGAGAGTTCTTCGGTGAGGATTTCTGAGCTGAACAGGAAAATTCTAGAGGACGAAAGTAACGTAGAAGTTGGTGTTCATTACTACGACACATTGTACATATCATAGATCCGCTCGTGTCGACATGAGGTTTTCCTGTTTGTTTGTTTTCACCATAAAAAGCTGCTTCGAACCTTTGTAACATTGTGGTGGTTGTTGGAAAACTGGACCTTGTAAATCCTACTGCAATGGAGGCCCACCGCAGATGACACGCGTCCGTTCTTAGTTGAGACCAGCGCTCGGCTCAACATTGGCGACGCCACATACCGTAATACCTGTAATATACACGTCATGGTACACTATCACCAGCAAGCTTTACAGTTCGTTTTGTTTTCTCTTTTGAAAGTTTGTTCATATGACCGTTGCCATTACAAATCCTGTCCATAAAGCAGGTATGATAACCGTCTGCCCGCCCACACGTTCTCTTTGAGTTTTCGTTCCCGCCTTTACGACAGGGATTGTAATGGAATCAACTTAATGTAGTTCTTAAGACGAAGAGTGTCCACAATGGATGTGCACCATAGGCAACCTAAAAAAAAAAAAAAAAAAAAAAAAAAAAAACCTACCTCTTGCTCAAAATGTATGCTTTAGCATTTGCTTCAGTTTTTACTTTTGTAATGTTTGTATTCATGTTGGTATTTATTGCTGTCTAATGAGTCATACTTCAATGATTACCTCAGAGATATCTCACAGTTTTGGGAGAGTCCAGCTAATGAAGTCGTTCATTTTTTTTTTTTTTTTCAGTTTGTTTGTCGGTGTACAGTTGTCTTCTCATACTAAGCATTGCCTTTTTTTTCACCCCTCAATGCACAAATACCAGGAGTGTTTTTATTCAATCTTGTGCCTGCACCAGCGGGGCTCATATTGGCTAGAAAGAGGTTACACTTCTCTCTCCAACATTGTCTTTGGCATGTATATTTAGAAAGTGGAATTAAAAAAAAAAGTCTACACACTTAATTAAAGAGACCAGATTTTTGTGAAAAGAGGGCGAGAATGGATCACTTTGTATATTTTTTTCATTAAACCATTAAAACCATATGGGAATTGTCACATGTAGGATGCAGCCTTGACTTGCCAGAAATCGCTGCAATCCTTTCAATGTTGCAGTTTTCTTCTCTGCTCTGGTCTGTACATTAATTTATCTAAATCACAGCGGTGCCATATTTTCTCTACTTGACAATAACTGTCTTCACTGTGTTCCAGAGTAAAGCTAAAGCTTTGGAAATACTTGTCAGGAAAATCTTACAAGAACAATATTTGAAATTCTAGCAGGTGTGCACTGACTGCTATTTCACAAAAGTTTGAATGTGATTAGTCAGTTCTGTACAGCTACACAGCTGCTTGCCCAGTTAAAACAATCCCACGAAAATGAATGAAACCCGCCTGACGTTGAAAGGCGCTACAAGAATTTCTGGCAAGTTCTGGCTTTGTCCATCATGTGTCAGCCATCTCCTACAGGCCATCATTCCACTTTGAAAGTGGAAAAGTTTTTTTTTTTTTTACATCACAAAAATGGCATTTTGATAGGGTGTGTAGACTTTTTAAAGCCACCGTAGAGTGTAAAGACAAACCTGGGCGAGGACTCTGTGGAGGTGATAAAATTTGTTAGGGAAGTAACGGAGGGACTCAAGAAGTTGATGGAGCAATGAGAGGTGTGGTAGCCCAAGTTGGTATTATATGCATAGTTTCAGATCTATGCCCCCCCCCCCCTTTCTTTCTCATCACATCTTCTGTCTGAGGTCTACACCTTTACCTGTGTCATTCCCGGCCCGTGTTTGGTCCGACGAGGGGAATTAGAAGAGGTGACATAGTACATGCAATGCTGCTTTCTTTCTTTCTTTCTTTTTTCTTTTCCTTTTTTTTTTTTTTTTTTTGATAATCGTCAAGCATCACCAAGTTAGCGACACTACATAATGCGGGCATGGTCCAAAGTGTCGTCCCCCGCATCCCCCACTGCCCCCCAATAGGAACGTAGTGGTACTCATTGGAGAGAGATCACTTTTCGTACTCATGTCAAACTGCTTCAGGTAAACACTGAATGAAATAAGATTTTTTTTTTTTTTTGTTAATATAAAGCGGAACATTGTTGCCATGGCGACTTGTACCCTGAGCTGTGTGCCATATGACCTTTATACTGCAGGGACACCACGTTCCCCAGCAACATGTGTGACTGGGAGAGAATCTGACTTATGACGTAGTACTTACGAATTTGGCATTGAATTCTACTCCTTTATTGTGGAGCCAAATTTTGCCAAATTCAATTAAAATACCTAAACCAACAAAAGCACTTAATGTAATCTTATATAATGCGCGCATACTGATTGAATCTATTTGCCACAAAAGGCCTAATGTATAGGTCACGCTTGGCTCTAGTTATCAGAAAGATTTAAATCACCTAAATTTTATTGTAACTGCAATTTTATCTTTTGTGTCTTTTTTTTTTTCCCTCAAAGAGCTCTTTTCTATTATAAATTGGTGTTTATGTAATATTATTTTGTCTGATGTTTTGCAAATCAAAAATAAACACTTGTACAGTGCATTGTGCTTCTGTGTGAAATCTTTGACGTACATACACTACACCATTGTTTCCTAACCTAATTTGAGCCAAAGCAAATATTTTACATTAGAAAAATCTCACGGGACGCCACCAAACAAATGTTACAAAATGTATTTGAGTTTACTGAAAATCACAATCTTGTCTCACTGTCGTCTAAAACTAAACCAAAACGCATGTTTGTTGGGAATCACCGCACTACACAATATAGCAAAAACAAAAATCAAGTGCACTTATTTGGATCCAGGCCTCACTCTCAAATAGTGTGTGGTCAAAAGAAGAATATATGGGAAATTGAGCCACAGTCACGCAGACCTCTGCTATGAAATCAACCGTGCACAGGTCCAGGGTGTACTCGGACTCAAGCTCCCCATAACCCACAATGGGCTAAGCCAGGGTTGGACAATGAGAGGGAGGGGAATTAGTTAAGAATTTTGTAATTCCCTTTTCCTATCAATTCTAATGGAATGAAAACCATGCAACTGATATTATAAATATCAACGCATCTATGAGTGTTGCAAGTAGCCCTGCATGGTATCAACCTTTCCACATTGAATATAGCCAAAACTTAGAGACTGAAAAGTGTTCCAACCAAAATACACTACAGCTGGTGACGTCATCACTCATTTACGAGGCAAGATCAGCACAATTGTCAGGGAAGCAGTCAAATGATTCCCAGGAATCAAATTAGAACCAGTTTTCGTTTCCCCTCCCTTGGCAAGGGCAACATTTGATTTTGAAAACGGACGGGTGGGCCGGGTATTTTGTGGATGAGGTTAAAAAGTACAATAATTATATGTAAAATATCTTTAAATAATAAAACTCTGGTGAGGATAAGCGGTTCCGTAAATGGATGGATGGAACATTAGAATTAGCTAATTTCTAATTCTTCCATTCATAATTATGTAATTATAGTCAAACAATTATTAAATTTGTAAAATTGTTCATTTGTATAGTAATGGTTTATTTTGTTTACAACTAATTAAGTTACCAATTATTTAATGCTATCATTGAATAAAACACACTTTGATGAACCAATTCCCGGGGGAAATAAAATAATGCAATAAATATTACAGGACGAAAACAATTATGTGTTGAATTTACTAAAATTTAATTGAAATAATCTAGATACAGATACACTTTTAAAGTTGTTACATAATGTAACGTAGTGAAAACATCTGGTTCCAGATGATTTTATTTCGTGCCACCAATTGATGAAATAAAGTCAATTCACCAGCATTTTTCTTTTCAGTGTAGCTATGCCCACCCCTGGATGAGCAGTATTTCGAGAAAGGATGGATGCTTGAGTGGGTTTTATTTGTATGACCGGCTTGAAATAAATGCAGTTTACCAGTTAGCCACTAGAGGGTAGTGCCTCTTTCCCAATGAGCCAAACAACCCATCACTGACCTGATGACCTGTGACAAGGCCGGTCAGGAGCAGTTGGCATCGGTTAGACGCTCACGGACAGCGTGACCACAAAGTTGTGGTGGCACGTAAACACGCACACTGAAAGCTCGTATCAAGACACATCTGACATGTGTACAATATGCCGGATGAGATTTGAGCCCATCTTTATTGCACAATCTCTGGCAGGCCGTGTAAATAGTGAGATTGCACGTGGAGTCGCGTACGGGGGGCAACAAATAAAAGGTTATCAGAGAAATCCAGTCCTAGCTCGACAGTTAATTGTCACGCCTGGTGCGGAGCAGAGGCACTTGTTTTGCCTGCTGATAAGCTTGCGCTCCTGCGGTCTGCTCAAACCGTTGCATCTGCGCATGAGGTTAGGTGAAGGAAAAGAGAGGCTCTGGTTGCAGCGACATCCCTTAGGTGAGCACGTTTTGGCAGCCCTGCGTCCCAGCAGAGCGAGGAGAAACAGTACACCCAATGCTTTGACGCGGGACGGATTCCTCGGAGCACGTCCGCGTCCATATGTAATAAGAATCAGCCGCTAACGGCTATCTCAGGCATTGTTCAGGTATGTAAAGGTCAGCCAGTGTCCATTGATGGTGGACATGAGAGCTTCACAAAAATGAAGTGTGACATATCGTGGAAGTGCTCGAGTCAAATGGTTGTGTTGATCCCAAATTTTCCAGAATAATATGCCTCTCAAGTCGCACAAAGCTTACTTAGGCACAAAATGGCTAAAACAACAAAGTCAACAAGCATTTTACTGGATTTAAATTTCCTGAGCCCCCACCCATTAAGCTTGAAGTGGCACCTCTCTCTCACATGTGATTGTGTGGTGGCTGCCTTCATGGTGGTAAATGTTCAACTGTAATATTTGCCGTGTGAATAAATTGATGTTGAAATTGAAATTGTAGGGAACACAATGACACTACAGTTTATCACACAACACTTCAGCTCAGGCTTTTTGTTATGGCCCAAAATTTCCCATTTGAATCTTTGAACCAAAAATTCAAAAGGATTAAACTCATTCTGCCTGACTTCATTTTTACTTTCCATAAACAAACATTTAATTTGTAATATGTTAAAGAGGAAGTCAACGCACACATTTTCCTTACAATAGGTGTCTCCCCTAGTCAAAATATTAATATTCTGATAAATATTGCCTTTGTGGAATTTGAGTTAAGCAGTGAAATCCACCTGTTTTTGGCCAGGTCAGGGGGCGGCCATTTTGCCACTTGCTGTCAACTGAACATGACATCACAGTTGCTCGGGGCTCAGGTCACAACCAATCATGACTCAGCTTTAGAAAACAGGTGAGCCGTGATTGGTCGTTCCACTGGTCTCATGGAAATGAGCCAAATGCAATTGAAACAACGTACAGCGGGTCCTCCATTTGCAATCATCCATTTTGAGTTCTGCGACAATGCCAGGTATACCCACCAGCAGTTTATATTGTTTAGAATACAATAGCTTAGAAGATGCATGGTACTGACAAAATATAACGGCACAAGACGTTTTTACTGCACCTCAGTGGAATAAAATAGTTCTTTCAGCCTCTGAGGTCACCCGAGGACACTTTCTTGGATGACTTTGTTGATTTTTTTTTTTTTGGGGTGAGGCTGACTTTTCTTGGGTACCAGATAGAGATATCTACACCAACACACACACACACACACACACACACAGACATACGGTTGGGTGTAAATCGTGTTTCGCTTATTTCTGTCGGCGGAGGTCTCAAAAGCATTGTATGTGTCCGAGCAACACACACACACCGGTCTCTGTGAGAACTCAAAGTGTGAGTGTTTTTTTATTTTTTATAATCCCAGTTTGAGATATGACTGTTGGATATGGCGCATACCCACTTGCGGTTGTTGCTTTCCAGTAATAACAAGCTTGTGCGTGTGTGAGGGAGATAGTCAAGAGTTTGATTTCAAACTAAACAGCCAAACATGAAAAGACAATGTGCAAAAAAAAAAAAAAAAAAAAAAAAAAAAAAGGGGAAGCAAAACAATTTGGGTCACATTAGAAATGCGAAGCACAGATTGACCTTTTTCCTCACGGCGTGTCCATTGATTGTGCGCCCGCTCAAATTGGAAGTTGGATGCCCTTCTTATGCGAGTCATCCAAATGTCATTAGGGCTAAAGCAAGCATGTGGTTTTGGTCCAGAATGTGAGGAACGCATGATGGTGCTCTCCTCTCCGGCCCTCTGCGAGGACACCACTTTCTCACGAGGCTCAGAATGCACGCATGGGGTGTTGGGATGGGGAGAAAAACGCAGGCAGGCATCTTTGAAATCGCAATGGCGAGCTTCCTTTTGGGGCGTTGGTCATCAGCTCCCACATTCCCGAAACATGCACAGTGTGCTGGTTCATTGAAGACTAAATTGTCGATGGATGTGAAAATGAGTATGAAGGGTTGTTTGTCTACAGTGGAGTATGTGCCCTGCAATTGCCTGGCAACAAGCCCCCCCCCCCCCGATACAAGTCAGCGGGAATAGGTTCCATCTTACCCACGAATAAAACGAAGACTAGAGAAAATGTCTATTGAAAATTTAAAGCAACAACAATTTGTCTCCTAGCTTTTTTTTTTTCCTTTAAAAAGGGACTGAAAGCTTTTGAAGCAATTGACAAATGCTGAAAAATACGTGTTTTGGATGGAGAACATGTACACTGGAAAAACAAAAAAAAACAAAAACGTTTTATTCCGTCAAGTCGTGGTGCACACAGTAAAATATTTTGGATCTAGATATATTTTAAGTAGATGTGTAGTCTACATAAAAAAAATTATCTGGAGCCAAATGATTTTATTTGGTGCAAACACTTGACATAATAAAATTGACAACACACCACTTTTTTCAATGTATGATAAGTCACATTCATTCATAAATATTGGAACACAGCACTATTATGCCGCTTAAATAATGACTATATATATATATATACACAATTGGTTTTAACGGACGACGCCTCCCCTCATTACTCCGTTAAATCAAGGTTCCAATGTATACTACTTTTCTTGCATGTGGGCCTTTTTAATCTTGCTTTCTCCTTGTTGAGCCTTGTTGAGCATTGTTCTCGCGATGTCCCCCCTCATTTTCTGGCTGAGACGAAAACAGCATTGCTGGAAGATGTGCCGTGTGTGTGCGCGTGTGTTTGTTTGCATGTGTGTGTGTGCGTGAGGAAGTTTTCTCCTTGGTAAATAATGGCTGCAGTTACAGCTAACAAAGCCTTCCTCCATCTTTTCCCGTGCCCTAAATTTATACCACACGCGCGCACACACACACACACACACACGTGTACAGGTGCAGACACGCGCACACATCCATAGTTAGTTTGTTTACTCACTTTCTTGCCACTTCAGTCATGTGGGTTCTATAATGGCCCGGATGACATTATACGTACTATAGGGTTAGGGTGGAACTTTTCCTTGGTGTTCCCATGTGACACAGTTTGAACACAGAATGTTGTTTTCATTCTATTCATGGAATATAGTGTAGTATTTTAGCAGCTGTCTGCTCGAAAGTATGAAAGCATGTCATAAACTGAAGTTTTACTACACATCGTCCCGGTTTGATGTGTGTGTGAACGGAATAATAGCAAACTGCAACAAAAATGTCTAGTTTTTCTTTAAATGGACCAATGAAAAGATCCACCCTGATGAGAAACGCTTGGAATGTCTTGCTAAATCTGCCGCATAACGACTAAAAAAAAAAAAAAAATCCTGTAAATGTCCCGCTGAGAGATCTCATTGGGTTTCTCTGCACAATATGAGTAGAGTAAATAGATGAACGGAAAGAACAACCTCACATCTGACCATCGTCTCAGTTTTGTCTGTTTTTACAGTGAACTCGTGTACAGTGAAGGCCAAAATAGTTACAGAACTCCACATAAGACTTTTACTTCAATTGATAAAACTTAACAGTGCTATAAATTGACATAATGACAAGGTTTCTGCAGAGTGTGGATCCCGTTATGCTCTTGCATTTCAGAATTACAATTCTCATTAACAGCATCTAATAACATGACAACAACAGAAAACATTTAAATAAAACACATCATTCTGAGTTTTTCTCTGACCCAAAAAAAACAAAACAGACTACATCAAGGACCGGCTTGCTCGCCCAGGAAGGACTCATTTGAAATCTGATTGGTTAAACAAACAGTCCAATTGCTAATATCGTTTAAGTCAGGGGTGTCCAAACTTTTTGTAAAGAGAGCCAGATTTGGTGAGGTGAAAATGCGGGGGGCTGACCATTTCACCTGACATTCTTTTTTACACCAATAAATCCAAGCACATGTTTGCAAACCAGTCTACCTTGCGTTATCGAGTTTTTAAATTTAAATTTAGATTTGAATTTTCTAGTTGAAAATTGGCATTCTGATTAATATTGCAATTGTGGAAGATGAGTTAAGCAGCAAAATCCACCCGTTTATAGCCGTCTCAGCGGGCGGCCATTTTGTCACTTCTGTCCACTGAAAATGCATATATGACAGAGGCTACAGGATGAAATTTGACCGCAGGCCGCGTTTGGCCTTAGGACATGGCTGGTTTCAGTTATATATACTAGCGGATAAAGGCTGAAGTCTGATTGGACAAATTGCCTCTCAGACACGTCGTGGGAAGGTGAACTGGAAGATGTTTGGAGAGAAAAACTATCTTCTAGTATTTTATGGGTAATAATGGAATGATATCATGATCATGATAGTCAAGAATCATCATGCTTTACGGCTACATGCTATTTACATTAGCATCTGCTTGGTCAAATGAACATGTGTATGTACAGTGATTGATCATTTATTAATTATGTTGCTCATATTGCACTGGGCAGCATGGTCATTAAATGTCTGAGTAAATACTATTTCTGGCTTTATGCTTATCATCGCGCTATTTCTCTTCAGTAGTATAATGCTGTAGAATAAGCTGCTCACCATGTTGTGATTGGGATAAACAAACACAAATATGGCACGCCGCCATTTTTTGTACTTTCGTTAACGGTTCAACATTTGCCGAGGTGTACTGTACAGCACATGCAGTGTATATTCTCTAGTTTGTGTACGTGTGTGTGTGTGTGTGTGTCTCAGTGTGTTAATGGAGCTGAAGGAAAGTGCCTCTGCGGTTTCCTGCATGTTGAACATCTTAGGTTTGACTGAGATCACACAGACGCACACTCGCGCACGCGCTGTGTACTGAACTCAGTCACAATTGCTGCAAATGAGCAAAATGACAAATCAGCCGAATTGTGGGAAAAACCCAAGCACAAATCTCATTTGGATCGATTGCCGTGTGATTGCTTTCCGCTTAAGCGGGTAGTTCCAAGTAGGTCATTTTAGGTAAACATGTCATGTTGGTGGCTGGATGTGTGTGCGGTGGTATATGCCCCCAGGCTGCGTGCCACATTCACTGTCTGGCAGATACAATCTGGCTCGTACACGTGTGTGTAGTGTTACTGCACTGTTTGGTAAGGTAGCCGTGTTTTGTTGCTGTTTATGTTTGCACCTGGAGGCGCGGAGACACCTGTCGACCTCCTTATGGGGTCTGTGGTCTCCCTCGTGGCCTACAAACACCCAAGACAGAATGCAGATAAGATACACGATGTTACATTTCGCCATCATGTCAGTTCATTGCTTTGTCTATGAGTACTTTGTATAGCTGTCCTCATATCTTTTTTTTTTTTGGCTTGTGTGCTATCAGATATATTCAACATCAGGGAAACGAGGAATAATTGTAAATACGAACAAAGTGAAGGTTGAAGGCGCTCATGGAATGAATTGTGTTTTTTTTTTGCTCGGAGGTTCGCCACTCAACTCAACATTTAATTCAAGCTTTCAGCTATTTAGGATCACGTTTTTAAAATACCGACACCAACAAACTCCCTCCAGCACACACCGGGGCTTTTGTCTTGATATTTGGATCTCAAAATTGAAGAGTTGATGGCCATCGGTCCTGCATGTTGACGTGCTAAACTACTTTCACACGAGATTTAAAAGTTGCCGTAAACTGAAAAACGGAAACCAACGGGCAGGCTGTGGTGTTAAGTGTGCAGGAACATTCTCAGCTCGCATGGTTGCAAGACAGACGGCACAGGTGGTCTCACAAACACACACATATCAAATGCTGCGATATGTGATGTCCAACCACAAAGACTTTCGGTTTTTAGCTGTACAGGGGGGGGCACAAGAAGTGAGCCTCAGTGCATGTGTAAAAGATTCAGGTTTGTGTTGATCAAGGCTAGCCCAAAATTTGCAATAATATGTCCAATAGTCCAAACATGGCGTTCTGATGGATATTTTTTTTAGTTTGTGGAATATGAGTTAAGCAGCAAAATCCACCCGTTTTTAGCCATCTCGGGGGGCGGCCATTTTGTCACTTTATGTCAACTGAAAATGACATCAAAGTTGCTCTGGGCTCAGGTAACGATCAATCACGGCTTACCTGTTTTCCGAAGCCGGGCCATGATTGGTCGTTATCTGAGCCCTGAGCAATTGTGATGTCATTGTCAGTTGACAGCATGAGACAAAATGGCTGCCCCGAGAGATGGACAAAAATAGGTGGATTTTACTACTTAACTCATATTCAAACACATGAATATTAATCAGAATGCCGTGTTTAGAGCAGTGGATCTGCATTGAACATATTCTTGTAAAGAAAATGTTGCGGTTGACTTCCCCTTTAAGGAAATATTACACATTTTTAAATGAATTAAATTTAAATTAATAAAGTAAATAGCCCGTGCCAGTTTCCCAACCACATTACCGGGCAGCTGTTTTATCCACATAATCAGGCAATACAAAAATGGCGAAAAACAATTTAACTTTATATCCCCACTATCCGACATTGTTGTCTTTTCACACGTTTCCAGCAATTGTCTTCAGATATGCTTAGAACCAAATCTAAGAATTGAATTGACGAGGTCTTTAAATTCCAACTTCAAACTTAATTGACTTTTAACGAATCTGGTTCTCTGTGCACCATAAATGCTTACACAGCCCAGTGGGACCGGGCACAAGTAGCAAAGCAACGCAGCAAATGAAAAACATCTATTTCACCGGGGTGACCTTATCGTATTTCCATCGTATCATTTCTTTAAGCCCCCATCCGAGTTCCCAAGACTGTTTGGCCACAGGGAGCCTACCCAATGAGATACCCAACCACCACGAGCCGATCGGTTCTGCAGCAACAGCTGAGCGGCACATCTGTCGGGCCTCCGTCGTCCCGGCCAGGACGTTCTGGCCTTGATTTAATAAATGTAATACATTTGTTGATTCCACTTCCAGAAAGGTTCTCCGCACCATCCCCCCCCCCAACCCATCTCGCTTCAGCTGTACCTCTTCTGTGAATGGACTGACCCCCCCGCGCCCCTCGATTTGCTGTTCTACCGCTATACAGCTGCTCTCTTGCCTCATATTGCACATTCTTTGCTTCTTCAGGGTTGTCAGGGGCCCATGACTCTCCTTCCTGCTTCGTGTATGTGTGCGAGGGAAAGAAAAGGCCGATGTAATAATGTAAGAGGGAGCCAGAGCCTGAAGGACAAAGTACAGCTGCATGGCAGGCCGCCACCCCCCCCCCCCCCCAAAAAAAAACACGCTCTCCCCCAGCTGTTTGTCTCTCGCCAATTACCCCTGTTCATTCAGGTCCTCCCATCACCACCTTCCTACGTTGGCTATTTTTAGATTGAGAGAGGAAAAGGAGAGACGGAGGCACCCCCTGTCCACACACACACACACACACACACACACACACCCCTACACACGCCATGCCTTTATATTTTCTCCCTTCCTCCCTCTGTGTCCCACTCCTCAGACTTCCCTCCTCAAGCCTCCCCACCTTTTTGGCCACTGATGCAGGTAACATATTCGGGAATGCTAAACAAAGGAAAGTGCGACAAAAAAACAGGCACGGCCCGACAAACAACAAAGCAATTAGGCAATGTTTGGTCTGGCTGGAACAAGCATGACCTTTCAGGAAACTCTCCCTTCCTGCAGACAGAGGTCGGCTAGCCATTCAGCCTGATTGGAGTCTCACATTCTTGAAAGTGTGTGACCGCGTCTCTTCGAGAGGTCACCGAGGCATATAGGCAAAAGGACGTTGCTTTGTTTAAGGATGACATATTTAAATGGGGTGGGGGGGGGGGTGTCAATGGAAAATCTATTTTCATTTGACACCACAAGGCTGGTCTCACATTCAGCTGTGGAAAAGTGTGTCACCTTCACTTTGACTCTAATGAGGTCCATCCATCCACTGGCGGAGCTGGGATATTTTTTCTTTAAGGGTGGGGGGGGGGACATAAGGCAAAGATATCTCAGGGGATCGGCACAACACTTTTTTTAGGGATCGGGTTTCAAACTAGGGTTTCAAACTAGGGTTAGGGTTTCAAACTAGAGTTTCAAACTAGGGTTGGGGTTTCAAACTAGGGTTTCAAACTAGGGTTAGTGTTTCAAATTAGGGTTTCAAACTAGGGTTAGGGTTTCAAACTAGGGTTTCAAACTAGGGTTAGGGTTTGCAATTAGGGTTTCAAACTAGGGTTTCAAACTAGGGTTAGGGTTTGCAACTAGGGTTTCAAACTAGGGTTAGGGTTTGCAACTAGGGTTTCCAACTAGGATTAGGGTTTCAAATTAGTCGTTTCAAACTAGGGTTAGGGTTTCAAACTAGGGTTAGGGTTTCAAATTACGGTTAGGGTTTCAAACTAGGGTTTCAAACTAGGGTGAGGGTTTCAAACTAGGGTTTCAAACTAGGGTTAGGGTTTGCAACTAGGGTTTCAAACTAGGGTTAGGGTTTTTAACTAGGGTTTCAAACTAGGTTTAGGGTTTCAAATTAGAGTTTCAAACTAGGGTTAGGGTTTCAAACTAGGGTTTCAAACTAGGGTTTCAAACTAGGGTTAGGGTTTCAAATTAGGGTTCCAAAATAGGGTTAAGGTTTCAAACTAGGGTTAGGGTTAGGGTTAGGGTTTGCAACTAGGGTTTCAAACTAGGGTTAGGGTTTCAAACTAGGGTTAGGGTTTCAAACTAGGGTTTCTAACTGGGGTTAGGGTTTCAAATTAGGGTTTCAAACTAGGGTTAGGGTTTCAAAATAGGGTTTCAAACTAGGGTTAGGGTTTCAAACTAGGGTTAGGGTTTCAAATTAGGGTTTCAAACTAGGATTAGGGTTTTAAACTGGGGTTTCGAACTAGAGTTAGGGTTACAAACTAGGGTTAGGGTTAGGGTTTGCAACTAGGGTTTCAAACTAGGGTTAGGGTTTCAAATTAGGGTTTCAAACTAGGGTTAGGGTTTCAAATTAGGGTTTCAAACTAGGGTTAGGGTTTCAAACTAGGGTTACAAACTAGGGTTAGGGTTTCCAACTAGGGTTTCAAACTAGTGTTAGGGTTTCAAACTAGAGTTTCAAACTAGGGTTAGGGTTTCAAACTAGGGTTAGGGTTTCAAATTAGGGTTTCAAACAAGGGTTAGGGTTTGCAACTAGGGTTTCAAACTAGGGTTAGGGTTTCAAATTACGGTTTCAAACTAGGGTTAGGGTTTGCAACTAGGGTTTCAAACTAGGGTTAGGGTTTCAAACTAGGTTTAGGGTTTCAAATTAGGATTTCAAACTAGGGTTAGGGTTTGCAACTAGGGTTTCCAACTAGGGTTAGGGTTTCAAATTAGGGTTTCAAATTAGGGTTAGGGTTTCAAACTAGGGTTTGAAACTAGGGTTAGGGTATCAAATTAGGGTTAGGGTTTCAAATTACGGTTTCAAAATAGGGTTAGGGTTTCAACCTAAGGTTAGGGTTTCAAATTAGGGTTTCAAACTAGGGTTAGGGTTTGCAATTAGGGTTTCAAACTAGGGTTAGGGTTTCAAATTAGAGTTTCAAACTAGGGTTAGGGTTTGCAATTAGGGTTTCAAACTAGGGTTAGGGTTTCAAATTAGAGTTTCAAACTAGGGTTAGGGTTTCAAACTAGGGTTTCAAACTAGGGTTAGGGTTTCAAACTAGAGTTAGGGTTTGCAACTAGGGTTTCAAACTAGGGTTAGGGTTTCAAACTAGGGTTTCAAACTAGGGTTAGGGTTTCAAACTAGGGTTTCAAACTAGGGTTAGGGTTTCAAACTAGGGTTCCAAACTAGGGTTAGGGTTTCAAACTAGGGTTAGGGTTTCAAACTAGGGTTTCAAAGTAGGGTTAGGGTTTCAAACTAGGGTTAGGGTTTCCAGCTAGGGTTTCAAACTAGGGTTAGGGTTTTCAGTTAGGGTTTCAAACTAGGGTTAGGGTTTCCAGCTAGGGTTTCAAACTAGGGTTAGGGTTTCCAGCTAGGGTTTTCAGTTAGGGTTTCAAACTAGGGTTAGGGTTTCCAGCTAGGGTTTCAAACTAGGGTTAGGGTTTCCAGCTAGGGTTTCAAACTAGGGTTAGGGTTTCCAGCTAGGGTTTCAAACTAGGGTTAGGGGTTCCAGCTAGGGTTTCCAGCTAGGGTTTCAAACTAGGGTTAGGGTTTCCAGCTAGGGTTTCAAACTAGGGTTAGGGTTTCCAGCTAGGGTTTCAAACTAGGGTTAGGGTTTCCAGCTAGGGTTTTCAGTTAGGGTTTCAAACTAGGGTTAGGGTTTCCAGCTAGGGTTTCAAACTAGGGTTAGGGTTTCCAGCTAGGGTTTTCAGTTAGGGTTTCAAACTAGGGTTAGGGTTTCCAGCTAGGGTTTTCAGTTAGGGTTTCAAACTAGGGTTAGGGTTTCCAGCTAGGGTTTTCAGTTAGGGTTTCAAACTAGGGTTAGGGTTTCCAGCTAGGGTTTTCAGTTAGGGTTTCAAACTAGGGTTAGTGTTTCCAGCTAGGGTTTCAAACTAGGGTTAGGGTTTCCAGCTAGGGTTTTCAGTTAGGGTTTCAAACTAGGGTTAGGGTTTCCAGCTAGGGTTTTCAGTTAGGGTTTCAAACTAGGGTTAGGGTTTCCAGCTAGGGTTTCAAACTAGGGTTAGGGTTTCCAGCTAGGGTTTTCAGTTAGGGTTTCAAACTAGGGTTAGGGTTTCCAGCTAGGGTTTCAAACTATGGTTAGGGTTTCCAGCTAGGGTTTCAAACTAGGGTTAGGGGTTCCAGCTAGGGTTTCAAACTAGGGTTAGGGGTTCCAGCTAGGGTTCACAGCTAGGGTTTCAAACTAGGGTTAGGGTTTCCAGCTAGGGTTTCAAACTAGGGTTAGGGTTTCCAGCTAGGGTTTCAAACTAGGGTTAGGGTTTCCAGCTAGGGTTTCAAACTAGGGTTAGGGTTTTCAGCTAGGGTTTCAAACTAGGGTTAGGGTTTTCAGTTAGGGTTTCAAACTAGGGTTAGGGTTTCCAGCTAGGGTTTCAAACTAGGGTTAGGGTTTCCAGCTAGGGTTTCAAACGAGGGTTAGGGTTTCCAGCTAGGGTTTTCAGTTAGGGTTTCAAACTAGGGTTAGGGTTTCCAGCTAGGGTTTCAAACTAGGGTTAGGGTTTCCAGCTAGGGTTTTCAGTTAGGGTTTCAAACTAGGGTTAGGGTTTCCAGCTAGGGTTTCAAACTAGGGTTAGGGTTTTCAGTTAGGGTTTCAAACTAGGGTTAGGGTTTCCAGCTAGGGTTTCAAACTAGGGTTAGGGTTTCCAGCTAGGGTTTCAAACTAGGGTTAGGGTTTCCAGCTAGGGTTTCAAACTAGGGTTAGGGTTTTCAGTTAGGGTTTCAAACTAGGGTTAGGGTTTCCAGCTAGGGTTTTCAGTTAGGGTTTCAAACTAGGGTTAGGGTTTTCAGTTAGGGTTTCAAACTAGGGTTAGGGTTTCCAGCTAGGGTTTCAAACTAGGGTTAGGGTTTCCAGCTAGGGTTTTCAGTTAGGGTTTCAAACTAGGGTTAGGGTTTCCAGCTAGGGTTTTCAGTTAGGGTTTCAAACTAGGGTTAGTGTTTCCAGCTAGGGTTTCAAACTAGGGTTAGGGTTTCCAGCTAGGGTTTTCAGTTAGGGTTTCAAACTAGGGTTAGGGTTTCCAGCTAGGGTTTCAAACTAGGGTTAGGGTTTTCAGTTAGGGTTTCAAACTAGGGTTAGGGTTTCCAGCTAGGGTTTTCAGTTAGGGTTTCAAACTAGGGTTAGGGTTTCCAGCTAGGGTTTTCAGTTAGGGTTTCAAACTAGGGTTAGGGTTTCCAGCTAGGGTTTCAAACTAGGGTTAGGGTTTCCAGCTAGGGTTTTCAGTTAGGGTTTCAAACTAGGGTTAGGGTTTCCAGCTAGGGTTTTCAGTTAGGGTTTCAAACTAGGGTTAGGGTTTCCAGCTAGGGTTTCAAACTAGGGTTAGGGTTTCCAGCTAAGGTTTTCAGTTAGGGTTTCAAACTAGGGTTAGGGTTTCCAGCTAGGGTTTTCAGTTAGGGTTTCAAACTAGGGTTAGGGTTTCCAGCTAGGGTTTCAAACTAGGGTTAGGGTTTCCAGCTAGGGTTTTCAGTTAGGGTTTCAAACTAGGGTTAGGGTTTCCAGCTAGGGTTTCAAACTAGGGTTAGGGTTTCCAGCTAGGGTTTTCAGTTAGGGTTTCAAACTAGGGTTAGGGTTTCCAGCTAGGGTTTCAAACTAGGGTTAGGGTTTTCAGTTAGGGTTTCAAACTAGGGTTAGGGTTTCCAGCTAGGGTTTTCAGTTAGGGTTTCAAACTAGGGTTAGGGTTTCCAGCTAGGGTTTTCAGTTAGGGTTTCAAACTAGGGTTAGGGTTTCCAGCTAGTGTTTTCAGTTAGGGTTTCAAACTAGGGTTAGGGTTTCCAGCTAGGGTTTTCAGTTAGGGTTTCAAACTAGGGTTAGGGTTTCCAGCTAGGGTTTCAAACTAGGGTTAGGGTTTCCAGCTAGGGTTTCAAACTAGGGTTAGGGTTTCCAGCTAGGGTTTCAAACTAGGGTTAGGGTTTCCAGCTAGGGTTTCAAACTAGGGTTAGGGTTTCCAGCTAGGGTTTCAAACTAGGGTTAGGGTTTCCAGCTAGGGTTTCAAACTAGGGTTAGGGTTTCCAGCTAGGGTTTCAAACTAGGGTTAGGGTTTCCAGCTAGGGTTTTCAGTTAGGGTTTCAAACTAGGGTTAGGGTTTCCAGCTAGGGTTTTCAGTTAGGGTTTCAAACTAGGGTTAGGGTTTCCAGCTAGGGTTTTCAGTTAGGGTTTCAAACTAGGGTTAGGGTTTCCAGCTAGGGTTTTCAGTTAGGGTTTCAAACTAGGGTTAGGGTTTCCAGCTAGGGTTTTCAGTTAGGGTTTCAAACTAGGGTTAGGGTTTCCAGCTAGGGTTTTCAGTTAGGGTTTCAAACTAGGGTTAGGGTTTCCAGCTAGGGTTTTCAGTTAGGGTTTCAAACTAGGGTTAGGGTTTTCAGCTAGGGTTTCAAACTAGGGTTAGGGTTTCCAGCTAGGGTTTCAAATTAGGGTTAGGGTTTCCAGCTAGGGTTTTCAGTTAGGGTTTCAAACTAGGGTTAGGGTTTCCAGCTAGGGTTTTCAGTTAGGGTTTCAAACTAGGGTTAGGGTTTCCAGCTAGGGTTTTCAGTTAGGGTTTCAAACTAGGGTTAGGGTTTCCAGCTAGGGTTTTCAGTTAGGGTTTCAAACTAGGGTTAGGGTTTCCAGCTAGGGTTTCAAACTAGGGTTAGGGTTTCCAGCTAGGGTTTCAAACTAGGGTTAGGGTTTCCAGCTAGGGTTTCAAACTAGGGTTAGGGTTTCCAGCTAGGGTTTCAAACTAGGGTTAGGGTTTCCAGCTAGGGTTTCAAACTAGGGTTAGGGTTTCCAGCTAGGGTTTCAAACTAGGGTTAGGGTTTCCAGCTAGGGTTTCAAACTAGGGTTAGGGTTTCCAGCTAGGGTTTTCAGTTAGGGTTTCAAACTAGGGTTAGGGTTTCAAGCTAGGGTTTTCAGTTAGGGTTTCAAACTAGGGTTAGTGTTTCCAGCTAGGGTTTCAAACTAGGGTTAGGGTTTCCAGCTAGGGTTTTCAGTTAGGGTTTCAAACTAGGGTTAGGGTTTCCAGCTAGGGTTCACAGCTAGGGTTTCAAACTAGGGTTAGGGTTTCCAGCTAGGGTTTCAAACTAGGGTTAGGGTTTCCAGCTAGGGTTTCAAACTAGGGTTAGGGTTTCCAGCTAGGGTTTCAAACTAGGGTTAGGGTTTTCAGCTAGGGTTTCAAACTAGGGTTAGGGTTTTCAGTTAGGGTTTCAAACTAGGGTTAGGGTTTCCAGCTAGGGTTTCAAACTAGGGTTAGGGTTTCCAGCTAGGGTTTCAAACGAGGGTTAGGGTTTCCAGCTAGGGTTTTCAGTTAGGGTTTCAAACTAGGGTTAGGGTTTCCAGCTAGGGTTTAAAACTAGGGTTAGGGTTTCCAGCTAGGGTTTTCAGTTAGGGTTTCAAACTAGGGTTAGGGTTTCCAGCTAGGGTTTCAAACTAGGGTTAGGGTTTTCAGTTAGGGTTTCAAACTAGGGTTAGGGTTTCCAGCTAGGGTTTCAAACTAGGGTTAGGGTTTCCAGCTAGGGTTTCAAACTAGGGTTAGGGTTTCCAGCTAGGGTTTCAAACTAGGGTTAGGGTTTTCAGTTAGGGTTTCAAACTAGGGTTAGGGTTTCCAGCTAGGGTTTCCAGCTAGGGTTTCAAACTAGGGTTAGGGTTTTCAGTTAGGGTTTCAAACTAGGGTTAGGGTTTCCAGCTAGGGTTTTCAGTTAGGGTTTCAAACTAGGGTTAGGGTTTCCAGCTAGGGTTTTCAGTTAGGGTTTCAAACTAGGGTTAGTGTTTCCAGCTAGGGTTTCAAACTAGGGTTAGGGTTTCCAGCTAGGGTTTTCAGTTAGGGTTTCAAACTAGGGTTAGGGTTTCCAGCTAGGGTTTCAAACTAGGGTTAGGGTTTTCAGTTAGGGTTTCAAACTAGGGTTAGGGTTTCCAGCTAGGGTTTTCAGTTAGGGTTTCAAACTAGGGTTAGGGTTTCCAGCTAGGGTTTTCAGTTAGGGTTTCAAACTAGGGTTAGGGTTTCCAGCTAGGGTTTCAAACTAGGGTTAGGGTTTCCAGCTAGGGTTTCAAACTAGGGTTAGGGTTTTCAGCTAGGGTTTCAAACTAGGGTTAGGGTTTTCAGTTAGGGTTTCAAACTAGGGTTAGGGTTTCCAGCTAGGGTTTCAAACTAGGGTTAGGGTTTCCAGCTAGGGTTTCAAACGAGGGTTAGGGTTTCCAGCTAGGGTTTTCAGTTAGGGTTTCAAACTAGGGTTAGGGTTTCCAGCTAGGGTTTCAAACTAGGCTTAGGGTTTCCAGCTAGGGTTTTCAGTTAGGGTTTCAAACTAGGGTTAGGGTTTCCAGCTAGGGTTTCAAACTAGGGTTAGGGTTTTCAGTTAGGGTTTCAAACTAGGGTTAGGGTTTCCAGCTAGGGTTTCAAACTAGGGTTAGGGTTTCCAGCTAGGGTTTCAAACTAGGGTTAGGGTTTCCAGCTAGGGTTTCAAACTAGGGTTAGGGTTTTCAGTTAGGGTTTCAAACTAGGGTTAGGGTTTCCAGCTAGGGTTTCCAGCTAGGGTTTCAAACTAGGGTTAGGGTTTTCAGTTAGGGTTTCAAACTAGGGTTAGGGTTTCCAGCTAGGGTTTTCAGTTAGGGTTTCAAACTAGGGTTAGGGTTTCCAGCTAGGGTTTTCAGTTAGGGTTTCAAACTAGGGTTAGTGTTTCCAGCTAGGGTTTCAAACTAGGGTTAGGGTTTCCAGCTAGGGTTTTCAGTTAGGGTTTCAAACTAGGGTTAGGGTTTCCAGCTAGGGTTTCAAACTAGGGTTAGGGTTTTCAGTTAGGGTTTCAAACTAGGGTTAGGGTTTCCAGCTAGGGTTTTCAGTTAGGGTTTCAAACTAGGGTTAGGGTTTCCAGCTAGGGTTTTCAGTTAGGGTTTCAAACTAGGGTTAGGGTTTCCAGCTAGGGTTTCAAACTAGGGTTAGGGTTTCCAGCTAGGGTTTTCAGTTAGGGTTTCAAACTAGGGTTAGGGTTTCCAGCTAGGGTTTTCAGTTAGGGTTTCAAACTAGGGTTAGGGTTTCCAGCTAGGGTTTCAAACTAGGGTTAGGGTTTCCAGCTAGGGTTTTCAGTTAGGGTTTCAAACTAGGGTTAGGGTTTCCAGCTAGGGTTTTCAGTTAGGGTTTCAAACTAGGGTTAGGGTTTCCAGCTAGGGTTTCAAACTAGGGTTAGGGTTTCCAGCTAGGGTTTTCAGTTAGGGTTTCAAACTAGGGTTAGGGTTTCCAGCTAGGGTTTCAAACTAGGGTTAGGGTTTCCAGCTAGGGTTTTCAGTTAGGGTTTCAAACTAGGGTTAGGGTTTCCAGCTAGGGTTTCAAACTAGGGTTAGGGTTTTCAGTTAGGGTTTCAAACTAGGGTTAGGGTTTCCAGCTAGGGTTTTCAGTTAGGGTTTCAAACTAGGGTTAGGGTTTCCAGCTAGGGTTTTCAGTTAGGGTTTCAAACTAGGGTTAGGGTTTCCAGCTAGGGTTTTCAGTTAGGGTTTCAAACTAGGGTTAGGGTTTCCAGCTAGGGTTTTCAGTTAGGGTTTCAAACTAGGGTTAGGGTTTCCAGCTAGGGTTTCAAACTAGGGTTAGGGTTTCCAGCTAGGGTTTCAAACTAGGGTTAGGTTTTCCAGCTAGGGTTTCAAACTAGGGTTAGGGTTTCCAGCTAGGGTTTCAAACTAGGGTTAGGGTTTCCAGCTAGGGTTTCAAACTAGGGTTAGGGTTTCCAGCTAGGGTTTCAAACTAGGGTTAGGGTTTCCAGCTAGGGTTTCAAACTAGGGTTAGGGTTTCCAGCTAGGGTTTTCAGTTAGGGTTTCAAACTAGGGTTAGGGTTTCCAGCTAGGGTTTTCAGTTAGGGTTTCAAACTAGGGTTAGGGTTTCCAGCTAGGGTTTTCAGTTAGGGTTTCAAACTAGGGTTAGGGTTTCCAGCTAGGGTTTTCAGTTAGGGTTTCAAACTAGGGTTAGGGTTTCCAGCTAGGGTTTTCAGTTAGGGTTTCAAACTAGGGTTAGGGTTTCCAGCTAGGGTTTTCAGTTAGGGTTTCAAACTAGGGTTAGGGTTTCCAGCTAGGGTTTTCAGTTAGGGTTTCAAACTAGGGTTAGGGTTTCCAGCTAGGGTTTTCAGTTAGGGTTTCAAACTAGGGTTAGGGTTTCCAGCTAGGGTTTTCAGTTAGGGTTTCAAACTAGGGTTAGGGTTTCCAGCTAGGGTTTTCAGTTAGGGTTTCAAACTAGGGTTAGGGTTTCCAGCTAGGGTTTTCAGTTAGGGTTTCAAACTAGGGTTAGGGTTTCCAGCTAGGGTTTTCAGTTAGGGTTTCAAACTAGGGTTAGGGTTTTCAGCTAGGGTTTCAAACTAGGGTTAGGGTTTCCAGCTAGGGTTTCAAATTAGGGTTAGGGTTTCCAGCTAGGGTTTTCAGTTAGGGTTTCAAACTAGGGTTAGGGTTTCCAGCTAGGGTTTTCAGTTAGGGTTTCAAACTAGGGTTAGGGTTTCCAGCTAGGGTTTTCAGTTAGGGTTTCAAACTAGGGTTAGGGTTTCCAGCTAGGGTTTTCAGTTAGGGTTTCAAACTAGGGTTAGGGTTTCCAGCTAGGGTTTCAAACTAGGGTTAGGGTTTCCAGCTAGGGTTTCAAACTAGGGTTAGGGTTTCCAGCTAGGGTTTCAAACTAGGGTTAGGGTTTCCAGCTAGGGTTTCAAACTAGGGTTAGGGTTTCCAGCTAGGGTTTCAAACTAGGGTTAGGGTTTCCAGCTAGGGTTTCAAACTAGGGTTAGGGTTTCCAGTTAGGGTTTCAAACTAGGGTTAGGGTTTCCATATCGGGTTTCAAACTAGGGTTAGGGTTTCCAGCTAGGGTTTTCAGTTAGGGTTTCAAACTAGGGTTAGGGTTTCCAGCTAGGGTTTTCAGTTAGGGTTTCAAACTAGGGTTAGGGTTTCCAGCTAGGGTTTTCAGTTAGGGTTTCAAACTAGGGTTAGGGTTTCCAGCTAGGGTTTTCAGTTAGGGTTTCAAACTAGGGTTAGGGTTTCCAGCTAGGGTTTTCAGTTAGGGTTTCAAACTAGGGTTAGGGTTTCCAGCTAGGGTTTTCAGTTAGGGTTTCAAACTAGGGTTAGGGTTTCCAGCTAGGGTTTTCAGTTAGGGTTTCAAACTAGGGTTAGGGTTTCCAGCTAGGGTTTCAAACTAGGGTTAGGGTTTCCAGCTAGGGTTTCAAACTAGGGTTAGGGTTTCCAGCTAGGGTTTCAAACTAGGGTTAGGGTTTCCAGCTAGGGTTTCAAACTAGGGTTAGGGTTTCCAGCTAGGGTTTCAAACTAGGGTTAGGGTTTCCAGCTAGGGTTTCAAACTAGGGTTAGGGTTTCCAGCTAGGGTTTTCAGTTAGGGTTTCAAACTAGGGTTAGGGTTTCCAGCTAGGGTTTTCAGTTAGGGTTTCAAACTAGGGTTAGGGTTTCCAGCTAGGGTTTTCAGTTAGGGTTTCAAACTAGGGTTAGGGTTTCCAGCTAGGGTTTTCAGTTAGGGTTTCAATCTAGGGTTAGGGTTTCCAGCTAGGGTTTTCAGTTAGGGTTTCAAACTAGGGTTAGGGTTTCCAGCTAGGGTTTTCAGTTAGGGTTTCAAACTAGGGTTAGGGTTTTCAGCTAGGGTTTCAAACTAGGGTTAGGGTTTCCAGCTAGGGTTTCAAATTAGGGTTAGGGTTTCCAGCTAGGGTTTTCAGTTAGGGTTTCAAACTAGGGTTAGGGTTTCCAGCTAGGGTTTTCAGTTAGGGTTTCAAACTAGGGTTAGGGTTTCCAGCTAGGGTTTTCAGTTAGGGTTTCAAACTAGGGTTAGGGTTTCCAGCTAGGGTTTTCAGTTAGGGTTTCAAACTAGGGTTAGGGTTTCCAGCTAGGGTTTCAAACTAGGGTTAGGGTTTCCAGCTAGGGTTTCAAACTAGGGTTAGGGTTTCCAGCTAGGGTTTCAAACTAGGGTTAGGGTTTCCAGCTAGGGTTTTCAGTTAGGGTTTCAAACTAGGGTTAGGGTTTCCAGCTAGGGTTTTCAGTTAGGGTTTCAAACTAGGGTTAGGGTTTCCAGCTAGGGTTTTCAGTTAGGGTTTCAAACTAGGGTTAGGGTTTCCAGCTAGGGTTTTCAGTTAGGGTTTCAAACTAGGGTTAGGGTTTCCAGCTAGGGTTTCAAACTAGGGTTAGGGTTTTCAGTTAGGGTTTCAAACTAGGGTTAGGGTTTCCAGCTAGGGTTTCAAACTAGGGTTAGGGTTTCCAGCTAGGGTTTTCAGTTAGGGTTTCAAACTAGGGTTAGGGTTTCCAGCTAGGGTTTTCAGTTAGGGTTTCAAACTAGGGTTAGTGTTTCCAGCTAGGGTTTCAAACTAGGGTTAGGGTTTCCAGCTAGGGTTTTCAGTTAGGGTTTCAAACTAGGGTTAGGGTTTCCAGCTAGGGTTTTCAGTTAGGGTTTCAAACTAGGGTTAGGGTTTCCAGCTAGGGTTTCAAACTAGGGTTAGGGTTTCCAGCTAGGGTTTTCAGTTAGGGTTTCAAACTAGGGTTAGGGTTTCCAGCTAGGGTTTCAAACTAGGGTTAGGGTTTTCAGTTAGGGTTTCAAACTAGGGTTAGGGTTTCCAGCTAGGGTTTTCAGTTAGGGTTTCAAACTAGGGTTAGGGTTTCCAGCTAGGGTTTTCAGTTAGGGTTTCAAACTAGGGTTAGGGTTTCCAGCTAGGGTTTTCAGTTAGGGTTTCAAACTAGGGTTAGGGTTTCCAGCTAGGGTTTTCAGTTAGGGTTTCAAACTAGGGTTAGGGTTTCCAGCTAGGGTTTCAAACTAGGGTTAGGGTTTTCAGTTAGGGTTTCAAACTAGGGTTAGGGTTTCCAGCTAGGGTTTCAAACTAGGGTTAGGGTTTCCAGCTAGGGTTTTCAGTTAGGGTTTCAAACTAGGGTTAGGGTTTCCAGCTAGGGTTTTCAGTTAGGGTTTCAAACTAGGGTTAGTGTTTCCAGCTAGGGTTTCAAACTAGGGTTAGGGTTTCCAGCTAGGGTTTTCAGTTAGGGTTTCAAACTAGGGTTAGGGTTTCCAGCTAGGGTTTCAAACTAGGGTTAGGGTTTTCAGTTAGGGTTTCAAACTAGGGTTAGGGTTTCCAGCTAGGGTTTTCAGTTAGGGTTTCAAACTAGGGTTAGGGTTTCCAGCTAGGGTTTTCAGTTAGGGTTTCAAACTAGGGTTAGGGTTTCCAGCTAGGGTTTTCAGTTAGGGTTTCAAACTAGGGTTAGGGTTTCCAGCTAGGGTTTTCAGTTAGGGTTTCAAACTAGGGTTAGGGTTTTCAGCTAGGGTTTCAAACTAGGGTTAGGGTTTCCAGCTAGGGTTTCAAATTAGGGTTAGGGTTTCCAGCTAGGGTTTTCAGTTAGGGTTTCAAACTAGGGTTAGGGTTTCCAGCTAGGGTTTTCAGTTAGCGTTTCAAACTAGGGTTAGGGTTTCCAGCTAGGGTTTTCAGTTAGGGTTTCAAACTAGGGTTAGGGTTTCCAGCTAGGGTTTTCAGTTAGGGTTTCAAACTAGGGTTAGGGTTTCCAGCTAGGGTTTCAAACTAGGGTTAGGGTTTCCAGCTAGGGTTTTCAGTTAGGGTTTCAAACTAGGGTTAGTGTTTCCAGCTAGGGTTTCAAACTAGGGTTAGGGTTTCCAGCTAGGGTTTTCAGTTAGGGTTTCAAACTAGGGTTAGGGTTTCCAGCTAGGGTTTCAAACTAGGGTTAGGGTTTTCAGTTAGGGTTTCAAACTAGGGTTAGGGTTTCCAGCTAGGGTTTTCAGTTAGGGTTTCAAACTAGGGTTAGGGTTTCCAGCTAGGGTTTTCAGTTAGGGTTTCAAACTAGGGTTAGGGTTTCCAGCTAGGGTTTCAAACTAGGGTTAGGGTTTCCAGCTAGGGTTTTCAGTTAGGGTTTCAAACTAGGGTTAGGGTTTCCAGCTAGGGTTTCAAACTAGGGTTAGGGTTTCCAGCTAGGGTTTTCAGTTAGGGTTTCAAACTAGGGTTAGGGTTTCCAGCTAGGGTTTTCAGTTAGGGTTTCAAACTAGGGTTAGTGTTTCCAGCTAGGGTTTCAAACTAGGGTTAGGGTTTCCAGCTAGGGTTTTCAGTTAGGGTTTCAAACTAGGGTTAGGGTTTCCAGCTAGGGTTTTCAGTTAGGGTTTCAAACTAGGGTTAGTGTTTCCAGCTAGGGTTTCAAACTAGGGTTAGGGTTTCCAGCTAGGGTTTTCAGTTAGGGTTTCAAACTAGGGTTAGGGTTTCCAGCTAGGGTTTCAAACTAGGGTTAGGGTTTTCAGTTAGGGTTTCAAACTAGGGTTAGGGTTTTCAGTTAGGGTTTCAAACTAGGGTTAGGGTTTCCAGCAAGGGTTTCAAACTAGGGTTAGGGTTTCCAGCTAGGGTTTTCAGTTAGGGTTTCAAACTAGGGTTAGGGTTTCCAGCTAGGGTTTTCAGTTAGGGTTTCAAACTAGGGTTAGTGTTTCCAGCTAGGGTTTCAAACTAGGGTTAGGGTTTCCAGCTAGGGTTTTCAGTTAGGGTTTCAAACTAGGGTTAGGGTTTCCAGCTAGGGTTTTCAGTTAGGGTTTCAAACTAGGGTTAGGGTTTCCAGCTAGGGTTTTCAGTTAGGGTTTCAAACTAGGGTTAGGGTTTCCAGCTAGGGTTTTCAGTTAGGGTTTCAAACTAGGGTTAGGGTTTTAAGCTAGGGTTTCAAACTAGGGTTAGGGTTTCCAGCTAGGGTTTCAAATTAGGGTTAGGGTTTCCAGCTAGGCTTTTCAGTTAGGGTTTCAAACTAGGGTTAGGGTTTCCAGCTAGGGTTTTCAGTTAGGGTTTCAAACTAGGGTTAGGGTTTCCAGCTAGGGTTTTCAGTTAGGGTTTCAAACTAGGGTTAGGGTTTCCAGCTAGGGTTTCAAACTAGGGTTAGGGTTTCCAGCTAGGGTTTTCAGTTAGGGTTTCAAACTAGGGTTAGTGTTTCCAGCTAGGGTTTCAAACTAGGGTTAGGGTTTCCAGCTAGGGTTTTCAGTTAGGGTTTCAAACTAGGGTTAGGGTTTCCAGCTAGGGTTTCAAACTAGGGTTAGGGTTTCCAGCTAGGGTTTTCAGTTAGGGTTTCAAACTAGGGTTAGGGTTTCCAGCTAGGGTTTTCAGTTAGGGTTTCAAACTAGGGTTAGTGTTTCCAGCTAGGGTTTCAAACTAGGGTTAGGGTTTTCAGTTAGGGTTTCAAACTAGGGTTAGGGTTTCCAGCAAGGGTTTCAAACTAGGGTTAGGGTTTCCAGCTAGGGTTTTCAGTTAGGGTTTCAAACTAGGGTTAGGGTTTCCAGCTAGGGTTTTCAGTTAGGGTTTCAAACTAGGGTTAGTGTTTCCAGCTAGAGTTTCAAACTAGGGTTAGGGTTTCCAGCTAGGGTTTTCAGTTAGGGTTTCAAACTAGGGTTAGGGTTTCCAGCTAGGGTTTCAAACTAGGGTTAGGGTTTTCAGTTAGGGTTTCAAACTAGGGTTAGGGTTTCCAGCTAGGGTTTTCAGTTAGGGTTTCAAACTAGGGTTAGGGTTTCCAGCTAGGGTTTTCAGTTAGGGTTTCAAACTAGGGTTAGGGTTTCCAGCTAGGGTTTCAAACTAGGGTTAGGGTTTCCAGCTAGGGTTTTCAGTTAGG
The DNA here is from genome assembly GCF_054856515.1 of Filicampus tigris. Taxonomy (NCBI): domain Eukaryota; kingdom Metazoa; phylum Chordata; class Actinopteri; order Syngnathiformes; family Syngnathidae; genus Filicampus; species Filicampus tigris. Next base: position 18,153,024 of record NC_141225.1, on the reverse strand, counting down.
GTTTCAAACTAGGGTTAGGGTTTCCAGCTAGGGTTTCAAACTAGGGTTAGGGTTTCCAGCTAGGGTTTTCAGTTAGGGTTTCAAACTAGGGTTAGGGTTTCCAGCTAGGGTTTCAAACTAGGGTTAGGGTTTTCAGTTAGGGTTTCAAACTAGGGTTAGGGTTTCCAGCTAGGGTTTTCAGTTAGGGTTTCAAACTAGGGTTAGGGTTTCCAGCTAGGGTTTTCAGTTAGGGTTTCAAACTAGGGTTAGGGTTTCCAGCTAGGGTTTTCAGTTAGGGTTTCAAACTAGGGTTAGGGTTTCCAGCTAGGGTTTTCAGTTAGGGTTTCAAACTAGGGTTAGGGTTTCCAGCTAGGGTTTTCAGTTAGGGTTTCAAACTAGGGTTAGGGTTTCCAGCTAGGGTTTTCAGTTAGGGTTTCAAACTAGGGTTAGGGTTTCCAGCTAGGGTTTTCAGTTAGGGTTTCAAACTAGGGTTAGGGTTTCCAGCTAGGGTTTCAAACTAGGGTTAGGGTTTTCAGTTAGGGTTTCAAACTAGGGTTAGGGTTTCCAGCTAGGGTTTCAAACTAGGGTTAGGGTTTCCAGCTAGGGTTTTCAGTTAGGGTTTCAAACTAGGGTTAGGGTTTCCAGCTAGGGTTTTCAGTTAGGGTTTCAAACTAGGGTTAGTGTTTCCAGCTAGGGTTTCAAACTAGGGTTAGGGTTTCCAGCTAGGGTTTTCAGTTAGGGTTTCAAACTAGGGTTAGGGTTTCCAGCTAGGGTTTTCAGTTAGGGTTTCAAACTAGGGTTAGGGTTTCCAGCTAGGGTTTTCAGTTAGGGTTTCAAACTAGGGTTAGGGTTTCCAGCTAGGGTTTCAAACTAGGGTTAGGGTTTTCAGTTAGGGTTTCAAACTAGGGTTAGGGTTTCCAGCTAGGGTTTTCAGTTAGGGTTTCAAACTAGGGTTAGGGTTTCCAGCTAGGGTTTTCAGTTAGGGTTTCAAACTAGGGTTAGGGTTTCCAGCTAGGGTTTTCAGTTAGGGTTTCAAACTAGGGTTAGGGTTTCCAGCTAGGGTTTTCAGTTAGGGTTTCAAACTAGGGTTAGGGTTTTCAGCTAGGGTTTCAAACTAGGGTTAGGGTTTCCAGCTAGGGTTTCAAATTAGGGTTAGGGTTTCCAGCTAGGCTTTTCAGTTAGGGTTTCAAACTAGGGTTAGGGTTTCCAGCTAGGGTTTTCAGTTAGGGTTTCAAACTAGGGTTAGGGTTTCCAGCTAGGGTTTCAAACTAGGGTTAGGGTTTTCAGTTAGGGTTTCAAACTAGGGTTAGGGTTTCCAGCTAGGGTTTTCAGTTAGGGTTTCAAACTAGGGTTAGGGTTTCCAGCTAGGGTTTTCAGTTAGGGTTTCAAACTAGGGTTAGGGTTTCCAGCTAGGGTTTCAAACTAGGGTTAGGGTTTCCAGCTAGGGTTTTCAGTTAGGGTTTCAAACTAGGGTTAGGGTTTCCAACTAGGGTTTCAAACTAGGGTTAGGGTTTCCAGCTAGGGTTTTCAGTTAGGGTTTCAAACTAGGGTTAGGGTTTCCAGCTAGGGTTTTCAGTTAGGGTTTCAAACTAGGGTTAGTGTTTCCAGCTAGGGTTTCAAACTAGGGTTAGGGTTTTCAGTTAGGGTTTCAAACTAGGGTTAGGGTTTCCAGCAAGGGTTTCAAACTAGGGTTAGGGTTTCCAGCTAGGGTTTTCAGTTAGGGTTTCAAACTAGGGTTAGGGTTTCCAGCTAGGGTTTTCAGTTAGGGTTTCAAACTAGGGTTAGTGTTTCCAGCTAGGGTTTCAAACTAGGGTTAGGGTTTCCAGCTAGGGTTTTCAGTTAGGGTTTCAAACTAGGGTTAGGGTTTCCAGCTAGGGTTTCAAACTAGGGTTAGGGTTTTCAGTTAGGGTTTCAAACTAGGGTTAGGGTTTCCAGCTAGGGTTTTCAGTTAGGGTTTCAAACTAGGGTTAGGGTTTCCAGCTAGGGTTTTCAGTTAGGGTTTCAAACTAGGGTTAGGGTTTCCAGCTAGGGTTTCAAACTAGGGTTAGGGTTTCCAGCTAGGGTTTTCAGTTAGGGTTTCAAACTAGGGTTAGGGTTTCCAGCTAGGGTTTCAAACTAGGGTTAGGGTTTCCAGCTAGGGTTTTCAGTTAGGGTTTCAAACTAGGGTTAGGGTTTCCAGCTAGGGTTTCAAACTAGGGTTAGGGTTTTCAGTTAGGGTTTCAAACTAGGGTTAGGGTTTACAGCTAGGGTTTTCAGTTAGGGTTTCAAACTAGGGTTAGGGTTTCCAGCTAGGGTTTTCAGTTAGGGTTTCAAACTAGGGTTAGGGTTTCCAGCTAGGGTTTTCAGTTAGGGTTTCAAACTAGGGTTAGGGTTTCCAGCTAGGGTTTTCAGTTAGGGTTTCAAACTAGGGTTAGGGTTTCCAGCTAGGGTTTTCAGTTAGGGTTTCAAACTAGGGTTAGGGTTTCCAGCTAAGGTTTTCAGTTAGGGTTTCAAACTAGGGTTAGGGTTTTCAGCTAGGGTTTCAAACTAGGGTTAGGGTTTCCAGCTAGGGTTTCAAATTAGGGTTAGGGTTTCCAGCTAGGGTTTTCAGTTAGGGTTTCAAACTAGGGTTAGGGTTTCCAGCTAGGGTTTTCAGTTAGGGTTTCAAACTAGGGTTAGGGTTTCCAGCTAGGGTTTTCAGTTAGGGTTTCAAACTAGGGTTAGGGTTTCCAGCTAGGGTTTTCAGTTAGGGTTTAAAACTAGGGTTAGGGTTTCCAGCTAGGGTTTTCAGTTAGGGTTTCAAACTAGGGTTAGGGTTTCCAGCTAGGGTTTCAAACTAGGGTTAGGGTTTTCAGTTAGGGTTTCAAACTAGGGTTAGGGTTTCCAGCTAGGGTTTCAAACTAGGGTTAGGGTTTCCAGCTAGGGTTTTCAGTTAGGGTTTCAAACTAGGGTTAGGGTTTCCAGCTAGGGTTTCAAACTAGGGTTAGGGTTTTCAGTTAGGGTTTCAAACTAGGGTTAGGGTTTCCAGCTAGGGTTTTCAGTTAGGGTTTCAAACTAGGGTTAGGGTTTCCAGCTAGGGTTTTCAGTTAGGGTTTCAAACTAGGGTTAGGGTTTCCAGCTAGGGTTTTCAGTTAGGGTTTCAAACTAGGGTTAGGGTTTCCAGCTAGGGTTTTCAGTTAGGGTTTCAAACTAGGGTTAGGGTTTCCAGCTAGGGTTTCAAACTAGGGTTAGGGTTTCCAGCTAGGGTTTTCAGTTAGGGTTTCAAACTAGGGTTAGGGTTTCCAGCTAGGGTTTTCAGTTAGGGTTTCAAACTAGGGTTAGGGTTTCCAGCTAGGGTTTTCAGTTAGGGTTTCAAACTAGGGTTAGGGTTTTCAGCTAGGGTTTCAAACTAGGGTTAGGGTTTCCAGCTAGGGTTTCAAATTAGGGTTAGGGTTTCCAGCTAGGGTTTTCAGTTAGGGTTTCAAACTAGGGTTAGGGTTTCCAGCTAGGGTTTTCAGTTAGGGTTTCAAACTAGGGTTAGGGTTTCCAGCTAGGGTTTTCAGTTAGGGTTTCAAACTAGGGTTAGGGTTTCCAGCTAGGGTTTTCAGTTAGGGTTTCAAACTAGGGTTAGGGTTTCCAGCTAGGGTTTCAAACTAGGGTTAGGGTTTCCAGCTAGGGTTTCAAACTAGGGTTAGGGTTTCCAGCTAGGGTTTCAAACTAGGGTTAGGTTTTCCAGCTAGGGTTTCAAACTAGGGTTAGGGTTTCCAGCTAGGGTTTCAAACTAGGGTTAGGGTTTCCAGCTAGGGTTTCAAACTAGGGTTAGGGTTTCCAGCTAGGGTTTCAAACTAGGGTTAGGGTTTCCAGCTAGGGTTTCAAACTAGGGTTAGGGTTTCCAGCTAGGGTTTTCAGTTAGGGTTTCAAACTAGGGTTAGGGTTTCCAGCTAGGGTTTTCAGTTAGGGTTTCAAACTAGGGTTAGGGTTTCCAGCTCGGGTTTTCAGTTAGGGTTTCAAACTAGGGTTAGGGTTTCCAGCTAGGGTTTTCAGTTAGGGTTTCAAACTAGGGTTAGGGTTTCCAGCTAGGGTTTTCAGTTAGGGTTTCAAACTAGGGTTAGGGTTTCCAGCTAGGGTTTCAAACTAGGGTTAGGGTTTCCAGCTAGGGTTTTCAGTTAGGGTTTCAAACTAGGGTTAGGGTTTCCAGCTAGGGTTTTCAGTTAGGGTTTCAAACTAGGGTTAGGGTTTCCAGCTAGGGTTTTCAGTTAGGGTTTCAAACTAGGGTTAGGGTTTCCAGCTAGGGTTTTCAGTTAGGGTTTCAAACTAGGGTTCGGGTTTCCAGCTAGGGTTTTCAGTTAGGGTTTCAAACTAGGGTTAGGGTTTCCAGCTAGGGTTTCAAACTAGGGTTAGGGTTTTCAGTTAGGGTTTCAAACTAGGGTTAGGGTTTCCAGCTAGGGTTTTCAGTTAGGGTTTCAAACTAGGGTTAGGGTTTCCAGCTAGGGTTTTCAGTTAGGGTTTCAAAATAGGGTTAGGGTTTCCAGCTAGGGTTTCAAACTAGGGTTAGGGTTTTCAGTTAGGGTTTCAAACTAGGGTTAGGGTTTCCAGCTAGGGTTTTCAGTTAGGGTTTCAAACTAGGGTTAGGGTTTCCAGCTAGGGTTTCAAACTAGGGTTAGGGTTTTCAGTTAGGGTTTCAAACTAGGGTTAGGGTTTCCAGCTAGGGTTTTCAGTTAGGGTTTCAAACTAGGGTTAGGGTTTCCAGCTAGGGTTTTCAGTTAGGGTTTCAAAATAGGGTTAGGGTTTCCAGCTAGGGTTTCAAACTAGGGTTAGGGTTTTCAGTTAGGGTTTCAAACTAGGGTTAGGGTTTCCAGCTAGGGTTTTCAGTTAGGGTTTCAAACTAGGGTTAGGGTTTCCAGCTAGGGTTTCAAACTAGGGTTAGGGTTTCCAGCTAGGGTTTCAAACTAGGGTTAGGGTTTTAAGTTAGGGTTTCAAACTAGGGTTAGGGTTTCCAGCTAGGGTTTTCAGCTAGGGTTTCAAACTAGGGTTAGGGTTTCCAGCTAGGGTTTTCAGTTAGGGTTTCAAACTAGGGTTAGGGTTTTCAGTTAGGGTTTCAAACTAGGGTTAGGGTTTCCAGCTAGGGTTTCAAACTAGGGTTAGGGTTTCCAGCTAGGGTTTTCAGTTAGGGTTTCAAACTAGGGTTAGGGTTTCCAGCTAGGGTTTCAAACTATGGTTAGGGTTTCCAGCTAGGGTTTCAAACTAGGGTTAGGGGTTCCAGCTAGGGTTTCAAACTAGGGTTAGGGTTTCCAGCTATGGTTTCAAACTAGGGTTAGGGTTTTCAGTTAGGGTTTCAAACTAGGGTTGGGGTTTCCAGCTAGGGTTTCAAACTAGGGTTAGGGTTTTCAGTTAGGGTTTCAAACTAGGGTTAGGGTTTCCAGCCAGGGTTTTCAGTTAGGGTTTCAAACTAGGGTTAGGGTTTCCAGCTAGGGTTTCAAACTAGGGTTAGGGTTTCCAGCTAGGGTTTTCAGTTAGGGTTTCAAACTAGGGTTAGGGTTTCCAGCTAGGGTTTCAAACTAGGGTTAGGGTTTCCAGCTAGGGTTTTCAGTTAGGGTTTCAAACTAGGGTTAGGGTTTCCAGCTAGGGTTTCAAACTAGGGTTAGGGTTTCCAGCTAGGGTTTTCAGTTAGGGTTTCAAACTAGGGTTAGGGTTTCCAGCTAGGGTTTTCACTTAGGGTTTCAAACTAGGGTTAGGGTTTCCAGCTAGGGTTTTCAGTTAGGGTTTCAAACTAGGGTTAGGGTTTCCAGCTAGGGTTTCAAACTAGGGTTAGGGTTTCCAGCTAGGGTTTCAAACTAGGGTTAGGGTTTTCAGTTAGGGTTTCAAACTAGGGTTAGGGTTTCCAGCTAGGGTTTTCAGTTAGGGTTTCAAACTAGGGTTAGGGTTTCCAGCTAGGGTTTCAAACTAGGGTTAGGGTTTCCAGCTAGGGTTTTCAGTTAGGGTTTCAAACTAGGGTTAGGGTTTCCAGCTAGGGTTTTCAGTTAGGGTTTCAAACTAGGGTTAGGGTTTCCAGCTAGGGTTTTCAGTTAGGGTTTCAAACTAGGGTTAGGGTTTCCAGCTAGGGTTTTCAGTTAGGGTTTCAAACTAGGGTTCGGGTTTCCAGCTAGGGTTTTCAGTTAGGGTTTCAAACTAGGGTTAGGGTTTCCAGCTAGGGTTTCAAACTAGGGTTAGGGTTTTCAGTTAGGGTTTCAAACTAGGGTTAGGGTTTCCAGCTAGGGTTTTCAGTTAGGGTTTCAAACTAGGGTTAGGGTTTCCAGCTAGGGTTTTCAGTTAGGGTTTCAAAATAGGGTTAGGGTTTCCAGCTAGGGTTTCAAACTAGGGTTAGGGTTTTCAGTTAGGGTTTCAAACTAGGGTTAGGGTTTCCAGCTAGGGTTTTCAGTTAGGGTTTCAAACTAGGGTTAGGGTTTCCAGCTAGGGTTTCAAACTAGGGTTAGGGTTTTCAGTTAGGGTTTCAAACTAGGGTTAGGGTTTCCAGCTAGGGTTTTCAGTTAGGGTTTCAAACTAGGGTTAGGGTTTCCAGCTAGGGTTTTCAGTTAGGGTTTCAAAATAGGGTTAGGGTTTCCAGCTAGGGTTTCAAACTAGGGTTAGGGTTTTCAGTTAGGGTTTCAAACTAGGGTTAGGGTTTCCAGCTAGGGTTTTCAGTTAGGGTTTCAAAATAGGGTTAGGGTTTCCAGCTAGGGTTTCAAACTAGGGTTAGGGTTTTCAGTTAGGGTTTCAAACTAGGGTTAGGGTTTCCAGCTAGGGTTTTCAGTTAGGGTTTCAAACTAGGGTTAGGGTTTCCAGCTAGGGTTTTCAGTTAGGGTTTCAAAATAGGGTTAGGGTTTCCAGCTAGGGTTTCAAACTAGGGTTAGGGTTTTCAGTTAGGGTTACAAACTAGGGTTAGGGTTTCCAGCTAGGGTTTTCAGTTAGGGTTTCAAACTAGGGTTAGGGTTTCCAGCTAGGGTTTCAAACTAGGGTTAGGGTTTCCAGCTAGGGTTTCAAACTAGGGTTAGGGTTTTAAGTTAGGGTTTCAAACTAGGGTTAGGGTTTCCAGCTAGGGTTTTCAGCTAGGGTTTCAAACTAGGGTTAGGGTTTCCAGCTAGGGTTTTCAGTTAGGGTTTCAAACTAGGGTTAGGGTTTTCAGTTAGGGTTTCAAACTAGGGTTAGGGTTTCCAGCTAGGGTTTCAAACTAGGGTTAGGGTTTCCAGCTAGGGTTTTCAGTTAGGGTTTCAAACTAGGGTTAGGGTTTCCAGCTAGGGTTTCAAACTATGGTTAGGGTTTCCAGCTAGGGTTTCAAACTAGGGTTAGGGGTTCCAGCTAGGGTTTCAAACTAGGGTTAGGGTTTCCAGCTATGGTTTCAAACTAGGGTTAGGGTTTTCAGTTAGGGTTTCAAACTAGGGTTGGGGTTTCCAGCTAGGGTTTCAAACTAGGGTTAGGGTTTTCAGTTAGGGTTTCAAACTAGGGTTAGGGTTTCCAGCCAGGGTTTTCAGTTAGGGTTTCAAACTAGGGTTAGGGTTTCCAGCTAGGGTTTCAAACTAGGGTTAGGGTTTCCAGCTAGGGTTTTCAGTTAGGGTTTCAAACTAGGGTTAGGGTTTCCAGCTAGGGTTTCAAACTAGGGTTAGGGTTTCCAGCTAGGGTTTTCAGTTAGGGTTTCAAACTAGGGTTAGGGTTTCCAGCTAGGGTTTCAAACTAGGGTTAGGGTTTCCAGCTAGGGTTTTCAGTTAGGGTTTCAAACTAGGGTTAGGGTTTCCAGCTAGGGTTTTCAGTTAGGGTTTCAAACTAGGGTTAGGGTTTCCAGCTAGGGTTTTCAGTTAGGGTTTCAAACTAGGGTTAGGGTTTCCAGCTAGGGTTTTCAGCTAGGGTTTCAAACTAGGGTTAGGGTTTCCAGCTAGGGTTTTCAGTTAGGGTTTCAAACTAGGGTTAGGGTTTTCAGTTAGGGTTTCAAACTAGGGTTAGGGTTTCCAGCTAGGGTTTCAAACTAGGGTTAGGGTTTCCAGCTAGGGTTTTCAGTTAGGGTTTCAAACTAGGGTTAGGGTTTCCAGCTAGGGTTTCAAACTATGGTTAGGGTTTCCAGCTAGGGTTTCAAACTAGGGTTAGGGGTTCCAGCTAGGGTTTCAAACTAGGGTTAGGGTTTCCAGCTATGGTTTCAAACTAGGGTTAGGGTTTTCAGTTAGGGTTTCAAACTAGGGTTGGGGTTTCCAGCTAGGGTTTCAAACTAGGGTTAGGGTTTTCAGTTAGGGTTTCAAACTAGGGTTAGGGTTTCCAGCCAGGGTTTTCAGTTAGGGTTTCAAACTAGGGTTAGGGTTTCCAGCTAGGGTTTTCAGTTAGGGTTTCAAACTAGGGTTAGGGTTTCCAGCTAGGGTTTTCAGTTAGGGTTTCAAACTAGGGTTAGGGTTTCCAGCTAGGGTTTCAAACTAGGGTTAGGGTTTCCAGCTAGGGTTTTCAGTTAGGGTTTCAAACTAGGGTTAGGGTTTCCAGCTAGGGTTTCAAACTAGGGTTAGGGTTTCCAGCTAGGGTTTTCAGTTAGGGTTTCAAACTAGGGTTAGGGTTTCCAGCTAGGGTTTCAAACTAGGGTTAGGGTTTTCAGTTAGGGTTTCAAACTAGGGTTAGGGTTTCCAGCTAGGGTTTTCAGTTAGGGTTTCAAACTAGGGTTAGGGTTTCCAGCTAGGGTTTTCAGTTAGGGTTTCAAACTAGGGTTAGGGTTTCCAGCTAGGGTTTTCAGTTAGGGTTTCAAACTAGGGTTAGGGTTTCCAGCTAAGGTTTTCAGTTAGGGTTTCAAACTAGGGTTAGGGTTTCCAGCTAGGGTTTCAAACTAGGGTTAGGGTTTCCAGCTAGGGTTTCAAACTAGGGTTAGGGTTTCCTGCTAGGGTTTCAAACTAGGGTTAGGGTTTCCAGCTAGGGTTTCAAACTAGGGTTAGGGTTTCCAGCTAGGGTTTCAAACTAGGGTTAGGGTTTCCAGCTAGGGTTTTCAGTTAGGGTTTTAAACTAGGGTTAGGGTTTCCAGCTAGGGTTTTCAGTTAGGGTTTCAAACTAGGGTTAGGGTTTCCAGCTAGGGTTTTCAGTTAGGGTTTCAAACTAGGGTTAGGGTTTCCAGCTAGGGTTTTCAGTTAGGGTTTCAAACTAGGGTTAGGGTTTCCAGCTAGGGTTTTCAGTTAGGGTTTCAAACTAGGGTTAGGGTTTCCAGCTAGGGTTTTCAGTTAGGGTTTCAAACTAGGGTTAGGGTTTCCAGCTAGGGTTTTCAGTTAGGGTTTCAAACTAGGGTTAGGGTTTCCAGCTAGGGTTTTCAGTTAGGGTTTCAAACTAGGGTTAGGGTTTCCAGCTAGGGTTTTCAGTTAGGGTTTCAAACTAGGGTTAGGGTTTCCAGCTAGGGTTTTCAGTTAGGGTTTCAAACTAGGGTTAGGGTTTCCAGCTAAGGTTTTCAGTTAGGGTTTCAAACTAGGGTTAGGGTTTCCAGCTAGGGTTTCAAACTAGGGTTAGGGTTTCCAGCTAGGGTTTCAAACTAGGGTTAGGGTTTCCAGCTAGGGTTTCAAACTAGGGTTAGGGTTTCCAGCTAGGGTTTCAAACTAGGGTTAGGGTTTCCAGCTAGGGTTTCAAACTAGGGTTAGGGTTTCCAGCTAGGGTTTTCAGTTAGGGTTTTAAACTAGGGTTAGGGTTTCCAGCTAGGGTTTTCAGTTAGGGTTTCAAACTAGGGTTAGGGTTTCCAGCTAGGGTTTTCAGTTAGGGTTTCAAACTAGGGTTAGGGTTTCCAGCTAGGGTTTTCAGTTAGGGTTTCAAACTAGGGTTAGGGTTTCCAGCTAGGGTTTTCAGTTAGGGTTTCAAACTAGGGTTAGGGTTTCCAGCTAGGGTTTTCAGTTAGGGTTTCAAACTAGGGTTAGGGTTTCCAGCTAGGGTTTTCAGTTAGGGTTTCAAACTAGGGTTAGGGTTTTCAGCTAGGGTTTCAAACTAGGGTTAGGGTTTCCAGCTAGGTTTTCAAATTAGGGTTAGGGTTTCCAGCTAGGGTTTTCAGTTAGGGTTTCAAACTAGGGTTAGGGTTTCCAGCTAGGGTTTTCAGTTAGGGTTTCAAACTAGGGTTAGGGTTTCCAGCTAGGGTTTTCAGTTAGGGTTTCAAACTAGGGTTAGGGTTTCCAGCTAGGGTTTTCAGTTAGGGTTTCAAACTAGGGTTAGGGTTTCCAGCTAGGGTTTCAAACTAGGGTTAGGGTTTCCAGCTAGGGTTTCAAACTAGGGTTAGGGTTTCCAGCTAGGGTTTCAAACTAGGGTTAGGGTTTCCAGCTAGGGTTTCAAACTAGGGTTAGGGTTTCCAGCTAGGGTTTCAAACTAGGGTTAGGGTTTCCAGCTAGGGTTTCAAACTAGGGTTAGGGTTTCCAGCTAGGGTTTCAAACTAGGGTTAGGGTTTCCAGCTAGGGTTTTCAGTTAGGGTTTCAAACTAGGGTTAGGGTTTCCAGCTAGGGTTTTCAGTTAGGGTTTCAAACTAGGGTTAGGGTTTCCAGCTAGGGTTTTCAGTTAGGGTTTCAAACTAGGGTTAGGGTTTCCAGCTAGGGTTTTCAGTTAGGGTTTCAAACTAGGGTTAGGGTTTCCAGCTAGGGTTTTCAGTTAGGGTTTCAAACTAGGGTTAGGGTTTCCAGCTAGGGTTTTCAGTTAGGGTTTCAAACTAGGGTTAGGGTTTCCAGCTAGGGTTTTCAGTTAGGGTTTCAAACTAGGGTTAGGGTTTTCAGCTAGGGTTTCAAACTAGGGTTAGGGTTTCCAGCTAGGGTTTCAAATTAGGGTTAGGGTTTCCAGCTAGGGTTTTCAGTTAGGGTTTCAAACTAGGGTTAGGGTTTCCAGCTAGGGTTTTCAGTTAGGGTTTCAAACTAGGGTTAGGGTTTCCAGCTAGGGTTTTCAGTTAGGGTTTCAAACTAGGGTTAGGGTTTTCAGCTAGGGTTTCAAACTAGGGTTAGGGTTTCCAGCTAGGGTTTCAAATTAGGGTTAGGGTTTCCAGCTAGGGTTTTCAGTTAGGGTTTCAAACTAGGGTTAGGGTTTCCAGCTAGGGTTTTCAGTTAGGGTTTCAAACTAGGGTTAGGGTTTCCAGCTAGGGTTTTCAGTTAGGGTTTCAAACTAGGGTTAGGGTTTTCAGCTAGGGTTTCAAACTAGGGTTAGGGTTTCCAGCTAGGGTTTCAAATTAGGGTTAGGGTTTCCAGCTAGGGTTTCAAACTAGGGTTAGGGTTTCCAGCTAGGGTTTTCAGTTAGGGTTTCAAACTAGGGTTAGGGTTTCCAGCTAGGGTTTTCAGTTAGGGTTTCAAACTAGGGTTAGGGTTTCCAGCTAGGGTTTTCACTTAGGGTTTCAAACTAGGGTTAGGGTTTCCAGCTAGGGTTTTCAGTTAGGGTTTCAAACTAGGGTTAGGGTTTCCAGCTAGGGTTTTCAGTTAGGGTTTCAAACTAGGGTTAGGGTTTCCAGCTAGGGTTTCAAACTAGGGTTAGGGTTTCCAGCTAGGGTTTCAAACTAGGGTTAGGGTTTCCAGCTAGGGTTTCAAACTAGGGTTAGGGTTTCCAGCTAGGGTTTTCAGTTAGGGTTTCAAACTAGGGTTAGGGTTTCCAGCTAGGGTTTCAAACTAGGGTTAGGGTTTCCAGCTAGGGTTTCAAACTAGGGTTAGGGTTTCCAGCTAGGGTTTCAAACTAGGGTTAGGGTTTCCAGTTAGGGTTTCAAACTAGGGTTAGGGTTTCCAGCTAGGGTTTCAAACTAGGGTTAGGGTTTCCAGCTAGGGTTTCAAACTAGGGTTAGGGTTTCCAGCTAGGGTTTTCAGTTAGGGTTTCAAACTAGGGTTAGGGTTTCCAGCTAGGGTTTTCAGTTAGGGTTTCAAACTAGGGTTAGGGTTTCCAGCTAGGGTTTTCAGTTAGGGTTTCAAACTAGGGTTAGTGTTTCCAGCTAGGGTTTCAAACTAGGGTTAGGGTTTCCAGCTAGGGTTTTCAGTTAGGGTTTCAAACTAGGGTTAGGGTTTCCAGCTAGGGTTTTCAGTTAGGGTTTCAAACTAGGGTTAGGGTTTCCAGCTAGGGTTTTCAGTTAGGGTTTCAAACTAGGGTTAGGGTTTCCAGCTAGGGTTTCAAACTAGGGTTAGGGTTTTCAGTTAGGGTTTCAAACTAGGGTTAGGGTTTCCAGCTAGGGTTTCAAACTAGGGTTAGGGTTTCCAGCTAGGGTTTTCAGTTAGGGTTTCAAACTAGGGTTAGGGTTTCCAGCTAGGGTTTTCAGTTAGGGTTTCAAACTAGGGTTAGTGTTTCCAGCTAGGGTTTCAAACTAGGGTTAGGGTTTCCAGCTAGGGTTTTCAGTTAGGGTTTCAAACTAGGGTTAGGGTTTCCAGCTAGGGTTTTCAGTTAGGGTTTCAAAATAGGGTTAGGGTTTCCAGCTAGGGTTTCAAACTAGGGTTAGGGTTTCCAGCTAGGGTTTTCAGTTAGGGTTTCAAACTAGGGTTAGGGTTTCCAGCTAGGGTTTCAAACTAGGGTTAGGGTTTTCAGTTAGGGTTTCAAACTAGGGTTAGGGTTTCCAGCTAGGGTTTTCAGTTAGGGTTTCAAACTAGGGTTAGGGTTTCCAGCTAGGGTTTTCAGTTAGGGTTTCAAACTAGGGTTAGGGTTTCCAGCTAGGGTTTTCAGTTAGGGTTTCAAACTAGGGTTAGGGTTTCCAGCTAGGGTTTCAAACTATGGTTAGGGTTTCCAGCTAGGGTTTCAAACTAGGGTTAGGGGTTCCAGCTAGGGTTTCAAACTAGGGTTAGGGTTTCCAGCTATGGTTTCAAACTAGGGTTAGGGTTTTCAGTTAGGGTTTCAAACTAGGGTTGGGGTTTCCAGCTAGGGTTTCAAACTAGGGTTAGGGTTTTCAGTTAGGGTTTTCAGTTAGGGTTTCAAACTAGGGTTAGGGTTTCCAGCTAGGGTTTCAAACTAGGGTTAGGGTTTCCAGCTAGGGTTTTCAGTTAGGGTTTCAAACTAGGGTTAGGGTTTCCAGCTAGGGTTTCAAACTAGGGTTAGGGTTTTCAGTTAGGGTTTCAAACTAGGGTTAGGGTTTCCAGCTAGGGTTTTCAGTTAGGGTTTCAAACCAGGGTTAGGGTTTCCAGCTAGGGTTTTCAGTTAGGGTTTCAAACTAGGGTTAGGGTTTCCAGCTAGGGTTTTCAGTTAGGGTTTCAAACTAGGGTTAGGGTTTCCAGCTAAGGTTTTCAGTTAGGGTTTCAAACTAGGGTTAGGGTTTCCAGCTAGGGTTTCAAACTAGGGTTAGGGTTTCCAGCTAGGGTTTCAAACTAGGGTTAGGGTTTCCAGCTAGGGTTTCAAACTAGGGTTAGGGTTTCCAGCTAGGGTTTCAAACTAGGGTTAGGGTTTCCAGCTAGGGTTTCAAACTAGGGTTAGGGTTTCCAGCTAGGGTTTCAAACTAGGGTTAGGGTTTCCAGCTAGGGTTTCAAACTAGGGTTAGGGTTTCCAGCTAGGGTTTTCAGTTAGGGTTTTAAACTAGGGTTAGGGTTTCCAGCTAGGGTTTTCAGTTAGGGTTTCAAACTAGGGTTAGGGTTTCCAGCTAGGGTTTTCAGTTAGGGTTTCAAACTAGGGTTAGGGTTTCCAGCTAGGGTTTTCAGTTAGGGTTTCAAACTAGGGTTAGGGTTTCCAGCTAGGGTTTTCAGTTAGGGTTTCAAACTAGGGTTAGGGTTTCCAGCTAGGGTTTTCAGTTAGGGTTTCAAACTAGGGTTAGGGTTTCCAGCTAGGGTTTTCAGTTAGGGTTTCAAACTAGGGTTAGGGTTTTCAGCTAGAGTTTCAAACTAGGGTTAGGGTTTCCAGCTAGGGTTTCAAATTAGGGTTAGGGTTTCCAGCTAGGGTTTTCAGTTAGGGTTTCAAACTAGGGTTAGGGTTTCCAGCTAGGGTTTTCAGTTAGGGTTTCAAACTAGGGTTAGGGTTTCCAGCTAGGGTTTTCAGTTAGGGTTTCAAACTAGGGTTAGGGTTTTCAGCTAGGGTTTCAAACTAGGGTTAGGGTTTCCAGCTAGGGTTTCAAATTAGGGTTAGGGTTTCCAGCTAGGGTTTTCAGTTAGGGTTTCAAACTAGGGTTAGGGTTTCCAGCTAGGGTTTTCAGTTAGGGTTTCAAACTAGGGTTAGGGTTTCCAGCTAGGGTTTTCAGTTAGGGTTTCAAACTAGGGTTAGGGTTTTCAGCTAGGGTTTCAAACTAGGGTTAGGGTTTCCAGCTAGTGTTTTAAATTAGGGTTAGGGTTTCCAGCTAGGGTTTCAAACTAGGGTTAGGGTTTCCAGCTAGGGTTTTCAGTTAGGGTTTCAAACTAGGGTTAGGGTTTCCAGCTAGGGTTTTCACTTAGGGTTTCAAACTAGGGTTAGGGTTTCCAGCTAGGGTTTTCAGTTAGGGTTTCAAACTAGGGTTAGGGTTTCCAGCTAGGGTTTCAAACTAGGGTTAGGGTTTCCAGCTAGGGTTTCAAACTAGGGTTAGGGTTTTCAGTTAGGGTTTCAAACTAGGGTTAGGGTTTCCAGCTAGGGTTTCAAACTAGGGTTAGGGTTTCCAGCTAGGGTTTTCAGTTAGGGTTTCAAACTAGGGTTAGGGTTTCCAGCTAGGGTTTTCAGTTAGGGTTTCAAACTAGGGTTAGGGTTTCCAGCTAGGGTTTTCAGTTAGGGTTTCAAACTAGGGTTAGGGTTTCCAGCTAGGGTTTTCAGTTAGGGTTTCAAACTAGGGTTCGGGTTTCCAGCTAGGGTTTTCAGTTAGGGTTTCAAACTAGGGTTAGGGTTTCCAGCTAGGGTTTCAAACTAGGGTTAGGGTTTTCAGTTAGGGTTTCAAACTAGGGTTAGGGTTTCCAGCTAGGGTTTTCAGTTAGGGTTTCAAACTAGGGTTAGGGTTTCCAGCTAGGGTTTTCAGTTAGGGTTTCAAAATAGGGTTAGGGTTTCCAGCTAGGGTTTCAAACTAGGGTTAGGGTTTTCAGTTAGGGTTTCAAACTAGGGTTAGGGTTTCCAGCTAGGGTTTTCAGTTAGGGTTTCAAACTAGGGTTAGGGTTTCCAGCTAGGGTTTCAAACTAGGGTTAGGGTTTTCAGTTAGGGTTTCAAACTAGGGTTAGGGTTTCCAGCTAGGGTTTTCAGTTAGGGTTTCAAACTAGGGTTAGGGTTTCCAGCTAGGGTTTTCAGTTAGGGTTTCAAAATAGGGTTAGGGTTTCCAGCTAGGGTTTCAAACTAGGGTTAGGGTTTCCAGCTAGGGTTTTCAGTTAGGGTTTCAAACTAGGGTTAGGGTTTCCAGCTAGGGTTTCAAACTAGGGTTAGGGTTTCCAGCTAGGGTTTCAAACTAGGGTTAGGGTTTTAAGTTAGGGTTTCAAACTAGGGTTAGGGTTTCCAGCTAGGGTTTTCAGCTAGGGTTTCAAACTAGGGTTAGGGTTTCCAGCTAGGGTTTTCAGTTAGGGTTTCAAACTAGGGTTAGGGTTTTCAGTTAGGGTTTCAAACTAGGGTTAGGGTTTCCAGCTAGGGTTTCAAACTAGGGTTAGGGTTTCCAGCTAGGGTTTTCAGTTAGGGTTTCAAACTAGGGTTAGGGTTTCCAGCTAGGGTTTCAAACTATGGTTAGGGTTTCCAGCTAGGGTTTCAAACTAGGGTTAGGGGTTCCAGCTAGGGTTTCAAACTAGGGTTAGGGTTTCCAGCTATGGTTTCAAACTAGGGTTAGGGTTTTCAGTTAGGGTTTCAAACTAGGGTTGGGGTTTCCAGCTAGGGTTTCAAACTAGGGTTAGGGTTTTCAGTTAGGGTTTCAAACTAGGGTTAGGGTTTCCAGCTAGGGTTTTCAGTTAGGGTTTCAAACTAGGGTTAGGGTTTTCAGCTAGGGTTTCAAACTAGGGTTAGGGTTTCCAGCTAGGGTTTCAAATTAGGGTTAGGGTTTCCAGCTAGGGTTTTCAGTTAGGGTTTCAAACTAGGGTTAGGGTTTCCAGCTAGGGTTTTCAGTTAGGGTTTCAAACTAGGGTTAGGGTTTCCAGCTAGGGTTTTCAGTTAGGGTTTCAAACTAGGGTTAGGGTTTCCAGCTAGGGTTTTCAGTTAGGGTTTCAAACTAGGGTTAGGGTTTCCAGCTAGGGTTTTCAGTTAGGGTTTCAAACTAGGGTTAGGGTTTCCAGCTAGGGTTTTCAGTTAGGGTTTCAAACTAGGGTTAGGGTTTCCAGCTAGGGTTTCAAACTAGGGTTAGGGTTTCCAGCTAGGGTTTCAAACTAGGGTTAGGGTTTCCAGCTAGGGTTTCAAACTAGGGTTAGGGTTTCCAGCTAGGGTTTTCAGTTAGGGTTTCAAACTAGGGTTAGGGTTTCCAGCTAGGGTTTCAAACTAGGGTTAGGGTTTCCAGCTAGGGTTTCAAACTAGGGTTAGGGTTTCCAGCTAGGGTTTCAAACTAGGGTTAGGGTTTCCAGCTAGGGTTTCAAACTAGGGTTAGGGTTTCCAGCTAGGGTTTCAAACTAGGGTTAGGGTTTCCAGCTAGGGTTTTCAGTTAGGGTTTCAAACTAGGGTTAGGGTTTCCAGCTAGGGTTTTCAGTTAGGGTTTCAAACTAGGGTTAGGTTTTCCAGCTAGGGTTTTCAGTTAGGGTTTCAAACTAGGGTTAGGGTTTCCAGCTAGGGTTTTCAGTTAGGGTTTCAAACTAGGGTTAGGGTTTCCAGCTAGGGTTTTCAGTTAGGGTTTCAAACTAGGGTTAGGGTTTCCAGCTAGGGTTTTCAGTTAGGGTTTCAAACTAGGGTTAGGGTTTCCAGCTAGGGTTTTCAGTTAGGGTTTCAAACTAGGGTTAGGGTTTTCAGCTAGGGTTTCAAACTAGGGTTAGGGTTTCCAGCTAGGGTTTCAAATTAGGGTTAGGGTTTCCAGCTAGGGTTTTCAGTTAGGGTTTCAAACTAGGGTTAGGGTTTCCAGCTAGGGTTTTCAGTTAGGGTTTCAAACTAGGGTTAGGGTTTCCAGCTAGGGTTTTCAGTTAGGGTTTCAAACTAGGGTTAGGGTTTCCAGCTAGGGTTTTCAGTTAGGTTTTAAAACTAGGGTTAGGGTTTCCAGCTAGGGTTTCAAACTAGGGTTAGGGTTTCCAGCTAGGGTTTCAAACTAGGGTTAGGGTTTCCAGCTAGGGTTTCAAACTAGGGTTAGGGTTTCCAGCTAGGGTTTTCAGTTAGGGTTTCAAACTAGGGTTAGGGTTTCCAGCTAGGGTTTTCAGTTAGGGTTTCAAACTAGGGTTAGGGTTTCCAGCTAGGGTTTTCAGTTAGGGTTTCAAACTAGGGTTAGGGTTTCCAGCTAGGGTTTTCAGTTAGGGTTTCAAACTAGGGTTAGGGTTTCCAGCTAGGGTTTCAAACTAGGGTTAGGGTTTTCAGTTAGGGTTTCAAACTAGGGTTAGGGTTTCCAGCTAGGGTTTCAAACTAGGGTTAGGGTTTCCAGCTAGGGTTTTCAGTTAGGGTTTCAAACTAGGGTTAGGGTTTCCAGCTAGGGTTTTCAGTTAGGGTTTCAAACTAGGGTTAGTGTTTCCAGCTAGGGTTTCAAACTAGGGTTAGGGTTTCCAGCTAGGGTTTTCAGTTAGGGTTTCAAACTAGGGTTAGGGTTTCCAGCTAGGGTTTTCAGTTAGGGTTTCAAACTAGGGTTAGGGTTTCCAGCTAGGGTTTCAAACTAGGGTTAGGGTTTCCAGCTAGGGTTTTCAGTTAGGGTTTCAAACTAGGGTTAGGGTTTCCAGCTAGGGTTTCAAACTAGGGTTAGGGTTTTCAGTTAGGGTTTCAAACTAGGGTTAGGGTTTCCAGCTAGGGTTTTCAGTTAGGGTTTCAAACTAGGGTTAGGGTTTCCAGCTAGGGTTTTCAGTTAGGGTTTCAAACTAGGGTTAGGGTTTCCAGCTAGGGTTTTCAGTTAGGGTTTCAAACTAGGGTTAGGGTTTCCAGCTAGGGTTTTCAGTTAGGGTTTCAAACTAGGGTTAGGGTTTCCAGCTAGGGTTTTCAGTTAGGGTTTCAAACTAGGGTTAGGGTTTCCAGCTAGGGTTTTCAGTTAGGGTTTCAAACTAGGGTTAGGGTTTCCAGCTAGGGTTTCAAACTAGGGTTAGGGTTTTCAGTTAGGGTTTCAAACTAGGGTTAGGGTTTCCAGCTAGGGTTTAAAACTAGGGTTAGGGTTTCCAGCTAGGGTTTTCAGTTAGGGTTTCAAACTAGGGTTAGGGTTTCCAGCTAGGGTTTTCAGTTAGGGTTTCAAACTAGGGTTAGTGTTTCCAGCTAGGGTTTCAAACTAGGGTTAGGGTTTCCAGCTAGGGTTTTCAGTTAGGGTTTCAAACTAGGGTTAGGGTTTCCAGCTAGGGTTTTCAGTTAGGGTTTCAAACTAGGGTTAGGGTTTCCAGCTAGGGTTTCAAACTAGGGTTAGGGTTTCCAGCTAGGGTTTTCAGTTAGGGTTTCAAACTAGGGTTAGGGTTTCCAGCTAGGGTTTCAAACTAGGGTTAGGGTTTTCAGTTAGGGTTTCAAACTAGGGTTAGGGTTTCCAGCTAGGGTTTTCAGTTAGGGTTTCAAACTAGGGTTAGGGTTTCCAGCTAGGGTTTTCAGTTAGGGTTTCAAACTAGGGTTAGGGTTTCCAGCTAGGGTTTTCAGTTAGGGTTTCAAACTAGGGTTAGGGTTTCCAGCTAGGGTTTTCAGTTAGGGTTTCAAACTAGGGTTAGGGTTTCCAGCTAGGGTTTTCAGTTAGGGTTTCAAACTAGGGTTAGGGTTTCCAGCTAGGGTTTCAAACTAGGGTTAGGGTTTCCAGCTAGGGTTTTCAGTTAGGGTTTCAAACTAGGGTTAGTGTTTCCAGCTAGGGTTTCAAACTAGGGTTAGGGTTTCCAGCTAGGGTTTTCAGTTAGGGTTTCAAACTAGGGTTAGGGTTTCCAGCTAGGGTTTCCAGCTAGGGTTTCAAACTAGGGTTAGGGTTTCCAGCTAGGGTTTTCAGTTAGGGTTTCAAACTAGGGTTAGGGTTTTCAGCTAGGGTTTCAAACTAGGGTTAGGGTTTCCAGCTAGGGTTTCAAATTAGGGTTAGGGTTTCCAGCTAGGGTTTTCAGTTAGGGTTTCAAACTAGGGTTAGGGTTTCCAGCTAGGGTTTTCAGTTAGGGTTTCAAACTAGGGTTAGGGTTTCCAGCTAGGGTTTTCAGTTAGGGTTTCAAACTAGGGTTAGGGTTTCCAGCTAGGGTTTTCAGTTAGGGTTTCAAACTAGGGTTAGGGTTTCCAGCTAGGGTTTCAAACTAGGGTTAGGGTTTCCAGCTAGGGTTTTCAGTTAGGGTTTCAAACTAGGGTTAGTGTTTCCAGCTAGGGTTTCAAACTAGGGTTAGGGTTTCCAGCTAGGGTTTTCAGTTAGGGTTTCAAACTAGGGTTAGGGTTTCCAGCTAGGGTTTCAAACTAGGGTTAGGGTTTTCAGTTAGGGTTTCAAACTAGGGTTAGGGTTTCCAGCTAGGGTTTTCAGTTAGGGTTTCAAACTAGGGTTAGGGTTTCCAGCTAGGGTTTTCAGTTAGGGTTTCAAACTAGGGTTAGGGTTTCCAGCTAGGGTTTTCAGTTAGGGTTTCAAACTAGGGTTAGGGTTTCCAGCTAGGGTTTTCAGTTAGGGTTTCAAACTAGGGTTAGGGTTTCCAGCTAGGGTTTTCAGTTAGGGTTTCAAACTAGGGTTAGGGTTTCCAGCTAGGGTTTTCAGTTAGGGTTTCAAACTAGGGTTAGGGTTTCCAGCTAGGGTTTCAAACTAGGGTTAGGGTTTCCAGCTAGGGTTTTCAGTTAGGGTTTCAAACTAGGGTTAGTGTTTCCAGCTAGGGTTTCAAACTAGGGTTAGGGTTTCCAGCTAGGGTTTTCAGTTAGGGTTTCAAACTAGGGTTAGGGTTTCCAGCTAGGGTTTCAAACTAGGGTTAGGGTTTTCAGTTAGGGTTTCAAACTAGGGTTAGGGTTTCCAGCTAGGGTTTTCAGTTAGGGTTTCAAACTAGGGTTAGGGTTTCCAGCTAGGGTTTTCAGTTAGGGTTTCAAACTAGGGTTAGGGTTTCCAGCTAGGGTTTCAAACTAGGGTTAGGGTTTTCAGTTAGGGTTTCAAACTAGGGTTAGGGTTTCCAGCTAGGGTTTCAAACTAGGGTTAGGGTTTCCAGCTAGGGTTTTCAGTTAGGGTTTCAAACTAGGGTTAGGGTTTTCAGCTAGGGTTTCAAACTAGGGTTAGGGTTTCCAGCTAGGGTTTCAAATTAGGGTTAGGGTTTCCAGCTAGGGTTTTCAGTTAGGGTTTCAAACTAGGGTTAGGGTTTCCAGCTAGGGTTTTCAGTTAGGGTTTCAAACTAGGGTTAGGGTTTCCAGCTAGGGTTTTCAGTTAGGGTTTCAAACTAGGGTTAGGGTTTCCAGCTAGGGTTTTCAGTTAGGGTTTCAAACTAGGGTTAGGGTTTCCAGCTAGGGTTTCAAACTAGGGTTAGGGTTTCCAGCTAGGGTTTTCAGTTAGGGTTTCAAACTAGGGTTAGTGTTTCCAGCTAGGGTTTTCAAACTAGGGTTAGGGTTTCCAGCTAGGGTTTTCAGTTAGGGTTTCAAACTAGGGTTAGGGTTTCCAGCTAGGGTTTCAAACTAGGGTTAGGGTTTTCAGTTAGGGTTTCAAACTAGGGTTAGGGTTTCCAGCTAGGGTTTTCAGTTAGGGTTTCAAACTAGGGTTAGGGTTTCCAGCTAGGGTTTTCAGTTAGGGTTTCAAACTAGGGTTAGGGTTTCCAGCTAGGGTTTCAAACTAGGGTTAGGGTTTCCAGCTAGGGTTTTCAGTTAGGGTTTCAAACTAGGGTTAGGGTTTCCAGCTAGGGTTTCAAACTAGGGTTAGGGTTTCCAGCTAGGGTTTTCAGTTAGGGTTTCAAACTAGGGTTAGGGTTTCCAGCTAGGGTTTTCAGTTAGGGTTTCAAACTAGGGTTAGTGTTTCCAGCTAGGGTTTCAAACTAGGGTTAGGGTTTTCAGTTAGGGTTTCAAACTAGGGTTAGGGTTTCCAGCTAGGGTTTCAAACTAGGGTTAGGGTTTCCAGCTAGGGTTTTCAGTTAGGGTTTCAAACTAGGGTTAGGGTTCCCAGCTAGGGTTTTCAGTTAGGGTTTCAAACTAGGGTTAGTGTTTCCAGCTAGGGTTTCAAACTAGGGTTAGGGTTTCCAGCTAGGGTTTTCAGTTAGGGTTTCAAACTAGGGTTAGGGTTTCCAGCTAGGGTTTCAAACTAGGGTTAGGGTTTTCAGTTAGGGTTTCAAACTAGGGTTAGGGTTTCCAGCTAGGGTTTTCAGTTAGGGTTTCAAACTAGGGTTAGGGTTTCCAGCTAGGGTTTTCAGTTAGGGTTTCAAACTAGGGTTAGGGTTTCCAGCTAGGGTTTCAAACTAGGGTTAGGGTTTCCAGCTAGGGTTTTCAGTTAGGGTTTCAAACTAGGGTTAGGGTTTCCAGCTAGGGTTTCAAACTAGGGTTAGGGTTTCCAGCTAGGGTTTTCAGTTAGGGTTTCAAACTAGGGTTAGGGTTTCCAGCTAGGGTTTCAAACTAGGGTTAGGGTTTTCAGTTAGGGTTTCAAACTAGGGTTAGGGTTTCCAGCTAGGGTTTTCAGTTAGGGTTTCAAACTAGGGTTAGGGTTTCCAGCTAGGGTTTTCAGTTAGGGTTTCAAACTAGGGTTAGGGTTTCCAGCTAGGGTTTTCAGTTAGGGTTTCAAACTAGGGTTAGGGTTTCCAGCTAGGGTTTTCAGTTAGGGTTTCAAACTAGGGTTAGGGTTTCCAGCTAGGGTTTCAAACTAGGGTTAGGGTTTTCAGTTAGGGTTTCAAACTAGGGTTAGGGTTTCCAGCCTAGGGTTTTCAGTTAGGGTTTCAAACTAGGGTTAGGGTTTCCAGCTAGGGTTTCAAACTAGGGTTAGGGTTTCCAGCTAGGGTTTTCAGTTAGGGTTTCAAACTAGGGTTAGGGTTTCCAGCTAGGGTTTCAAACTAGGGTTAGGGTTTCCAGCTAGGGTTTTCAGTTAGGGTTTCAAACTAGGGTTAGGGTTTCCAGCTAGGGTTTTCAGCTTAGGGTTTCAAACTAGGGTTAGGGTTTCCAGCTAGGGTTTTCAGTTAGGGTTTCAAACTAGGGTTAGGGTTTCCAGCTAGGGTTTCAAACTAGGGTTAGGGTTTCCAGCTAGGGTTTCAAACTAGGGTTAGGGTTTTCAGTTAGGGTTTCAAACTAGGGTTAGGGTTTCCAGCTAGGGTTTTCAGTTAGGGTTTCAAACTAGGGTTAGGGTTTCCAGCTAGGGTTTCAAACTAGGGTTAGGGTTTCCAGCTAGGGTTTTCAGTTAGGGTTTCAAACTAGGGTTAGGGTTTCCAGCTAGGGTTTCAAACTAGGGTTAGGGTTTCCAGCTAGGGTTTTCAGTTAGGGTTTCAAACTAGGGTTAGGGTTTCCAGCTAGGGTTTCAAACTAGGGTTAGGGTTTCAGTTAGGGTTTCAAACTAGGGTTAGGGTTTCCAGCTAGGGTTTTCAGTTAGGGTTTCAAACTAGGGTTAGGGTTTCCAGCTAGGGTTTTCAGTTAGGGTTTCAAACTAGGGTTAGGGTTTCCAGCTAGGGTTTTCAGTTAGGGTTTCAAACTAGGGTTAGGGTTTCCAGCTAGGGTTTTCAGTTAGGGTTTCAAACTAGGGTTAGGGTTTCCAGCTAGGGTTTCAAACTAGGGTTAGGGTTTCCAGCTAGGGTTTCAAACTAGGGTTAGGGTTTCCAGCTAGGGTTTCAAACTAGGGTTAGGGTTTCCAGCTAGGGTTTTCAGTTAGGGTTTCAAACTAGGGTTAGGGTTTCCAGCTAGGGTTTCAAACTAGGGTTAGGGTTTTCAGTTAGGGTTTCAAACTAGGGTTAGGGTTTCCAGCTAGGGTTTTCAGTTAGGGTTTCAAACTAGGGTTAGGGTTTCCAGCTAGGGTTTTCAGTTAGGGTTTCAAACTAGGGTTAGGGTTTCCAGCTAGGGTTTCAAACTAGGGTTAGGGTTTCCAGCTAGGGTTTTCAGTTAGGGTTTCAAACTAGGGTTAGGGTTTCCAGCTAGGGTTTCAAACTAGGGTTAGGGTTTCCAGCTAGGGTTTTCAGTTAGGGTTTCAAACTAGGGTTAGGGTTTCCAGCTAGGGTTTTCAGTTAGGGTTTCAAACTAGGGTTAGTGTTTCCAGCTAGGGTTTCAAACTAGGGTTAGGGTTTTCAGTTAGGGTTTCAAACTAGGGTTAGGGTTTCCAGCAAGGGTTTCAAACTAGGGTTAGGGTTTCCAGCTAGGGTTTTCAGTTAGGGTTTCAAACTAGGGTTAGGGTTTCCAGCTAGGGTTTTCAGTTAGGGTTTCAAACTAGGGTTAGTGTTTCCAGCTAGGGTTTCAAACTAGGGTTAGGGTTTCCAGCTAGGGTTTTCAGTTAGGGTTTCAAACTAGGGTTAGGGTTTCCAGCTAGGGTTTCAAACTAGGGTTAGGGTTTTCAGTTAGGGTTTCAAACTAGGGTTAGGGTTTCCAGCTAGGGTTTTCAGTTAGGGTTTCAAACTAGGGTTAGGGTTTCCAGCTAGGGTTTTCAGTTAGGGTTTCAAACTAGGGTTAGGGTTTCCAGCTAGGGTTTCAAACTAGGGTTAGGGTTTCCAGCTAGGGTTTTCAGTTAGGGTTTCAAACTAGGGTTAGGGTTTCCAGCTAGGGTTTCAAACTAGGGTTAGGGTTTCCAGCTAGGGTTTTCAGTTAGGGTTTCAAACTAGGGTTAGGGTTTCCAGCTAGGGTTTCAAACTAGGGTTAGGGTTTTCAGTTAGGGTTTCAAACTAGGGTTAGGGTTTCCAGCTAGGGTTTTCAGTTAGGGTTTCAAACTAGGGTTAGGGTTTCCAGCTAGGGTTTTCAGTTAGGGTTTCAAACTAGGGTTAGGGTTTCCAGCTAGGGTTTTCAGTTAGGGTTTCAAACTAGGGTTAGGGTTTCCAGCTAGGGTTTTCAGTTAGGGTTTCAAACTAGGGTTAGGGTTTCCAGCTAGGGTTTCAAACTAGGGTTAGGGTTTTCAGTTAGGGTTTCAAACTAGGGTTAGGGTTTCCAGCAGGGTTTTCAGTTAGGGTTTCAAACTAGGGTTAGGGTTTCCAGCTAGGGTTTCAAACTAGGGTTAGGGTTTCCAGCTAGGGTTTTCAGTTAGGGTTTCAAACTAGGGTTAGGGTTTCCAGCTAGGGTTTCAAACTAGGGTTAGGGTTTCCAGCTAGGGTTTTCAGTTAGGGTTTCAAACTAGGGTTAGGGTTTCCAGCTAGGGTTTTCAGTTAGGGTTTCAAACTAGGGTTAGGGTTTCCAGCTAGGGTTTTCAGTTAGGGTTTCAAACTAGGGTTAGGGTTTCCAGCTAGGGTTTCAAACTAGGGTTAGGGTTTCCAGCTAGGGTTTCAAACTAGGGTTAGGGTTTTCAGTTAGGGTTTCAAACTAGGGTTAGGGTTTCCAGCTAGGGTTTTCAGTTAGGGTTTCAAACTAGGGTTAGGGTTTCCAGCTAGGGTTTCAAACTAGGGTTAGGGTTTTCAGTTAGGGTTTCAAACTAGGGTTAGGGTTTCCAGCTAGGGTTTTCAGTTAGGGTTTCAAACTAGGGTTAGGGTTTCCAGCTAGGGTTTTCAGTTAGGGTTTCAAACTAGGGTTAGGGTTTTCAGCTAGGGTTTCAAACTAGGGTTAGGGTTTCCAGCTAGGGTTTCAAATTAGGGTTAGGGTTTCCAGCTAGGGTTTTCAGTTAGGGTTTCAAACTAGGGGTTAGGGTTTCCAGCTAGGGTTTTCAGTTAGGGTTTCAAACTAGGGTTAGGGTTTCCAGCTAGGGTTTTCAGTTAGGGTTTCAAACTAGGGTTAGGGTTTCCAGCTAGGGTTTTCAGTTAGGGTTTCAAA
Source organism: Filicampus tigris (assembly GCF_054856515.1). Classification (NCBI taxonomy): domain Eukaryota; kingdom Metazoa; phylum Chordata; class Actinopteri; order Syngnathiformes; family Syngnathidae; genus Filicampus; species Filicampus tigris. The sequence continues at coordinate 18,128,352 of NC_141225.1, read as the reverse complement.
CTAGGGTTAGGGTTTCCAGCTAGGGTTTCAAACTAGGGTTAGGGTTTCCAGCTAGGGTTTCAAACTAGGGTTAGGGTTTCCAGCTAGGGTTTTCAGTTAGGGTTTCAAACTAGGGTTAGGGTTTCCAGCTAGGGTTTTCAGTTAGGGTTTCAAACTAGGGTTAGGGTTTTCAGCTAGGGTTTCAAACTAGGGTTAGGGTTTCCAGCTAGGGTTTCAAATTAGGGTTAGGGTTTCCAGCTAGGGTTTTCAGTTAGGGTTTCAAACTAGGGTTAGGGTTTCCAGCTAGGGTTTTCAGTTAGGGTTTCAAACTAGGGTTAGGGTTTCCAGCTAGGGTTTTCAGTTAGGGTTTCAAACTAGGGTTAGGGTTTCCAGCTAGGGTTTTCAGTTAGGGTTTCAAACTAGGGTTAGGGTTTCCAGCTAGGGTTTCAAACTAGGGTTAGTGTTTCCAGCTAGGGTTTCAAACTAGGGTTAGGGTTTCCAGCTAGGGTTTTCAGTTAGGGTTTCAAACTAGGGTTAGGGTTTCCAGCTAGGGTTTCAAACTAGGGTTAGGGTTTTCAGTTAGGGTTTCAAACTAGGGTTAGGGTTTCCAGCTAGGGTTTTCAGTTAGGGTTTCAAACTAGGGTTAGGGTTTCCAGCTAGGGTTTTCAGTTAGGGTTTCAAACTAGGGTTAGGGTTTCCAGCTAGGGTTTCAAACTAGGGTTAGGGTTTCCAGCTATGGTTTTCAGTTAGGGTTTCAAACTAGGGTTAGGGTTTCCAGCTAGGGTTTCAAACTAGGGTTAGGGTTTCCAGCTAGGGTTTTCAGTTAGGGTTTCAAACTAGGGTTAGGGTTTCCAGCTAGGGTTTCAAACTAGGGTTAGGGTTTTCAGTTAGGGTTTCAAACTAGGGTTAGGGTTTCCAGCTAGGGTTTTCAGTTAGGGTTTCAAACTAGGGTTAGGGTTTCCAGCTAGGGTTTTCAGTTAGGGTTTCAATCTAGGGTTAGGGTTTCCAGCTAGGGTTTTCAGTTAGGGTTTCAAACTAGGGTTAGGGTTTCCAGCTAGGGTTTTCAGTTAGGGTTTCAAACTAGGGTTAGGGTTTCCAGCTAGGGTTTCAAACTAGGGTTAGGGTTTTCAGTTAGGGTTTCAAACTAGGGTTAGGGTTTCCAGCCAGGGTTTTCAGTTAGGGTTTCAAACTAGGGTTAGGGTTTCCAGCTAGGGTTTCAAACTAGGGTTAGGGTTTCCAGCTAGGGTTTTCAGTTAGGGTTTCAAACTAGGGTTAGGGTTTCCAGATAGGGTTTCAAACTAGGGTTAGGGTTTCCAGCTAGGGTTTTCAGTTAGGGTTTCAAACTAGGGTTAGGGTTTCCAGCTAGGGTTTTCACTTAGGGTTTCAAACTAGGGTTAGGGTTTCCAGCTAGGGTTTTCAGTTAGGGTTTCAAACTAGGGTTAGGGTTTCCAGCTAGGGTTTTCAGTTAGGGTTTCAAACTAGGGTTAGGGTTTCCAGCTAGGGTTTCAAACTAGGGTTAGGGTTTCCAGCTAGGGTTTTCAGTTAGGGTTTCAAACTAGGGTTAGTGTTTCCAGCTAGGGTTTCAAACTAGGGTTAGGGTTTCCAGCTAGGGTTTTCAGTTAGGGTTTCAAACTAGGGTTAGGGTTTCCAGCTAGGGATTCAAACTAGGGTTAGGGTTTTCAGTTAGGGTTTCAAACTAGGGTTAGGGTTTCCAGCTAGGGTTTTCAGTTAGGGTTTCAAACTAGGGTTAGGGTTTCCAGCTAGGGTTTCAAACTAGGGTTAGGGTTTCCAGCTAGGGTTTTCAGTTAGGGTTTCAAACTAGGGTTAGGGTTTCCAGCTAGGGTTTTCACTTAGGGTTTCAAACTAGGGTTAGGGTTTCCAGCTAGGGTTTTCAGTTAGGGTTTCAAACTAGGGTTAGGGTTTCCAGCTAGGGTTTCAAACTAGGGTTAGGGTTTCCAGCTAGGGTTTCAAACTAGGGTTAGGGTTTTCAGTTAGGGTTTCAAACTAGGGTTAGGGTTTCCAGCTAGGGTTTTCAGTTAGGGTTTCAAACTAGGGTTAGGGTTTCCAGCTAGGGTTTTCAGTTAGGGTTTCAAACTAGGGTTAGGGTTTCCAGCTAGGGTTTTCAGTTAGGGTTTCAAACTAGGGTTAGGGTTTCCAGCTAGGGTTTCAAACTAGGGTTAGGGTTTCCAGCTAGGGTTTCAAACTAGGGTTAGGGTTTCCAGCTAGGGTTTCAAACTAGGGTTAGGGTTTCCAGCTAGGGTTTCAAACTAGGGTTAGGGTTTCCAGCTAGGGTTTTCAGTTAGGGTTTCAAACTAGGGTTAGGGTTTCCAGCTAGGGTTTTCAGTTAGGGTTTCAAACTAGGGTTAGGGTTTCCAGCTAGGGTTTTCAGTTAGGGTTTCAAACTAGGGTTAGGGTTTCCAGCTAGGGTTTTCAGTTAGGGTTTCAAACTAGGGTTAGGGTTTCCAGCTAGGGTTTTCAGTTAGGGTTTCAAACTAGGGTTAGGGTTTTCAGCTAGGGTTTCAAACTAGGGTTAGGGTTTCCAGCTAGGGTTTCAAATTAGGGTTAGGGTTTCCAGCTAGGGTTTTCAGTTAGGGTTTCAAACTAGGGTTAGGGTTTCCAGCTAGGGTTTTCAGTTAGGGTTTCAAACTAGGGTTAGGGTTTCCAGCTAGGGTTTTCAGTTAGGGTTTCAAACTAGGGTTAGGGTTTCCAGCTAGGGTTTTCAGTTAGGGTTTCAAACTAGGGTTAGGGTTTCCAGCTAGGGTTTCAAACTAGGGTTAGGGTTTCCAGCTAGGGTTTCAAACTAGGGTTAGGGTTTCCAGCTAGGGTTTCAAACTAGGGTTAGGGTTTCCAGCTAGGGTTTTCAGTTAGGGTTTCAAACTAGGGTTAGGGTTTCCAGCTAGGGTTTTCAGTTAGGGTTTCAAACTAGGGTTAGGGTTTCCAGCTAGGGTTTTCAGTTAGGGTTTCAAACTAGGGTTAGGGTTTCCAGCTAGGGTTTTCAGTTAGGGTTTCAAACTAGGGTTAGGGTTTCCAGCTAGGGTTTCAAACTAGGGTTAGGGTTTTCAGTTAGGGTTTCAAACTAGGGTTAGGGTTTCCAGCTAGGGTTTCAAACTAGGGTTAGGGTTTCCAGCTAGGGTTTTCAGTTAGGGTTTCAAACTAGGGTTAGGGTTTCCAGCTAGGGTTTTCAGTTAGGGTTTCAAACTAGGGTTAGTGTTTCCAGCTAGGGTTTCAAACTAGGGTTAGGTTTTCCAGCTAGGGTTTTCAGTTAGGGTTTCAAACTAGGGTTAGGGTTTCCAGCTAGGGTTTCAAACTAGGGTTAGGGTTTCCAGCTAGGGTTTCAAACTAGGGTTAGGGTTTCCAGCTAGGGTTTCAAACTAGGGTTAGGGTTTCCAGCTAGGGTTTCAAACTAGGGTTAGGGTTTCCAGCTAGGGTTTCAAACTAGGGTTAGGGTTTCCAGCTAGGGTTTTAAACTAGGGTTAGGGTTTCCAGCTAGGGTTTTCAGTTAGGGTTTCAAACTAGGGTTAGGGTTTCCAGCTAGGGTTTTCAGTTAGGGTTTCAAACTAGGGTTAGGGTTTCCAGCTAGGGTTTTCAGTTAGGGTTTCAAACTAGGGTTAGGGTTTCCAGCTAGGGTTTTCAGTTAGGGTTTCAAACTAGGGTTAGGGTTTCCAGCTAGGGTTTTCAGTTAGGGTTTAAAACTAGGGTTAGGGTTTCCAGCTAGGGTTTTCAGTTAGGGTTTCAAACTAGGGTTAGGGTTTCCAGCTAGGGTTTTCAGTTAGGGTTTCAAACTAGGGTTAGGGTTTTCAGCTAGGGTTTCAAACTAGGGTTAGGGTTTCCAGCTAGGGTTTCAAATTAGGGTTAGGGTTTCCAGCTAGGGTTTTCAGTTAGGGTTTCAAACTAGGGTTAGGGTTTCCAGCTAGGGTTTTCAGTTAGGGTTTCAAACTAGGGTTAGGGTTTCCAGCTAGGGTTTTCAGTTAGGGTTTCAAACTAGGGTTAGGGTTTCCAGCTAGGGTTTTCAGTTAGGGTTTCAAACTAGGGTTAGGGTTTCCAGCTAGGGTTTCAAACTAGGGTTAGGGTTTCCAGCTAGGGTTTTCAGTTAGGGTTTCAAACTAGGGTTAGGGTTTCCAGCTAGGGTTTTCAGTTAGGGTTTCAAACTAGGGTTAGGGTTTCCAGCTAGGGTTTTCAGTTAGGGTTTAAAACTAGGGTTAGGGTTTCCAGCTAGGGTTTTCAGTTAGGGTTTCAAACTAGGGTTAGGGTTTCCAGCTAGGGTTTTCAGTTAGGGTTTCAAACTAGGGTTAGGGTTTCCAGCTAGGGTTTTCAGTTAGGGTTTCAAACTAGGGTTAGGGTTTTCAGCTAGGGTTTCAAACTAGGGTTAGGGTTTCCAGCTAGGGTTTCAAATTAGGGTTAGGGTTTCCAGCTAGGGTTTTCAGTTAGGGTTTCAAACTAGGGTTAGGGTTTCCAGCTAGGGTTTTCAGTTAGGGTTTCAAACTAGGGTTAGGGTTTCCAGCTAGGGTTTTCAGTTAGGGTTTCAAACTAGGGTTAGGGTTTCCAGCTAGGGTTTTCAGTTAGGGTTTCAAACTAGGGTTAGGGTTTCCAGCTAGGGTTTCAAACTAGGGTTAGGGTTTCCAGCTAGGGTTTTCAGTTAGGGTTTCAAACTAGGGTTAGGGTTTCCAGCTAGGGTTTTCAGTTAGGGTTTCAAACTAGGGTTAGGGTTTCCAGCTAGGGTTTTCAGTTAGGGTTTCAAACTAGGGTTAGGGTTTTCAGCTAGGGTTTCAAACTAGGGTTAGGGTTTCCAGCTAGGGTTTCAAATTAGGTTTAGGGTTTCCAGCTAGGGTTTTCAGTTAGGGTTTCAAACTAGGGTTAGGGTTTCCAGCTAGGGTTTTCAGTTAGGGTTTCAAACTAGGGTTAGGGTTTCCAGCTAGGGTTTTCAGTTAGGGTTTCAAACTAGGGTTAGGGTTTCCAGCTAGGGTTTTCAGTTAGGGTTTCAAACTAGGGTTAGGGTTTCCAGCTAGGGTTTCAAACTAGGGTTAGGGTTTCCAGCTAGGGTTTCAAACTAGGGTTAGGGTTTCCAGCTAGGGTTTCAAACTAGGGTTAGGGTTTCCAGCTAGGGTTTCAAACTAGGGTTAGGGTTTCCAGCTAGGGTTTCAAACTAGGGTTAGGGTTTCCAGCTAGGGTTTCAAACTAGGGTTAGGGTTTCCAGCTAGGGTTTCAAACTAGGGTTAGGGTTTCCAGCTAGGGTTTTCAGTTAGGGTTTCAAACTAGGGTTAGGGTTTCCAGCTAGGGTTTTCAGTTAGGGTTTCAAACTAGGGTTAGGGTTTCCAGCTAGGGTTTTCAGTTAGGGTTTCAAACTAGGGTTAGGGTTTCCAGCTAGGGTTTTCAGTTAGGGTTTCAAACTAGGGTTAGGGTTTCCAGCTAGGGTTTTCAGTTAGGGTTTCAAACTAGGGTTAGGGTTTCCAGCTAGGGTTTTCAGTTAGGGTTTCAAACTAGGGTTAGGGTTTTCAGCTAGGGTTTCAAACTAGGGTTAGGGTTTCCAGCTAGGGTTTCAAATTAGGGTTAGGGTTTCCAGCTAGGGTTTTCAGTTAGGGTTTCAAACTAGGGTTAGGGTTTCCAGCTAGGGTTTTCAGTTAGGGTTTCAAACTAGGGTTAGGGTTTCCAGCTTGGGTTTTCAGTTAGGGTTTCAAACTAGGGTTAGGGTTTCCAGCTAGGGTTTTCAGTTAGGGTTTCAAACTAGGGTTAGGGTTTCCAGCTAGGGTTTCAAACTAGGGTTAGGGTTTCCAGCTAGGGTTTCAAACTAGGGTTAGGGTTTCCAGCTAGGGTTTCAAACTAGGGTTAGGGTTTCCAGCTAGGGTTTTCAGTTAGGGTTTCAAACTAGGGTTAGTGTTTCCAGCTAGGGTTTCAAACTAGGGTTAGGGTTTCCAGCTAGGGTTTTCAGTTAGGGTTTCAAACTAGGGTTAGGGTTTCCAGCTAGGGTTTTCAGTTAGGGTTTCAAACTAGGGTTAGGGTTTCCAGCTAGGGTTTTCAGTTAGGGTTTCAAACTAGGGTTAGGGTTTCCAGCTAGGGTTTTCAATTAGGGTTTCAAACTAGGGTTAGGGTTTCCAGCTAGGGTTTTCAGTTAGGGTTTCAAACTAGGGTTAGTGTTTCCAGCTAGGGTTTCAAACTAGGGTTAGGGTTTCCAGCTAGGGTTTTCAGTTAGGGTTTCAAACTAGGGTTAGGGTTTCCAGCTAGGGTTTTCAGTTAGGGTTTCAAACTAGGGTTAGGGTTTCCAGCTAGGGTTTCAAACTAGGGTTAGGGTTTCCAGCTAGGGTTTTCAGTTAGGGTTTCAAACTAGGGTTAGGGTTTCCAGCTAGGGTTTCAAACTAGGGTTAGGGTTTTCAGTTAGGGTTTCAAACTAGGGTTAGGGTTTCCAGCTAGGGTTTTCAGTTAGGGTTTCAAACTAGGGTTAGGGTTTCCAGCTAGGGTTTCAAACTAGGGTTAGGGTTTCCAGCTAGGGTTTTCAGTTAGGGTTTCAAACTAGGGTTAGGGTTTCCAGCTAGGGTTTCAAACTAGGGTTAGGGTTTTAAGTTAGGGTTTCAAACTAGGGTTAGGGTTACCAGCTAGGGTTTTCAGTTAGGGTTTCAAACTAGGGTTAGGGTTTCCAGCTAGGGTTTTCAGTTAGGGTTTCAAACTAGGGTTAGGGTTTCCAGCTAGGGTTTCAAACTAGGGTTAGGGTTTCCAGCTAGGGTTTTCAGTTAGGGTTTCAAACTAGGGTTAGGGTTTCCAGCTAGGGTTTTCAGTTAGGGTTTCAAACTAGGGTTAGTGTTTCCAGCTAGGGTTTCAAACTAGGGTTAGGGTTTTCAGTTAGGGTTTCAAACTAGGGTTAGGGTTTCCAGCTAGGGTTTCAAACTAGGGTTAGGGTTTTCAGTTAGGGTTTCAAACTAGGGTTAGGGTTTCCAGCTAGGGTTTTCAGTTAGGGTTTCAAACTAGGGTTAGGGTTTCCAGCTAGGGTTTTCAGTTAGGGTTTCAAACTAGGGTTAGGGTTTCCAGCTAGGGTTTTCAGTTAGGGTTTCAAACTAGGGTTAGGGTTTCCAGCTAGGGTTTCAAACTAGGGTTAGGGTTTCCAGCTAGGGTTTTCAGTTAGGGTTTCAAACTAGGGTTAGGGTTTCCAGCTAGGGTTTCAAACTAGGGTTAGGGTTTTAAGTTAGGGTTTCAAACTAGGGTTAGGGTTACCAGCTAGGGTTTTCAGTTAGGGTTTCAAACTAGGGTTAGGGTTTCCAGCTAGGGTTTTCAGTTAGGGTTTCAAACTAGGGTTAGGGTTTCCAGCTAGGGTTTCAAACTAGGGTTAGGGTTTCCAGCTAGGGTTTTCAGTTAGGGTTTCAAACTAGGGTTAGGGTTTCCAGCTAGGGTTTTCAGTTAGGGTTTCAAACTAGGGTTAGTGTTTCCAGCTAGGGTTTCAAACTAGGGTTAGGGTTTTCAGTTAGGGTTTCAAACTAGGGTTAGGGTTTCCAGCAAGGGTTTCAAACTAGGGTTAGGGTTTCCAGCTAGGGTTTTCAGTTAGGGTTTCAAACTAGGGTTAGGGTTTCCAGCTAGGGTTTTCATTTAGGGTTTCAAACTAGGGTTAGTGTTTCCAGCTAGGGTTTCAAACTAGGGTTAGGGTTTCCAGCTAGGGTTTTCAGTTAGGGTTTCAAACTAGGGTTAGGGTTTCCAGCTAGGGTTTTCAGTTAGGGTTTCAAACTAGGGTTAGGGTTTCCAGCTAGGGTTTCAAACTAGGGTTAGGGTTTCCAGCTAGGGTTTTCAGTTAGGGTTTCAAACTAGGGTTAGGGTTTCCAGCTAGGGTTTCAAACTAGGGTTAGGGTTTTAAGTTAGGGTTTCAAACTAGGGTTAGGGTTTCCAGCTAGGGTTTTCAGTTAGGGTTTCAAACTAGGGTTAGGGTTTCCAGCTAGGGTTTTCAGTTAGGGTTTCAAACTAGGGTTAGGGTTTCCAGCTAGGGTTTCAAACTAGGGTTAGGGTTTCCAGCTAGGGTTTTCAGTTAGGGTTTCAAACTAGGGTTAGGGTTTCCAGCTAGGGTTTTCAGTTAGGGTTTCAAACTAGGGTTAGTGTTTCCAGCTAGGGTTTCAAACTAGGGTTAGGGTTTTCAGTTAGGGTTTCAAACTAGGGTTAGGGTTTCCAGCAAGGGTTTCAAACTAGGGTTAGGGTTTCCAGCTAGGGTTTTCAGTTAGGGTTTCAAACTAGGGTTAGGGTTTCCAGCTAGGGTTTTCAGTTAGGGTTTCAAACTAGGGTTAGTGTTTCCAGCTAGGGTTTCAAACTAGGGTTAGGGTTTCCAGCTAGGGTTTTCAGTTAGGGTTTCAAACTAGGGTTAGGGTTTCCAGCTAGGGTTTTCAGTTAGGGTTTCAAACTAGGGTTAGGGTTTCCAGCTAGGGTTTCAAACTAGGGTTAGGGTTTCCAGCTAGGGTTTTCAGTTAGGGTTTCAAACTAGGGTTAGGGTTTCCAGCTAGGGTTTCAAACTAGGGTTAGGGTTTCCAGCTAGGGTTTTCAGTTAGGGTTTAAACTAGGGTTAGGGTTTCCAGCTAGGGTTTTCAGTTAGGGTTTCAAACTAGGGTTAGGGTTTCCAGCTAGGGTTTTCAGTTAGGGTTTCAAACTAGGGTTAGGGTTTTCAGTTAGGGTTTCAAACTAGGGTTAGGGTTTCCAGCTAGGGTTTCAAACTAGGGTTAGGGTTTCCAGCTAGGGTTTTCAGTTAGGGTTTCAAACTAGGGTTAGGGTTTCCAGCTAGGGTTTTCAGTTAGGGTTTCAAACTAGGGTTAGGGTTTCCAGCTAGGGTTTTCAGTTAGGGTTTCAAACTAGGGTTAGGGTTTCCAGCTAGGGTTTTCAGTTAGGGTTTCAAACTAGGGTTAGTGTTTCCAGCTAGGGTTTCAAACTAGGGTTAGGGTTTCCAGCTAGGGTTTTCAGTTAGGGTTTCAAACTAGGGTTAGGGTTTCCAGCTAGGGTTTCAAACTAGGGTTAGGGTTTCCAGCTAGGGTTTTCAGTTAGGGTTTCAAACTAGGGTTAGGGTTTCCAGCTAGGGTTTTCAGTTAGGGTTTCAAACTAGGGTTAGGGTTTCCAGCTAGGGTTTTCAGTTAGGGTTTCAAACTAGGGTTAGGGTTTCCAGCTAGGGTTTTCAGTTAGGGTTTCAAACTAGGGTTAGGGTTTCCAGCTAGGGTTTTCAGTTAGGGTTTCAAACTAGGGTTAGGGTTTCCAGCTAGGGTTTCAAACTAGGGTTAGGGTTTCCAGCTAGGGTTTCAAACTAGGGTTAGGGTTTCCAGCTAGGGTTTCAAACTAGGGTTAGGGTTTCCAGCTAGGGTTTTCAGTTAGGGTTTCAAACTAGGGTTAGGGTTTCCAGCTAGGGTTTCCAGCTAGGGTTTCAAACTAGGGTTAGGGTTTTCAGTTAGGGTTTCAAACTAGGGTTAGGGTTTCCAGCTAGGGTTTTCAGTTAGGGTTTCAAACTAGGGTTAGGGTTTCCAGCTAGGGTTTTCAGTTAGGGTTTCAAAATAGGGTTAGGGTTTCCAGCTAGGGTTTCAAACTAGGGTTAGGGTTTTCAGTTAGGGTTTCAAACTAGGGTTAGGGTTTCCAGCTAGGGTTTTCAGTTAGGGTTTCAAACTAGGGTTAGGGTTTCCAGCTAGGGTTTCAAACTAGGGTTAGGGTTTTCAGTTAGGGTTTCAAACTAGGGTTAGGGTTTCCAGCTAGGGTTTTCAGTTAGGGTTTCAAACTAGGGTTAGGGTTTCCAGCTAGGGTTTTCAGTTAGGGTTTCAAAATAGGGTTAGGGTTTCCAGCTAGGGTTTCAAACTAGGGTTAGGGTTTTCAGTTAGGGTTTCAAACTAGGGTTAGGGTTTCCAGCTAGGGTTTCAAACTAGGGTTAGGGTTTCCAGCTAGGGTTTCAAACTAGGGTTAGGGTTTCCAGCTAGGGTTTTCAGTTAGGGTTTCAAACTAGGGTTAGGGTTTCCAGCTAGGGTTTTCAGTTAGGGTTTCAAACTAGGGTTAGGGTTTCCAGCTAGGGTTTTCAGTTAGGGTTTCAAACTAGGGTTAGGGTTTCCAGCTAGGGTTTTCAGTTAGGGTTTCAAACTAGGGTTAGGGTTTCCAGCTAGGGTTTTCAGTTAGGGTTTCAAACTAGGGTTAGGGTTTCCAGCTAGGGTTTCAAACTAGGGTTAGGGTTTCCAGCTAGGGTTTCAAACTAGGGTTAGGGTTTCCAGCTAGGGTTTCAAACTAGGGTTAGGGTTTCCAGCTAGGGTTTTCAGTTAGGGTTTCAAACTAGGGTTAGGGTTTCCAGCTAGGGTTTCCAGCTAGGGTTTCAAACTAGGGTTAGGGTTTTCAGTTAGGGTTTCAAACTAGGGTTAGGGTTTCCAGCTAGGGTTTTCAGTTAGGGTTTCAAACTAGGGTTAGGGTTTCCAGCTAGGGTTTTCAGTTAGGGTTTCAAAATAGGGTTAGGGTTTCCAGCTAGGGTTTCAAACTAGGGTTAGGGTTTTCAGTTAGGGTTTCAAACTAGGGTTAGGGTTTCCAGCTAGGGTTTTCAGTTAGGGTTTCAAACTAGGGTTAGGGTTTCCAGCTAGGGTTTCAAACTAGGGTTAGGGTTTTCAGTTAGGGTTTCAAACTAGGGTTAGGGTTTCCAGCTAGGGTTTTCAGTTAGGGTTTCAAACTAGGGTTAGGGTTTCCAGCTAGGGTTTTCAGTTAGGGTTTCAAAATAGGGTTAGGGTTTCCAGCTAGGGTTTCAAACTAGGGTTAGGGTTTTCAGTTAGGGTTTCAAACTAGGGTTAGGGTTTCCAGCTAGGGTTTCAAACTAGGGTTAGGGTTTCCAGCTAGGGTTTCAAACTAGGGTTAGGGTTTTAAGTTAGGGTTTCAAACTAGGGTTAGGGTTTCCAGCTAGGGTTTTCAGCTAGGGTTTCAAACTAGGGTTAGGGTTTCCAGCTAAGGTTTTCAGTTAGGGTTTCAAACTAGGGTTAGGGTTTTCAGTTAGGGTTTCAAACTATGGTTAGGGTTTCCAGCTAGGGTTTCAAACTAGGGTTAGGGGTTCCAGCTAGGGTTTCAAACTAGGGTTAGGGTTTCCAGCTATGGTTTCAAACTAGGGTTAGGGTTTTCAGTTAGGGTTTCAAACTAGGGTTGGGGTTTCCAGCTAGGGTTTCAAACTAGGGTTAGGGTTTTCAGTTAGGGTTTCAAACTAGGGTTAGGGTTTCCAGCCAGGGTTTCAAACTAGGGTTAGGGTTTCCAGCTAGGGTTTCAAACTAGGGTTAGGGTTTCCAGCTAGGGTTTTCAGTTAGGGTTTCAAACTAGGGTTAGGGTTTCCAGCTAGGGTTTCAAACTAGGGTTAGGGTTTCCAGCTAGGGTTTCAAACTAGGGTTAGGGGTTCCAGCTAGGGTTTCAAACTAGGGTTAGGGTTTCCAGCTATGGTTTCAAACTAGGGTTAGGGTTTTCAGTTAGGGTTTCAAACTAGGGTTGGGGTTTCCAGCTAGGGTTTCAAACTAGGGTTAGGGTTTTCAGTTAGGGTTTCAAACTAGGGTTAGGGTTTCCAGCCAGGGTTTTCAGTTAGGGTTTCAAACTAGGGTTAGGGTTTCCAGCTAGGGTTTCAAACTAGGGTTAGGGTTTCCAGCTAGGGTTTTCAGTTAGGGTTTCAAACTAGGGTTAGGGTTTCCAGCTAGGGTTTCAAACTAGGGTTAGGGTTTCCAGCTAGGGTTTTCAGTTAGGGTTTCAAACTAGGGTTAGGGTTTCCAGCTAGGGTTTTCACTTAGGGTTTCAAACTAGGGTTAGGGTTTCCAGCTAGGGTTTTCAGTTAGGGTTTCAAACTAGGGTTAGGGTTTCCAGCTAGGGTTTCAAACTAGGGTTAGGGTTTCCAGCTAGGGTTTCAAACTAGGGTTAGGGTTTTCAGTTAGGGTTTCAAACTAGGGTTAGGGTTTCCAGCTAGGGTTTTCAGTTAGGGTTTCAAACTAGGGTTAGGGTTTCCAGCTAGGGTTTCAAACTAGGGTTAGGGTTTCCAGCTAGGGTTTTCAGTTAGGGTTTCAAACTAGGGTTAGGGTTTCCAGCTAGGGTTTCAAACTAGGGTTAGGGTTTCCAGCTAGGGTTTTCAGTTAGGGTTTCAAACTAGGGTTAGGGTTTCCAGCTAGGGTTTCAAACTAGGGTTAGGGTTTTCAGTTAGGGTTTCAAACTAGGGTTAGGGTTTCCAGCTAGGGTTTTCAGTTAGGGTTTCAAACTAGGGTTAGGGTTTTCAGCTAGGGTTTCAAACTAGGGTTAGGGTTTCCAGCTAGGGTTTCAAATTAGGGTTAGGGTTTCCAGCTAGGGTTTTCAGTTAGGGTTTCAAACTAGGGTTAGGGTTTCCAGCTAGGGTTTTCAGTTAGGGTTTCAAACTAGGGTTAGGGTTTCCAGCTAGGGTTTTCAGTTAGGGTTTCAAACTAGGGTTAGGGTTTCCAGCTAGGGTTTTCAGTTAGGGTTTCAAACTAGGGTTAGGGTTTCCAGCTAGGGTTTCAAACTAGGGTTAGGGTTTCCAGCTAGGGTTTTCAGTTAGGGTTTCAAACTAGGGTTAGGGTTTCCAGCTAGGGTTTCAAACTAGGGTTAGGGTTTTAAGTTAGGGTTTCAAACTAGGGTTAGGGTTTCCAGCTAGGGTTTTCAGTTAGGGTTTCAAACTAGGGTTAGGGTTTCCAGCTAGGGTTTTCAGTTAGGGTTTCAAACTAGGGTTAGGGTTTCCAGCTAGGGTTTCAAACTAGGGTTAGGGTTTCCAGCTAGGGTTTTCAGTTAGGGTTTCAAACTAGGGTTAGGGTTTCCAGCTAGGGTTTTCAGTTAGGGTTTCAAACTAGGGTTAGTGTTTCCAGCTAGGGTTTCAAACTAGGGTTAGGGTTTTCAGTTAGGGTTTCAAACTAGGGTTAGGGTTTCCAGCAAGGGTTTCAAACTAGGGTTAGGGTTTCCAGCTAGGGTTTTCAGTTAGGGTTTCAAACTAGGGTTAGGGTTTCCAGCTAGGGTTTTCAGTTAGGGTTTCAAACTAGGGTTAGTGTTTCCAGCTAGGGTTTCAAACTAGGGTTAGGGTTTCCAGCTAGGGTTTTCAGTTAGGGTTTCAAACTAGGGTTAGGGTTTCCAGCTAGGGTTTTCAGTTAGGGTTTCAAACTAGGGTTAGGGTTTCCAGCTAGGGTTTCAAACTAGAGTTAGGGTTTCCAGCTAGGGTTTTCAGTTAGGGTTTCAAACTAGGGTTAGGGTTTCCAGCTAGGGTTTTCAGTTAGGGTTTCAAACTAGGGTTAGGGTTTCCAGCTAGGGTTTCAAACTAGGGTTAGGGTTTCCAGCTAGGGTTTTCAGTTAGGGTTTCAAACTAGGGTTAGGGTTTCCAGCTAGGGTTTCAAACTAGGGTTAGGGTTTCCAGCTAGGGTTTCAAACTAGGGTTAGGGTTTCCAGCTAGGGTTTTCAGTTAGGGTTTCAAACTAGGATTAGGGTTTCCAGCTAGGGTTTCAAACTAGGGTTAGGGTTTCCAGCTAGGGTTTTCAGTTAGGGTTTCAAACTAGGGTTAGGGTTTCCAGCTAGGGTTTTCAGTTAGGGTTTCAAACTAGGGTTAGGGTTTCCAGCTAGGGTTTTCAGTTAGGGTTTCAAACTAGGGTTAGGGTTTCCAGCTAGGGTTTTCAGTTAGGGTTTCAAACTAGGGTTAGGGTTTCCAGCTAGGGTTTTCAGTTAGGGTTTCAAACTAGGGTTAGGGTTTCCAGCTAGGGTTTTCAGTTAGGGTTTCAAACTAGGGTTAGGGTTTCCAGCTAGGGTTTCAAACTAGGGTTAGGGTTTCCAGCTAGGGTTTCAAACTAGGGTTAGGGTTTCCAGCTAGGGTTTCAAACTAGGGTTAGGGTTTCCAGCTAGGGTTTTCAGTTAGGGTTTCAAACTAGGGTTAGGGTTTCCAGCTAGGGTTTTCAGTTAGGGTTTCAAACTAGGGTTAGGGTTTCCAGCTAGGGTTTCAAACTAGGGTTAGGGTTTCCAGCTAGGGTTTCAAACTAGGGTTAGGGTTTCCAGCTAGGGTTTCAAACTAGGGTTAGGGTTTCCAGCTAGGGTTTTCAGTTAGGGTTTCAAACTAGGGTTAGGGTTTCCAGCTAGGGTTTTCAGTTAGGGTTTCAAACTAGGGTTAGGGTTTCCAGCTAGGGTTTTCAGTTAGGGTTTCAAACTAGGGTTAGGGTTTCCAGCTAGGGTTTTCAGTTAGGGTTTCAAACTAGGGTTAGGGTTTCCAGCTAGGGTTTCAAACTAGGGTTAGGGTTTTCAGTTAGGGTTTCAAACTAGGGTTAGGGTTTCCAGCTAGGGTTTCAAACTAGGGTTAGGGTTTCCAGCTAGGGTTTTCAGTTAGGGTTTCAAACTAGGGTTAGGGTTTCCAGCTAGGGTTTTCAGTTAGGGTTTCAAACTAGGGTTAGTGTTTCCAGCTAGGGTTTCAAACTAGGGTTAGGGTTTCCAGCTAGGGTTTTCAGTTAGGGTTTCAAACTAGGGTTAGGGTTTCCAGCTAGGGTTTCAAACTAGGGTTAGGGTTTCCAGCTAGGGTTTCAAACTAGGGTTAGGGTTTCCAGCTAGGGTTTCAAACTAGGGTTAGGGTTTCCAGCTAGGGTTTCAAACTAGGGTTAGGGTTTCCAGCTAGGGTTTCAAACTAGGGTTAGGGTTTCCAGCTAGGGTTTCAAACTAGGGTTAGGGTTTCCAGCTAGGGTTTCAAACTAGGGTTAGGGTTTCCAGCTAGGGTTTTCAGTTAGGGTTTCAAACTAGGGTTAGGGTTTCCAGCTAGGGTTTTCAGTTAGGGTTTCAAACTAGGGTTAGGGTTTCCAGCTAGGGTTTTCAGTTAGGGTTTCAAACTAGGGTTAGGGTTTCCAGCTAGGGTTTTCAGTTAGGGTTTCAAACTAGGGTTAGGGTTTCCAGCTAGGGTTTTCAGTTAGGGTTTCAAACTAGGGTTAGGGTTTCCAGCTAGGGTTTTCAGTTAGGGTTTCAAACTAGGGTTAGGGTTTCCAGCTAGGGTTTTCAGTTAGGGTTTCAAACTAGGGTTAGGGTTTCCAGCTAGGGTTTCAAACTAGGGTTAGGGTTTCCAGCTAGGGTTTCAAACTAGGGTTAGGGTTTCCAGCTAGGGTTTCAAACTAGGGTTAGGGTTTCCAGCTAGGGTTTTCAGTTAGGGTTTCAAACTAGGGTTAGGGTTTCCAGCTAGGGTTTTCAGTTAGGGTTTCAAACTAGGGTTAGGGTTTCCAGCTAGGGTTTTCAGTTAGGGTTTCAAACTAGGGTTAGGGTTTCCAGCTAGGGTTTTCAGTTAGGGTTTCAAACTAGGGTTAGGGTTTCCAGCTAGGGTTTCAAACTAGGGTTAGGGTTTTCAGTTAGGGTTTCAAACTAGGGTTAGGGTTTCCAGCTAGGGTTTCAAACTAGGGTTAGGGTTTCCAGCTAGGGTTTTCAGTTAGGGTTTCAAACTAGGGTTAGGGTTTCCAGCTAGGGTTTTCAGTTAGGGTTTCAAACTAGGGTTAGTGTTTCCAGCTAGGGTTTCAAACTAGGGTTAGGGTTTCCAGCTAGGGTTTTCAGTTAGGGTTTCAAACTAGGGTTAGGGTTTCCAGCTAGGGTTTTCAGTTAGGGTTTCAAACTAGGGTTAGGGTTTCCAGCTAGGGTTTCAAACTAGGGTTAGGGTTTCCAGCTAGGGTTTTCAGTTAGGGTTTCAAACTAGGGTTAGGGTTTCCAGCTAGGGTTTCAAACTAGGGTTAGGGTTTTCAGTTAGGGTTTCAAACTAGGGTTAGGGTTTCCAGCTAGGGTTTTCAGTTAGGGTTTCAAACTAGGGTTAGGGTTTCCAGCTAGGGTTTTCAGTTAGGGTTTCAAACTAGGGTTAGGGTTTCCAGCTAGGGTTTTCAGTTAGGGTTTCAAACTAGGGTTAGGGTTTCCAGCTAGGGTTTTCAGTTAGGGTTTCAAACTAGGGTTAGGGTTTCCAGCTAGGGTTTCAAACTAGGGTTAGGGTTTTCAGTTAGGGTTTCAAACTAGGGTTAGGGTTTCCAGCTAGGGTTTCAAACTAGGGTTAGGGTTTCCAGCTAGGGTTTTCAGTTAGGGTTTCAAACTAGGGTTAGGGTTTCCAGCTAGGGTTTTCAGTTAGGGTTTCAAACTAGGGTTAGTGTTTCCAGCTAGGGTTTCAAACTAGGGTTAGGGTTTCCAGCTAGGGTTTTCAGTTAGGGTTTCAAACTAGGGTTAGGGTTTCCAGCTAGGGTTTCAAACTAGGGTTAGGGTTTTCAGTTAGGGTTTCAAACTAGGGTTAGGGTTTCCAGCTAGGGTTTTCAGTTAGGGTTTCAAACTAGGGTTAGGGTTTTCAGCTAGGGTTTCAAACTAGGGTTACGGTTTCCAGCTAGGGTTTCAAATTAGGGTTAGGGTTTCCAGCTAGGGTTTTCAGTTAGGGTTTCAAACTAGGGTTAGGGTTTCCAGCTAGGGTTTTCAGTTAGGGTTTCAAACTAGGGTTAGGGTTTCCAGCTAGGGTTTTCAGTTAGGGTTTCAAACTAGGGTTAGGGTTTCCAGCTAGGGTTTTCAGTTAGGGTTTCAAACTAGGGTTAGGGTTTCCAGCTAGGGTTTCAAACTAGGGTTAGGGTTTCCAGCTAGGGTTTTCAGTTAGGGTTTCAAACTAGGGTTAGGGTTTCCAGCTAGGGTTTCAAACTAGGGTTAGGGTTTTCAGTTAGGGTTTCAAACTAGGGTTAGGGTTTCCAGCTAGGGTTTTCAGTTAGGGTTTCAAACTAGGGTTAGGGTTTCCAGCTAGGGTTTTCAGTTAGGGTTTCAAACTAGGGTTAGGGTTTCCAGCTAGGGTTTCAAACTAGGGTTAGGGTTTCCAGCTAGGGTTTTCAGTTAGGGTTTCAAACTAGGGTTAGGGTTTCCAGCTAGGGTTTTCAGTTAGGGTTTCAAACTAGGGTTAGTGTTTCCAGCTAGGGTTTCAAACTAGGGTTAGGGTTTTCAGTTAGGGTTTCAAACTAGGGTTAGGGTTTCCAGCAAGGGTTTCAAACTAGGGTTAGGGTTTCCAGCTAGGGTTTTCAGTTAGGGTTTCAAACTAGGGTTAGGGTTTCCAGCTAGGGTTTTCAGTTAGGGTTTCAAACTAGGGTTAGTGTTTCCAGCTAGGGTTTCAAACTAGGGTTAGGGTTTCCAGCTAGGGTTTTCAGTTAGGGTTTCAAACTAGGGTTAGGGTTTCCAGCTAGGGTTTTCAGTTAGGGTTTCAAACTAGGGTTAGGGTTTCCAGCTAGGGTTTCAAACTAGGGTTAGGGTTTCCAGCTAGGGTTTTCAGTTAGGGTTTCAAACTAGGGTTAGGGTTTCCAGCTAGGGTTTCAAACTAGGGTTAGGGTTTCCAGCTAGGGTTTTCAGTTAGGGTTTCAAACTAGGGTTAGGGTTTCCAGCTAGGGTTTCAAACTAGGGTTAGGGTTTTCAGTTAGGGTTTCAAACTAGGGTTAGGGTTTCCAGCTAGGGTTTTCAGTTAGGGTTTCAAACTAGGGTTAGGGTTTCCAGCTAGGGTTTTCAGTTAGGGTTTCAAACTAGGGTTAGGGTTTCCAGCTAGGGTTTTCAGTTAGGGTTTCAAACTAGGGTTAGGGTTTCCAGCTAGGGTTTTCAGTTAGGGTTTCAAACTAGGGTTAGGGTTTCCAGCTAGGGTTTCAAACTAGGGTTAGGGTTTCCAGCTAGGGTTTCAAACTAGGGTTAGGGTTTCCAGCTAGGGTTTCAAACTAGGGTTAGGGTTTCCAGCTAGGGTTTTAAACTAGGGTTAGGGTTTCCAGCTAGGGTTTTCAGTTAGGGTTTCAAACTAGGGTTAGGGTTTCCAGCTAGGGTTTTCAGTTAGGGTTTCAAACTAGGGTTAGGGTTTCCAGCTAGGGTTTTCAGTTAGGGTTTCAAACTAGGGTTAGGGTTTCCAGCTAGGGTTTTCAGTTAGGGTTTCAAACTAGGGTTAGAGTTTCCAGCTAGGGTTTCAAACTAGGGTTAGGGTTTTCAGTTAGGGTTTCAAACTAGGGTTAGGGTTTCCAGCTAGGGTTTCAAACTAGGGTTAGGGTTTAAAACTAGGGTTAGGGTTTCAAACTAGGGTTAGGGTTTCAAACTAGGGTTTCAAACTAGGGTTAGGGTTTCAAACTAGGGTTAGGGTTTCAAATTAGGGTTAGGGTTTCAAACTAGGGTTAGGGTTTGCAACTAGGGTTTCAAACTAGGGTTAGGGTTTCAAACTAGGGTTTTAAACTAAGTTTAGGGTTTCAAACTAGGGTTTGGGTTTCAAACTAGGGTTAGGGTTTGCAACTACGGTTTCAAACTAGGGTTAGGGTTTCAAACTAGGGTTAGGGCTTCAAATTAGGGTTTCAAACTAGGGTTAGGGTTTCCAACTAGGGTTTCCAACTAGGGTTAGGGTTTCAAATTAGGGTTTCAAACTAGGGTTAGGGTTTCAAACTAGGGTTTCAAACTAGGGTTAGGGTTTCAAACTAGGGTTAGGGTTAGGGTTTGCAACTAGGGTTTCAAACTAGGGTTAGTGTTTCAAACTAGGGTTTCAAACTAGGGTTAGGGTTTCAAACTAGGGTTAGGGTTTTAAATTAGGGTTTCAAACTAGGGTTAGGGTTTTAAATTAGGGTTTCAAACTAGGGTTAGGAATTGCAACTAGGGTTTCAATCTAGGGTTAGGGTTTGCAACTAGGGTTTCAATCTATGGTTAGGATTGGGGTTAGGGTTTGCAACTAGGGTTTCAATCTAGGGTTAGGGTTTCAAACTAGGGTTAGGGTTTCAAACTAGGGTTTCAAACTAGGGTTAGGGTTCCAAACTAGGGTTAGGATTTCAAACTAGGGTTAGGGTTTCCAATTAGGGTTTCAAACTAGGGTTAGGGTTTCAAATTAGGGTTTCAAACTAGGTTTAGAGTTTCAAACTAGGGTTTCAAACTAGGTTTAGGGTTCCAAACTAGGGTTAGGGTTTCAAACTAGGGTTTCAAACAAGGGTTAGGGTTTCAAATTAGGGTTAGGGTTTCAAACTAGGGTTAGGGTTTGCAACTAGGGTTTCAAACTAGGGTTAGGGTTTCAAACTAGGGTTTCAAGCTAGGGTTTCAAACTAGGGTTAGGGTTTCAAACTAGGGTTAGGGTTTCAAACTAGGGTTTCAAACTAGGTTTAGGGTTTCAAACTAGGGTTAGGGTTAGGGTTTGCAACTAGGGTTTCAAACTAGGGTTAGTGTTTCAAACTAGGGTTTCAAACTAGGGTTAGGGTTTCAAACTAGAGTTAGGGTTTTAAATTAGGGTTTCAAACTAGGGTTAGGGTTTTAAATTAGGGTTTCAAACTAGGGTTAGGGTTTCAAACTAGGGTTTCAAACTAGGGTTAGGGTTTCAAACTAGGGTTAGGGTTAGGGTTTGCAACTAGGGTTTCAAACTAGGGTTAGGGTTTCAAACTAGGGTTAGGGTTTTAAATTAGGGTTTCAAACTAGGGTTAGGGTTTTAAATTAGGGTTTCAAACTAGGGTTAGGGTTTGCAACTAGGGTTTTAAACTAGGGTTAGGGTTTGAAACTAGGGTTTCAATCTAGGGTTAGGGTTTCAAACTAGGGTTAGGGTTTCAAACTAGGGTTAGGGTTTCAAATTAGTGTTTCAAACTAGGGTTAGGGTTTCAAACTAGGGTTAGGGTTTCAAATTAGGGTTTCAAAATCAGGTTAGGGTTTCAAAGTAGGGTTAGGGTTAGGGTTTGCAACTAGGGTTTCAAACTAGGGTTAGGGTTAGGGTGAGGATTTGCAACTAGGGTTTCAAACTAGGGTTAGGGTTTCAAACTAGGGTTAGGGTTTCAAATTAGGGTTTTAAACTAGGAATAGGGTTTCAAACTAGGGTTTCAAACTAGGGTTAGGGTTAGGGTTTTCAACTAGGGTTTCAAACTAGGGTTAGGGTTTCAAACTAAGGTTAGGGTTTCAAATTAGGGTTTCAAAATAGGGTTAGGGTTTCAAACTAGGGTTAGGGTCAGGGTTTGCAACTAGGATTTCAAACTAGGGTTAGGGTTTCAAACTTGGGTTAGGGTTTGCAACTAGTGGTTCAAACTAGGGTTAGGGTTACAAACTAGGGTTTCAAACTAGGGTTAGGGTTTCAAACTAGGGTTAGTTGTTTCAAATTAGGGTTTCAAACTAGGGTTATGGTTTCAAACTAGGGTTAGGGTTATGGTTTGCAACTAGGGTTTCAAACTAGGGTTAGGGTTTCAAATTAGGGTTTCAAACTAGAGTTAGGGTTTCAAACTAGGGTTTCCAACTAGGGTTAGGGTTTCAAATTAGGGTTTCAAACTAGGGTTAGGGTTTCAAACTAGGGTTTCAAACTAGGGTTAGGGTTTCAAACTAGGATTTCAAACAAGGGTTAGGGTTTCCAACTAGGGTTAGGGTTTCAAACTAGGGTTTCAAACTAGGGTTAGGGTTTGCAACTAGCGTTTCAAACTAGTATTAGGTTTTCAAATTAGGGTTTCAAACTAGGGTTAGGGTTTCAAACTAGGGTTAGGGTTTCCAGCTAGGGTTTTCAGTTAGGGTTTCAAACTAGGGTTAGGGTTTCCAGCTAGGGTTTTCAGTTAGGGTTTCAAACTAGGGTTAGGGTTTCCAGCTAGGGTTTTCAGTTAGGGTTTCAAACTAGGGTTAGTGTTTCCAGCTAGGGTTTCAAACTAGGGTTAGGGTTTCCAGCTAGGGTTTTCAGTTAGGGTTTCAAACTAGGGTTAGGGTTTCCAGCTAGGGTTTTCAGTTAGGGTTTCAAACTAGGGTTAGGGTTTCCAGCTAGGGTTTCAAACTAGGGTTAGGGTTTCCAGCTAGGGTTTTCAGTTAGGGTTTCAAACTAGGGTTAGGGTTTCCAGCTAGGGTTTCAAACTAGGGTTAGGGTTTTCAGTTAGGGTTTCAAACTAGGGTTAGGGTTTCCAGCTAGGGTTTTCAGTTAGGGTTTCAAACTAGGGTTAGGGTTTCCAGCTAGGGTTTTCAGTTAGGGTTTCAAACTAGGGTTAGGGTTTCCAGCTAGGGTTTTCAGTTAGGGTTTCAAACTAGGGTTAGGGTTTCCAGCTAGGGTTTTCAGTTAGGGTTTCAAACTAGGGTTAGGGTTTCCAGCTAGGGTTTCAAACTAGGGTTAGGGTTTTCAGTTAGGGTTTCAAACTAGGGTTAGGGTTTCCAGCTAGGGTTTCAAACTAGGGTTAGGGTTTCCAGCTAGGGTTTTCAGTTAGGGTTTCAAACTAGGGTTAGGGTTTCCAGCTAGGGTTTTCAGTTAGGGTTTCAAACTAGGGTTAGTGTTTCCAGCTAGGGTTTCAAACTAGGGTTAGGGTTTCCAGCTAGGGTTTTCAGTTAGGGTTTCAAACTAGGGTTAGGGTTTCCAGCTAGGGTTTCAAACTAGGGTTAGGGTTTTCAGTTAGGGTTTCAAACTAGGGTTAGGGTTTCCAGCTAGGGTTTTCAGTTAGGGTTTCAAACTAGGGTTAGGGTTTTCAGCTAGGGTTTCAAACTAGGGTTACGGTTTCCAGCTAGGGTTTCAAATTAGGGTTAGGGTATCCAGCTAGGGTTTTCAGTTAGGGTTTCAAACTAGGGTTAGGGTTTCCAGCTAGGGTTTTCAGTTAGGGTTTCAAACTAGGGTTAGGGTTTCCAGCTAGGGTTTTCAGTTAGGGTTTCAAACTAGGGTTAGGGTTTCCAGCTAGGGTTTTCAGTTAGGGTTTCAAACTAGGGTTAGGGTTTCCAGCTAGGGTTTCAAACTAGGGTTAGGGTTTCCAGCTAGGGTTTTCAGTTAGGGTTTCAAACTAGGGTTAGGGTTTCCAGCTAGGGTTTCAAACTAGGGTTAGGGTTTTCAGTTAGGGTTTCAAACTAGGGTTAGGGTTTCCAGCTAGGGTTTTCAGTTAGGGTTTCAAACTAGGGTTAGGGTTTCCAGCTAGGGTTTTCAGTTAGGGTTTCAAACTAGGGTTAGGGTTTCCAGCTAGGGTTTCAAACTAGGGTTAGGGTTTCCAGCTAGGGTTTTCAGTTAGGGTTTCAAACTAGGGTTAGGGTTTCCAGCTAGGGTTTTCAGTTAGGGTTTCAAACTAGGGTTAGTGTTTCCAGCTAGGGTTTCAAACTAGGGTTAGGGTTTTCAGTTAGGGTTTCAAACTAGGGTTAGGGTTTCCAGCAAGGGTTTCAAACTAGGGTTAGGGTTTCCAGCTAGGGTTTTCAGTTAGGGTTTCAAACTAGGGTTAGGGTTTCCAGCTAGGGTTTTCAGTTAGGGTTTCAAACTAGGGTTAGTGTTTCCAGCTAGGGTTTCAAACTAGGGTTAGGGTTTCCAGCTAGGGTTTTCAGTTAGGGTTTCAAACTAGGGTTAGGGTTTCCAGCTAGGGTTTTCAGTTAGGGTTTCAAACTAGGGTTAGGGTTTCCAGCTAGGGTTTCAAACTAGGGTTAGGGTTTCCAGCTAGGGTTTTCAGTTAGGGTTTCAAACTAGGGTTAGGGTTTCCAGCTAGGGTTTCAAACTAGGGTTAGGGTTTCCAGCTAGGGTTTTCAGTTAGGGTTTCAAACTAGGGTTAGGGTTTCCAGCTAGGGTTTCAAACTAGGGTTAGGGTTTTCAGTTAGGGTTTCAAACTAGGGTTAGGGTTTCCAGCTAGGGTTTTCAGTTAGGGTTTCAAACTAGGGTTAGGGTTTCCAGCTAGGGTTTTCAGTTAGGGTTTCAAACTAGGGTTAGGGTTTCCAGCTAGGGTTTTCAGTTAGGGTTTCAAACTAGGGTTAGGGTTTCCAGCTAGGGTTTTCAGTTAGGGTTTCAAACTAGGGTTAGGGTTTCCAGCTAGGGTTTCAAACTAGGGTTAGGGTTTCCAGCTAGGGTTTCAAACTAGGGTTAGGGTTTCCAGCTAGGGTTTCAAACTAGGGTTAGGGTTTCCAGCTAGGGTTTTAAACTAGGGTTAGGGTTTCCAGCTAGGGTTTTCAGTTAGGGTTTCAAACTAGGGTTAGGGTTTCCAGCTAGGGTTTTCAGTTAGGGTTTCAAACTAGGGTTAGGGTTTCCAGCTAGGGTTTTCAGTTAGGGTTTCAAACTAGGGTTAGGGTTTCCAGCTAGGGTTTTCAGTTAGGGTTTCAAACTAGGGTTAGAGTTTCCAGCTAGGGTTTCAAACTAGGGTTAGGGTTTTCAGTTAGGGTTTCAAACTAGGGTTAGGGTTTCCAGCTAGGGTTTCAAACTAGGGTTAGGGTTTCAAACTAGGGTTAGGGTTTCAAACTAGGGTTAGGGTTTCAAACTAGGGTTTCAAACTAGGGTTAGGGTTTCAAACTAGGGTTAGGGTTTCAAATTAGGGTTAGGGTTTCAAACTAGGGTTAGGGTTTGCAACTAGGGTTTCAAACTAGGGTTAGGGTTTCAAACTAGGGTTTTAAACTAAGTTTAGGGTTTCAAACTAGGGTTTGGGTTTCAAACTAGGGTTAGGGTTTGCAACTACGGTTTCAAACTAGGGTTAGGGTTTCAAACTAGGGTTAGGGCTTCAAATTAGGGTTTCAAACTAGGGTTAGGGTTTCCAACTAGGGTTTCAAACTAGGGTTAGGGTTTCAAATTAGGGTTTCAAACTAGGGTTAGGGTTTCAAACTAGGGTTTCAAACTAGGGTTAGGGTTTCAAACTAGGGTTAGGGTTAGGGTTTGCAACTAGGGTTTCAAACTAGGGTTAGTGTTTCAAACTAGGGTTTCAAACTAGGGTTAGGGTTTCAAACTAGGGTTAGGGTTTTAAATTAGGGTTTCAAACTAGGGTTAGGGTTTTAAATTAGGGTTTCAAACTAGGGTTAGGAATTGCAACTAGGGTTTCAATCTAGGGTTAGGGTTTGCAACTAGGGTTTCAATCTATGGTTAGGGTTGGGGTTAGGGTTTGCAACTAGGGTTTCAATCTAGGGTTAGGGTTTCAAACTAGGGTTAGGGTTTCAAACTAGGGTTTCAAACTAGGGTTAGGGTTCCAAACTAGGGTTAGGATTTCAAACTAGGGTTAGGGTTTCCAATTAGGGTTTCAAACTAGGGTTAGGGTTTCAAATTAGGGTTTCAAACTAGGTTTAGAGTTTCAAACTAGGGTTTCAAACTAGGTTTAGGGTTCCAAACTAGGGTTAGGGTTTCAAACTAGGGTTTCAAACAAGGGTTAGGGTTTCAAATTAGGGTTAGGGTTTCAAACTAGGGTTAGGGTTTGCAACTAGGGTTTCAAACTAGGGTTAGGGTTTCAAACTAGGGTTTCAAGCTAGGGTTTCAAACTAGGGTTAGGGTTTCAAACTAGGGTTAGGGTTTCAAACTAGGGTTTCAAACTAGGTTTAGGGTTTCAAACTAGGGTTAGGGTTAGGGTTTGCAACTAGGGTTTCAAACTAGGGTTAGTGTTTCAAACTAGGGTTTCAAACTAGGGTTAGGGTTTCAAACTAGAGTTAGGGTTTTAAATTAGGGTTTCAAACTAGGGTTAGGGTTTTAAATTAGGGTTTCAAACTAGGGTTAGGGTTTCAAACTAGGGTTTCAAACTAGGGTTAGGGTTTCAAACTAGGGTTAGGGTTAGGGTTTGCAACTAGGGTTTCAAACTAGGGTTAGGGTTTCAAACTAGGGTTAGGGTTTTAAATTAGGGTTTCAAACTAGGGTTAGGGTTTTAAATTAGGGTTTCAAACTAGGGTTAGGGTTTGCAACTAGGGTTTTAAACTAGGGTTAGGGTTTGAAACTAGGGTTTCAATCTAGGGTTAGGGTTTCAAACTAGGGTTAGGGTTTCAAACTAGGGTTAGGGTTTCAAATTAGTGTTTCAAACTAGGGTTAGGGTTTCAAACTAGGGTTAGGGTTTCAAATTAGGGTTTCAAAATCAGGTTAGGGTTTCAAAGTAGGGTTAGGGTTAGGGTTTGCAACTAGGGTTTCAAACTAGGGTTAGGGTTAGGGTGAGGATTTGCAACTAGGGTTTCAAACTAGGGTTAGGGTTTCAAACTAGGGTTAGGGTTTCAAATTAGGGTTTTAAACTAGGAATAGGGTTTCAAACTAGGGTTTCAAACTAGGGTTAGGGTTAGGGTTTTCAACTAGGGTTTCAAACTAGGGTTAGGGTTTCAAACTAAGGTTAGGGTTTCAAATTAGGGTTTCAAAATAGGGTTAGGGTTTCAAACTAGGGTTAGGGTCAGGGTTTGCAACTAGGATTTCAAACTAGGGTTAGGGTTTCAAACTTGGGTTAGGGTTTGCAACTAGTGGTTCAAACTAGGGTTAGGGTTACAAACTAGGGTTTCAAACTAGGGTTAGGGTTTCAAACTAGGGTTAGTTGTTTCAAATTAGGGTTTCAAACTAGGGTTATGGTTTCAAACTAGGGTTAGGGTTATGGTTTGCAACTAGGGTTTCAAACTAGGGTTAGGGTTTCAAATTAGGGTTTCAAACTAGAGTTAGGGTTTCAAACTAGGGTTTCCAACTAGGGTTAGGGTTTCAAATTAGGGTTTCAAACTAGGGTTAGGGTTTCAAACTAGGGTTTCAAACTAGGGTTAGGGTTTCAAACTAGGATTTCAAACAAGGGTTAGGGTTTCCAACTAGGGTTAGGGTTTCAAACTAGGGTTTCAAACTAGGGTTAGGGTTTGCAACTAGCGTTTCAAACTAGTATTAGGTTTTCAAATTAGGGTTTCAAACTAGGGTTAGGGTTTCAAACTAGGGTTAGGGTTAGGGTTTGCAACTAGGGTTTCAATCTAGGGTTAGGGTTTCAAACTAGGGTTAGGGTTTCAAATTAGGGTTTCAAACTAGGGTTAGGGTTTCAAACTAAGGTTAGGGTTTCAAATTAGGGTTTCAAAATAGGGTTAAGGTTTCAAACTAGGGTTAGGGTTAGGGTTTGCAACTATTATTTCAAACTAGGGTTAGGGTTTCAAACTAGGGTTAGGGTTTGCAACTAGGGTTTCAAACTAGGGTTAGGGTTTCAATTTAGGGTTTCAAACTAGAGTTAGGGTTTCAAACTAGGGTTTCCAACTAGGGTTAGGGTTTCAAATTAGGGTTTCAAACTAGGGTTTGGGTTTCAAACTAGGGTTTCAAACTAGGGTTAGGGTTTCAAACTAGGATTTCAAACAAGGGTTAGGGTTTCCAACTAGGGTTAGGGTCTCAAACTAGGGTTTCAAACTAGGGTTAGGGTTTGCAACTAGCGTTTCAAACTAGTATTAGGTTTTCAAATTAGGGTTTCAAACTAGGGTTAGGGTTTCAAACTAGGGTTAGGGTTAGGGTTTGCAACTAGGGTTTCAATCTAGGGTTAGGGTTTCAAACTAGGGTTAGGGTTTCAAATTAGGGTTTCAAACTAGGGTTAGGGTTTCAAACTAAGGTTAGGGTTTCAAATTAGGGTTTCAAAATAGGGTTAACGTTTCAAACTAGGGTTAGGGTTAGGGTTTGCAACTAGGATTTCAAACTAGGGTTAGGGTTTCAAACTAGGGTTAGGGTTTGCAACTAGGGTTTCAAACTAGGGTTAGAGTTACAAACTAGGGTTTAAAACTAGGGTTAGGGTTTCAAACTAGGGTTAGTTGTTTCAAATTAGGGTTTCAAACTAGGGTTATGGTTTCAAACTAGGGTTAGGGTTATGGTTTGCAACTAGGGTTTCAAACTAGGGTTAGGGTTTCAAATTAGGGTTTCAAACTAGAGTTAGGGTTTCAAACTAGGGTTTCCAACTAGGGTTAGGGTTTCAAATTAGGGTTTCAAACTAGGGTTTGGGCTTCAAACTAGGGTTTCAAACTAGGGTTAGGGTTTCAAACTAGGATTTCAAACAAGGGTTAGGGTTTCCAACTAGGGTTAGGGTTTCAAACTAGGGTTTCAAACTAGGGTTAGGGTTTGCAACTAGCGTTTCAAACTAGTATTAGGTTTTCAAATTAGGGTTTCAAACTAGGGTTAGGGTTTCAAACTAGGGTTAGGGTTAGGGTTTGCAACTAGGGTTTCAATCTAGGGTTAGGGTTTCAAACTAGGGTTAGGATTTCAAACTAGGGTTTCAAACTAGGGTTAAGGTTTTAAACTAGGGTTAGGGTTTCAAATTAGGGTTTCAAACTATGGTTAGGGTTTTCAATTAGGGTTTCAAACTAGGGTTAGGGTTTCAAATTAGGATTTCAAACTAAGGTTAGGGTTTCAAACTAGGTTTTCAAACTAGGGTTAGGGTTTTCAACTAGGGTTTCAAACTAGGGTTAGGGTTTCAAATTAGGGTTTCAAACTAGGGTTAGGGTTTCAAACTACGGTTTCAAACTAGGGTTAGGGTTTCAAACTAGGGTTTCAAACTAGGGTTAGGGTTTCAAACTAGGGTTTCAAACTAGGGTTTCAAACTAGGGTTAGCGTTTCAAACTAGGGTTTCAACGTAGGGTTAGGGTTTTAAACCACAGTTTCAAACTAGGGTTAGGGTTTCAAATTAGGGTTTCAAACTAGTGTTAGGGTTTTCAACTAGGGTTTCAAACTAGGGTTAGGGTTTCAAATTAGGGTTTCAAACTAGGTTTAGGGTTTCAAACTAGGGTTTCAAAATAGGGTTAGGGTTTCAAACTAGGGTTTCAAACTAGGGTTAGGGTTTCAAACTAGGGTTTCAAACTAGGGTTAGGGTTTCTAGCTAGGGTTTCAAACTAGGGTTAGGGTTTCAAACTAGGATTTCAAACTAGGGTTAAGGTTTCAAACTAGGGTTAGGGTTTCCAACTAGGGTTTCAAACTAGGGTTAGGGTTTTAAACTAGGGTTTCAAACTAGGGTTAGGGTTTCAAATTAGGGTTTCAAACTAGGGTTCGGGTTTCAAAGTAGGGTTCAAAATTAGGGTAATGGTTTCCAACTAGGGCTAGGGTTTCAAAGTACGGTTTTAAATTAGGGTTAGGGTTTCAAATTAGGGTTTCAAACTCGGGTTAGGGTTTTTAGCTAGGGTTAGGGTTTCTAGGTAGGGTTTCAAACTAGAGGTAAGGTTTCAAAGTAGGGTTTTAAATTAGTGTTAGGGTTTCCAACTAGGGTTAGGGTTTAAAGGAGGGTTTCAAACTAGGGTTAGGGTTTCATAATAGGGTCTCAAACTAGGGTTAGGGTTTCAAAGTAGGGTTAGGGTTTCAAAGTAGGGTTTGAAACTAGGGTTAGGGTTTCAAAGTAGGGTCTCAAACTCGGGTTAGGGTTTCAAAGTAGGATTTTAAACTAGGGTTAGGGTTTCAAAGTAGGGTTTCAATTTAGGGTTAGGGTTTCAAAGTAGAGTTTCAAACTAGGGTTAGGGTTTCAATTTTTTTTTTTTCCAAAAATCTTCAGGAAACGCAAATTAAAATTCATTATATGTTCCCTATAGGGGATGAGTTGAAATGTGGAATAAAACTTCCTGGGGAAAAAATCTGAAAATATCCAAAAGTAAATTTTCGTGACTGGCACCTGGGACGGATCCAATGCTGGGTTATTTATACCCAGCACAATGGACTGAGAATTTGGCCCTGCACACTAGGCCAAAATTTGGACACAACAAAGGATAAAAACTACCAAGAAATGTGTAATCATGTTATCAGCTTAAGTGTGGTTAAAAATGATACTCATTTTACTACCAACATTTTTTTAAGAAGGAGAAACAACTTTGCCCTGTCAGGGCTCTCTGCACAGCAAGTCACTCATATGATGTTTGTTGCCGTTTTTACACTCGATGCAACCCAGCCACTTTTAAACCATTTTTATCCAGGATTTGGAACAGCAGTGACTGGGACTCAGCATAGCTCAAAAGTTCTTAAACTGGATGTCACCCTGACCTGGACTTGAATCCCAACCCGCAACCCAGCATTTTTTTTATTTATTTTTTTTTTTGAGCGTGCATACTTGAACCCGACTCGTCTCTTCAGCAAAGTCGTTCCACTGAGACCCTCGCCTGCCTTCGTTACTCATTACAAAAGAGGAAAACAATATACGGCAGGACATTTTGGTATCTCCTTCTTTCAAGTCATTTCCCAGTTAACAGCCTGCACTTTATCTCCTCTTGAACCTGAAGGTCTCATTTCAGTTCCATGTTTCCAGATGATGCAGATCCCATTGTATTCTTCAAGGACTTCTAAGCTGCTTGTTATCAACATTGCCGCCTTTCTCTGTTTTTGTCTTCTTGTACCCCCCACCCCCGCCCCCCCCCCCCCCCTTTTGCTCCAAATATTATTTGTGTCTAAGCAAGCCTCCTTCGGATTTTTGACAAGTCAACAGGATTGCTTCTTTTATCGACACGCCACAAGCTCTCATTGAGTCAAAGTGAAGATTCAGAGAAATGCCTGTACTTTAACATCCAAAAATAACTGTCACAATGTCGCAGTCCATTCATCCGCTAAATATACTGGATCAAATAAACAGTTTGCTCTTTCTTGCATTCCCCCCCACCCCCCCACCACCACAGTTTTCCTCAGAAAGTGTTTGAGGAGAAACTGAGACCAAGAAAATCCCTCTGCCTCTTCATGAATACAAAGGTCCATGACCCCCAAACATGAGTTTCCTTTGGTCAGTGTGTTTTCCCAAAGGATGAAGTTACATTTGAACCACAAGGCTGATCCGTGGCATCTTAGCGGAGTGGCAGACCACACAGCAGCTGAGGTCACGGTGTTTGCTGACCTGCTCAGACACATTTCTCTACAACGGACAGGAGACGCATACACTCCCTCAGAAAGAGATCAACAGGTTAATTCAACTAACGTGGCCGATGTGCCACTGACAGTGTCTGCTGAAAATCTTGTGCTAGATCAAATGGGAACTTGTGTTTCATTGACAAACACCAATTTTTGCAGCTTGATACGGCATTTGAGGGAGTTTAATTCAAAGAATCAATGTTCCTCTTAATTGCCATGCAGAACAATTTAAAGGTTAAAGAAGTTTTTTTTTTAAATCCGTTTTTTTTTTTTTTTTGTGACGCCTGTATTTCAAAGGGCCACCCCGCTTATGTGCACTACTTACACCAACAACATAGCTGTGAGCAGACAGGAGCTAGTTTACAAAAGCAGTCTTGCTGAGGAGGACGCCACATTTAGCGACTTTTCCGACCAATCGAGGAACTATTTCTCAAAAACAGCGAAGAGCGTGTTTAGTCCCTGCTAAGAAACAAATCACGAGCACAATCATTTTCACACTGATTTCCGCACATCAAAAAAAGGAGTTCCGTGGAAGGCAGTCTTGTGCCATGCCAAAATGATGGCGCCCGTTTATATTTTGCAGAAGTTAATTAACCTTTTGTCGACATGTTGGAAACGTTTGGACAAAGGTTTGTGCTCCCACGCTGTCAATAATTTTGCAGAGGTCGCCTTGCCTCATCTGTGCAACTTTACATGAGAAAAGAAGAAGTCATTGTTTTCAAATTGTAGCTGCATTAGGCCCCGGCTCGACTCTTGTGAGGATAAATGGTTTGGATAATGGATGGATTAACCATTATGTAAAGAAATCCAATATTGAATAAAACGTGTGTTTAATTGTTCAGATTGTCGGGACAGACAACATCCTGTTCAGAGAATCAAGTCAAACTGACCTTGTGTGTGGTGTAACGTGATATCAGGGCCACGCAGGGCTTATGTTAGCCAGCACATGTCAGCGTTTAGCCTGTATCACGTGTTGTAGGCCAGCAAAACAAAAATGCGTTTATAAATGACAATAACACGCAGAGGAAAATATAGCAAGTAGACACATATTGTGCCACCTGTGATATTCTACATTTTGGACAACTAACAACTATATGCACTACCAAAAGCTACTTTGGTGTTTTTAAAGCAAACATACCTCACCGTTTTGTTGCTGTTATTTGTTGTAATGTAAGACGACTAGCCTTCAGAGAGAGCAAATGCAGAGAGAGAGGCGGTGCCACTGGTGACAGCTCTGTTTTTAATTTGATTTGGTCATTGGCGTTTGACATACTAAAATAATGTAGGCTAACGACATTTTTCAGCATGAAATTGATTAATGCACATTCAGCTAGATTGCAAATCATAATTTCCAATTTTGGGTATCAACGTGTTACAATGAAACATGTAATGACTAAGAGAGTAATTCATATAATAGGTCGAACCAAATAAAAATACAAAATGCTTCATAGGTTTTCAGACATGACAATACAATTAAATAATGATTAATAATGATAATAATAATAATAATAATAATAATAATAATAATAATAATAATAATAATAATAATAATAATATGCTTGGGACGGATAAATCCCCAGCATTGCGTTTTCTCCCATGTTCATTTCCCTTGGGCTGAAATGCAATTGTCAGGAATAAATAAGTGGCCTTGTGCAAGTTATCACGTTGAATGCTCAGTACTAAGTAACAGCTCCCTTCATGACCTTGTTCTTGTAAAATCTCTCTACTCCAAAAATGCATCTCAAACATAATGAGTAATACATAATCTGCAAACGAGTGAAAATATTGCGTTATATGTATGCTATAATTAGATGAATATGATAGTTTAGCAAGTGGGGGGAAAAAAAACCCACAAAAGTAATGCAGAGGATTGGCAGTGTGTATAATCCTTGATTTGACCTTTTCAAACAGGATGGACATTATAACAAAACACATATTACGAGGGTTGTCAAAAAAGTGCCAAGACTGGTGTCACAGAAGATACATTTCAAACGCAAACGTTTTCCCCTGCAGCGTGGGCCAGGCAATCGACTAGTACAAAAATCACACGCCGTTTGCTTCATTCCGTGCGCGTGAAGAGGTGACAATTGTAGTAGGACAACTTGTAGCTGCTTCACCATGACAACGCCCCTGTGGACAATACCCTGAGCATCGGTCAGTTCCTGGCTGAGAAGAATATCGCCGTGCCGGAGCAACCTCCCGACTCACCCGACCTTGCACACTGTCATTTTTTCTGGTTGAAGACATCAAGATGGCTGTGAAAACGCAGCAGCGGAGGCCCTCGGTAGAATTCTTCCAGGAATTCATCAAGGTGGGGCAGAAAAGGCTTGGAAAGTGTGTTGGAACTCCATTGAAATCACTTCATAGGTTAAAACCTGTAGTTTGGATTTAAAACATATCTTTTGGGTCCTGAAACTTGTCTGACACATGTCGTTGCTATAAATGCAGCGTTTCACTCCGCCCCGTGGTAGTGATTCATGTAGTCGCCACATACAATGCTGCCGCTGTCTATTGGCTGCTTTTGTTCAGTTTCACCGATTCAAACATAATTTATCCATAGCGCAGTATAGTATAGTCTTATAAATCCACTCGTACTATCGCTAGCGTTCATTTCACTCTCACTCTCAAGCTTATGTACAGACTATTTATTGATAAATGACGTTTTTTACAACATTCAATGCTGACTATTTTCGCTGCTTTACACAATGACTTTTGTATAAATCATATCTGCTGTTAATGAAGGATTTGGCATTCAATTCATCTGATTTCGTGATGTGGTCAATAAACACATTGATATTGGATTATTGTCTCTTGATATTCTTCTTCTTTATCATTGTCTTCTGTTAAACTGTAATCGTCTATGAAGACGATTTTCTTATTTTGAATATACACGTCTGTAAAAACTCTTAACTCAGGTAATGCTCAGCCCTGTTATAGTTCCCTCCTCTGTGCTTTGTGAGTACTAAATGAACACTTCCTGCTATTGTCTGTCAGACACAAGCACAATCTGTTACGCTCTGCGACACACACACACACACACACGCACACACGCACACGCACACACGCTAAGAGAAACACACGACCTCTGTGAGGCTTCTGGCGCAGGGGCGGCACTAACAAGTTACGGGAGGTTGATACGTCAGAGCGACCGTGTCGTCTGTGAAAAAAAGTGAGCTGAAGGGAGTGATTAGACGAGAGCGGGTGAAGGAAGAGAGAAAGAGCTGGTTGCGCTCACATGAAGGCAAGCGCGAGACATTTGAGAGCCAGTTGTGTCAAGCGGTTGAGTCAGTGCGCTTCAGCACCACTCCCCTGTCAAAGCGGGATCTGCCTTCTCACACAACCGCTCAGACTGCTGCCACCCTGATTGACTTGACTTGAGGAACCTCAACGCCGGTAGGAAATATTATTACACTCTTGATGAATGTATTTTTTTTTAACCAACTAATATGATTGTAATCGACGGTAGGAATCAGTGGTCAGTATATTCCCAATGTCATTTTTTTTTATGCTCTGAGAGGAGGTTGTGCTTGTTTTACTGATGTGAGAAAGTTTGTGAAATTAGCTCTTATTAGAGAAAAATGCTTTTCTTAGAAAAAAAAAAAAATCTCGTTTTCAGGACACACGTTGCAGTCCTAACTAAAGAAAATATTTTGTGTATTGGTTGTCTATGTTTGGTTTTGGAAGTGTTGTCCCTTAGGACGGGGAAAGGGGAGAAAATTGGAAACAGACCCACTCACCCTGGAGAGTGTCCACTCAAATCTTTGCTAAAAATGAGAAACAGAACATTAATGCATTGCAGTGCTGCAGGAGACGGACATACAGAGATCAAAACATGGAGGCTGTAGAGTTAAAGGCCGGAAAGAGGTAGGGAGTACGGAAGTAGTTGTCTCAACACCAGATACCGCTTCTTTCAAGCAAGGAGCATTCAAATCAGGATTGAGGTATCCTGCATATTGTTTTTCCAGATGAATATATATCTTTTACGGAAGCCGCCCTCCTCTGCTTTATAAATCACATTTCCACCATATAACATACTAAGAATAACTGATCACTGTTCTCTGGTATGAGGCATCACCACCATGATCCAGTGGAACTCGTTCAAATGACTAAAACAGTAATATAATAATAACAGCTATGAAAACATGAACCGTTTTAGCTACATCATCTTTTCAATTTTCCCTATGTACACGCATCAAAACGTCTCCACGTGAGTAGACATTTCTCTCACGAGATTAGCGATGGGCATTTGAGTGCATTTTGCTTAATTGACTGTGGATTCATTTTACATTAAATCATGTTTTAAAATGATAGGATAAATGATCTCTGAATGGTCTGAACTCCTATTCAAGATGGAGTTGTATTTTGTATTCCCTTCATATTGGAAGTCACGTTTGTTTTTGTATTGTGAATTTATCAAACATATATTTACACATTTAAAAAAAAAAAAAATCTGAATTAGGCACCATGCTGTAACTGTAACCGGGTTGAGACTCAATCAAAAGTGCCACTGCTGATTACAGTCAGTAACATATTTACTAATAATACATTAGTTTGGTTTGCAAAGGTCAGGGGGCAGTAAGTAGGTGAAGAGGCCAGTCAGGCGGAATTGGCCCATAAGGGGAAGTCACCGCAAACATTTTTTTTTTTCAAGAATATGTTCTATGCAAGCCCACTAGTTGAAGCAGGGCATTCTGATAAATATTTTGTTTGTGGAATAAGTGTTAATCCACTTGTTTTTAGCCATCTCCGGGGGTGGCCATTTTGTCTTCTGTCGACTGAAAAAGACATCACAACTGCTCACAACGACCAATCACGGCTCATATTCAGAAAACAGGTCAGCCGTGATTGGTCGTCGTGAGCAGTTGTGATGTCATTTTCAGTCGAGAGAAGACAAAATGGCCGCCCCCGGAGATGGTGAACAACGAGAGCATTTTGCTGCTTAATTTATAATCCACAAACGCAAAATTAATCAGAATGCCGTGTTTCAACTAGTGGGCCTGCTGGGAACATATTCCTGGAAAAAAATATGTTTGGTTTGACTTCCGCTTCATTAAGGGTGTAACCTCTGACACATACAGGTATTTTGTGACGGTTAACATTAACATCAGCAGAAGGGCAAAGAAGGAGACCGAAGTGTGTTTTAGTTTTTAAATTGTACACGTTCAGCACACCTTTAACTGTCTTCGGTTGTGTTTGATTCCAAAGACTAAGATTACATTGGTACGAACTACGGTGACGGTGGACCAAGTGTCTGGTGCCTTACCTCTAAGTGTGCATTGGGTCTGGACAGCATCCCTCAAAATAGCAGTCTAACTCCTCATGACACATGACCCCTGCAAAGAAACACAGATTGAAAGGCACTTGTCTGTTCAGGTAGCAAATAAAAGATGATGTTACTTATTAGAGTACCACCCCCTGGTGGAAAAAAAGCATCTTTGCAGGAATTTGATCTCATTTGAATGCGGCTGCCAAGGGAGGTCTAATTGCACAGGGAAAGACTGTCAGAAGGATTTTGTCATGGTGGAAGCCGTTGGACTAAATATTTGTGGATTTTTTTTTTTTTTCTGTCCAGCAAAGGAAACTTGGACATATCATAAATGTCAAAGATATAATTGTACCTTTTCCACACTCATCTCTGTTTACACAATCATCCAAGCCTCAATGTGGATAATAAGACGGTACAGTCGTGTGTATATTTCTGGTATATGATTTTCTCCATCATATTTGCGCTGTGAATCTTTGACCACTTTTCAGATATAATCAAGGGTCCTTAGAGTTTACAAATAAATGGTCTAGCTTGCCATCAAATGTTTGTTCAGTTTGACATTTGAGTGATTTAGAGCCCACAATGCTGACTTATCCAAAGAGGTGCTTGCAAACAAGCTGAATGCATTGTACGGGACTCTTTCCATCCTCGCAGTCAGTTTCCAGAGAAACGAGACGAGCGCCGAGCACTATCTCCCCCCAAACACCCCCCCCCCCCCCCCCCCCCCCTCTGCGGCTTGACTTTGTTTTGCCGTTGGGAGTGGAAAGCTGCTTTCGAAGCAACCCACCACTGTGAGAACCCTTCTCTACCTTCTTGCTTCCACGTTAGCATGCAGTTGCTGACTCCGCTCAGTTTCCTCAACACGCGGTGCACCCGTTATTGTCTTTATTGTACGCCACTTCATGAAATGAAGACTTGGATTAATACGTTGCGTAACTGTATCAAGTTATGCCACGTTCTGAAGGCATCCACCGACTGTTTATTTTAAGTGTGTGATTTGTGGAGGCACGATTAATTGTTCCACGTCTTGCAATCATCATCTTAGCCACTCACTCGTCTTCTATCATGCTTTCTGGCAAACTGCCCTTCAAGCGCTGCTCCCTCCATCAACGTATTGCCTGACTGCATTCCTCCCATTCCTTCTGGCTTCCTGTGACTCGAAGAAGAGTAAGCCCTACTGGCCGCAAAACTCCACCTTGAAGTCTTACCCATGTATTCCATATGTGTATTCTCACCCTCTTCGTTTTTAAACTCATTTTAGAGAGCACAGCCTATGTGAATACCTTAAGAATAATCGTGAAACAAATATTGGGACACAGCTGTTATGAACTATTTGTTTTGGAAGGTTTGGGGGACAGTCCATTGATGCAATAGTGACATGAACCTTTATCCAGATTCTCATCAAAACTGAATGTGATATCTGTGATAATATTTGCTCTTTTACTATGTCAAAATGACTGCTGTTGAAACGCTACACGGCATTGTCCTCAGGGCATTTAGTTATTTCAATTTAAGGTTTGGAGGCAGATTCTCTCAGTATTTACACACACTCTCTGAGGCAAATCCACTTTCTAGTTCATGTTTGTAGTAGTCTGACATACATGTGACTTATTACGTCAACAATATTGTTGATCTAATGTGCCATAGCAAGGGAAAGGAGTTAAGAGAAACATGTTGCAGTCTTATGACTACTCTTTTAAAGCTTTGTTAAAATTTGGCCCAAAAGTATCACATAGAGGTCACATTATGTTCATGATATTTCACTTTTAGCTTTCACATGAAGCAAAAGCTACGAAAGCTACTGGACGGAGAAAGATAATGCTCAGTGTCAAACGTTTATCATCCAATTTGGAAGAACTGCCATGAAACTCAATTTACTTGAACAGACAGTATCTCCAGTTGTTCGAACCACAGTCGACTGGGAGTACGAGCTGTTGAGACAATGATGTTTTCTAACTCAAGCTATCATTTTCCCCTTAATCAAGTGAACTGCACAATGGTTCATCTTATGATGTTCAGGGTCAGTCTGGGTCAAATAAAATAAAACGCTGGTTCACCTCACTGTCGTCCATTGTTTGAGGCTTACAGTGATGTGAACATAGTAGCCGCCTATAGGCCGGTCCGCCTCTGATTTTAAACGGGCTTCCGTCAGCGATTTCGACGGCAAACTCATTCCAACAAAGTTCCTTGACACCAAGATGCAATAAGATGGCACCAAAGTTTTTTCAGTGTTTTCCCGCGAATAACAGAATAAAGGTTAAAAAAAAAAAAAAAATCTGCAAAGAGCAGAATTTGCAAGTGCTGATCCGCGACCTGGGTCCTGTTGCACTACACATAAAGATTAAGTTGCTGACAACTGCCTCAGCTAATCGCGTGACAATGAACAGAACAGCAGGAAATTTGCAAATTTGTACAAATAAAGGCCTTCCTTCAAATAAATGCATTGTACTCTGCAGTTGAGTAACCCAATGCCACTGTTTGAGAAATACTTTCATTATACACTGACTGCACAATTCCTGAAGTACACCTACCAGTCTCATAGTCTAATGACGTTCTTCTTTTTTTAGAGCACCATGACCTGCCAAGCAGGCGTGCACTTAATTGTTCCCGAAAGGCGTTTTTATTCCGTTGGCAACCTTATTTGGCAACGCGGCAGGTATAACATATTCTTAACAGTTGTCACCATACCCCCCCACCCCAAGTTCGTCAGGTTCATTCAACGTGTTCACTGTTGTCTTCAGATTGTAAATATTACTTTCCAAGAAGGAAAAGCTGCCCCCACGCAATATGAGCATCCCTGAATATCAAACTAACGTAGATAAAGTCCTCCCACTAGTGTCACACTCAAGGTGAGACTTCTCAGTAACCGCGAACATGTTTAAAACAACTATTGAGTGCGTCCAAGCCAGCTTTGCTGAAATGGAGCACGAGCAGCAACCGTCACCGGCAAGCCTTCCTTCGCTGCTCAGTGTGAGATACGGGTTGGACGAACCTGTTAAGTCAGTCATTGAGTATATTTAGCGACAAGGATGGACAACAACGTTAATATTTCGTTTTGTTTCTTTTACGTGACACGATACTCTAACCTTAAATACGCCCGTCGGTCTCCTTGCAAAATGAATATGCCTCGAGTGTTTTGAACTTCTCCTTCACAAAGGTAGGCGATGTTTATGATTTGACATCTAGGTTTTGTGGAAAATGCTTACAAAGGCTATGAATCTCACATAAGATCCGTCTTATGTCTGCGCAATAAACTCCATAGTATAACAGTGTCGTTGTAAACAATAACGTCAATAACGTGGGAACACTATGGTTACACTCATTGACAAATTTTTTATTCAATATCTCCTCAAGATAATTTTCAATTTAATCAATTAATTTCTCAGGCTCAAATTAAAATGTAGCAATAGTTTAGTAGTACTTCTGATATGAATGTGTATTAATCAAGGGATGAATAGCAATTTGTTGTTGCGAATCTGCAACACCTGCCTGGGGAGGATTAAATGGTCATGGGGCTTCTGCAAGCTGTATAATGAAATAAAATATAGATGTATTTGGATACTGCCACGGAGTTGTTGTTTTTTACCCGTTTAATGAAACATATTACAATTATAGTTACATAATGGACATAAAGTGCAGACTCAGCATTCATTTGAGAGTACAGTACTAACTAACCACATGCAAATTGGATGAAGGGAAAGCAAGTGAAGGCATTTCAGCACCTTTAAATGTACTTTAAAAGGGATCAAAAGTAATTAGGCCATTGACTGATTGAAAAGGGCATTTCATGGGCAGGTTTGAGTAATTTAAATCATTACCAATTAAGCATATAAAAGTTGATATGAGGTGTGTTGGTTGCTTGTGGAAGGTTTTGTTGGGAAGACATTCGGTCAGAGGAGCTCTCCATGCAGGGGGAACAAGCTATCCTTGAGTGACAAAAATTGAAGGGGGGGGGGGGCACATCCTTAAGATTGCTACAATGTAGTTACATTCCGAGAAAGAAGGAAAGCTCTGGTAAACGCAGCAGTGCAAATAGTCTGGACCTCCACCGAAGATAAGAGTGGTGAATGACTACAGAATCATTTCCACAATACAAGCCCCACAAACAAAAAAAAAATCTAAAAAAGCCAGCTCAGTTCTGAAAGAACATTCTTTGCACAGATGAACCCAAGATCAACCTCTAACAAAATTATGGCAAGAAAAGTATGGAGAAGGTCATGTGGTGGAGCTCCTGATCCAAATCTTACCAAATGTGATGCAGTGTGATGGCTTGGGCATTCATGACCGCCAGTGACATTGGTTCACTGGACTGACGTTTATTGATGATGTGACACGGGACAGAAGCAGCCGGATGAATTCTGAGGTCTTCAGCTTACGTACTTTACAAATTCAGCCAAATTGGTTGGGCAGCATTTCATAAATTCAAACGTACAATGACCCTAAATATGCAACCTAAGCAACCCAGGATTTTATTAAAGCATATTCTTGAATTCTTGTTCATATTCTTCCCAAGTCAGACGCCCGATCTCAATGCTATTGAGCATGCGCATTTACTCAGTAATTTGAGTAAAAAAACAAAAAGTGGGTTGTGATGCTTTCTAGGATGCACTCAAGGAAGGAAGGAAAGCGGAAAAGTAGTTAAGCAAACAAAGGAAGGATGCAAAATAAAAAGGAAGGAAGGAAGGGAAACGAAGGCAGAAAGAAACATAGGAGGGGAGGAACAAAATAAGAAACAAGCAAATCTGAGGTGGAAAAAGATAAGGAAGGAAGGCAGGAAATCAAGTTTAAGGTTGCAAAGAAGGAGGTAAGGACACATGAATAAATAATAGATGTGACTGAGCAAGGAAGGCAGAAATGTAGCTTCAAGCAAAGGAAGGATGCAAAATAAAAAGCTGCTTGGACGGATGAAAGAAAGGGACCAGGAAAAAAGCGGACGTAAGTGGAAGGAAGGAATACAGAAGAGGTCAAAAAAGAAGGAGAGAAGGTAGGAAGGAAGAAAGGCAGAAAAGTGCATTTGTTTCAGTGAAAGAAGACTTGAAAGTAAGGTGTAAGTGAAGAAATGAAGAAAGGCGGTCCAGAAGGAAAAAATGCCAGGAAACAATGCTGTGAATGTTACAAAATTAATATTTTTAAGTGTTTATTATATTTACATTTGTCTGACCCTACAAATTACTATAATATGAATGCATGAAGTGACAAAAAAATCGCAAATACTGTGAATGTGACTTTTTTTTCTTTTTTTTTTTCTAATCTTGCTGAACATATTTCGACCCATAATAAAATTGGAATGTTTTCTGCTAGGCAACAGATGTTTGGCTGTGTGATGTCAGACGTTAAGGGCAGCTGTGTTGAATGTGTTTGCATTAATATGACAAAAGCGTTCACATGTCACGCCCTTTAAGCCCCTCAAAATGAAAATCTGCACGTATATATAATGATGCACGCTAACGTGCTAACGTGCATGAAGAAAAGCACACCCACTTAGCCGCAATTCATGCAATATTGCTATGCGGTGTCGCCTCTTTGGATGGATGAGGTCATAGTTTGGGTGCTGTCACCGGGATTCAACTTACATTAGTTTCATGTTGTCCTTATCCAAGGATTTGACACCACTGTCTGCTTTTTGTTGCTTCTCAAGTTTCTCAGATCATGTGTTCCTCTGTTTATCTCTCATTATGAGAAGATATCATTAGTCCTTTGAATGGCTTGATACAGTATCTGCCAGTGTGTGTGTGTGTGCGCGCGTGAAGGGCTGGAAATGCATAATAACCAGCCTTTTTATTCAACACGAAGGGTGTCACCTTACCTCAACCGTTGTCCTTTTAACTTGACAAGTTGTGATAGCCTCGAGGGTTGTTTTTTTGGAAGAGGCCTTCTGTGGCTAAAGATATGAATCTGGCATTATTCATGTATATCGAACAATGGTTTATTGTCCATCAAAGGCACTATCAGTGATGGAACGACTGGATGCAATTGATCACTGTACTCTTTTTTTTTTCTTTTTCTTTTTGTCCCCATTAATCTTTGTCCACTGCTGGGTCATGCAGAATGGTGGCTGTATGTCTTTGTGCTGGAACAGTTTTTTCTGTGCAAAATGGGAGTCGGGTGTACTCTCTTTGAGGTAGTTTGATTTCTGATGCATATTTATATGAAAATCTGAAGATTTGAGAGGGGATAGACAGAGGGCAAGAGAACAGAAAAAAAAATAACAGCTGTGAACAATAGTAGAATAAAGCGGGATCCAATTACTAGAACATTACATAGGATTGTATCAATATCCAGGACAAATACCCATTCACACCTACAGATAAATGTCCGTTTTTATTTAAGATACATGCTACTTGCATATCTTTATATTTGTTGATATGGTGTCTAGTGTAGAATGAAATCATACAAGCCAGTCAAGCGGAACTAATGAATGGCAGATGCTGAATGCCCTTTGCAATGTCCTCATGGTTTCCCACCATTTTATATGTTTTCCTTTACAAAAGACATTTTAAATTTTCACCACTAAAGGATGAGACAAATCTCTTACTTTAGTCATTACATGAAGGGATTGCACTCTTGAGGTATTTTGTTTTTTTTAATCAGTTCGTATCAGCAATTATCAGAAAATCAAAACAAATTATTGGTTTTGTTTGTGTAATAGCCTTACTGATTTTGAATGCTAAGGTAATGAACTTGTGGTCGGTTTTACGCACCGTCACCTGTTCTAATTGTATTTCCTGAATTTGGGAAAGGTTGATAGTGAAGTTGAGCCATCTGTAAACCTCAGGTAGTCATTGCAAGTTATTCATTTGTGGTGTACCTTTTATTGCAACCTTTTACCAGGAAAGAACCTTTACAAGTGTTCAGTGCTTGCCAACGTGATTTGCTGCAGCGCGCTGACAATAAGCACAGTGTTCTGGACAGGCCACAGCCTTAGATCACATTTCCTGTTCCTGATTTCAAGATTTCAACTCATATGACTGTGATACACTCCTCAATACACAGAAATAGGACTATTTGTGTATTGTGTGCGGGAAACAAGATGGGAAGAAGGAGCAGTGTCACAATTCAAACAAAGTCAGCAGCTTTTTTTTTTTTTTTTTAACAGCCAAAACTACCAGTAAATTAATGCCGGAATTGTGCCAACCTAGTGTGAAAACCTATTCAGGTTGTTTTGGTTGAGACGTACGCCTGCCCAGTCAAACCTCTCAACTGCTATATTTTTAATACTTTTTGTGTAAAACTGGTTTTCCAGTGTTAGCATTTTAAAGTGGAAGTCAACCCAAATATATTTTTTTCAAGAATATATTCTATGCAGGCCCACTAGTTGAAACAAGACATTCTGATTAATATTGCATTTGTGGAAAATGAGAAATCCACCCGTTGTTAGCCATCTCAGTGGGCGGCCATTTTGTCACTTCTGTCGACTGAAAATGACATCACAGTTGCTCAAGGATCAGGTAACAGCCAATCACTACAACTGTGATGTCATTTTAAGTCGACAGAAGTGACAAAATGGCCGCCCCCCGCGATGGCTAAAAGCGGGTGGATAATACCGCTTAACTCATATTCCACAAACGCAATATTAATCAAAATGCCTTGTTTCAACTAGTGGGCCTGCATAGAACATATTCTTGACAAAAATATTTGAGTTGACTCCCCCTTTAAGTCTATAAATGCTCCTATGTCAACAAATGGCCCAAATAACAGTTTTCATCTGTTTTCAGTTCATAAACAGTCTTCTGTAAACAGCCCATCCACCGAGGATGACCTTTGTAGAAATAAGGATACTCTTTAAACAAACGACAGTCTGTCTGTGTTGTGAGAAATCAATTTAAATTCTACTAAAGAGCATGCTAGCTTGTGACATTGTATCATGCACACACTAGTAAATAGTGAGCTGACAGAGCTTTACCTTGCTTAGCCTGCACAGCCTCCGGGACGGAATATCAAGAGACTTGTGACTCATGTTAGTTGAAGAACGTGGCAGGGACAGTGCAAACCGCACACAGCATAGGAGCTCGCTTTTTTGCCTTTCTTGTTGTTTGAATTATCAAAAAAAATTTCCCAGATGGAAATAACTGATGGAAATGATCTAATCCCAACTCGGGTCACCATCCTAAAACTTAATATCACTAGAAGGGAGATTGTTATAAAGCAACATTTCATTAACCTGTTGCAAATGGAACAAAAAAATATAAATGCAATACACCCATTTTGTTTACAAACAAGGCTGTAGTGAGCACTTTACTGGCATGTTGGAGGACTGGTTAGCGCATACGCCTCATTGTTCAGCAGTTGTGGGTTCAAATCCGGGCTCTGGCTTTCCTGTGTGGAATTTGCATGTTCTCCCCATTCCAGTGTTTTTGTTTTTTTTTCCTCCAGCTACTCTGGTTTCCTCCCACACTGTAAAAACATGCATGCTAGGTTAATTGAAGTCTCTAAATTGTCTGTAGGTGTGAGTGATTGTTTGTCTACATTTATGCGTGCCCTGCGATTGGCTGGCGACCAGTTCGTGGTGTACCGCATCTCTCGCCCAAAGTCAGCTGGGATAGGCACCAGCACACCCACGACCTTAGTGAAAAGAAGCGGCGCAGTGAATGTATGGATGGATGTTCCTTGGGCTGCCCACAATAAAAGGCCGCTCTAAAATGTGCAGTTTTACTAGACTGGGCGGGTGGGGGACACTAATTTCCGGAAACCAGACAGTATCTGATCTGATCACCATTCGCCTCATTTGCATGGAGTTGATCCCGTGCATTTGGAGTGATTATCTCGGCAAAGGAGAAGTGCTCACAAACACACATTTAGACAACTAACTGTAGGTAAAACTCACACAAACATTGCAGACACTTGTGGAGGCAGTTGCTTTCAATGCACTTGATGCCACACATTCATCATCACAACTAATGCACTGTGCACTGCTATTAATATGTCAGCACACACGCTTGCGTGATTGCACAATGTATCGTGTGCAAAACAACAGGTGATGCTAAAAATAAGCTGCGGCGCCTGCATGGGCTGAAAGATGCACTTAGCAATAGAGGGGTCCCTTCCAAAGAAACAAATGGCTTCTATTAAGGCCACTATTAATACACTGGCACACATCATTGCTGATGCACACGGACACGCACCTTCAACTGTCGCCCGCTCCGATCCTACATATGCAAACACAAAGACCTGCTGTGTACACTCAAAAGAACCAACTGCAAGCTATTAATATCTTGGCAGGCATAGGGTGGACACACACAAGAACACACACGTATGGATGCACACATTTGGAGATTGATACTCCAGCTGCTCGGAAGCAGAGGGACAGAATGTCCCCAACAGCTGTGCATTCCTCTCAACGTAAGAATAGGGGGGAGGGCGGGAAACTGAGGGCTAGGTGGCAAGCAGGAGGAACTTCTAAAAGTGGGCATCAAACTTTCACAAGCCAATAAGAGGCAAGAGCTGTAGTCGCTGGTCAATTCCCATCCAGTGATGATGTGAACGGTTGTTTGTCTCTCTGTGCCCTGTGGTGATGAGCAACCAGGGTGTAGTTTTCCTTTTGCCCGAGGCTCCACTTCCCTAAATAATGGGTGGATCCAATGTGCAGGTGTACCCAATGATGTGGAGCTAAGTGGGTGCGTTTGTGTTGGGCGATTGCATGCATTAAGTAAGTTATCATCGTATCAGGGACGTGCGGTCAGCGGCTTGTGAAGAGTGAAAAAAAAAAAAAAAAAAAAAGACGGCGACCTAATGATTAAATAAAATGATTTAGCATTTTAGTTCTTTGCTCCGTGCTTTACTTGGATTTTCTTTTTCAGTAAAATAATGTCAGGGCTTTAATCATTAAAACATCTAAATTGGCATATTTCCTGTTCTAATCCATGGGCGAGAAACAAAGAGCAGCTCAAAAAGACACTTCAAAAAAAAAAAAAAAAAAAGATCTTATATTAAATAGTCTTATGTTTTTCTTGCTATCACATTGTTGAACAGTGCACTGTTCCATTAAAAGCTTTGAAAATTTCAATTTTGACTGCATTGTGTCTTTCAATTCAGATCAAAATTGAAATCTAGGCTAACCTTCATTTTGGGTTGGTATCGGAGTGCAGCGGAG
This sequence comes from Filicampus tigris, assembly GCF_054856515.1. Classification (NCBI taxonomy): domain Eukaryota; kingdom Metazoa; phylum Chordata; class Actinopteri; order Syngnathiformes; family Syngnathidae; genus Filicampus; species Filicampus tigris. The sequence continues at coordinate 18,083,640 of NC_141225.1, read as the reverse complement.
TAGTGCCTCACCAGTCGTGAACCTCACCGCACGCCAGCGCATCACATCACTCATATGTTCACACTGCACGGTTGCTGAATGAAGCGGGTTCAAGCCTCAAGTATGATGCAGTGCATACTGTGTGTACACAAATAGTAACTCGCACTTAGCCTAAAGCGTGACATACTGACTGAACCCCATCCAATAACAAAGTGGCATTTGCTTCAAACCGACAATAAACAAAGCCAAATTTACAGGCCGCGTTGTGAATCTAAATACAGCTGACAGACTCTCAAGCTGCAGTAATGCGCAAGTACATCTATTCAACCAAAATAGCAGCTTCTGCTTGCCTAAATGAACCAAGAGGATGTTATGGTGCGGACTAACTTTAGATACAGGAAGTGCACATGTGTCTGTGAATGTGTGTGTGTGTGCGTGTGTGTTTGTGTGGCGTGCAGAAGGCCCACAGAAAGAGGATGGATGGTTGTGAAACAAATATGCCATTACAGAAACCAGAAGTTTGTCTCCTGCTTATTTTTAGCACCACAATGTTCAAAATGAGAAGAGAGAAAAACTACTCACACAGATCACTTCTAGATATTGTACTGGTTATTCACAAAAAAACTTAAAGATTTGATCAAACTGATAGATTTTTGAGCTCCTCCAATACACATGACGTATTGTTGAATTTATAACTTTAATCAAAAGTATAATCTGTAGGTGTACCTAATATAGTATCCTCAATGTCAGGGGTCTTCAATCCCGTTCCTGTTTTCCATTCCTCCCTGCGGCAACACACCTGATTCAAATCATCAGGCTCGTTATCCAGCTTCCGCAGACCTTGCTGATTATCTACGCATTTGAATCGGGTGCGTTGCAGTAGCGAAAAATGGAAAACAGGCAGAACAGGATTGAAGACCCCTGCTCAAAGTGTATATTCAGAATTTTAAGACGCACCAATGTGAATATTTTGAAACGGTTTTGGAGACGGGCAGGAGGAGGCGTCACCTGGCTGTCGAGGCCGCGTATGGTTCTTCTACGCGCCGGTAAATCACCCGACCGTGTGTCAAAATACTTCATTGTAATGCTGCCAGAAAATCGTGTTTCTTCCTTGTACACGACAGAACGTCAAACAAGAGTCAATAAAAAGCAGCTTGGCATACGCAGTGAAGATCTGATACATAATTGTGCTGATCATCCCACAAAAAAGGGCTTTCCAATGGTTTTCAATTTATTGGCAAGAAGCAGTGTTGGTTCCAACAACAAAAGAAAGTCTATCAAACACAAATTAGTTTTATGTTTGTAAATGCTAATTTGAAGGGGAAACCTACTAATTCCTGTATCATCATTTCAAATCAAATATAATGGTAAATGGAAATGCATGAAACAGTTTAAAAGCAGTTTACATGCGTGCGTGCAGGTAATTCCTGCTACCCCGCCCTCGCTAACGACTTGGGTTCTTTGTTCTATTATTGCATGATTTCCTTGTGCACCACATGACTATTAGCCTGCTCGTGTTGTGTGACAAGTTAGTGTTAAAGTGAATTAGTTTATCCACCCATTTGCTCCCGCTTCGCCCGTTCAGCAAACAAGAGGCGGGCTACAACCTGAACAGTCCACATTCAACCGCAGTGCATACTGTATAGAGTGGAGATGGACCGATTATCGGCGCCGATATTTGACATTGCGACAAATATCGGCATCTGCCTTTTTTACAACTCAGAAAGCCGATAAAGCTGGTGTCCCACTGAGCAGCGGCCGCTTGCGAACATAGCGAATTTGGGGTTCGTAAAATGTTGCTAAGATGGTGGCAACGTTTTTTTCTTGTCGCAAAGGTATCTTGAACATGTTCGGACAGTTTTTCACTGTTTGTCAACATCTTTGCCACATTTTGCAACCTTTTATGAAACCCTGATGAAAAAAACTAAATGTGCTACGTTCTCAAGCATTTGTCACTCATTGAGCTTACTGATTTTAAAAACAGGGTGTTTTTTATTTACTGTATGTATTTATTTAAATTTTCACCATAACTTTATAATATATGCTGCTGATCCTGGGACCTCCCTGCACTTTTTATTTTTGTTAGAAATTAAATTTAACCCTTTCATGCAAAGTGGTCACTACGGTGGACAGCTATTTAAAAGTTTCTTTCGCCTAAATTTTTAAAAATATTTTTATCCCTTTCATGCATTAATTATTATTTCATGTTATTATTTAAAATATAAATATATTTTTTTTAGTTTAATTAATATATTCAAAAGCAACTTTTAAATAGCTGTCCACTGTCGTGACCACTTTGCATGAAAGGGTTCAAATTAAAATGTTATTTTGAAATTTGGGGAAATTATGTACTGTAGAAAACTTTGGGGAGCAATTTACTTTTTTAGTTTAGTCATTTAGCTTAAGACATGCCAATGAAAGCTCCCTGAACTTTTTGATAGTATTTTAAACCAAAGCCAGCTATTCTCGATGTGTTTAAAATGAAAAGAAAACGTTCAACATGTTGAACATTTTGTTTGTTTTGCTGTTATTGTCGAAAAGTTGTTTTAACAAACATGTTTAATGGCATTTCAGCAACGTTTTTTTTTTCCACGCTAATATTTTCACTTTTACAGCAAATGAATGTTCGCTTCAAATATCGGTTATCAGCCTCCCAATACTTGGTATCGAATCAGCCCTGAAAAAGACATATCGGTCCATCACTAGTATAGAGTACATCCATGAAAGCACGGGAAAAACATGCAAACCCCACACAGAAAAGCCAAAGTTGTGGTAAGAAGCCGAATTCTTTAGAATTTGATTCGGATGTTCTGTCCACGTGTTGCTTTTATGAATGAATTAATCTCCTCACATAGATTCAAATAATCCAAATAAATCCCCCACAATTGTGCTCACTGTTGCTAATATTAATACTGTACAATGCTCTCCATGACAAGAGCAGAAGTGAAACCACTCTGCTTGAATCCACATTAGCATGTACTGTAAATGCTATTGTTCTCATTAACTCCCTTTATTATTCTGCTGTGTGCAAGCGGCGTAGGAGGGACTTTTGCAAACCTGAAACACCCCCGCAGTGATGATTATTTCACTGTGAGTCAGTCTGACTGTTGGTAACTGCGCCCAAAATCCAGCTGCATGTGACCATGAAACAGAATGTTTATGAGGAGAGACATTTACTGGAACCTTCGGAGGGTTGATTTGTACTGTTCTCCATTGGTCGTGTGCAGTAGTGGTTCACAAGGCGCCCTGCGATCGACTGGTGTTCAGTCCAGGGTGTAGTCCGCCTTGGAATGTCGGAGGCTTTGTTTTGCTTTTTGTTTTGTTTGGCATTGATGAATTGGTTTTGTGGAGCATCTTTTCTGCCCTCTGTTTCTGTTTGTGGCATATGAGTTAAAGAGCAAAATCCACCCGTTTTTGTCCATCTCAGGGGACTGAAAAAGACATCACAGTTGCTCAGGGCTCAGGTAACAACCAATCATGGTTCAGCTTTAGAGAACAGGTGAGCCGTGAAATGAGATGACTAAAAACGGGGAGATTTTGCTGCTTAACTCATATGCCACGGATGCAATATTAATCAGAATGCCGTGTTTAGACTAGTGGAGGCGCATAGGACATATTTTTGTAAAGGACATTTTTGAGTTGACTTCACTTTTAAAGCGCAAGTGGTTGTAGCCAAATAGTGCTCTCCATTTGGCCGCAATTGCTTTAAGACTTAATTGATGACAGAATAATGAACTCAACCTTATTGCCTTGACCTCACAAGTCCATTTCCCACCCTATCTCCTGCATACTATAGTCGATTTTCTCTCTTTATACCATTTGTCACCATAATGCCAATGTGATAAAAAAAAAAAACAATTTCGTCCTCTCATTCAACACGTCTACATGTACCGGTTTGCCCAGTAGTTATAATCATTTCTTCCCCTTTCTGTTCCACTCCATAGTGGATGCCATCAGCAAAGGTCTTTCACTACCCAAAAGTGGGGTGCAGTCCATGGACCTAAGCGTCTCCCAGAGGTTGGTTCACCCAGGCCCAGATTCGGATATGCTGGCCCCCCACCGTCCCTTATTCCTGGGACCCTTTACCTCTCGGCCCTGCTCCCAGTTTCCTTACCAACAGCTGCAGGTATGTACAAACATGCCATTGACGCCTTGCGGATGTGTTTGCAGTTGTGCAAACTCAGTTGATTCGTCGCTACAGTTTTGGAAAAGCATCGGTTTCCATGGACCAATCATTGGTGCTGTAGTCTTGGCGGATTTGCATATTTAGTTTCATCATCATTTTTCTTCTTTCAGTATAACACTGAACGAATGCAAAGAGAGATGGAGGCTGAGAAGCAAGAAGAGCTACAGCAGCTAATACGAAAGAGTAAAAATGAACAAAGTGAGTGGCGATATTTATTCGTGTCCTATTTTATCCTTGTGAGATTGGCAACGTGTTCTTTATCTGAGTCATAGATCACTGTACGTTTCAATAAAAAGGGGATTTCCAGCCGTCCTGTAAGCATTTTGCTCTCAGATTCCAAGGAAATTGCATTAATGCAAAAGCCGACGTCAAACCAGCCAAATTGTTTCAGGAAGCACCTCAAGCTGTACCCAACACAGGAAGCGGGGAGCAGCCTTGAGCACGACCTTTGATGTTGCCACTCGTAAATGATACAGTTTGCGTCATTGTTCAGAAGAAATTTTGCACATTTGACTCTTTTTCTCAAGTTCACTAGAAATTTTGCGTCGTGGGGTAGCGCGGCGAAGTCAGGGGTGTGGTTGGCCTGTGGGGACAATTTTTGAATTTTTGAAAATTTGTAAAGGAGAGAAAAAATAGTAGTAGCAGTAGTACGATTAGTAGAAATAATGATGATTTGATCATCTGTTCATATGTTGACCTACAGGTGCTGTAGCCAGTCCGTTGGTGAGGCAGAAACTCAGAGAGCACATCATTATGAAGAGCCAGCCCACCCATGACAGGGTCCCCCCCAAACACAGCAGTCCCACACCAGGATACGGGTAAGTAAAAACAAACTCAAAACAGTCCTACGACTGTATATTTGTATAACGGAATTTGTTTTGGTTACCAAGGCACCCACTTCCAGACATGTCCCCAAAGTCTCAGCCGTCACCTAGTGACATCCAGCGTAAGGAACTGCGGAGAACAGGTGAGCCGTTGTCCCTCCCTGGAAAAAAAAAAAAAAAAAAAAGTGACTGGTAATTTTCCATTTTTAACTGTCTTCGTATTTCGTCAACCACAACAAGGGAACAAAACAGTGAACAGGAGTGTATTCCCTGTAAGGATAAAGGCGAGCCTGCAGGGCCAGAATGAGAGCGAGAGCCAAATCTTCCAAGTCATAAAAACACTAGTGACACTGAGACACAAAGATCAAAACAGTTACATAACATTGACTTAGGTATGTGTAAAATGAACTGTGTGAGAGTACAGCAGGTTTCTCTCACTGTGAGAATGATGGGAGGAGCGGTTAGACCCTCTTGCACACGTCAGAAAGCAAACAAAGATCTACTTGCTTTATTCTAAGATTGTATTGTGTCTTTTCTGGACCAAATAGTGGTTGATTGTTGGTTTGTTTGTTTGTTTGTTTGTTTTGGGGAGGAATATTGGATTCTGAACAAAATGAACATTATATGTCATTGATAGTTAATTGGCTTTGTCCCTCTTCAGCAGATTTTAAAAATATAGCAAGTTAATAGCTTTACTTTACTTTGTGCGTGTGCGCAGTCTTTCTTGCTGAGGTACTTTGTACATCTTTCATTTCTGGTTTCTTTAGTCTGCAATTCATGGGCTAAATATATATACGCATGTGAGTGTTGTGCACGTGTTTCCTTGTGTGTTTATTTCTGGGGTGATTTTTTTTTTTGTATGCATGCAGTGTCTGAGCCAACATTGAAGTGGAAGTTAAAGAAGCTCATCAGCACAAGACCAAACCCATTGCAGAGAAAGATCAGTGCCCCTCCTGCTGTCAAGCACAGGACAGAAACTCTTGGTAAGTGTATATACATTGAGCCACAATTCTTATTTGAACTCCTCTTTTATGTACTGTACAACATTGCACCGGAAGAGTATTTTGTTGTAACTTACTTTATAGGACAATCGTTGGTCTAGTTTATCCATCCATCCATTTCCTGCTCAGGGTCATGGGGAGCTGGAGTTTATCCCAGCTGACCTCGGGTGAAAGGCGGACTACTCCCCGGACTGGTCGCCAGTCTGTCACGGAGCATTTATGGACAAAAAAACCCCCCAAAACTTTCACTCTCATTTTGTCATGGTTGCGTGTTAGAGGACCCAAGTGCTGGGCGTACTGAAGAAAATATTAACAAAAACCAGCATAAACAAGTCTTGAAAAATCCAAAACGCAAAGTATCCAAGAAACACTAGAGAACAAAACACAACACCAGGAGAAACCAAAAAAAAAAAAAAACATGACAGCGAAAACAATCCGACAAGGACTGAACGAAAACTATGAACTTAAATACAATACTGACAAGACAACGAGAAACACCCGGACGAGACACACAAGGTAGGAGGGAGCTGATTGGTCAACATTAGGGAGTGGAATGCACACAGGTGGACACAATAATCATTAACAAGACAGACACAGAAATGCTGAGAAAACGAAACTAAAAAAAAAAAAACATGACACATATTCACATCGTCATCATAACAATGTCCGCCGACTGTAACATCAGTGTCCTTGGTGTATTTTCGCAACACATTTTTTGATGTTTAAACATATTTCCATTACGCTGATCTTGGTTCATTTACAAAGATCAAACAAACACTGAGTTAATATATGAAATCTGTCTCCCAGACTCTTCTCCCAGCAGCACCCCAGCATCAGATTGTAGCTCTCCCAATGACAGCCTCCATTCAGACAACGGAGCCCTCCCACTTGCTCATGAGGTAACTAAAGTATATTGCTCCACATGAGATCTAACTTTGGGATCTCTATGAGTTATAAACGTTTGGGTTGTCCAGTGCCCGTTCGTGTCAAACAACATACGGCTCTCGGGAGCCTTTATTTTCTTCGACGCATTCTTACCAATCACGTTATAAATAAACAGCAATAGCAAATGCCTTTACAAGAATGTGTCTACATGATACAGAGCAGTCCATGGTGGTATTTCCTGTTGTTTGTTAGCCACTGTTACAGTAAGCCGTACTATTTGCAGTGAGATTCAGGGACACACTGTCCTATTTTAACTATTTATGCATCATATAAATAGTTGCAGGAAGCATGTATGTGTATGTATACTTAGAGCCACGATAACATGGCATCAGATTACTTGTAGCATGAATGGACAGTGTTTTTGTAGCTGTTGGGTATTTTTGTGATCATTTGTAAGATACTTTGCAATCGATTCGTTCATCTGATTCAGGCACAAAGGCTTCTGCTGAAGGATGGTCGATTGGCCAACTTCACCCTGCCCGCTAATTCAACTGCCAGGCCCAACATCACTGCAGGACTTCCTGCACAGGTGAGGCAGTCTTTAAGTCTGACGATCGATTGTGTTCGAGTACACATTGAACTGTAAATAAGGGTCATGCTCAAATGTCATGCCAAACCCAAAATTCCTTGCATGGTTGATCTATTAAGGTTAGTAAACTCCTTTTTGTTGCTGTGTTGACTACCGTGAGGAATTTCATGCATGTGTTAAGAATGTGTTCATAAGAATAAAAGCGGATTCTCTTATGCCCTAGACATCTATCCGCCTATCTTTCACTTCTCCACCTCTTATCTTTTTTTTTTTTTTATCTAGGTTGACGTGCGAGTTGCCAGGACTCTGGCAGTACCCGCTCTGCCTCAAGTCTACTTACCTCTCGATGGAAGTTTTCCAGCCCAGGCTCACGGCCTGCAGCCTGTACTCATACTGGAACCGCATACCGGGCTTGTACACTCGCAGCTCATCTCCTGTGAGTAATGAATGGCTTGAATAGTTTGTCCGACTGCAGCGAATAGCTCAACATTTGGCAATCGCTCAGATAAGATGTAGCACACATGCATTTTGACGCACATACACACAAAAAACTCAATTTCAATGATTCATTTTTTGGGGGTTATTGTTACTTGAAAAAGAAATGAGAACGTAAAAGAATTGTCCTTGCTAGCTAGTCTTCATGAAGACATTGAACAATGTTTTGAGATTTAAAAACGCTAGTGATTATTGCAGGTCAGTTATTTGTGTAAAACATGTACCTGAAAAGGGTAAATTAAATTGTTGTTTTCCCCACCTGCGTTTTAAAAAAAAATATGTACTTACTAAACACAAGAGCTCCTTCTAGTGGCCATTGGGTATTAATGCATTCTTCAGTCTTCAGTACTGTTAGGCCACATACGTTTTTGACTTTGACTTTTTATTTTTTTAAGACATCTGTTTTACTTTAATGCTAATGCATGTTAACTATTCATGATTCGTTTTTTTGTAGCTGAATTCTGTCTTACATTATGTGCATTTTATGATGCCTTTTTCTTCTTCTTTTCTCTGCCCCTCCTCCTATTGTATTCCCGTATTGCTATTGCACAATGTTCACAGATCAAGGTTTGAGTCCTCCTCCTCTGCAACAGCGACCTCACTTGACCTCCCCTACTAGAAAAGAAGGCCTCACCACCTTTTCCTCCCACAAACCCTTGGAGCGAACACGCTCCGAACCTCCGCCCTACAGCCACTCGCCCCTTCCTCTGCACGCCAGCCTACAGTGTCACACTCAGCACCAGCTGCCTCAACAATGCCACAAGAGTGGGGTGGAGAGGTTTAAGTTGAATTCCCTCCTGAGCAAGGTGAGCGGTTGTGGATAACCACGCATGCACGTTACACCCAAATGAGTTCTATTAGCGTAGCAGTGATTCCCAACCAGTCTGCCGAGACACATGAATGTGTCATGAGAGGTCATCAGGTGCGTCGTGGCAAATTGGTTTCATTGTTTCAAAAACTATTTTCATTTACTGCGAACAATGTGTCTTTCTTCATCAATGCCAGCGGCGTATAGTGACGGGCAGAACATTTGAATACGGTACTTTTTCCATTAGATGGCGGAGAGTACAATAAACCTGTGTACCCATCTGTTGCCATTCATACAACAGAATGAGTCATGGCTTACTGCAGCTTTGTGTTCAACTAAGCAGACCCAGATTTCACACCCACTAAGTCAATTTGTCAGTAAATGTAAATGTGATCATTTATTATTTCAGTACATTTTATACCTTTTGTGACATTTTTGTTTCGTGGCGTGCTGTGAGATTTTTTTTCAAATGTAAAATGTCTGTTTTGGCTCAATAATGGTTGGGAAACACTGGTGTATTGTTGGAATGTTGACGCAATGTACATTTCCAAATATCCATTGACAATCCTCATCCGACACAGATCCCGTCAGAGGACATGGACCTGGAGGAAATTGGATCCGAGTCTGGGTCCGTGTGCGGCTCTGAACCGGGCTCGGTTTGCGAGGACAGCTGTCGCAGGAGACAGAGCTCTGTCAGCACGGACTCCGTTTACGACACCGAGTCCACCACCTCCTCACGGGAAAGCCTGATTGAGACCTCGCATTCCGTCGGTCAGGTAAAATCCACACATGATGCAGAACATATTTTTATAGTATTTTTTATCCGATGCTTGACATACTGTAGATAGAGCAATGGGCAACAGGTCCACTGCCAGCGTGAATAGGGTCAGCTTGAATAGTTTGTTTGAAATCCCAAAATAGTATTTTGTAGTTAAAAATATGATCAATCAAAGATGAACTGATGACTAAAATACAAAGCTAAGAATTTATTGACATCTTTCCTGAGTGTTAAACTGAGTTTACTGTACCATTCGTTTTAACATAAGGGGGCGCTATAGCTTTAAAAACAACCATAGATGCCACTTCAAGACAGGCACTCTTTAATTGTCAAGAGTACTTGTCGGGTACACAGGAGGGAAATTTGATTTGATAGTTTTGGCATGTGTTCCTGCTGTTCTTTTCTTATACTCTTCATGCTTCGCGTGGCAATCACAGAGGCAGTTGGTCCATCGAGCAGGATTCCATCTGGACTCTACTAATGTGCCTATCCTCATGTGGCCTCACCAGCCTTTGGTCCGAACCCAATCTTCTCCAGCCTCAACATCTCTGCCTCCTCTTCTAAATGCATCCACAACCGTGCCCGTTTCTCTCTCCAGTCCTGCTCCAGATGTTCAGCTTCGCTTCACCACCGGTGAGTCGCGCGGAAAGAAACCAGAAGCACTTTTTTTTTTTTTTTCTTTCTATGCCTGTCAACATTTCCTCTCTGTTCAAAAGTCTCGAGCATTAAAAACAACCTCTTCAAAAATCTACTCGAAGGCAGATTAGTTCTTTTGCACCATAATTGAATGTTTCAAAAACGACTATTGACAGAATCGACACCTCTAAAACATTTCTGTTCCCAACTAAATATGATTGAACTCTTGAATGGTGGTTTTGTTTCAAGGCTGTTAATGTTTTGCTGCCAAAGCTCTGAGAATCAAACTACCTCACACCAAGTCCGACTCGTCTGTGCCATGTTTATTGTCCTCTGACTTGCACATGTACATTGAAGTGGCTTTGGCAAGGAACTGGTGTGGCTTTGTGGTAAATCGCAAGGTGGAACCACTCACCATGCTGACATTCTAGAAATCCAACCCTGGCAGTCTGGGAGCTGCAACTGGCATTTATTTGGGTTTTATGAGCCCCGCTCTAATGGCACCAAATAAAAACGGATCAGACAGGAGTGACTGAGAATCAGGACAAAATTAAAGTGCCAGGTCGCTTTTACTCACAAGTGACAGCTTGTGTATTTTGACATAAAAAGTAATTAGGTTGTGGGTCGAAAGTGCTGCTGACACAGGATCCGGCCACCCACTGCTTCTCTGGAATGGGTTAAATGCAAAGAACACTTTTCCCTCTTCATTAAATGCGACAAATTATGTTTAACCTTTTTTTTTTCTCTGTGTGTGTGTAGGTATAGTTTATGATGCTCAGATGCAAAAGCACCAGTGCACCTGCGGGGACAACAGTTGCCACCCCGAGCATCCTGGCAGAGTCCAGAGCATTTGGTGCCGACTGCAGGAAAGAGGCCTGCGGAGCCTGTGTGAGGTCCGAAACTTAACAATGGATTTCTTCATTTGTGATGGGGAATGAACGACATTTTTGTCTTCTTTTTGAGATCTGAACTCAAAGCCTTAACGTGGGCGTTTTTGTGTGCATTCTTTGTAGCATCTCCGAAGTCGGAAGGCCACGTTAGAAGAACTGCAGTCCGTCCATTCAGAAAAACATGTGCTTCGGTACGGCACCAACCCTCTGCACCGCCTCAAGATAGACAACCCCAAGTTGGCTCGTAAGTGTTACAGACATTAACTGGCATAGCTCCATTCAATCCATATTATTTACAAACAACATCATTGCCCCAAAGTGCTGTACAACATCACTGACACAAACAATAATTTAAAAGAGAATGATAACAACATGACTGAATGTGATCCATTTCTTCCTGCAGGAATCTTGGCTCAACGTATATTTGTAATGTTACCATGTGGAGGAGTCGGGGTGAGTGTAACTGCCTGCATGTACGGCTCACATCTTTCAAACACCATTCAGGAATCTAAGCACATCTTTAATTGCATCACTGCAAACTAGATATAACATAAGTCATTACTTAATCAGGCTGATTAACCGTGTACTTTGGTTTTGTCATTTTTGCGCACAGGGAAAAGAGAAGGTAGTGTAGTCGGGGAGGAAACGGGGAAACTAATTTGTATAGAAGCAGCAGAGATGGGAAATATACAGTTGCGCAAAATATACTTCTTTGTGGTAGAGATGCTCCTGAATAAATGTCTGTGGAAGAGTCAACATAACTGGAAAGGCTTTTATTTGAAAGGAGAGGAGAGGAGAGGAAAGGAGAGGAGAGGGGGGTGGGTGTCCGTTGATAAGACGACTGATCTGCCTGGATTTCCGGCCCATGACTTTGCTTGAGGAGTTATTGGAACAAGATGGCAACGTCTGCGATAAAAGAAATTCCTCTGATTTCATTGTTCCACTGTTGGACGCTGCCAGACGTGAGCCTTCAAAATAAGTCCTATAGAAAGTGGCTGAATGTTGACTTGAATCAATTTCGGGTTTTAGGTTTTTGAAGACTATTTCAATCTGCAATGGTTGTTGAAACATATCAATCCTACTTCAAGAGAAATTCTCCTTGCTACAACAGTTACAATAGTTATACGTTCCGTTCAATAAATGATTGTGTGAATTTGTTGACAGGTGGATAATGACACAATCTGGAATGAGCTTCACACGGCAGCAGCTTCTCGTATCGCTGCCGGCTGTGTCATCGACCTGGCACTCAAGGTGGCACAAGGAGAGCTGAAGGTGCGCTTTGATTGCCCAATCCATTTTCAATGCGGACATTTATGCAGGGATTTCAAAGCTGCTGTTAAACAGGCTGTAGTAGACTTGAAAAATACACCCTAAACAAGAACTCTCAGTAGCGAGCAGGCATCCGCCATGTGTGAACACGTTTTTTTTGAAAGGTGGCAATAATGTGGTGCCGTGCATGGATCGCAGCGCCAACAATAAATAGAATGTGTAACAAGAAATCCTAGATCTGACATCTAAATCCACAACCTATTTTAAAAATTTTCCCTTTGGCCCATTTCTAAGCAACTGGTCTGGATCTCAAATTCCAGTCTCGTCCTTGGGTTTAAGTTACATCTTTTAGATTTTCCTTTAGCCAGTTTCCACACATTTAGAAGTGCTTACTGAAAACTATTTGTAAACAAAACAAAACAAAAAAAACTCTTTATTTGACAAGTTCACTGTTGCTGGTTGACTTAGTTGTAGTTCTCATTCCAAATCATGTTGTTATTCTTGTAATTTAATTTGCAAATTTCTGCCTTTATGAACCAGTTGTCAACCATACAGACAATGTTTTAATGAACACATTAATGTTCGTATTGATCATATAAGAATTTGAAGAATTTAGCTGTATAGTAAAACTATGGTCTGCAAAATCTACTCACCTTTGGAAAACACATGACTTGCACTTAACTCATTCAGTGCCAGACGTTTTCAGACAATCTTTCACACTAACGTTTGAAAAAAATTGAAAAATATATAAATAAATTCCTCGGATTGAATGGCTGGACTGTGAAAAGACAAATAAATATGTCCTCGGCAGTGAACGCGTTAATACCAAATGTCTCTTTTTTAAAAAGTGCTACAATACACACACTTGTCTCATGAGATTTGCGAACATTTCTACTAATAGCACATCATTAATAATCCACATTTGTTTTTTTCCCACTCAGTACGTAGTTGCTTGTTTGCATTTATTTAGTCACAAGCTTAGGTAAACATTGTTTGTCTTCATGGATTTGTCAGTCTTTTGTCGTAACTCTCCAACAGCACCTCCAGGTGAAAACACACAGATGTGAATCTTTTCGGAGTGATGTTTGGCACATATCAGTTGGCAAGGGCTTGAATTTTTCTTCTTCTCCTTCTTCAGAACGGATTTGCAGTGGTGAGGCCGCCTGGGCACCATGCCACACACTCCTCCCCTCTGTAAGTGCACTTTTTTTTTTTTTTTTTTTTTCAAAGCATTTATTACATACTGTATTAACTGCCCTCCTGACTTGACGATCGAGACCGGGCCCAGGGAAGCATGTGTGTGGTTTGAGTGTGCACTCTATGGGTGGGCGTGGATCTGTGACAGTCTTGGATTGGAAGCATTTAGCCTCATTCAGCTGGGACTGTTTGTGTGTGTCCCCAGCAGTTCATGTCACCAGTTATTTATGGGATTATATACTTTTTTTTTTTTTATGAGATGACTGTATATATACACTATAGCCTTCACATACACAAACACGCTCACACAGTTTATAGCCAGTGCTGACACTAACATTCCTCCACTACTTTTCACACATCACCCTTTTTTTTTTTCCACCATAGTGAGGAGGGAACTGCTTTGCCGCATTGTGCGCTCATTCCTCATCACATCCTGTCAGAAATACTCTGTAAATCTTTTGGCTTGAGCAGTAAATTTTATGATAAGCGTGTGTTTCACTTTGTCACATAGTCTGTGGCCTCTGCATTTTTTTTTCAAGATTCTGGACTCGGCGTGACATTTTCATAAAAACATTTCCCTCATCACACAAAAAAAGCATTCATTACGAAAATATTTACACGTTAGCGTGTCAAGGGCTGTCCGTGTTGTGACTGTCCCAACCTGTGTTCAATAAGCGCCACATGACTTGTTTCAGAGGTCCCGACAGTCCATATGGAGGTTGTTTGATATTAATATGCTGATGATATCCCGATAAACACATATGGCTTTCCTATTTGTCCACAGGGGTTTCTGTTTCTTCAACTCAGTGGCCATCGCTGCCAAGCAACTCCAACAGAAACTCAGTGTGGGCAAAATCCTCATTGTGGACTGGGTGAGGTGCTACAGCGTGACACTTATGGGCAGGAAACAACTTATGTACACGTTTGTTATCATCGGTGCAAGAGCAATCCGGTCTGTGACAGTTGTCAATGCACATACATCAAGCTAATACATCATCTGTTGTCCAATTGAATATATGATACTGAAGCACACATTTTTTTTACTTTATTGCATTTCAATACAAGAAGGGGCATTACATCCTTTTTGGGAAATTTTGATATAGGTTTCCATTTAACCAAGCAAGTCTTAGTTAATTTATGTGTGGAATGCATAGTTTGCTCATTGAAATTCTTCTGTCACCATCTATGCCCAGGATGTTCACCATGGCAACGGTACCCAGGAAGCCTTCTACAACGACCCGAGCGTCCTATATATCTCTCTACATCGTTACGATAACGGCAACTTTTTCCCTGGTGGTGGACATCCTAATGAGGTAGATACAAAGTATATGCAGTAGTCACTGAGAAATGGATGGCTTGTACAATGCTTTATGTGGTGTGAAAGATGCCAATCTACCAATAGAAAAGTGGGCGTAGATAGAAGTCGACCTGTGAATTTGAATTTCATTGCATCAAAGGAGGAACGATGCCGGTGTGTGAAGTTGGAGTGTGCAGCCGTGAGCACAAGTCTGAGACCCAATGGCAGCCTTTTTCCTTAAATGCAATTGTTGCTGTTGGCTCGATATTCATACACCCACATTGCCACCCATACTATTTTTCTGGTAGCTACATCAGCTAAAAGCTATGTGAAATTCAAATTAACTAAGAAATCATTATTGATGGTGCACAAATGCAGATGCTCACATAGCAAGGAATATATATTCCATAGAAGTTAAAGAAATTACAACCTCACTTTTGCTTTTGTGGTCAATCGTCCCTTGATTCTAAATAGCATCTTAGCTTTGGCATTGTGTGTGTCACCACTCTTTGTGTGTATGATTTTTTTTTTTTTTTTTTTTTTTTTTTTCCCATGTTTCAGACGATTAGGTTCAAACCTCATGAAAGCATGTGTACATGCCTGTGTTTTCATACAAGAGCTGGAGAAGCCAATGAAATCTGCCCGTGGTCTTCCCCAAAACCAAATGTGGCGATTGCACACAGTCCCACTGTGCCCATGATAGAAATCTCACAACCCATTCGGTCCCATACATTCCTTCATCTTTCCCCCCCCCCCCGTCAATAACGAGGGTAAATGGTCAATGTTTTCCCATAAATTCCCCTGATGAGGACGGTACATAAAACACTGGGTTGACTTGGATGTGGTTTCGCCTTAAGTGGCCCTTCAACCTCTGTTTAGCTGTGCGGTAAACCGCTGCAGTCTCACTGTCCCCTTGTGTAGGTATATAACTCACCATGGGGTAAGGTTGTGATGTCATAGTCATAACGCAGAGTGCTGTGTACCACACAGTAACCAGCAAAGTCCTAATCGATTCCAGCAACGCTTTCAACATGAAAGGAAGACACAGAACAGAAGAGAGCACAAGATACTTGGAGCAATAGTAGGAAGTGTGTGACTGTGTGTGCGTGCGTGCGTGCGGGCGGGCGGGTGCACGCGCAAGCAAGTACATTACCAGTTGGCAGAGGATGGAAGGCCTCATGTGTTTTGTGTTTGCCCTGTGAACATCCCGTCCTCTGAGAGAAGAATGGAGTCAGGCACTCTGCAATGCTCATCAGCATTCTTTCTTCCTCGCAAAGCCGTACGCGCGCGCGCGCGCGCGCGCACACACACACACACACACACACACACACACACACACACACACACACACACACACACACACACACACACACACGCACACACGCTCGCGCGCGTTACCACACCTTGTTGCCAAGAGGGTGTCAATCAGCCTCACCACACGCTCCCTTCAAACTGACACATTGACTGATGGCAAAGGCCTGAGAGAAGGGCTAAATGGCTGTTAGCGGGACTACAAAGCGAAAGAGGAATCCTGAGACCTTCTTCCCAACACTGGGCCTCAGTTCCCTTTCAGTTCCTCTTAATATGTGAGGTCAAAGGAGCTCCCTTGGTTCTACCTAACTGTAATGTTGGAGGCTACAGAAATAAAAAAAAAACTGAAGTGCACATTGCAATGAATATTTTTAACATTTGACCTCACTGTGTTTTTCCAGGTTGGTGCAGGGGCAGGCGAGGGTTTCAATGTGAACATTGGCTGGACAGGTGGTTTGAATCCTCCCATGGGTGATGCGGAGTACCTGGCTGCATTCAGGTAAAATCAACTCTAGTCGCCATCAATTCTTTACAAAAGACTCAAGGATACAGCTTAGAAGTTGTTGTTTTTTTTAACCACATGAAGTTTTATCATCTTAAAAGTTAAAATGTCTTAAATGTTATGCATGCTTCTGCAAAATATAATTTAGTAACTGTGTTGTGAATAGCGGTGGTATTTTTTGTTGTTGTTGTTCGAATGTTTTTGAATGTTTTTAAATACTCATTTTGTATCGGTCCCAGTGAGGATAAGTGGTATAGTAAATGGATGCATTAATGAGATTTAAATTGTACACCCGCAAATTAGAATATAATTTCAGAGTCATACATGTCCAGCCCAAGTGAGTTTTTATGACATTAATTTACTGCATGAATATTATACATTTGTGTTTAAAAAAAAAAAAAAAAAAAGAATACAATTCAACAAATGCATTTGTGGCCGTAAAAACACACTGTCGGACATTTAGCCAAAATAATTTAATGTGTAAAAAAGGTAATAAAACGTACATACCTTAGATCATATAACACATCGAATAAAAAGTCCTGTTCTTCACGTTGCCTTATATCAAATCTCAACCACAAGCCATTTGCCATACTGTTTACTCTGTGTGTCCTGAATCTATTTCGGAAAAATATAACAAGAGTTATCCATACCAATAAAGATTGCAAACGCTCAATATCATCACGCATTACAATAGTTGCACTTTATTCCTGAAAAGGTGACAGCCAGTCACTGGAGAGTTTTCCACCTTGTGAAAGTGTTGCTTGAGGCCAAGGTCAGATAATATAACAGTTTATGTACGTGATGATTACATTCTTTCACTATAACCCAAGCTTGATTGAAATGAATGTGATGATTAGCATCATCAGTACTTCTGCAACATGAGACCTTCACCTTCAACTCATGCAACAGCCAAAAATATGCCATGCTTCTTATAGAAAAGTTTTTAGTAATATGGCTTTGGCAAATGTCAAGGGCAAACAATATTCATCATGGTTACAAATTTGCCTTCTAACAGCAACTCGATCAAGCTTTAGGCATTGACGGTCATATTATCTCTCCTCCCAAAACAACTAATAAAAAGGAATTTTTACTTTTGGGTGTCACTCACCTCATATTTTCTTTGATTTATTTTAATTGTCCTGTAATAAATTTGTTTGTTCAGCTCAATACTGTGAAATGTTTCCACTAGTGGCTCACCACCAGATGATGAAACCGTATTTCAGATCAACATCCCGCTCGCTTGGTGGGTGGGCCCCTCGTCAAAGGGAAGATGCTAATGAGGTTACCCGTAATGATTTAAAAAAAAAAAAAAAAAAGCCATAGGCCCGGTATGCCGACTTTGAAACACTAAGTCCAGTGTTTACTAGAGTTTAGAATGGTAATTAAGGAACAACTGGTTCTTTCCGGAGCAGCCGTTTGGTTTTGGTTTTTTACCCAGTATCGGGAAATGAGAAGCGTTTTCATGTGTAAAACTTCCTTAGCTAACCACAATCTTTACAGTATTTGCAGTATCGTGTGGCTCTGAGGGGGAGAAGTTTCCTGGTGGCTGTAACATAGCCTCAGGGGACGTTTACATGACACCATTTTCAACCTTTTGGGACATTCTTTATACACCAAAAATTCATAGACTAAAAAAAGCAAACATATACGTGTGTATACAGTAAATCCCCTCGTAGGGATATGTTCCAGACCCTCCGACCAAAAAAAAGAAAGCATATAAAAAAATATTTTAAAATTATGTTTTTAGTTGTAGCCCTCCCACATGCTTTAAACACATGTAAACTTATTAAAATGCATTTGAATGCTCCCAAAAATTGCCATCATAAAATGTTGTTAAAATTCAGTACGTATTATAATCCATGTGTTAGATGCCTTTAAGGGGTGGAGCCCAGTCAGGTGGCAAGTGACATGGTGAGCTTGAGGGAGGTTGGCGTGCTCAAGCTGTTTTTCCAAATGAGTGCTTGGCCGACAGCAGCTCCTGCGTGAATGTGCTCATTGTGTTTATGTGTTTCACTGTTCTCTCCGCATTTAATAAAAGGATGAAGTGCAACGGCGACTGTGGCGCTGCTTTCCCACATGTTTACAGTTTGTGTTCCATATAAAGCCATAAAAAATATCACGGTAAACCACAGGTAATGGGGATATCTGTGATAACCAACTTATTTCCTCCCAACCAAAACAACAATAGCAGGCCACACCAATTGTTGTTTGCACTGGTCAAGACACTGGGTTTACCTTGACCGGCGGAGATGGATTAATTGCCTAATATTGTCGAATATTTCTGTCTATATTGATTTGTTTGTGACTTTTGGCTCCTCTTATCCAAGGTTGCCACAGTGAGTGCCTCGTATGATTTATTTTGTTTTTTTATTTTTACGCTGGCTGCATTTTCTGACACAACTCGGCAAGTTATGGCTTGGAACCAATGCACTGTAGAGCACTGAAAGACAGGGCCATGTACCACTAAAGTGTGAGTGATTGTCCTACACTAGAGTGGTCTGAATTGGGTAAAAACAGCAATCAATACATTGATTAAGTGATGATTGTTTTTTTTTTCCAATTTCTCTGAATGTTTTCACCTGGTATTTGTGTGGCTGTGTTGTAATTGAGCAGAATAATACTGGTAGTAGGAGTCACCAATACCATGGATGTACGGTCAACGTCTTGTAAAAGTTGACAATAATGTAACAGCTTAATGAAAGGCTACGTGTTCAATTCTTCTTACAGAATTATTATCATAAAATTGATCTATCTATCTAGCTAGCTACAGCTACAGCTAGCTACAGTAACCAGCAACAGCTAGCTATCCAGCTAGCTCATGGCTGTTTACTGTCAATTAGTCAATCAACTATCTTACCAAAATTAAATTGTGCTGTAATGAATTAAGTAATTTCTTTAATTAAACCAAGAAGTAAGCAAGATTAGACAATCTTCACAAACTTCAAAGAGCACTGAATTGCATTGTAATGTCTCACTGCATTTGTTCTCATTAGGTGATTAGTGCAACGAAAGGCATAACAGACTAAATGGACACAATTTAACGCATCATAAGTTCCTGTTTATGCTGTCGGTGCGCTGCCAGTTTGGATAGTTTAATTTGAATCCATTGTTTGGATGACAGGGTGTTCCGGACTCTCCTCAGGATGGAGGGAAAAGCGAGCCAGACTCGGGTCGCTGGTGATGTGTGTCTGTTTTTGGCTGCCTGTATGTGACAGGCTTGTGGTTCCCAGC
This sequence comes from Filicampus tigris, assembly GCF_054856515.1. Classification (NCBI taxonomy): domain Eukaryota; kingdom Metazoa; phylum Chordata; class Actinopteri; order Syngnathiformes; family Syngnathidae; genus Filicampus; species Filicampus tigris. The sequence continues at coordinate 18,063,762 of NC_141225.1, read as the reverse complement.
GGTGCTGAGACTCAAGTACAATCAAGCAAAAGCTCAATTGCACTGAGCTGAGGTGTCATGATGTTTTGTGTATGTTTGGAGGATCACGATGGTGGTCCATAGTTAAGGTCATTCTACTGGCCAGTAGCGCTGTGTGTTCATCTTTCCCCGGCTACTGACACAAAAGTGCGGAGGAGAGAAGAATACAGAGGAGGAGAGAGGGAGAAGAAGTGGGGGGTGCAATTGTTCGAGAATCCAAAGGCGGCGTAATTAGGCCCAATGGATCCCAGATGGGTGGCTGTCAGTGACGTGAGAAGAGGGACGAGCTCCTAATAGGAACCAGACGCACACAAACGCCTTTGAACTGCCGCCGAAAGAGAGAGAGAATCAAACGCGGCATGGGCCCTGTGCGCGCTTTGGCAGCCAGCGAGGGAAGGAAGTAGGGACCAAGGAAAGTGTTCTCCCTGGAGTGCACAGGGTGTCTGATTTCTACCTGTTTGTGTCGCAGGCCTTCCCTCGCACGTTGTTTTCAACTTGTGCTCTGTTTGCACATGTTCTCACCCGGAAGCTGCTGCTCTTACCGCCAGTCCAATCAAAACACATGACAACAGGCGTCAAATTTGTATCATGATCATGGATCTGTGTTTTCAAATTAACATGTTTTGCAGTGAAATGTCGGTCACTTTATTCAGCTATGTTGCTTTTTATTGTCACTATTGTCTTTTGTTTTTCTTTAGTTTGTCATGGTGATTGAAATCTCTGAGGTTCAACACTATCAGATCTTGGACGCTGGTTTTCGGAATTGAAAACATATTCCCCCATTGGAAGTGACGGAAATAGAAATGATATGTAGCAGTGTCATACATTTTAAGAAACAAATGTTATACAAAGGTAAAATTGATTTAATCACAGGAGGTTTTAGCTAAAACATGTGAACTTTGACGAATTAGGCTGGATGTGCCTTGCAAGTCTCATTTTCATCCATTACCTCTCACGGTGAAAAAGTGGTTAGCGCTAGGTAAGTTCTAGGTTACAATCTCAGCTACGGCCTTTCTTGGAGTATGGAGTTTGCATCTTCTCCCTGTGCTTGCGTGGGTTTTCTCCGGGTAGTCTGGCTTCCTCCCATTCCAAAAACATGCATGTTAGGTAACTTTGTCCATGGGTGTAAATGATTGCTGCGATTGACTGGCGACCATTCCAGGGTGTCCTCGCCCAAAGGCCTTGGGCTCACTGGCATCCGTAGACAGGGCAAGTGTTATGAGCGAGACAAAGCAATTTTTTTTTTTTTTAGCACATTTCATTCACAAGGCAACTCAATGTGCTTCACACAAACAAAAGCACAACACCTAAAAGCGTTTACAAACATAACAAAATGAAAACCAAGTGAAACTACATCTTATGTTGATAAAAGTAACTATAATTCTCATGAAAATTTGAAATGTGTATGTCTTTGTCAATTAATGTCATACATGAGCTTTCAGGGTTCATTTTAAATGAATTGAAGAATTAAAACAATTGTAGTTTACTTTATTACACACTAAGACCTTTTTTTTTATCATCTAACCATCAAATACATAAAAAAACTAAAACTAATAAAAACTAATAAACTTCCTTTAAAATGGATTTAACTGAATTTAAAAAAACAAAAGTCAAAATGAAATCAAATCTAACTATAATGAAAATGCAGAACTATTATAACCCTGATCCCCATGCATAGTGTAACCGTAGCTTTTGAATACAATGCTAGCTATTGCTTGTGCGTTCTCTTTTTATACGCGTGGGCAGAAACGTCCATGTTTTTTGTGTTAAAAAAAAAAAAAAAAAAGGTAAAAAATTGTCAGATGTTGAGAAACAAGAGGGACATATCAGAATGTGCCAAACAGTAATGTCTCTTTGAGCCTCTGGGTTTCAGCAGCCCCAATGATTGTAAGGTATTGTAAGAAAACTTAGCAAGACCTAACCAAACTATAATCTGGAGTCAAAATTGTCCAAAATTCCATGGCGCACTACATTGCCAGCAATATGAGGTGCATTGCTGAAATGTAGCTTTAGCAGTTAATGTTAGCCTCCGTGTCTTTACAAGGACGGCTCATGGTCCAAATTCTATGACCTTAGAGGAGCTCAGATTTGGGGGTTCCATTGTTAACTCCAAAGAGGCCCCCTAGCTCAGTGAAGATACATATAAAGTCATCGTGTTTACATTTGCCTGTGGTCCTCCACAGAACCGTGGTGATGCCCATCGCCCATGAGTTTTCCCCTGACGTGGTCCTGGTCTCAGCCGGATTCGATGCCGTCGAAGGCCACTCGTCTCCGCTGGGCGGCTACAAGGTCACGGCCAAGTGTAAGACTCACTTGGCTGTGCATTCACAAACGGAAGCACAAAATTGATGTGGATTCCACTTAGTGTGTGCTTGCGTCCTTCCAGGTTTTGGCTTCCTTACTCGACAGCTGATGTCATTAGCCGGGGGTCGCGTGGTTCTGGCTCTGGAGGGGGGACAAGACCTCAAGGCCATCTGTGACGCCTCAGAAGCCTGCGTCAGCGCCTTGCTGGGAATGGAGGTGAACTGTGTGTGTGTATATGTGTGTGTGGCGTCACATACAGTACCATCGTCTTACCACTGCCTCCTTATTGGTCCTCAGGTGGAGCCTTTGTCCCAGTCCGTATTGGACCAAAAGCCTTGCGATAACGCTGTGCAGTCACTACTGAGTGCCATCCAGGTTCAAGGTGAGCAAAAAAACACCATAACACAGCACATTTTAATTTTAAAGTTTAGATTTTTTTTCATGAATCTCACCGGGTGGGCAGTCTGTCAATCTGGGTGGGCCTGTGCACACCCAGGCCCACCCATGGCTCCGCCCCTGCTCCTATAGGTAACATTTGAACAGTAGTGATCGCTTGAGATTTGGAACCGAAGAGTTAATGTTCAAGTCCTGCTATGGACAAAAAAGTGGATAAATCAAAGTTGCCTTTCACTGTGACATCTTTGCTTGCATGTCATCTACTTCACTGTAGTATAAGTTTTTTTAAAACATGTTTGTAAGGAGAAGGTAATGACTGTAACTTGAAAAGAATTAAAAAAAAACCTCAGATTTAATAGGTGAAGATGTGTCTAAAAGCCAACTTGATAAAGACAACTCCCTCTACATTAATGTAACCGGAACATGCTGGGTTTTCACAGCTTTTAATGTGTCTTCTCATTTTTTGCAATTAAGGCACCCAAAAGCCAAAGAAAATACAAAAGCCGGGTGAATCCTTAGATGCATTTGGCCATTCTATTTTTTTTGTTCCGAGCTACATGAAGCATCATGTGCACTGTGAACCTCACATAATAAAAAAGATTTGACTGTATGTCATCTCAAGCTACACATGGTGACACTTTTTTAAAAGCTCATTCATCCAAATGGTCATTTACTTTGACACTTTCACAAATAGGGCAGCAACAGTGTGGTAGTTGAGGTTTGGGGTTGGGTTGGATGCAGGTGGCTTAGGGTTAGGGTTTTTCATCTAACGAGCCCATTTTATAATCTTGGCTCAACTCAACCCTGGCTTGGTTACCTAAACACTCTTAAATTGTCCATAGGTTCGAATATGAGCGTACCCCACCTCTCATCCAAAGTCAGCTGGCATAGGTTTCGGCTCACATGCAAACCGAATGTGGACAACGCTGTAGAAAATGGATGGTTGGATTTTCACTTAGCTCAAATAAATAAATCAACCTCAGATGAATAATGAGGAAATACAATGATTCAGAGTGTTTGATGGCCGCTGTTTCCGAATAAAACACGGCACATTAGGCCAGCTGTCTACCCTGCACCGGTATTAGACATAAGGTTTATATCATCAACCTTCTTCCACCAAATTGTCACTCCACCAGGAGCATCCTTCTTCACTCCTTCTGCTGCGCCAGCCCGCCCTGCTTGCTTCAAGACATTTTTCAGCGTAAAAATGCTACATCAAACATTGCCTGTCTAGCTAATAGACCATGCGATGATAGTAACAGTTTAAGCCTGGAACGGATTCATTTCTATTATTTCCTTTGGGTGAACGTTTACTACGGGGAGTCAAACAAATCCAAGGTCGAACAGCATCCCGCCGTCGTTCTTTTTCTATTGTCTGTAATTGAATCTGCTGAGGTGCTCACCTTCTTTTTCTTCCGCCTCATCACTGCTCCTCCTTTACACCCGCGGCGCTCATCCCTCCCTCTAGCCATCCCACACACACACACACACACACACACACACACACACACACACACACACACACAAGGCCGCCCTGTCTCCAATTATCTTCAAACACTTCTCTGGCACACGACCTTCGCAACATCCCCTCCTGATTGTGCGCAAATGTTATCCCAACCAAATTAGATTAATTAAAAATATTTGCAAAGCCACAAGAATGTTAAGCCGATGATTTAGGCCTGGGGAGAAATATATGGGAGTTGTATTCTCGTAACACATTGGCCTGATTGAAACTTCCTTTCAATGTGTGTCACACGCTCTCTCAGTTTACATTTCTGACGTTATCAACAAGGATATTTAGACCGCGGGCTGTTTGGATGGCGTGACATTAAACAGCAGCGAGCAGATGACAGCCTTCGCCGCCAAACAGGACATTCATCTTCCTACGCCTCCCCCCTCTGTCTCGCTCGCGTCAGGTGACTACTGGCAAAGCGTGAAGGCCTCGGCCGCCACCGTGGAGCTGTCCTACCTGCAGGCCCAGCGCCGATGGCTGAGGCGAGACTCGGACAGCGACGCCGTCGACGCCATCGCCTCGCTTTCCGTGGGAGCCCGCGCCTCTGACAGGTTAGAGAAATGTAAATTGGCGAAAAGCTGCGAGTACAGTGAACCCTCGCTTCATCGCGGTTTGCTAGTCACAATTTACCCATCCGCACCGGATGGACTTATATTTCCGTCATTTTATGCTATTTTTTTTTACTCAAAAAGGGATTTTCATATTCAACATTTTACTATATTTTTGTCTCAGTAGTACAAAGATACTCTTTTTTAAATGGTTGTATCGCATACGGCGGTTACGTACTGTCGCTGACGTTAGGATGTTAGCTGTTAAAGTAGAAGTCAACGCAAACATTTTTTCTTTTTTCAAGAATATGCTCTATGCAAGCCAACTAGTTGAAACGGGGCATTCTGATAAATAATGCGTTTGTGGAATAAGTGTTAATCCACTCGTTTTTAGCCATCTCTTGGGGCAGCCATTTTGTCTTCTGTCGACTGAAAGCTCAGATTCAGAAAACAGGTCAGCCGTGATTGGTGGTTGTGAGCAGTTGTGATGTCATTTTCAGTCGACAGGAGACAAAATGGCCGCCCCCAGAGATGGCTAAAAACGAGTGCATTTTGCCGCTTAACTTGTATTACACAAACGCAAAATTAATCAGAATGCCGTGTTTCAACTTGAGGGCCCGCTGAGAACATATTCTTGAAAAAAATATGCTTGGGTTGATTTCCCTTCATTCACTGCCAGACATTCTCAGACCCTATTCTACCCTAATGTTTGAAAAACATATAAACAAATTCCTCTGATAGAATGGCTGGATTGTGAAAAGACAAATAAATTTGTCACTGGCAGTGAATGAGTTAACATACACCAATGATCTGCACCTTTCTCTGCACCGTGTCAACTTCACAAATAGCCTCTCAAGTCAAGTCAAAAGTTTTTTCTTTACAATATATTTTTTGCACCCCCACTGGTCTAAACATGGCGTTCTGATTACTATCGCGTTTGTGGAATATAAATGAAGTGGAAAAATGTACTCGTTTTTATCCATCTCAGGGGGCCTGCCATTTTGCCACTTGCTGTTGACTGAAAATGACATCACAGTGCCTAAGGATTCAGGTAACAACCGTCACGGCTCACCTGTTGTCTGTTTTTGGTCATGTGACGTTCGCAAGCTGAGCCCATTGTGGCAAAATGGCAAAACATTATTTTAGAGAAAAGTTTTGGACTTGACTTTCCCTTTAAATAGTTTGCTGTCAGCTGGTGGCCAGCCCTCGCTACTCATATGTTAACGTGCCGTCTGTTTGAACTGAATCTTATGATGTTATCGGAAGAGCACATGAATACGCAAATGAGTGAAATTAGGTTCGGCTAGCAAAAAACTAGGAAGGGGTTCACTGTACTGGTTTGTTTGTGCTGAATCACATGACTCATAATGCTCCTTCTTGTTAAATCAGGAAAAATGCAGCAAAAACGCCAGAGAAAAGTCATTCCACATGAATAGGGAATCTTCGGAAGCAGACGACCTTCTCACGTTCCGTAATGGAAGCGCACGCACATACCCACACACACACACCCAAATGTGCCTGTGAAGGAGAGCAGACATCCCCTTGTGATGAATAACCAAAATGAAATGATCCATTTTGCACTATATACTGTAGTATGTTGACAGTTCAGACAGATGTTTTTCTGGTCCGGCTACAGTGATTTATTTCATTTTTTTTTTTTTTTTTTTTTAATCTTCTCACGTGGCCTGGATGTAGTGCTTTTGACCTAGCCCACCGTCATCGCATCATAATCAAGGACTTCTTTACACACGAGACAAGCCTCAGTGCAGCGTGACCAATCGAGGATGATTGATGTCATGTTGTGAGGAGTCCACGGTGCACATGCCCTCCGGGACGGGGGGTCGATAGGACTTGATGGTGTCAAGTATTTTTTTTTTTTTTTTTTTCTACCTGTGGATGAGCATTCCTGCTGTATTTTTGAATAAGTACTTAATACTTGTTGTATGTCTTCACTAACTAATGGCACTGCCGCAGACGGCCTTTGCGATTCAACTGACTCATGCTCACAACTAAACGTTGTTATTTAAGTTGAGCACGTTTAGTACAACAATGTGCCGTCGATGGACTGGCATGGCTTTAAGTTTGTGAATGTCTTTTTTTTTTTTTTTTTTTTGGAGCAACCCCAAAATGTTGAAAAAGAAATTCCCATCTCAAAGAAAGGACGCTATAATTTTGTTATTTATGCATTCTTTGAGGTGCTCTTGTATGTGACTGCTCAATGTTTTGTTTTGTTTTGAATACATAACGTCGGCTCTTTATTTCTTTATTAATGTCAGGTTGTTCGTGCAGCCAGAAAGCTGTCAAGCCATCACTAATGTGCTGACAATGTGAAAACAAACCATGGAGAGCTGGCTGATCAATCCATCGTTATGTTGACGTCGTGCTTTGCATCGGACATATCTTACTCACCTGTTGTCTTAATGGAGAGCTTATTTTTGTACATAATGAAAAAGAAAAACTGCCCCATGTGCTTACTTAAAGAGACCAAATGGTGAAATGAAGTATCTGACCAAGCTACGTAAAGAACACGTTGACATGGTGCCTTTTTGATTGTCTGCTTTTTAATGTTTATACTGTTTTGAAAAAGGAAAAAAAAAAAAATCAATTATATTCATTTGAAAAAGCTTGACTTATTGTGTCCTTGATCCCTGCGAAATTTTTTCTACACTATATGTAAGTGAACCTCTTTACTGTTGCATTTAGAAAATAAAATAAAATACAAATATTTATCCATCTAATAATTCATATTATATAGTAACCAATAAGACATACTGTATTAATACAATGTTCGGCTCGGTACCACACACCCCTTAGTTAAGCAAAAGACTCTACTGTGTATACATATAGAGGTCACCAATGACCACATGAGTAGCTCGCGGCCCTGTTCTAAAAATAGCTCACCGGTGGTGGGACATTGTAATTTCCTTGGAATGTTACAGAAGTCATCATTTCCAAAATGTAAACACTTGCAGAGATTTATAGAAATAAGTGTTGCATAGTGATTTTTATCTGTTTCTGTTAATAGTTGTTAAGTATTGATAATCATTAAGTGTCTTCATTAAAGTTTAGTCAGAATCGCAGACGGACGCCCATTTAAAATGATTCAAATTAGACTATATTTTTACCCCCGGAAAAAAAGTATGTGCAGACAAACAACTACAGTATCCATACATTAACAAATATCGGCAATTTAGAATATTTTAAATGTATGTTTTGCATTTGAGTATCTGGTGAACACCCACTCAAGCACAGGGAGGAAATGTGAACACACCTGAGCTGAGATTCGAACCCACAACCTCTCTGCGAGAGTGACGTGCTAAAAACCGCACTGTGCTGTTCTTTTAAAACCAGTACTACACAAACGTGTATTCAATTTGAAGACTACTGTAATACATTCTTGTACCACATGGCCCTTGATTCCCCAAAGTCAACTGATTACAGCATTTCTTCTTTTATTTTCAAAACTATAATGAATTTTAAAAAATACACGTGAACATTATTAGATTTAGATTTTCCTGGAAGACACCAATAGCTGCAGCAGTCGCTACAAAAAAAAAACTTTTATTGGCCATAGGAGCTGACACAACAAAGATAATCACAAGCAGATGCAAAACTATACAAATTGAAGAGCAACTTCCGCACCTCTTAATGTGGCAGTGATTCCTGATCAACACACATTTTACAACACATTTGCCTCAAGAAATCCCAGAAATACATCAATCATATGTTCTTGCATTACAGTATAACACAGCACAAAATCTACGGAAGAAGAAGTGCTTCAGCATGTGTGGAAAATCGAAGCAGTTCGTTTTATTTACAAAGGAGAATCAGATGCGGAAAGTGGTCCAGTTACTGCAGAACCAAGTCAGATTTGATTCCTCATGCTCTCGGTCCTCCCACGAGCAGGGCCCTCGAGAGCCGGAGTGATTAGCTTATTAGCATTTTAGCTGTAAACATTCAACGGCTGTGCGTGCCCACGTCAGAGGCGCTTATTGGCGCCCATCGTGTTTCATTGTCACCGCAGGCCAGCTGTTTGTCGATGAAAACATCGTTTGGAAGCGTCCACTTCTGGACTGTCACGTCTCTTTCAGTTCAGAGTCAAGTTGGAGGAGTACATCTCAGTGTCACAAGTCAAGCACGGGTCCAATGGAAGGGGAAAATGTTACCCCAAAAGAAAGTGAGGATGACGGTGAAGCGGGAACATTTCGTTGTTGTCAGTCGGAATTTTCCACTTGTTGGCGTTCTGCAGAGAAATAGAGAGACGGGTGAAGATTCTCTGTGTGACCAACATATTGAACACATACTGTATTTGGGTACTTTACTACATTATATTACTTCATACTTTGTGTACTGCACTTTCACACACTTCTCCACTTAAAAGTGAGAATTTTATACATATACATGTATAAAATGTAATATGTATATATATATATATATATATATATATATATATATACATATATATGTGTGTGTGTGTGTGTGTGTGTGTGTGTGTAACTTCTAAATTTTAATTAAATTTTTTATTTTACTCTTACTTTCATTTTTTTTTACGGCAGCCTATCATAAATTAAATATGACTTGTCTTTATTTTTTATTTTATACAATCGGGCAGTTGGTACTCTAACAGTAACAATAATTTTAAAAGTAAAAAACGTACTTAAGTTCGTTGTTTAGTTAAGCCATTCAGTAATTTTAAACAGGGTTTTTTAGCTACTTCTGTGTTAGTTGACACAAAGTGATAATGTTTCAAATATTTTCCCATAATATAATTTTGACACTGATAAGGACATTGTAATTCTTTTTTTAAAAAAAGACAACTATTCTAGTTCAGTACATTTGAACTTACTTTATCAAACAAACAAATAAATAAATAGTAGATTATATAGGCAGGCCAACAGACCAATTGACAGACGGACAAACATAGATATATATATAATTATCATTCTTTGTGCAATAATGATTAATTACACAATGATAACCTTATTTTCTTTTTTTATTTTATTTCTCTTTGTCACCTTGGCTGCGTGTATCACATACTGTTCTAATGTCTTATAGTCAGACTTACGATCCAAATCAATAACCTAATTCTAATCCCAAGAGGTCTACTTTAAATAGCAAGCCGAGCGTGAATGCAGTAAATACCGCGTGACAGACAATGACACATCTTCACTGACGTGGCATTTGCATGCCTACGTGTCAAACAAGCGGCCATGCATCGCCATCCCTGCAGCTGCATGCACACGACACACATCACACACACACACACACACTAATGGATATCATCATGTGTGTTCAACCATCAACACACAAATTTCCCATTTTGAATGCGTGTCCAAAAATAAAGACCAGTATCAGAAACCACAACGTGTGCATGAAGCTTTTAAAAATGAGCCACAGCTGCAGAGTAGCAGCTCGAGATTTATGATGAACTGAAGGCCATCCAACGGATCAGGCCAAACTGTACATTACGCGCATGCACACGCACGCGCACACAAAACATGCCCATTGTGGCACTTGGAAAATGAGATGTTTGTTTGTGAAGGGAAAAAAAAACAGCTGTCCTCTTTCTGCTTATACTATAATCAACATGCTCTTCGCTTCTATCTCCTCTGGCTCTGATCCTCGTGTGTGTGTCACAAAGTGTCGTGGAGTTAATTATAGCAAGGAACACTCGACGTGCAAATGCGGGCTATCGTTTTGATCATCATGAAGAATCTATATTGTCTTTTCTTTTTTCTGACGGGTGACAAACAAGTAGAGAAAGGTGGCACAAAACAGCAAAACAAAACAATGCCGAATTTGAAGATAACATTAAATGCACTTTTGTATGCAAAATTTCATTTCAAACAATTAATCCACTTCCAGGACAATACAAATGATACTCAAAGCGACGAAATTGACGGCTGTACTGTTTTTCTCGCAAGCAAGAATCCTTCTTTTTTTTTTATGTACAGTTCTAAAGTAGTCAAATATTCTCAAAACACGCAACTTGGACACATGTGTATGCACTGACAGTAAGAAAGGACAATTCAACAGTTATTGCCATTGCACATTATTATTATTGCCTTGTTAATTAAACTTAGTCTATATGAGGCTACTTTTGAAAGCTACACCGTTGTAGTTGTGACAACAGTAATCACAAAAAAAATGATTGCGATGCATCACGTGACCCTTTTTTGATAGAAAATCATTAGCATTATAGTCAAAGTAAATGATACATGAGTGCAAGGTTCACCAACATGCTGCCCACAGGCGCCAGGCCACCCCCAAGGACCACGAGTGGTCTGCAAGCCTGTTCGAGCTCACCAGAGGTGGGACATTGTGATTTCCTAGGAAAGTTGTAGAGGTGATCATTTGAAAATTTGTCAACATTTGCAGAGATTTCAAGAAATAAAACGCTGCGCGCTATTATTCATCTGCTTCCTACCTTGTTAAATTATCGCTGATTAATAATCCGATAAATATAGTTAATTATTAATAGCCTTATATAATTGAAGGGAGTTTGAACAAATTTGTTGTTTTAGACGTGTGTATGAAACTGGTAGCCCTTCACATTAATCTACCCAAGAAATAGCTCTCAGTTTCCAAGAGGTCGTTGACCCCAGCGTGAGGGTCATATATTTTCCATCGTTAGCATTCTCTTTCTTCACCGATTGGCTTAGGAGACATCACATGCTTCTACTGCCTTAAAGGGGGGGGGGGGCACGTGGTGTCCATTTCAGTGCAACCAGTTTAACATACCTTTATGGATCCCTGCCCTCTAAGGTGGACTTTCTCCTTGCTACTCATACAAGCACTTTACAATAATTAAATAATATTCTACTAATTTTTTTGTTAACACATTATAAAGCCTTAATATACAGTTTTACATCAGATCCTCAATAGATGATAAAAGCTTCTAGTGGCCAAATGATGAACTCGCAATCATTGCGGAAATGTGTTGTAATTAACTGATAAATATAGATTAGATGAATAACCTCCAAAGACTTCAGAACACAACCACGTGCCTATTTTCAAGCAGTTTATAAAGGCACTAGTACTACAGCAAATCCTGCTACAAACAACTCATGTGAGAAATGTGGTAAATAGGCATTCATATGGCAGCAAAAGTCATCTCGCCTCGCATTGTAGTATCGCACTTGTGATTTTGCGATGTCCAATTCCAAAATCCGGCATTTTTTTTTCTCTTCGGTGGATCACGTCAGTTCAACATAAGGTGTGGGCCACATCTGCTCCTAAGACGAGATGCTTTGGCCCGTCGCGGCCCCCGATGTTGCGACGTTGTCTCCGAAGGCCGAGCCGATGATAACAAGCAGAGCCGGCAAAGTGGATGGTAATGACTACCGCGTTGCGTTCAAGGACGCTCGGCCTCGGCTTTCCACTCGCAGCGCTGAGGCCCGTCGAGATTTCGTAATAACCGAGGGAGCACCTGCAGTGAGCACATGGTTGCTCGTTTGTGTCTGGATATTGTCATGCGCACGAACCATCCGTTGGTATGCGCTGGGGCACTTTTCTCATATTGATACTTCAAAGCAGGTGATTTTTTTTTTTTTTTTTCAGCCACCGATACATGGGTGCGTGTGTGCTAGGATTTTCATCGACATTGCTGATCAAGGTAAACACAAGATGATCTCTGTTTACAGATTACTCACACACACACACACACACGCACACACACATTGGTGCACACTTGTGCACTGCTAATGAAAAGTGACAACAAATACACACAACTGCACATGCACGCATGACCCTAACCCGAGTCCACACACCTTCCAAATAGCTCACAAGTGTTTCCAATCTAAAGGTTCCTGCTTGTCTGGGCCCCGAGTGCCGCCGCCTGATTGCACGACACTGGATCCACCACACAACACGCAACATGCAACATACTAAATCCCCCACGAGGGGAGCGAGGGGCAAAGGGCCATGCACGTCTTTTACATTCACGTTACCTGCACAGCAATCAAGTGTCAAAACGTTTTGAAGATGTTCTTGTATAATTGAATAATTATCAAGTGCTTTCATTTCTTGGAGTATCAACCTTTTATTGAGGTGATGAATCGCATGCTCTTTTGACAGATTTAGAGAGGGGTTTTTTTTTACACGTTTTTCTACATTTTGTTCTATTGTTTTAATCGATTCTAATATTTATTTTTCTTTGTTAAGAATCAACGCAGATGTGATCGTTTTGGGTTCAAATGCCAGCATAACGTATTTAAACAGGCAGAAGAAAAATTGGAGTTTACACACACAGACCCAGAAATCATGTTTTAGTATCTTACCTCCCTTATCAATATTATTAAATACTTTTTGCATCCTTGATAATTAAAAGGGCATCAAAATAATGATTTCTATAGTGTGCATTTTGCAATTTTGGCCATCAGTGATTAGTGACTTGTTTTACATATATCAATTGACTATTCCCCAAAAGTGTAGTTTGCATTTTGCTAAAATGTATCTAATTTCCTCCATTGTTTCGATTAATCAAGACTACTGAAAACAAACTGAAAACGATATTTTGGCTGAATTCTAATTACTTACATCTACACGTTATGTAATCGTAAATGCAAACGCTCTATTTGAAGGCTTCAACTAATCACACAAGCATACGCAAATGCATGTGTGCGACTTGTTTATACTCGATTGTTTCACCCAAACAGAATACACGTAAATAAAACCGTTTCCTTCCTGCCTGGTTATTTATTTGTCAAGCTCAAAGCCAAATGTTGGCGTACCAAAGCGGTCGTGGGTTGTTTACAACGCGGACCTAAACATGCGGGCCCCTACGCTGATGTCATAGAGGAATCGGGTTTGTGTGTGTATGCGTGCGTGTGTGCGCGTGTGTGTGTTTGTACCTGAGAGTTAGCAATGGAGCGTCTTCCTTCACCGCTTTAACTGGGACAGACGGGAAGAGAGCAGTGGAAGCAACAGTGGTTGAAAAGGTGGAAAGGGTGCAGATTGATGGCGGGCATTAGGTCAGACAGGAAGATTTAAATAAGAAATGTACAAAAGAGAGAGAGAGAGAGAGAGAGAGAGAGAGAGAGGACGGGAGCGAGAGGGTCCTAGTGGCTGGCGGACATGGCCCAGGCGCCCTCCATCCTCCAGACGGAGAAGGCGTAGCTCAGCCTCTCGTGGGCCAGGTAGTTGCAGCTGGCCAGCTTAGCGTCCATCTCGTCGCTCTGCAGCACCTGGTACAGGAAGTCGATGTAGCGCGACGCCAGTTTCAGGATCTGGATCTTGCTCAGCTTGTCCGAGGGGAGCGTCGGAATGATCTTGCGCAGCGAGGCGAAGGCGTCGTTGAGGGACTGAGTGCGCTGGCGCTCCCGCACGTTGGCGATCACCCGCTGGGAGTGGAGGTCCTCGAAGGGCTGGTCGGCCCGCGGGCCCAGCGAGGCGGGGGCCAGGCTCACCACGGCCGAGGGACTCTTCTTCACCCGCTTGGGCCCGGATGGCAGGAGGCCGGTGGGACTGCCGGCGGCGCTGTCCTCCGTCTGAGCCAGGCTGTCTTTCTTGGGATGAGGGGATCGTTTTCGGTGACCTGACTGCTGACTCTTCTTGGAGCCCCTTTCCAGTTCTTCTTCGCTGGCCCCCAGACCTCCTTCAGGGGAGTTAGCGCACGACACCTCTTCTCTCATCTTCCGCCTTCCAAAAGCCTCTGTCTTCTGTCTTCAGCCTTTCGGACAGCTGTAAAAAAAAAAAAAAAAATTATGATTTGACTTCTTCTTGTCCTACGACTGATTCTCCATCGGTGGCCGTTCTCGAATTCCCACTTGTTCAACTTTCGCATTCCCTTCACAAGCTGGCAAGACAGAACAACAACAAACCATCTGACAGGCCACCCCACCGTTGGCCTTTTTATAACCAAACGCTGACTTGGGGCCTGTGGGCACATTTGATTGGCTCAGCACACTTCCAGGGGACGTGGTCAGGGCAGGGAAGCAGGAAGTGAGCGTCGGCTGGGCCGGGCGAAGAGAGGATGGGGGTAAGTGGTCCTCTCGGCCAATCAGAAGCCCCGACTTAATGTTGCAGCGATGACGGAGGCTTTATGGTTTCCAGATTGGGTCCACATGCACGCTCTCGTCTCAATTCACGATCACACAAAAAGTCAACTGGAGGGAAGACTTGAAAGCCAACGTTTGGTTTCAAAAGGAAGTCGCATTCTTGAGAATTCAAGAAACAGTCGGGAAAAAAAAAATAGTCAAGACCCTCATGAAGTTGTGAATTTAAATTTCCTTGACTCAAGTGCAAAACGTCTTTGGCAAGATTTTCCAGGCTGCTTGTTTCACGTTTGACGATGAGGCGACAAAAAAGATTTACCTCATTCAATACCGTGAATTTTTTCATATGTTGCACGTGGGCAATCAATTCGTCCTGAGCATGTTGAATTGAAGAAAACAAATCAGTGAAGTTGTTGAAAACACTCCTTTACAAGACATTGCATGTTATGATCTAATTTTTGGTGGTATTTCACAATGACAGACCATGACATCCTGCATAAAAAAAAACAAAACGTTTTCCCTAAGTCTATTTTGGCTTCAGGATTCTCTCTCTGGAGACGCTGAACCATAAAACCTCCAACACCTGACCAAGGCTTGTTTCGCTGACGACCCAACGCCTCAGCTGAGCTCCTCGGTGACAGAACAACCTTTGACCCCCCCTTGGCCCAATGACCTGAGACTGCTGAGGTGAGAGAGCACCTAATTGTGCTATCCATGTCCTCGGGCTCAAGTCAACACATGTTTCTCTTCCTCCATTTGGGAAGCAAAAAACTGTGGATGTGCAGACACTTTTTTTTTTTTTCCCAACAAACTGGCGGCGGTGACGCAGACGACTGCTTCACTCCACAACAACATGTTGTGTAATGACGGCACGGTGGGACATTTGGCTGCAGTCAAATGGATCTGGGTTTGAATCTCAGCTCCAGTTCGCGTCGACAGCGATAGGCATCCAGCTTGGATGGACGGAGGGACGGACGGATTGATGATGGACGGATGGATGGATGGCTGCTGTGTAAGCTTTGAACCCCTAACTGTTTCCCATCACGGTTATACTGTAAGCAGAGGTGGGCATTCTGTCAGACGGACGGACCGGTCTGTCCGTCGGTCCGTCACTGGCGCATCGTTAGTCCGTTATGGGCGGACGCCGCTATTTCGGACTTCTGACGGACTTAAATGACGGACTGACGGACTGAGGATTACAATTCAGTTCATCACGAAAAATGACGAACTGACGAATGATGGACGAGTACCCTTGCCGCTGACGGAGGACGAATGAAGGACCGGCGAAATGGAGTAAAATGCCCACCTCTGGTTATAAGGTTGCAAAGTGGTGGGGCGAAATTCCAATGAATGTCCGAAAACATTCCGGAATGTAGAAAGAGAAAGTAAGCACTGCATAAGAAAAGTACTATTTGAAGATGCCTGTCAGACACTTAATGGAGAGGAAACAGGACTTGTTAAGGAACGAATAAACTGCTGTATTGCTTTCTGGTAGCTTTGGATGGACTTTTTAACAAATTGATGCTCAATACTTTTGCAAATGTAATTAATTGTATTGCCCAAATCAAACAGATAAAAAAAAAAAAAAATCAAAAGCACTAAATAGTTGTAGAGTTACTCCTTTAGATGCTTACTGATATTTGCTGCATCACATATGATGACGTTTTAAACTCGAACTTTCTGGTTCAGACTTTCCTGGTTATACTTGCAATCATTCCCATTCATTCCCGTCAATTGCCATTTGAAAATTCCCAGAAATTTTGCAACCCTACAGGACAATTAAACGATCCTGCGTCATGACCGGAGTGACTGGAATGACTGTACAGACTCTGAATGATGCATTGATTTCGACACCCTCACCATCCACCATCAGTTCCTATTTGTACGTTTCCCGAACCGAGTCGAAGTAAGCCGACGTTGACCTCAAAGACATCAGAGCAGAAATGGTTCAAAGTGCACCTCGACAGCGCGGGTGTGATTGTGTGCGAGGATCTTTGATGAGCCCCATGATTGCACCGGTTTACATTTCATTCAACGGAAAGTAGCTCGCCCCCATTTGGGTTCAATCAACTTGAAACTCACGCGGCCTTCAAAAGTATGAGGCTGCATGTTACAAAACAGGACCGGTCCGCTCTTGGATTAACCGGTTTTAGATTTGGCTTTATTGGGAGACCTGCTGGAGACAGCGGAGGGACCGGAAAGCCATTGTTGCCGTCCGCTTACCTTTTTAGCAAAAGCGTGGCGCCGTGCCACCGTGATGGAAAACATGAGTGAACAAAGCGAGGGGGCCACGCAGGAATGTCGCAGATTCGCGGGAGGAGAAGGAGAAAATGGGGAAAGAAAGGCGAGTGGGGGGGGGGGGGGGGGCTGTCCAAACAGAACCAGATGCAGGAGTGTGGAGGCCCGTTTGATCTCGGTCCTCATCGGCTGATTGATGTTGCACATTTCATTTTCTTGTCAGAGCCTTGACATAATGTTTCACTAAACACTTGGGCCCTGCTTTTGTCTTTGTTTTATTTCCACAGTGGTCATAATTAACCCTTTCTGTGGCTGAGAATAGATCACAGGTATATTGATATATACCGGTGTGTATATATAGGCTTCCACACGCACGCGGGGGGGGGGGGGGGGTGGCTTAGGTATCAAAGAAGGCCGCGATATGTATTGTCTGTTGGGCTCTCTCCACCATATGGTTTGCTCTGAAATGAAATACGGCCACGGTGAAGCGTTTGAAGAGCTCCGGGGAAATAAAAGAGAAAACCAGTTATCTTTAAGTTCATAATGCAGTCAATTCAATTACCATCATATGGCGAAAGGTCGGAGAACTGCCGAGAGGTGTACAACACTGTGACCGATCCTAAGTGATGTGTTTAGAAATCCATACAAGCCTCTACCAAAAGGAACCGATCCTAAAATTCCCCCCTCGACTTCACGCTGGGAGTCTTCGCCCTCTCGGCTGCTGTTATTGATGTTTGCGCACACATGCCCCCCGCCTCCCCCCCCCCCCTGCGCCCCTCACAGCCACACACCCATCCTTCCATGGCTCCATCCCTCCTGAGGAGCCCATAGTGGCACAAAGGCACACATCTGGGACCCATTTCCCCCCTGGAGAAGCCCTTCCTGTGGGGTATCCACTTAGAGTGGCTGGGGAGGAAGATGGCGGGTGGGGGAGGCTGAGGGTGCAGTGTCGGTGGGGAATGGCGGGGGTTATGGTGCGGGGGGGGGGAGGGAGGTTTGCAAACTAATAATGAGGACGGGAGGTGTGGGTGATAAGCAGGTTGAGTCAATGCTGAGTGTGGCTGGAGACAAAGAGGTCCGGCATTATCAAATCAGATGTTTCCTTTTAAGTTGGACTTTTAAAACTGGTATTAAAAACACATTTTTACTCTACGGCTTTTGACTCAACATGAGAGTCGCTTTTAACTCAACATGAGAGTCAGCATTATTTTTACAGTTTTATAGTGTTTACTGTTTTTATGTTATTCATTTATTATTTTAACTTATCTTTGTCATTGAATGACTAATTTTTACTAAATGTGCAGCATTCGGTATGCCTAATGGTTGTTTTAAAGTGCTCTATAAAGTTTTAAGTTGAGTTGAGAAATTCAATTCTAACACTCTAAAAACAGTTGGGTTAAAAATAACCCAATTTTGGGTCAAAAATGGACCGATCCACAACTTGGGTCAATTTGACCTAACTTTCTTTGTTGTTTTTGCAGAAATCGAACTAGAAAATGAGTAGTTTAAGTACAAAACAACCCCCCCAAAAAGGGCTGTTTTGTACAAAACAATACAAGAAAGTGGGTCAAATTGAACTCATTTGTGTATCAGTCCATTTTTTAGCCAAAATTGTGTCATATTTAACCCAACTGTTTTTAGAGTGTACGCTACTCCACAGAGCGCAATAGTCCGGCGAGTTCAAAGTCCTCTGTAAATTGGCTAACTGGAACACAAGATGCCAAAAACAGGTGTTTAGCGATTAGCCGACTTCAAATTCAAGATGTCAGTGCCGAGCATAAAGTCTACTTCTGCCCCTACTCTTTTCACGTTGCAGTCCACTTGTTTTATCTAGTTTCCTCTCGAATAAGACTTCAATTCACCTGCATAGAAAAAGTGATTAGTCATGATTATTTTATAGGGCGAAAACACCCTGGCCGTTTGTTTGCGTATTTCAGGGCCTTTCAAATGTTATCTATTCTACCAGTGACAGTTGAGTGGAAAAATCAGCAACCCTCCATCTGTTGAGAATCATGCGATAAGATCACAAGGTCCAAAGCAGCCACCAAGTGGACCCTGAGGTGAGATTTTTTTTTTTTTTTCACAAATGTTTGTAGAGGTTATTCTCATGTATGGAGTTGCAGTATCTCTTCAAAAACAGCATGCTCCCCTGCTGCTTGCCTGCCGATATTATTCTTGTGTAGCTGCGCCTTATCTTCTTGCATTAGCCTATAATTTATCATAATATTTAGTGCACAGGCTTCCTTCAAATATCCCAGCTTTCATGTGTAATTTAGCTAATATCCTGCCCCGGCTCTGATTACACTGTTTAAGTTCAAGGGTCCGTCCCGCTGGAGCTCACAGCTGAGAAGGAACTGCGGCATGCTGCGTCGGGCCGGGCTGGGGTCGAATCCATGACTCACTTTTGTACATTTTTAGACTGCATGATTGTGACAAGTGGAACTCCGTTGTGGACAAATTTTTGCCACATGTTCCACTTGGAAGTAAGGACATAAAAGTCACCACTGATGGTTGTGTATCGTTACACCTAAGCTAATGTAAAAAAAATCATTCATTGAATAAACTGATCCATCACAACGTGACAGAGCAAAAAGCCAGATAACATGCCACCGAGGATTTGGGAGAAGTATAGGGATAATATCTGTAAAATATTGGGGGAATTTTTTGGAAAAATGAATTGGCAAATATGTGGTAGGATGCAAATAATGGAAGGCTAGTGTAACATCACTTACACAAGAGAGGAAGACTCTCTTGCTCACAGTTCTCTGAAAAAGTGGCAAAGCATGCTAGCTTTGCATTTGTACATTTGTATCTAAGAGTTGAATTTAATTGTAAAACAGAAGAGAATTAAACACTGTATATTTAAACACCAAAATTCTCAAACAAACTATTGAATTTTGTCAAATGAAAGTCTGCTTTCTTAAGGCTAACATATAGCGTTAGCATGGATGTTATGGTAATCATAAAGCTTCAAACTCCTCTTCGTTAACACATGGAGCAGCAAAATATACAAACAGAGCATACAACAATACTCACAGGCATATATTCTCTCTGCTCAATGGAATGACTATCACAGCAGTTTAGTCGGAGACCTTCTCTGCCTCTTATTGCTTTTAATTACGCTGCATCCTCATCCAGTTGAGAGCTCAGTGCTGTAAAATTCTTCAGTTTCACAGAAAAACTGTTTTTTTTTTAAGTAAAATAAATGTAATGGGACTTTTAAAAATGCATCTGGAAATAATCAGATGATACAAAAATACTATTCATCCATCCATTTTATATACCACTTATCCTCATTAAGGTCGCAGGTGCGCTGTAGCCTATCCCAGCTGACTTGGGGTGAGAGATGGATTACACCGTTGAATGGTCGCCAGTCAATTTCAGGGCACACAGATACAAACAAACACACTCACATACAAACCTAAGGACAATTACCAGTCTTCAATGAACTTAACATGCATGTTTTTGGAATGTGGGAGGTAACCCGAGTACCAGCAAGCACGGGGAGAACATTCAAACTCCACATAAGAACTCCGGAACCCAGATTTGAACCTCCAACCCCATAACTGTGAGATGGAACCACCACAAAAAAATATATACAAATATTTTGATTCTTTTTTCAAATCTAAAACTGCTAAAGACCTAAGACCCAATTTGACGAGAATGGAAAGTGATTCTATTTACGTGGCTATCAAAGAGAGCGTGACCAGGAGGAAGGTTGCGTGGACATGCCACATCATGTCCACATGTGTAAACACAAGGTCATATGGTCTTTGTGTGCATGTGCTAATGTGAAACACATCCGAGGTCCAAGTGTTGATAGGAACCTTAAGTGACCCAAATTCTTGAAAAGAGGACATTGTGGGTTGAAACGTGAAAGAGGCAAATGAACATCAGGATTTCTATTGACATCTACTTCCTCATGTTGACATACAAAGTGGCAAGGGTGTAAAACAAAAATCTTTTTGCATATTCATCAAGCGTGAAGCAACACTATTTATAGCAAGTCAGCACATGAAAGTCATTTTCACCGCTGAGTCAGCATCTGAAATTCATTGCAGTCGGTTCGATTTCTGTGCAAAAGCTTGCAGTGAGTCAGCAGACGCCGTGACCATATGGCCTCTGCGTGCTTGTACCAGGTCTCGAGATTTTTGCTCCAGGAAAATCTTTGAAAATTGTCACGTCATGTAACGTGTAATGTAAGGTCAGGATGCCTGATGGGAAACAGTGAATACAACCAGCCCTGTCGTTTTTTTTTTTTTTATTCGGTAAAAGAATCATTCATTTGAAATTATGAATGAAAATTTTACTTTACTTGAACATTTTTAGTAGGCTACAGTCCATTTACCATTCGCCATTTCTTTTGTTATTATTGTCAACTTGGAATGAGCAGCCAGCACAGAAATGCACGTGCGTACCACTTTCCACATGATTCAATTTTCCTCTTCTTCTTCTCTTCTGTATCACAAAAAAAGGAAAACATAAAGCTCAAAACAGAAGTGACTTTGGACTTTGTGTAAAAAATTTACACTGGCCCCCAGTCAGCTGTAGAATAGATTTTTAAATTATGCTAATGTTCTATAAATCATTGAATGGCTTAAGTCCTGAATGCATTAAGAAATTGCTCATGGAATATAAACCCAGTATTGTTCTGAGGTCAGCAGACTTGGGTCAAAATAGTGGAGCTCAGAGTTCAAAGCAAACATGGTGCATCAGCATTTAGCTGTTATGCTGCATGCAAATGGAATAAACGGCCGACAAAAGTGAAGTCTGCCCCAAAACAATTTTAAATCCAGGTTATAAACTATGCTTTTTTCCCCCCATACCTATGATTAAGGTCTTTTAGAGAATTTCTAGAATTATTTTTTCCAAAATGATGCTCTTGCGCTGGCTGTATGCTCTTTTACTAATTTGAATAAACTATTTTTCGTTTTCTACTTTGCTTGTAAATATATGAAATTCTTCTGTTTCTCTGTTGCTTTGTAACAATGTGAAGCACACTGAGTTACCTCGTGTATGAAATGAGCTATGCCAAGTCTGCCTCGCCTTTCAACTTAAGAGGTGGATCTTTCCCGAAATCTTTGTTTTTTTTTCTCAAGGTACGTCAGTGGTTTACAAAAAGTTACAAATAAGACACAAACAAGACCCCCAAAAAGCAAAACAGGAGTTGCGCGCTGCGCTAAATTCTTGCACATTATGCTGACGAATAACGTGAAGATGAGCTGTTTCTTTCCACTTTGGAGGGATTTTATTTCCCCCCCCCCAAAATGTGTGACCTCAGGGATGTTCAAATTTTGAGATTCCGCTGTTCTGAGGTCCTTGGTGACCTCATCGCTGACTACAGACACAAAAACATGTTCCCCGCGCTCCAAATGTTCCCATGTTTTGATTGATGCCATGATTCACATAAACCCAATTTTGCAGCCTCAAAGGGAAAAGATCTTACAGATGATTCACTTTTTTTTTTTTTTTACCTCCTTTTTTTTTTTTTTTTTTATAACTATGGGATCATCTTATATCTGGATATCTTGCTGTCAGGGGCAATGAAAGGCCTTTGTTGGGAACCCCAGACCCCAACTACACGTGAGCAATATCTATAATCTCACACTTCAAATACGAGTTAAGGGAAACAGCGTCCACTTGGGATCCGCAGGATCTGACGCTGTCACGCATCCACCCCGGCTCAGACGTACGGTCAAACGGCGTCTTGTGTGCGAGCTGCAGAGGAATGCTGCGTTTCTACAACAGAGCCATTGCATTAGAAACGTCAACAGAGCTCGGCGGCCCCGCTTCAAAGGAGTTGGCCTTCACATCGAATCAATCCCTACTTCCATTAGATTAGGTGATTTTACCAAAGTTACATAGCGCTAACATTTCTTCATGGCTTTTCGAATCCCTCGCTCTGGTTCTGGTTCCCCCTGTGAAGCCACATCAAACGCACCCTGTCATGGCAGATCCCTTTGTGCTCGCTGCAAACGGCAAATATGTGTCTCCTTAAAATGTTTCAGATGCAAGCTCGCCGTGGTCCCAGAGGCAGAGCATGCAGACGCAGCACAGACGGCGGCAGAGAGGGACGACCGAGGCCCATCTAACGCAGGCCGTGCGGAAAGGCCGTCATTTGGCGACGGGAAAGAAAACTGTGACAAACGTCCTGTAGCAGAAAATCCGAGATAGCAAACGTATGAATGTTCTGCATGTTAGATACTTGGGTAAGAAATAGAAATACGCAAGTAAAATCAAACGTACTAAATTCATTAGTACTAAACTCACTTAGTAAAATAGTACAAACTCTGTACGTACTTAGTACAAAAGTAAAAAGTACAAATGCTTTTTTTTGGGGCCAATTATATACTGTACATAACCATTTGGATAACTTGGCACAATAAAAAAAAAAACTGAACACTTCTCTGCACACAAAATTGATTTTGCTAACTTTCATACTGCTTGTGCTAAGAAAATATAACTAGCTAGCATTAGCATCAGGCTTTTATGCTAGGAAAACAACACGTTCCCGTACCTTTGCTAATGTTGTGAACTGACTAACAAAAAAAATCTAAAAATACACCTCACCTGTATGTGGGTTTTCACACTACATGAAGGAGTGATTCTCAAAGTGTGTTACACGGGTTCCCTCTAGTGGTACGTGAAAAAAAAAAAAAAATCACTGAAATAAATGCAAATTGAATCGACAAACTTTAAAATGAAGAATTTTACAATGAAGTTTGTAAATATACATACAGCCTGTTTATTTTCTTTAAATGTAGTGCAGTTCATGTTTTCTTCGTCTAAAGTACATTTTTGTACTTGCCACGAACAGAATTTTTTAACTTTTTAAGAACAGTGAAATAAAACAGTTTTCAAGTGGTTTAGTTGTACC
This sequence comes from Filicampus tigris, assembly GCF_054856515.1. Lineage (NCBI taxonomy): Eukaryota > Metazoa > Chordata > Actinopteri > Syngnathiformes > Syngnathidae > Filicampus > Filicampus tigris. The sequence goes on along the minus strand of NC_141225.1, from coordinate 18,039,873 downwards.
TAACGCTACATTATGTTACAGTGCCTTACAATAATGAATATACATTTTAAGCATAAAACCTCTCTAGTTCTTGATGAACACTTAGGCCTAGTCCCTCACTGTATTTTAATGATGGTCACTCTGGTGACACTTGGAAAGCTATGTTTTTTTTTTAGTTTGTATTGGTGTATAAAGTTTAAGAAACACTGAGATAAAGATTTGTTAAACCCCAAAAGCTCGTAATTTTTAGGCCGGCACAACACACAACACATTACTGCCAATCATTCTTGAAACTGACAACATCAAACAATTCTCTTAAATGATGCCATGCATGGGTAATATCTCGCTTCTCCAAATTTGTTGCGCCGTCAACTACATGCTACCTGTTTCACGTTCCCACGTCGCCTGCTGTCCTGTTTTTTTCTACCTCATAACTCCCAAAGGTCTCAAACAAGCTCACAACTTTGCTTGACTTTACCTCTTTTTGTTTACATTGTGTAACAAGCCTATTTTAACCAAGTAAGGACTAGGCAGTACAGATTACTGATTTTCAAATTACAAAAATAAATGCTCAAGTAAAGTACAGATACCTTTTAAGCACAGTACATACTTCTCAACACTGGCAATAAACCGACGCAAAAAGCTGCAAACGGAAGTTTCAGTTTGTAAGTAAAACAGATCAATTGCTTAAATATCTGTTGGCTCTCCGCCTCAATCTGCGGAAGTTGCTCGGAAATCATTCCGGGACCACTGTCTTAAAATGCCAAAGAAGATTCTCGATGTCAAAGAGGCCATCTGGTTCTCGAACAGTTCAAGATGGGAGCTTTTCATTTCGCTCTGTCTTCTTCCTCTTTTATTTTTAAGAACAAACAAATGCTTTCAATGATCATATGTTGCAAGTGAAGCTTTCACACTTTGCATCCACTTGTGAATGAATCCCAGTCAATTTATGGGAAGGAGGAATGGACCTGCGAGAAATCGCAAGGCACTTGTTTCACTGATATGTTTCATTCATCTAATGTAGCAATGTGAGGCCTTTTTCCAACCATTTCAAGCCCTTTGAGAGCTATACGAAATTGTTACATGTTTTGGTGTTTTTTATAACACTTTTGTTTTTAGAATTACATGGCGGGCTGGTTCAGATGCTTGTGCTGTATACGGCCAACGGGCTGCCAATTCCTCATTGAGTACATAATAATGTTGATCAAAGCAAAGCACAATACCATAGCAAGTCATCTTCCATAGAACATGGCCACTTTTAAAACAAGCAAGTAAGCAATATCGCGTAGCCTTCGGTTTAAAATGTACACTAATGTGAGGGTAATTACTGGTCTTTTTCCAGTATAAGTACATAGCATAAACTGTAAGCGCATAATAAGTCAAGTGTCAAGATCACAATAGTAGTAGTAGTAACATAATATCCTGTATATCGGTAATTATATGCAAATCATATACAATGACACTTTTTAATTATCATGCGTGTGTGATGTAGTTGAAAATAGGTATGTACTCCTGTAACAAATTAGTAGACTATGATTTTGCGATGTTCATTCAGCCCCGTAAAAGTTACATAGCGCACAGAAAATTCAACAAGGCTCTCGTTTTTCCAAGCTGCAGAGGAACACGCTCACTGCACTATCACAGAGAATCCATGCGACACATCATCGCAAGTTCAATATTTTGTCCCACCCTTGCTAGTTTCAATAACTCCAATAATTTCCGACTAATTACAATTACAGTATGTACAATCCAGCTCAACATTACACATACAACATTTCGCTGTAGTTCCTCTTAATGCCACACACGAAGAGACACACACCATTATTCTGACAGGTGTTTCTAATATTTTGCCTTCTCGTGTAGTATTGTTTTTTTATTTTATTTTAATCACCCCATTAGATTATACAGGTTTCCTGTCCCTGGGTTGCTCTTTGTCTTCATTATGCAAGAAATCCAGGTTGACCACATGTGCACCATTGATATTTAAAAGTATTTTTAGAACAGTTAACAAAACTTGTGTTTGATTTTCATGTTGGCCAAAATACAATAGGCTAGCACTTGAGTGACATTCAGATTCTGTCTAGAAAGGGTGGGAAACATCCAATGGGCTCTATACAACCTCAGGGTGAATTTTAGAAAACAGATGCTCACTATATATATATATATATATATATATATATATATATATATATATATATATATATATATATATATATATATATATATATATATATATATATATATATATATATATATATATATATATATATATAAAAAATTAGGTGCAATGTACTATGGTCCTCGCAGGACCCCTGCTGTGTAATATATCGACCATTCTCCTGTCTTTGCATATTTGAAATGTGGAAGTGGGTGTACAGCGATTAAGTACATACGGTTGCTGTGGACTTGTTGCATGCAAAACAATATCTTTGTTGTTAAAAAGCTGTAGCTTTTTAGCTTTTCATTGTACAGGGCATTTAAGATATTTAAAAGGCTACGTTATAAACACCCCTTCTCACCGCACTCTGCCAGACTGCATTCAATACTTTGAGACTACTTCCTTCCCTGATTTGTGTAGAAAGGGGTCCCATAATTGAATAAAATGAGTCCCCTCCCCTCTTTACATACCATGTATACACACACACACGCGCACACACTTTACAGGCTAGTATATAAAGTTAATAGGGCGCATTTGGTTCCAAACCCCCATCCCGCTCAGTGGAAATTGAGACGGGTAGTTTTTCAGTTTCCTAATGTCGAAGTTTATAACACTCGGCTAAAAATGTTACTATGGTGATATGACCACAACATTGCAATTACCAAGATGCAAGCAGACTGCTGGAGCTGACAAACAAGCTGGTTGAATGCAATTAGGGCAAAAACTGTGGAGTGAAGAATGTTCATCATGAACCAACGGTGAGCATACATATTGTCCTGTATATGGAAACATAGTGAAGGCATCTTTTTCACATCAACTTGCTACAATCAAATCAAACAGCAGCAAGCTGCAGGCAGCTCCCTGTTGAGGGACAAAATCAAAATATGAAAGGTATACCGTAATTGGCTGACTTCAAAGCGCAGGTTATTGGCTGGCAATTATTGTTCGCTTTGGCGATGCTGTGGGGTGTTTTTCTTGAGAAATGTTTCTCAGGCCGTTTCATTGGTGCAAATTTCGCTGTTAGTGACCTTTGCTTATGGCTAACTCCTCTAATCCTTCCTTAGTAAAACAAGTTGTATTCCTTTGCAAAACTAGACAGCAATGAAATATTTTGCAGGAACAGAAACTGTGAAATAGTCCCTCTGAGTAAAAATGGGAAGTGTTTTACTGTGTGTGTGTGTGTGTTGCAGATTTCACACAGAGGTCTTGTTAAAAAAAAAAAAAAACACTTTATTAATGCGACTCTTTTCCAAACACATTCACATGGATACACAAAGTACCTTTTCACATGGTGAAAAGACAGCAACAATAATCTCACGGAGCAACAATCATATAAATGTTATATTAGATGTATATTATTAGGAGGGCATGAAATCAATCATTTTTAAAAGAATGACATGAAACTGCAGTCATTGCCCAACTTCATTTTATCTCATATTCCAAGGTTAAGGCACAAAATAAAACAAAATCTAGAAAATGTATAGAAAACGCCCTGTCAACCCTCATTTATCATTTGATTATGAAACAACATGGAAAAGTATAAAAAAAAATACTTTTCCATACAAGTACACAAATCAGCAAGTTGAGAAATTAAGAGTATTGTTGGAGTGGTAAGGCCCCCTACTGGCAATCACATGAAACTGCAATTACTGCTGAAGTGCTGAAGAGATTAATCAAAAATGATGGACACTGGATGTACTAATGTGCAGGCCTATATGTGTCTACGTCAGTCATCAGAGCCAGCAAGGCACTATATGAAGCATTGATTTACATTTACAATCTAAAATCTATTATTTGTTCCCCCAAAATTGTATTACTTCATCCCCAACGGCCTATTCTCTTCTTTCTCTCAACTGCACTGCTTCCAATACATGCATGGATTTAGGATTTTTTTCCCCCAGTCATTTCAGCCTCTGTGTACTATTATATCAATCTAACCTGCCCAAGGCCTTCAGAATCAGTAATGATGGCCATTCTAACTGAAACGATTTTAACAATGGGACTGTTTCTTTAACCATTCAGATTTGAGATTCGCTTCAGTCCAACATGTCATCAGTTTTCCGTCCTCAGATTGGTTGCTCAAAGGAAGCCAAGTTTGATTAGCAAAGTCTGTAGGGATCTGCATATACTAACATAGTAAATGTATAATCGGCAACTATGGTGAGCATGACATTTTATTTTGATCGTTTGTCGTGTTATTAGATAAATATTGATTCTGAACTGCTCCACACGACTTATATGGCACAGTTGCGTGCTGGTATATTGTGGTTTTGTATACAGTTGTTTTGACAGTTTCTATAATTGTGATGCGACAGTGGTGGATTCAATTGGGTGAGTCCCCTTTGACCTCTCAGGTAGAAAATACATGCCCCCCCTCACTGGTGTGTGTGAGTGTGCGTGTGCGTGTGCGTGTGCGTGTGTGTGTGTGTGTGCTTACTGGCTACAAAAGGAAAGATGTAACTGGAATGAAAGTTCATCCAAACGCTGAGCATTACCTTAAAAAGTCATCCATCACACTGTCCCGTGCGGCATAAGGAGATGGAAGCAGGTCCCTTTAGTTACTGTGCGCCTTTATTAACGGCCTTCAGAAGTCGCTGAGAATACTGATGTCGGAGAATTCTTTGCGGTAGCGGTGGGACGACAGAGCGAGCAGGAAGGACCACTTGAGGCTCATGAAGCTCCAAACACAAGATAGGTAGAGACTACGAGGGTCAGTCAGGGCTGCAGGTGAGAGAACCAATACATTGTCACTATAATTATCATGGACTGATGCAACAGAATAATCCATCCTTCTTTTTTTTCGATAGCGCTTGGACTAGAGCCGATCCCAGATGACTGAGTAAAAGTGAGGTACACACTGGACAAGCAAATTTACTTGATTTAACGGATTTATGTTTACGCCACACGTTAGGTAGAATTTTGGGAAGCCGTCGTAGTGAACGCTCAAAGGACTACAAGTCAAAAGTGTTCAGAGTAAGTTAACAACTCTGATTGAAGCAGATAAAAAGCTTTTATTTTAACGTAATCTGTAAGAACGAAACATTTAGTTATGATGGCGTTCCCATTTCACACATACTCCAACATCTTTCCTACACTACAAGGACAACGATCGATGACTCACACTCCTCGTTGTGGACGGCAAGTGACAGGAAGGTGATGAAAGCAACGACCGCGAGCACAGAGAAGAATACACCAACGAAAAAGAACAACTTGAGCCCCTTCAGCCAGGTCCGCCAGTGGTCCTGCAGGTACATGACGTGGGTGATTAGGGTCCACAGTGCCAGCACACCTGATGGGTAGAAAAAAAAACATTAATATAAACCCGTTTGAGGGCATTCAAACAGAATACCTTGATTTACGCTGGCACTCAAGTAAATGAAAAGCAAAAAAAAAAAAAGGGAGCAGGAGTTGATGCACTTTCAATCGTTCATTGAATGGGACAAACAGTCACACACACAAATTGAAAATGAAAACACAGGCAAGGGGCATGGAGCAGATGCCAACACTTAACTAACCGCATGGTAAATAGCCAATTGGAGCTGAAGTCAGCACTCCTGATTTCAGCCCAAAGCGATAAAAGCATTACTTTGTCACCATGTGTTGGAATCTTGCTGTTGTTAGGTTTAATTTATTGACCGCGTTTTTTTTTTTTTTGCCTGTGTTTGATGTCCTGTTTTATTGGTGGTCCTTGTGCACTGTCATAAGAGAAAACAAAAGTATGTTTCTGCTTCCCTCTCGATGCGGCGACTAAATAATGAATTATGTTGGTGTTTTATGATCCTCTTTATTTTATGTGTTGCTGCCATCTTGTGGCATCTGTATACAAGTACAAACACCTGTTGAAGTGTAAATTATTTGTGCATTTTCATTATTCAGAGTAGGGCTTTATCCCTAACCCCTGTTCATTCTAGTCACTATTTGGAAAAATAGTCTTACGTGGGGTCAGAAAATTCATTTACTTGGCTACATTGAGCTTTTTTTTTTTAATGTATATTTTTATACTGATGTATCCGTTAATTTTAAATGTCAAATCATTGTTTGTTGGAATAAATCATATGCCTTACAGTGAATCAGGTGGTATCTATTTTGTCTCCTGCCTGAATAAAAACCTTAATTGCTGGTTGCAGCCAAGTAGTATACTCAATCGGTCCCATGTATGTACTCAGCTACTACAGTATACCAATCTCATGTGACAAGCACATTTGAAGGTTTGTGTGTATCTAAATGTCCATGTCGACATTGTGTCCTGCTAAATTTCAAGAATAACTGACAGGACACATCCATGGAAGTTATTATAAGATGAAATGAACAGTGCTGAAGAATTGTAGAAGAAAAATAAACACCGACACAGCTGTTTAACTGCTCATCATGCAACTGCAAGATTTGGTTATTTTTTACCCTTGTGATCACACCATGACTCGACAAGTTTCCACAAGCTGAGTCAGTTAAGAACACTTCTTTTTTCAGTCACTGTGAGGCTTCGCCAAATCTTGGACTCCCAGTTTTTGTCTTGAGGGCAGGGTTAAAAGTTGATACACGGTGAAACTTATTACAGTACATGTAGACAGCAGAATATTCAGTGAGGCAATTACAAACCTAATCTAGAAGCTCAAAGGTCACATTCAAGGACCCACTTGCACAATCCAAATGACTCTGCGACCTGCTTGTTTTTAACTTACTTAAATTAAAAAGTTGGACAACATAAACGTGTCATTAGGCTACACTTCCACACACAAAAGAAAATTGAATACAAAAGGCAACTAATAGAGATGGGTGTACGGTATAAGGCACACCGAAAAATGCTAAGGAGTATTAGAGGTAGTGATTCAAATAAGATTCCATCAAGGTTTCTCCAGGTTTTGGTCCCCCCACCCCAATGCATTTTCAAGGGCGTCAATAATTTATTGGCGTATTTTCGTTATTCGCGGATTAGGGAATAGAGACCATGCCGTTTTATGGGCTATTTATTATTATTTTTAAATAACTCTTTTGAAAAAAAAAGTTAGACATGTAAACTTGCAGAATATGAATTATGCCACAAAAGCCATCCGTTTTAAGTTATCGCAAGTCGGCGGCCATTTTGCCACTTGCTGTCGACAGAAAATGACGTCACAGGTGCTTAGTGCACAGGTAATGACCAATCGTGGCTCACCAGTTTTCTGCCACAATTGCACATTCGCAAGTATACCCCGTGTATATTATTGGGATTTTTTTTTTAACCATTTAGCCAACAATTAATCAAATGCGTGCAGTCAACTTTACCGACACGTTCGAACACAAAGCCCTATGTGAAAAATGTTTAACGCAACATTGGCAGTTCCATGTTCCAGTAACAACTCTCATGGGAATTTTTAAGTTATTTGGGCGGACCGTCTCTCGTTAAAAAATAACAATCGGTGTGTGTGTGTGTGTGCGCGCGCGTATGCTTATCCAGCTATAGTAGTTATGTCAATATGGTAAACGTTGAAGTAGCCGAATTTTATTCATGGCTCATTTTTCTTGATGTAACCAAGCAAGAGGTCAGTTGATTTGGAACGAGCACGCATTGCGTGCCAAAGGTTCGTCGATTCACTTTACCTGACAGTCCTCCCATGGCAGCTGTCCACGGCTGTCGGTACACGACGTTCCACACCAGAAAAGCAGACGTCCCCACAAGCAAACCGACCGAAGCATAGCCGACACTAACGTACGTTTTGTTTACGGCCATTATAACAAAAACAAGTGTTGGGATGAGATCAAAAAATTATAATAATAAATGGCAAACGAGTTGAAGAGCGTGGGCTGCTAAGGCACAGGCGCAAAAAGACAAAAGTGGCACTGTTGCTGTGCTGTCATTCATACACGAAAAGCCTCCTCCATGGCACAGCGTTTGCAATTGATACTTATCTTGTAGCCAGTCTCAAATAGAACGTGTCCGCTTGTCGTCGTCTGATTCTGGGCAAATCAACTCTGTTATGCCGATGCAGCGACCTCTTGGGGGAGTAGAAGTAAACGCCTTTACTATGAGAATCATAGTAAATCAATCATCCGCGCATAAAATAGCTACATTCCACTTACCAACATGGACTGAACTAAAACAATAACAAAAACGTTGTATGGTACTGTTTAGGGTGTACTGTCAGATATAACCCCAAAGTTTTTCTTTAATTCCCAATTTCCTTCAAGTAAAATAAAATAAATAATTAAAACAAAAAATAATCCAGAACCTGTGGGTTAGGATGATATATTAAGCGGGTTAATTTATAGGCTGTGTAGCCTTTTTGGCATAATAGCAATTTTTAATAGGGACAGACTGGGAATCAGTTTACCATCAGGCTTGTGCATGGCGGGACTGGCCGTTGGGCATAGCGGGCCGATGCTCGGTGGGCTGGCATCTTTGGGCCCTTCCGGTGCTATTGAATTATTTTGCTAAATTATAATAACAATAATACATTTTCTCAATTTTCCCCAAGAGACCAGCCCATAATTTAGAGGGCACAGCTCATTATTGCATTTCCAATATAGACAGCAAACTCCCTTCATTTTCTCAATGAAACAGCTGTCTCTGTATATTCTCTGAACCAGTACGTCCTCCTTGGCAAACACCAGCAGGTCACACCACGACACGCCCGTTACCATCATCTCTGCTTGGAGGAGCACAAAATGCTCGTCTGTGCTTTTCAGCCACACTTCTTCATTCTCAAATCGGCGCAATCCATGAAACTCTGGAGGCTGGAACAGCTGACATATACCAGTCCGAAACTGGGATCCTGTTTTGGGGCGTACACTAAGCCATGAGACCGGGCCCCCAGCCATGGAGACTCGGGGTCAAAAACCAGATTACAGGGTTCATGCAGGACACGGGGTAACCTTGAGCAACATCACCAAAAGTGGTATCCATATCTGCTGTTTTGGCAATCAGAGATTTCTGTTCAGGACAGTCCTTGTAGCACTGGTCGAGTTTGGCCCAAAAAGAATGAGGTGGTGCAATTAGTAACACTAACACCGTATGTGTTGCCATGCCTCTTCCTGAAATAAATCAAGCGACATTAAGCATGTGACGAAAACCTGGTAATATACTGGATCTGCTTTGCATCGTTCTTACCTTGGAAAGGCGACGATGGTCTTCTGCAGACGGGATTCCGGTATCTTGTTTTTGGGGTAAGGAGATAAAAGAGATATTTGATGCCTACACTGTAAAATGCTTAAATATTTAAGGCTTTCTTTTATTTGCAATTGTTGTTGTGAGTGCCAAACAGTGGACCCTTGAAAGTTGAACACATTCAATTCTGGGAACCTGGGCAATCTGTAAACTTGAGATTTAATTAAAAAAGAAAATAACAGAAATACACAGAGGATCAACTTTAGCCATCATAGAATATTTAATTACTGTTCAAGCAAAGTTTAAGTTGTAATTTAGTACAGTATATGTATCTCGTAAATGGCATTTATTTGAGGTAGGCTATTTCACATTTTTGAATTTTAACCAGAAAATGTGTCATACGTTACAATGATATATTTTTTGTTTTTTAACACAGTGAGCATTGTATTATATAATCCTGACACACTAGTATAAAATAATTGGATAAAAATTAAGTGTAACCTTTTTATACTCATCATTTACCGCTTATTGATTGGCAAGGAGAAATCACATGGTTCTAGTGCCTATGTAGTGAGGCACACATTTCAACTTGAATTAACAGTAAACGGTGACATGTAAAAAGAGACAAGCGTGTACTCAACCTTACGTTGAGGAGTGACGATTGCATACAGGAGGTGCAGTGGCAATATAAGGGTGCATAAAAAGACCCAATGCCCCAACAGTCCCTTGAAATTTGTCGTAGGAATGTTGCACTTCCATCCTCCATATGCCTCCTCACAAAGTTCCTCTGCTACTTCTCTCTGGTGCTCCCACTTAAGTCAACGACTGTATTTGTCCACCTCTAGGTCCATGTATTGCCCCGGTGGCAGATTTTCATCCAGAACAGCACTTGCTCAAAGCCTTCGGAAGCTCTGGCTGCCTCAACTGGCTGCATTTTCTCCAGGCAGATGACATTTTCCTCTTCGTAAATTGTCTAGGCTTTCTCTATAATGCTCAGACAGTAGGTGATATTGAAATGATTCATAATCGCTTAGGGGAGAAAATGCTGGATGTCGACAACGTTTTGAAATTCATCCTCAAATCTCTTGGAGTCTTCTTTTCCAGCCCTGGCCGCCTCTCTAGGTCTTAGCACACCGTGGATTCCACTTCTCTCCCTAAAGTTGACAAACCATCCCTTACTCGCCTTGAATTCCTCAGCACTGCCCCCAGGGTTGTCTCTGGTAAGGGCATTATGCAACTCCCTTGCCTTGTCACAAATTAGGGTCTCTGACACAGTGTCGCCCCGCAACTGTTTATGGGTAATCCACTCCAGTAGAACCTTTTCCACTTCTTCCACTTTGTCAGTTCTTCTGCTGCTAAGTGTTTTTACCCCTTTTGCCACATCCGCAGCTTTGATGGCTTCTTTTCTCTTCAATATAGTTGATATTGTCGACTTAGCCATATTGTACTGAACAGCCAGGTCCGAGACGCGTGTACCTCTCTCCCACTTGGCAATAAGTTCCTTTTTCAGTGCTATGGTTGTCATCACAGTTTTCCTCTTTGGCTTGTCATCCTGGGTACCCTTCTGTGGTGACATGTGGGATAGGTATCACACACAAATATATCATGAAATTGAAAAAAGAAACCAAATTAAAAAAAAAAAAAAAAGAAATCACTTTAGTATTTATCCTTGAGATGCTGAATGAAATGAGGTCTTACCTCAGTATGTTTAGGCATGCATATCAACAGTTCGGGTTATGGAGTTTTGTGCAACTTTCAAAATGTAAATAGTTTATTCGCCCAGCAAGCTTGACTCCCAAAGGTCCACTGTGTTTTTTTAAGTACCCTCTGGAAAATGTATTTAACGCTTATACTGTCTTAACTTTTAGGACCCTGTGGTATTCCTTTGGTCAAATTTACATGACATATTTTATATTTGAAAAAAAAATCTACTGTACTGTATAATAAATCGTTATGTTCCAATAAGTGTTTTTTTTTTTTTTTTTTTTGCAAGACAACTCAAAACTTCTATGGGAGTGGGGGAATGAAATTAGACAATGTTAATTTTAAGATTTATTGTATTTATCAACTTGAAATTCAACAATCAACCACTTTATGTTATGATATGCAGAAAAACACATTCATCACAAAATTTGGCAGTATGTGCACCGCAGATGTACTTTTGGCAGTTTCGGCATGTGGTTTGTGTCTTTGTGTCCTTTAGTGGTCCACACACCTCGCAGCGCTTCCTCTTTCCACCAGCTGCAACCTACAATAAAACAAGAAAAGATCAGGATAGTTCAGGATTTATTTTATTTATTTCTGAAATCACCCCCTCCATCCCCATGCCCACCCCAACACACATCACGCAACTGCAACAAGACACTTACCGGTACTTCAGAAATGTGAGGCTGCGGCCATGTGTTCCTAGCTCCTCAAGGAAAAACCTTCTTTGGAGCTTCCTTTGGCTCCCGTCTGGGTCGATGGCCATCCAGTAGTTGCGTTACAAGCCGAGACATCCAGAAAAATTGAAAATATCACGTGGCCACTCAAATGTTCTTCTTGGACAGGAATATCAGGCCAGCAGCTTGTCTACGTTGTCTAGCCCTCCTGTAGTGGTGTAGTGATGGTCCTCCTAGTTACTTTTTGTTCCATCGCTGTGTAGTGTGTTAACTAATTTATTTTTTACTTTTTGTTTTGTAATAAACCAGGACAGTGTTGGCTGTGAACATAATGTTGGAGGAATATACGGGCCTTTTCCTCACACTTAGAACCTCAGATGGTGGCTCCCTCTTGTTTTTTTTTCCTCCCACGATTTTTCAACATTTTCAAATTTCTTTCGAGAAGCTCCTGTAATTGCCATATTCCATGCCAAAAATGAAACGTCAACAAAGGCAGCCCAGATTTTGATGCGATTTCTTCCTGTTTTGAGGGCATATACCCATTGTTCCCACTAGTTGCCTGGTCTTCGACCTTTTTTTGTTGGTCATCAAATCAAATGATCTTTTTTTGGCTCTAAAAATGACCCTCCCCTGACTCAGCATCCCACAGACTTGCGGTTAACGGCCCTGTTGATCTGTAGACACCAATAAGGATGAGGATGCCAGCTGTATTGTATAATGTTAGCAAGTGAGTGCAGTGGAGACGAGATCATTCCAGCGATTGGCTTTTGGGTTGCTGCAGCCATCGCCTGTGGTGCTCCTCATTGCAGCGTATATTCCAAGTGAATCTTCAAATCTTCAAAATCTGAATTTGGAAATGATCCTGATTCCTCATATTCCGAGACACGTTCCTCTTTCACGTTGTTGTGTGTCTGAGTCTCTTCATTTATAAGGTGCCATGAACTGACGGATCGTACTGAGGGTGGAAGATTCTGCAACTTTACGTGGTGGTATTTATCGCTTTTGCCCCCACCCTTTCATGTGCAGGCACCCCGGCATATCACACAAATGTTATGCAATACCAGCAAATAAGTGGTTGGCAATGGGTTTTTCATGGGACTTCTAAGCAGCCACTGCAATAAGATAGGCTGCTTGCAGAGATGAGCCTGTCTCCGGCATAACGAACTGCCTCTTTGAGGTTACGTTAGCCAGTTGCTAAAGGACATTTCAGATCTACAATTTTAATCCCATGATGGAGTGATATTTTTGCTCATCATTATCATACCATCAGAATTTAATATCGGCCCATGCCTACTTATGCAAGTTTTCTTGCAAATTTGACCAACCACACAAAGGTTACTTTACCATTCAAAATTATTTTGGAGACAAACAATGCAAGTTTACCTTTTTGGGGGATATTTTTGGACGCTCCTGAAGTAGCAGATCTTGGTTGGTGATTTCCCCACTAGTGCTCGGCTGAGCGAATTCTTTGGCTGTGTAAAAGTCACCAAAAGTCATAGCCTGAAGTGTAGTCATGTCTTGCTCTCTGCGATTACTTTTAGGACAATCCATTGTGACGCAACTGTCTGTTCCGCTCTCTTGTTCTGGTGCAAAGCTTCTATTATATTCTGTTTTCTGCTCTTTAGGTTCATTCACTTTGGCTTGCTTGCGTCGAGGTATATCAGGCAATGGCACAGATCTTTCAACGGCAGATAGCTCTGACAGTTCTGTTTGCTCCATACCAGCCAATGGATCTAATTCTCCCACTGCAGATGACACTGGTACTTCTGTTTGTTCTTCTTTAGTTGTATTAGCAAATGGCTGGAGAGCATCAATTTGCTTGTCTTCACTCACACTAGCCCGTGGCCGAGTATGCTCCATTTTACACCTTTTGCTACTTGGCTCTGCTCCCATCTCCTCTGGAATGTTCAGCTCAGGTGTTTGTTCTCGCACAGCCGTAGCCATTCTAGCCAATCCTTTGTGATCTTTTGGGAAACACAAACAAACATCCCACTTTACATTGGGTATAAGAGTTCAATAAATTCACATTTCAAGGAGACATATTGTGGTGATTAACTTTCTGAATTGCTTATATAGAATAGTTGGGTCTCTGGAGAGTCTGTCCAACCATCGAGTGTGAAAATAACCAAGTAGAGTACATCTTTTGTAAATTGCATATATTCAACTATTGTGTCATGTTTGTGAGTGAGCCAATCTGAATGACGCTAATTGCGCTGTCCCAAAATAAAGAGATAAAATGAGATAAATGTCCCCATAAAATGAGATAAATGTCCCCACACGGAGTTCTCCGTCCATAACCAGGTAAGTTAGGAAACAACCTGGGGGTTCACATGCGTTTGACATTCGACACTAGTGTTTTGTATTTGTTTTTTTTTAGCTACAGGCTCAACAAGTAACCACCACCTAGGTCTGCCCCTAGTCATCATGGTAATGAAAATCGTACTGCAGTGACCAAGGAATAACTGTGGCTTATTTGTCTTACACTGGAGTCAAAACAGGCCAATTTCACCCAGAGTCCAATAAGGCAATGCATGTATCCTTTAATAACTCATTTTAAACAACACATTTTGTTTTGTTTTTTATTTAAGCCCAATCACAACGGACATCAAATGAAACAAGATGTGATCAGTGCATACCATAATCTTTAAACCAAGAGGAAGATTTTGAATTATTTAAACAATTATCAAATGTGTGCATTAGAATTTTGGTACAACCCGCGTCATAAAAGAGTTTGCAGGGGTACCTAATACAGTATTATGGTCCTGGAGTGTACTGTATTTAGTTGCACACCTAGCATTTGATTGCATTTACTTAAGACTGCGAGTCTTGTGAGGCACGTTATGTAAACTGAAGTATGAATTCTACGAGGGCGCCTTAACAAACAGAAACAACGTGGGAACAAAAACAATCACAACACAAACAACTTAAGGCTCAGAAGGAAAGTAGCTACAGCTACTTTAAACGACTTTTCGATGCAGAGTATACGGTTAATATTATTCATCCCCGTTGTTCAAATGCTGAAGGTGAATTATAAGTGAAGTTACAAACCGATGCTGGTTATATTCCACCGGGGGTTTATCTCATTGTTCAGTAGGGAACGCAGACAGTCGTTCTCCTCTTGGTATTCTTTCACAATGAGCGCCACTTCTTGAAATATCTCCATGGCCAAGCTGGTAAAACGTTCGGTTAAATGGATCTGGAACGCTCGCATTTGGCTGACGGTCGACATGTTGGAAACAATGAAATGCAATGAAACAACAGCTGTTTCTCTTTTTGCATTCACAGAGCTTGAACGAAGTCGACGACAGCGTGAAACAAAAGACAACCCGGAAAAGAAAACAAGAAACGACCCTCGTTTCCGGTCAACTTTCCATGACCCCCCACCCCCTCTTATTTCTGGAAAACACAGTGAGGTCAATTGGCCATAGACAGCAAATATAAATACACACTAAGTATGACACTGTTTGCAAGCTAGGCCACCTTGCACTCGAAAAGACGAAATCAAGCCATCAACCACAAAGATTGTCAACTCAGCATATTTGAGCTGTTCAAAGCTTGGATGAATGGATGGATAGCTGTGAAACCCTCTGCTGGGAAAAATAAATATTACATGTCAACCCAATACTGTACTAATGTTTTTACATACTATACTGTAGAGCACTTTAACAACAAATGCAACTATACCACAGCGCTGTACATAGTAAACACAAATAACAATAAGAATAATAAAAGACGAAGAAGAAGAAGGATGAGGAGGAAGAGGTAAGATAACGGAAATAAAGTATTCTTTTCTAATTAACGAACTCTTGACATTGGCATTTGGGAGACAGGAGGTACATTTTCTTCCCTCATGTTGCACAGTCTACATCATTTTTTGTTAATATAAATAAATAATATTTCAAATATGGACTAAAATGCTTGAGAACCGTACTGGGACTACACAGATTTCTGACTGGGCATATAGAAAAATATTTGTCAACTGAAATAGTACATCCAAATACTGAATGTTACACCAAAATGTTCAATATATGTCAGAATACGAATGTTAAATCTAAATGCTACAAATACACTATATCTAAAGCTTAAAAAAACAACCTAATCTAAATGTTAAATCTAATGTTTTGGGTAGAACTAAATATTTAAAAATATGCAATTGAAGTTGCTTTCCCTTTACCTTATTAGTGTGCTGTAATGAAACGAAAAAAAGAGTACTGTATACATTTCAACTGTTGTAATCACAACGAAAAATTATTTTCCCCTCCCATCTTAGAAAGAGGTTAAACAGTTTGTTTTTCATTTTTTGCTGGGATTTATTTCTTGTGCACAGAATTCAAACAAGACTTTGCTTAGAAATTGCTGCAATTAAATGTACAAACAAAAAAATTTGTGCTGCATGTGGATAAAGTGGTAGAGAAGAAAAACACACAATGCATTTTAGGCTTAAAATATGTTTATGGCAACATAATTTATAGATCTGAAGTGAAGGATAATAGTTTGCTCAACTTTGAGCTTTACTGTTGTTTGCATCGAGCATTCAGTGTATATTATCTCAGTATCGTGATCTGTGATGGACACAGGTTAGGTTTACATTTCTCACTGAATTTTGTCGCCATGGGCTTTGCTTTCATTTCAATGTTGATTATTCTAACATTTGAATCAGGTGTGTTGCAGCAGGGAAAGATGGAAAACAGGCAGGACAGGAGCTGACCGGAGCTGGACATGCCTGTTCTACTGTGTTGGATCCATTATGCACCATTCTCCCCATGGAAACTCTCAGAAGGTGTTCTGCCAGGACACTTCTGGGCAATTGTTTTTGTAATAATGTCAGTGAAAGACAAAAAGAAAATGGAGGAAAATGTTTATTTGATGCACCAAATTTTCAATGTGCATATTGTTATATTTGGAATGGAACATGTTTAATTCCAACTCCCTTTCAATAAAGCAGTGCAGTTAGAGGCAGACCATGCTGGCAGTGGATATGAGTATTATAGTAAGTAAATAGAGTCATCTATTTGGGGAGAGGCATATATATAATTGCTCAAGTGGGCGGCAACAATTTGAATGTCTATTCAAGCAAAGACTACTTTTTGAGGATCAATTTACATGTTCAGAAAAAGTAAAAGAATAAACACTTGTTGGAGTCTGTTTTGCAAGGCCAGTGATTAATTTAAATGAATTTTCTTTAAAATAAATAACAGTACACTTAACGTTACATTTCAACACATTTCCCCTTATAGGACTGATATACCTAAGTATATTATATTACACATACAGAATAACTTTTGTATTCATTACTAACTATCAACCCATGTTGAAATCACAGTGCTATACCTCCATAAAGAGAGGCATGGGGCACCAATTTTGACTTACAGTAAGTTATAAAATATGCTTTGTTGCCCTAAAACAGTCTAGCAGATATGCAAGTGTCAAATCACATTATTTACAGTATATGTTAAAACAATCAAATGTGAAGAACTCAACCTCAACTCTAAAGAGTGATAACAGTGTAGAGGGAGGTACAACAGCAACTTGAGGGTGCAGAAAAAGACCAAATACCCCGAAAGTTCCCGCAGTTCTGCAGTCGCATGGTTGCACTTCCGGCCTCCATCCTCCTCCCCACAAAGTTACTTTACCTACAGTCCTCAAGCGATATCACACCAATGCTTACTTCTCTTTACCCTGGATTCTGTTTTAAAACGTGAGGGATGAGGTCTACACTTGCCACAGTTATGTGGCATGTTCAAAGGAACAACTGATTTGTTGAGCCATTTGCAATTTCACAGCACAGGTTTGTGTGTACTTGGATTTGCATGCCATAATCTTTGAGATTATACAGATATGCCACAGGCAGGATCAACCAGGAACTGGTGTGGAAGAGGATGAGGCTGCGTGGCAGAACACGACGGCAGATGTGCCTCTGCACGTTACTCGCTTAGCCGTAAAAACATTTTTAAGAGTACAAGTAAAGATGTACAGTATCGGCACAGTCATCGATACTAGTATCAGTATAGTAGATACTCACTAGAGGCTCACCTGTTTTCTGAAGCTGAGCTATGATTGGTCACTATCTGAGCCCTGAGGGTGTGTGATGTCATTTTCAGTCGACAGAAGTGACAAAATGGCCGCCCCTACAGATGGCTAAAAACGGGTGGATTTTGTGGCTTAACTCATATTTCATAAACACAATATTAACCAGAATGCTGTGTTTCAACAAGTGGGCCTGCACAGAACATATTCTAATAAAATATATGTTTTGGTTGGCTTCCACTTTAAAGAGCTGCCTGGGACATGGCCTCGACATGAGACCAAGCATCTTTTTTCACTAATTGTATTTCTGAGGTTTTTGGAATGATACAAAAGCAGTAGTTTGATTTCCTAATCCCAACTGTCATTATCCGAGGACAGCAGTTAGCCCAACTTTCATAGACTTGTCTCCTGGGAAGCTGTTCTCGGCCCAAGTGATGTCGGTCCTCTTTGGCGTTCAGGTCTCTTCACCAACACTTGTTAGGGGTGAAAACCCTGGCTGCCGACAAAGTTTTGAAATTCGTCATCAAATCTCTCGGGGTCCTCTTTTCCAGCCCGGGCAGCCTCCCTAGGTCTTAGCACACCGTGGATTCCACTTCTCTTTTTAAATTTGCAAAACCATCCCTTACTAGCCTTGAATTCCTCAGCACTGCCCCCAGGATTGTCTCTAGTAAGGGCATTATGCAACTCCCTAGCCTTGTCACAAATTAGGGTCTCTGACACAGTGTCGCCCCGCAACTGTTTATGGGTAATCCACTCCAGTAGAACCTTTTCCACTTCTTCCACTTTGTCAGTTCTTCTGCTGCTAAGTGTTTTTACCCCTTTGGCCACATCCGCAGCTTTAATGGCTTCTTTTCTCTTCAATATAGTTGATATTGTCGACTTAGCCATGTTGTACTGAACAGCCAAGTCAGAGACGCGGGTACCGCACTCCCACTTGGCGATAAGTTCCTTTTTCAATGCTATGGTCGTCATAACGTTTTTCCTCTTTGGCTTGTCTTCCCGGATGCACTTCTGTGGTGACATTTAGAACAGGTATAACACAAAAAGACAAAGTCAACATTAGAATTCATTTCAAGTGGAACTCCTTAAATGAAATTATACATTCACACTTCAACTAATTTATTTGGCATTATCTTCAAATGACCAATGTTCCATCAGTTCGTTTTTAAAAGTTAATGGTGGTCTTAAGTGCTCGAGTTCAAGTAGGTGCAGTGTCTGCTGAAGTGTGACTTAAAAGTAAGGGAAGGTCACATTTCACGTGTTGAGACATGGTTGTGATACTGTTTGCCGTTAACACGTGAAAGAAAAAAAAGGGTTGCCCTCTATTGTTCTTTGTCATGCATCCCTGTGTTCTAACTGAGTGTTCCCCAACCTGCCTTCAACCAAGGCACATACTTTACATTGGGAAAAAACTTTATCACTTTGCATTAGTGACATCAAGGCACTTTCCCATGCCAACCAAGGCGCAACTATTTTGTAGTGGAAAACCGAAGGAGCTGAATAGAGCCAAGCTGAGTCCAAAGTGTCCAGTGGAATGAAAAATGTATCAAAATGAAACGAATCCTAACAGAAAAAAAAGGAATAACAAGTGTACCTTTTTGTATGAGTGTTTCAGCGATTCATGATATCCCGGGTCTTTGTTTGTGATTTCTTCACTCTTGCAAGGATGAGAAAATTCTGTGGCTGCGTTGAAGTCTCTAAAAGCGACAGCCTGGAGTGAGGTAGTGATGTCAAGCCTTCCAGTGCCTTGCTCTTTGAACTCACTTTTAAGACAATCTATTGTGATGCCATTTTCCATTCTGGTCTCTCGTTCTGCTGCAAATTTTCTACTATAGTCAATTTCTTGATCATTGGCCATCTTCTCTGATACTTCCATTGCATAGGACACTGATATTTCAGTTTGCTCCTCTTTAGGTATATTAGCCAGTAGCTCTGACATATTTTTGTCCTCTTCAGGTCTCTTGTCCATTGGCTCCAATAACTGGGTATGCTCCATTTTTTGCACTTTAGAATTTTTCTGTAATTCTATCTCCAGAGGAGTGTTCAGCCCAGGTGCTTGTTTTCTGAGAGCCGTAGTTGGTCTAGAGAATCGAGCCTGATCTATTGAGGGACAAAAGACATTGGTTTTTACTCAGTGTTGGACATAATATGCAGCAAAGCCTTCCATGCTGGCCTAAACACTATCAGAAGCACTGAAATACATTTACAGCCTTTAATATTTGTTTTATTAAATTGTATTATTTCATTCCCAACACTCTACCCTCTTCATTTTAGTGTTCCGCTTTGTCACACTTCATCTAGTACAGGTGAATGTCAGATTTTGTTTTTTGACCCATCAGATTTCAGCCTCTCTTTGTTGCCATGTCAACTTTATATGCCCAGGGCCTTCGGAATCAGTAAGGCTGACCAATAGTGGCCAATATAACTTAAAATATATTAACAATGGGACTATTTCTTTGCCCAGTCAGATTTAAAAGGTGTCCTCCAAAGGTTAAGCAAACAAGCCCTTGATGACATCAGATTTGTCTGCCCTCTTCATTGTTTGGTTAGAGCAAAACGTTATCCAGAAAACTGTTTTTCTACACAAATGAATACATTAAATCACCTTCTTTCACTTATATATTTAACGTTTTGGTCACGTTGTTAGCAGAGGTGGGCATTCCGTCAGATTGACGGACTGGTCCGTCAGTCTGTCACTAGCGGATACCCGTTTTTCTAACGATTGATGGATGACAGGACACATTTTAAAAAAGACGGACTAATGAATGACGTAAGTTGGTTTTCATCTAGGTGGACGCTCGTTTCCTGATGTTTTTTGGGGGGTCTGACTGACGGACCAACGGACTTCTGACGGACTAACTGACGGAGAGACGATTACAATTCAGTTCATCACGAAAAATGACGGACTGACAAATGACTGACAGGTACCCTGGCTGCAGACGAATGACAGACCAGCAACATTTTGTAGAATGCCCACCTCTGGTTGTTAGATACATTTTAATTCTGAAGTATTCCAAATTATCTAGATGAATTAGAATAATAGAATTGTGTGCTGCTGTATTGTTGTGTGGTTTCCTATAATTAAAAGTGTTGGTTTAAGAGACACCTTTAGTCGGTAAATTAAGTCCTTACTGAATGAGGTAACAACCTCCTTCACACACACAAATACTGTCTTTACTAAATACTTTATACTGTTTGACTTAATATTGGGAACAACGTTATAAAACATCCCCAGCTGATTGAATATAAACTGGATATGATTGAGACCACCATAATGAGGCCGACTATGCACTTTTTTTTAAAAAATCTCAGATGGTTTTATTCATTTTCCCCCTACAAGATAACAATTAACACATGCTCATAACATATTACACTTTTATAAAAATCTACGCACGATTGTTATAAACAAAGGTAATATTTAAACTGCGACGTAAAATGTAAATGCTGCAAGTAATGTATAGCTACAGTAATACAAACCAATCTTGGGTGATTTCATCTGCAGGTTTATCACATTGTTCAATAAGGATCGCAGACGGTCGTTTTCCTCTTGGTATCCTTTTACAATATGCGCCACTTCTTGAAATAGCTCCATGGCGACGCTGGTGAAGCGTTCAGTTATTCGGCACTGAAACGCGTGCAGCAGACCGGAGGTCGACATGTCGGAACAGAACAATGAAATAGTATAACTATGGCATTTGTCTTGTCCTTTTTTTTTACATTGACAGCAAGCAACGTCGACGAAAACACGAACAAGACGGGGAAAAAAAGATAAACCGGAAAAAGGGAGTCCTTACGTTTCCGTTTGGTTGTACACTGAAACTAAACTTCTTTATTAAATTTTTTGATGGTTTATGCTAATTCACAAATTAAATTTAATACGCGGCACTGTGTTGTTTCCGTACAGCTTCTACTTGAAATTTGTAAATGTAAGACAATAGACACAACCGCCTTCGTCGTTCATGCATACGTTGACTTTATCGCCATACTGGATGTGGCAGTTGAGCGATCGGTGAAGAAACATCATGTTGTGTTGCTTGAAGATTTATCAGTTGTTTTACAGTCAAAGTCCTGCAGAGCTCATGCGATTTCAACATAACGATTAATTTTGGTTGTATTTGGTCATCATATCATTTTGTGAACACAATTTTATGACTTGTGGTGGTAATACCATGAACAAATAAGTCTTCTCTTGTGATTGCCATTAGTCCACTAGTTAAAAGAAATGAATCAGAATCACACAATATGAAAACGATTAGTTAGTGATTTTTATGAAGAAAACCCACGTCACATCTATATCACTTTATTTTGATTGATTCGTGTGTAACAGACAATATATACTTTATTTACCTGTCCAATGCTGTTCAACTCAGATGTGTTCAGAATGAACATCATGTGTTGCAACCAACCAAACATTTGTAAACAAAACCTATTTTTGCAATAATGGTCTTTTTTGCAAATATTTTTAATATTTCAAATCCATTATTTTTGTTTGCAAATCTTTCTTTTGTTTTCAAATAATTTGTGTGATTTCAAATCCATTTTTGTTTGACTGCATAAAAAGAAACAAAAGTCTCTCCATGCATTAACCACATACTATTACAGTACAGTATTGATCTTAAACGTAAGGGTGCCTAAGAGGGCGCCCACGAGTTACCCTGCTTGGCATCTACCACGGAAGCAGAAGAAGAGTGGGCAGTGGGCAGGCTGCTGCTGCTGGTGACAGCCGCCAGGCGAACTGAACCGCTCCCCCCTCCAAATCGAACTGATAAGGAGAAGACATTACGGGACGCTTCCATGGGCATGTATACAGCCTTGTGCTCACTGAGGGTACGCTTTTAAATGTTTAGCTGACCTGGGTGCCAGTCGAGCATTCACTTACGCTTCGAGCTTTCCCGGGTAACGTACGTTATATTAGCTTCAGCGTTTTTAAGCGACACAACCGCGTCGCCTGTCAAGATAGTATTAACAACACTCTGGGAAGATGGGCGACATAAAGCCGTCGACGTCTCCCGCTTTCCAATCGGAGGTAAGTGACAGTTTATGGCAATAACTCGTTGGTGTGTCGAGTTGTTTTTGCTTCATCGCTAACGACGCAAGCGAATGTCAACTTACTGGCCGCTTGTCACCGTACTGTTAGCCCGTAATGCTCTTGACATAATGTTGTAACATGAATGTGATCAACTTGCTCACGGTGATTTCGCATTCGTAATCGCCGTCCGTCGACTTCAACACTTTTAAGTGTGTCGTTGTGTACGTACAAGAACGATCTCCTCGGTTTACTCCTGAAAATACTTTGGAGTGATTGTTAACGTTCGATCGATTGGAAAACATTCCACCATCATCATCATCATCATCATCATCATCATCATCATTGCTAAAATGCTAACGTGTGCTAACTAAACGTAATTGTAGCACCCGATTGGAAAGTCCGTTCGAAAGCAAACGATCACTCCCCATTTCCAGAGCCAATCTGATACTTTTGGTAAGAAAGAAAAAAATCCCCCATCGATGCTTTGTTATGGTTGACTCTCCACCTTTAATTGCTAGCCGTGGCTAGCCTAACAGTCGCCTGCTACTGCTGACTGTCCATTGCTAGCCCACATTTGTTGTCTCTGACAGTTAGGTTTAGTAGTGGGGGGTTGGTAGGACTGCTCTCAAGACCCTTTAAAGCCAAATAAAAACAAATTTACCCGCGCGGCACATTTATTTACAACCAAAGTGCGTTGTCGTCATGTTATCTATCTTTTCGGATGACCATGTTGCTCATTCTTGAAACATGTCCCTCGCGCACGCACGCACACACACTCACACACACACTCACACACACAACACAACACAACACGGTACACGCGCGCGCACAGACACGCTAGGAGCATTATGAGGCTGTCAATTCATCGTGGTATAGTTTAACCGCAGAAGTAGTGGCTCGACGCTAGTCAGTGCTGTCAAAAGTACTCACACTCTACCTTTGGAGAAGTACATCCACTTGTGTGGGAAAAAAAAAAAGTTAATCAGAAGTACCGATTCGCAGTTGTAGTTAAGTGAAAAAGTACAGAATGAAAATACTCACCTTGATAGTTTGGCACAATGACGCACAAAATAGTTTTCCTGGTCTCTTAACTTGTATGCAGTGCTCAGTGTTTGATCAACTATTATGCTACCAAATCTTGTTTCCATAGTTTTTCCTATCTTATAAACGGATCAGAAATTTTAAATTGGCTGGAAAAAATACATCTTATTGTGTGTTTTTTCACGGATTAAACGGTGAATTTTCAAAGTTGTGGTGTTAAACCACTCAAGACACTGCACATTTACCACAAATCATCGTTGAAGTTAACAGCATCAAAGAAATGTCTTAATTAAGGCGATGGATGGCGTACACACTATTATGAATAAGTACAGTATCTGGGAAAAAAACAACCCATGCAACAGGGGAACATGCAAACTTGATAACAAGGCAACCACATCGCCTGCGACCGAATTACTTCTCACCACTGGACCTAACTCATGTTTCTGTGTTCCAGGGCTTCAGTACACCCTACAGGAAGAGAAAAAGGACAGTGGAAGATTTTAATCAGTTTTGTACATTTGTTTTGGCCTATGCTGGTTACATCCCATACCCACAAGAGGTACGTAAGGTTCATGGTAATACCTTTAATAATGTCTTTTATAGTCAAATTCTGTCTAAAACAGTATAAAGTGTCTGTCTAAAAGGTCTGGGCAATATTCATGTTTATTGATTAAGATGAGTTTATTTGTCTGGGTGTTTTGTTTAATGGATTTTTTTTTTATCAGCTTCCGTAGTTCAAAGCACATCCCAACTAACATGCACAAAACAACATGGCTAGAACAGATTAATAATAGAATTTCAGTTCATTTCATTAAGCAAAATTAATCTGATATACACGGCTAAATTGAGGTACGAGCTTACTCGTGGAACGAAGTCCTGTATTCCTACGCTGCTGCGCAAACTAGTTGATTGTGCGTTATTCCCAACCGTAAAACCTTGTATTTTCGGGGGCGTAGTAAACCGAGGAGCCCCTGTACCTTCTCGGCTTTCCACGGTCCTACTCACTATCTGCATTTTTTTGAAAGTAAAATTAGGTACTACAAGGTACTATTTCTGGTACCTTGTGAGTATCCAAAATGTGCCATGCTGTTGCCACGTGGGTGACATAAACCACAGCAAGTTTGACATAAGCAAATTCCTCCTTGTAACGTCTGAAGATATACAGCTAGAAATAACCAACACGAATACAGAACATTAGCTTAGCCTGTGATTTACTGGCCACCTCAATACTGTAGGCTACTCCACAGTCTGCACTTAGCAGCATGTTTCCCTGTATGTATTTACCCACAGTCTCTTCGCGACTAAAATGCGTCTTCTTACTAAGGCCAACAATCACATGCTGCAAAGTCAAGTACAGGAGACCCTCATTCTCCTCCTTTATTGTTGTTTACTAACAAGTTTCCTTCTGAGAGGAAAGCTGACAACTCAAAAAGCCAGTTGAGCAGAACTGAGTGGAGCAAATGCCGACCAGACTGAAAAAAAATAATCATCTGAATGTTTCTTTATCGTTTACAGAACTCTTCACTGCGAAGTACTTCCAGCCCTCCCAACAGCACCGGAAGCACAGTTGATAGCGATGGCTGGACCCCGGGGCCATCGCCGTCTTGTCCCCAACACCCCTTCATGGTCCCCCTGGACAGGAGCAGAAACCATCCACAACTGGGGGCCACACTGTCCAGTCACATCAAGAAAGATGTGAGTTGAGCTCTTAGTAGAAGCCAGGGGTGTGGAACCTTTTTTGCTATCAGGGTCTCATCTATCTATCTATCTATCTATACATCCATCTATAAGCGCTTGTTCTCATTAGGGTTGTGGGTGAGCTGGAGTCCATTCGCGCTTCACTTTAATTCACACATTTTGTTTCGTTACAGCCTCAGTCACAAATGGATTCAAGAAACTAAACCCAATGATTTTCTTTACAATATGCTCTATGCACCTCCACTGGTCTAAACACTGCATTCTGATTAATATTGCGTTTGTGGAATATGTGTTAAGCAGTAAAACCCACCTGTTTTTGTCCAACCCAGGGAGGTGCTATTTTACGGCCATTTTACCACTTTGTCAATTGAAAATGATTTCACACTTGCTACACATATATTTCCTGTTGGTCCGTATATGACACAGAGGCTGTCGGTTGCCCACCCCTGGTCTCAACCAAATTATACACATCATCTGAATTGAACCAAAATGATCTTCATTTGCGCAGCACACGTTCACCAGCCTGCATTCAGAGGATCGCAGGAAAGCTGAGAAGCTGAAGAAGAAAAAGAGGAGAAAGGAGAGGGAGCTGCAGGCCGGTGAGGAACACGGGCAAGCTAACTCGCCTGACCCGACACTGCCACCTGCGTTCCCCTTCGGTGACTTGCCAATAAAAGAGGAGCCGGAAGACGACATCAGCATTCCGCTCCATCCTCAGCGCGTCAGCAGCCCGTCCCAGTGCAAAGAGGAGCAACAGCAAGATCGGAGCCAGTGGGATGGACGAGACTTGGAAGAAGGCGTGGTCAAGGTACAGAAAGTGGAGGGCCTTTCTGGAAGCAGAACGGTGTTCCGTCAGGGCAAGCAGGTGGTGTTCCGAGACGAAGATGGGTCGGGAGAGGATGAGGATATCATGGTGGACTCAGGTAAGCTTTCGTTCCAGGATCGGACTGTTTCCATAAAAAAAAACGTTATTAAATGTTTCATAGATAGTCAATATTCTTAACAAGTATAATGGAAAGTTAGTCGCTGTATAATAAATCAAATACAGTGGTACCTCCACTTACGAACATCTTACGAACATCTCTTCATACGAAATTTTCAAGTTACGAAACGCCTCAACAGGAAAATATTGCCTCTTGTTAGGAAAGAAATTTCAAGATACGAAAGGTAAAAATACAGTATGGGCTGCCACTCGCAGCTCCGGAGTTTCCTGAACGCAACATACTCATAGCTGCTCTGCCATTGGCTAGCCTAGCATCTTCCTGGCATCCCATTGGCTAAGAGGGACCTCTACCGTATGTGTCTATGTGTGCAGATAGACAGATAGATATGTCTATGCAGCGTCCTCGTCAGTCGCCCCTCGGGCCATGAGGTGTTTCAATAATTTTACGTGAATTAGAAACGAGGAAAAGAAAAAAAAGGAGAAAATCGTTTTTTTTGTTTGTTTTTTTTTTGTCCATACAAAGTAAGAGATAATAGAAAAGTATGAAAAGGGTATGCGTTTGATTGATCTCTCCAAAGAATATGACCGTAATGTATCGACAGTCGCCACTTTATAAAATCAGTTCTTTACAAAACGCCTGGCAAAAAACACTTCTGAGAGAGAACATGAACCAAAGAGGGCAAAAAGCGATGAGGATAGCAATTAAAAGTTAAACGACCATCATTTTTATCCCTTACTCTATTCTTTATTTTTTTTACATTATGCACATCTCTCATTTACAGTATTGTCCAATAATCTGATTGTAACATTTCTCCCAGAACCAATTAATTTCGTAAGTAGAGGTACCACTGTATAACCAACGCAGGCATGGAAACTCTCTGTTAGAAATGCTTTCATGTATGAATAAAAATATTTCACTAACTTGCATGAGGAGACAGTAGATTGAATAAATATTTCTTGTTCTTAATGAGATACTATGGACCTAAATTCTGAAATATTTTGGCACTGTAAATAGCAGGACATTGAATCTGAATGTGAATCACAACGCATGGCCATCTTAAGCATGTGACCACATTTTCTCTCCCCGTTGGCCTCAGACGACGACTCGTGGGACTTGGTGACGTGTTTCTGCATGAAGCCGTTCGCCGGCCGCGCCATGATCGAGTGTAACAAATGCCACACCTGGATCCACCTGTCGTGCGCCAAGATCCGCAAGAGCCACGTGCCCGAAACGTACGTGTGCCAGAGCTGCCGAGACAACGACGGACCCGCTGGCGCCGCCGGGGCCGACGCCCGCCGCTCCCACCGCCCTCGCATCGGTCCGCGCAAACACCTGCTAGAATGACCTCCAAACACCACTTCTGATCCCACCTGAGGATTTTCTAAGAACACTCGTGGACCTTTAGCGAGCCCCTATACCCGACTCGGGGTTATCTTAGCTCTACAGATGTGTACTTGTGCTTCCCTACAGACTCTCAGCGTAAGGCAATCACTGAATGATACACTACTCACAAACAGTAAGGGATACCTGGCTTTTGGGTGACATTTCTAGATTGTTCATGAAATGTACAATAACATTGACAGGTGGACTTAATTCGACCTTCTCTGCACTTTTGAATGTTAGAGTATCAACACTAAATGTTTCCTTTAGCTCCTTGTTGAAGAACAGCAAGTGATGCAAAAAGTACTCAACCATGTGAACGGTTGGATGAGCGTTCGAAGGTTTAGATGTCAAATCGAGTTTCCCTGTCAGTGTTATAGTTCATTTTAGGTTGACCTGAAAATTTCACCCAGAAGCAGAATATCCCAAACTTTTTTTGACTAGTGTCTGTAGATGACTATAGCATAGCAGCCAACGGCTACAGTTGGGACTGTAGTGTCTTGCGAACACTGGAAGCTGCCATGTCGAGTCCCTCCACAAACTGCCACCCTCTCTGGTGCATGCAGGGATGTGTCGGAAAGACTTGTTTGCACTTTTTCTCACTTTAAAACAAACCTTTTGACCCTTTTGGCAAACAGGTATGTTCAGATGTAACTGGACTTGATTTCTTTCCTCAAGCGGCCTCTTGTTGGTATGAAATAGAAGTGGCCGTTTCTGAGGGGAAAACAAGTAAAGCCTTGCGATACTTGCTTCAGATGGTGCTATAGTATTGAGCTGATAATCCAATAGAACAAAGATCTAGACTGCATCTGCTTCATCTGTCCGTTTTGTTATTTAAGTCCATTGTGGACAAATAGAAGCTCAGAGACGTGGTTCTTCTCTCTCCTTTTCAAGCTGTCTTCCAGTCTCGGATGCTGCGTGTATCAACAGATAGGGAGGTGGTTCACTTCTTTCCCTCCTACACTTGACTTCATCTCCACTGGTCAAGCATTATCGTTGTTCATAAGTATTTTACCTTAACTACCAGTTCAGCTGTTTCATTTTTTTTTTTTTTAAGCTTTCTGCGTCAAATATATTTATGGAAGGGACTGAAGGCCGTTCCGTTGAAAGCTTCAAGCAGGAAATGTGATGGTTAGTTGACTGGAATAGTGTTGACATTCTCAAGAGGTAATGTGTGTTTGAGGGAGGAGGGGGCGTGTGGAGGACAATGCCATGTGCTGCTATGAAAATATCTGGTTTCTGGTCTTTTATTGTAAGATGGGCATCTGCAAATGAAATCATCTTTGGTGTCGCATTACTTCTTCATAAAGTTTTAACATCAGTATTCACATACTTCCACCCTCAGCAGGTTTACTGGGAAATGCTTTTTTGGGCCACTTTTCCCCTCTAAACTTGCTGCCATTCGGATGAACTGTTTTAGCATATGTGCCATGGACCTGTTTTCTGTCTGTTAAAGAAAAGCCATACTCCAGTGTAGAGTGACATTAGAGACTCTTGAGACACCGTTTTTATTCTAGGATGGCGTTTTACAACACAGACACCGACTTTGACCAGAGAACGTTTGTGTGGTTGGCAAACTGGTGTCTTCTGGTGCTGCGCTGCCAATAATCAGCCCGGTGGGGATGTTTCTGAAATGACAAGCACTGTTATGTCTTTGAGAGCCCTCATTTTTAAAGATCAGTTAGATGTACTATTAACAATGGTCTGTGTGATAGAAGTTGGTTTATTCTGATGGGTTGAGTTGTCCTCTCCCCTTATTGAGAATGTGTCATGTGTACTGTGTGGTGAAAACTGTTTCTATGAAACTATAATGTAAAGTATTGTAAATAAAGAGTTACCATTTTATTCCTTGTGTTGTTCAGAATTGTGCAATGTACTTCCCAAAATATCTAGTTTAAGCCCCAAATTAAATGGTATTGACACGTATTACAAGCAGTGGGTTAAGACAAGCTACATATGGACAAATCCGAAAGTCTTAACTTCACTGGTAACAATTAAATCAAATCACTACTTAACGCAAATTTTAAATCATAATCTTGCTAAATTATAGCATATTTGCCGAGAAGATCTTTGCACTCCAAAACCAGTCTGTGTATTTGTCTTAAAAATAAAACCCACAATAACATGATGCATAATTAATGTTGACCAGCTAGCGGTTAGCTAAACCTCGAAGTAAAGTATCTTCTAATCTACTTTACCTGAATATTTTTGGATTTTATACTGACAAGATGCATAAAAGGCCGTTGTCTGTTATCTTTGAGTTGCTAACCTGCATGTCAGACTCCTTTTTCAGATTTTTTTTCCTAATCAATCAAAAACCATATGTAATAATCTGATTTAGGAGCTGTCATGATACTTGTTTCCTAAACACATGACACACACAAAAAATAATTAAAACAAGTATAAATTGCATACTCAAGTCTGACCCAAGTCATGTTATGTGCTTTGAGTCCCCCACTTTCGACACAATACTAGTTTCGTCGAGAAACTGCATGTGCCTGCTTGACCATCAGTAAAATATGATGAATGACTTTTACGTTGCCCCGTTCCGGAATTGAATGCTCCTCAGTAATTAAAACTCTTCACTTCTGAATTACATTTATTGTAGTACAGTATTTACATTTAAGAGAGCAGATGGTACACAAGTTGTACTACATAGGGACATTTGGGATGTGACTTTTAACGTAACATTTAGGGTGCTGGCCTAAGAGATCGCTGCAGCGGACATTATCATTAACACCTGTCAAAATAACTAACTCGGTCACAACATTAGGTATACAGTACTTCCACACGCACAATTCCATAACATTATCCCAATGTTTTTTTTTATTTGTTGTCTGTCATTATCTGTCATTTCATATCGTAATAATGTAGATTAGAAACTACTTAAATGGGTGTTTACTTCCCTTGGTTGAATAAGGTCTCCTAAATATTAGAAACATGATACTTTGTAATTGTACAACTGTCTGACAGTGTCACTCAAAACCCAGCATCATTTTCTTTATAAAGGTAGAATAATTGTTGCAGCTCTTGTATTAGGTCTCGTTAGACAGTGCATTTTGTGTACCTTATAAAGTGCAACACATTATTAAACGAGAAATGAGACAGTTACTGCACGACAAACAGAATTTGAGGGTAACAAGATGGCAAATCAGTATTAAAGTACTTTCATCTATAACCAGAATTATTCGCAGCAATCATTACAGTGCAAAAAAATATATGTGCAGTTTTCCTCTATTACAGTCCTGATTATAATTGCTATTGTAATTCCCATTATTATGATCAGCTGTTTGAAAAAAAATATCATTTGATGGAATACTTTAGAACTAAAGGGGGCACATTATGTGCAGTTTAAATAAAAAATTAAAAAAACATGACATGACAAATGAAACTAGCAACACAATGGGAAGACATGAAGACAAATTAACATGAAAAATTTGACTCATTTAAAACAATTATGTAAAATCTGTTCTAGTGTCTGGTTCCTTTTGTTGAGCATAAGAACTGGCAGTCGCAATTCATGAGTAAAATGTGAAAAATAAAAGTAAACATCACACATTTGCATCAGAGTTGATATGTGTCAGTATCAGCCGAAATGTAATTATTGCTACGACTAAACCAATAACGTAAATCACAGAATCTGAATGAAATCAAATGGACAGATCAGCACCATCCCGCACACCCTGTCACTTCCCTGTCCCTTAATACTCTATTTTCCGACACATTTGCACACAGTGCGCAGCAGACATAAAGTAAAACATGTTGACGTGACCTTAACAAAAAGTAACCTTCAGTCCAAGCCATCCTATGACTTGATCCAGTTAACACGAGTATATTATACTCTGTAATATATCACAAATGTTCTGAAGGACGAAGGGTGATGACTCAAGTCCACAATGAGGTAAAAGCATGTTTTTCCATAAGTGGCCGCGTACTTGACACTGATGAAACTTGACATCTGCCCGCGAAACTTTGACCAATCACCGATGGCACCATGATGGGCGCTTTTGTTGAGTGCTACTCTGTCCTCCTTCAGTGGGCAGATGATATTTGAGCTGCTCTGTCAAGTGTCAAGCAGACGTGCGCTGCAAAGTCCCAGTGGATGCTTGGAGTCGGCTGGGAGTCGCTTTGTAGGAAAAGAAGAATTGGAGGGAGGTGATAAAAGATTCACTAATACCATCACAGAGGAGGACCAAAGGCCGAACCTTTGTCAAAAAAAAGTGTATCTGTTCCTTCATTGCCCTCTGGTGCTCTGTGGCTTCTAAGATTGACTTTCAATCCTGTGAGCTGGACAAAAAAAAAAAAAAAAGAATGGTTTCAGTATGAGTTCATGCATCCAAATGAGAGCACATTCTATCTCGCTGTGATATGACTTGGACTGCTGAAGCCTGATACAACGTCATAGCAGTTTAGCATCATAGCCATAGCACAGTTTTGTGCAGTCCTTGAATGGTCATTTTTGTGCAAAAGAGCCCTTTACACTGGGTGGGGGGGGGCGGAATCAAAGTACGTGGTTAAGTTGTTTTCTCAAATTTTTTTTTGTTAGGTTAGGATAGTGAATCTTATATACATGCGTTGAGGAGTACATTATGAAAAATTTTATATATTAAGAGCATGTATTTTGCACATATGCACATATTTTGTCTGTATTAAAAATACCATTCTTGTCATACATCTGGTTAGGAAGTACGTGGTCCTATGTGGGCCCCCCCAGTTGCACTGATGAAAAATTGTGGACCCCTAGAGCATTTTAGTTGCCCATCCCTGCTCTAAATCATGTATCATTTTGTTCATCTGTCCATGCTTGCAATGTACAGTATACCGGTAGTGATAGGCAGAACAATTAAATGCTCTTCCACTAGATGGCAGAAGACACAACAAACCTGTGCACCAACCTGTTGCCATTCAAACAACTTTGTGTTCAACTAAACAGGTCCACATTTCACACTTAGTAAGTATATTTGTGCATGACCTGAGGGGAGATTATTATTATTTCAGGATGGATGGATGGCTGGATGAAGCAAAAAAAAAGTGCTTGGAAGCTGCAGCCTTCTCACATTGTTTGGGTATCCGGAGCGGTTCGGTGTCTGCGGCGATGACCTGGTGCATGACTCCTCGGAACTGGTAGAGCAATTTCAGGCCCTTCTCCTCTCCCACGCAGGGGTCGTAGAAGCCTGGCAAGCCCGCCTGCGGCAAGGGAAGTGAATCATTTCCATTGCATGCGTGATCGAAAAAAAAAAGGCTGACGTGCAATTACAAAACACATGCGCGCACGCGCGCACACACCTTGGAAGTCTCCGTGAGGATGAGTTTGGAGTCTTTGACTAGGCACTGCAGTGGCACGGTGACGTCAATGACTTTGGCTTTCTCTTGCTTCTGGCTGGTGTCGGACACAAAGCGTCCATACCAGGCGTTCAGAATGATCAGCCCTACGGTTATCAAAGCGTTGAAAGCGTCATTTGCTTTTGGGTCTCTGGATGTATTCGTCTTCAAGTGCATCTGAAGGGCAAACACATTCAGCGAGTGTCTCCTCAAATAACCACGTGCAACCTCTACATAAATGTGACAGGAAATTAATTAGCACACTGAGGTCGCTGTTTTGATTTATGGCAAAGTGCTCGAACGCAGATTTACACATTTAACCTCTGTAGAGGCTGCAGCATGCAGATTGGCTTCACAGCACGGGATGATGGAAGTTTTGAGTCCTGGAGCTACGGCATATATCACGCAGCTGACTGCTACCGTGACAAATGCGTCTGATTTACACCTTGGGAGTCCTATTAAGTTTTGAACTTGTCTACAAACTGAAAAGGGTCATTTTCACACGTTGCTTGCGTTTTACCCATCTTGGATTCTTCTGCCTCTATGATTCTCCTCACAGACTCCTGCATCAGCAGAACCTGAAGAATAGAGAGGGCAGAAGTTTTGCTCCCGCTAGCGATGATCAATGATTCAATGTGAAGAGCGAAACAAGCACGCGTTTGCAAGCCTCACGGCGGACTCGGCCTCCTGTTTCTTCTTGGCGATGTCCGTGGCTGAGCTCTTCCTCTGCAGCTCCAGCTCCCTGGGAAGCACAGGGACGAGCATTACTTGCCAGCGGCTGACCGTGGAGGCCCGCGACTTTTACAAAGCCAGCCCCCGTCGCAGTATGACAGCAAATGAGGCAACAGCAACGCCGAATGGAGGTGGCGAATAGACAAATAGAGCAACTGGAGTGGCGGGGCAGCTGGTTTTAAATTGCGCAGACTGCTGTCAAAGCTCTATCGCAGAAAACTGAAATACTCTTTGAATCCTCAAGTTGGGCTGGCATCACACCACCGTTATAGAGTAAACAAGTAAATTGGCATGACGGTGGAGTCGCTCTCCTGCAATGATGTGCAATTTCAGCGTAATGCTGTCCATCTTCTAAGAACCACGAGACGCAAGGTTTTGCGTCACTATCTGTACTTAATTTTTCATCTTGAAGGTGAATTTGAAATAAATGTGTTCATCCACTGCCTGGCAGCTGCTGCTCTGATGCAAGAAAAAGGAAAAAAAAAAAAAAACTCAATAACTGAGGTGGTTCAGCTTGCAATGGTAAACTCTAATTTGGCCTGATTTTGCATGTAGGGAGTGTGGAAGAGATGTGAGTTACGTGAATAGTGGGGCGCAGTGTAACCAGCCAGTGAATTCACAACACAAAAGGGTAAACTGAGGACAACAATGGAGGATAACTGCCGTTTTTATCTTTGTTTCTTGTGGCTGCTTTTGTATTCTCACTTACTGTATCCAATTGTGGAATATGGTAGTGTGATTGCGCATTAATGTGCAGACATTAATTCAAAAAGAGATTTAAAATGGAAGTGAACCCAAACATATTTTTTCAGGAATATATTTTATATAAGCCAACTAGTTGAAACAAGGCATTCTGATAAATATTGCGTTTGTGGAATCAGAATTAACTGACCCGTTTTTAGCCATCTCAGGGGGCGGCCATTTTGTCACGTCTGTCGACTGAAAATGGCATCACTGTTGCTCTGGGCTCAGGTGACGACCAATCAGGGCTTTCATAATCTGAGCCGTGATTGGTCGTTCCCTGAGCCCTGAGCAGATGTGATGTCATTTTCAGTCGACAGACGTGACAAAATGGCCGCCCCCTGAGATGGCTAAAAACGGGTCAGTTAACTCTGATTCGACAAACGCAATATTAATCAAAATGCCGTGTTTCAACTAGTAGGCCTGCTAGGAACATATTCTTGAAATAAATATGTTTTGGTTGATTTCCCCTGTAAAGATATGATTTTTACATGGTCTCACAATGACAATTAAAATATATATATATATATATATATATATAATTATTTAATTCTATTTCATACATTAATATTTAATAAGTTAATTTGGCCCACAATTTTTGTTAATAGGAAAGCAAAATAAGTGCTCACTCCAAATTGAAGTGAATTGCCCTGCTTGGTGTAAATAGGACAACTGCAATCACTTGAAGTGGCAACCGCCTCTGCATATGGTAAAGTGAACTGAAAAAGAACGAAATATGTACTCACTCTTCTTTCTGCGCTCGCGTGTAAGGGATAATGACCAGTTTGTGTACGGCCATGTAGACCAGCAGCGGCCCCGCCGTGGCATAGAAGACAGCACTGGGCAGCAGCTGGTCTGTCAGGTGGACTGGAAACAGGTACGTCTGACTGGCACGTGCCAATCTTGTGAGAAAAGACCCATTAGATCATCCCGCAAGGCCCACAGAAGAACGCTCCGTTAAATGTTGGGTCGTTCCGTACTTGATCTTCAGTGTGACTCCTTGAGGGACGCCGACGCTGACAGTGGCTGACAGGACGCTGTGGCGACTGATCTTCCTCTCTGCTCCGTATTCCAGCACCGTTCCGAACCAGCCTGTCCTGGACAAGGAAAGACACAGACGTCAATAGAGACCAAGAGGCCGCTACTGACGACAGCAACTTGGGCCGAACGTGCAATGACTCTAAGAAGCAGTTTGTTTCGTTTCCGTAAATACTGTCGATTAAAATCGCCACTTCAATGTTTTATATATATATTACCGGTATACAATATGTATATAAAATATATACATCGTCACTGTCCTGTGAAAAATACTTGTCCAATTTTGGATTTTTAAAAAATTTTCACGTTAATGCAATATCTGGAAACACCATTCACATACAAATAAAAAAATTGAAAAAAAAAAGGACATAAGCGTGTTTCACAGGACAACGACAGAATTTCGTGAAATATTGTAGTGAACGCTTCAAAGTCAAAGTGTATCGTGAGTTAACAGCTCTAATTCAAGTAGACACTGTAGCTCCACTTCCATATTAATTAATGGTTAATTTGCCAGTGTTTTAAAGTAAGCCTAACCTATAAAACCAAAACATTTATGGATAATAATTCTGATATTGTTTATTGTGATTGCTTGTGTTGGTTCAAAAATGCTTGTGAAGAGGGCCTTGGAATAATAAATCATATTAAATCGCAATATTGTGTGGGTTGCTGGATCGCAATTCAATTATTTTTCAAAATCCTTCAGCCCAAGCCAAGATACCACTGCAGCGTATAGTACTTCTTTTTCACAGTGCAACATCTATCATCCTAAAATGTGGGCTATTCATATATGATTAAACAAAATTATACACAACTAAAATTTACAGGAGATCTAATATTTGATCATCAATCATTTGAGCAAACTGTGGGGAAGTGAACTACCCAATTCTTTCTTTGAATAAAATGATGTTTGATCAAGAAATAAGTATCATTATTTAATCCGCTTTTGATACTGACATGAAGTGCGCGTGCTAAGTTGTTCAAATATTCAACAATTCAGATTTTTGATCAGTCAAGTTGAGCTGTTGAATTAAATAGTTCGACAGTCGCGATCAAGGCACGAAATTACATTGTGTAAGAAATTAAATCACAGGGCACTTTTTTTCCAACAACTTTTTTTGATATCAAATTCTTTACAACAAAAGAAAAAAAAATAGAATGCATAACAGACATAAAGGTAATCTATGAATGTTGTGCATTTCAGTTTCGATGCAATTGTCATATAATAACGACTGCCTGGGCGAGTTGTTCCATAGCTGAGGCCTGCATGGATGATGTGCCTCTTTAGATTTATTTGATCAACAATCAATTCCACGCAATCAACAAATATCTTTCTGGTCAACTTCTAGATCAACATGACCATTCCTACATGCGACAAGTAAATGTGGGCACTTATTTAGACACAAGTTCTGCAATGAGAAACACACTTACTTGACAGAACCTTTGACTTTGGTCTGATCCTCATCTTGGAACTTGTACTGGTAGCTCATCATTAGATAGGAGTGGGGAACACCCAGCTAGAGAGGCCATTTAAACATTGCATCTTAATTATAGCACAAACAACATGCCCGGGCCGCATCATCAGGTGCACCACAAATGCTTAAAAGAAAGAAAAAAAAAAAAAAAAGAAGAGGTAATAACCCTCAGTCTGGATTCACATTTTTAAAGAGCTTTCTAATTTTACGATGTAATAATATAAACACCTCTCCAGTGCAGTTCTTCTCTGTCTCCGTAATGATGAATGATCAACTATACTGTAGCTATTAAATATACAAGTGCATCTCAATAAATTTGAATATTGTGGAACGCTTAATTAATTTCAGTAGTTCAGGTCCAAAAGTGAAACTCATATATTACCGTACTTCTTATTATTAATTCACAACACGTAGTGTGAAACAGTTCATGATTTCATGCTCTCATTTATTTTTTGACTGTAGTTTACAGAAAACCCATTTTACCATCTCAAGAAAATACAATATTATGGAAAATGACATGAAAATCATTTTTAATACAGGAACTAGGTAGGAATTTGCCTTCGAAGAGTATTTTCCTGCATTTAATGAATCTGTGTAGACTTATGTGCTTCATTTTTTTTTATTTATTTAATCTAGTTTACAGTGACATAAAATTTCAGTCATTGGCAAAGTGTGGAGTCAAAGCACAAACGTACAATCGATAACAATATTACTGTGCGGATTGTTCTTTCACACAACAAAACCACAATCCTCTATCGCTTGCAATCGAGCCAGCTGAGTCTCAATACAAATACCACAGACAACTACAACCCAAACAATAAACATACTAACTTATCTTGTTTGATGTCAATTAAAATGCAGTATTATCTTTGCATAAAATTGAATTTGAACTCAACTCTCGTATTACATCTTAATAGATCATGCAGGTGTACCTAAAGTTGTGGCCGGTGAGTGTATTTACCAAAAGGACACACGAATGTTGGGATTACCTGTACAGCCAGGGTGAAGTGACTGCTCTTCGTGTCCCGCACCACACTTGTGGTCATGGCACTGGTGGGCCCCCAGCGCCACTGCAGATAACCCATCGTGTTTTGGTCCAGGTGGCGTGCTGTCATCAAAGAACAGCTGGGGCGTAAGCCACGGGGGGAAAACTGCAAGCCGCACTGCGCTGTCAAGAAACTGAGCAGAGGAATGGCATAGAGCAGACAGAGCAGAAAAACAAAGTCCATGTGCTACACATAATACGAGGTTAAACACTTGGGCCATACCATCGCTGTGTGATATTACGGAACACTTTCAAACCAATAAGAGGTCCCAATATGTCGCCTGCTCCAAACTCCACCTGCATGAATTTAGAGGGAGACAAAATTAATTAGAGCGAGGAGGAGGAAAATGGCGTTGACTGGTCTCTCTCAAACTTTAGAAGTGCCAGTGCCGAGGCGGAGCTAAATTGCATCTCTGCAGAGTTAATCTACAACTCTGAAAATAAGACCTACTCTGGACACAATTTAACTTACTCACCTTCCAAAAATGTAACCCTGACATTTTAACTCTCCAATGTTTGCTGTGTACCATATTTTGTATGAAATGTACTGAACATTTTCAACAGGATAGACCCCTTT
This sequence comes from Filicampus tigris, assembly GCF_054856515.1. NCBI lineage: Eukaryota > Metazoa > Chordata > Actinopteri > Syngnathiformes > Syngnathidae > Filicampus > Filicampus tigris. The sequence goes on along the minus strand of NC_141225.1, from coordinate 18,001,228 downwards.
GCATAGTCAGGCATGTTAAGCGATTCATTTGTTGGAAAAATAATAAGGCTGACTCCAAGAGGGCTTTTGCACAACTGATGCTCAACCTGAACAAGAGTGAGGACTTAATTAAGATTCATTCACTCGTTATGGTTGTCTATGGCAGTGTTCCCCAGCCTTTAGTGAGTCAAGGTACGTGGATGAGAAAAATCTCACGGCACCCTAGCAAAAATGTTTTACAAAAAATGACACAAAGTTATTATTCTATTGTATGAATGGCAACAGTTGGACACACAGAGTAGCTGTACCTTCTGCCACCTAGTGGAAGACCGTTCAATTGTTTTGCCTGTTTCTATACGTTGCTTGCATAGATAGATGAGCAAAGACACATTACTTGTCGGGAATATATAAATAAATAAACATTTTCTGATCAATTAAATGACTTGTCGGCCGCCAATGGCATGTTTGAGCCTCACCTCTCCCCAGCCTTTAGCAGATGTCACCCTCCGAACAGTCATGTTAATGTTGCCCCCTCCGTTGCCATTGTGTGTGGAGAGTGAGCCAGAAAGCACTGCTGTGTCAGAGTTCGTCAAAGGGGCCTAAAGAATAACAACAAAGATGATAAAACAGAAAAAGTCTGCTTTGCAGAGTCCAAAGTGTAACAAGCTGCCAAGTGATCTTTGCATACTTTTGTGACTTTTTACCTCGATGGACTGGGAGATGTGCATCTTATTGATCTCAAGGTGAGGAAAACCTCCCCCTGGCGTCTCCTCAAAGTCTTCATCGTAACGGTCAAAGAGGTCAGTCGCATCCACACCCACGCTGATGGTGCCCTATCGATGAATGAATAATAATTTGATTTGAAGGAATGCAGGACAGCATACAGTACAAGTCAAGTTCAAAAATATAATGATTAAATAACTTCTTTTGTGGTCCCTGAATGCTTACAACAAGGCAGAACATTAAGAATGTTTAACAATAATTTGTACTTGAGTATTTGTTTACTACAGTGAGAAAAATCTACAAAAATCAACAGATTTCTTTTTTGCCTTGTTTTTAGAGGGTGAAGGGGGGGACCGTTATTATCTTTGTCCTATGTTGTAATGTGTTTAAAAAACAAAAGGCTGATTTTAAAAGAATATCGACCAATTAAACCAGCACGGGGACAACATGCAGACTCCACACAACCCCACAAGAAGCCCTTCGTCAAGAATTTAACCTCAGAACTGTGAGGCAGATGTGCTAACCGCTAGCACACCACACTACCACCCCTGTGTATCCAACCATCATTTTATTAGTGTTATTTTTTTTTTTTTAATAGAACTTGTCCTCATTGGGTTTGGGGTGAGCTGGCTGATTTTGGGCAAGAAGTGTGGTACACCCTGAACAGGTCACAGGGCAAAACTACACACAATTTGAATTACATTGCCAATGAACTCCTACCTATTTGCAGTTTGTTATTTACAAATTCTCTTCAGCTATTCTGAAAAAGTCACCTATTCCCTGTTTTTGTGCCAGTTTTAGAATCGCTATTTTCTTTTTAATTTTACTATCAATAATTTTCATTTGAAGTTCGTGTGGTGGTGTAAACAAATGTAGGGATACTTTTTTCCAGATAAAAAAAGATTTTAAAAAAATAGGACAATTTAGATCATTTGTATGTGCTGTCTTTTTCTCTTATTAATGCATTGAAGAGTTATCGGGTAGGGACTATGTATAGACAGATACTCAAAATCAATTGACCCGGATTTGGGGGCAGAAAAATGTGAATGGGGCACCCCTACTTTTGAGGCTTTCGATTTCAGAGGTTCCAATGCACGAGACTAACAAAACCTTAGGGTTCGTTCTTTGCTGTAGCTTCCTCTCTTCTCTTTCTCGTTGTAAACGTTCATACTCCTCCCGAATTTCTGCCGGTGTTCTTTTTCGTTCCACCACCTAGACAAGCATATCACCATATTTAGGATGATAACATCAAACCAAAAAAAACACTCGAGGAAAAGGAACACCTACCTCCCAACCCTCTACTTCCAGTCCTTTCTTCCCAAAGAGGTCGTAGATCGATCGAGCGTGAGGATCACTTAACACTGCGGGAACCGAGGGAAACAATTTGATGTAATGTACAGAAAAACATTTTTAAAGAGTCTATTTTGTCATTGTTCTATGTTGATAGATAGATAGATAGATAGATAGATAGATAGATAGATAGATAGATAGATAGATAGATAGATAGATAGATAGATAGATAGATAGATAGATAGATGAAAGCAAATTATTTCATCACATGTCTTTACCTTCAAAGGCTTGGTGCACCTGGTTGAAAAGCTGTTCAGCCTGTATTTTCAGCTCAGGGTCGCGATGTTTGTCAGGATGGTAGAGCATGCATAGCCTCCTATACGATGCTTTCAGCTCCTCCACAGTAGCCTGTGATCACATGGAAACAATCAACACCAAACTCTAGGTACATTCAATCAAAAATCAGATTCTAGGATATTAACAAACACAAACTGTACTTTGAGTCATTTTAACTTTTGGGATACAGGAATCCAGGATAATAAAACAGAAAAACAGAACATCCGATAGCAAATGTGGAGAAGTAAAATGTCCTCTGATATAAAAAGGGAAAAAAGGAATACTATTACAATACTGGCATGCCCTTTTCATCCTTGCTTCCCTCCGGATACTCCAGCTTCCACCCACATTCTAAAAACATGCATGACATTTCTGCACCCAAGTAGGACAACCAGATATTATCACTGAGGCAAAACTGTTCATAAGTACCCTACTACTAGTGAAGAACTAGATGTTTCCTAGTAGAACATTATAATGCATGTAGCTTACAGTTGTCAATATGCGCACCGTTTTTCCTCATAACATGTAGTTATCCTACTGGTATGCCAAAGGCAGTAGTGGAAAAGGGTTACTGTAAGACGCACAGCTGGATATCATGGATATCGAATAAACGTTCAAATGGATTTCAATGAACACATTTACTTGAACGTGCAAGCCAAAATGTTGTTCATTGGTGTCTGTGCAGCATCACCCGGTCTCAACCTCATTCCTCCTCGCTAGCTGGACGACGCACTGAGCACTTCCTCGTGAAGCGATCTAAACACAACCGTCGCACTACAGACCTTCTAAAGCTCAAGGTCGGTGTAAGACATATTCATATTCCGTACCTCCTTCCTCACGTTAAGGAGCGAGTAGTAATCCTGGTTATCGAACTCAACATCATCGTCTAAGGACGCAGCCATGTTCGAGCCCGCTGTAAGTCCCGCCCACACCTCGAGTGTACCGAAAGCTCATTGGCCAACTAAATCAGGAGAGAAAACTGTTTATAGCGCGCTCTGCAGATCGTGTGGGGAATCACTCATTACTACCTCATTACCATAACGAGTTCATTTCATATTTTTCAAAGTTGGAGAATAAATAAACATGTAAAATATAGCAGAGGTGCCAAAAGTGGGCCTACTCAGTCCGTACAAAAGAAGCGGTACAGATAGATGAGCTGGAAAAAAAGGATCTGGTAATGGGAAAAGTACTGATTAAATTCGATTTCTTGAGTATTAGTAAAAAAAATAATAATAAAAGAAGTAATCACTCTGAAATGTAAAAACTTATATTTTGTACGGTCAACCACACACAATGCTCGTTTTAATTTCTCAGCTCAGAAAACAAACTTGGCAATTCTCCCGTCCAGACCTTTGACACATGAAAACCAGATAATGTGTGAACCAAGGAGGCGTGACTCATTAATTATGAGGCTTGCTGTAATTCATGGAACATGGAGTTTTCCTGACATTTGTGAATTTCTATTAAATCCACCAGAAGAATATAGTACATTTTTAATGAATTTAATGAATACTCACCGGTGTTTTAAATTTTGAATTGCAGAAAAAGCAGTGGCCCACTGTCAGCCATGAAAACTATTTCTCGAACCCCACAAAATGCGTGACAGACAATTCGGTTTTAGTTCTATCGCTCGGTTTGCAATGGACCAACGGTCCTGAACACACAGACACACACACAACTACTAGCTAAGCTATGGAGGAACACATGAAACAACTAACGTTGAATTTGCTATAACTATTTACAAATGCAACAAAGCATGCTTGCTGTCTTTTCCTCTTGACTGAATTTCAATTTCAAATCAGCTCCATTACTGCCACCTACTGGAAGTGTGGAGCATGGACGGCTAGTGGTGTCTATAACTATATACAGTACTGTATATAGTTTAAACTGTTTAAGTTTCATTGGTTTCGCAATTGACATATTTATGGTATTTTTAAGAATCTGAGTAAATCTAAAAATGTCATTATCCATTTTGAATGGATGCTGGGGTCACAGGAGCTGGACCCTTTCCCAGCTGTCTTTGGGCCAGAGGTGTAATTAAAATTGTAATTATTTAAATAAAATCAAATAGATGCAAAAACCATGGCATCATATTTTTTTTTCTCTCAGTGCGTTGTTGTTATCCAATTACCATATATAAGCGGTATGTCAATGTCTTTGGGTAGTCAATTTTTAAGAAGGACCTTTTTTGCTCAACTTGTCAGTGTCATATTGTGTAAAGAATTGATGGGACACATTTATTCATGTAATGCTTTAGGGTCTTCACCATTTTTATTAGAACACTGAATTTCCAAAACCTAATACAGCTCTACAAGATTAAAGAGAATGTAATTTCCTTGGAATCCTTTTGAATCTCAGACATGACTAATTGATTATATGTGACACACAATTACGATACCTCCATAAAGACAAAAAATGGGGTGTGATTTAGCAAATGTTTCACCAGCACATAATAGTTTCTGTACATTAACATGTTATAGTAGTATTCATGAAAGTGTCATATTCCTGCTTGAACTATATTCACCGTTGAGTATAATCATAGATCCACGTGTGTTTTAAGGTGCATGAAAACTTCTGAGCATGAAATTGAGTGAATAGTGTCTATGTCAAACTCAAGACAAAGGCAAAGACTAGCAGCAGGTCTGTACATTTTCGCTTTTATTTATGTACAGGAGATGAATCAGTGCCTCGGCTCTGTTTTTGCACAACTTTCTGTAAAAGTTAAGGTCTGCATAACTTCTCAGTCATATAGAGACAACGGGGCTCTTCTTGTTTGCTGTTGTTTACAGTCATTGTTATCCATTCAACCTCCGCGTATAAGAAGGTAGACATTTTTTAATTTCAGCCATCATACCAAGGCCACGGGGACTTAAAAAAAAATCTTATGAAATGAAGTCCTCCCACAATACCATTGTGGCGTATGTGGAAAGTAAACCATTGTATTTATTCATAACTAAATAAATTGCTAAATATTAGAATTTTAGTCGTTTTAGCGCTATATAAGTGACAGCCCATTTACCATCAAGTTTGATTTAAAAAAAAAAATCCAATTTATGAGATTTCAATATTTGCATAGAATTCATGTAGTATGAAAAATGAATAATGGAGATCAGAGTTAGTTTTCCAGTAGGGACCTCTTAATTAATTCCTCCACCCATCCATTATCCCGCTTATCCTCACCATAGGGTCGCGGGCGTGCTTCGGGCAGTAGGCGGGGTACACCCTGAACTGGTTGCCAGCCAATCGCAAGGCAAACAGAGACAAACAAACATTGACTTCCTAATTATATTTAAAAAGTGAGTGTGATTTCATATTCTAAAGTTCAATTCTACTTAAATAAGGTTGGTTGAGTATTTTTGCCTGAGTCTATTAAATAAATAGCCAAAGAAAGTAGTGTAGTCTTTAGAAACTTTGTACCGATCTCCTGCTGCTTTTCATCACGTTTCCAGCTGACGGATGCTGCTCTAATGCGCATGCGCGCGGCCTGTGCAGGCGCGTGCGGAGCTGTCCTTTCAGCACCAATGACAGCGACTGCCTGCCCACGCGCATCTGCAAACTCTCTCCTCTCTCGTGGCTTCCCCCCACCCCGTTTCACTTCACTTGGAAAACGGCGAGAACGCAACCGCGGCTTGTGTGCAAGAGACAAAACGATGAAGCAGCGCTCGAGGAGGATGAGGAGGCTGTCAAGGTTGTCCTAGAATACAGACGTGGTGAAGTGACGTGATAGGGGCGGCAGGGGAAGAGAGGGGCGCGCGCGTGAACGTCAGTGGGCGGGGCATGCGGGAAGCGCCTCCATCGCGGATCCCCTCTGTCAATCACCGGCGCTTGAGCCAATCGTCCGGCCGGACGCGGCAGGCTTGCCCGCCCACCGCCGCCGAGCCAACTTCTCGGCCCCGCCCCCTCCTTGAGCTGTCCTCTCCGAGTGTGCACGCGCGTGCGCCACCCCCCCCCCCCACCTCGCGCCGCTCCCCACCCCGCTCCTACCACCAACACTAGGTCGAGTCGAAGAGGAGGAGGAGGAAGAGGAGGAGGAGGAGGAGGGATGAAGCGCGCGGCGGAGGGGAAATGGCTGCCGAAAACAAGCCGGAAGGTAAGACAGAAATATCGGTTTTAATTTAAGGTGGCGCCGTGTCGCTGTATTTGGCCTTCAGACGAGGCGACGACGGGACGCAGTGGGACCGACGAGGGAAGAGATAAGAGCCGGGCTTTCCCCTTTCTTGCTGTCCGTCCCGAAAACACGGAGGCAGGCTGGCTTGGTGCTGAAGCAGCGACAGCATAAATAACCGAGACAGAGTTACTGTGTGCTGTCGGCGGTGCTGGGATGCAGTCGAGCCTGAGTGCTTTCGAAGCGGTTTTAACGCGGAAAAGGATGAGGGGAGGATGAGAGTGGTTCACGCTGAAGGAATTCAGATGCTGCGCGCGTGCGCGAGAGCGCGCGTGCGCGTGTTTATGTGTCTCTCCTTAAAGTGTAATAGACCGCTGCATTTCAAATTCCTGACACACAACACTCAAGAGCTCTGTGTTATGTGTGTGTGCGTGCGCGTGTGGGCGTGCATGTGTGCGTGTGGGTGTGTGCGTGCGTGTGTGGGTGTGTGTGTGTGTGTGTGTGTTTATGTTTATAGCCATGTGTGGTTCTGGTTGCTTCACATGATCTGGTTGCATTTAGGTGGAGGCGAGAGAGCGGGTGTATGCGTGGTGTAGTATTTGTTTCAGTTTTAAGCAGTACTATTTGTTTCAAATTTTACTCCCCCTATTGAACTCTTGAGGTCATTATCACTCACAGCCACCATTTAATCCAGACTGTTATGCATTTGTTCATGCATTATTTAAGTGGCGGCAACGTTATCGCTATCTCGTCTCGTGGATTCTTTAATTTATGTTTTATTCAGTGTGTTTCATTTGATTTGTTTATATACCACCCCCCCCCCCCCCACCGGCAACCCCTCCACCACCCTTGTCAATGTTCAATGATTGCTTTCGTTCAAAGCCAACAAACATGTTACGCATGAGAAACACAGTTCCATTGCAGATTACATCGCAAAATGACATTCATACGGAAGTGTTGACTGGGGTATTATTCAACTATTAATTGGATAGGGTTGGTGAATGACAGAGACTCTCCACTAGGGAGCGATACCGGCAGGTATTTCTCCAAGGGGGGCAATTTTTAGCAACACACATGCGGTGTCATATATTTGCGAAGCCCATTTTTGTGCCACAGAGCACTTAAAGCCTATTTCACATATACACAATACGCACACGTGCAAGCGAGCGTGCAGTGAGTAGCCAGAAGCAGTGGGAAGGTCGTGGGTTGAGAGTCCCACTGCGTGAAAATACTTGAACTGAAAAGATGAAGCAGAAGGCCCATGGGCAGTTCAGCAGGCAGTGTACCACATAAATATAAAACCATCCCCCCTGCCCATATTGTGGCGACACGCACGCACACACTGCACGAGGATGCCTTTTGTCCACTGCCCCTCGGTGTTACATATAGGGAGGATGTTACAATTTACGAGCCCCGGCCGAGCTGAATGAAAGCCAAATGAATCACGGCGGCGAGGGCAGGAGACAGCCGTCCACTCGACCCATCCCGTGGCAGATGTGTGTGGCGCCGATCCGCAGAGCTCACCGGTGGGCATGCGAACAGCATCCACCATATAGCTCGGAAGACCCTCTCCCTGTGCACTGGTTGGACTAGTTTGTATCATAGCAACAGTGGTCAGGGAAACAGAAATGATGAGGGTGAGGAGAAACTAAAGCAGGGTACAAGTTAGTCACACGCGCGCACGCGCGCACACACAGATAGCATTTCAACTGTGGCCAATCGATCAGAGGATACAATTGATGCTCAGAGAATGGATCAGCCCACATTCATATCGGTCCGAGTTGGATTTGCGGGCTTAAGAGGAGGAAGAATGGCTTGAGGAGGAACAAATGCCAAGAGCGTCGCCTAAATATGTCTTTGTCTTTTTCTCTTTCTGCAGGACTGAAGAAGATTAGAAATCCAGAGCGAATGGTCAGGATTGCAGTTGGTTACACGGGACACACCCCTCCCAAGAGTGATGACACTGACGCCAACAGTAAGAGACACACAAACAAACGCCACACGCGCGTGTGTGTGTGTGTGCGCGCGTGTGTGTGTGTTCATTTAAGTGCCGTGCTCACATTTGTCTATAGCGCAGGGTAACTCTGGGAGCAAGTATAAAAGCTTTCTGGCAGAATGATGTGATGCAGGAACTAAGGTCTTGCTGTGAAACAGATCTCACACACACACACACACACAACAAATATACACTCTATCTCCATGTTTCACTGCTGAGGCGTCATGATAATTCAGCACTGTAACACTTCATGTTTATTCATGCATGCCAGTACAGTATTAGCGGCCACACACACACACACACACACACACACATTAAACTGCACGCTACCATGGAAAGTCACAGTAAAGGCAAGGCTCATTTCAGCTATTAGTAGTTTATTGTCAAACCTAATCTGTACACATGGCATTATGTATCTGTAATCCTCAACGGGCCTGCTTAAAGTCAGCACTGAGGCACGCTGAGTAGTCTCGGGTCGCTGCATGCTTGGGAATGTGTGTGACAGTGCGCTCTATGGATGGACTACTTATATGCGCAGTGATCATTTTGATTGGTTATTGATGAAAGATGACATTGGATGTGTGTGCGTTATCAGCGGCGGACAGACTGGAGGAAGGTGAACAGATGTAAGGACAAGCAGTCAGACTTGGCCGGGTTATTGATGGCTATCACACACACGCGCACACACACCCACACACACACACACACACACACCAACACCTACGCATGTTGCTGACACATGCACATAGAATAGAACAGGGGTGGGGAAACTCTCCATTTAAAAGCATTGGGAAAATTGTGTTTATGGGGGGGGGGGTCAGCGGGCGTAAACACAGAAACACACGCATGCAAATTCTTCCAAAAACACTGATAAATCCCCAATATGCATTTCCCACAAAAGCAGGGTTCGGCTAACTGAAAAAAAAAACCCATAAAAAAAATACAAATAAAACATGAAAAAAATTACATAATTTTAATATTAATAAAAATATTAAAAATATTATTAATTCGTGTTAAAAATAATAAGTATGTTCAATTGTTTTTCTTTTTTAATCTGTTACAAAGTGAATCCATGAAAATTTTTTTCCCCAAAAAGTTTTTTTTTTGTTATTGTTGAAAATTAATCGAGGAGCCACTCATAGCGTAGGCACGGGCCACATGTAGCCAGCGGGCCACCAGTTGCCCATCCCCGCTCTAAATTGTCCTTAACTCATTCACTGCCAGACATTTTCAGACCCTTTTTTACTCAAACGTTGGAAAAAAAATAGAAAAAAGAATATACATAAATTCCTGGGATTAAATGGCTGGACTGTGAAAAGATAAATAAATACGTCTTTGGCAGCGAATGAGTTCATTGTGAGATTGACAGGCGACCGGTCCAGGGAGTACCCCGCCTCTCGCCCCAAAAGTCAGCTGTGATAGGCTCCGCCTCACCTGCAACCCTAACGAGGATAAGCGCTATAGAAAATGGAGGGCTGGTTGGATGTCGGATAGGAGTTGAGGCTCGCTATCCCTGCCTCCTATCTGTTCTGTAGTCCCAGTTGGAGGATTACCGAAGGAAAAGTTTATCAGCAGAATGATAAAATTAGCATGCACGCCCATCTCTACCCCCCTCCCGCCTCATCTCTTCATCTCCCCCTTTTCTCTCTCCCCTGCATCCATCCTTCCCCCTACATCCTAACTCATCCCGTGCAGCCCCCCCCCGCCACCCCCGCCTTTCTTCTCTCTGCCCTCCTGCCTTCCCTCCCATCCCTCTAGCTGCTGCGCAATGAGCCTTTCTTTCTCTATGTCACATTAATTTTATCCCGAAAAGAGAGAGAGAGAGAGAGAGAGAGTGTGTGTGTGTGTGTGTGTTGGAGTGGGTATAAAAAATTTCCCCTGACGCATCCTAATATCAGAGGGGGGAAGCGTTAAGAGTAGCATTTGGAGCATCTCTCTTTACTGAGGAGAATTTTATAATTAACTGACAGCCTTCTCACAAGGGCATTGGCTTGTTTCTGTGTTAAATATGGAGATGGCAGTTTTATGAGGTAAAATATTCATTAGTCGCAGGCCTCACTTCTGTGTGATTTTGGTGTAAATCACAGCATTTGATCAGCTGCCGGAGCAATGTTTCACTTTGGTCAACACTTTTTGGCAAGCATGTGACTTAATACGCCGTTAGGTCCTCTTTTAGCCGTCTAGACGTGTCCCTTTTTTGACTGCTTTTCACTTGCATGTTAGACTAAAAGGGAGTAACGCTGTTACATTATTAATGTACTTTATATTATACAACATATAAAGTCAAACTCAAGCTGTTCTGTGATGCTCATTGACTTCCAGATTGCCAAAACAAATTTCCCATAGGAAATAATGTAAAGTGAAAGTATAGAGAGCACTGTATAATACAACCACATGAAACTAAAATAAACTAAAAAGTACTTACCCTTCGACGACAACCTGACATATGGAGATTTTACACACCCCTGTTCAATGCCAGTTATTTGCAATATTTCAACAAAAAAAAAATAGACCAACATGACTCATTTGGAAAACCTTCTCCCACTATTAACCACCCATTAACTTGCACAGCTCAATTGAATCTTTGTATCTTTTCAAGAGTGGATGTAAAAATAAAAAATTAAGATAATGGGCTTACGTTGTGTGCTCGTCACCTTTGAAACTGAGATTTGGCGAGCTGAGATTTTGTGAACTGTTCATAATTCCGTTCACCTTGCTTAGGCCACAATTCCAACTAAAGAAAAACATCTTAAAAGCATGATGCTGCCATCCATCACTGTGCTTCAATGTAGGGTTGGTGTTCTTTTTGGTGATGAATTGTGTTGCCGCAAAAACACAGCTCTTTGAATTTTGATCAAAATGTTCAACCTTTGCTTCATTGGACCATAACAAAATCCCCCATAGACGTGGGAAAATGTGTTATGGTCGAATCCAAGGCTCAACTTTTGGGCCATAGCTCCTAAAGTGGGAATTATGAACAGTTCAAAATAGCAGACACTGCTAGCATAAAAACTCAAGGCTTCTGCTAGAAAACAAACGTCCGGAAAAACTTACTAGAATAACCGTTCTTAGTTGAGGGGTAATCAGAGGTACTTTAAATGCTGGTGAATTCTGAAAACAGTCACATCCCAGTTAATATTTCAGTCGTTTATTTTTACTCCCCCTCTTGAAAGGATTTTTTTTTTCCCAATTGAGTTTTACAATAGGTCACATTATTGGTGCAAAATGCTTTGAAATTATTCGTATTGTTCCCATATTTTAATATAACAAAAACCTGGCATTTGAACAGGGGTGTGTAGAGTTTTCATGTCCACTATATTAATTGAGAGAGAACAGGGGGTTGCAGAGCAATACTGTCACCTAGTGGCAATTTATACGTGGAATTAATAATTGATTTTAAATGAATTGAATGGCAAAAATGGACTGCACAGTCAGAACCTTTCAAATGTGGTGGTAAGTTCCATTTCTGCTTATTATTTTTCCGTCCGTATCACCCATCATTGGCACCACTCTGAGGTGGCATCACAGAAAATGCAAAAAAATAAATACACAGAAGATTTGCCGACGTCTCGCGTGATGTAACGCATGATGAGGATTCGAACTTCAAGATATTTTTCTGGAACGTTTTGGTTGCTCTCCAAACAGCATGATATTACTATATTTAGAAGGCTGTTCTCGGCGTCCTGGGACACATAATTTCCCTGGGTAGCCAAAAACTTCAGAGAACTAAAGTTTTTTTTGCCACATGTCCCAGCATAGTACAGCTCCACCGAGGATCATTTGGAACAGATGGAAGGCGATTACCCACAGTACCCAGGCTGAATATTTTGAAACGGGGATGCATTGTGAGAAATAACACAACTCTTCAGGGTGTTAAAGCTCATCTGTAACGTCGGCCCTCTGTTGAGACGGGAGCAGTATCAGGAGGATGGGTTAATATGGCGATCGTGTCCATGAAGGTGTGCTTTGAAAGGGATTTCAGCACCAAGGTCACCGGTGGAAAAAAAAAAAAAAAAAAAAAAAGGCTCTGGGACAAATACTGTGATGCGTGTGCCTTGATTGGCAAGCACCGTGTGTGTTTGCATGTGTGCGCGCGTGGGTGTGTTTGTGTGCAGAATGGCTTTGTTTGATGTGGTGGTTCTGGTACATTTCAAAGGCGAGGCTCTGATGAGAATTCTTCAGAACAGCAGGGGGAGGGGGGGTTGGGGGGTTGGGGGTGGGGGGTGGGGGGTTATAGCCAGGAGAGGTGGGGTTTAAACGCTGATTGGCATTCATGGCAGAGAGGCTGGAGCGCTGCTAAAAAAGAAATTAGGCTTTAACTAAGCTGCACCATTCAGCTGTTTAACTAAGCTGCGGCGCCGTTCAGCTGTTTGAAATTCTGTCTTCTCAGGCCTTCTATTAATAAATGCATAATTGATTAGGGGCAGCATACGTGCTTGAACACACTTCCTCCCAACGTCAACACACATACAAGACAAGACCTCCCTCCTGTCCGGGAGCAGCGCTTATCTTCCTGTGCGTCTTTGTGTTGCTCCACCTCTTGTCCTTGCAAAATTGTGACTGTGTAAATATTTCCCTCCCCTGCTAAGTTTCTCTTTTCCCTCTCATTGGCTCACCCGGCCCCCCCAAAACCATCAACCCCCCGCCCCCCGTCGTCTTCTGCTCTGACTCCCTCACTCTTTTTCTCTCGTTCTGTCGTCTGCCCTCAGGTAGAGTATATAATTCCTATCTTCCCAGGGGAGTCATGAATGGACGCCCTCCACTCAAATGCTTATCAATAACCTTTGAGTGCAACGCTCTCTTTGATTCCAAGCGGCATATCTGTTGGATACACGCTCACAAATGGACACAGATACACTCGCGCATACACAGGGGCTCTATCTTTGAGAGGACATTTTCAACTGGGAGGTGATATTTTTCTGATGCACCGAGGGATTTTCTTTCTTTTTTTTTTTTTTTTTTTTTTTTTTGGTCCTCCGTCTTCTCAGTATTTCATTGCACCTCTGTTTTGACAACCTGCCCTTTGCAGCGGAGGTTTTGGTGTCACCATCGACTATGATTAGTGGCTGTGCGCTTATGGATCTCCCAAAAAGGGCAACAAATAACTTATATTGATATTTTGGCTCGTCACCTCACAGCAAGAAGGTTCTGGGTTTGATGTTGCTCCGGCTTCCTCCCACAGTCCTTCATGACCCATCCCCCAGAAAACAATCAAAATAGATGGATGGCTGGATGAACTTTTCCAAGATTTTTCAACTTGAATATAAATCTTCACCACTATCAATATTTGATGTATTAGTAACCGTCACCAGATGCTATATAGAGCACCCTAATCAATTGGTAGCTTCTGAGCACTTGAGACGACGGCGGGCAAGACTTGTTGGTTAGATTAACTTCCAGGGTGTGTAACGGTTGCCCTTACACAGTTCTCTTAATTTTTGTCCTGTTGAGTTTACGGCAGCAGGTTGTTTTAAAGTGGACATAAAACTTGGCTCTTGTAAAAAAACGTTTTTGTAATGTAAAATAAAAATAGACCGAGATAAAGCACCAGTGGGTTTTATTGCAGTGTTCAGTCTTCTTTGAAAACGAGTCTATCCGCATAGAACAGCTTGACTCGGCAATATTTGCCCAAATGTGCTTCAAAGTGGTTAGATGATGAGGGCCTCTGCTGTACACAGCCCATAGCCCCCGTTTTTTTTTTACAACTGGATTTAGGTCAATGCTCAAGGTTGATTTTAATGTATGCTTAAGGTAACGGCATGCTGAAATGTGGAATTCTTCTTCAGCCCTCTGCCAGACTTCTGTTTTGTGCCATATTCATGACATTTGGGAGTGTTTACTTGCACTAGCACATCAGAGGACCCCCTTAAAACTCTGTGCCATACCCACTGCCCATGAACAAATCTGTCATCTTTTGAGTAAATGCTTCACAAACTTAGGCCTGATGCATTAATTAAATTGGTCAACACATGTTGGTGCCAAGAAAGTTTCAACGGTTTTAAGGTGTTTTGATGCCACTGAATCCGAAAATGACATTGTTTTGTTTTGCTTTCTAAATGGCTGTGGTTTCTGATAAATCCCATATTTTTTTATTTAAAACAGTGCTAAAAATATGCGCATTTTGACATTGGTATTCTCTTTATGCTACAACTTTGATACGGCTGTAGCTGTCATTTCAAGCACGTCCACGCAGTAATCTTTCATTTTTTGATGTGATCGTGAAAGACGGCAATCGTTATCACGAGAGACCTTCTATATGAAAATCATGTTTTATGTGAAAATCAAGCAAAAATTCTGAAAATTAGGCAACGTAAAAACAGCTGACGTCAAAGCACAAGCGATGCTTTTAGCCATGATCATTGTACATTTCATAAACTGTCAAAGCACATGAAACATATTGTTGTGAAAGGCCTGGACTGGACCTTGACGGTTCCACCTGCAAGATTTTGTACAACTTTTGAGGTGTATTATTGTCTAGATGATTTGCCAAATTTCAAATTGTACAACCTTTGGACGTTTGGAGGTTCCGCTGTAATATCCATTTCACTGTGAGCGGGATTGACTCGAAATAAATTGCCGTGCCCATATTCACTTTTGACAATATGTTTTGGGCAGTCAAGAGAACATGTGGCACAGAGCCAGGCCACAGTTTGCTGCAATATGGCGATTAAGCCAATTCAAAAGTTTGCTCAGACAAGGCTTCGGGGGCGCTGTCAATACATGACTACTGTCTTTTGGTGGTTTATTTATGGAGTTAGCACATCACCATCATCATCATCATCATCATCATCGCCATCGTCGTCACTAAATTTACCAGATTTTCTTTCACTAGGATTAAATTTGCTCTCTAGTTCCTTTCGAAGACTGTCACAAAGCCTCCCCTCATGACCCAAAATACACTGTAGAGCTGCATTGCTATAAAACAGAGTGAGAGACACTCATGCAAATGTACGTGATTGTTTCCAACCAAATGAACTCACAATGTATTGGAGTGTATTTTCTTTTTGAAGAGCAGGTCCGTCAATGCGTCCCTCCGGAGAGGACACAAAGCAGGGCTGGGTTGATGAGGAAAAAGACTTCTCCAACAATCAGTTGATTGGAAAAAGATTTTATTAATACAGCTGATGTCAAAGAAGTTGTCCCACAAGTTGCCGTGCGCGCTCGTGCCCCTTCTCGCATCTCCTATTCAAACTAGGTTATTATTACATATGCGTCGGTTACCTCCAAATGGCTAATTCCTTTGTTCTCTCGCCTCAAAGTCTCCAGGGGAAATGAACTGCTCCCCTTGTCCTGTTGGTGTCACAAAGTCTGCCCAATCTCGCCCCCCCTGGGTTTTCTCACCTTGGGGAAGAATCAAATAAGACCAAGGAAGGTTTACAATGCTTACATAAATAGTCACCCGCCCTTGTGGGCCTCCTGTTCTCCCCCTTAGTCAGCAACAGCCGCGGATACTCTGCATTTTAAGATAAGAGCAATCGAACACTAACTGTATTAGTCTATCTTAAAATATACCTCATTATGATAATGGAGCTCCTCTGGAACCAAATCTGTATCGGTGTGGGCCTCAGATTTGATGCGCGCCGCTCCATTTCGAGTCCAAAATGAAGTATTCTGCCACTCCCTTATGTGCATTTCATGCTTTGACTTGGTAGCATGCCTATAAAATTAGCAATCTCGCCACACAATACAATACATCACAATAAACAACCCGCTAAATGAAAAGTAAAATGGTGGACATTCCAGTGGGCACAGCAATGTGTGTTTGTGTGTGTGTGTGTGTGTGTGTGTTCTCCTACAGTATTAATAAGGAAAGACTACCCCCCTCAGACATATTTTTCTCATTGATTATAGCTAACGTTTTGTAATTTGTCTTTCTCATAAATACAAAAAAAAGACATATCTCGGTATTATAATGGATTAACTCCTTTTAGCAAAGTCAGCTTCTTATGTACTTCAGATGCATGAACAAATGATTGTGCTAAATCGCATGCTTAAGATTGCTTAACGCTATTAAAACTACCATCCGGAAAGAGTCGGCTGTTATTTTATGCAACCTAACATTTTTTTTTTAACAGTGACCTGTATTGTATTTACAGCTCTTGAATGGATCAAAAGATAATTCGATTTAAACAAGTTTCAAGGATATCTGCTTATTGTGGATTGTTGTTCTCCTTTTTATATAAAATAAAACTCCTTCCATATTCCACAAACATGCATGGGGGGGAGAGATGGGCGCATTTCATTATTAGTGTAGTTTATTTCGAGCATGGCACAAGGTAAGATATAAATACAAAAAATATATAAGGAAAGTACTGAAGAAAAAAGAGCTTAAAAAAATCATTTGTGAAAATGAAGTTACAAAGAAAGAAGGTCCACCATACACCATCTTTCTAAGGACTCTAATTTGCCTATAGGTGTGAAGGCTTCAGCTCACCTGCGACTTTAATGAGGACAGAAAATGGTTGGATGGATGCTGACGTCGTTTTGCAATGCGCAGCTGTCATCCCGTTACGTTCCCCCCCCCTCCCCCTCTTCTTCATCCGAATAAATGCTGTGTGTTTGTCTTCTCTCGTAACTCTTAATCATCCATTGCTTTACCTTCGCCCTGCTCTCCCCTCGCTACAGGTGAGCCAGGCCAGTTGAAAATCTACCTTCCTAAGAAGCTACTAGAGTGTCTGCCCAAATGCTCCTCCCTGCCCAAGGAGCGCCATCGTTGGAACACTAACGAGGTGAGAATGTGACACGCTTGTGAGGGAAATATGCGTGACAGTGAGATGAACCCAGTGTTTTGGCTGGTGACTCATTTCGAGCTGAAGTCACCATGAGGGCTGGATGAAGAGGAGGTAAACAAACATGAGGGTAGTTTCTCATTATATAAACCTAAAAGTGTGACACGAGTGGAGAAAATAAACATACAAACTCAAGCCCCGCACTAAAACGGAACGGATTTTGGCGTACGATGTTAGCTTTGTAACCCCAACGGGGTTGGCAGATACTGTACAAAGAGCACAGACGCTTTTGGGTTCGACGCTTACGGTAGTTCCACTTGCACTGTACCTGCTCGGCCTGGCATGGATTTATTCACTGTTGATGCTTTTCCATTGACAAAACCAGCTACTATTTTTAGCAGTACTAATTAGTCCTGTACAGTCATTATCAAAGTGTTCTCCCTTCAGTGGTATGTGGAAAATTATGTTTGTGCATATACAATGTGCAATACTTTTTATTCCATCGTTATATTTAAGTGCAGTTTTTTCAGATATTTAAGTGCAGAGTTAAAGTCCCATCTGCAAAATGTTACTATGCTATACTATACTATAAAATTAAATGAACACTTAGGCTTAACTATGCAGGTAGCATTTTAATGTTGGTCATGATGGTGGTACTTGGAGAGTGTTTTTGGAGGTGATATTTGGTTTGAAAGATTTGAGAACCACAGGTATAGAAGATAAACAAAAATAAATCAAATATACACATTAATGTTAAGGCAGAATGATAATGGTAAAAATCTCAACTTCATGTGTGGAGTTTGCATATTCTCCCTGTGCTTGCAAGTTTTTTTTGTGTTTTTTTTTCTTCACCTTTCGAATATATGGACATAAGTGAGTGTGTGAACCTGAGTGTAAATTTGTATTTATTTTTTGGGTCTATATGTGCCTTGCAATTGGCTGCCAGGGTTGTACCCTTCCCCTTAGCCAAAGTCAGCTGCTCCAGCTCATCTGCGACCCTTATGAGGACAAGCGCTATAGAAAATGGATGGATGGATGCTAACGTTGGCTTACCCTGTCACTGTGCCAAGTGTTATTACCCCACAGTCTCCACTTTGCTGCAGCGGTCAGTTTCCTTGCTGCTCGTAGCCTCCGCTTGAATTATCGTTGTCTCTTGAAGTAAACACAGAATACCCTCGTTCTCCTTGGTTGACGCTAGTGTGTCTCGTTCTGACTCCAAACCGAGACGTGTAGAGCTGAGCCAAGCTGTGCAGTGCCAATTTTCATCCGTGGCTTTTCTATCCTGCAGATGGAATGAACTATGGGTCAGTCGAAGGGGAAAAAAAACAAAAAACGTTATTCCAACATTGTTACTAGGCAACCGTAGACGCTGTTAAAGGCATGCTATTTTGGGCTCTTTTTTTTGTATGCCTTGTGTGTAAACGGTGGCTTAGATACTGTGTGTAATTTTGCCGACAAAACAAAAGGAAGACCGAACAATGAAAAGCTCTGTGTGATGAGTAAACAACAAAAGCAGTGACCATGCACCTTGAGAATTTGATCATCATGAGTTATTTTTTTCACACCTCATTAGTCAGCTACAAATGTGTGAATTCTGTGTAGAGTAAATAGGACAGAGCTTCCCCAGATCTTATACCAGTGAAGGATACAGACACTAATGTGAGTCCCGTTAACTGTCAAACTAAAGTTTCAGCCCGCATACCAAACTGGATTTTAGAGTTTTATGCAATGCAGCCTTTCTTAACGATACATTTATTACAACCGATATTTTGCTCTACTAAATTGCAATACTATTTTCATTTTGTCATACAGTCTATGTATTAATTGGCCATAAAAAAAAAACTCCCTATTTTGTGAAATCACCTCATTGTCATCAACATCAATGTCCATCTTGAATGGGCATTTGATAACATTTATTTGATCAACTGTGATGACCAATTAATGGATTATTTGTGCTTTTAAAAGCGTAATTCATTCTTCATTCGTCAATCCTTAATTGCTGATGCCTTGATGTTCGTCTGAACACAAACTAGCTGGGACTGAATCGACAACATCTCTGCTGGTTGCAGCCAGGTGGAGTATTTCATTTTCCCCAATTGCTTTAAGACATGCTTAATCGACATTCTAAATGATCAATTAATCTACAATCAATTACTTTGATCGTCCCTTGACCAAATACTGAAAGGAAGGAAGAAGTAGGGTACAAGTCTGGGTAAAAGGAAATCTCCTATGCAGGCCTAATGGATTTTCCAATTATAGAACATGGGGTGATTTCATACCAGAAAGTCCAACTTTTTTGCTTCCTGAGCCACTTGCTTTATGCAACTTTTACTAGAATGACTGGGGCGCCTCTCTGATGCTAATTCCAGTTCTCATTATGCATCCATGGATTCTATCAGCATTTGAAATTTACACCAGGGGGCAATAATATACTCGACTTAATATACACAAATATCAAGAACGCCTACAGAGCCATTTCCCTACCCCACATGGGCAACCCTGACCACCTATACTGTTCTCCTAATAAGAAAGTTTTGTTCAAAGTTTTGCTCTTTTAATAGGTGGCGTGCGCTTTTTCCAGCCTCGTGTAACCTTAAACGGGGCATCACTAATAATTAGCATCTTCACAGACTTGCATTTTGCGACACAATATAGCTGTTAGCTAAAAAAAAATAAAAAAAAATCGAATGGGTGAAAATGGATCTCATGTATCACCAGTAGTGTCTTTTGTATGCGTCGCAGCGCTCGACACCGGCGGTTTGCGACATCCATGGCGATGCGGTTGGCCTCTGTCGGGACATTTTCTTCATGTGCAGGCTGAGCACTCCATTATGGATGAGTGTTTGTGTGTTTGTGTTATTGATTACCAAGTCCAGCATTATTATGCAATGCAAAGCTGATTTAGCTTGTGGTTTTTCTCTGAGGAAAGTCATTACACTTCTCATGCAATCCATCTCAATGAAGGTCATACTGTGAGTTAAGCAACAACGCCGAATGAACAGTGGGCTCACGTGAATAGTGTATGCGTGCGTGTGCGTGCGTGTGTGTCAGTGGGTTTGTATTTGAGATACAGCATGAATGCTACTGGTTAAGTTAAAGCAGCGCCAATCAGAGCACCCCCTCCCGTATATATATATATATATATATATATATATATATATATATATATATATATGTATATATATATATATATATATATATATATGCATATATATATACTTTGGATATAAAATCTAATATAATAATATACTAAAATGTCATATACATATATATATATATATATATATATATATATATATATATATATATATATATATATATATATATATATATATACATATATATACACCCAACTCACCATTGAGTCCTCTCCATTAGAGCCTGACATTTTTGGGAATACTCATGGGACAGAAACCAATTACAAAATTCATCATGTGACTGGGCCACGTCGAGAGAAATGTCAGGAGGAAGAGGCAGCTTTGGAATCATAACAATGAGGGCAGTTTTGATTTAAAAACAATAATATTAACAAAGACAATTTGCAATGGCGGGCATTGTGTTTTCATTGACATCCAGTTATTTTTCTGCTCCGCTAACTGGTTGCAAGCAGCCACCGGGGCAGCGTATGACGTATTTGGATTGATGACACATGGTGCTGTGCCAACATGGTGGCCATATGGTGGGAATAAAAAGCTGTGCACAACACAAAGTAATCGAAGACAAGACTGGTGATAACATCACATCAAAACAATTGCATCGCCTGAAGGGGGGTGGAATTATTCTGTCATGGGATTGGAATGAGACAGGTGTATTTTTGAGCAAGCCGGTTGTGTACAGCCGAGAATTTACACTCCTGCGTCACCGTCTTCTCTATCAACATCTCTCATTGCCTCTCCTTCCGCTCTCTCTCTCTCTCTCTCTCTCTCTCTGCTGAGAAGGCACAGGCTCAGTTCAGGGGGAGGTTCGGTGTCCCTCAGTGAATTCCTTCAAAGCTCTTCTTCCAACCAGGCAAAGTTTGCTACATATTTAAAGACACCATTGTGTCTTGCGCTTCTCGTGCACGGTGCCTTCATTGGTCTAGCTGTGTGAGCGAGGATTGCTCCTCATGTACTGTTGTGCATGTTTCAGCGTGTTCGCCTCACCTGTGCACAGCTCTGGATGATTGAGCCGGATTATGTTGTTGCTGCTGCTGCAACAAAAACAGATTTTCTTGACTGTTTTTCTCCACACTCGTTTTGTGCAACGTATGGAAATCGGGTTAGGGTAGCAGCGACATTAGGCACTCCTAGTAAGCATTAGATTGGAAGGGAGTGCCAATTAGACTCTAATCATATCCAATAAAAGAAATTCATCTAATTGTGCCTTAACAGAGGTAACAGCGTTCCGTTTTGATTGACGCAGTCAGTCAGAGAGGTATTCATTCATTCATATGTATTTATTGTTGCAGTCGGTGTCAATCAAAATGTATTTGCCTTCACTTTATAAAGGCATAATATTTGAATCCGATTTTACAGGATGTACTGTAATTGATGGTGTAGTGGTTCATTCCCATGATGTGTGGTTTCAGTTCCCACTCAGTGATGGGGTGAATGTGAGTGTGAATGGTCTCGCTATGTGCCCTTTGACCGACTGACTTGTGGCGAGCACTCCATCGTGTAGTTTGCCTTTTGCCCTGCAGTCGGCTGGAACAGGCTCAAGCTCACCTTTGACCCCGTCTAGGATAACCGGTACTTGGAATGGATGGGTAGATGGACTTCATATGAGAGCAACAGGGTGGTGTAGTCATTAGCACATCTGCCTCCCAGGTGACAGGTCTCAGATTGAAATCTCAGCTCAGGCTCCTACCATATGCGTGTTGGGTTCGGACTCTAAATTAGAGGTACTCAAATGCAGATCTTAAAGGGCCACGAATCATTTTCGCAATGAGTCAATAGTCCATTTATTGACTTCAGTCAGGCCACATGCGATAATATTGTAATATCGCAAACAAAAGCGTCCTTTTCATTAAAAAAAAAAAAAAAAAATACCGGTAAATAAAATGTCATTTTCATTTTGACGTTAAAATAATTATTTAAATAATTAAAATTTACAAGTAAATAAAATCCAAATCCAAAACAAATATATAAGTAGGTGGTCAAAAGAATACTTTTCCTTTTGATTCCTCAACACAAACAACCACAAGAAAGAAGGAAAAATGAATCTCTCTGCTATTATTCAGGGGCTTCACACTTCAAGTGTGTCCCTTTTTTCATTGTCCACTTTTTTTTTAGCGGCGAACTTGGAACATGCCATTTTCGTACAATCTAGGCTCCTATCACCGGCAAAATCGCAACGGGTGAACTTCTGTAAAAATGTGAAATTTAAAAATTGCACTGTAGCAATGAACTCTTGAACTATCAGTCTGTGTGGTGGAGATATGCTCCTCTGTTGCTAGTTCAGGTAAGTAGGGTTGTCGTCGCGTCAGTGTGTCGGGCCAGAACGCCACTTGAGGCCAGACTTAGAGGAAAGATGGTAATATATTCACTGAGGTAGATATGTGGGTTTTTCTGCTTTATTTGGGTTCTGAAAACAATTCCTCTCTCTTTGTGCGCGTATGTTTGTGTGTGTCTTTCTGTGTTTTGTAAGAGAAAAACAAAAAACAGACAGATTAGTAAGTCAAACCAAACATAGGATAATGCATCTAAAAAAAACACTTTCTGTATTATGCTCATATTCCGAGAGAAAAGTGCACCACAATCATTGGCGGATTGCTGCTGACTTAGTGATCGATAGATGGTAAATTTCACTAATTAACATGATATAATCCACTTGACACATTGTGGTGCTATGTGTACGGCTAATGCTAACTAAACACTTACAGTATAGTTGTGTATCGCTACTCACTTTGTTATTGACACACACAACTGAACGAAATTTACAATGCGGCACACACATTACCGAGTGCTTCCATCCACCGTCACATGACGTCACCGCGCAGTCACAAGTCATGTGAACTTGATTGCTCGAATGACAAATCCACACAAAATTAATAAATAGGGAACCTCAATTTTAGAGATGAACACATTTCCCCTAAAAATAAATGCCTTTGGCCTTTTCTATAGGCTGTTTGTGAATGATTGGCATGGATGTATGCACGTGCTGCTGAGTCCGACCCAATTAAAACACATGGTGAAGCAATAACAGCGGCAAAGCGGTGGCCGCTAGGCCTGCGCTCTGAATGATCTGTCAGGAAGAACGTGAGTTTGAATTATTTGTTGGATCACCCGCAGCTTGACCCTAAGGAGGAAAAGCGTTATTAAAAATGAATGGATGGATTTTGCAGGTGTACCTAATGAAGTGGCCCTCAGGTGCGTACGTCCCACGTGAGTCTTGACCGAGCCGGCAACGATTCATTCCGAACAGATGCTGCTCATCAGGGTTAGTATAAAAAAAAAAAAAAAAAAAAAAAAAAAGAAGCCCATTACCAATGCGGCGTACGTATGCCGATGTATAGCATCGAACATAATTTGTATGGCGTGTCATCACCCTCTGTTTTGGTGCAGATCTACATGCTCTTTATTAATGACTCCGCCCGAGAAGTGGAATATGATTTCCCTGGTTCCTGTGTGCGCACGCGTGTGTAGGAAAAGAGATTACCATTCGGATCTCACGCCTCTGACAGAGCTGCGCCCGAGTCATGCAATCATCAGATTATGTCCTTATTCTCACCTTTTCCTTGGCGTGCGCACGCTTCGCAGTGTGTGTGAGGTATCTGTGTGTTTGTGCGCATTTGTTTCTTCGCTCGTGCGCGCGATGCCATATGATCCTCTGATCTCTGTTTTGTCACGCATGGCTCCCCCTGACACCTTGGCCTCCCACAAGCACTGAGCTGAAACCCCCGTTCGTTTTGACTCGGTCCGCTCCTCCTTCTGCTCTCTGTCCTTTTGCCTCTCCTCCTTCTCTTGCCTCCCTCACTCTCTCTCTTTTGTGTATCTACTGATGTGTGAAATTATTCTGGGATGGAGGGATGGATTCCTCCCCAAAGGGCTGAGTGGAGGCGTGAGCCTTTTGTTCAATAATAGATTGGGGGTGTATGTGTATCTGTCCGTGGTAATAGACTATAGACTAGTTTTAGATAACAAACCATACTCAGGTGGACAGATGATAGTAAAGACTTTTTTTCCATCCGCAGGGAATAACTTGTTCGATTGCAGTAAATCGGTTGTTGAGTTAAGTTTCAGAATAAGCTCGCCAAACTTTTTTAATACTGACACACACGATCCTTTCTTGGGTTATGAACGTAAAGCTACTACCCACTTCATGAATCAAACATTAAAATGAATATGTAACTACTGTATGTAGTATAGTGCCTTTATCATTGCCACGATTTCATATTCATGTTCTGTTAACACTAACATTTGTTATTGTTCAGAGTTATGAGCAATTTCTTTTGCCCCACAGCAAAAAAGATTGCATTTTATTACTCTATTTTGACATAATACCAACATGTTTCATTTGTGTTGGGCACATTTTTGGAGTTAGTAAATGCATGTGTCTGATTCCTGCTATTGATTTATCATCGCAGCTGAAAAGTAATTTGTACCTTACAATTCTAGTTGGAGCATTGCGTTGTTCCTTGCTGCTGTGGAGAAACCAGCGATTATAATGTAATATGGTGGAAAGACAAAACTCATTTGTGATGTATTTTAATTTTCAAAAAAAAATATTCCCCGTAGGAAATCATGAACATTTTAATTCCAGAGTCCAAATGTTGCTAATTTAAAACCTCTATTAACTTTACAGGGAATATTTTAACCGTTATAAAGTACAAATGTAAATAAACTATAAATGTAACTACTCACTCTTTAACGGTATGTGATTGACACGTAGCATTAAAGTAGTATGGCTGTCGTAACGGTGCAAAAACACAAAAACAATCAATTGTGCCCTCATCATTATCTCTGACATCATGCGCTGGACTTGGTAAAACAGGCAAAGAGCGGATTGCCTTGTGCTAGGGAGGTGAACTCATTCCATGAACTCATTCACTGACAGATCATTTCAGACCCTCTTTTACCCTAATGTTTGAAAAAAATTGAAAAAATGTCAATAAGTTCCTGGGAGTGAATGGCTGGACTGTGAAAAGACAAGTAAATTCGTCAATGTCAGTGGATGAGTTAAGGGCTTTCATTTTTTGTGAGCGGCGCGCCGAGCTGCTGTAAATCTACGCAAAGGCAGGTTAAACCGGGTGTTGCTCATTTTCCAGACACGCACAAGCCGGCGCATTTAAAAAAAGGGCAGGTTGTGCCATTGTGGGTGTGAACACAGCCGACTGCATTTTCCGCCAATCGAAGTGGCTCCTCTTACTCCATTTGAATGTGGCACACACATTTCGCATGGGGATATTGTTGCAGCGATCCATGCTTGATTTGAGTATTGTCACCGCTCTTTGTCGGTGTGGCAACAGACTACATAAGTGGGTGTCCTCATTAAATACAGAATGAGCTGCTGGTGACTTAATTATGTCAGCGGACCACTTGTATCTCTTCTTCCTACATTTCTAATACCCTTCAAGGATCAAAAGATACGCTGAAGAGATTCACCAAAGTCATGCGACATGATGTTTTGTGCGACCTTTTGGCAACGCTTTGAATAGTGTTGAATTGTCCAACCTTAAAAATAAACTAAAATAAAATGTGGGAGTGGTCACATAAAAAGGCACACAAAGACAAAGATTAGAAATAACCATCCGCCAAAATGATAATGACGAAATAACATTTATCAGTGTTCCACAATTTTTCTACTCGACACCTCACTACGAAAGTGGAGAAACAAAGCGTTATTTGGTAGTAAATGACTTGAAATGAAAGATTCATCGTTTCATTGGTGAACATTTGCGATGTTATCAGGATACATTGGTCGCTGCGAGATGAAGTGGAGAGCGCTTTCCCTGTGTCTCGCCATGGGTGACACCGACATGATTGCTTGAATGAGAAGATCAAACGGCATATATATTTAAGACTACTGCCCCGTTTATCGCGTGTGTTGCTACGGCAACCGCGTGCGTGCGTGCGCGTGTGTAGCTGTGCTAATGGTGTGATCGATGGTGCGAGTGTGACACAAATGGAGTCCATGATTGCGCAGTACATCGGAAGTGATAAGCGAGACATCTGGCCGACAAACGTGATTGTAATGCCCGGCGCGTACTACACATAAAAAAAAGAAAAACAGCTGATGAAGAACAAAAGCAGTGTTTGTAAGCATCGCGCGCCTTTGTCCACTTTAGGCTCCGAGCTTATGAACCAGCCCGAAACTGAGTGTGTGTGTGGCTATGAGGGTCAAAGTTGAATAGTTCATTTTTGTCATCGCTGTTGTTCGTAAGCCATTAAAACGACAGCTCGAATTAAATATACATTCATTGTATTGCCTTTGCAGAGATACGTTCTATTCTCCTCACATAGGTAATACATGGCAGGGGATATGTCTCGGAAATAATTTACACCAGAGGGATGATATTAAATGTCAGCTAGCAGACTGTGGAAAACTGCTACGGATCCATTATGGAAACTCAGAATGATACCGGGGAGCAGACAGGCAGTTTTCGGGGCCTCTGCTGTTTTGAAGGGTGTCCTTGATTTATGACTTTGATGCGAGACTTGCTAATGTCCAACTCACTCTGGCACGAGGCCGCGAGAAGCTGACACACTCCATTTTGTCAGCCGTGTCGGAGCCAAGATAAAAGAAGCGCGCTTTTTTGGAAACTTACAGAATTGTTCATTTTTAGAATAAAATGGATGTGGCGTTCGTGCACTGGTAGGATTTGATAGTATTGCTGTCAGTGCACAAATGTATGCGTGTGCGCGTGTGTGTGTGTGTTTGTTTCCCAGAGCATGCCCATGGCGCCAACCTCTCCAGTTGACATTGAGAACTCTGCTGTTACCGTTTACCAGTGTAAAGCACAATTTAATGAGAGGGCATAGGAGCCAAAACACTGACATGCAAACACACACATGCTCAAGTGACTTCACACCAACGCACATGCGCGCACACGCAGCCTATGTAGAAAACCACCGCGTGGTTCTCAGCTCCTTATGTTGATTCCTATTCTTTTGTTTTGAATCATTCCTCTGTCTTTTAGGTTGAGAAATATATTATGTTTGGAGAGCGCCAAGTTATAATCACTAATTAGTCCTCCAGGCTCTCCGACTCCCTCTTCTTAGTCTGTATCTCTCCATCTATTGCTCTCTCCCTCTCTCTCTCTCTCGCTCTCTCTCTGAGTCACACATAGCCCAATTAACACCCAGCGTCAGCTTGTGTCTGTTTTGACTTTCTATTTCTCCTCCAACTTCAAACATTGCCTCTGCCCCGCTGACCCGACTGGCAGCAGAAACCAAACGCAGCTGCGATGCAAAAATACAAAAAAAAAACAACCCAAAACAATAATTAGATTAATTAAATTCATAGGTGCAATTTCCTTGTCGGCATGTGTAATTAACCCACGAGCCTTAAATGTGACTGTTCACTGAATGTGTTAATGGGGTTTCACAGATTGTTTGGATGGTTGTTTCAGTGGTTCTCACTGCAGTCCACAAGGGGCTGGGATTCACCGTTCACCAGTCCTCCCCTCCCCTCCCCTCCCCTGCCCTCCCCTCTCCCTCCCCTCCCTCACATTCTGCTCCTGCTCTATTTTCTCCATGTGGCGCAGACCCTCTATTTATCTTGCCTGCTTTAATTTGACACAAAATATTGTTAACTGGAGACACAGAGATATATTAAACCGTGGGAATGTGCGACTGCGAGTGTGTGGGTGTTGTGCGCGAGCCGTGCCTTGGCTTGTGTGTACCTGCGCGTGTGTGCAACTTTGTGATTCAGGTCCCTGTTATACTCTGAACCAAACCACATATACACACACACACACACACATCAAAAAAATGTCCAGCGGTGTGCTCTAATGAGAAGTCAGACTGTTCAGTGGATACAACACGTTTTGTATCTGCAATGTCCCCACATACAACCTCTGTATTATCTAAGTCCTGTGTAAATTAGATTAAATTCATGAGAGACAGATAAAGCATTCAAATGCGCGCGTGAGATCATTGTGCTCCCGTTCCGAGTACCTGCTCTGTGTGTGTATGTGTGGGTAGAACTTTGTCCAGAACACTTTACAACTTTAATAACTTTCCACAGTTATTCTCGGCATTACAAAGAAATGCGTACGCCCAGAAAAATACCGGTGTACTCTATAGGTATCGGTTTAAATCAACCGCTGCAGCAGATTGAAGCCCAGAAAATAAGAAGTAAACATTTATTAATACTGTGTGCGATGTTATGGAGAAAAGAAATCGAGAGCGATGTTAGTCGTCATCCTGACTACTGTTGAGCGAGTCAGAGAGCACCCAAAGAACAGTTTTGTTTTCTCCTGGATCTAATCTTACGAAAGCCTTTTTGATGATATACCTCGAAGGTTTAACAGAATTTAGTATTTTATAGTGAAACGTGTTTCGTCTGGGCTCACATAGCTATGACACAACTGTAATGTCGTGGTTTTTGTATTCTAACTCCTCTCCAGCAAAATGTAGATGTGTGATCACGGTAACAATAGGAATGGTACCAAAATGTTCCTATTGCGACACTTTCAGTCATTTTTGCAGGTCGGTGTAAATGAACGAACATGGAACTTAAAAAAAAAAAAAAAAATGTCAAGAAAAAAAACATTCCTGTTGTTATTAGATGACTAGGACTGGTGATGTGTCCAAATGTGTGCCCGTACTGGTCAGCTGGGATAGGCTCCAGCTTCCCTGTGACCTTGAACATCATTTAAAAAATGGAGAGCTGGACTATTATTCATATTTTAACAGCTCATGATGTCATCGCCTTCTCTCTCCGATTTAGAACTAAATGAAAGAACACATGGCGCAGCTCATTGGGGACGCAGGCGGTGCTATTTTTCGGGTCCAAAATACTCAATAAAGGAGACGACATAGACATAAAAGCGATGAAGATTACAGCTTACTCATCATCTAATGTCGTCAGTATAATGCTCACATATTCGCATATCTATGGATTGCTAAGGTGTTGTTTGTCGCAACATAACTCATTCCCCCCCGCCTCCCCCATTTAATTTTCATGACAGCATCAAGCTTCAACATAAATTACCTTTTCAGTATCTTTTTTTTAACAGTACCCCAGTACTGCTTTACTGTGGCGTGAGGCACATACATGGACATGTCACCTTCAGTAATCTGCTGAGCTATGTATCCGCCGAGGACAGTGAAGGACGGCCGAATATGAAAGTGAAAACCTTCCTGTTTTCAAAATAGGCCCCATTCACAAAACACAGCGTAAGGTTGAGAGTATCTCATGCTACCGTGACTAACTTGTTCTCCCAGCACTATCCCAAGGATTGGAGCCCATATTTAGATGGAGTGTAAATATATTGTTCCCCATGTTTACTCGCAGGGTGAAATATTGTGTTTGTGTAGTGCGGCCGTTTTCAATTTTGCAGGCGATATCTGAACGGTTCCACTCAGGAGACACACAGTATTTGTCCAGAGTGTTCTCCCATCAAATGGCCATTCTACTCGCTGTCGCATATTTCTTAGTCTGCCCATCTCTGTCCTCCCTCTTCCTCCCTCTTCCTCCTCCCTCATGCTGATGTATGAAATGTCTACTCCCATACGGAGGGTGTTTGTAACAGTCAGTGTAATCAAATTTCACTGATTCCTTGGGGATTAAACAGTGTGTGTGCGCATGTGTGTGCTTGTTGGATATTAGCTGTGTACCAGCTCCGAATTGTATTTCTGCAGTGTCATTAGTCTAAGACTAGCTCAGCTGTAATAAAATATCCATCATCTTGTTCTCTAAGGAAGAAGAACTTCACGAGTGACACCGACGCCGCATTTGCATACCGGTGGCGCATATATTTAAATTTTGACTGTATCGTATAAAGCACTAGGTGGGCGGGAGATTGATAAACACATTTCCAAATGAGAGCATCTAATTTGTATCTTGGCCAAATGACAACAACAACAACAACAACAACAACAAAAAAGATTCATTACTGTCTTTGGGTAGTTGACAGGTAAATATTTTGTCCACCAAATCTTTGTTTTGCTCAGAGAAAGGAAGCACTACAATTAGAAAGTGGCACTGCCGCATATCATTGCGGCCAGTTGGCAGCGTATGCGCTGTATGTTTTGGCAGTGTCGTTTTTGTAGCTTGTTCTCTTGCAAGTCTTCACCTTATCCAATACACAACACCGGCGTCAATATTAGTGTTAAACGGCTGCTCTTAACGTGCAAGCGGAATTCAAAAGACGCACTCCATTGCGGTTGCTACGAGGTGGAAAGTTACCCTGGCAGGATAGAACTGAGGTCAGACTCATTTTTTGCTCTCTAAAAGTGCATTAAATTTGGAGCAATTATTATCCAACTGTGCAACAACTATGAATTTCATTTAATGGATGAAAAGAACCCGATTTAAGCAAACAAAGGTTGGCGACTATTAGCCGGTAAGAATCGGCACCACTCCTGTCTGACAGTAAAAATGTTGCTTTCTTTACACAACTCCCCAATTCTTTATTTATATACATGTATCTTACATCATGTTTAAAGATAGCTAGCACACTTTGACACCCACTGCATGAATCACAGCACTTAAAGAGAGGGTGATGACACCAGGCTCTACTTTGTGCTGTGCATCATCACGGTGCAGTGAAGAGAAGTCCTTTCAGATGTGAACCTTACATTTTTTTTTTTTTTCAAGTATTTATGGCATTGCATATGTTCATGTAGGATAATCATTTCTGACTGCGTATGCATTTGTCTGCACTGGATCATTACAACTTGTCATCGGGGGCCGCTTTCATCCAAACAAACATCAAACAATGCCCAGATTGTGCTGACTCCTGATTTGTGGTTCAAGTCAACAAGTTGAGCAAATTAGTATTCCGGGATTAAAAAATGATGTATTTAGACAGTGATAAACATTACCATCATAAACCGTTATAGCTGATATAAAAGTGACAGCGATTCCACAAGCTGGAAATCATCAGAATTGGAAGTGTGAAAGGTTTATCGCATTTTTCAGTACAGTGAAAGAATGAGCGCGGGGGCCCATAGTAACGCTCTATTCAGTTGCAGCACAAGGATACGTCCTTGGCAAAGACGCATCACGCAGAGTGCAAGTCAGTCAACAGAACTAGCTTGATAACCTGCAATGTTAGCTTTTCCTTATGATTGGTTTTACTCCACCCGCCCTGCTCCCCGCTCGGAGCCGCCCGGTTTGTTGGCAAAAGAGGAGATAAACTCGAGGTACTCGTACTGTATGTCTGTATAATGGCGCTTGTCTCTCCTCGTTTGTTTTTGAGGCCCGAGGATAATTAGATATGCATGGCTTCAGCATGGGGGCGAAGCGAGTCCCCCCCCCCCCAACCCCCCCTTCACAACAACACACAAACGACATGAAATCTTTATTTGTCAGAGACGAGCAGAATTGATTTTTGAGCGGGCAGAGACACGACGCCACGCGAGCTCTGGCGGTCAGCGCCCATTTGTATACGTTTGGCAAGCGTGATTTACTTTGCCCAGGTCCGCACGCATCCAAACCGCCCGCCCATATGAAGCCGGTTGAGCAGACAAACCTAAGGATCACAGCAGAGAGCCATCTTTCAAATGTATTCATTAAACTCCCAAATGCTCCCCTTAACGAATGTAATTAGAATATGGTAATGAGAGAGGGTTGAACCGGGGAGGGTTGTATTACGCTCAGCAGCACACCGCCAGGACGGGAGAGACAAATAGAAAGGGAAAGACAGTAGACGGGTTAGAGGAGAGAGAGGAAGCGAGCGACTGACTGACAGGGTGCCAATTTGTGTCTCGTTGTAAACAAGTATTTATGCCAATGAGAGGTGGCACGCGCTATTTTTTTTTTTCATTCATTCTCCCTAACCATCGCCCGGCAAACCTACTCAATAACAAATCGCGTCCGCAATCGCAAAGGCCTCGGAGGGCCGCGTGACTCACCCAGAAATGAGGCGTCGGGGGTTAACACAACCACCGGAGACCTTTTTCATCCATACCCCTTCGACCCCACTCCCCCACCGCCGCCCCCCCCCCCCCCCCCACCCACCTCCCGCTGCCAAACACCCATCCATCATTTTTGACTTTCAAACCCACGTCTCAGTGTGCGCACACTCTCCTGCTTGACTTAGTGAGAATTTTTGAGGAGTCTGACAGTCTTTATTCAAGACGCCCCCCGGCGCAGCAGGGGTCCTGGCATTGTGTTTGACACCACACACCTGTTGCCGTCTTTGATGTGTTCATCCCCCACTGCGGCGTGAGATGGGCGGTTGTTCTTCCTCAAATGCAAATTGCGAGATAGAAGGGAGAGGAAGAGGGAAAGCGCGTAAGAGAATCTTGATTGATGTTCCCTCGGTAGATTAGGGCAGCCTCTGCTGCGCGCTTAGGTCTCCACAATAAAAGTTGGAGCTACTTTCTGTGCAGCGAGTGCAGCAAACTTTACAGTGGGGTGATGAAAGAAGACAGCGGGACGGGCGAAAGCTAAAGAGGTCTGGCCAGAAGGAGAGCGAGCGGAGGGAGAGTGACAATGTCACCATAAAGCTGTCACTTAGGTGGACAGAAGCCTCTGCGTGGATTCTTCCGAGACCCCGCGCGGTGAAGACCCGTGTATCCCAGCATGCATTAGTTATGACACGCTCATGGTGTTGTGTACATATTCATGTCTCCTGCGGCATGATGGATGTGATGCGCGTGACTCCCGCCGACCAGGTGAGCGGGCTGAGCCCCAGCTGAAGGTCACGTTCCATCCTCCAGTGCCTGACCAACACTAAATACTGGAGGTGTGCACATGCTGCATTTGGAATCACTTGAATACTTTTAACCCTCTATGATGGCCATTTACAGTATTTCCACCTCTCTTTATTTTTTGGGGGGGACCGTTTTGGCTGTATTACATACTACATTTTGACAATTTCTTATTTACTGGATTGAGTCGTACATTTTGACTAAGAAGGGTTCATTCTAGGACTCAACACTTTTGTGGTTTCAATCCGATCACATCATTCATTGCTTTTTGTGCGAGGGAACAATTTCATGTAGTATTCTTGGTTTCCAAAAGAGGCATTTAACGGCTTACCACGCAACAATGGAGCAAATTAATGATGCAATTTTGATTTTAAGAAGTGGAGATACCCTCGGATGACCATGGAGAAGAATTAAATTTTAATTTAAGAAGTGGATACTTTCTCTGCTGGCTATAGAAAGACTGTACTATTAGCACCATAAGAAATAAGGTGGTACTGAGAATGTACAGGATATTAATTTTTCACAACCTGCCTTGTGGGAACAAACAAATTAGAAGCGTTAAAAAAAAATAAAACAAATTTAACTGAATGGATATTTTTATATGGGGGTGGTCGACTGGTTAGCACATCCACCTCACAGTTCAGAGGTCGTGGGTTCAATTCCGGCCTCGGCCTTCCTGTGTAGAGTTTGCATGTTCTCCCCGTGCCTGCGTGGGTTTTCTCCGGGTACTTCGGTTTCCTCCCACATTCCAAAAACATGCATGGTAAGTTGATTGGACACTCTAAATTGTCCCTAGGTGCGATTGTGATTGTCGATGTTTGTTTGTCTCTGTGTGCCCTGCGATTGGCTGGCAACCAGTTCAGGCTGTCCCCCGCCTACTGCCCCAAAGACAGCTGGGATCGGCTCCAGCACGCTCGCGAACCTTGTGAGGATAAGCGGTATCGATAATGGATGGGTGGATGGATATTTTATATAACTAATGACAAGAACTGACGTTAGTTAAATGTATGTGGAAAAAGAGGCAAAAAAGAATTTAAAAAAAAAATCCTAAAAAGGACAGACGGTCTTATATGTGGCCCAAAAAAAAATGGCCGCAAAGAAGCTGAAAGAGTAGGAAAAATCAAACGAGGCTTGGGGGTTAAAATGCAGCATGTGTATGCAATGCGTGTATGACTATGCACATGCGTGTGTGTTGCCCAGTGCGTGATTAGGTGTTTATATGATAAACACAAAGCAAGCTTGAGAGGAATTCTGATCAGGGGCTTTGCAACAGTTGTTATGGAAACAGCATTAAGCAGCTGTATTAGCCAGTGGAGGTAATATAGAGGCTGTTGAAACTAACAAGCAGTAGCGAGGACGGCAGTTTGGGAATATAATACAAACTACACATTATTGCTCTGGTGTACAATAGCCTTGATGAAATTTTAATTGTTCGGCTAGAACAGAACAAAATGATCCATGTCGTAATTCAATGTCTGCCTATCTTTCAGTTTAAGAGCTTCACATATTAATTAACCAGGCCAGAGGAATAGAGTGCAAACAAGACATTATTGGACTGCTTTACAACCAACATAGAATCATTAATGTCAGCGGGAAGGGGAACATAACTTGGACAGTTTAGTTCTGGCCTGAGTTCTGAGCTTCTAGAAAAGAAAGCTATTGACAATGTTGATTTTTCAAGGTCACATAGGAATTTGCACAGAAGTGCAGTGGTTATAAAAAGACTAGACACCCCTGTTCAAATGCTTGCTCAAATTTGACAAAAATGACACAATGATAAATCATTTAAAAAGTTCCAACATTGTGACATACAACCTGGCATAAAACGAAAAAGAAATCTTTTCAAGAGGGGAACTGAGACAATTTGGTTGTGTGCACGTCATGGTCAGAGAAAACTCGGAGGGTCTAGAATGCTTTTCCTGACGTTTGTGTAGTCACATCTTACAGCGCAAGTCATGGTCCACGCAGAGTTTCAACAGCATCAAATTCTATTGGCAAGGTATCAGTCAGTATAAGGGTACAAATAATTTCCAGTTTCAGTCATCTTCAATAAGAGAAAATTTGGCACAACAGTGAGATTACCAAGAAATGGACATCCCTCTGAAAAAAGAATGAAAAAACAAACTACCGGTAGTCAGACTCAAGAGGCTGCCAGCAACACTGAAGGAATTTCTGGCAAGTACTGACTGTATGTGAAAATATTCACCCGTCTTCTTCCTTTGTCTGAGCTATTGGGATAGGGCGGCAAGATGGAAGCCTTATCTTACAAGAACAAAATTTCAAGCCTCGCTACATTTTGCAAAAGAAATGTGAAATTTCACATGCGGCAAAAGTCTTATGGTATGATTAAACCAAAGTGGAACTTTTGGGCCATAATTCTTAAAGGTATGTTGGGCACAAACACAACACATCTTGCTTTTGGGCATTTTTTCTTTATCTGGACTCTTGATGCCTTAGACAAGTTGGAGGGAATTATGAACAGTTCCAAATATCAATCCGTGTTGACACAAAAGCTTCAGGTTTCTGCTAGGAAGCCAAAACTATTTGCAAAAGTCTACTATAACAGCGGAACTTTGTTTGGGGTTAATCAGCGGCACTTTAAATGGTGGCAGTTGTGTGTTGACTCCTGTTTAACACGACTTTGAATGTGGCTGGTGCATTCTGAACAGCTATCTCAATTGTTTATTTTTACTTCCCCTCTCAAAAAGATGTCTTTTTTTTACATTTGTTTCGTACAGGTTCCAGGTCACATGAATAGTGTCCAAAGTTTTGAAAATTAAATGTCTTTTTTTTTTTTAATATATATATATCACACACACTTGGCATTTGAACAGGGGTATGAGCGCCACCGTAAAATGACATCAGTGGATAATGACACGTCCACATTAAATAATCGATCATTTAAATTCAGTCCGTCTTTTTCTTTCTGTTGATATTTCATTAGCATATGTGTATTTTATGACACAATGTTGACATAATTTGGGCTGGATCTTGCTAGGTTAGATACCTGTTGTATTTTGTTTTATTATTATTATCATTTTGATATTTTCTTTGTTTGTTTTGTCTTCATGGACTATTGTGCTCAGGTGGTATTTGTCATTTGCTGAACCCTTGTGTGTATGTTATGTCAGAGTTACCCAACTCACAATCAAGCGAAATATGCTGCTCAATAAGATGAATACCTTGGACATTTCTTTGTCATGAGAACAATTTTTTTTTTTGGTAAGTTGAATTTTTTGTGAAAAGGTTTAATCAATATAATGTTGGAAAAAAAAAATTCAATCCGTCTGTCAATGTGAGTTTTGCATAGCAAAGCGGAATGAGAAATCTGCGGCGAGCAAATTGCTGA
The DNA here is from genome assembly GCF_054856515.1 of Filicampus tigris. Lineage (NCBI taxonomy): Eukaryota > Metazoa > Chordata > Actinopteri > Syngnathiformes > Syngnathidae > Filicampus > Filicampus tigris. The sequence continues at coordinate 17,964,918 of NC_141225.1, read as the reverse complement.
AGTAGGATACCGGAGAAGTCTGAATTGGAGGTTATAATTGATACAATGCCAATCCCTGTCTGATATTTTCAAGGTTCATCTGGAAGTGCACAGTGGTTGTGTTGACAACAAATACCAACATCAGCAAACCTCCACGGGTAATGCTAATGCGGTTCTTTGCTCCATATATGTAAACAGGACAAAGGCAAAAATGGACTGTGGGTATACTTAAAAGGAAAACCTCAATGTGCTGCCTCGCATCTCCATAAAATAAACAGTTCAATGCCAAATAATGTGTGTGGCGAGAAGGAGCGTCAGCCTTCGTTTGAGGTGCCGCTATGGAATGGATGTGACAGTTCCAGTTTACAGACAACTCTGTTTTCCCCTGATATCTGCCAGGGTGATGCTCGTCATTAGACTTCAAAACACACGCACACACCGACACTCTCTCTCACACAAGACACTCTCGCCTGTGGCCAGACCCTTAAACGGAATCCCCCCAGGGAACGCTGCTGCATAAGTCTGCTGCAGTGTAGGCGACCAACCGAGCCGCCCCCTCGTTCCTCCTGGGGAAATCTGCCCCGGGTTTGGGAGTGCGCGTGTGCGTGCGTCTGTGCATGAATGTGTGCAAATACGAGCACTTTTTTTTGTTTTTTTTTTTGTACATGCCATCCATTTCTTGGAGGGAGATGGCCTCTTCGAGACCTGAGTGGGTGGCTGATTTCCCCACTTGCATCGCTCGCAGTCTAGCTTCCCACTCATGATCCCAACTTTGTTAGATACAGTATTGCTTAAGTAACTCTCTCGCCCAGTCTCTCCCGGTCAATCTGCGACTGGCACATGCGAGCGTGGCGGGGCGGGCCTGCCCGGAATGCATCATTGTGTAGATTCACGTAGACATGCAGAAGAACTAGGTTTATGGACTAGATCCCCGGAGAAAGATCCCTGAGTCTGGCGCACACGCGCACAACGCTTTGAGTATTCCTAAAGGGTCAGCGTGTCGCCAGGCATGCTCACAGCGTTCCATCACTGGCCGTCCGTCGGGACAATAACGCCGACTTCCGGGGGATCGACCTTCCAGTCTCACTTTTGTCACTCTTCGCATGGGCGTGGAGCGCGTGTGTGTTTGCGCGTGCGTTGGTGAAGGGGAGCGGCGTTTGTGTATGCGTGTGTGTGTGTATGGGGGGTGGGCGGGGGGGGGGGGGGGGGGGGGGGGGGGTTTAGAGTGTGTGTCAGGCTGCCGTTTCAGCTGACTCCTCTGTTTCGGGCTTTTTAATGGCTCTTATGGGGCGGGCCTTTAATTGCAAGTCTCTCTCCCTCCTTGGTAATCCTCCCATCCTTCTGTCTCTCCCAGCCCCTTGTCTCCACTCTTCCCCACCTCTCTCCTCCCGCCTCCCACTGGCTGACAGTCACTAGGGGAGCCCCCAGTGCCCGGCCGGAGCCGTGGAGGCCGTATAGCATATTGACTTGCTGCAGAGTGGTTTGGGAGGAGGAGAGGTGTCTGCTTGTCACCGCTAATGAATAGATGCATAAATGAATGAGGTGCTCTTTGTGTGTGCACGTCTCGCGAAGGAGGGAAATGCGAACGGCGAGCGTCTGTATGTGTGTTTTCAACCCGGACTCGGCCCTGTGCAATTTTCTGCAACTCAGACAGACAGACATTAACAGTTGGCAGATTGATGGTGATAATAATTAATGGTGTGATGGCAGCCTGTCCCTCACACGTACACACACGCGCGCGCGCGCATGTACATGTATGCAGGGTGAGGCAGTGGGGGTTGGGACATGGCAACAGAATGGAGGATACTAAAAACAATACTGTTAAGTGCCAGCACCCTCCACCTGCTCTGTCTCTCTCTCTCTCTCTCTCTCTCTCTCCATCTCATCTGGTCAGCTTGGAGCTGGAGTGCTCTCGTGCCAAGCTGGGACAAATAACCGGGAAAAAAAAAAAAAAAAAAAAAAACACATGCACGCAGTGCACACACAAGTATGAGAGAGGGTGGAAGAGGAGGTCTGGAGTCGAGATAGATGATCTGAGGGGGCAGATGAAGGAGGGCTGGATCGTTGATGTCTTCTTCACTATTGCTTTGCGCCACATTTCAAACACTGATTGCCTTAAGAGGACAATTTCCATTTCATAGGCGTACACAACAAGTGGGTGAGAAGGGAGGGAAACAGACAATCGCGTTTAAAGGAGCAGAGAGTTTACTCAGCGAAGGAAAAAGGCAGTGTTGTATCTCTGCGTGAGGCTGTTTTTCCTTACTCTCGCTAAAACACACCTGTATGACTGATTTATTTTTCCTTCCTGGGCTTTACCTGCGGAAAAAGAAACAGTGCGAATAGGACGGCCGAGGAGATGAAAGGAGAGCCAGAGGAATTAGGAATCAAGTTATGAGCCGACTTTATCTGACGGGAAGCTGCCAAACTGCAAAAAACAAGGAAACTTTTCCCATTAAAGCACCGGCTCGGCTATTGTGTACGTGCGCGTGTGTGTTTGTGTTGTCGGCCTTTCCTCACCAGCGGAGGCAGGCATCAGTGCGTCCGCTGCTGTGATTGGTTGCTAACCCTGAGGGTCAGTGCTCAATGTCCGTCTCCTGACTGGCTGCTCTGTGACCAATCAAGCGCCTCGAATCGGCCGCGGCAATCCGATATATTCCGGCGCGCGCGCGCTCTCCGTGGGCATCAGCAGGTCATCTGGAAATACCTGTTATGTTTTATCTCCCTGTGACACGCCACACACTCACACTCCAGAAAAATAGATACAGTACAGTAACCTTTCTGTCTTGCCTTTGTCTCACCAGGAGATTGCTGCGTATCTCATCACTTTTGAGAAACATGATGAGTGGCTGACGACATCGCCAAAGACCAGGTGAGGATAGAGCAGACAGTCTCGCGCGCGCGCACGCACACACAGAAAAAGGGCGACTCTGTCAGCAGGTGACTCATGTTGTTTTAATCCCTATGACCGAGTGACTGTTTGATTAAAACACTGGAGGTGTGTGTCTCCATTGATTGGTTGCTCTACATGTACAGAACGCTCCCCAACACGGTCGGACTGCAAAGCACCTAGTCAGCTGGAAATGGAGTATTAATGAATGTAAATGTATTAGGCTAACTGATGTATAATTCAGACGTAAAGGGGGCTGAGGGGTCCAAGGGAGGTGTGTGTGCGTGTGTGCGCGCGCGCGTGTGTGTGTGTGTGTGTGCCTGCGTACGTGCGCGCATGCGTGTGAACAGGGATTTACTTGCCAGAACTGAATATTCATCGTTCCCATGCACTGAACCCTGCATAGCTCATTTCCTCGGGTATGGTGAACAGAAAAAGACCATCTGAATAAGAATTCACCAAATGGATGTTTCCTTAACATTAAGATAGCAACGTTCCTTAAAATGGCAGCATGGCGGATATAACGTGTCCGCCGCACAATCTTGGCTCTGGCCTTCCTTTTGTGAGGTTCAGATGTTTTCCCTGCGCTTACCGTGTTTGTCTAAACGTGCCCTACGATTTCCTGGCGACGAGTCCAGGGTGTATCCTGCCTCAGCCGGGACTGGCTCCGGCTCACTCGCGAGTCACGACCCTAATGGGGATAAGTGGTCCAGAAAATGGATGGATGGGTTTTCCTATTTACTATATTGTAAAGGCTTTTTACATACCGTACAATATAAGATACGGTTGTACTACAAAATGTGCATGAATAAAATCCCCAAACTCGAATGTGACGCACATCGCAGTCAGAGGCTCCCTCCCCCACCCTCCCCCACCTTTTTGGCTACTTTTTCTGAACATATTTACTATACGGTTTTATGTAAGAATTTTCTTTGAAATGTTGACCCATTTCCTCTTAAAAAAATGAAAATCATATTTGTTGTATGAACTGACCAATTATATTTTATGCTCAGTGTAATGGAAATATTACAAAGATGGGTGAACGGATTGAATACGTAAATTTAGCTAGTTCTGAAATCTTCATCGTAGCAGGATCTCTTGGGCAATCCGTTGCTTCCATCTTCGTGACAACTGTTTAATCGTGGAAGAGTTTATGAGGCATGACCTCAACTCCCTCAAAAACCTTTGGGAGGGACTAAAGCATAAATCTGTATTACAAAAGATCTTGCAAAATAGTCTCTTCAGAGCTGTAACCAAAAATTTGTCAATAAGCCTTGGCCTTTTACACAGGAGACAGCAGAGGCGGGATGTTGCTGCAAATTGTTTTGTTTTTTTTTCAAAGTTACACATATGACGAGGTTGGTGTCGACGTCTACTGTGACATAAAATACTTTTCGGACAGCGACGTCGCTTTTGACATTGTTGTGTTTGTAGCTGTTTCTCTGTTGTTCCAGACAGATTTTGACTAGGAGACAATAAAGATGATCCTAAATCGAAGCCTAATCACGTTTTAGAGTCTTCAATGAACGTACGTGATTTTTGTACATGGGAGGAAGCCAGACTTTGAGAACAGCCACGTAAGCTCGAGGAGAACATCCAAAGTCCACACAGGAAGGCGATCGCAGAGATTTGAAACGAGAACCTCGGAACTCTGCGAGGTAGACATGCTAACCGCTTGCTGCTATTTAAGGAATATTTTTATTTCGCCCATATTCTTAATTAAGAGTTATCACTTAATCTAACATGCATGTTTTTAGAATATGGGAGGAAGCCGGGGCACTTGGAGAAAACACACACCACGGCATGAAAGTGCATGCAGATGACATGCAAATGGCCTGAACATTTGCTACAGAACATATCATCAAAAAATGATTTCATATAACTAATGCCACGGATGGGCAATATCTTGCTTCTCCATAGGTGTTGCGTTGTCGTTAATCCTCCCTGGCTCATGTTCTTCTGAGTATGACTTTGCGTTTTTCTATTTAGGGTTAGGGTTACCTTATAATGTGTAAGATTATATCCAGATACGTACAGGCAAATTCCAAGTTTTGTAAGATTCAGTACACCCCGCGGTTGACAGGTATAGAATAGAGATGGATAAAAACGGGTGGATTTTGCTACTTAATTTGTAAGCAACCATATTGACAGACCATATTGTATTCCACGAAATATTACCCGGAATATCAAGTTTAGACTAGTGGGGCTGTATAGAAGATTATAATCAAGAAAATTTGGGGGTTGATTTTACGCATTCCTTTAAAAGGTAGTAGAACCACACATTTTTGTATTCATCCCACAAATGTACACTTTTAACAGAGACATGTCTCTGCTTTGCCTGAAGAAAATAAAATGCCTATTTTGACCGAGTACAAATGTGCAGACATCTGTTAGCACGTGTAAGATGTCAAAAAAAAAATTAAAGCGTAAAAATAAGCACTACAGTAAAATACAGATACCTGAAAATGCTGTAATGACGTGTTTGGACTTACTTCCCACCACTGCGTATAGTGTCAATTTTTGGTATTAAAACACAGAGAGGGCATGATGGCAGAGAAGAAGAAGTGGAGAAAAAGTCAAGTAAGTGCAGCGGTCACCTTATGGCCCCATTTGTGATTACTGATGCCACAGAGAGCCTGAGGTGATACCTCTGTGCTCTCATTGTGCGAGCTGAAGGACTCTTCTCAGGAGCAGCCTGAGGCCAGCAGCACAGTTTATGTTGCGGATGGATTTCTCATTGATTGGTTGTGCTGCCGTACCGCCTCAGCTTCCCAGCAGCCACGGCAGCAGCAGTCGAATTGGTGTTATTGAGCAGCAGTTAGATATAATCCCATTTATACATGACATGAGGCACGATTAGAACAGATTACACCTAATCCCATCAGATGGAAAGGAGCTCAGCTAACGGAGACGGTGACATTTATGTGCCCGCGCCGTTCCGCGTGTGTTTGTATCCACACGCGGGCACTTGCGGTTGCGCCGTTGCGGGGCTGATATTAAGACAGCAATCAATGACCTTCATTTCTCCTCTCAATGGAATCCAAGTTCAGAGTAATGACTGTTACCTCGTCTGGATCGTCTCACGTCTTCTCGCCTCCTTCTCTCCTCCCTTTACCGGACACACTCAATAGCCCACTCTGTCTCCTTATCTTTGCCTTCTCTTTTTCCACTCTCCTCCCCTTGCCTTCTCTGTTTTCGCTCGGCTACACCGTGGAACGGTGGAAAAGCTTTTTATATCCCACACATCACAGACCAGTTACAATCAATAGCATTTATGTCTGCTTGAATCGGAGGGTTTGCAAGGAGCAACGGGCACCGCGTGAACGCGTACGCACGCACACACGCACGCGCGCGCGGGCACATCTGATCTCATCCATCGTCTCCATAACATAATTAGAATCAGCAGCCCTGAGATGACTCACACGGCTCGAGACAGAGACTAAACTCATCTTTGATCGGAAGGTGGGGGTCTCCACTCGGCTTCCAAGCTGGCAGGCTTCACCCCCCCCCACCCCCCCTACCCCCAAAAACAGAACAGATTTGCGGTGTCAAAGAAAATCAGTTCAAAGCAAATTCAATTTTACTACACACTGCGCGCAGCGTAAATTGCAATCATCCCAGTCCATATGTGCCCACGTCAAACTCGAGGCGAGCGCGGCGTAGTGAAGGGAATGGATGAGACGAGAAGATGAGACTGAGAGGAAAGCGATGAGAATGGAGGGACACAGTCAAGACAAAATAAAGAGATGGCCTGATAAGAGGGATAAAGACGATGTGTGTTTGCGTGCACGCTTGTGAGTATCTGTTAGTTTATTGATTGTTTCTGTTGTCATGAGATAAGGCAAAGATGCATTTTGCGCACCAACGCCCAACACACACGCACGCACACCCACGCACACACACCCCACACACACACATATTACCACATTCACTTGTCCTTAATGTTATAGAAGAATGATTGATTGCTGAGCAGCAGGTTTGACATTGAGCTTAGAGAACACATGGCGGTAGGTCCCGCCATCTGTGACATTGCTATAGTGTCTCGGTCTTTTCATGCATATGTTCACCTGGCGTCCGTGTGTGTTTATGTGTTCTTTAAAGCAGTGGTTGCCAACCTTTTTTCTGCCACGGACCGGTTCATACAAGTCCATACCCTTCGCGGCCCTGTAACTATTCCCCCGTTAGGGGTCGGGGGGCTGGAACTTTCCAAATTCATGTGTTTATTTTAGTCATTTGCTAGCTTGTGCATTTAATGTTAGCGTTACGCGACGGAGACAACTTGACATATAGTTAAGAGTCAGTCAGAGATGTAACGGAGAGAATCCGGTCACTTTTCAAAATTAAATGTTTTTCAGCCTCAGGTAATAAATAAACAGGAAGTACTGTATGTTTGTTTTTTTGTACGTCCCGGTCCAAAGTGGCCTGCGGCCCGGTACCAGTCCGCGGCCCGGTGGTTGGGGACCCCTGCGTTAAAGGACATTCTTCCAGCTACACTCTACGGACAAAAGTACTTGACCCCAAACGCTAATTGCAAATTAGATTTATTTATCTCTTTGCAGCGACAACAGCGTCTATAAGACGATGACGTTTTGGAATGTACCTGTTGGAATTTTGTCCATTCACTCAGAAGAGTAAGAATTTGTTTGATTGCTTGGACCTGCAAGAGCCTGGCTTAAAGTCTCTGTTCTAGTTCAATTGAAAGGTGTTTGAAGTTAAGATCAAGTTCTCGAAAGCGGTAATGCAAAGTTAGAAGCATGGGAGTGTCAATGATTAGGTTAGATTCAACTGGATATGATGGCTCAGTTTCTAGCACCTGGTGAATCAAGGTACCAAATGTGTCCATATCATATTCTCAGATGGCCATCAAGGTCAGCAAGTCTTTCAACTGTCAGACGGACTGACCTACATTTACAATCGGAATTCTTATGTTTCTTCCATTAAATTGTATTTAATTACATTAATTGTATTACCAACTGTGTGATTTCTTCATTTCATTAGCATTGCTCTTGACTGCACTGTATGCACATATCGTGTGTGCCCATGTCAATCTAACCTGCTCTGGTGCTCCAGATGATGTACATGGCACCAGGAGCGGAGCCAGAACGTGGCTAATGGGTGGGCCTGGAAAAATCAGGGTGGGCCTGAATATTTCTCTCACTGAGCACAATCCTCCTGTCCCGACATATCGTATATTCGGGTAAAACGACAAACTGAATAATATGAAGTTCGGATCTTCCTTAGACAACCACAATTTTGCCATTCTTTATGTTCAATAAAATAAAAAAACACAACAAAACACAAATTCAAAAATAATTTTATAATAAATTACTAAAAATTTTAAAGTATATATTTTTTTCATGAATCACACTGGATGGGCAGTCTGTTAATCCGGGTGGTCCTGTGCACACCCAGGCCCACAGTTGTGTGCTGTTATGCTACTTTTTTGTAAAATAGTGTTGGTTTGGTTTCTATAGTTACGACATGATAGCGGTGCTAACGTGAGATGAAGAAGTACCCACTGAAGGCCAAGCTAACTCTAACCCTATGCGATATAAACCATTGCTATCCTCTTATTGGCGATTCAATTTTATCAATGAAGTGTCAGACACCTGTGCCTACCAGACAGAACTTGCAAAAGACAGACAACGCTCGTTCGTACAAGTGATGCGATTACCCTGTTAAAATAATGAAATGCACGGCGAGGTCAGTGAAACAGAGGCAATTGCTTCCTACACAATGGGATGAGGACAGTGAGGCTCCTGTGTTGAACACCGCTGATAGTCGTTCAAACGCCAAAGGGATTTTCCCAGGACAATGAGCTGACATAAAGCAGAAAAAAAAAAGAAATTTGACTTTGATGCCAAGGATTTAACAGGTTCTTGCAACATTTTAGGTCTCATGACTTGAAAAGTTAAATCACATACTAATGTTTGCCCCAGTAAACACAGCAGATCCATCGTTGTTGTTTGTTGGTGTGTCTTGTTCGGGCTGATGCAATTTTGGCTTGGTATTCACATTGTTCTCGCGGTACTATTTTGTTGTGTTAAACTGGAGGCTAAATGAAATGAGCTGAGCCGTAGTGCGTGGAAAGTGGCATAATGGGGCTAGTCCAAACTCTCATTCCTTTATTGAGTAAGAGATGTGTCTTAATACTTATTGATGTGATATTGTGTGTAGGACTGCAACTAATGATTGATTTGATAATATTTTAATCAGTTGATTATTTTGTCAGTTGATGGATGAATCGGATAAAAATAATAATAATTTGCATGCCTTTATTTAAAAACATTACGATATTATTTCAAATTGACAAATTCAGTTTCTGGTTTTGTACATCAGCATCTCCAGTATTAGGCAAAAATGTTGATCATTGTTTTCCCAAAATAAAAGCAAATGTTTTTTTTTGATTAACCACAAAGGTAACACTGGTCAACAGACATTTTGGTGCCAAGAAAGTTTCAACGGTTTTAGGGTATTTTGATGTTGCTGAATGTGAAAATGACCTTGTTTTTGTTCCAAATTGGCTCTACTTTTTTGTCATATTCCATATTTTTGTTTTTTGAAAGTGCTAATAATATGCAAGTTTTGGCATTGGTATTTTCTTTGATGAGGCTGTATCTGTTTTTTCAAACAGGTACATACAGTATTCTTTCAAATCTATATGCAAAACATGTTACAGTGAAAATCAAGCAAAAATTCAAAAAATTGGGCAATATTAGCCATCAACAAACGCAAAAACAGGTGACGTCAAAGCAAAACACAAATTTTAGTAACGATGAAAGTACAAATGTGCAGTTTCAAAAACTGTCAAAGCACATTAGAAGCTGAAATTCCAAGCATTTGGACCATTTTAAATTTAAATAGGTATCTAGACAATTCATTTATGATAACCCCCAAAAACCTGATTGTGGTGATAATAGATCAGCTGTCGATTGATCGATTAATTGTTGCACCTCTAATTGTATGTAATGCTCAAGTACTCAGAAGCTAATGCTTGAGCTGTGTTAATGGATGGACCTACTTAAATATTAACACAATAGTGCAGTCTCCATTGTGTGTGTGTTGAATTTGGGAGTGTAACCTTGACATTCTTTGCCAATAACACTGGATAGTTTCCACGTCACTGAGCAATGAAACGCTGACAATATCAAAGACGTGGCCACTTTTTGCGCAACATTTATTCTCTTCTGCCAAACTAATTCTCACACCGTGTGCTTCGTTTGTACACTTTTGCTCTTCCCTCCGAACAGGCCTCAAAATGGCTCCATGATCCTCTACAACCGCAAGAAGGTGAAATACAGGAAAGATGGCTACTGCTGGAAGAAACGGAAAGACGGGAAGACCACCCGAGAGGATCACATGAAGCTCAAAGTCCAGGGTGTGGAGGTGAGAGCCTGCCACGAACAAGAAACAAGTCTGTGATCTCTTTTTGTGCTGAGTTGCCAATCCGATCCATAATGTTAGTCACTCCTTCACTCCTTGTAGACACACGTGTGGAACGCGAGGGCACACACAAACACACCCACACACACACACGCCGGAGCTACGGGGCGAAGAGCAATACTGTAGACCTGTGTGCGGCGCGCGAATGTGTGCGCGTGTGTCCCTCCTCCTCGCTCCCCCCGCTCCCGCTCCTGTCCCCGTCTCCCTTCCCCTCTCTCTCTTTCTGAAGGAGAAGAGTGCGTTTGGCCCACAGCCAGGAATGATGTCAATGCCTTCTTCAGCAGAACAGAGAGGGGTATCGATCCAGTCTCAAGGCAGCGTCTGTGCGTGCCTGTGTGTGTGCGTGCGTGTGTGTGTGTGTGTGTGTGCGCGTTTGAGTCACAACAGCCAGCTGAAAAATTGATTATTCAGCAGGACTGTACCAAGAGGTGAGAGCGGCGAGCATGCATGTGTCAGAAAGAGAAAGACGGAGGGAGATTGGAAAGCAAAGGCGCGACAGCGAGGCAGCGCATGGATGTGTACGGAAAGCTCACTGGCTGCGCATAAATGAACAGCAGACATAGGCAAAGGGAATAATTGAGATCAAGTATTCCCATCTGCACCTCTATTATTTACAAGCCCACACTCACGCTGACAATCATCTGACATGCATTTTTCTGCTGCCGTGCACAAACGCACACAGACACACCCGCGCGCACACCCGCGCACACACACACATCCAAAGGCAAGTGTTTCTCTCCCTGGTAGTTGCTCAGTAATTGTTTGTGTCACCTCTTCCCGGGACCCCTCGAGCAAGAAAGCATCGTGTCGCGCAGGGGGCAGGAATGGCGGAGCGGGCGGGAGAGGAGGAGGACCGGGTGAGGCGGGAAGCCGGGGAGGAAAAACACAACCCAAGGATCGAGAGCCTCCCTCATATCAGATGGAAATATATGGAAATGCACTCTGCCTTTGGCCAAACACACTTTAGATAGCTGGCGGGTTTCTTCTCAGAAGAAGCAAAATGGCAAGAAAATGAGAGCGCCAATGAGACAGACAGCAAACAGAACCGACTTTTGATGTTGCTATTTCATATCCTGCATGTCAAGTATTCACCGCCGCTGTATGTGCGATTGTATTTTACGCGACGACCTTGTTAGAAGACCGTTTCAACCTTCCGCATGCAGGGAAATCCCAAAGGAGCCAGAGCAGGGTCCACGTATTGATCCTCTTGCGATATTTATACATCTACGCCGGTGCCAAATATTGATATTTTATAAGTCGACAACATCTGATGAAGGGCCTTTTCAAAATGACAACGGCATGTTTGGCTCCTAAATGAATACGACCTAAGTGGCTATAACCTGAGTTCTCCTTTGCTGTTCTCTCCTTTGCTGTCCTCACCTCATACTCTCCTTGTGTCCCGCTCCCTCCATTTTCTTTTCTCCCTTGCCCCCCCCCCCCCCCCCCCCCGAAATCTCCTCTCCTCTCTCTAGTGTCTGTATGGCTGCTACGTCCACTCCTCCATCATCCCCACCTTCCACCGTAGATGCTATTGGCTGCTGCAGGTAAGCCACCCGCCCCCTTCCCCAGCATCTCTACATTAAAACAAGAAGACTGTATAACAGGGAGGCATAATTTACACCTAGTGACCATTGCCCTTTGTTAGCTGTTTACGGCCACGTCGCTTTGGCTCGACAAAGAATTCTTCCTCGAGCATGTTATGTAAAGGTTTCATTCACAACTCTACACCAAACTAAACTACCAGAAACTGTATAGTATATTGTTAATTTTACGCACCACATGTTTAATCTCCTAAATTGTCCATTACATTTTCCAAACAGCACAGTAACCTCCAACATAAACCATTGATAAACATCCTCCTCTTCAAAATTTAATGAGGCAGACTGTACTAAAAAGTGGGGTAATAATAAAACTGGACGCCATTGCTGGGTTTATCGTCCCACTCAGGATATATCTGGTATGACGTGAACGTGGTTTGCTGAGAAAACTTTTCCCCGCCAGAACTTTTCCAGCTATTACGGTCTTAGGGCGCTACTCTCCATGTGGTCTCCTCCCCGAAAACACCCCGGAGCGACGTGCAACGTGCGCACACACAATCGGCACGTATAGATTTTAGATTCGCGCCCCCGCCCCCGGCCCGTGTGAAAAACACGCACACACAGCCCTACCTACACACACACACACACACACACACACACACACACATACAGCTCCCTGATTGGCCATGCAAGTGCGGGTCACCAGAACCTCATCATGTGCAGACCTACATGTTGAATCTTAAACATCCCCTTCATTTCCAAGCAAATATTGAAGGCCCAACGATGTTCATTTAAAATATGGAAATTCAATACATTCATGCATTCCTCGCCAATAGGCCTTGCATAATTTGTCACATGAATTTTACAAGGACATTCTCGCCACATGCTGTAAATTGAATTTGCCCCCTATCAAATACATTTTATTTTTCCGCGCACTTGACTCCCTCGTGACTCTCGGAGTCCAAAATTGGCAGGGGAACTTCTGCTTCCTCGATCTGTAATGTGCCATTTTCTGCTCTTTGCACATATATCACATCACATCAGCGAATATGATCATGAATGAGCCTGTCTGTTCGGTTGCATCGCACGGTGTGGTGCCGTGGCAGCCCACTGTGCCATTTTCTTGTTCCACCTCAGCACGCCCTCCCGAACCCCCCCTCCCCCCCCCCTCACCTGAGTCTGTCTCCTGAATCTTTTATCAAGCGGAGCCTCTCTCGCTCACACCAGCCACATACACACTTGTTGAATCATTCATGGGATATCAATTCCATAGGTCTGCTGGCGGGCTACAGTATGGCGAGCTCCATGCTGACCGGCTCATTCCCCGATTCGTTCATTCACTCTCTAAATCGCATGCACGTGCGGACGTTTCTGCTGGCCCTGCGAATGTGAGGGAGAGTGGTGAGTGGGCTTACGCTGTTAAATGTTTTATAGGCAGGTGAGAGAATCTTGTCTGACACGCTATATCGGACCTCCCTCCTGACCTCCACATACTCCTCTGCTTTCCGTGTCCTTTTCCCCTCCTTCTGCAAATACGCCGTATCGATGTGCTCCCTTTGCTTACCGAGACAGATGAGCAAAAATAAAGTTTTACCGAAGAGATGTGCGTTGCTGTGTTATAGAACCCAGACATCGTGCTGGTGCACTATCTGAACGTTCCGGCGGTGGACGATAGCGGGAAGCCGTGCGGCCCTGTTCTTTGCTCTATCAACACGGACAGGAAGGAGTGGGCCAAGTGGAGCAAGGAGGAGCTCATCGGACAACTCAAACCTATGTGTGAGTTCGCGTTTCCACTTTCCACCCCTCGCCGCAATCCTGCTCTCTCTCTCTTTCCTGTGTTTCAGCCCACACACTTGTCCTAAACCAGAATGGGAGTCACACTGTGTCAGCAACCAAAGCTGTCGTTGCGATTAGAATTCAAAAGATGAAAAACAAACATACCCAAACTTGAGATGTAAGACTTGAAAAGCTACTGGCTTGCCTTTTGAAAATCCGTCTGAATTAAGAGGCAACTGCACAATTTACGATGTAGATACTACTATAAAGAACCGGCTGTGCGATTTTTTTTTTTTTTAATTTTTTTTTTTAATGTTTTTGTTTTTGTGGTGGGATAATTCCAAAAGTCAGTGCCATGCTGCCACCTACAGGCAAGTACACATTGTACCGAAGAACCAAAGAGAAAGGGGTGGATGGATAGAGGGGCCCAAGCTGGAGGTGCCCGAAATATCCAGCATGTATTATTCATAAATCAGCATCAGAGAGAGAAGATAACTTCAGTACACACACACACACATACACACACACACAGAAAATTACCTAATCTCGCATCTTTTGATCTGCTTTTGAAGGGCGAATAAGGACGGCTGCCCAGAAACAAAGTGGCTTGTTGATTTAAATAGTACTCATCTCTCTCTCTTTACTCAGTGAATCACATATATCTCTCCATTTGCTTCACAAACACACCAAATTTAGGATTACAAATGTGTTTTTGTATCTTGTTTGAATTGAAATGTTTTACAAATAAACTCGTGCATTTTACATGAGAGTAAAAGAGAGATTTGGATCACACTGACAGTGAATTGCACTACAAATGAATACCTTCAGTTTACATTCCTGTCACGAGAGGGCGCCAACGTACACGTACAAAAATGATACCTCAACGTCATGCGGAATTAAACTCAAGCTTTTCTGTATGTTTCACGTTCGTCCATCCATCCATTATCCATACCGCTTATCCTCACAAGGGTCGCGGGGCGAGCGGGAGCCTATCCCAGCTATCTTCGGGCAGTAGGCGGGGGACACCCTGAATTGATTGCCAACCAATCGCAGGGCACACAGAGACAAACATCCGCACTCACAATCACACCTAGGGGCAATTTAGAGTGTCCAATTAACCTACCGAGCATGTTTTTGGAATGTGGGAGGAAACCGGAGTACCCGGAGAAAACCCACGCAGGCACGGGGAGAACATGCAAGCTCCACACAGGGAGGCCTGGGCCGGGATCGAACCCACGAGCTCTGAACTGTGAGGCGGACGTGCTAACCAGTCGACCACCGTTTGACATTTGTTTTTAAAATTGAAAATGTAATGTAAATGTTGTATTCCTTGTGTGTCAGGTGCTGGAAGCAGCCTGCATCAGAAATGCTCCAGCGTCAAGCAGCGCATCATCTCATCCAAGCAGGAGTCGGGGGCAGCAGCAGGGGGTGGCGCTGCAGCGGGTGGCGGCGGTACAGCAGGCCAGAGATCTGAGGAAGCAGATGGCACAGAGGTTCAGAACAGTGACGTATCAGAGGGCCAGACGGAGCCCAGTCCCGGGGGGCGCAGGAGCAGGGCAGGCGGGGGCGACCGGAGGAATGGCCGAATGACGAAGCCCTCCCTTCTCCCGCAGAGCAGCATGGAAGTGTCCTCCTCTACCTCCACCAACCAGGTGGAAGTCCCAGACACCACCCAGAGTTCCCCGCTCTCGATCACCAGCGACATGGCCGACAGCCCCGCGCTCGCCATCGGTGCCGGCCTGTCGCAGAGCACCGCTGTCTTCATGTCTGAAGTCACCACGCTGACCGGCGATTCGGTTTATTCGGCCGGCCACACCCACCTGCTGCCGTCCGCCCACGAGAGCGCCGCCCCCGGCATCCTGTTGGCCGTTGCGCCCGAGAACCAGAGGTTTGCCTCGTTTCCCGGTGCCGTCGGCTTAGGAGAGGGAGGAGAGTTGGTACTTTCCAGCTCGCTAGACTCCGGCGGAGGAGTCAGCCTTCCCGAGACCGCCATGACGTTTGACCCTGACTGCTTCCTTAATAACCCCAAGCAGGGTCAAACCTACGGAGGAGGCGGAGGGAAGACCGAGGGGTGCAACGGTAACGACGGGGGGATCCACTGTTCATCCAACGGCTTTGTGTACAACCCATCCCTGGTCAACAACATCAAGAAGGAAGCCACACCTATGGAGCAGCCGCTGGCCCCTCAGAGTAGCTACGTAGGAGAGGGGGCCGGCCTCAGCCCCAGCACCACTCTGGAGCAGATGGACTTCAGCGCCGTCATGTCATCGCCGTGCGTCCCGGGTCTAACCCAGTCCGCGCACCACCCTTCGCCAAACCTCTTCCTCCAGACCTCGGCGCACGCCAACCAGCCCTCCCAGCAGCAGACCAACGGCGCCGAGGCCCCGCAGGAATCAGATGACGCCCGAGCTTACATGAGCCTGCCGGCAGACACCCCGATCGCCAACGGAGACCACCATCCGCACCTCCACCAAACCAGTCAAGACCAAGCCCTGTGCGGAAGGAATGCAAAAGGAGCGCCCGCGGCCTCTTTCCCACTGACGAGCCAGGACGCTAACGTTGAGCAGCCCGGCGGCGGGGTTCGTCAGGGGGTCGCCGGCAAAGTTCTCGAGAACGGCGGAGAGTTAATGCTCAAGTCTGCCGCTGCTCATGAGGCGTACGCCGGTGTGGACGCTGAACACTACCTTCAAACCGCAGATGGCAACGGAGTCGGCGAGGAAGCGGGAGGGGGCTGCGGAGCTGCGGGAGGAAGGGAGAATGAAATTCTATGTAATGGAGTAAGCTTGTCGGGGGCCGGCGGCTCGGTGGTGGCCAGTCCTCAGTCAATCGGCGCCGGTGCAAGTATTGAAAGGGCGCTCTACAATTCCTCCCTTCCTCCACAAGGTGGAGGCGTTACTGCCACAGCGGCTGCAGCAGGAGCAGCCATCAGCCTGGAGGGCTTTGAGGCTTCGTTTGGAAGCCAGTTCTCTGATCTCATCAACGATTTCATCTCAGTTGAAGGGTCCGCGGGCGGGGTAGGCGCTGCCGTCAACGGGGTCCTGATGCCTCAGGAGGGCGCGGCGGGAGAGGAGCAGGGCACGGGGGAAGGCCACCTGCAGGGCTCGGAAGTGGAGCAGGGAGCTCTGGGAATGCTCCAAGAGACCGCCAGGCTGTTTGGTGTGACAGACTACTCCCCCGAGTGGTCTTATCCAGAGGTTAGTAACAACATTAGTATCATTATTTATTCATCATTGTTGCCTGGAGTCAAATCGAGACTGACACATGATGGAAGACGGCTTGTACTGGCTGCTAAAAAATGGACTCATGCTCTCGACTGATTGCTGAGTTAATGAAATTTCAATATGACATGGATTCCTCTGGGTGGCTTCATTAATTCATCCATGTGTTGCATTGAATTGTACAGTCGGCGAATAACACTGGAGATGTTTTTTGATCATTTTCAGGACATTATTCTCTGTCCTTTATTCACGGTATCAAAGGTGAAATTCAAACAGGAACATTTTGTATTTGTTTACTCCTAACACTTTCCCAAATGCACCTCAATTCCTACACATCCGATTGTCGTTTTTAAAAAACAATAATTTAGAGAGTTTCATAAAGTCTAGAAGTTTGGTTATTTGCACTGTATGCCTTTACTAGTTGAAACCGTGCTCTGTCCACTGGTAGAATGCTTGATGATGTCAAATTTAAACCTAAACCATTTCTTACACATTGAATCATCTTTTTAGCTGCTTGATTTGTCTAAAATCTGTGAAAATGTTATCCGATTATTTTCAGTTCGACCTCATTCTGTTTTGAGACTTTTTGAGGCTGTTTACTCCACTCCGGCTCCCTGTGATGAACTCGCCACATTGTGTCACATTCCACTAACCAGTGTTTTTGCTGCAGGGTGGTGTGAAGGTGCTTATCACGGGGCCATGGTTAGAATCAAGCAGTGAGTACAGCTGTCTGTTTGACCACATCAGCGTCCCTGCTGCCCTCATCCAGCCTGGCGTGCTACGCTGCTACTGTCCAGGTATCACGTCTACGCAGTATCTGCTGATGCATTTTATTATTTGACAGGCACAGAGTCTCCAGCCACAGTTTTAAACATCATTAAAATGTATTTATTATACATATACTGTGTATATATATATATATATATATATATATATATATATATATATATATATATATATATATATATATATATAGAGAGAGAGAGAGAGAGAGAGAGAGAGAGAGAGAAATAGAATATACATAATGTACTTTTTTTTACTTCAAAGATAGTAATTGGCGACAAACATGTGGTAGGGGACCTCAGCGCCCTCAATTGACCGGATGCAAGTGGATGTGTGTCAGAAAGGTTTAAGGACTATTGTCACAAACGATACAGTATACAACCTACGAGTTTTCCTCTTCAATGTTGGTCAGACAATCTCAAACAGATCCTGTGGCGTTTGCTTCATTCAGTGTGCGAGAAAAGGTGACAGTTGTGGGCCGGGCAACTTAACGGTGTGCCTGCTCACAATGGCCAGAGCATCCTGCAGTTCCTAGCAGAAAAGAAAATCGCTGTGCAAAAACCCAAAGTGGCTGTGGGTGGATATTTTTCCCCTTTTCCAAGCTTTAACATCAAGACAGCACTGTCAACAGAGCTATGGAGGATTTCAAAAGGATTGTTTCAGGAGTGCGTGAAACTATGGCAGAGAAGACTGGGAAAGGGTGTTAATCTCCAGGGGGATTACTTCAAGGGGAATAATGTACAGATAGTTTGGATTTCAAATACATCCTTGCATGGTGACATCCATCCTAGAAGTTTTTTGATACACCTTGTATGTAAAAACTACAACATTACACTATTTGAAGTCATAAACTTTTTCTTGATACTTTTCTGACATACTTTTTGCGAGGCAGATCTCATTAGTGCCCAGTCAGAACATATACGCTGAGGCACACAGGTTACAATGCTTCTTTGGGTGGTGCATTCAATTGCATGAGTCACATCCTGCATCACTTGGTAGGATCACTGAAGACGACACACTATTTCTTGCAGGTACACAAAAAGCTAGCTATAAACGCACTGTCCTATATTGAAGTCATTTCCCACTGTATTTTAATTCTTTACCTCATGGTTCTTTCCAGCCCATGACACAGGACTCGTCATGCTGCAGGTAGCAATGGGTGGCGAAGTCATCTCCTCTTCAGTGGTGTTTGAATACAAGGCGCGCGACCTTCCTGCCCTCCCATCCTCTCAGCATGACTGGCTGTCTTTGGACGGTGAGAGCATTCAGCTGTGTATTGTGGCAACATGGAGGTTATACGTACTATGAAAGTTCCCACCAATCGCTTGGAATTATTGAAAATGCTTGAAATGGAATTTGTTTCAAGGTTTGAGACATACACTTTCTCTCTCTTACAAGATTGAAACATTGTGTTTGTTAATGGCACAACACCGGACAGACTTGTGGTTAGCATGTCTACCGTGCACTGGCGGAGCTAGGGGGGTTAGCAGGGGCACTGGCCCCCCTGAAATATGATGTGACCCCCCCCCCCCAGGTGCCAGACCACATAATTGACGTTTCGGTATTTTCCAATTTTTTTCCGGGAATTTCCTCTCGTCCCCTGTAGGGAACATATCATTAATTTTTATCAACGTTTTCTGAAGAATTTTTGGTTTTTATAAAAGCATCTTTTTGTTCTGCAGACCCCCAGAGATATCCTTGGCCGGCAAGGAAAAAATCCTAGCTCGGCAGTTTGTCTATTTGTCTATGTGTGATTGGCTTAGGGTCCAATCAAGGGCACACCCTACCTCTCGGACAAAGTCAGCCATGATGGGCTCCAGCACACCCGTGACCCCAACGAGAATAGCCGATTTATAGAAAATGCACGGATGGATTTTGCATGGCCCCCTGTGGAGCAAAAACGTCAATGTGATACAGTATGTGACTGTTAGGCTTAAGTGTGTCTTTGGATTCTCTCTCCACTTAAAATGTGCTGTTATTTTTGGGGAGACCCCGCTCATGCAAATAAGCGAGCATTGTCAGACATTCATCATGTTTAATTACATCAGATTCGATTTAAAGGTGTACCGCAGTACATGGTGTTAGAGGGCAATTAAGCAGGTGGTTTGGGCTTTAATGCAAAGCCTGTGTTGGTAACACACGTGTCTCCTCAGCGACGCATGCCCTGATTTCACCGCGCCCGCGCGTGTGTGTATGTGCATGCGCCCCCCAGTCTGCGCGTTGCGCACTGCGGCAATGCGGCTGCACGGTCACAGCGTACTGCATGCACGACTGAAGGGCAAAGACAATGTGGCTCGATCGCCGTCCCATACAGCCCGCTAAGGGTTGTATTTGTAAACACGTCTCGGGACTTTGGTGAAGCGCACTTTCGTGGTGATGCAACACCAAACCGCGTAGGTAAAACATAAAATGAATTAAAAGTCGTTCACGTCTGCTCCAGCTATTTGGGAATGCAGTCTTCAAATGCGACGATGACGACCTAAACCTCCTGCTGCTCCAAAGTCTGGCGGGCTGATTTGAAGAGAAGAGCGCCGCTGCTCTCTTCACACACAACGTGCGCGTTCTCTCTCTCTCTCTCTCTCTCTCTCTCTCTCTCTCTCTCTCTCTCTCTCTCTCTCTCTCTCTCTCGCTCTCTCACCCACCCCCTTCTCTTGCTCTGTTGTTGGGAGTATCGACGTGTGTGTCGCACACTTCAAACTAACGCGGTTGAGCAGAAACTGGAACAAAGAGACACTCGTTGTTTGGGTTCGTAGATGATCTGATATCATTTCATTTCAGAATTGATGTCTGGAAATTGTTGTTTTGCGTCCATGTGGTGCATGATTCGAGTTGTTGTTTATTCCGCTGGTGCCGTTGTCTAACTGCTTTGTCTTGCGTGATTGCATTCAAGTCATTTGTTGTTAGATTGTGGCTATTATGAAGATTAGATTCAGGTAATGGTCTAGCCATTTTGTATTCCTGCTTAAATGTTTGAGCTAAAAGAAAAAACACTCTGTTGGAAACAGAGCTGGAGAACAATAACACTACAACAAGTGCAGGGAGGCTGTTTGCCTTGGAGCTGCTCACACAATAGCAAGTTAGCAGCCAATATCAAACCCGATGCTGTTTATGACCTATGTGTATGCCATGCACATTTTCCCCAGTTGACCTGCGTAGCAGTGTGTGTGCATTGACATTTTTTTTATTGCTGTTGTTATTATCTATGGCATGTTTATAGATGGAAATCTATAAACTTGAAAATGGATGCAACAGAGTCCAGGGACCATAACAATCTCATCAAAAGTATGACGATAAGCAGTTGTATTAGCTCTAATGATGTTGTTCATAATGAGTTTTTCTGGCGAGGAATACGACTGCGAAAACAATGGATAAGTTCTGGAATGAAAGTCTCACCAAAGGATAACTTTGAACATGCATTGATGGTGAAAAATAGAAGTCAGTAAGAGCGGCTTGGGAAATATGGTCACTATCGTAAAGCATTTGCCAGTTGACAATATCCATAAAGCGAAAAAATGGTATATAATTGTTTTGAAATGTACCAAACGTGTCAACAATTTTGAACTAAATTCTTCTTTTGAATCTGTTTCTTGCTCTGTGGTTCGAGTTTTTTTGTTTACATCAATAGGCGAATATCGTATGTCATCTGATTGGCTTTTTATTCCAACTGACTGACATTGTCTCCCTCTGATTGGTGGGACTGAAACGTTTGGAGCCTGATGTTTGTGTCACTCACGTGGCTCCTCCCTCCTTTTTTTTCCCCTCAGTCTGTGTGCTACAGACAGCAGAGAGGAGAGGAGGGAAAATAAAGAGCCTGAGTGACATGATGTGCACTGCAGCAAACTGCAGCTGCACAGGATTAAAGGGTCACACTTACAGCCATGTAAAAATATTTAGAACAAGGTTTGTTGCTGGATGCATGCACTTATGTACAGTATATTAAATTCACTTTCAAGTGCTGATTCCGACCCTGGATGGTCCTTGGGTGTGTAGATTCAACCTTCTATATCAAGCCTTCTATATATAAAAAAAAAAAAAACTCATACGCAACCTTCCGGACTGTATATCTCAAAACACTCAGTAAATGTTGTTTTGACTAAATCATCTATTCATGTGTTATTTTCTGCAGATACCCAGTTCAGGATGTCCATCTTGGAGCGTCTGGAGCAGATGGAACAGAGGATGGCTGATATAACCAATCAAAACCCCAGCTCAGAAACTATGGCAACCAAGAGTGGAGGTGTAGAGGGAGGGGGAGCCACAGAACAGCAGTCGCAAGTAAGAACGATGCAATTTGTTTGAGTGAACTATTTCTTTGACATAAATGAACCAAAAAGAAATCTGAATAGATATCTTATATAGATATAAATCGATAGATATATGGATGAAAATATAAACTATATACATGTAGGTATAGATATAAACATATGCACCCAATTTGGAATTGCATGCATCTCAGTTGAAAAAAAAGGGTCTCTGGAACTTTTTGTGTTGGATAAGGGCACTTCAAATCTCCAGCTGGGAGAGAAATGGTCCTCAAAGCAGTTGTTTTCCTATACCAGTATAACCAGTTAGAATCCTTTAAGCAAGGTCGGCAGTCAATATAATAGTACTCATGGGAATATATCCTATATCCTCTGTGAAGAAAGCAGCTAATCTTACTGTAGTTTACTGCCCCCTGGTGACCAAGGCATATGCACCATAAAGTGACGCACAATTAAGTAATCATGAACGTGTCAGTCTTTACAACTTACTATATGTTATTATTACTGTATGTTTTTATAATTGAGGTATAGCATAAACACCATTAAGTGTTATTTTTATCATTAGAATTTTTTTGGAGGAGGTTAGAACAGATTAATGGCATATCCATTTATTTCAATGGAGAAAGGTGGTTTGAGATACAAGCATGCTCACAGAATGAAGTGAACTCATATGTCAAGGCGCCACTATATATATTTTTCACAGTTTTGTATCCAAGATTAACGGGTTCTTCCTTGGGGCAAAGCTTTGTCGAAATTTTGCGATCCATTTTGTGTAACGCTGAAAACACCTCCTTGGTGGAAATAAAACAACACTTTCATCGCTGTACCTTTTTCTTCCCCAGACGTCTCCTGACCACAGTTCATTTGAGGGTCGAGTTGTTGTTGTGTGTGAGAAGATGATGTCCCAGCCGTGTTGGGCTTCCTCCAATCAGCTCGTCCACAGCAAGAACTCAAGAGGAATGACCTTATTGCATCTGGCTGCAGCTCAGGGCTACGCCGGGCTCATTCAGACCCTCATCCGCTGGCGGTGAGTCATAAACAATCGGAGCAGACTATCAAGAGAGGCGCGGCATCTCACGTGACCGTTCTTGCTTTGCAGCACCAAGCACGCTGACAGTATTGACCTCGAGCTGGAAGTGGATCCTCTTAACGTCGACCACTTCTCCTGCACGCCACTGGTGAGTGATCGATATTTCCTTATGCGGTCTTCTCGCCACGTCCGTGCGTGTGACAGCATCCCATTTGGTCTCTCCAGATGTGGGCATGTGCTCTGGGTCATACCGATGCAGCACTGGTGCTTTACCAGTGGGATCCGAGAGCTTTGGCTATTCCCGATTCTCTGGGACGCTTGCCGCTCAACATCGCCAGATCTCGGGGCCACACACGGCTGGCTGAACTCTTGGAGCAGCTGCAACAAAGTCCTCAAGCTCCGAATCAGCCTGCTGACGTGTGGATGGACAGGTGGAGAGGAGGCTCTGAGATCAGCAGAATAAACAACAGCCACTCCTCAAATCCAAACTCAGGTGGGAGAGACTGTCTGTCAACAATACACTATGTTTTTGCTCTAGAAATATTTGATTTAAGAATGTGTCTGAGATTTTGGACAGAAAGACAAGAATGTGACAATGACATTTTGATATTTCTTGAAGCGATCATTCAATTTCGATTTCTTCAATCTCTTCCCTGTGGTACAAAGCGCAGAGACATTATATACACAATACTCCCAAAATGTTAGGGATATTGGGCTTCCGGATAAAAATTCAGGATGAACCTAAAATGCATTATGACCTTTAAAGGTGAACTTAATTCGACCTCCTCTAAACTTTTGAACGCACACTTTTGCACAACTTGCTGTTCTCTAACAGGGAGGTGAAAAGCAGAATTCATAAAAGTTCTTTATATATATGAAGTCGTCCCCCGCATATATTCACTGATTTTCTTCTATTTTGTCATATATTTTTTTATTTGTTTTCCTTAGTTTTTTTCTGGGATTTT
Source organism: Filicampus tigris (assembly GCF_054856515.1). Classification (NCBI taxonomy): domain Eukaryota; kingdom Metazoa; phylum Chordata; class Actinopteri; order Syngnathiformes; family Syngnathidae; genus Filicampus; species Filicampus tigris. The sequence goes on along the minus strand of NC_141225.1, from coordinate 17,941,037 downwards.
TTTACCCCATTTTGACACCATGTAAAACATATGGGGTTTTTTTTTAAAGAATTTTTGAGGTTTGGAAAAAATCAAACATTTTATCCATGTCTTTTTGCTGTTAGTGGATAATGTTTGTAATAAAATTATGCTAACTTTAATCACAGCTAAACCTATAACATGGTAACCCATTTCTTGGTAACTTTAACTCATCAGTATGGGTAGATTTTACCCCTTGTTGGATCAAAATGTTGACCCAATGTGCTGGGTCAAATCCTCAACCCAATGCACTGGGTATAAATAATTCAATCCCTTTTTGCCCCAGCACTGTGTTAGCTATTTCACCCAATTTTGGTTAGTTTTCAACTAGCAGGTTCAAGAGTGACATCACACAGTCAGAGGCTTGCTTTCCCCCTTTTGCGCTCGGCAAGACGTCAACTTTAGCTTTTTCACATTTACCATACAGATGAGAGTGTCCATGGAAATATATTATTTCTTTCAAAATGTTGACCCATTATCTTTAAAAAATGTCTTGGGTAGACTGACAGTAAAAAACATATTTTTGGATGAACTGACCACTTAGAACTTGTGCTTAGTGCAATGGCAGTACACATTACATGACATGCTTATATTCAGATCGTATTCCACTTTTCCCAGAACTGAGGCGAGCCCGGACTGAGAGCCAACCCAGCAACCAGACCTGGAACCAAACAGGACACAGAGCTTCACAGACAACCCAGGGAGAGCAAGGGGGTCCACCCCCAGCTAAAAGACTCAAACCCGCTCAGCAACAGCTCGCTAACTCAACCTCCAGCAACCTCAACTCCCTCCCAAACCACCACACTCACTCTTCCCCTCTCCCAAGTCCTCAACAAACCCAACATCCCAACCTCAGCAATCGGAGCGCACCTCCTGCCAGCTTCACTCCTGACTGTCCTCAGCTCCCCAGCCCCTCCCACTCCCACCTGCAGGCCAGGATAGGAGCATCTGGAGGGGGCGCCAGGTGGAGTCTGAGGCAGACTCTGGGTCAGCGTAGTCTAGCCAGGCGGATTCTAGGCAAGGAGCGACTGGCTGTTCACCTGCGCCAGAGAGTCCTGTCCGACAGGGGGGAGGAGACAGAGCTGCTGACCTATCAGGATAACACAGAGGACTTGCAGGTAGAGAGAGCACTCTACCTCGACACATTTATAAAGACGTTGCTACCTTGACTTACAGCTACTCAGATGAGTTTTTTAAGCTCCAAATCATCGATTGTTTTTTTTTTTTCTATAACGGATTAATTGTGTGTGTGTGTTGCAGATGGACATTTCAATGCTTGCTGATCACATCATGGAGACATCCACTGCTCGACTCAAACAGGAGGATATGGAGACAGAAACAGATTCCGGACGGGTGGGCCTCGGCGGCGACGTCAGACTTCTGTCTGGTTATCTTGCCGAGGTGGAAAGGTCAGTTAAAGCGTTATAACCTGATTAACTGTAGTCACCACTTGATTTCAACGGACGCTTTGCTTTGTTGCTGCTCTGCAGGTTCCTCAATGCCAAGCCGCAGACTCCCGGCCCGAAACCAAACTCTCACTCAGGGCCTGAGGGTGAGCAGTGTCCTCAAGCTAAGCGAACCCCGCCGACCCCCCTCTGACTGGAACTCTTTCCTCTCTGCAGCTATGAAAGCGGAACGGTTGAAAACGGACTCGTCCTTTCTTGCCATGACCGAAGCAGAGCAGAGAGAGCTGTGTGAGACCATCAGGAATGCTCTGCACTCCCTTCGAAAACACAAGGTAGGCATTTTCTTGTAGGACCTCCACTCCAATTTCACATCACATTACGGTGACTAGACTGTAAATTCTTATATTATATACTCTTCCTGTCATGTATCTATCTTGCGTGATACATGTTTGCTTGCTTGCATGAGCAGCTTTTATACAAATTCTTACCATCACCCCCTTCAGGGTCCTATTCAGGAACAACGCAAAGAGATTGCAGCAGTGATTCAACGCTGCTATAAGAGATACAAGCAGGTATGATTCAATGTTTGGACAGTATTAAACTGACCTACATTACTAATTAAGGTACTCAATAAATTTATATGTCTTATCATTTTACAAAGTGCACACCTACTGTACCTATGGCGACCGGCCAGCCAATAAGACATTTACTCCTCGCTTAACCCGGCTTTGGGCCAATTATACATCGAACGTGTATTTGGTCCAAATAGACATAAAACCCAGAATAAATCAAGTTATTTATTTCTTTTATTTATATATATATTTTTTAGGTCAAAAGTTGTATTATTACAGGAATTAAGTCAGAAAATCTTTTCGAACAGAAGTCTTTTTTCATGACTTTTTTTAGAGCTTAATGGCAACTCTTCCAGAATACAAGGCGTAACATTAACAGTATAATGGTATTTTTTTTAATCACTTGTTGAAATATGACTTTCTATCACTGTTAAATTTGACTTTAATATTTAATATTACATCCGTATCATGGAAAAATTCCCGAAAGATTCCGACTTTTTATTCCAACGAAAAATGTCTTTGTTCTTTTGTTTTTTTTCTTGAATACAAAAAAATTCACTTTTCTCATCAAAGAAAAAAAAAATCTTCTGTTGATGATTTTCTTTTCTCTATAGATTCCGAACCCCTGCTTTAGTTGGCGGAAGGGTTTTTATTTTGAAGTCAAATTTCACATAAAATAAATAGTGGGCAAAACTGTTGCCATTCTTTTTAAACTGAACAGGCAAACCTTTGAGTAACGTGTAACATTAGCTTTTATACAAGTTTAAAAAGTAAACGTTCGTTCTATACGTAATAATAGGTAGTGTCGTACCTGCAGAGGAAATAGGATCCAAGTCACTTTGCGTACACCCAGCAATTTTGCAGTCTACATTCCATTTTTCTTTTATTCTTATTGTTAATTTATGAGTCAACCACATTGTACTGAGCGGCCTTGGACAGAGATGCATGCACCAAAAGAGCCACCGCATGGCAAATTTGCTAAGACACCAAGCGTGTGCGCAGGGGTCTGCAAGCATTGCCTTTTTTTAGACGCAGCAATTTAAAACACTTTCTAGTGTATGTACTGATCTTGTTTTTATTTATTCATTTTTATTGTCAACCGAGCAGCCAGGACACGAACCGCTTCAACACTTTGCATGTCCATACTTTTGCTCTTTGCCATTGCTTGGACCTTTCTTTTGTCGTCACAAAGCAAGAAATGCACCCGCCAAGCATTTGGATTATCAGTTCTGTAAAATGTGTTGCATTAGTTTAGCCATTTGAAAAAAAAAAATGTATTCTTCTTTTTATTCATTTAGTTGTTTAGGTAATTGTGGTTAATTTAATGTAAAATTTTAAAACTGAAAAAATAAATTAAAAAATCTCTGACACATTTGGCAATGTTTTTTTAATTTTTTTTTAACAAATGGTTAAATAATTAAAATTAATTATAGATAATATATTTTGAAAATGACAATATGTTCTTAGGGTTAGGGTTAGTACATCGACCTTAAGATATCAAGGATATTGAATAAATGCTGCAACGGGTTTTAAAGCCATTTGAGCATTTACTTGATATACAGTACCTGATATCCAGATACCAGGTAGTAGTAGGTCAAAAGACGTAGCAGTTGTGGAGCAAGCGTGACTTATAAGACCGTCATTCTATTAGTGTGCTGATTTGTCTTACTAATGAGAACAAAGAGTAGTATAACATGAACCTTAAATTGGATATCAAGGATATCGAATAAATGCTCAAATGACTTTCCATATAGGCTACATCTTTAAGGACAAAGCATCTTTTTGAAGCTTTTTTTTTTTTTTTATGTGTTTGTTCCGCCGTGGAAAATTTCAGATCCACTCTTGAATGAAGATTTTACAACATTATTGCTTTCAGTATGCACTTTATAAGAGGATGACCCTGGCAGCCATCCTGATCCAGAGTCGTTTCCGGAGTTTCCATGAGCAGAGGAAGTTCCAACAGAGTCGCAGAGCAGCAGTCCTCATACAGCAATACTACCGCTCCTACAGACACTCCCTCAGGTACTAAAGCCATGAAAACACACACCCTTGCACACAATCATTGTGACCCACCCTACCCCCCCCCCGCCCCCCCCCCCCCAAAAGTCACTCTTCTGCCTTTGCCCACCAGCAACCTTCTGACTAAAAAACAGAACCAGGCTGCACGCAAGATCCTGAGATTCCTGCTCCGATGCCGCCACAGGTGAGCCATAACGTTCGACGCGCATGTGCACGCACACCCAATAACACACACCATGCACATTGCCTACGCACACACTCACGGCCCACTGCCACACGGGCATTGGTGCTAACAGCTGCTGTTGTTTTACTGTTCCTGCGAAGCCCTTTGATGGACCATAGGCCCCTGAAGCGGGTGAGTCTCCTCCCCCTCTCTTCTCTGGCTCGCTCTCTCTCCCTCTACCTCTCTCTCTCTCTCTCTCTCAATCTCTCTCTCTCTCTCCTGGCGGCGGATGCCTGTTTGCATGTGGGGGGAGGAGAGGGTCCCCTCTCCCTCCCTCCCTCCTTCCCTCGCTCTTCTGTCTGTCTCGTCGAGGACTGCGGAATGATGCTGCTACTTCTGCATGACTGACAGATAGATAGAGGAGCACTCTTGCACATGGTCTTCCTGGGGGCATGACATCAGTTGGGGACTCAAGTGTCTTGCTTGTTTCCTTTTTTTGTGCCTTGAGGGGGGTGGGTAGGATTTCACGGGGGAGATTTGAACAGAAAATACAATAGCCTGTTGATAATTACTGTAGATCAGGGATGGGCAACTGGCGGCCAGCAGGCCGCATGCCACCGTAGTGAGTGGCCCCTTGATTCATTTTAGAAAAAAAAAAAATTTTTAGGGATTTTTTTTTTCTAGGTTTTTTTTTATAAACGCAAAACATTCTTCAAAAAAACGCTGATAAATCTTCAATATATGTTTTCCACAAAAAAACTGGAGGAAATGATGGGTGGGGGGGATCCTTCAAAAACTGGGAAAATATAAAGTATGAAAAAACACTGAAAAGAAAAAAAATATTTTGCGAATATGCGAATCCAACTGTACTTTTAAGTCGTAATATCACCATTCACCACTGGCTGGCAAACATGTCTTGGTTGCACTTACACTGGGCCTTATATTTACCTATACTACAACGTGAGAAGGCCTAATATTTTTGGGGTACATTTGGAATGATATGCTGGACAAACAGTACTTCAATATTAGAATTTTGAGTGACTTCGTTTTTTTTTGTTCAGGAGTTTTGTGCCATCCTCGAATGCTATTTTATATTCATGCGAGCCATTTGCAGTGAGGAAAAAAATCCCAGAATGTGGTTATTTAGGTTTGCTTCAAGCCCTTTGTTGTTCTGTGAGGACATTTATTTGTACTCTGCAGATTCTTCATTCATGCAATTACAAATGTATTATCAAAAATGAAATATATTAAGCGCACGTATTTTGCCTGTATGCACGTAATTTTGTTCACATTTGAAAATAACATTTTTGTCATACATTTGGTTCGGAAACGCGTGGTCCTACGAGGCCCCCCGAGTAGCACCGATGAAAAATTGTGGGCCCCCTCCAGCATTTAAGTTGCCCATCCCTGCTGTAGATGGAAACGGCCATGCAGACATGTACACACACGAAAGAAAGAAAAAAAAATCACTCTAATGTGTTTCCGATATGTGTTTTCACACCAGGGTCAGAGAGCAGAAAAAGGCCAGGGGTCCTGAGAGCCCACCGCCAGGCCCCACCCACAGCCCACTAAGCCTGTGAGCAATCCCTCTCCCCCCCTTTTTTTTTTTTCTTTTTCCTCTCCAAACTATATTCCTCCCTTCCTCCCTCTCCCGCCCCTTCCATTCTCTCCCCCCGCCCCCTTTTTCGCTCGCCCTCTATCCTGTCTTCTCTCGAGAGGAAGAAGCTTCCCAGACAGACGGAGGACAGGATAGGTGTCCATCATGGCAGCTCAGACAGACAGACAGACAGACAGACAGACTACTAGGGCGAGCCCAGGGATCTTGGCTCTGTCCCACAGCACTGATCCTCCTCCGCAGTTCCACTGGGAGGCCATCGCATTAACCTCATGGCATTCTTTGCACTCTTCATGGGTATGTTTCTAGACGGGAGGAAGCGGATGGCGGATGGCGGATGCGGTGAAAGGCTTCAAGCTCGCTCACTCGCCAAAGGCAACTCTGAACTTGCCGAACTCATGCAAAACCCGTTGCGTTTTGTACCCAAACACTGATCCATGAAAGGATGAGAAAACATAAACCAAAAAAAAACTCACGTCTATGTTGCATTTGCATGCAAGTTATTTCTTGGTTTCTTTTTTTGCTTATTCCTCCTCTCCATCGTGCCGAAGAGCTCTCGAGGCAAGCCATCCTGTTAACGCGGCGTCATCACAATATCACCAACCAGTCTGACTCACATTACTTACTTACAAACCTATCAATCAAGTCACCTGATCAAAAGGGGAGGAACCACTTGAATGTAAGAGGAGCATTGTTTCTGTGAGGGCGGCGGTCTGAATTAACGATGTCTTAATTTGTTACATGGACTTTGTATGGAGTTCGTTCTCAGAGGCGGCACTTTGCTGGCCCTCGTGGTGTCCGTGTTCGTTCAATTCAATGCATGTGTTTGAGCCGCGAGCTCCTGCATGCTTGCCAAACTGCTTTCGTGTTGTTTCTTTTGTATTTCTATGTGGAGTTGTGTCTCACTGTTCTCATCGACTTATCCTTGCCCTGCGTAATGTGAACTGTGTAAGGACAAATGACATTTTTGGGTGCTTTTTTTAAAAAAAAACAACAACAACAACAACAAAGTTTATTTATTTAGGGGTCTAATTATTTATTTAAGAGTGGTTAAGCTTGAGACTGGTTTCCCCCCTTGTGTGCTAAAATATGACATGTTGCGGTGGTTAAATGTCTCTGTTAGTTTGTTCTTTGAGTGAACCTCCAAATCCTAGCTGTGGTTTTGAGGAAAGAGTAACATACAGTAACATTGCCTTGACTTCTTCCTGACTCTAAGAGGTCTCTATGCTTGCTCTGTACAGGACACGGGTCCAGTACCTTGCCCGATACAGGGCATTGATCCCCATATTAGCCCATACGGGCAATCAAATCCATATTTTGGACTATTGCATATTCCTGTATATAAACTGACGAGGTAAGGGGATACGAGGACCCTGAAACTTTTTCATAAGAGGACTGTATTTAAGATTATAAATTATTTTACTCCCATAATGAGAACTTAACATAAAGACCTGGCTACACAGGACGGCTGTATTGCTTGTACATAATGTAGATATTACAAACTGAGTAATGTGCATGATATTTAAGACGCAGAAACAACAAAAAGAACATGTTAGTGGCTATGGACTGTGAGAGGATTTTAACGGCTTCACTTTAAGAGTATCCAGTATAAGTGTTACTGAAAAGAACATTTTGTTCAAGCATGCAAATGAAAAATCTAATGTTAGAATTAAATAAGTGGGAAAACAAAGTTAGCTGAAACAATGATCTTTCAGACAAAACATTTACACGTTGTGCTTTTGTTCCTTGGCTCGCAAAAATCAAACACTTTTTGCCAGTAGTGCCAATTATTATGAATGCTATTTTGCCTAATACTTTTTTTTGGGGGGGTGGGGGGGGAAACAACACCCAAAAGATATCAGTAAGATGCACAGAGGCAACACACACAGACTATAAACAGTAGACGAGATAGAAATAGCTCAACAGTAGTAGTACGACTAGAGGATGACATTGATGATGCAATTGTTGAAGTGATGAAGATGCTGACAAAGATCATTTAAATGTGAATGCATTGACCCAAACAAAAAAAAAAGGCAAGAAGAGGGTGCTACATTCTTTACAATGTGGTTGTGCTTCAGCAACATACTACTTTTAAGTTACAACCATTCTCACCATTCAGTCAAGCAGAATGTCTCCTTCCCACTCTTTGCATATCATTTCAATCCTTCTTCTCTTCATTGTCACTGCCGTTATGTAACACGTGCTTAAGCACTCTGGAAAGCTCTGTTTAGGAAGTGCCTGATCAATAACAGAAAAAGTGCAAGTTCATATCAGGAAAAATAGCTATTGTATGTTCTCCGAATGGCTGCCAGTTACCTTTTGCTTTCTCCTAAATGGTGTGTTAAAAAAATGACAGTGTCGGAGATGATTCGAGTTATTGCAAGTTCCAAGTTACTGATTTGTCAGAGGTTTGGACCGAAAGCTTACGATCATTTTTGCCCGCTTGTGTGTGCGTATTGTTCAGTATTAGAACCACAGAATCTTTGAATTCTCTTCATGTAAGATACCTTCGCAAACCAATCAAATATCTCGGAGTCAGAGCCCGTGTTTGCCTGCACAGGTTTGCGTGGAAACGTTCTTGTAGCATTAAGCATCAAAGAAGAACGCAGCGGTTTTCCAGACAACAAACGGACTGTCCGGTACACTCTTTCCCGTTCCCCTCTCTTTCGTTCTCCTTTCACCCCTTGTCTCGCACTCACACACACACACACACACACAAGTGCACACAGTCTGAAACACAAGAAGGCCACAGTCTTTCTCTCTGTGCTTATGTCTTTGGGAACAGTTCAATCTCTCCCTTAGATCTTACTCAGGGTTGAAGAACAGGGAGATGATATGTGGAGTGTCACTAACTCATTGCTAACACACAGCTTTGTGTATGCATGTGTATTCCATTCGTTAGGGATACTCCTGTTTGTTTATCTATGAAGTAGAGTCCTCTCATTTTCTAACGTGGTTCTCAACTAGCCCTCTCCCATGCATAAAGTCTCATTTTGTGAGGCAGTGAATGTGACCTGTTTGCTGTAACGTGTCATTTTTTCTACAAGAAAAGAAAAAACAAGTATTGAGTGATTTCTAACGGTCATAAACGCACAAGTTTAATACGATGAATTCAAAATACTACTTGAGTGAAACACTAGTAAGTCTCGTGTTATATTTGTGGAAGATCTCTAAAATGTGTTCTCAGTATCCCTCCCGAACAAACACTCCTCCCACATCACCACAATTCCTTTTAAGATACTCAAAACACACACACACACCGCAATATCCTTGCGCACAGAACGGCAAACACAGAGATCACTATGTTTGTGTTTATGGAGAGGATGTTGACTGAAAGAAAAACACAAGAGATTATGTGGAGAGAAAAAAAACAATAAAGTCGATTAATAAAGTTAAGATATGAGTGAGACAGTTGCTGGCAGACGTGCGGAGATGGCCTCGGTTTCCCAATGGTGCGCCTGGAAAATGAATGGTACCTGTATAACCTTTTATGCCTTGTCTCTGAGGCGGCGTGCCCAAACACCACATTGCATGCTAGAATGGTAGACCCTCATAGATAAGCTAAGGCTTAGACCTGTCCACTCCCCTGTCTTCCCTCTGTCTCATCTCCTGCTCTATTCCAACCTTGCCTGCTGTTGTGTTCTCCATGACTATCATTCCTCTTATTTTGTAGCCTACTTTGACTTCCTATGTTCTACTTTTTTGTTTGCATGCACAGGCATCACAAAACTGTTGATGTTTTTAAGAGAATATTTTGTTGCTGAGGCCATGCAAAGTGTTTTGAATATTGCCCTTATATGTGGAAAATGTCCTCTGAATGCTTTACATAATTTCTGCTGTAAAATGAAATCAGAATAAAAAAGAAAATTTGCACTTTAATGTGTCTTTGCCTGATATTTGTTTAGATTTATGTCGCTTCAGAGATAAGGGAGCTTTTTCCTATCAGGGACCATTTGAGTATTTATTAAGTCCCATTTGTTTTTCAAATTATATGGACAAGGTATAATGTAATCAATTATGCTTGTCAACAATTTTATTTCATTCTAATTTTATGTGTAGAATAGGAGTGTGCAAACTTGTGCTCAAGGGCCATATTTCATATAAATGGGCTAGGTCATTCATAAAATATGTAAAAAAAAAAATATTATTAAAATGTGGATGAAAAATGTATAAAATCACATTCCATCAACATAATGTGTTGAATAATTGTTTATTTGTCCCCTCTTTGGATGGATGTTTAAGATTGTATGTTAAGAGTTTTGAGCCCACCCTGATGTGGAAGGTCCACAGGAAAATTACTGGGAAGCCCATGACGTCATTCATATTACCGTAAAATAAAAAGTATGCGTTTGTCCATGCGACCCAATACGATCATTCAAATTATAAAAGCAATTTATGGTGCAAAATGCCCATTTTGAACAGTTTTTATTACTGATATATAGGCCAGTATCATCTTTCAGACTCTTGTTTCTTCATAATAGTACGTTTAGCCGGCACTTATCTGCCTTCTTGATAGATACTACCGACATTACGGTAATAACCGGAAATGACATAAATTCGCAGCTGACATAACGACGTGGGTTTTTTCCGGTATAAAATGGGGTTTTCTGCCTCAGGACGGAGCGTTTTACACTAGATTGCAGTCAATATTTTAAACGACAGATGTGTTTATTTTAGTACCGCAGATTTTTATTGAAGTATATAAAGTGATGTTTGGCTGTTGCTTGTGTAATCTCGGATTAGTAGCGTCCTGTGTGGCTGTCAAGCGCTCCCTCGACTGAGAAAACAATGCAGGCCTGATCGCTCATGTTAGCATCTGCTACTCGCACAGCCGCTCCAGTGGATCGCCGCAGTGGGGACTTGAAGCCTTGGGCGAAGCCGTTTTCTGACTGCGCGAGCACACACGACCCGGTATGTAACATAAATCTTCACAACAGCAGTCTAAATTGCTGCAGCGATCTATTTTAGTTCTGTATTTTTTTCCCCATGGAGCATTTGAAAGCATTCACCAAACGTCTGCTCTCTCTAAAGTTACGTCAAGCTAGTTGGTTAGCAGCTTAACGAGTTCAATATATAAACGCTGTTGATTTGCTTTCGAATGTCCCCACGTGGCTCTACTGAGATACAATTGTGGTTAGAAATAAATAATAATTCAAAAAAGACCCCTCTCTTAATCTGTTGATGGTGTGATTATAGTCAGGGCGTTTGTGATCGAGGCAGAGCTTTAAATGTCGGGCCCAACATGACTGCAAAGTCTGCAGTCGTAATTACACCGTACCAACGTTTGGATCTTTTTAATATCGGTGTCACCAGACTGATTTTCTCATTCCATTTCGTCTGTTCAATCCTGTACGTTGACTGTATGCAGCCAAGTATGTCTGTCTGTATGCCGGATGCCATATGTGCATGTATGTCTAGCATCGATGCTGACAACGTGTTTTTGTGTGGAAAAACAAAGTACACAAGGTTGATGGTTCTCAGAATTTGCCTTTATCTCTTATTCATCGCTCATAGAATTATTTCTCTGTCTAAACCATTTAAAGCGACCTCATACTCAAGTGTGTCATCTATCTTTTTTCAGTTGTCGTTATTTAAAACGGCAAATTTTGTCAGGGTTGTAGCCCACTGAGTATGTGCATCTTGCAGAAAATAGAATGTTAGGAGTCACACCCTCATACTTTACTTGAGAACGTCACGCATAATGTCGTCTTGTCTTGAGTAGTATTCTGAGTTCTCTTGCCAGTCATTTCATATTATTTTAAAATGTGATGTCAGCAACTTCCTCTTCTGGTTGCTTGAATCTGAATTCATTCTTAGGATAAGAATGCATTGGTAGGCCGAAGATGAAGAAAATACATAATGTGGTTTGTGTTGGATTGTTTGTCTGGTTTCAATGCTTTGGTTCTACTCATCCTGAGCATTAGAGACAAATTATTGTACAGGAGGGCAGCACAGTGACATAGCGGTTAGCAGACTTGCCTCACAGTTCTAAATTTAGGCTTTGAATCTGGCTCCAGCGTCCATGTTCTCCAGGTACTCGGGTCCCTTCCATATTCCAAAAAGGTAGTTATTGGTTAGCCTCATGAAGACTCTAAATTGTCCATAGGTGTGAATGTGATTGGGACTAAACCAAGGTGTACCCCGCCTCTCGTCCAAAGTCAGATGAGTTATTAAATCATTCATAAATTAATGAGGCCAAGCGCTATGAAAATGCGCGGATGGGCCTTTTACAAATCGCTGGTCACCCTGGGATTTGTTCGGATCTCAAAGAAAATCATCAGTTCGGGGCTTAATACTAACAAATTGATTATTACTGTTTTAAGTTTCCATTGTGTTGGCCTTTTTTTTTTTTTTTTAACGATGAAGAGTTAAGAGTGTGGTCACGGAAAATTAAACACAAGTCAAGGCACCACTGTATTTAAGTCGTAGAAACGTTTTTCATATAAGTATTTGTTATTATGACTTAATATGACTGTTATGGCCACCTAATACTGCATAAGCGTGATAAAATAGGATGCCTTCCGACTTGTGTACAAATTTGGGTTGCATCGTTGCCATAGTAACAGAACTTTTTTTTTTACCCCTGGTATTGAAAACATTTGGGGGGGGGGGGGTCGGCGGGGACAGAAAATTAGACTCTGTTCAGTGTTTAAAATGTGATCTTTGTTTCTCAGCTATGACCTCGCAGCTGCAAGTCTTTTCGCCTCCCTCCATCTCCTCCAGTGCCTTTTGCCGTGTTAAGAAGCTGAAGGTGGAGAACAATGTTTGGGATGTGTCCACTACCGAAGCGTACAACTCCATAGCCGGCCAGTCGGCGTATACCTTTACCCCAGCCATGGCCGTCCCCCCCTTTGCGCCGTCCCTGGTCTTCCCCCCAACAGCGCCCGGATCTCGCGGTCAAGTGGTGGTTCGGGCAGCTGATAGCACCGGTAGTCTTCCTCGAGGTTCCAGTCGGCGCGTCGCCGAGCACGCCACGTCCTCTTCCTACGCTCATATCGAGACGGCCTCGGAAACGAGAGGACCCCGGCACGGGCAGAAGAGAAAGCTGGAGGAGACCAATGAGGGCAGCGGGAGCGGCTGCGGCAGCGTGCAAATTCTGGAGGAGCTCTCTGCGCCGGCAGCCGCGTTCTCCACTCGTACGGGCGGTGGCGGGGGAGGCGGTACGGGCCAGTCCATACCTCACTCGGCCCCGACCACCAAAAGCAGCAGCTCCAACGGGGAAGGCGACTATCAGCTGGTGCAGCACGAGATCCTCTGCTCGGTGTCCTGCAGCTACGAAGTGTTGGAGTTCTTGGGCAGGGGCACCTTTGGCCAAGTGGCCAAGTGCTGGAAGAGGGGTACCAATGAGATCGTGGCAATTAAGATTCTAAAGAATCATCCTTCCTATGCTCGCCAGGGACAAATTGAGGTACATCTCATCTCCTGATCTGCATACGTTGCACTTTGTTTATCCCCACCTCCACATGGCATCTCATTTCTCTGAGCTGATTTTTTTTTTTTTCTTCTCTTTCTCCCTTGCTTTGATTTTTTTTTTTTTTTTTCCCAGGTGGGCATCCTGAACAGGCTGAGTGCGGAAAATGCAGATGAGTACAACTTTGTGCGCTCCTATGAGTGCTTCCAGCACAAGGGTCATACATGCCTGGTGTTTGAGATGCTCGAGCAGAACCTGTATGACTTTCTCAAGCACAGCAAGTTCAGCCCGCTGCCGCTTCGGCACATTAGACCAATCCTACAGCAGGTATGCATACCTTCTCCCAGTCAAAACCTCTTTCAAAGAAACACGTTTTGAAGCCAGACCGGTGTCCGTCCATGTGTTTAGGTGGCCACGGCACTGATGAAGCTCAAGAGCTTGGGACTGATTCATGCTGACCTCAAACCTGAGAATATTATGCTGGTGGACCCCCTCAGGCAGCCGTACAGGGTAAAGGTCATTGACTTTGGATCGGCGAGCCACGTTTCCAAGGCTGTGTGCTCAACATACTTGCAGTCTCGCTACTACAGGTATCGCGCGTCGACACACCTTCGGTATGTAACCTCAGCATGCTTGACCCTTCTCATTTCCGCTTTGCCGTTCAGGGCCCCTGAGATCATTTTAGGTCTGCCGTTCTGTGAGGCGATAGACATGTGGTCGCTGGGCTGTGTGATCGCGGAGCTCTTTTTGGGTTGGCCTCTTTACCCTGGAGCTTCAGAGTACGATCAGGTCAGTGCACAGCTCAACCTCAAAACGAGGCTCGCTGGCAAGCTGCACATTGTCAGTTTTCCCTCATGCAAATGTATTAAGTATATGTTTTTTGTTTTTGTTTTTCTCTTCCCAGATCCGCTACATTTCTCAGACTCAAGGCCTGCCAGCTGAGTACCTATTGAGCGCAGGCACAAAAACCAGCCGCTTTTTCAACCGAGGACCGGACTCTAGTTACCCACTTTGGAGACTTAAGGTCAATAAACCCACATCAATCATTCAGATGGTCATGTGGGCTCTGAAGGTTCTCGAGTACTAACATGATCATGTCTGCTTTGCAGACACCATCAGAACACGAAATGGAGATGGGCATCAAATCCAAGGAAGCTCGAAAATACATCTTCAACTGTTTGGATGACATGATGCAGGTGCCTTTTTTGTGTGTGTGTGTGTGTGTGTGTGTGTGTGCGTGTGTGTCATATGCCTACGTTCACATAGAGAACTGAGTAGAGCATTGAGCTGTAAACATGTTTCTCGCAGGTCAACCTTTCATCTCATTTGGAGGGGACGGACATGCTGGCTGAGAAAGCGGATAGACGAGAGTTTATCGATCTCCTGAAGAGGATGCTCCGCCTGGACGCTGACAAGAGGATCACGCCTACAAAGACGCTGGGTCACCCTTTCGTCACAATGAGCCACCTCATGGATTATCCACACAGCTCTCAGTAAGTCTGCCGCCCTTACATTCGTGGGGGACAGGGACCAAGATCTGCATGAATGCTGCAAAATTGTGAATAACTGACACCCCTCCTAATTTTGAATAAAGTTGCCTGTATCAGTAATTCAAACTGTAAATATACTACAAACTATGATCTGTGGATCTAAAACCTGATTTTTTTTTTTTATCAAAGCAAAGGATATGGATCAGGACTGTGACCCAGACTCATCTGGACCCTCTTATCGGGACAAATTCACTCTAAATTCACTTCAGACATAAGGATGATCTTAAAAGATCATTTTATAAGACATAAGATAGTTGGCAATTTGACGTCCTTGGTTGGGAAGGAGCAAAATTGGGATGAAAAACGCCCGATTGTCGTAATGTGTGTCCGGCATACATGTCGGCATTCCAAAGTAAGGTAAAAACCACCAGACAACCAGTATGAAATTACCACTGAGTATTTTTAGGGCAGATTTTTTTTTTTTTTTCTTCAGCCTTAATTTTTTTACGTCCAGAACTACAAAATAAGTACCAAATTTTTGCCTATTAGAAAGGCACTTTAAGCTTGAGGGAATAATCTTTTAATTTTTTATTTTTTTTTAATTCATGTTGAATGGAACTTTTGTAGCAGGAGAATGATCTCTTTTATTTACTGTAACATTTTGAATGGGACTTTCTTAACTCCCATGGAAATTGAGTGGAAAGTTCCTCAAACTATTCCACTCCTTTGGAAATTTTCCACCCCTAGCGCCCGGCCGCACACATCTGATTTTCTCACGGTGACGGTTTCTCGAGGGCTGCTCAGAGAAAATGAAATGTTGTTACTCCCCAGCGTGAAGTCGTGCTTCCAGAACATGGAGATCTGCAAGCGCCGCAGCACCTACGACAGCAACAAATCCCTCTACTCCACCAATGCAGTCCCCAGCGCTGCAGCAGGAAACCTGACTGTTACCTTCAGTAGCCAACTCAACCAGCATAACCAGGCAAGATCAACACCCTCTCCGTGTCTTGCATGTTAAAAGTCATCTCAAAATGTATTAACTAGTGGATGTCCAACAGGTGCCTTCCGCGGGAGGAGCGGTGCCTTTACTAAATTATCAGCCGGCGTTGTACCAGCAGGCGACCATCAACATTCCCGGCCTGACTCAACAGAGCGTTCCTATTCCAACGCGTCCTGCTGGGCTGTGTAGCCAGGCAGAACCCTTCCAGCAGACTCTGATTGTTTGCCCGCCTTCCACCATTCAAGGTAAGAGAAACGCACAGAGTTGTGGGTAACGCACAGTGGTGCACTGGCTTTCAAGTTAAATTTGTTCCCTGCCCACGTTTCCAACTCAAAAATCGTCGTTATCCATTGAAATGAATGGAAATGCTGGTAAGATGTTGTAGACCCACAAAAACGCCGCCATAATTTTGGAAAATGTGTTTTGATAAGGAAGGTTGCATGATACAAACAAAACAAAACAAAGTAATAACATCTTTAAAGCGGAAGTCAACCCAAGCATATTTTTTTCAAGAATATGTTCCCAGCAGGCCCCATAGTTGAAACATGGCATTCTGATTAATTTTGCGTTTGTGGAATATAAAGTAGCAAAATGCACTCGTTTTTAGCCGTCTCCGGGGGCGGCCATTTTGTCTTCTGTCGACTGAAAATGACATCACGACTGCTCGCGACCACCGCTGACTTGTTTTCTGAATCTGAGCCGTGATTGGTCATTGTGAGCAGTTGTGATTTTCAGAAGACAAAATGGCCGCCCCCAGAGATGGCTAAAAACGAGTGGATTAACACTTATTCCACAAACGCATTATTTATCACAATGCCCCGTTTCAACTAGTTGGCTTGCATAGAGCATATTCTTGAAAAAAGAAAAAATGTTTGCGTTGACCTCCACTTTAAATAGACTGTGAAGAACTGAGTATCTTCTAAGCTGTGGAGTCACCACTGTATTCCTATTGTAAGCGTCCACATGATCTTATGCATCAAACATTCTTCTGTGAGATGTTGATCATGTGGTAATGATGTGCAGGGCTGCAGTCATCAAGCAAGAGCTCCAGTTTCCCTGTGAGGATGGATAACTCGGTTCCTATCGTACCTCAGAACCAGCCTGCCCAGTCCTTGCAGATCCAGCCCAGCATGCTCACACAGGTAAGAGCTCGGCAGGCGTTTGCATGTCTGATCCTCCGATGGAATAAATCACAAAATATTTGACTGTCAGCTTTTCTCGTTTGTTTTCATTTGTGCTGGGTGTTTTTCTGGCATTTAAGTGCTGGTCTGGCAGGTTTTGGGGGTTTGATTTAAGAAAAGCGTTTGCTTTCTTGCACCCGCAGTTGCTAAACTCCTGCGTCATCGTGTGTGTCACCCACATCTCCTCCAAAGGTCACATTTCATACATGACCCCCAAATTAAGCATTTTGGCTTCTTTTAATGCATCGAAACGGATTTATTATGGTTTGAAGTATAAAAAAAAAAGTGTGGCTTCAGTGCTATGATTATTTTCTTTTTTTTGTTTCAACTAATTTCACTTTGTATTTCCATGATTGACGTGACTGCCACTGAGGACCTTAGGCGTGTCCTGCCCTGAGCTTCCTCTGGCCACAAATCTGGTTTTCAGCTAAAAAGAGACCCAATTTCTGCACATTGCAGTTTGCGTGTCCAGCTGGATCGATCTGCTCTTCTAAATCGCACGGCGGACGCCCCCCCCCCTGAAAAGGACGTTTGCTTTTCTCACACTTGCTTCCCCTATGCCCTCACATCCTCCAGGGTTCCTGTACACCCCTGATGGTGGCCACCCTGCACCCACCCGCGTCAGGCATAGCCTCCCAGTATTCTCTACCAGTGGGGCTAGGTACTGGGGTGGGTCGCCCCACCCTCTTGGAGCACACAGCCACAGTGCTGGTAAAGGACCACGAAGAACGACGTGCACTTTCCCGCTACCAATAAGGCGTCGTCTCTCTCCTGTCCCACTTTCTTTTCGTTGGTTTGCTTTGCCCTCTGTCTCTGCATTACACATTTAATCTCAATCTTCATGATTATATGCATTGCATCAGATGTTTTCCTCAAAAGTCCCACAGTGTTTGTTTGTGGGGAAATTTGCCGATGGAGTCAAACGCTCCGATGGTGATCTTGCACCTCAAGTACCCCCTGCTGACATTTTATTTTTGATTTATTTATTTATTTATTTCGATACACATAATCTTAAAAGGACTCTTCTTCCTCCTCCTGCTTTTTTTTTTTCTCTTTACATCATTCACACACTCTGACATTCTCTGCCCCATTCTTTCCCCATAGGTGTGCTTAGGGCATGGAGCGCATGTGTTGCCGAGTTGGTCTGCGCTTTGCTTGTGCGGCTTCTCATGTCCTGTCCTCCTTTTTTGGTTTCAGCACAGGATGGTGCACCTCCAAATCCCCCCCAGTTTCACGCTGACACTTTCTATTTCAGCCCCTGAACATATGGCATGCTGCAGACATACTGGTATCAGTTAACAAAAAAACCAACTAACTCCCGTTTCTTCTTTAACAGGCACCATGATTTGTTTATTGGTTTGTTTTACACATCCTGGTCTGTTTCCAGTGCTTCAGTGTTCGTGCTTTGCATGATTTCATTTTGTTGATTTGTTGCAGGGCAGTGCTAAAAATAAAAGGAATGGCTTGGGAAAGGTTGCTCGCTTATCTTGTGCTTTGCCTGCAGCTGAGATTGGTCTTTGGGTTTATTCCTCAGCATGGCCTAGTTTGCCTGACTTGTTCCAGCCGTGGAATTTTTTTTAATTTTTTTATCGATGGCGGAAATCACCTGGATTGAAATGCGACTCTCCGGGCTGTTTCTCCCAGCAGGCCTGGCCCACCGGAACTCAACAAATCCTCATCCCGTCGTCATGGCAGCAGGTCCCGGGCGTAGCCATTCACAGCTCTGCCCACCAGGCAAATATTGCACAGTCACCGCGGGACTCCCATCACTCGGATGCCGCCGCCCAGCAGGGACACAACTGGAGGTATGTCAACCAAGCGGTCTTCTTTTTAATTATTGTTTATTCGTCAGAAAAGGTTATGTTGGGTAATAAATAACATAGACCTTGCTTGGGGAAAAAGTACAATTGTAAAGCTTTTTTTTGTGTCAGGTCCAGATTCTTAATTCTAAAAGGCTTTGAATACATGAATGTACAAATGAGCTTTAAAATGTCTTAAATCCATCTTTCAAAAGTGTCATGTACATTTTTAATAATAATATGATTTTATGATAGCAGTTAGTGGTAAATCTCAAAATAAGTGAACATTCTTAAAAAGATAATTCACTGAATCACAATAGCGTAACCAACAAAACAGTGGTGGTTTTAGTTCAGATTTATTAAGAACAGATGTATGTAAATTGTGCACTGCAGCAATTTTCAACAACGTCAACTATGTCTTAAATTTAATCTAACATGGAATTAAAACGTTTTTGATTTAAATTACCTTAAGATGTAGGAACCCTGTGCTAATCAATGCATTTGTCATATGCATCTTTTTATTTAATTTTCTCTATGGTTCTTCAAGAAATCTTTTTTTTTTTTTTTTTTTTTTTTTCTCCTCAATGATCATCTGTTGCACGTAATCAAAATAATTTGTATAGTAATGTGATTCTGTTGCACAGCACTTAACCCGTTCTATGTTTTTTTTTGTTTTTTTTCCACCCTGGTAGGAGCACAGCGCAAACCAAAACTCAGCAGGAGAGGAAGAAGGTCAAAGCCAGGCGAGGAGAGAACAGAAATAGGTCAGTGACCAAGAAAGATTTATGGCTGCGGCAATTCGTCGTCACACCAAATGACCTACGCCTAGATTAGAATCAATAGTAACTTACTGCTCTTATTAATTTAGTCACTCTACTTGTACTTTTGCTAGATAACCCATGTGACGTTTTGGAGGAAAGTCAAGTTGGTTAAATTTGTTGTTTGGTAGATTTTTAACATGACTGAGCTGAGTGTTTTTTGTCAATGCTTGTGTTTAGGGGTGTTGCCACCACGTCGTTGCTGAGCACCAACGCTGTGACGTCGTCCAGTCTCATGGCCACTTTGTCGCAGCCCATCGTCATCTCTGACACTCCCAGCCCGGCGGTCAGCATCATAACAATCCACAGCGACACCGACACAGAGGATGAGCGCAAGTTTCACCCCGCCAGGTGAGCATCTGATGACAAAAATCTTTTTTACCCAGCAAAACGTTGTGGATTTGTTTTTTTAACTAAATCGTTTTCTCTTTTGGCAGTGTTACATTGGGCCAGCGCACTAATGTGATCAGCTGTGTGACTGTGCACGACTCGGACTCGTCTACTGCCAGCCCCCTGACTCCGCGTCCCCGCACACTGAACGCAGCAAGCACGGTTTCCTCGCGCCAGGCCAAGTCTCTGGCCGTGGTCGCGCCTTCCGTCAAAATTCAGGCGCCTGAGAGAGGAGCAACTTCACGTAGCCGCCCAGAAACTGGTGCGACGTCTACTCATTCCTGAGCCATCTGTCATTGCGGGCGTTTTGGCATTGAAAGTGGCAGTAAATAACACATATTGCTTTTTTGTTTTTTTTCCCTAACCCCTAGTGAACTACATAAAACCCAAGAGAATGTCTCAGCAGCAGCCAAGTAGTTCGGGGGAGAGCCTGGAGAGACACGGACTGATGCTTAGCCAGTCACGCCCCTTAAACCTCAGCCAGGTGAGGCCACCTTTGTGTTGAGTCAGCAAATATCACATAAGCTCTTTTAGCGCCACAATGTACATTCAACAACCATTCTTGGTTCACCAGTCACAAATTCACCCACATTCTGGAGATTTCCCCGCTAAGCGCCATCTGCTGGCATCTTGGTGCCTAGCAACTGAATTGAAGGGCGTCATTGTCAGGCTTGGTTTATCTAAAAGGAAAATAGTGATTTGCCGCCAACTTGTGGCATCAATAGGAATTTACAACCTTTTTGGGTGGGTGTGTGTAACAATGCTTGGTGCCTATTGTATTTGGCGGGGGGGGGGGGTGTCGCTGTATGCATTTCTCAAGGTGGACATATTTTATCTGTATTGAGAAATATTATGACTAATTGTGCATATGGAACATTTTGTTAAATGTTAAAATTATAGGAGGGAAACGATTCTTAACACTTAATTCTTCTTGGACAGTATTTACAAAATGTAGCCACTGTTTTAGTCCTTTTGACCCACAGTCCTAAATAAATTTTGTATCCTTTAGTGCAAATTCACATGAGGCCAACGTTCCAGACAGCCACCTTCTGGGAATGTTTGGAAACACACAACTACTTTCACATTAGGGATTGTATGACTATAGATTTTTTTTTGTAGTCTAAGTGATGATCACTGATGTCATTGATATTTTTTCAGTACATTACAGTGGTCTTCAACCTAGGCAGGCTCTAAAAAAACAAAAAACGATTTCCTTATTTCACTGGTTGCATTTCACATAAAACAAAAAAAGTGTTGTAGCGCGAACCGCTAATCTCATCCAGCACCGTCTTATTTTTGATTGTGTCTAATGAGTTCAGCCACTGGCCACTTTTGACCAAAGCAGCACAGCACGTACGCTGACATGAATGTGTGTGTGTGTGTGTGTGTGTGTGTGTTGAAGGTGCAGCCCCTGGTGTCTTCATCTCAGGAGCGCACAGGGGCGTCCCACAGCGACGCATCGTTACGTCGGCAACAGACCTTCCCTGCGGCCGCCTCGGCTCCTCACTACAACTTCCCCGAGGTGTCGGCCCTGGCCTCGGTCTCGGCCGCCGGGCCCAGCTTGTACACCTACCCGGCCTCCACCGCCCTCTCATCCGCCTCTCAGGTCATGGAGCAGCTGCTGGGCCGCGGCCACGGAGGCCACGCCGGCCACGCCGGCCACGGAGGACACGGACACTCTGGACACTCCCCCTCCGCCTATGCAGCCACGTACACTTCCTCTTCGTCCTCGTCCTCCAGGAGAGACTCGGCCGGCCGCAAGGAGTCGGTGAGCAGTCTCCTGCACGGCCTGCCGGCGGTCTACCAGCAGCAGTTTGCCGCAGCCTCTCCTTACGTGAGTGTGACGCCGCGGGCCGAGGCGTACGGCGCCTACCAGCTGAGCCCCAGACGCCTCACCCAGTACCCCTACCTATAAGATTCTCCATTCACTTACTTAGCACCACCAAGGGACGACTTATCCGATTGCTGCTTGTCATCACAAGGCTTGTCCTCTCCATTTATTTTCCATTAGAAAATATTATCTGACGCCCTTATTTTATCCAGTTCACATTAGGCGTTGTGGTTCATTGTTTCTTTGTGTGAAGAGAGATTCTGCTCCTGTCACAAGCTGCAATGACCCTTTTTAGGCTAGTGGAGGACTAGCTGACACTAATCCTGTGTGTCCCTGTGTTTTAGCTAACCGAACTGTACTTGACCCTCGTCCGTTGACTCACAAGTCTGTCTTTTGCTCCGTTTAAATTGATTTGTCCGTGTACGATGGGAAGACGATGGCGATGGGGTTTAAGCTGCGAAAGGTGGCCCAAATGTGATGGCTCAATGTTAATTTAAGTGCACATGTGATCGTGTGTTTATGTAGTGACAGTGTTTTAGGCCAGATGAACCATGCAATAGTTATTTGATTTTGCTTTTCTTTTTACCTGAATGTATTTATGAAGTCCAGATGAGTGAGATCGTCATGCTGACAAATGACATGAAAAGCTTTTTGGGTTGATTGTTTCCAAAAGGAAATGATGATGTTTCTCTTTTAAAAGATCAAATAAATCCTGATTGTCATAGGCACACCTATTAAATGACACAACTGCTAGCCACTGTTATGTAGGACCTCTTTCATGGATTGAAGGCCAGTTTTTATGTAAAAAAATATATATATATATATATATATTAATAAAAAAAAAAATTGTCCCTTCTTCATAGTCTGGGGATGCTTGCTCACTGCAGTATCCATTGACTGCTGAATATTGGCATATAATCTTTTGGTTGATTACTTCATGTTGTGTAAGAAGCTCTTATGGAGGAAAAAAAAAAAAGAAAAAATCCAGGCAAAATGTTCCAGAAGAGAGATGTTTTCCTTCAGGTGACTGCAGTGAAGTCTTATGGTGACTGTGGGTTCTCAAAGCTTTTTAGTCGACCCTTCCCTGTTTGTGTTTTCATTGTTTTGTGTTGTAATGTCTGAGTATTTAAGTGTAATTTGACCTTATTCTAGTAGTTAAAGATGCTACTCTGTAGAACTAATTCAGGGAAATGTTTCTGCTTAATAATCCACCATCACTGTTTGCAATAAAATCACCACAAACACAAACGGCTCTCGTGATATCATTCCACCTAAACTAATCGAAAGCAAACGTCGTCTGCTGATGATGCAACCTCTACCCGAGTCTTACTAGTGGATGACAGGTGACATATCAAGCGCACGTGAGCGGAACCAAAACAAGCATTGCACACTCAAAGTGGGCGGACACTAACCATAGAGTTTCTCTTATCACTTCTCTGGAAGTCACTTTTTATTACTGTTAACACAATGCACCAGATCATAAAAAAGTTCCATGTGAATTGCAATACCACTTCATTGGTTTATTACGGAAACAATTCACTTTTACTTTGCCTCTTGTTGGTATTGTTAAACTGCTTCCTCGTGTGAGAAATATTTTGAGAATTATGAGAATTATACTTTACATAAAATATCAAAGATAGCGTATGGTAACATTCCAGTAAGCATCAACTTTAAATATTCAGTATCGACTTTAGAAACTTTAAAAGGAATTGCATAGGTTCATGTTATTGTTTTGTGATAACTGAGTTTACATTTTCACAGAATTATTTTTAAAAATGCTGGTTAATATCAGCAGCTTTTGAGACGTGGTCCAGTTCTGTCCAGTTTAATACGCAATTAATAAATATACAGCAGAGTGAAAAATACTTTGAAGTAAGTTTCCTTCTGGACTTAAATGTGCAGTATAATTATTTTGACATAAACTGTCCACTGCCCTCCATAATTATTGATACTCCTGGTTAAGACGTGTTCTTTAGCTTCTAATAAATGAATAGTTTTTTTTTCTCAACAGTATAGGACCAAATTTAAAAAATAAAATAAACAATAAAGTCCAACCTTTAATTCAAGTCAATTTATTCAGTAAAAAAAAAAAAAATCCCACATTAACAAAGAATTGTTTTACATCAAATCATGTATGCCACAATCCTTAGCACCCTTGATATTAATACTTTGTGCAACCGCCGTTTGCCAACAAAACGGCACATAATCAATCACACGATGGGAGAATACAGAAAGAAGGATCTTTGACCATTCCTCTTTGGACAATCTTTAGAAATCATCCAACAACCTGGGCCCTCTCTGCAAACTCCTCTTTCGCTCACTCCACAGGTTTTCAATGGGGTTGAGGTCTCGGGATTGCCACGGGAGGAGCTTGATTCTGTGTCTGGGGAACCATTTCTGCAATTTTCAGTATGAGAATATGCTTCTGCAATAAAAACTGAATTTATTTTAAGTCTTTTAAACGCAATTTAACCAAGGGTGCCAATAATTATGGAGGGAACTGTAAATACAAAACAAAAACGGTTTAATCAGGTGAATGTACAGTTCAGCGATTGCATAAAAAAAAAAAAAAAAATGCACATCTTTGATACAAAGAATAGAATGCGTGCGCAGAGTGTGCTACATGGAATGTTGCATTGGTCCAGCTGAATGTCAGATGACAACAAAAGCATCAGAAGGCCAAGATTGTCCGTCATCCAGCACAAAACAGTTGAACACTTTATGCAGCGTGCTCTTGAAAGCAGTGTGATTTGAATTCGAGCTGATGAGAAACAGAGAAAAAGGGGCTTTGATTTTTACACTCCAACATGAAAGGGTGACAACGTTTTAAAAAGACGTGTTCTACTTACAACACTGGCCTGATGAGCTGCTTGTTCAAACTCTTCACGGACTCCCCCTCGTTTCCCTTCTTGTTCTGCTCTTTCTCTGGTATCTGATCCCAAATCTCGGTATTTACCCACAATGCCTCGGGCAGGGCCAGGCTGGCTTGGAAGGTGGTGACCCCGCGGCACAGGGGGCAGCAGATGGTTTGGGTCGCATTGTCCGCGTTGGCCAGTTTTTCGAGGCAAGGGGCGCAGAAAGTGTGATTGCAGTGCAGCAGGCGTGGGACCCGACGATTTCGTGAGTAGTCGTGGAAACAAACCGCACACTCCAGATCTTCATTTGGAGACATGCTGACGACACTTTCCAAGCTGTGTGCACATGGCAATTATGTTAGATGTGGCCATTAAGCGATAAAGCTGTCATGATTTTGTTATTTCACGACCATTTGATGCCGAGTACCCCAATTTTCAGGGGCTCAAATGCTCACACAAGCAACCAAAGTCAAGAATAGTCTAGAGGAGTTTAGAATATCATTGTCAAAATCGCAGGTCAGTTTGCATCCAGATTGGTGGCAAGAGAAAAGCATGGAGACTCAAAGGAAAAGTGCACCATCCAAAGTGTAACACATCATGTGTCAAACATGGTGGAGGTTGCTAATTTACAGTCGTGTCACTTTTGAGACTTTGGTGCTCTGCATAAAAAGAATGGTTAATGGCATAGTTTTGTGAAATGACGTAAATTGCAGGTGACATTCTACACATTTGGCTTGCTTCATTCCAAATCCATAGTGGTGGCGCATAATGGCAAAGTCATACAAACACATTGTGCAAAATACATGCACAATATGTAGTTGAGACATACTTACTTGTAAAACGAGAGTGATGCTGCCTTGTGAAGTTAGTGGAGAGCTGGCTGAGGTTTGTTCTGAGCGCTTCTGCTGTTTTTAAGCTGGTTTTTAAAGGCAGAGCTGTTTGTTTATGTCACGTGACTCACACACAAGCACACTTCCAGGGAAATCTAGATTGTAAACAGTCTTCTGAAGAGTTCCATTCATAATGCAAGGGGGGGGGGGCCCTCCGCAACCAGACTTAATACGTTATCAACGCACAGCAACCTTCGTGAGTGATTTATTACACTATCCTTTTATTTGCAAACTTTGCCCCTTCACACAGCAGGACACATGCAAGTAGATCCGACTCTTGCAGTCCAGAAGCTATTACACATTTTTATTCATTCGTCTCTTATAAAATGCTGACTTTCCTGGCATACGTAAAAATTTCTGGTGGTAAAAAATTAATATGATTAGCTTCAAGCTTTGTGTATTTTGGGTTCAATTATACTTTGTAGTAAGTTTATTTATCCAACATTCCTGGGCTAGCACCTAATTTTCCACGCATCATCCCACCCAGCCCGATTTTGTTTCCAATACAGCAATCATACCGTGCCGTGGCCTTTTACCGTGAGTATATATATATATATATATATATATATATATATATATATATATATATATATATATATATATATATATATATATACAATGACAGCCCATATAATAAAACACAACATCCAAGTAGAATTCAAAAACGGATATATAAAATGAAAAGTGTAATACCATTAGATAGCAGGTAAAAGCTAGCCTGTCAGATGTAAATGCTCTCAACAAATAATAAAAGCGTACATCAATCATTCAATCAATCATTTTATTTATATAGCACTTCTCATACATAAAAATGCAACTCAAAGTGCTCTAAAACATCCATAGCAAAACATTAAAAAATATATAATTTAAAAAAAAAATCCGTTCATGCCCTCCCTCCCAACAAACCCAAGACAGATATCCATTAATACATCAGCACTCATTCACACACACACACACAAAGTGCACAACCTGATAAAATGTCTTAAAAAGACAGAGAAACCATATGAGGGGAATGACAGCCCACGGCCACAGGGGCGCCACCACCATAGAGACCCCAGCCCGGATTAGACAGGCGGACCCCACGCAAAGTGTAGAGGCCGCCGGCCACCCAGGCCCAAGGAGTCCCTGCGATGACAGCCCCCGCGGGAAGGGCAGCCACCCCTCCCTCAAAGCGGAGCCCCCCCCCCATGAGCAAACACTGAAGCTAAAAGCTGACAACGGCAGAGAGCAACAAAACTAAAAGACAGAACATTAGTATAGTCCAAGAACTAAAATCAGTAAGATAAGATAAAAAAATAATCTTCAATCAAAAGAAAAGATAAATTATTTAAAAGTTGTTAAAAGCCAAACTAAAAAGGTGTGTCTTGAACTTCCTCTTAAAAATATCCAAACATCAGGCCAATATGAAATAGACGTTGAGTACTGTTAATCTCTACGAAGCATTTTATGACCCATTTTGCGGTCCAGCTGCATAAAAATAAACACGTTGATTGTTCCATCACCATCCAAGTCCGTCAGTAGTAGCAATCAGCCAAAAGAGGGTGGCAGAGGGAAGTAGTTGGGAAGAGCGTCGGCAGAGTCATCGTTGGGACTTCCCCATGGAAATTATGTTTTCATATTCCAGTCATTTGTCATCACTTTGTATTTGAATCCACAAGCCAACTATCTGTTCCATTTTAAGAGTTAAGAGAAAAGTAATGTATTTAATTTTCAAGGGGATTTTGGTTCCACCAATGCCCGTTTTGGCGCCCCCTGGAGTGCCTGGCGCTCTTAGCATCTGCCTTTATGGACTAATGGGCGAACAAGTGTACCAAAGTACACGCAACACGTGTATATGAACCAGGAAAAAACTTGGCTCCCCACATCGGCAAACAAATATGAAGTGGCGTCACCCAAAACCCCTCCAGATAACGTGCTTCAGTTTCCAATGCCAGTGATCGAGTGCAATGTGAGATAAGAAGCTACAGCGAAAATGTAACTTTAACTTACCCAGTGGCACTATCCGTCATAAAACAAACACACCAGACGTCTTTATCTCTTTCTCAAGAAACGTATCACAGCAATAGGCTCGCGTGACGACTCCATTGCCGTTTTAATGTTATTATAATCGTTGAATAAAACCCATTTGATGTTGTTAATGGTTTTACAATAACTGGTGACTGAGGAACCTAATATACTAGTATGTAGAGACTTTTTAAAACAATGGGGAAAATGCTGTGATGCTTAATACAACAATTATTATGATGTCATACTGATTTTAAAAATCGGAATCTTTAAAAATAGCAGCGCACATTTATATATATTCAATTTCATTCCTGAAGAGAAAATCAAAACTTAGTGGTTAGAGGAAAGCGATATACTTGATTAATTTCTGACAAAAGTCCAGTGAGCCAACTGACATGGTGAAAATTGTAAACGGTCAAGAGTTCATTGGAATTCAAAAAGCACTTCTTGATGCTGCTCTTCTTGTTTTTATGGCAAGTGGGCTAAAATACTTGTGAAGCACTGTTCATTTGGACGACAATTCATCCCTTCTAGTGTAAGTGTGTATGTTGAAAAAATAATACACACGTCTTTTTTTTTTTTTGCATGTACAAAACAAAATGGAGTCCACTGAAACCAGCAGAGGCCCTGATGATTCAGTTCCAACTAATTTGTGAACTGAAGGCATGAAGTTTCCTCCCACATAACAGAAACATGAACACGTTGTTGTATGTAAAGTGCTTTGTTACAGCTGTAGCTGTAAAATGAAATGGGCTATATAAATACAGTTGTATTGTATTGTATTGTGTACTGTTTGTATTGTATATTGTATTTTATTGTACTGTGTACTGTTCGTCACATGTTTAATTGTTGCAAAAAGATTGAAATAGAAATACAAAATAAAAAGATGAATGCTGATATCTATGTGAAGAAACACCTTGAAAGTAATTTAAAATGCATATGTTCATTCAAGTCTCCAATGAGCCTCATGTGCATGTTTCTGTTATGCGGAAGGTTTCCATCCAAAGAAAACTGAACATGCAAACCTTGTACAGGAGCACTGTTAGGCACTTTACCAACCGTAATGCCTATATAAAAACTAATATATAATCTATAAAAAAAAATAAAAATACTTGGGGTAAATTACCCATTATCATCACTTCGATTCCCTAGTGCAAATTATAAATCTACAATACACTCACAGTTTTCCACCATTAGTAAATAAAAAAAGAAAGAAATAAATAAAGTGGAGATATATTCAGTTATATTACTTTTATTCAAGTACCATAAAGGAAAGTGCAGTCTTATAAAGTGTCTGAGAAATATTCACTTGCATCACTGAGATATTTCCTCACGGTGGACTAAAGTGTAGGTAGACAAAGGCATGATGATAAAATATGACACACATATAAACAATAATGAGAAAATAGCTTCACAGATCAAATCATGTTGTTTTTTTTTTACAGTTATTGAGCTTTCTTCATAAACTATATACAAGTTGAATATACATATATATATATATATATACACATATATATAAAAAGACAAAGTGTTGTCAACTTGGTCCAGATGAACGTCAGAGGACAATGGAAACCTCAGCAGGCCTGCAAATGTTCCTCTTGCACCGCGATACAGTTGAACATTTTTTGGAGCGTAGACTTGAGAGCAATGTGATTTGAATCCAAGCTGAGGAGAAAGAGAGAAAGAGAGGTTTTTAATTCATTTATAAACTCCGTCACAATATTGAAAGCTATTTGAGCATTTATTCGATATCCTTGATAAAGTAAGTATGCTCTTTGTCCTTTACTAGTAAAGACTTCTGCACACTAGTGGAACCAGTAAGTGACACCCCCCTTGCTCAATTACATCAACTGTTGGATGGAAATGAGTAGTTTTTGGTCAGAGTGTGTTCAGCCAAGTTTTTCCACTACTGCATATATTTATGCACACTATCAGAACAACATTGGCAGACTAGTGAGGCAACAGAAAAATGCACGCTACTAGTGATGTTATAAATTTTATGAGTTGACATCTAGCACTGATTCTGTAGTGATATGCAAAATAAATCGCTGCCTGAATACAATTCAGTTCTTTTAAACTTTTCATTTCAATTCATTTTAATTGAATCTTTAAGTACAGGTTTTTTAACTTTCCGATATTAAAGCAAATTGATATGTTTAAGAATGAAATCTGTCTCATGATTTTAATGAACACTTAAACGGCTTCCCCAATGACCATTTTGAAAAGATTTTCTACTTACAACATTGGCCTGACGAGCCGCTTGTTCAAATCCTCCACTGAATGTTCCTTCGTCCTCGTCCTCTTCTTCTGCTCTTTCTCTGCCATCTGATCCCAGATCTCGGTGTTGACCCACAAGGCCCCTGGCAGGGTCAGGCTGGCCCGAGTGCAGGTGATCCAGCGGCACAGCGGGCAGCAGATAGTCCGAATCACGCCGTCCACGTTGGCCAGTTTCTCCAGGCAAGGGGCGCAGAATGTGTGACCGCAGTGCAGCACGCGTGGGACACGCTGACTGCGTGAGTAGTCGTGGAAACACACCACGCACTCCAGATCTTCTTTTGGAGACATGCTCGGGCCCCTTATTAGCAAACACGACAATTAGCATTTAATACACTTATCATTGTTAAAACACACAAACAACCACAGACGTTGCAAACCAATTTTGGAGCTTACTTGGTGTCCATGTGAAGTTCTCGCTGTGCTGGCTGAGGCGTTGTTGTGAGTGCTGCTGTTTAACAAGCGACTCTTAAAGACGCGGCTCCTCGTGTCACGTGACGTGAGCACTGAGTAGTGAGCACCCTTCCAGGGAATTCTGCTCTGGTAAACACAACCCCGGAAGTATAGAATGGTGTTCACCCAGAGGGAAAATACCCCCCCTTACTTTATCTGATCAACAAGCATTGCTTGCACTTACATTTGTTCATTTTACACAACCCGTGCCAAGAATATCCTCATGATATGAACCACACAGCTAGCTTTCTCATATTAGTAGCCTGTCTGGCTGTTCCTTATGCAATGTATGTTTTACACCGTTCCTTTTTGGATAAAAACATGTACTATCAAACGATGTGATGTCCTATTTCAAGACATGAAAACACAACAGCCATGTAGGCTAAGATTTCTGTTCCTTATATTTAGCATGATCATTCCTATGTTTCGAGATTCTCCAATTCTTCAATGGGCCAACTGGTGCATTATTCTACATCTTGAACAGTTTGTATATAGGGAACCTTGGACTTTATGCAACAGCTTATTCACACAGCTGACTCTCGACTGTCACATGCAAAGTGCAGATCAAACGGTTGAACTGTGGTCGTAAACACGCCCTTCCGACAAGGAAATTGCTCTTTAGTCTTAATTCTGATGTCACTCTGTGTTGTGAAGCGTGCTCACCTCTTCAGCATGTTATAACAGGCTCATTTCAGAAACTTTACTGATCAATTTTTATTTGTATATTATTGTAATGAGCAGTTATCCTTTAAAAGTTCTCCCCAAAATATGTCTGAGTATAAGTGCTCACGAACGGTCATGTTGTTAATATTTACGTTTTGCACAAAGCAGCGACGCAAAATTTGAAAAATATCCAAGCCAATAATGTATCATTTATCATCCGCTTTATTTCAACACAATTTAATTTTGATAAATAACTATTTTTAACATGTACTGAATTCAAGAGGTTCATTGAATTTCCGTTGATAAACATGTGGGTGTACAGTGACTTTCTGAACACTCGTATCAATAATACATAATGTATATTTCTATATTCTTTCATGTGTTTATTAAATACTGTGCTCATGACCTGCTTTATTGTCACATTT
Organism: Filicampus tigris; assembly: GCF_054856515.1. Taxonomy (NCBI): domain Eukaryota; kingdom Metazoa; phylum Chordata; class Actinopteri; order Syngnathiformes; family Syngnathidae; genus Filicampus; species Filicampus tigris. The sequence continues at coordinate 17,909,760 of NC_141225.1, read as the reverse complement.
ATTTAACGTTTCCCTTTCTAGGGTCAATAAAGTATAATTTATTAGATACATTTTCAAAAATTACAGTATGCTTGTTATCTAATATAGAATTTGCCCTTAGAGGAAGATTTATATGTATGTGAATATTTATTAGTGCCAAAATTAAAACAATGTAATCACAGATGTCTCATTGTATTGTATCTGTATCTACAACTTGCTGAGGGTCAGAATTACGTGTCCAGCTCAGACCGTTAAATTGCTTTCAAGTGTGTATTTTTTTTTTATTGCCTGCCACAGAACAATAGAGGTGATGACACACCTCTACCTTGTAGAGCGCATCAGCACAAATCCAAGCTTCTCTTCAGCAAGGGAAACGTAGAAGGGCGTCAACAAAGGATTGCCTCACGGTTGGATCTAGGTGTGCCTAATAAAGCGGTTCACGTGAGCGGGAAGCTTTGAGAGCAATTTATCACACTGTTGGTTTTTGAAAACGCCCCCTCCAGGCAGGTTCATTTATTTTCATACATTAGGTGAAGCGTGACAAGTGGGCCATTTAGCTGTACAATCAAACAACTGCAGTCCTTTTTTGATTCGTTTATTTCGGAAGTGTTGTAGCTGAGAAAAAAAAGTCCACTAGCTTCACTAATAAACGCAATGCACAACAGTACAATGATAAGCAGTCATGTTAGACACTTTATTTGTGTCATCCGACTACACACTCCAAGGCTTTGTCTATAAATTAAAAAGACAAAATTGATCAGAAAGAAAATATACGGAACAAAACGTTGATTCTCCTCACGCGTCTCCTAGTCGGACGCGTGTGTACAGAGCGACGCTAGAGTGGTCATCTAAACCAAACCCCAACTGCACTGGTCCCGAACTCATGACTTGATTTGGGCTCATGGGTTGATTGGAGGGAGCTGATGTGTCCGCTCCGGTCGCTTCGTTACAATGCTATTTTGTTGTTGTTGATTTGCCGCATACATGTGGTTCAAACATTTGTCTATGAAGACTTTTGTTTTGATTAAAAAAAAAAAAACAAAAAAAAAACTGAGGTAATTGAAGATAGACAACTAGTTGCTGATGTGCCTTTGTAGGTCACTGTGATCCGCCATGGTGACATCTGCCGTTCCCGCTCTCTTTGTGTAAACATTTTGCTGTCAAAAATACATCAAACTATGAGCAGGAGGAAGTGTGTTTGCCAATAGAGGAGAAAAAGGTTGTCGCTCCCCAGAAGCAACATGTGACCAGCGTTGTCAAAGAATTTGCTCCTCCACAACCCATGAGCCACCGCTGACACCCACCCCCCCCTTCCCTCCCCTCCTCACAGTCCCTCCTGGGCGGGCTGCTTTCTGTCCTCCAGAGTCCGTGGACACAACGTCCCCCGTCCACCCGACGTTTGTCCGGCTCTCAATCCTGCGCTATGCTCCTCAGCACGTACTTGACCGTGTAGGCGAACGCGGCGAAGCCGACGATCACAAACAGGTTGGCAAGGGCGCCGCCTAGAAGTCCGTGGTTGCGGTTGGCTTGCTGCAGGCCCTGGGCGGGGTTGACGCCACCGAGTGGGATGGGACCTCCGTTGAGGGCGGGGATGCCGTAATGGGCGTGCTGGGGGTCGCCGTCGGGAACCACGTCAGGTAAGGGCAGGGGCTGAGTGCGGGCGTTTAGCTCTTCCTGTGCTTTCTGTTTTTGCTTCATCTCCTGGCGATGGAACACAAATAGCCAATCACACCAACAGCCATTGTTCCATTATTTATTCTCAATGCATTTCAATGGGCATCAATTATATGCAAATTTGGGTTATTTGTGGGCCCCTGCAAGTAGTGTGCAGTAAATGAACAACTTGTTTAAATAGATTGGTCCGTCTTCTGATTGGAAAGGTGATTATTATTGGTGGTTCTGATCGTGTAAAGCCTAATATTAATTAATGGTTCATTTGCCTTTATTTTAACTCATTCCCTGCCAGACATTTTTGGACCCTCTTTTACCCTAATGTTGGAAAAGAATAGAAAAAAATATGAATAAATTCCTGTGATTGAATGGCTGGAATGTGAAAAGACAAGCAAATTCATCAACGCCAGTGAATGAGTTAATATCAACCTATAAGAAGAAAGCATTTACGTTAAATAAATCTGATATATACATTTATTGTAATACACTCATTTATTGCTTGCTTGTTAAAAAAGATAGATTGGAAGAGGACCTTGGATAAAATTAATCGTCGAATGAATCACAAGTGTAATATGGAGGGGAAAAAGAAAAGTGAAACTCAATTCTTCCTCAAAATATTTCCGCCCTACTATGAAAGCGGCAAGCTTAGGTTGGCTCACCTCCACAACATCGGGGAACAATTCACAGAAGACTTTGTCCTTCAGGTTGAAGGCGAGGCTTTGGGCTGAGAGTTGTCTTTTCTGGGAAAAACAAGCACAACCATTACAACAGATACCTTCACGACCAAGATCATAACTCAGTTCACTTGTACACCAAATCGATATTCGCCCTTGAAATAAAATGAAATGCCGTTCATCTGTTCCAGCCCCCAAACAGACCAAAAAATGGTTACATGTTTTTATTCGGGAAAAACCAACACTCTAATGTATAAGGTGGCCCGCCCTGTGTGTCATCGAGCTCCAATGTCAGGGCTCACCGTGTGGTCTGAGGTCTCGATGCTGCCCAGAGTGGGTCCTTTCTCCACCATGAAGCTGAGAAGACCCGTGAGGATGGTGGAGACGGACCACGCCGGGTTCCACGTGTCCGGGTGGAAGTCCGTGATGGACAAACACAGCCTGTGGAGACGACACGGGAGCGTTACGGCAAGACAACGTGACACCACTGTCAGACAATATGTCCAGAAAAAAAAAAAAGAAGGAAGGAAGTGATCCGCTTACCTCGTATTACATTTAAATCTGCCGTTGGGGGTTATCATGTAGATACTTGGTGGTTTGAAAGGGAATTCCCGGGGAAATAAGAGCTTTCCGTGATAGTAACCTCCTAGAAGGAATACAAGTTGGAAAAAATGGATAATTAGAATAAAAGATTATCTTAGAGCACACAGTGTTGAATTTGTGTAAAATATGGCTTTCAAGTCACTTGTGGAGGACGATCAACTGTATGAATGCTTCTGCTTTTTCTTTGGCTTTTTGGAGGGATTTTCGAGAAGAATACAAGAAGAGAAGAAGTTGCAAGACTCCGACGTCAATGAGTCATTTTGTGTTTGGTCGTTTCGAGGTTTTACAGCTTGTCTTTACACTTGCGTGACAAGTACCATAAAAAATAAGAGGGATGTGCTTGGTGTATTAGTAAACTCAACTTCACATTATGCCTTCTTATTGAATGTTTTATTGTTTAAAGTATATTTATGATCGTAAGCCACTGTCAAATTATGCCGCTTGAACATTAACACTGCACTTAAATGTACATAATCCATTTAATTCCACTTGTAAATGCACCGTATTGTACTTTAGAGTTAAACAAATGAGCTGTACATAAACACGTACTGTATTTGACAGGCAGCTTGCATAGCGAAAAGCTTCATTCTAATGTTTGATTAATCCAGTTATCAGATCACATGTTTGCTTGGTTAAAGAACAACTATGAATACACAAGAAAAAATTTATTTACCCGGGAAAAAAAAAAAAAAAATCCTTCAGCATTTTTATCTTCTTAAATCGAGGACTCGTTTCACTCCTAATACGGAGCGCACTCAAAACACACCCATAGATGAGAACAACACAATTCTGTGCAAAAAGGTTAAGAATAAATGTGTGTGCACTGCTTCATTCTGCCACTCCAGCAGTGCAGTTGGGGTGAAAAGGTTATGATGCACTGACGCGGCAGCGCCACTTCAACGGCTAATTATGAGGAAAATGCTTCCTTTGACGTGTGAAGCATGAAGACATTGCGAAACAGCAGACTGGAAGCGTCTCTGCTTGTGATTTGTGACTATAGTATGTATACGCTCATCACCACTTGATGCATCTTTTTTTTTCTTTCCCTTAAACAAAGTGCACCATCTTGTAGGTTAAGGTCATGTGGCGCCAGGAAACCCAAAATACCCATGGGATCGGTATGACACATGGGAACAATTTTGCTAAACACCTATCATGAGACTGGGAATCAACTTGACAGAATGTTCAGAAGCATTTTTTTTTTTTTTACCTTCATAAGGAGTTTTCTCAGGACCTCTCACCACATAGTGCCTGCAGGAGACAAGACAAATGTTGCACATGTTATACCACATTCAAAGAAAGACAACAAGAAGAGTTCCGTCACTTGTGAGTATTTTCAACATCTCTGTGACTTGAATAAGACGTCATTGTCTGTGCGAGTGTGGACATGAAGCAATTGAAGTTATTGAGCAACTTCACCTGGACCTTCCTGCTATAGAACGCCTACCAAACTGCACATCAAAATATTTAGTAATTTTGCACCTCTAATTGTAGTAAATAAACTGTCTTTCATATGAATGAATGCACTTCATTTGCCTTTACCTCGGTATTCTATAATGCATAGCAGATCTGACATTGTCTGTAATAAAGATTCATTGTTGAAAAATACATTAGAAAAAGACCTTGGGGAAGAAAAAAAAAGCAAGTCATATCACAATCTTTTGGGGAAAACCCCCCAAAAAAACGCAGTTAGATTATTTTCCTTAATCGTTCAGCCCTAATATTTATCACGTTTTCCCTCAGCTGTGCACATGTTAAAACAAATAAAAGACTGAAACAAAATGGACTTGAAGTCTATTCAAAGACAGTACACAGTCACATTTTGAGACTCAAAGACGTGTAAATAGAATCTGGCACATATCTGTCAAGTGCTTGAAAAGGCGTGCTTCTATCAAACATTCACAGTGTACACAGAAATACTGCGTGTTTTCAACTTCCTCTACTGCTATTACAGTAAATACAGACTAATTAGATTGCCTTAATGTGAATGCGCAGTTTTTTTTCCACCAACCATACCGCGAATCACGCCCCGCTCAAAACGTGGTGCTTGATCCGTACGGATCACGGATCAAAGATTATCCATTGCACCACAAATTATCACTGTGCAGTTTGGTGACGTGGTGTGTACCACACTAAACTTGGACCAGAGGAAGCAAAGGAGCGAGTTGTCTCAGGAGATTAGAAAGAAAATTGACAAGCACGTTAAAGCTAAAGGGTGTAAGACCATCTCCAAGCAATGAATGCTGGTGAATGCAACTGCAGCAACGCTACTACCAGCACATTTTCAGTGCATGGATGCAAACAGCTTGCCAGACACGGAGGGCTTAGTGGAAAACAAAGTGGAAACGGAGCCCGAAGAGTTGCTACTGAACAGTGGTTACGGTAATTCCATGGTTTGCTTTTCAAAAGTCAGATGCCGATTAGAAAAAAATGGCAATCTGGAAAACACGCAGCCAACAAGTAATTACTATGACAGCAAAGCCCATTGTAGTATTTCCTCATATAATGGGTACTGTATAGAGTGACTATAAATTAATCAGTAGAAACAATGGCCAGTAAAAGAAAATGTAAAAAGTCACAACCTGATTCGACAGCAATAATGGGCACACTTTAAATGAAATTTGAACTGTTTAAATAAAACGCAACTGTCTGGAAATTTTGCAATGAAACACAAAAGGCAGAGTGTGGTGCAAAGATGGCGAGTGTACCATTCTAGAATGTTGGAGGGGAGAGGCTCAGCGCAGATGTAAGGCACAGGGTCTTTCTTTATCCTGAGGTAATCCTGCTTAAGTCGCTGAGTGGCTGTGGTTGGAGCTCTCTTGTTCCCGTTGTTGTTCATCTGTTGATAGAAAAGGACGCACAAACAGAAATTGAAGTTAATATTCTAAAGTACAGTAAATGCAGTTTTATCCGTCTTTTATCAAAAAGGTACCGGGTGGCGGGGTAAAGTAAAACAATTGTGAAAATGATTGTGCTCACGGTGTCTGTTTCTTAGCGGAAAATAAACTTAGTACCGGTAGTTGCTATTTTGAAAAATAGCCACGGGAGCAGTTTGAACAGAAACCGCACTGACTATGCTTTTTGTAATCTAGCTCATCACTGGACGCAGGCATGTTGCTACCGGCAGCAGTTAAAGATAGAGTGGAGACCACAAAAAAAAAGTTTCCCCTGATTCATTGAATCAATTAATCACCCAGTCCTATGTCTTGTATAAACATGTGAGAAATGAGCTGTTGCTAAATGATAGTTCGACATGTAACTTCAATCATTATCATGACACAATTGTTTAATAAAAATGCATTACCCAAAAGCAGTTGGACACAATGACAACACAAAAAAAACAACAAAGATTTGTGCTACACATCTGCGGATTGACTAACACAGCGTAAGAACCAAATCAAATAAATACACACGTATTACATGTTGTTATTCCATGATAACAATACCGTATTGTCACTACTTCAAACTGCCACGCTGCTTATCTCTCCACAAACCGCATTTAAATGTTGACGCTATAAAGAGATCGAAGAACTATTTTAAAACTGACACTAACTGACGTTTACTTATCTTGCGTCACGCGAGGCTCGATGCCCTGACGTCTCGTGTCATGTAAGAGAGGCTGCAAAAACTCTTAGCAAACACCCAGTCTGCTTTAACCTTAATAAATATTTTTTTACCACGTGGACCTAACTACTATTTCAACAAAGCGATTTGGATGGTGCAGCTCAGACCGAATGTGGTGTCTACACACTTATTAGCCACCAAAGGCTAACATAGGCCAGTGCTACGTTGAGGTTGCTAATGCTACCAGCCGTGGCGCTACATAACAAGAGTTGCACGTCCACAGGTATGGAATTTGTTAATTTATTATGCGTTGCATTGGACATACCTCTCCAGAGACCCCGATGAAAATTGGGATTCGGGTCTGGATACGAATTAGGGCTGTAGTTCCAGCGGTCAGACCCCAAACCGACAGGACGAAGACAACACCGAGGCGATAGCTTAGCAGCAGGAACTGAAAAACTCACTTCCGTATTTATTCTTCACTTTCCGCCGAGGCGTAGGTAGGAATGCGCAAAAAGCTCTTGAGCGCCATCATCTGATATGGCGGGGTTACAGTATCAAAAAATATACACATCACATCAGCACGTCTGCCTGGGATAGAAATGTTTTTTTTGCTTATCCCTTTCATTGGCATAAATCGTAACTAATGTGTAGTTTTGTGGGACTCTGGGCTGATGAAAAAAACATTACATGAAATGAAATGTTAATGATCTGAGGGCAGCAATGTGGGTCTACAGAGGTGTCAAAAACCCATTTTTGTTGCAGGCCACATTCTAGTTATGCTTTCCATCCATTATGACTGTGGACACATAAATTGATGATCCACTCAAATTTTCACATATACAGAACAGAAACCAGTAAAAAATGTTAATCTAATTTTATTTTAAAAGGGAGATTGGTAACAAAATATTTGCAATATCTCAACATTACTAGACAGACACTAAGACAATTTGCAGTTTTGGTAGTCGACACACATGAACTGCCTTTGCGGTCCACATAAAATGATGTGGTACACGTCAAATCGCTGCTCTGGCCTTTCTGAGTAGAGTATGCATAGTATACGTGTGCTTCTTAACCAACATTGTTATAAAAGTTAATTGAAGGTTCTAAACTGCTCATTTGTGTGAATGTGAGTGTAATGTTTTTTGTTTTTTTTGGGTGCCCTGCGATTGGCTGGTGATCCGTCTTGGGTGTACCCTGCCTCTCTCCCCAATAAAGAAGAATGTAATTAGTAATTACAACACAATGACATAAAAATCTGTTAATTATGAGCCATTTCCTTTCATAATAAATTGATATCCTTTATTATTAAATGTGCAATTTACAAAATTATACAAAACATCAAATGGTATCACCAACTAAACTAAATCCATTTGCTTCAGCTGGAGTTGTGTATTAATGACGATACACGTGCCAAATCCAGAGAAATAGGGCAATGAGTCAAAAGGTGAAAATGCTAGGATGGCTTTCAACATTTGACAGCAACAACGAGCCAATGAGAAATATCAATGCTTTGTAGTTGGTAATGATGCTGGTATGAGTATTTATCAACATTTCTGTGACAGCAGTTCAAATGGGTGCGTGAGTCACGTGCCACTTTGAGTATCAATAATGGGGGTGAAAGCCATTCAGAGGGAAACCATTATCAGAAAACCTGGATTGAAGTCTGAGGGTGTGGTGTTTCATTGAATGGTTATTTATTATGACGTCCATGGAAGGGTTTGACCGACATTTGAATATAAAAGCTGCCATACTCCTGTCATATCCTCAAATAAAGGCCCTTAATACCAACTTATACTTATGTTAAAGTCAGGCTTTATTAGAGTGGAGGCTATTCATTCTGATATCCATACATCTGAGATGAATTATGGCAACCATTTTCATACGTATATAGTCAATATACAAAAGTCCAGTTTTGATCCACATTCAGCTGAAATGTATGCTAAGGGTTGGCTTCAAAACTTTAAGATGATGACGATCGGCGGTGAAAGGTTCCCTTAATTTAAGGTTTCTCGCAGCGGCTGAACTGGAGACTTCTCCTCCTCAGCTTCTCGGGCTGTAGAGATGCGAGGAGAGAAAACTCGCGAAAGACTTCACCACGGGAGATGTCACCTGAAAGTCAAGGCATTTTGATCATTTCAGCTGTGATGCGGCTGCCACAAGTGGATGAAAATGTTAAGATTGCTCCACAACACACCAAAAGCCGAGCAGCATGTGATTTGTTTTGAAGGGAACATAAACGACAGCTCGACCACATGTAGCTACATAGTCGAGTTTGGTCAGAGGAAAAGAAAATGCACAGGAAGAGAGTGGGGAGCATCCTGTCCATTAGCTACATCAGTAGCCTCGTGTTTCCCAACCTTTATTTGCCGAGTCACATATTGTACTTCAGAAAAATCTCATGGTACTTCACCAAACAAAATTGTTACGCAAATATGTGCAGCAGACTTAAATAACGAGGATCACGTCTCAATCTGGGCCTGTTTGTTTGAAAATATTCTGGTGCGTGAATGGCAACAAGCTGACGTACACACGTTTGTCGACCTTCTGCCATCTAGTGGAAGAGAATTGAATTGTTCTGCCTGTAACCCACAAGCCCAGAAACACGAATATAATCGATAGATACATTGATTGAAGTAAATTAAGCATTTTCAGACTAACTTAGAGAAATTGGATACTTTTCCTACGGTACACCTGACGACCAAACACAGCAAGCTCTGAATCAGACTAATTTCGTTATGGTGGCTATAAACGTGATTGCATCTATCGCTGGCGTCGGGCCAAAGTCACACTTTGGTGAATTTCATATATATATATATATATATATAAATATATATATATATATATTTATATTATTATTATTATTATTATTATATTTTTTTTAACACTCTAAAGTGTTGAAAACAGCATGCTCTCTGTTGAATAAATCTGTCACTTTTTGGGTCTATTTTGGAGGGACAAGGTTTTGGCCCAACACCAGCGATATAGACCCCTTGGATCAGAATCTTGACCCAATGTGCTGGGTCAAATCCTCAACCCAGTGCGCTCGGTATAAGTAATCCAGCAATGGCTCTATATTTTCATTTTCTTTTTTGTTTTTTTAGATTTCTAAGATCGTTTTTTTTAATGTCACTTTTGTATTGGATCTCATTAGAATGTGCAGCTACACCTAACAATGTGTCTGACTGTGATTGTATTAAGACACCAAATAATAATACGCGATGTAGATATCTTGCAAAGAGACAAGCCAGTTCCAGATGTTTTGCACCAGACAGACCAAAAGACCCCTAAAAAAACACACCGTAATCAGAGCAAGAAAAGACCCAAGTGTCCCTCTACACTACAGTATAAAAGCGACGGCCCAGGATGCTTCACTCACTCTATCCCGTGGTAAGGATTTAAACCTTCTGCTGCCCTTGGCAACCCCTGTGGCGAGAGAAGCATTGACATGTCAGTTAGTGTCTATCGTCCCACGCTGTCTTTCCTTGAATACAAAATGATGGTTTAAAACAGTCCTGGCAAGTGAGTAAAAATTTAATAGTCGGTGTCCCAAAAAAAATGCTTGTGAGGTCACATGAATGTTTTACAAGTGAAGACACTGAATTATTCAAGGCACACGGTAGTGCTGCAGGCCAAAAACGCCTGCACCACTTGATACTGAGCACTAATGTGAATTTCAATTTTAAAATGCAGCATTTAAAAAAGGTATGGCTCACAATGCTTTGAATAACCCCAGCGTTTCTAGGAAAGTTTGGACATACTAGAGCAGATTTCATTAAAAAAAAAAAATACAGCAGTCTCCCAACACAGAGCACTCACTGAGATCAAATATTGCTAAAGTGATCAATTTAGAGTGATTCTAAATATTGCTACAATGCTGAGAGAATGCAAGAGGACAACACAAATGAAAGCAAGCACAGGCCGGGTTAGTTCATGAAGAGTTTCTCAGTTTTATTGTATTCATCTTTTGTTTTGTTGGCCTCAGTGTGTCTAAAGACATGGAATAACAGTTTCCAAGGCGTCCAACCGTTGGACTGTCGGGTGGCTTTTGAGAGAGAGTAAAAAGACAAAACATGAAACAAATCTGAGCGTCACGATCTGCTATGGAACGCTGAGAGGCAGGCATGGAGTTCAAATACACAAGTGTACTATTTACAGCACCTTTTTACCACTCCTATGTCAAAACACACAATGGACACGACATTGAACACTTCCTCAAGGGCGACGGTCACACCCCTCCCAGACTTGTACTACTTGCAGTCTGTAACTATTGCCATGTGCGAATCTCAGTCCTGTTTTTGTTCATGTGAGCATACCAACAGTGTTTCTACCACTCTGTCACGTCACAAAGCATATAAGACTAAGCTGCATCTACTCAGAAACTGGTTCACTTTGAAGAAAACAACAACAACAAAAAAAAAACAAACCCGTGATATAATACCGTACACGTTCAGACACTTTCCCTTCAAAAGTCTTTGGCAGAGGAAACTAAAACCACAAAAATAATGAAATTACTGCTTGAGGAAAGGATTTTGACGGTGACATCAGAGAGGTCATGTTGGTACATGCTTATTCCACAGGACTGCACTGCACAATGTGATCAAAACCGTAGAAAAATATCAAAGCATGCTGGGAGCGGCAATCGCGTTGACTCGCCCACAAAGCATGCAGAGAACACTGTCAGCTATTAGGCATTGGAGCCACCAAAGTGTGTAAACATGTAAGAGAAATGTGCTCCATAATCTCACCGATACAGATATTGTAACATGGAGGAGTATTTACAAGTACAGTAAATGCAGGTGTGGTTATATAGCCATGAAGTCATCTTTGTTCAGTAAAGGGCAGTGAGCAGCACTGTTTTGTTTTTTTTTCAAGGGAAGTGTAAATCCTTTCACAGTACACTCTCAACTGCCACGTCCAACCACTTAGCTCACGTTTTATGTATTTATCACCTCCTCCTCGCCACTGAATGCGACAACGAATGGAACTAAACTAAATACATTTCTTTCCATAAACTCAGAAAATCTCTTTCGGTGCTGAATGCTGATTATTGTATTCAAACGTAATGTAAGGCCGTTCCACATTCTGTGAAGAAAAGGGCTTCTACGACTGCTATTATCGAGATATTGTCAAAACACTTTTGTTTCCGAGCAATATTTTAAGACTTAAATGACAATCGTTAACAGAAGATAATAAACTGCATCAGTAAATGCATTGCACGGCTCCTCTGGGAAGACAAATAAAATAGACAGACAGACAGAAACGGACAATAACTTGAGATAAAAAAGAAGAGTACCTGAAAACAAACTAACACATAATAAAATTATAATACTGAAGGTGGGAAAAGTGCACAGTATTAGCACCCCAATAAATGACGCACTGACTATTCTTAAAAACGTCAACCGCCTCTGTAATGTCTCTTCCTGGAGATCATCGCTTTTGCCACTATGCTCATGTAATAAACAAATTATGGTTAAAGGCAGATTGTTATTTCTCCGATTCACTGTTTTTGTAATCAGGCCATAGCCATGTCTAATGGAAAAATATTGCTTTGGCACCATCTTGCCGCCAAGACACTATGTTGAAGTATGGGGAGGCGCTTTATTTAGTTCGGCCATAACCTTGTCTATTAGTGCTTTGCTGCCATCTTGTGGCATCTATAGGCAATTACTGTCTAAACCTTTTAGGTCTGGTTTTCGCTATTTGTTGTAGGCCTGGATTGCCATCCCATGCGGTCATATGTTTTTGTATTTTATTGATGGTTTCTATTATTGGAAATGTGATCGTGGTGGTATTAAGTAGTGCATTCATTCGAGTTGAAAGCCCAGGTAGCAAACGTATAGCCTTCCACTGGCAAATAAAGGGAGCGAAGAAAGCAGCAGGAAGAGACATTGCATCACCGTCAAAAGTGTTTTTGTATTTTGTCAGCTAAACACCCCAAAATAAAGCCCTGAACAATGGCATATTTTGGGGCTTAACGAACAAAATAAAATGGCGAGGAACTGGTTGACATGAAAATATCAAGTCCATACTTCATTTTTGTGAGTGTTTTTTTTTTTCTTTTACAGAAATGTATCATAATATATTGTTCAACTCTCACTCTACAAAGCATCTTTTTGTCACAGTTTAACTTCTACATCCTTCCCTGACACCGCTTTACACGCACTGCAATTTTGTCCTTTGATGTTTGTTCGCCTGATGCCACATCGCACTTAACGGTGAAGCGCTTCTAAATGAGACTATTTACACCTCAGGCTGAGGAGAGATGGTTTGGTCCGGGTTAATGGAGCGACAGGCCTCCCGTGAGAGCTTAACCCACAGCGTGAGAGAATGTTAGCAGAACACCAACAAGCAGATGTCATTTGACTTGAAGTGATGTGGCTAGTGCGGAATGGTGAGCAGAATCCGAGCAGAAAAATCAGAGGTGCACGGGGGGGGGAGTTTAGTCAGTAAGAGTTAGAAAAGGTCCATCAAGGGGTTTTTGCGTTGCTCATAAGCCTTGATCTAGCTGACATCAGTGTTTAGAGGCAGCTACAGGAGGACTAGCTAGAGATGCTAGAACTCCTCTATGGTGAGGCAGATGAACTCTTGGATGCACTTCCTGTACTGCTGCTCAGTGGGGCTGGTGCTGGGGTATTGACCTGGTTGTCCCAGGGGGGCTTCCGCCTCTCGCATCTCTTCATTCATCCGCGCCAAACGCAAACTGGAAGGACAGACAGGGCACAGATGGACAAATGAGATGAGGAAGGGACGTCTCCTTCATTTTCTTGTCACATCTATCCATTTTTTTTTTTTCTATAGCGCTCGTCCTCATCAGGGTCGCGAGTGATCCGGAGGCTCTCCCAGCTGGCTTTGGGCAAGAGTTGGGGTACACGCTGGACCAGTCGCCAGGCAGTCTTGAAACAAACTAGCAATTCATTGCATTTTTGTTTTATTGGGAAGTAATTACTTAATTACAATTTTAAACACGTAATAGTTTATCTAGCAGCTTAAAAACAATGACAGGATATTCTCCTGTGGCTAACTGTTGCCGCAATGTGTAATTAATTGTTCGTGGTGTTAAGACAACTGCACTGTGTCATAGCAAGGGGTATTCCTAATATTTTACTAATCTTGTTTAATTTGTATACCACAATAGCAGACACACTGCATTAATTGACCAGTTAATCAGTACTTCATATATAATGATTAAATGAAATAAGCAATTACTTAATAAAATATTCAAAATTGTATATTTGACTAAAATTAGTTTATTCCGTAAAATGTTTTATTTACCTAATTATAAAATAATAATTCATGTTTATTTCAGTGATTTGATTGAATACATTTTGTTTTGTTTTTATTAACATTACATCAATCAACAAAATATTTAATGAGCTAAACTAATAATAAATCAATAAATATAAATGAACTTTAAAAAATAAATAAATAAAAATCAGCGGTCCAGCTTAAAGAATGGAGCGGGCCATATGTAGCCCTCAAGCTATACTTTGGCCACCCGTGTAAAAACGTGTTTGCTCACTTACAGGGTGACGATGTCTGCGTTGGCCGCCTGCACCGCGATACTGAGCGGGTCGTAGCCCTGCTCGTCCACCTCTGTCTGCGACGCCCCTCTCTTCAGAAACAGGCACACCTGGCTGTACAACAACACACGTTTAGTCCCATATGGTATACTGTACTTCAAGCACATGAAGTAGGAGAATTGTCTCCTCCCAGAAAGAAAATCACTCAGTGGCACATGTCGCCTGCATGATGTCATACCCAGTGTGTCCCAGGTAGGTGGCGTGATGCAGCGGGCCTCTCCCTCTCATGTCCCTCTGGTTGACATCAGCTCCATTCTGAAGCAGGAACTCACAAGCTATCAGAGAGCCCTGATGAAGAAGAAGAAGAAGATTAGAAGAGTGTAAATCGTAAAAGCATGTCGCTAAGACTTCGTAAAAGCATGTCGCTAAGACTTCGTAAAAGCATGTCGCTAAGACTGCTCTTGCAAAACAAAGTTCCTCTCACCCCCATCACGGCCTGTATGAGTGGCGTTTTCCCATCCTCTTCCTCACTCGGAGCGTGAACGTCGGCGCCGTGCGCCAGCGCCTCCGCCATGAGGGGCAAATTGTGCAGACGGGACGAGCGGTGGAGCAGCGCGCCGGGGTGCAGCTCCCTGGGATCCTCGGGGTCCGATGGCACTTCCTGTTCAATTTCTACCTCGCCGCTGGAGGACTCCTCCGATTCCTCTTCTGGTGCGGAAGAGAAGCAACAGAAGATAAACTAGTTCAACGACTTTCAAAAAGTAATGCAGACGAATTTGCGACATATTAATAGTCACTGCAATTTCCTCATGATTGTTTGTGGATGAATACTAATAAACAATATAATAACAAAAAATGTGAACAAAGACCTTTCTTCCTAACATAGACGATGATTCACTGATCTGTCAAACTGCCGCAGAATAGCGCCAACTACTGTTGAGGAGGACTTACATAAAACAATTTTTTTTTTGCTTTAATTATCGTTGGCTGGTATTGGCAGCCTTTATACGAGTACCCGATACCTTAAAATAAGGCCGGTAACAGCCCGATATCTGGTATAGGTATTCGCCCAGCCCTAATTATGTACAGAAAATATGCGTCCTGGCAGATGTGAGCCATACAAGGTCTTAGATGGCTCACCAGTCCGGAATGAGTGGCATGTTTTGTCCTAGGAGAAAAATTGACTGTCATGTTGCTAGATACCCTTTAGGTGGTTCCCAAAATTCCTCAAAAGAATCCATCTGGGGTGAGAGTATAACACCATGAACTATTCCATTTCACATGGGCATTTGCCATTTAATATAACTCGCGTGCTTATATGTGAAAAGAACACACGTACCTTCTTCTGTGACGCTGTCCACCACAGAACCAAACACCAGGATGTCGGTGCTGCCATCGGTGCTTCCTCCCAAGCCGCTGTCACTGCTCAGGCCTGCGGGGCCAAACCACGCCAAGCCACGGACACGTTAATTATTACATAAGGCATCGCTTGTGCGCATAGCGCCATCTCTTGGATTTCCCCTCCAATACTTTTAAGTCAGGAGTGGGCAAAGTATGACCCCGTGCGCCACATACAAACCGTCCTATTCTTTATTCCGGCCCACTAAGTATTTTTTGGTAGTTTTTTTTCCCCTCTTTCTCTTCAGTTTTTATAGCTACTACAAGCATTTTCCACCAAATGCCATTTTAACATAAATGGAAAAATGTTCACCTAAATCTCATTTGGCTCCTGATTTCAAAATGAAACTGTTCTTAAAAAAAAATTAAAATAACAACCTCTTTTCATACATAGGTATTGTTATCGGAACCAAACCAAATGTGGCCCTTGAGCACCAACATTTGCCCACCCCTGCTTTTATTCCCGCCGTCAAGGTCGAGTGATGTGATGCGGACTTACTGCGCGGACCCGAGCCTGTGTCGAAGTAGGAAAAGAGGGAGTCCAGCTCATCTGGACAGAACAGGGAATCCCGGCGAAACTTGGCTGCAGCCGCTGCCAAAAGTTCACAAGAGTAAACGAGTCAGGTTGGTTCTGAAGCCGCT
Source organism: Filicampus tigris (assembly GCF_054856515.1). Taxonomy (NCBI): domain Eukaryota; kingdom Metazoa; phylum Chordata; class Actinopteri; order Syngnathiformes; family Syngnathidae; genus Filicampus; species Filicampus tigris. The sequence continues at coordinate 17,893,706 of NC_141225.1, read as the reverse complement.
CATGGTCACAAAACAGCCGCAAGGCTCATTGCCCCGCTGACCTGCTGAGAGATTCGCAGGTGAGGCACTGCCGGGCTCGTAACGATGATATTTCCTGCGGGCTTTATTTGGCGCCCGAACTGAGCTGTTGTGTCGCTGGCACTTCTTCACGGTCCATGGCCGCGACTTCCTTTCACCTTCCACCAACGCCTCGCTCCCACTCATCTTCTTTAGGAAGCGTTTCTCCACATATTTGGACTTAATCCAGGCTTCTTTCTCTTGTCTGGAGCAACAAAGACACCGCAGTGGACATTTTAAAAACGTGCACATGACAGAGTAAGTGAGAGCATGGCTAGTGCAAGGCTCAAACACTGACCTTGTACTGGACGGTCCGGGTTTTTTCACCCCGAGCTCCTCGCAGGCTCCCTCATAAATTTGATTGATCACAGTGTTGCCTAATTCACACATCAGCTGAACACAAGAGACGGCCGTTAAAGAATGTCACTAAAAATCGATAATAATAATCGTCAATATTCAAAATCCCTGGTTTGTTTCCCGTATATTCACATGGAAAGTTCCCAACTTTGAAAAGGGAACGGCTTACCTTGAGTAGTTCTGGCTCCCACGAGTCAAGAGTCAGCGATCGCACTTTAGAGCAATGGACGCCGAGACTCCTGAAAGAAAAAGTTTGGCACTTAATGTTGACTTTTTTTTTTGTCATTTATTTGTAGATGATGTCATAATACAAATATCTTTATCCCTGAACATCTAGTAATTACACATTCAGGTCTTAAAAACAAAGAGTTGGTTCACCCCTTTGGTGCAATAATAGCTTCTATTCTTCTAGTAAGACTTTCTGAAAAAAAAAATTGGGAATGTGTCTGTGGAAGATTCATCTAGGCCTCCATTATCCAAACTGCTTATCTTATAGGTGAGTTAATTTGCATGTTCTCCTTGTGCTTGCGCAGTTTTAAAAAAAAAATAAATTCACCCACATTCCAAAAGCATGCATGATTATGTGTATGGGCTGCCAACCAGTCCAGAGTGTGCTCTAGCACAAAGTCATCTGGGATCAACTCCAACACACCTGTGACCCTACTGATAAACACTATAGCGAGGCTGCATTCAGCCATTTTGGTCCTCACCTTTGGAATAGCCTGCCAGAGGATGTCAGGTCTGCAGAGACTGTTGATATTTTTAAGAGGAAGCTCAAGACACACCTTTTTAGTTTGGCTTTCAACAACTTTTAAATAATTTATCTTTTCTTTTGATTGAAGATAATTCTATGTTTTGCTTTGAATGTTTTAAAGCACTTTGAGTTGCATTTTTATGTATGAAAAGTGCTATATAAATAAAATGTGATTGATTGATTGATTGATAGAAAATGGATGATTTATTATGATTATTATTATTATTATTATTATTGGGAAGTGCATACATGAAGTGTTCCAACTTTTGTGCATATGAGCAGATGTACAGAAGGAAGGTGAACCTGTGGATCCCCGAGCACTCGATACACAGCAGCACCCCGAGGTTGATGGAGGCCCAGCAGGGAGCGCTCTGGCCGCAGTCACAACACAATTCATTGCCCGGCAGGCTCTGCACCCTCTGGAGGAGGCCTTCGCCCCCTCCCCGGACTCCCTTATCCGCTCTCTCCCCCCTGTCTCTGGGCTCGCTGGCTGAGTCGATGCTGCTAGTGGAGGGTGAGGCTGTGCGATCCAGACGCTGTACGGGCAGGAAATACAAAAACATAATTACAGTTCAAACACGATGCGGCAATATAATGAGTGTCGCTCCTAGTTAAATACGCGGCGGCGCCCGTATTCATACCTCAATGTAGTAGTTGTCAGCGATGTCTTTATAAGCCGAGGCGATGCTCGCTTGGACTGCTTGGATCCACGCCTGCCTCAGCTTCTCTGACTCAGCCTGTAGCATGCAGCTCCTACAAGGTGATGGAAAACCACTTTTTACGTACCGCTCAATTCAACTGGATAGTATTGTTTCTTTGACACGCTACGTCGCTGTCACTAGGATTCCTGATTTAGTAATTAGTTGAATCACAAAGAGTGCTTTGTTGCACAAGTTTGAGACATAGACATGACATCAAGTTTGTAACGCAACACGAGATGAGTCAGCAACTGTAGACAACGCTGTTGACAGTGACTTGCAATACAACGAATATTTTTACCCGGTAAGTCATTTAAGAAGAGAAATTTAAATAAGAAGACAACAGCGACTAATTTTAGAATAAACGTATATCGTTGTTGGGCCACGCACACTGTAAATATTTACACTTACTTGGTGGGTGAAACCACCTCGAAACAGAACCTCCTCTCGTTGTCTTCACACGGTTTGACGGAGCACAGTCTCAGGTCCTCCACCACCACCGTCAAAGAGTCCTGTCATTGGGGGAGAGGAGCGTCACAATCACAATTTTAGTGACAAATTAGGACCTAAACCTGTCTTCGTGTTAGGACTATTCCATCATCGCAAAACTCACATTATTGAATGACATATATTCACAAATTCCAATTGTACCTTAAGTTTCTTTTGGTAAACCAGCTGGCTGTTCTGTATGGAAAACCATCGCCTTGCGGGGAGAGAGGACATGAAGTTAGGCAATCTTTAGAACTAGAGTGAGGGAAAATCGCAGACGATCTATAGATAGAAATAAAGAGTTCACAAAATAATTGAAATACAGAACAATTCTGCTAATACTCCCTGTGCACACTCTGACAATGAGACCAGCAGTGCCACCTAGTGTAGTGGATGAGCAAGTACATTTTATTCTAGTCCGGGGGTGGGGAAGAGATCACACAGATCTAAGGCAGGACGAAGGATTGCCTTGCTGTATTAGGTTGTTACACTTTACCTGTTCCAGGTCTTAAAAGCATTGCTGGCTCTCTTGAAGAGGTAGCCCTCCATGACCACACCGTTGGGGGCATCCACATTGAATTCCAACTTGGGGTCATCGTAGGAAAAGTCCTGTGGAGACATGTTCCTTAAATTACTGCTCAAGTTTGGAATCAAGTTCCTGACTCATTTGTGACGAGTGGCTCAGACAATGGGGAAAAAGGCAATTCATTAAACATAGTCATCCATTAAACGCTTAGCACAGTCCAATGATGATTTTGAGAACAGATAAGATCACATTTGGAGTCTATGTTTGGACAGCAATTACTGTACATGGTAATCATATACTGAGAGCGGACGTTGCAACTGTTGTGCCCATTTTCTACAGTGGCTCCTTTGTGAGAGCCGAGTGACTCAAATGAGGAGTTAACACTCCGTTTAGGTGGAGTTTCCATTGTGCAGAGGTGAACGCGAGGCCATCTGTTCCTCAGGTTACCTTTCCACAACGACACACCGACCCTGCGCCTTTCTATTTGTCAATTCACCCTTCAGTTTCTGTCAACACAAAGCTGCAATTCCACAGAAAGGGAATTCAATCCGGTGGCCACTTACTCAACGAGGTGGACGACAAAAAGACGCAAAACAAAACCGATAACAAAAGATAAGGCAGCTCCAAGGTAAGGTTTTCCTTTTATTGAAGGGCTCTTTAGTCGGTGCTAAATTAATGTGTTGTGATGGCCACTGAAGCAAAAACAGAGCAAATAATGTAGTAGACATTGCTTCCCTGGCTTCTCAGTACAATATGGCTATAGTAAAAATAAATCGAAATAAATAAATGAAAAAAAAAAAATGCATTTAGATCTAATGTGAGGAGCCTCCCCTTCATCAAACATGCAATAATCTCCCTTTGCATGTTCAACACCATGTCACGTGGCCTTACCGGTTTAAGGCTTACTTTGCCGTGTTTAGCTTATTTTTAGACTTGTATGACAGCTAAGAACGATGAAAAAAAGGGCACAGCATGAAGTCGACTGCCTTCAGCAAGCCTCCCCTTTCAACTACCTGACATGCTAAGCCTCCATTACGCTTGATGAATAAAAATTTAGAAATTAAAAAAGTTCTTTATTAACTGTACATTTTGAATGTTTTTGCGATGCAACAATTTAATTCAGTTCAGCTTCAATAGTTTCTTATACCATCCTTTTTTCTTTTTTTTTTTTAACTACAAACAAATAAAACCGTAACAGATGTGTGACTTGCTTAATGTTATTCTTGTACTATCCATCCATTTTCTGTACCACATTTCCTCATGAGGGTCATGGAGCCAATCCCAGCTGACTTTGGGCGAGAGACAGTTTACACCAGCCAATTTCTGATTCAGAAGAAAAGTCTTTTTTTGTTGTTGTTAAGATAAATACAAATAGAAAATGACAAGATTTGGATAATACAATACCATAGACAGCCGTGACCAAAACGTGTACGATTTGCCGATAATCACCACGTGTCGAAAGCATTTTATACGTAATTCACCCACTCCCATTACTGCGGCTGAAGGCTAAACAACAACTTTCCTCACCAGTGGATAGCTCAACCGTCCAAGTATCTTCATCTTTACAACATTGAAATCCAACAGCATGTTAAAAAAAAGTTATATCTAAAAAAAAAAAAAAGTGTAAATAAATAAATAAATAATGGTTAATTATAAATTTGGATGACAAAAGAGCGTCTCCACAATATCCGGCATGTGGTTAACTAGTGCAACCCTCATCCGTTTTTCTAACAGCAGCCCACTCGTGCCGTCCGTGCACGACCACGCGCTGGTCTGCACACTGCCCCGCTGTGTGGAAGTGACACGGGTGCTCATTTCCATACAGCTGTGAGGTCCCTGTGCCCCTGTGACCCCACCGCGGCTGCCGGATCGGGTGGATCAAACATTTCGTCGCTCGGCCGCCCCTCCCCTTTGTCAAGCCTGCGGCTACATCCTCACTTTTACGGAGGAGTCGGCTTTCCATCTGTCTGTGGATGTGACAAGTGTTCCTGCCTAATCAAGCTGACATTATGGCTCCCCCAGCACCGGCTTGGAGCCCCCGCTTCCCACCTTAAATCAGCCGCGGCCTAAAGAATGCAGCACACAAGTGGCACAAAGGTAGCACGCCACAAGGCTGGGATGGACGCATGTGGCACAGCGTGATATAAAACAATTGTTTAATAAACACGGGAAGTGGGGGAAAATGATTATTAAGGCACTTAAAGACTCTTATTTAGAATTAGTGTGTTGGCTAGTGTTTGTGAATTAATTCATACAAAATCCAAATCCGGTCCTCGAGGGCCGCTATCCTGCATGTTTTAAATGTTTCCGTCCTCCAACACACCTGCTTTAAAGGATCAGGTTTATCGTCAGCTGTCTGGAGAAGTTGCTGATGAGATGATCATTTGAATCAGGTGTGTTGAAGGAGGGAAACATTTCAAATTTGGATTTGGATTGGATTTGGGCACCCGTGGCCTAATAGCAAAACTGCATGTCATTTACAAGTTATTGGCACAATATCAATAGAAAAAAACTACGTGCTTGCTATTTTTTTTTTTTTTCTTAATGTCTGTGGATATTATCAGGCTACCAAGTACAATCCACAAAAGGTTGAATAGAGGCAACTGGACTCTTTTAAAATTCATTTAAAAAAAACATGTAGGAAATCATTTAATCAAAAATTTAAAAAAAGTGAAGAACTGATGTGTGGTTTAGCACTTTAACTACAGGTGACCTCATATATTTGTATTTGATCATTCAGTGTGCTTAATATTGTTACTATATGACTTTCTGTAATTTTAATCCAAACACCGCGCCTCACACACACACAACAAAGTTTTAAATGCTGGAAAAATGGAGGCAGAGCAAATTGAGGCAACAATCCCCTGGGAGCCACAATTAAGTCGCCTCGACATAAAAGATGCCAGTGAAAGGACAGCAGGGAGGAGTTTGTAACAAACGGGAGCAACGGGCGCCGATTTGGCAACACAACTGCCAATGAGAATGGGGAATAGCATGAAGGCGACGGCACCTGCCTTCGTTTTGACAGCATTCCCTCACCTGCACCTGTTTTCAACTGACTTTGTACTTGAGCTCACTTCTTCCACATAACACCTCATCCTCTTCAATTTAAGCCTAACGCGCATTCATAATCCTCTCATCTACTGCATTGATATAACGGCCCATCAAAAAATAATAGGTTGCATCTATTATTCACAAAGTCGGCTGTCTCGTGGCTTCCCGCAGGTTTAAAAAAAGAACTTTCTCTTCACGGGGGGGATCGTCTCAAATGGCTCATGGCAGACATTCGATGCTGCTTTTCTTCGATTTCTTTTGCAGATGTTTCTCCTGTCATTGAGGGTGTGAGAGGCAATTTTGTCGCAGGCCACTTTGGAAGTGATGGTTTCGTTCAGGGAGCCTTTATCACCGTTGAAACCTTATAAATGTATAAAGACCTCATCATATTACAAAGTACATGAACACAACAAAATGACTGGTTTTGAAGGGAAATAGTTCACCCACCGTCCAATTGATTGGTTGGTTGGTTACAATCATACCTCAACGTTATTAAAAGTTACAAGCAATTTGTCACACATGGACGCCAACTAGTGAATAGAATTAACGCCGGTGTGTTGAATACGGAGCAATGGCTCGATTGCAAATGAAGGAGTTTAAAAAATTGTTTCCTTTGTAATTCGTCTGTTGTTTTTGAAGTCATTTCTGTTTGCCCAATTCAGGGGTACAAGGTCGCCAGCCCAGTCTGTCGTTGAAACAGCCGAGTGGGTGCGCCTGGCAGATGCCAACTTCATCCGCTGGCCTATGAGGCGCTTGGGATTGAGCCCCCATTAACTTTGCCTGGCAACAAATTGCTGGATAAACGTGATCCTAGCGATCTACCTTGCTGCATCTTCTAGAGATAGAAAATGTTGTTGAGATGCTTTTATCCGTGCGGTTTATAACAGTGCCATTGGAAAAGAAAAAAAGAAAAAGAACCTCAGGCAGGCAAAGACCGTACTCTGATATGTAGCCTACTTAAATGGTTGGTACGGCTCCACATTTTGTCATATAAAAATGCCACTATAGTTCACTTGCCCTCACACTCGTGTGTGCTAATACCATCTGTTCCGTTCGGCTACGACGAGAAGCAAGCGGGTTATGGCTGGACTGATGCAGAGTCACCTCTCCCCAATCTCCGGTGACCTCCTGTCCTCTAGTCAGTGGTCCAATATTCACTTGGCCTAAAACTACAGACCCACATCAGAGAGTCAGGCCAGCTGCGGTACTACTCAGAATAACAGTCCCATTTCTGACATAATCGCAATCTGCGAGGTTTAGCAGGATTAGGCTTTGCATTATGGTGCACTCTGACAGCTCAGAGAGAAGCGGCTCTTTCAGCGGACAATCCGATTGATCAATTGCTGGAAAAAAATGAGAAAGGAAAATAAACAATCGTGCTTCATGTGAGCCAACGACAACCAACAATGAGGGGATTTAAACACTTTCAAATAAGCGGCGAGAAATAGTGGCTGTAATAAGAACTGCCGCATTTTTAGAACAACAGTCTAGAAGGAAAATGCTCCCCTGGCACAGTGGGGTCTATTTTCATAGCCAGCGCATCTGCAGCAGAGCGCAAATACGGGCGGCTCATGATATTCATGCAAGTGGAAGGCTCGTTGAGAATGTTTGCCAATTTGACAGATTGGTCCGCGCCAAGATGGGAGCTCCCCTGCAGCAGAGGGAGTGTCCTTGGAGATGCGAAAATTTGGTGGCAGAAAGTTGATCGAATCTTACGCCTGCAGTGACGATGCTCTTATTCACGCAGGGAACATTGCGATTACGCATTGAGAACGGTGCCATGAATGAGATGGATCCCCTTTAACTCATTCACTGCCGGACATTTTCAGACCCTCTTTTACACTAAGGTTTGAAAAAAATTGGAAAAAATATAAATAAGTTCCTGGGATTGAATGGCTGGACCGTGAAATGACATATAAATTCATCTTTGGCAGTAAATAAGTTTTAATTGGTGGTGAGTGAAGTGGGCTGTAAACACTCCCCCAATGGCGCAGCCCACCCGCTGGTAGATTGCCGGCCTGTCGTCTATAAAATGACCAACACCTGTCTAACCTATAGAGCCCAATTTCTCTATGTAAATCTAAAAGCTTTGATTATTACAATATTTCTTAATACAGTCCCAACCAGGGTGCTGTGGCACACTAACGTGCCACACACAGAACAATTAAATGTCCTTCCAATAGACGGCAGAAGATACAATAAAGCATTGTATCAACCTGTTGCCATTTATACAACGGGATAAGTCATGTCTTTCTGCGTGTAGATCAGCGTTGTGTTCATTTAAATATGAGATGATCATTACTTTTTGTGTTGTTTTTGATTGGTGGTATGCAAGAAGAATTTATGATGAGAACATAAAATATGTGCCTGCGCTCAATAAAAGTTGTGAAAAACCGTCTTCACATAATATGGTCCCGATCAGTCACTTGGCTGTCATGGTTAGAGTTTTAGGATAGGCAGTGTGTCAAAAATTTTCATCACAAAGACATAATTAAGTGTGCGTCAAAAATTTTCATCACAAAGACATAATTAAGTGTGTGTGTGTGTGTGTGTGTGTGCGCGTGTGTTGGTTGTTGTTAATCAATGCAGAACAGATTGAGTGACTGATCTATTCAGAGAAAGTTTATGGAGGGAGCCACCATGTGATGACCATAAACCCGAATCAATGGGTTTGTTGCAGATGGCGTGTTTATGTCTGTGTGCGTGTGCACGCGCGAGAGAGAAACACGCACACACGCAGAACCAAAACAGGCAGACATGCCAAGCGCACACAGACATGCACACATGTTCAGTGAAATCATGTTGCCGAACAATAATAACCCTAAAGACCGTTTCATTGGCAATGTCCTGACACAAAAGTACACATTCATCACATTGACTTATATTAAATTCCATCAGACACTAATTAAACGGTTACACAAATGTAAGCACTAAAATGTCTTATTCATCTGTCTGAAATGTCTGAAGAGATTTGTGTCCTGGCAGACCAACACGGGACCCCGCATCGTTCGAGCCATATGTGCTTAGTATGTAGGCGAAACAAACTCACCTGCATCAGAGTCTGAAGAAGAATGTGCCCAGTTGAAGGCAGAGGGAGAGAAAAACACAAATTGCATTAGATTACATTTTAAATGTTCAAAGACCAAACTTATCATTTCAAGACAACTGCCATAAGTTTGCCTGTGGTACAACGAAGAACAAAGTGGCGGGTTTTCAATATGGATTCTTTCAAACGTCTGTTCATTTTACAATGTATGCGAGAATCTCCCTCTGAGTGTTCTGAACTCCTGTTTTTTTATGGTGCTGCGTCGAGCAGTGTTGTTGTTTGAGCTTAGAGGAAGGCCAGAAACAGCCACGTTCACCAATTCTGGCAAGAAGCCTTCACTTGGCAGCGAATTCGATCAGAGCCAGGCAGAAAAACAGAAAAGTTGTTGGCATCCACTGGCACAACAGATGGATTATCTTTGTGAGGCATCACCAAGCAAAGAATCGCTTTTACTCAGTGGCGCGACCCAGCAGATATATCAAACTGCTTTTGTGCGAGACGCTTTTCTTTTTCAAATTGACCAATTAGTTGAAAAAGAAGATAAGGGATGACAATTCAGCGCGCGGAGAGATGATGAGGTATCTGAGCTTCTATGGAAAAAAGATCCAGACGGATCTAAATCTGACGTCATTTAAACCTACAGTTAAGCCGAACATACTTAATAACTGTAATAACATTCAAACATTCTTGAACACATGGTGAACGGATTGAACAGAAAAATCAGCAATACAGTGGGTAATAATGATAACAATAATAATAACAACAACAATATAACATGAGGCAGCGGGAAGTTCAAAATGTGCTCTCTCACTCTTTGCTGGATGAGCGCATGTTTATGCTCCAACTCCCTCTTCTCCACTGCTGAGTCGATGACAAGCTGATCCAGCTGCACAAAGCAGAGCAGAGCATATGAGACGGGCACGTGAAAATCAAAGCCAAAGTGAGGTGAAACTTGAAATAACCAGTAGATGCTCTGACATCTGGAGGGAGCAGATTAAAACAGTCATAGAGGAAGGGTTGCGAAAACCTTCGTCAAAGGAGATCTGTTTATTTGTCATGTGCCACGTGTATTGAGCTATATTTGGTTTCACTCACCTGGGCAGCCAGCTTTTTCATGTAGGGGTCAATCTCATCCAGAATGTTGAAACCTTGTTGGAAAAGAGTGTACTGGGCACGCATGAAGGACAACATCTGCACAGGTTGAGAAGCATTCATTTGTCATTACAGAAACATGTCAAGTTACTGATGGGTAAAGAAGTTGTACCGGGATGCTCATGTGAAACTGAGGGGAATAAATGTGGCTTTCTCACCGCATCCAGGATTTCAAATTTCTTTCTGGCCTGAAGTACATTAATCTGTCAAGGCAAGAACACAGTACTTTAATTTATGCAGATGTTTTAAATGAACAGTTGTATTTATTTATTTTTAATTATTGACTCATTCAGTGCCAAGGACATATTTATATGTCTTGTCTTTAGGATTGAATGAGTTAATCAGTCAATATTTATTCAACTCATTCACTGCCAAGGAGATATTTATTTGTCTTTTCACAGTCCAGCCATTCAATCCCAGGAATTTATTTATATATTTTTTAAATAGTTTTCAAACGTTAGGGCAAAAGAGGGTCAGAAAATGTCTGGCACTGAATGGGTTAAAAAGTGACAATGATTCATGGCTTTAAGGTTGTGGAGCATTAGCCCTACCTAGTGGACACTTTTTGTATGCCAGAGTGCATGTGGCCCACCTGCAGTACGTAGTCCAAGGCAAGGTGCCGGAAGGCTTTACGGCTGAGGACGAGAGCTTGTGTGGCCTCCTCTGCCTCGTGGACCTTGTTGCGGGGGGCCTGGGCGTTCTTCACTTGAGCCAGCTCCATGTCCTCTCGTACGCGATCAAACTGCTTCTTGGTATCCTTGAACTTGCGCACGTCACTGTTGGAGAAACATGGCACAATTCAGTCATTGCAGCTTTACAGTCTAACTTTCATAAAGTTGGCCTGAAAACACTGAAGGGGTGAATTGTCCATAGAACTAAATAAATATTGAGACCTCATAACTACACCACAAAAAATAACATGCTATAGTTTCTCTGTTTTGAAGGAAGTCCACCCATCGATTTTTATACCATTTATCCTCTCTAGTAACCTTAAAGAAATGGAACTGTACATTATGCATAATTTAGGCCAAAGCGGAAGCTCCTAAATAGACAAATGCAATCTAGAGAACACTTACTCTTTAATGAAAGCGTGAAGCTGCTGCTTGATTGACCTCTGAGCCTGGTCGAACAAAATCTGTGGAAAGACAAGACAGAGAAGGAAATAATCATCTACACAAGACAATGGAATGATTCTCAAACTTTTCATACCTAGTACCTCAAAAATACTTACTTCTCCAAGTACTACCGTAATGATTAACATTAAAATAGCTACATAAATACATATAGCACTTAACTATAGGAACATACGTAAAAACTGTACTTAAATAAATTATTTAATATAGTATATATTTTATATAGTAAATTATGTGCTTTTTTTTTACAGGTTCGGAAACAATTCAGAACATTGCACTGTCTTTGTATCTGCAGCACTCAACAATTTCGTGAGGTGGCACAAGATGCAGTTTCTCGGTCTACCACAAGATGGCAATATAAACTTGTAGCCCTTTGGAAGCAACTAAGCATGTTCATAGAGAGGAGACGTGAGGACAACGAAGGCACATTGATATACACATGAAACATTTCAAAGGTGTGTAATGTGAGTGTATGCAAGTATTCAAACAAGTCACAGATAGATGTTTGCGTCACACTAAGGTGTTTCGCATATGTTTAAGCTAAATGGGAGGAACAAAACATTAGATGCGCCTTTCAGTGTAAAGCAGTTCAGTTGTTCACACCTACCATAATAAGCATATTGTTGAAGTAATTCCTCTATGGCAGTGCCAATCACTCCAAGGCATTATTATGTTTATAAAGGCTGCAATTGTGTTGGATCTCATGAGATTGTCCAAGTGTAATTAATTGTAGCGAGTGAATTTATGTCTTAAAACTAATACTCCTCCCTTAAACATCAAATTCATGGAAAAGATCAGCACAATAACATTAGAAATGCACTGACACTATACAGTTATTACAGTTAAGTCCTAATGAAAAAACAAAACAATAACCAAGATAACTGCAGAACGAAATGTTGCAAACGGTGGGAAAACAGCATTACAGGGTAACTGTTGCAATGAGTAACCCAGTCAACAATCTAAGCTTTATGAGTTGGGGCGGTTCGAAGTACTTGACAATACAACCTCTGTTTACCAAATAACACCCAATTTCACATGTTTTCTTGGACTACTCGTGTTAACTTGAAATGTCTCTTTTCCTGTTTTTCTTACGCAGGTCAGCAAAGAAGTTATTATTCTATTGTCTGGCAATATAAAAAGCTAAATTCAAGTTACAGGACAATTAGTCCTGTGCTGGGAATGCTTGGTACTTTCCACAGTGGTGAGGTTGCCAGCCCACTCAGAAATCTAAAGCAGCTCCATCAGGCTCATTGAGAAGGAACACCAGTAATCCAAAAGTTCCACCCAAACCTGCTTTGGATTATGTTGTCCTGCTGGGCGTGACCCCCACATATCATCGTGTCTACTCGCGTTGCCTCGAAACACTCGTGTCACGTTCAGAGACCCTCCCTGCTTGTTACTGTGGACGTCAGGCAGCAGGCCAAGCATACACAACAGCTGCTGACAAGTAAATACCAGATGTTCAAATAGACTATGAGTAGAATTCATAACGTTTTTGGGGCAATAAGTACATAAGTTCAGTCAGTTCCTCAACTACTACGAAAAAGGGCAAAAGGGATCAGCCACAAAGTCGGCCATCTGGATCGCTCTTCTTGCAGTAAAACAATTATTAAAATGTGCAGACACAGTGTAGTTAAATCCAGAAAGCACAAATCATATACAAGGTTAATATGCTACCACAAAATATTTAAAAAATGCTTTTGAAGATAGAAAGGGCATGTTATAACTCCAGAGAGAAATATAACTTCAAAAATGAACAGAATCTATACAAACAAGGAGGGAAAGTAATCCTTCTCTAGGATTAGACTGTGGAAAGTGGATTTAACATTTAAACTTAAAGCAGAAGTCAACCCAAACATGTATAGTTTTTTTAAGAATATGTTCTATGCAGGCCCACTAGTTGAAACACAGCATTCTGATCAATATTGTGTTTGTGGAAAATGAGTTAAGCAACAAAATCCACTCGTTTTTAGCCATCTCTGGGGGCGGCCATTTTGTCACTTCTGTCGACTGAAAATGACATCACAGTTGCTCAGGGCTCAGATAACGACCAATCACGGCTCACCTGTCGACAGAAGTGACAAAATGTCCGCCTCCTGAGATGACTAAAAACGGGTGGATTTTGCTGCTTAACTCATATTTCATATGAATCATATTGCCTTGTTTCAACTATATGTTTGAGTTGACTTTGTCTTTTAGTTTAACTAGTCATCAGATATCTACAACACATATTCAGTCTAGCTGTTAAACGCTAAGAGGGCTTGCTATAGCTGTGTGTCTATCTATCCATGTTATTAGCGTGATTCGAGGGTTCAGAAAAGGGGGCGGGAGGCCTGAAGATGGTACACAGAGAACACACTTAGACGCAGACGACAGTCAAGAGTATTTATGACACCAACAACCCCATTAAATCCAATGTTACACCAAACAGAAAGAGCGATTAAATCAAACTGAGCTGATGGATCCTCTTGTGTTCAGCACACATTGAGTTGATTTGAAAAGCTTAGAGAGGGCAAACAGGATTGACCCTTAGGGAGTGAAAGAGATTGAGTCAAAGGGAGGGGAGATACAGTGGGACAATGACAGTAAGGCAATCTTTTTTTTTTTGTTACATCCACTTGCTGAAGTCTGGGTTTTTGACTTTAGCTGGCGATGCCCTTCAACAGTATACTAAAAACAGAAGCTCCCAATGACGGAACAATGTCATTATTAAAGAGGTAACAATGGACACACGAGGTGGGGGAGCGCATTAGTAAATGGGAAAAAAGCAGAAGATAAAAGACTTCCTGATGATTAAAACAACAATAAAAACGGGGGAAGCTCGCGAATGCAAGTGGCACTATGCAGAGCCACATACAAGGCAATGTCATTGTTATCAATTAAGACTAATCCGGATATCTGGTTTCCACCCTATTATTAAAAGATCCCCTGTACCATTTGTTGTGTGAGTTAGTTCCACCAATCTTACCATCAGAGAATGATGACAATCAATTGAAGTAAAGTAAATACAAAATGCTCCTTCATGTTCATCATTCCAGTTTGGGTGCAACATTATGCTAATGTCGAAGTAAAGCTTAGTATATGGCTGAAGTCTGTTGTAAATGAAATACAATTCTCACCATATGGTAGTTGACGATCTCCTGGAGGCTTTCGCCACACTTTTCAAGGCAATCCTGCATACACAAGCACATTCACACATTTTACTATGTATGACGTATCCGATTTGATGGCTACAGCAGAGATAACGCTAAAGACATTGAAGCACCCTGAAACTTCAAACGTTTTCCTAAAACAGAGGCGCCATTTTCTGATGTCTCCGCCTGCAGCCATGTAAGCACAAACATCTCCTGTCCGTATGCGGGCGCGTGTCACGCTTACGACAGCTGGACGGCTCCATGTCTAGACAATACTGTTTATACAGCTCTACTTGTTTGATTCATGTGGGGAACCGCCGGAATGTCTCGTTAGAGTCAGACTGATGAGAAGGTGACCTCGACCTACATTTGGAGTTTGTATGTTTGCGTGTCCAACATGCCAACATAAGTGACGTGTGCTCACTCACCGATACCATCTCCTCTTTCTTGCACTGCTGGGACAGGTCCTTGATGCCGTTCACAAAAAGCTTGTTGGCGCTGACGTAGGCCCTGCCGGCCTCGATCATCCCGCTGCACAGCTTCACCAGCTAAGCGGAGCAAATATAAAAGTGGACCATTTGAAAACCCAGCGTTCTATTTAAAAAGTTCACACTTTGCACAATTCGACACGGGGGTAATAATAGTCGTTGATTGGCAGTTACAAAGAAAACTACATCTGAAGGATAGTGCAGAAAAAGACTTTGGCGCAATCCAAATGACATATCATCCCTGTCGGGCAGAAACTTCCTATGTCCAAATTCGGTCCATTTCTTTTCACAAAACGATATTATTGGTCAATCGACATGGGTCTGTTATTTGTTACTTTAAATTATTTGACCAAAGTAAAGTTTTGAAAATGGCTTTCTCTCTATGAGGATGTAATGTTAATGGCTCATCAATCAATTTTTTTTTTTTTGTTTTCCTGGAAAGTGATCATTTTGGATTCTGCCTGTAAGTAGCAATTTGTTTGTTTTATAGCCATGGCCTAGAGGTGTTTTACATACAACTATTTCATTATGGCTTACTATGCAACTGAACCTAATTCTTTTTCTTTCAAGTGGCCACATTTACATTTCACACATATATATCATTTTTAGCACATTGCACAATAGTGAAGGATGATGCTTTAAGTCTAAATAATACATGCTCAACATCCTGAAAATTCCATCTGACATTCTTTTAAGGCACTCACTTGTGCTTGTCATTTGAAAGATGAAGAGTGTACTGAGACACACTCATAAACATTTGTAAGCAGACTGACGTTGTTTCTTTGCCAACTCATTTTTTTCACTCCCAAGTGTTTTTTCCGCTGTGGAATTCATTTCCGGCAAACTCGACAGATAATATTAGGAACTTTATATGGATTGTTTGCTTTTAAAAACACGCTTTCACTTTTCTTCTAATTAAGCTGCACAAGGAACAGTTTTAGACACTTTTGACATTTTTCACACATGACCCTCATTCAATCAACAAAACCAAAACTTAAGTGAAGTTACATACTGTATTGACAATGACACTGTAAACGACAAACAAGCTAATTACTTTGTGACTTATTTCCTAAAAGGGAAAGTCAACCCAAACATATTATTTTCACGAATATGCTCTATGCAGGCCAACTAGTTGAAACAAGGCATTCTGATTAATGTTGTGTTTGTGGAATATGAGTTAAGCAGCAAAATCCACCAGTTTTTAGCCATCTCAGGGGGCGGCTATTTTGTCATTTTCAGTCGAGAGAAGTGACAAAATGGCCACCCCCAGAGATGGCTAAAAACGGGTGGATTAACTCTTATTCCACAAACGCAACATTTATCAGAATGTCTTGTTTCAACTAGTTTGCTTGAATAGAACATATTCTTGAATAAAATATGTTTGTGTTGACGTATACTTCAAGCAACTAAAGGTATTATTTGTAATCATTTATCCATGATGATGTCACCTTTGACAAATAACAGAAATAAAAATGTATGGTTTTTTTTCTTTTGGGCGGAGAGGCAAAAAAAAAAACCCAAAAAAAAAACCAGACCCCTCCCAACAAAAGCTGTCGATTAGGTAATTCCACACTGGGAATTCAGGCAGTTAAATAACTCAGCAAAATTTTCCCATCAGATGCTAAATCGCCGCAAACAAGGGAGCCGTCTTTGAGGGTGTAAACATGTAAATTATGGGGTGCAGACAGCTCAAGAGTGCTGTGTGAACTATGCATTGCCGCTTTGCGGGTAATATGACGCACCAGAACGGCACGGTCTTTAGTACTTGGAAAGAGTGTGTCGCTGAGAACTTGAGAGCTATGCATTCGAATGAGTGAATAAAACCTTTAATCATCTCATTTAGTCCAAAAGCTTGTCGGCATCGGCATGTGAACGGAGTGAATGGAGGCTTCTTTCAGACAAGTAAGCATTGGCCAGTCACGGTAAGACACCATGTACATTGGAATGCCTAATTAGCTCTTATATGCATAAGTAAAGTGAGCATCAATATTAAATGTACATTGGTTATTGTTTATGTTTGAATCCACACAACAGCGATTCCTGGCCTGCTCTTTCACAACATATCTGTCAGTGAGGTGGCTGATGGCAATGTGATCTCATCATGTGCTGCACTGAGCCCCCAGGGTCTGAGCATGACCATTACAGGCACACTATATGTGTCAGATTGTCAACAAATGGACTGAAAGAACCACAGGGGTCCACTTGGGGTCAGATTGCTACATCTGCTCAAACAAGACCAAATAGGTTGTGTTAATTGACCAAAACCCCAACAATGTAATGGAGAGCCTTCGAATTGTAAAGCACAATAGCGAATTGAAAAGTCAGCTTTGGTTGTTAAACGGATACACGAGAAAACGAAATAGTGGTGTTTTGAAATGAAACAAATGAGTACACAACAGTTTAGCGTCAGATGTGCTTTTTTACAAATTGCATTCTAAATGCCACCATTTCAAATGGTGAGCTAGCATTCCTTATAAAGCGCCAACATTTAAATGTAATGGTAGCTGTCAAAAATACACAATGTAGATAGAATTGCTCAGACTATTTTCAAGGCCACTTGGAGTTTTCAGAAGTGTGATCACAACTGTTACGGAGGTTAATGAAAAAACTGTCATAAAGCGAACCCCTGCAGATTTGCTGTTTGCGAATTCTCCTATTTCTTTGGAACCTATCCACTGATATACAATGCTTTGGTGACACCTACGGTTCGGGGCATGGGTTTTCGCCGGGTACTCTGCTGCATGCAATGTTGCATTTATGAAGACTCTAAATCATCCAAAGGTGTGAATGTGGGTGTGAATAGTTTTTTTGTCTACAGTATATGTGCATATTATTCTCATTTAGATTTCTGTCCTGTCACAATACCCCTCAGGCAAGTGTGAGGTCATCCTGTCAAAGCAGTGCGAGGACCCCCTGCTGCCAGAACAAATGACCAGAATGGACCCCCCCGGTGACTCAGGTCATCATTCAAAGTTCAATGGAGGGTCCCAACGTGCACGGAGCACACTTGTGTGATTGGGTGGATGTGAATGTGTTACCCACCAGTCTGCTAATTGAATTGCACAACCATTGATGAACCTGAGGTTAACTGCACACTTCATCTCTATGAAGCAGGTTTGTCTATCAGCTGTGAGAGACGGACATCTAAAAATTGTAAATGTTAACAAAGACCAAATTCAAAGTAGGGACTCACAAGAACTTCTTCTAACTAGGAGTTGAATGAATTAAGATGTTTTGTAGTTGACTAAAATCTGCTGAAAGTTGAGTGTAAATTGATGAATTCATGATTTAATGTAAAGACATACTGTATTTCGATGAACAGAAATGTTGTAAGTTACGTTATGTGGGACAGTGAACTGTCTGGCCAGCAAGGCAGATGTCTGTGTGGGTCCAAGAGTACAAAAATAAGATGGTGGTGGATGAGAAAAGAGGTTAGCCTTGTTAGCTTCTTTTTTAGCTTACACAGTCCATACCATCATCGAGTGTTATATACAGCAGACGCGCGAATCCATTGTAAATCGACCGATTGGAAAACAAGACAACAAACAAGTGAAAAAGCACAATTAGTTGACTTCAAGTGTTAAAAGGTCAACGGGTATTAAAGTTTACCCGGCGACTAGCCGACTAATCGGTTCAACCCTTACTTGTAACAGCAACGTTCACGTGTAAACACCACACAATGCTATATTTGGGCCCAAATTCTGTAATTTGTCATTATTTAAAAATAAATAACATCTGAATGAAGTTAAGTAAGACAAAAAAACCCAACCTTTTTCATGTTCCTTTTTAAACAAATTGTAGTGCATAATGGCGTCATACTAAATTTCCATGACAACAGACTCATGATGTAATGTAGTTAATACATTCTGACTCAGAAAATTCTATTAGTTTATCTTAAAAGGCATTACCTCAGCTCTGAGACTCCCAGGGGACAGTTAGACATGTACATTACCTTTACATAGAGCACTATATTACATCAATCGAGCAAGACAATAATGCACTGGGAAATGTATTTTGCATGACAAGTTTGCTTTTAACCAATCCAACAATTATTTATGACGCTAGCTACACAGCTATACATGAATAAACATTCTACTATTTTGGCATATTGTCAAATCGCTGACACAGACAGAAATGGCAGTGGAGCAACAACAGGCGACAGTTAATGTTTCTACACCGCACTCAAAAGCGTACTCAGTGTTGTTTAGCTATGTACGAGCCAAATGGACATAGCAGCACACATCTGGTTTTAATCGACTGATACAAAGAAAACCGATTAGAGCTCACACATCGTCTAAGCACTGATGGCATTTTTTCAATGTGATTCAGTCGCAAAAAACATATTTGTTTTAGTAATCATGTACAGTGAGGGAGGGGGGAAAAAATCCATACCTTGTCCAGCTTTGCCTCGATCTCCACCACATCTGTCTCCACATCATCAATGCCGGCCCTAAGACAAGAAAAAACAAAGTTAGTGAAATCATGAAAGGCTTGCACACAAACACACACGTGCCACCTAGGAATGTCATAGAAGTTTATTATATGGACCAAAATATTGGGACAACAGCCGTGAAAATGGCTGGAAATGGGGAATAATAATAATAATAAATTATATTCCATCTTGCACTCTTCTGGATTGACATTCTATAAGATTTTTCAGTATGTCCAATAGACAACTTTCAGTATTTGGGAGGTCAAAATATGTAATTCCAAATATGTTTGATCGATCAATTAATTGATTAAGCGCTGTGTCTCTGGACCTTACTCCATATACTGTAGTGACGATTCCAGGATGAGAATATCATATTTCAACATCTTTTTAAGTGGCAAATTAAGTTCCAGAACAAACACTGTGAAACTGCCTGATGACTGCGCTGTTTGCTGTTTTAGGCAACATGGAAGCGTTGACAGTATTTCATCCATGTTGCAACCAGACACCACACATCACGGTTGCACAGACTTGCGCATTAATCCCAATGATTAAGATAAGTGGTCAAGCCCAGCTGTAAAATCAATGAATGACATCATGCGGAGGGACAGATCCTCGTTTCAGTGTTCATAAAGTAAAGACAAACGCAGCAGGATTTTCATTAGGAGTCCGCATCTCGGATTTTGTGGATAACAAAGCCCCCAATGCAACAAGTCATAACGCATTCAGATTTTTTCCCTAGTCACACGTACACACAAACATCACAAAGGTCTCAAAACAAAACATCCAGAAAGTAAAAGTAACAACAGTCTTCAAGATGTGCTTTGGTTTATTTGAATTCCACAATGACAACATCAGCTGGAGCTTATTTGGATTGGATCCAGCCAAAGTTCAGCGTCACACCCTGCATGAGCTGCTGGAACAAGCCCCCCTCATAACACCAGACCCCTCAAGGATGGTGATGATCTCACCATTAAATGGCAAAGCCAGCCTCGTCTGCAACGCGTTTACATCGGGCAACACCCTCATTGCAGAGCTGATTTGTAGAACTGGGAAAAAAGAGCACACCAAACCGCACTCGCCGCTCCAATTTCAAGTCTGTTGAAATGTTTGCTCTAATTCGGAACGATCAAACTCTAGAACATGAAAAGCTGGGATGCTCATTCACCTGTTCCAAAGAACAACACTGACAGAATTACATTTCTGTTACTAGACGTTTTAATGAAACGTTTGCGTTTGCACAGACACACTGACCGTGAAAACAAAGTGTTTATCCAATTTGCCTAAGAACAACACGCTCCTGACACAGCAGGGTGAGCATGTGTGTGGTCTGCACAGAAGGCACATCGCGTATGTATGCAGATGTCTGTGTACGTTGTTACACTTGACTACTGTTGCGGATATGCACAGCCTACCGTTAACCAAGCCTCATTTGCGACTCTTCACACAAGCAGTGAATCAAACACACCCGCATGGTGTTCCCTATAGCTTGCCGCAAACGCGTCCAATGTCTAACAGCTATTCAGTGTGGGGGTCCGGAGATAAGCTCATAAATCGAGTCACTCACGCCGCAATATCGATGAGACGTGCGCTCGAGGTGGCGGTCAATATCTTAAAGAAGTCAACCTAAACATATTTTTTGCAAGTTATTTGCAGTCCCACTAGTTGAAACAAGGCATTCTGATTAATATGAAATATGAGTTAAGCAGCAAAATCCACCCATCTCAGGGGGCGGCCATTTTGTCACTTCTGTCGACTGAAAATGACATCACCGACCCTCACAGCACTTCTCCTTTGCGGAGGTAATCAATCCCACCTCACAGGTGTGCCTTCGACTGCCCACAATAAAAGGCCGCTCTGAAATCTGTTTCCCTTCTCATGTACACAGAAAAAAAAATACTATAGAGTACAGCAAATGAATGGCATATTAACAGGTGTGTACCAAACGCGGCCACTTTCAATCACTACTCACTCACAACACTTCAATCTCACAACAGTATGTCCAGAGCGTGTATGGATGTACTGTAAAAGGAATAACCTAAAGCTTCTAACATTTGATGCAGCCGACCATGCCCTTCAGAAGGGGGGATGGGCACATGCTTGTTGCCAGTAGTAACATACAGTAGAGGGTCTAACATCATCGGCAATGGGGGAGGGGAGCTTCACGTGCCCTCGCGCCACGTGCACACTCAGACCCAACAACCATTCACAGTCCGTTCTGGTCCTGCCACTCCGTGCGTGACCTCCTCCTGCACGACGCTTGCGTGGATATCTTCATGCATCTCTTTACATTAGTGTACACACACAAGGGCGCGCACAGCATGTCATGCAGTCCACGCACAGGAGTCCGCCGGGTCTTGCAGACTCGGTGTGTCACACGACATCCCATCCACATCGGCATCAGTTCAAGGACTCGAGGGACAGCGGAAGCAGGAACAACAGGGCCTCTGATACCAGTCGAGCTCAGGCCCAGCGGCAGAAATACTCACATGCAACAGGACATCAACCGTGAATCCAAGAGATGAAATGGTTTTATGTCTGTTACGCATTGACTGGATACACGTGACTACTGTTGAAAATAAAGTGGGGCAGTATAGAAAAAAAATAACTAATGAATTGCAGCATTTCCATCTGTCTTAAAATCAAAGAACAGTAGTGTATATTCCTATATTGGTTAACTGATACGTCACAAATACAGATAGCTGTATTTCCAACAGTTGGATGTATAATCCCTGTATTTTTAATCTGGCAGTATTTGTGATCTGACTCAGCAGATCGGGCTGCGATGGGCAATGACCTATTTTACTTTTTTTTTTTTTACATACTGTACATCAGGTGGATGGAGAGCAATTGCTATTGCTCCCATACACACACACACACACACAAATGGATCAAGAGCACAATATGACAGGTGAGGCACACACGGACCCACAATATAGAATTTCTCTCAGCCCAAATACAGTTTAGAGCAAATGATATAGCAAAATACATTTTAAGGAAAGTGCATTATTGTAGTCCAGTGGTCAACAAATCTGAGTCACAGTTCTGAGATTTGGCTTCCAATAATAACTCTGGCCTATGTATGTGTAATTTGCGTATTTTCTCCAGGTATTTCGATTGCCTCCCACATTACAAAAACATACATGTAAGGTTAATTGAAGACTCTGATTTGTCCATAGTTGTGAAGGTTTTTTTGTCCATATCAGGGATTAGCAAATGAGGGCTGACGATGCCCCTACTCTGAGTGGCCCCTGATGATTTAAAAAAAAAAAAAAAAAGAAAACAGAAGAAGACGTCAATTTTGACGTGGAAACTAGTTGAGGTAAATAAAATAACTCATTGTCTTAAGAAACAAAATAACATATAAGAAGACAAGATTAACTCATTAACCCCGTGTGCAGAAGTATTACCACCTGACAAAAATGAAAGCTGATCCACACACACTGCTTTGTTGATGCATCTATGTGGCATGGTTTTCCCAACTGAACTTTTTGAAATTGGAAAATCAATCGGCGCAAACCAAGGCGAGTAGAGCCAGAAATGTGTGGTAGAAAATCAGCATTTCCATCCAAAAATAGTAACAGTGTTCTTTGCTGAGTGACAGAACATTGACGTCTCCAATATTTTCATGCCTCAGAGGAACATTGAACTGAGATTTGGAAAGATTACTGCCAGGCTGGTTTATCTGATAAATAAAAAAAAATTAAAAAAAATAAAAATATTGCTGAGCAGTTGTAAGCAGTTGGTTACAGGGTATTTTATTTTCAAGTGTCATTTTTCAGGTTTAAAATAAAAATCAGGAGTGTGTGTTGGACCACAGTCAAACCGCATCCACAAAAACACACTGCGCATGCACAAGTACATCCTCATTTATAATTACACATCTTCAGCCTCCACGCACAAGTTCAGCCTGCACACACGTCAAAATATCCCCTTCTCGGAATTCCAAGTAGGGAGGCAACCATAGCAACCGTTCATTGACCCAAATCACCATGGCAACAGGCATCAGCATTACTCAAGCTTTTTTTTTTTTAAACTGACCAATTTCCTCTTTGTCTGACGTGATTGTACTTGAGCATCTCCCCGCCACTCCCTGTAGCTCACATTTATATTCATGTACAAAATGTGTGTTTAATACAATAATATGATGCTTATTATGTGCAGCTTAGTGTTACATTGCTTCCTTCTTTTTATTTTTAATTTTCTAAAAAATCCTGAATCTGTTTAATATAGCAGCACATGTGCATATATTTCAATGACTGCTTAGAATACTTGCCAAATTAAACTCCTGTCTGCAGTAATCGAAGTCTGTGCATACAACACTTGCTTTAAAATCACTCGTCCGCCGCCTAATTGCTTTGTTTGCTGATATTTGGTATGGAGTGAGCAGGTGTTTTTTAGGGTGGGGAAAGTAACAAGA
Source organism: Filicampus tigris (assembly GCF_054856515.1). Taxonomy (NCBI): domain Eukaryota; kingdom Metazoa; phylum Chordata; class Actinopteri; order Syngnathiformes; family Syngnathidae; genus Filicampus; species Filicampus tigris. The sequence goes on along the minus strand of NC_141225.1, from coordinate 17,869,969 downwards.
TCCCTCATGTCTTTGTTCTGCCATCATGGGCAACACCCCGTGAAGAAGCTCCTCAAACACACTCTAACAGATTAGCCAGATTAAAATTCATCTTTAATACAGAACATGCACCACTATCCATATTGTCTATAAATGATATCCACTGTGTCTTTAACCACCTGATTTCTAAAACACACCTTATAGTTTTTGGTGTGTGCGTCTTGTAGTGTGTAACTGTTTTGGCCGCTGATGCAGAGTAGTTGGGAGCACACATGTGAGTCTGTCTACAAGATGACAATGAAACAGAACAGGAAACATTTGTGCGTTTAACTAGACAATTTGTGAGGTCAGTGCACAATCGCCACACCATTAAAAAGCACACAAACGAGCTCAGTTTCCATCAAAAGAGCCTTCAATAAAGGATCCTCACATTTGAAACACACACCCGCCCTCACATGCTGCCTTTTTACACCAATAGCGAGTTAAGGCAAACAGTGGTATCTTATGCGAGGCTCACAAAGATGCCTTCACTGCACCCCCTGGCCCCCATCACTTCCTCAGGACACACAACAAGCATCACACTCTTCCCATGAAAAAACATGTAATTGTTCCGACAACTGGGGATGATACTTGGGTGTCATGTGATTTTTATATATCATGATGGGCTAAATTACTTTAGTCGATTTAGTCCATGCATTTTTTATCTTTATATATATGCTGTCAAGCGAGTACATTTTCTTAAACTAATTAATTGCAAAATTTTCCATAATTAATCGCATTTTTCAACTACAATTTTTTTTTACAAAGTTCACGATATTTACTTGAGTAAAATCTTGGAATTAATATGGAAAAAAGATTAAAAGTATACTTTGATTCAAAAACGGTTATAATAGCTTTCTTTGATCCTTGAATACGATTCTTTTATATAGATGCAGTATATATATAGATATATATAGATAGCGATTCAAAAGAAATACAAAAGTTTTTTTTCCACTTACTTAGCCATTTATTATTTTTCACAATTTCAATACAATTTTATCACGGGGGCAATCATATATCAGTTTTTAAAAAAGCAATAAAACGTTTTTAAATGCTTCCACTAACAACCACTTTTTCTGCCTCCTATATCTTATTTTGACACACTATTTGTTGAGTCATTATATGTGCTTAAAAATTGCATTAAAATGACCTGATCTGTCAGATAAAAAAGGTATAAAATCATATCTTCACCATCATTTATGACATTTCAAATTAATGCATGAATGTAAACGTATAAACTGTCAGTGGGTAATTTATGAACGCTTTTATAGATGCAGTGACATGACTGAACAAAGAATTACCGCAAAGACAGTGTAAGTGAGAAGACAGTTACTGATCCCTGCTGCACTTTCTATGAACTCAATGCATGTATAAATATTTCTGGCAGAGAACATCGGGATGTGGAAACGTCATTATATCATTCCAGAGAACAGGCCGGCAGGAAGCGTGTTGGAAGGCCTCAGAACGTGAAGCAGGCAGAAATGATACCACTCAAACATATTCTGTTGGCGTCACAAGCCGGGTGGCACTTCCGCTTGTTCGGAAGTGCAACATTTGCTCGCTCTTTTGAGCCAAGGCAGGAGGGTAAAGATTTAACCAGGGAAAAGTCCTACGTGACTTCCATTATCTGTGCTGTCAACATGTGAGTAAGAAAAAGACACCGGGGAGTCATGAAATGACACTGAAAATGATCTGAAAAACAAAACTCTCCAAAGTCCATTCAAGTGTGCGTCCTTCACCTCCAGATGCTTCCCAAATGTGTGGGAACGGAAAAATATAGTCCACTGATGTTTAAAAAAAACAACATCAATATCATTTTGATGGGACTACTTTAGTGAGGCTTCTTATTGGTGGACCAGCCAGAATACATGTCGCTTTCGTGACAGTGTCTGTGCTAACCCTATCTTGACACACACCAAAGCTATCAGGTGTGTATGTATATCACCTATTTAGTGAGTCTAGTGATTAGCACAGGAAAATGGATCTTAACTAGTTTTAAGATCCATTTTCCTGTTGACAGAAAGTGGCAAAATTGCCGCCCTCTGAGATGTACAAAAATGGGTGGATTTTACTGCTTAACTTATATTCCACTAACCCAATATTAATCAGAATTCTGTGTTTCGACTATTGGGACTGCATTGAACATATTCTTGTAAAGAACAGTTTTGGGTTGACTTCCTCTTAAAGCCAAGTTAAGATACCAGCAGTCTTCAGTTTTCTGGCAAGGGAAGCAGTTGTGCTAATAGTGGCATCAAACAGAAGTTCAGAGCATTTATTTTGTTTTCTATCACTTATTATTTATATGGCTTGTACAGTCAATTTTTCAGTCTGATGTTTTGTTGTACTGTTCCCTTTTTCTTGCATCTTATGTTTAATGCAAATCCATCCATTTTCAGTACCGTTGTTTGTATTGACTTTGGTAAGAGGCAGGGTACAGTCTGCACTGGCTGCCAGTCAAACACAGGGAAAATATACCGTAGACTAACAACTAACACACTCACATTCATGTGACAAGGACAATTTAGAGCCTTCCATAATGTTGAAATGCAATTTTTTTTAAATATGTGAGGCAAGACTAAACCCACGCAAACACAGGAACCACGCAAACTTGCACACACAAGGCCCATCGGCGATTCAAACCTGGGTCGCCTGTCTATGAGGCAGACATGCTAACCACTACCCATCATGCTACGCTGATGGATGCATCTATTATATAAAATTGCATACAATATTCTTAATAAATGATAAAGAGTGGACTAACAGTTTTTGTATTTTTCTATCGTACAAAATTGTAATACCAAGACTGCAATTGACTGATCACCAGTCCATGGTGTCCCCGCCTCCCGCCCAAAGTTAGCCGGGTTAGGCATCAGCTCATCGGCGACCCTGATGTCAAGTGCCGTTTAGAAAACAAGATTTGTCAATTCAATGAATGTTAATTTCATGGTATACCAATGGCATTTTGCCAAATGCCCATTGCTAGTTTCAACCAGTTTTAATGTCACAGCTGTGGCCCAGGCGGAGCAGAAACTTCTGACGTTGAACCCACAACGAGCTCAAGGGCTTGATCATGTTGGGTCACGCTGCACTCACACACCCAAAGGAATGTGGCTCTACATCCTCGTTCACCACATACTGTAAACGACTGCCCACGTCTCTGTTAAGAGGAAAATCTAAAAAACGGGTGATGCTATGACTCCGATTCTGATAGGCCAGAGTCAAAACATGGAGATCATTAAAATGACAGCAAGACCCTAAGCGCATTTAGGAAAGTTCTTTGTCCCAGCTGGTGAGCTGAACTGCAAAAAAAAAAAAAAAAAATGAGATCAAAAACACTACAAGAAAATGTAGTAATAGTATACATTTTACAACAGCTCTCTCTGAAATGTTGTTTAGATACAACTAATATACAAAAAAAGCTATGTCTAATGGAGCAGAATACTTGAGAAAATGTACTTGAACACTAGCCGAATGTCAAAGCACCACCTCTTTAACCTTCAACTAGCCCCCCTGCGGCCACTAAGCATCAGCCCAAATGCACATTGACGCGGGCGGCATGAGAATCGAAGAGGAAGGAGAAGACCCCCTGTGGCGTATACAGTACTGTAAGCTCCCGGTTCCCAGGAATAATTCACTTCTGTGCTTTTCGCGTCCATCCCGCCCACAGACAGCTGACGGCCCCTTATCGCAAGAGCCGTGGGCTGTGTTTGGCTGCGATGGAACCTCACAGGAAGACATGTCCAGACACAAGAAGTAAACTCAAACGAGTAGCCTGTAACGACATTAATGTATCAAGCTTTTGTTATCAATAATCGCTCTTTTCAACAAATGGGAAATAAGACTTTAAATTGTATACTTGAGTGACTGGCCGCATCATTAGATACACATTCACAGTCTAATGAGAGCTAATACTTGAGCTTTAAAAAATATAAAAATAATAATCAGTCTTTGCGTTGAACACTGTGAGAGAGTTATTAATTTATCAATTTTTATTGTTGAGGTTGTACAAAGTAGTTTACAGTGGTGTAAGACTATTTTTTTCCAATGTGGAGACCGCAGCCCTGTGTATTTTTCCTATGAGATTTGTTTTTTTACACCACACAAAATGTTCACACCACACCGTGTTGATGCCAAATTGATGACTAAGCCATCCCTGTATTACACCCGCACATGCCTTCAGCAGAAAGCCAGAATGAGAAATTAGAATCCCAACAGCAGCGCAGAGTTGCCTGTACATAAAAAGAAAAACTAAAACGTCACAGTTGCCAGTTGAATAACTGAGTGGTGGTGATCAAGTGCAGGAGTTGGATTAAAGCCACCACTGCAAAGCATCTGTTCATACTCATATTGCTAGCATACAGGAAGTACAACGTTCCCATTTTACACAACTATCTGCACAGGGACAAAGAGTCGCCAAATCCTAAACCCATGTCATCGCTACAACGTCAGAACATGTATGCAATATCATAGCCACTGTCAGTATAACAAACAATGTCCACTTACAAAGAAAAACGTTCTGTCATGTTTTTGAATACTTTTAGAATCAAGTATTCTACCAATTATCCCAGTGATTATTTGAGCATGTAAAATGTTCTTTTCATTATCAAATACAATGACATGTACAAGTGGGCTGCAGGTATAATTTTTGTCCACTTGGAATTTCCGTCCTCACATTCCACTGTAGTATCAGTGACTTTTGAGTATAAATGGCTTCGAAAGGCAGGGCCTGGCCTGGTGAAGGACGTGAGTGTTAGAGAAGGTTCGTGTAGAGCTGGCTAGCTATTAATCGGCTAACCCGTTAGCTAGTCTGCGTGGTGAGTGACTCGGCGTGAGCTGTCGGCATCGTCAGCTCATGAATGAATGTGCGTATTCCTTGTTTGTTTTCTTACCGTTTGTTCAATAAAGCAACTGAAAGAGCATAGTGTCTACTTTTGACCGCTTGCAGAGGCATTACAATAATTTTGTAAAAAAACTAGCGATGGTAGGCTTTAGCTTACCTTGATGTTATCTTTTGTTTTGGCTATTGCAGACATCCAGTTGTGGTACATATTGCACTTAATCTTTTTTTAAGAGTGAAGAGATCCCAAACTTGGGACATTTGCTGGCTTTTACAGACTCAATATTTCTGAATATTAAAATGTCCTGTTGTACACTTTGGTTTGTGAATTAACATCATAGTGAACACGTTTGATTCACTGCATTTCATTTTTAATGTGTTATTCACCATTTCATTAGGGTCACCCACACATTCTATTTGGCCTCTGTACTACAGCTGTAAAATTCTGGCCAAACGGATAATCAAACTCAGTTTTGAGTGTGTCCCACAACTCGCTGATGTTGTGTACATAATCTGAATGAAAATGGGAGGCGCAGCTTCAATGGGTGGTTTATTCATGCCAAAACTGAGGTTAAAGCGAAACTGACGCATATCCTCTTACACATTAAAACAGTTTATATGATGAATGAATATGTGTTTAAGGGGTCACATGATAAATATTTCACTGATAGTTCAATAAAACATACGCTACATACACACCGCCTTATCGTGTGAGTGTGTCGTGAGGAAGGAAATGGAATCTGCTGAAGGGGCCACACAGAATGGCTGAACACAGATCTTTACAAAGCACACAAATCTTGTCTGACATAAACATTTACACTAAAACAGCAGTTCGCATCGCCTCTTTAAATGGAGGATGTTCCATTTGGGTCGGCCTGATTTGCCAATTCATCCCGAGCAAAGTACCTCCCGTGACACTGAAGATAAGGTTACGAGTCGTTTAGAAGAACCTTTTACAGCTCAGGACAAAGAAAAGATTTTCACTACTTGTCTAGTACAGAACTTTAGGTACATTTGTGTTTTCGAATGCCATCACTATTCACTAACACACTATAAGAAATGGGACCCCTGGCCCTTACTCAGGCAAGAAATTAAAGTCATCACGAGATACGTATATCTGTTCTTGTTCATACCCTAAAGTGTTATATGGTGTTGAGGTCAGTTCTCTTCAATTCTTCCTCACCAGACCATCATTCAACCATGCGTTTATGGACCATATGACAGAAATGGCCTTCCCTAAATTGGCCCCACAAAGTTGAAGGCATAAAAATTGCCCATCTTATTGAATGGGGATTCAGGGCAGTCTTAATGCAATCATGACTGATATATTCATTAATTCAAATGTAGGGCATTAGTGACATAAAAGTGTTTTTTTAATCACATATTGTTCATAAATCTATATACGCTTTTCTTGAACATGACACAATTTTCACTTTCATAACACCAACCTATAGAGTAACGTATAATACTGATTCTTCTGACATCCAAAATGCGTATTTTTGTAACAGTTCACAAGTTACTGTGACAGGGCAACGGAAATGATAGTTTATCATCGCTTTCCGTGATATACCGCAGTAGTAGTAGTCTTCATCTTCATCTTTGGGGGAACTTAGCCGCATTAGCTTGTCAGGCTAACGTGGCGCCAACGTCAACTAGCTTGCGAGCTAACGTTAACGTCTGTGTAAATGGACGGATCAGCGCGGCGAGGAGCAGGCGACGGGTTTCGAGAATTGCTGCGTGCTGGACGGCCTGCTGTCCCAGCCCAGTTCAAACATTTCGTAGAGCATAATTTGCAGCTGCAAGTGCTGTCATTCGTGTGTACCTTAAAATGTCTCTGTTGACATGGCTCCCATTCCACCTGCCCGGTGGTAAAGGCTGTCAAAGTGGTATCGGTGTTGTAGCATCTGAGCATTTTTTTTTTTTTTTTTTTCAAATTTGAGTACAGGGGCAGTAGAGTGTCAGCATTCCTATTACTTTTGTCCATATAATGTATGGAGTGTGTGCAGAGTCAGTAAAACAACATATGGTGCAGCGTTGCAAGCCACAATTTGATGAGAAGGTCAGGAGTTTGACGGAATGAAGCGACAGGTTTACAAGACAATTGGGGTGGTCTGAGACAGAAAGCATGCAGGACGACGAGCCGCGTACTAGAACATATGTATGGAATGTATGATGTTACACTCCAGGAGAACATATACAGTACATTCATGCTGTACAGTCCCACTTTTAACACGGTGTATGTTAATTATCAACAGCGGGGAATCCTGATTATTGAGTTTATGGTTGTGTGGAGTTCAATCTACTTTTTTGACGACGAAATAACTGACTCAGTTGAGTTTATTCACCAAACTGCAGAGAGTACCAGGCTTCCATTAGAGGAGGCATTTATTTTGGCGTTGGAATGGGAATCTACTTTATTTATGATTGTAGTTTCATTATTATCATCAATTGTTGAGTCGTGAATATATATTGTTACATTGTTTTGTGTTATACATTGATCTTATTCTCTTGATATATTACACATGTTAAAATATGCTTGTATTGTTTTAAAAGTGTGCTTAAACCCCTTTTAAGAAAGTCAGGTCAATAATATACAATACATACATTAAAATGTTGAAATAGATGTAATTTTGACTGGCCCAATGGAGGGCTAATAATCCCTTCACCCCGGTTTAAATGGTACAGAAAATGGATGCTCGTCAAATAGGATAACAAAAACAGTTAATTGTTAATTGTTCTGATTGATTAGGAGAATTTATACAGTTGTACTGTCTCATAGTGGGATGTGCGGGATCCAACCAAAGTAACCAAGACATCTTTGCCAAAAAATAGTCAAAACAGTTAGGAGATTATCGTGCATGTAACGGATGAATCAGTTTGCGTTTGGCATGGATCTTGACAACATTTTCAAATCATGTTTGCCCTCAAAGCCTTGAAAATCCTCCGTCTTGGCGCTCTCTTTGCTGTCTGTTCTTGTTTAGACGGAGAGGGATCAGCTGTTCTAACAGATGACACTATGTCACCATAAATGGACCCACAACATTCCAACTATTTTGTTTAATTACGGCAAACGACACGTGATGGAATCTTGAAATTCCGTTGTTGACCAGAGCAAGTTGCGACCCCAAAATGAAGGGCAGCATTCATTCAGAGGTTCAACGGATTACACAACTGCAAGTTACGTGATCAAAATGACACACTAATTGTTAAATAAATAAATGAAAGGTGACTCTATTCTCCTTGCATAAATTGATGCAATTACTTCCCCAGCTGTGAGATACAATGAGTACAACTACACAACAACCACTTTTGTTACGGTTGCAGTTCTTGCTCTTTGGTCCAAAGTCAACTTCCAGTGGCAGTTAGTGTGAAATTTGCGCTTGCTTCACACAGACATGAATCTTAATCTCCTTCTTCTGTGGCCCAGAGTCTCTCAGACGCAACCTTCCCGTTCATCCAGCTACATCTGGCTAGTCCAAAGGGATATTCACATTCACTCAGTGGGTTTCCCGCCATGACTCTGCACGCACATTCCAATGCAACAGTATAATACTTCCTTCCTGCACTCAAGACAAACTGTCTATTACTGATCAGTGACTGGGCCTCGGCTGTTCTTATTTGTCCCACTTGGATAAGATTGGCAATCCATCCAACAAATGGAAAGGAACACCTTCCCAGCCCATATGAAAAAGTGTGCGACTGCTGCCGCGGCATATGGGAATGTTTTCATTTGGTTACAAGGAATTCCATATGAGGCAAATATGCAAGCTGGAGAATGTAGCAAAGAGGACCATGACGAGGGAATCCATCCGTTTCCGAGAGGAAAATAAGTGCTCGTATTGTTGAAAAGATTGGATTGTCAATCGCACGTGTGGTTTCGGCGCCGCCGTTTTTTGGGATCAGTGAGGGTCACGGCTGGTGTGAAGCATGATCAATGATGACACACAAAGGAGCGACCAGGAAATCAAAACCACTTAAACAACCAGGGAGGAACACGTCTAGTGAAGACAATGTGAGTCAATTTCCAAGAAACTGCTTTGCTTTCACCACACAGCAGTCCACATCGTTGGAGGGAGAGAGACCAAATAGATTCCAAAAAAGAAACAAGAGCAATAAAAATAGAAATAGAGATGTGAGGAAGGCCACAGAATTCCAAACCAAACAGCCGAGCTCAAATAAATCTAGTGAATTAAATTCCAAAATTGAGGAGATCCACTTGATTCCAAATGTGAGAGAGTCTGGCAAGCGAAAATAAGTCTCACAGCCTCAACTTCACTTCTGTACATCTGACCCTCAACACCAGCTGCATCCTCTTCTTGTCAGTGATGACTATGTAGCAGAAACACTCTCAATGTTAAACACGTGTATACAATTTCACGAGTTTCAAATACAAGAGCTGTACCCATAAATCCGCCTGCTGAGATTTGAATGACAAAGGTGTCCAAAGTTGTACACCATCTCTCGCCGTACTGTATGTCAACTGCGATAGGATCCGACCCTCCTCAGCGAGTACTCAAGAACTGGTGTAACATTTTCAATGGATGTACGGATAACAAGATGGTTCTGGTTCGAACCTCGGCTTGGATCTTTCTGAGCTTTCATGATTCCCTGCGGTCTTGCGGGGTCTCTCTGGTCACTCTGGTTTCCTCCAACATTACAATAACAATCAAATTAACCGTTTTTTTCTTCAGAGAATCTACATTTCCCATAAATAGATGTGCCGTGTGATTTTGATGAATGCAACATCAACATCAAAATTAATGTTCCACAAACTCTGGCACAAAGTAATATTTGGACTGACCTTTTGAAGAAAAAAAAAACAACAAATAAGTATCACACTCAGTAGAGTGCTGACCTTTGACAAAGTCTGATTTTCAAATGTGGATCAGGACCCCCAACTGATCATGATCAAAACGTAATCCACTCCTCTTTGGTCATAGCGAAATTTATATCAAAACGACAAACCCAATTTCATCCAAATCTGCTTTCCGAGTTATAAGCTTCTTCTTCATTTCTCTTCGCAATGCCTCCATTAGGCCGCGTCACATCACCTCTCCCGGCGTTCACTTGTAACAGCCGCACTTAGATAATCGAAGCAAACCCGCTGAGTAACTCTGACAATGATTCATATTCTTTCTCCGATTTGCATCACAGCAAGAAGGTGAGAGAAGTCAAGTAAAAGTCAGAAAACACAAGAATATCTGTGAAGTATGAAAGAGGAGATGATAAAGAATGAGAGATTACTTCTCTCTCTCTCTCTCTTGTATTTATGCAAGTTGGGCTGTGCTTTTTAAGTCAAGGAGAAAAAACTAAATGACACCAGATGATTACCACATTCAGAGCAGACAAACATCCACTTCAATCACACTAATGGTAGAGGCAGTGAATCAAACAAACAGGCAAATATGTGTATGCTTATTATGCGTTTGAGACCTCGGGAAGTGGGCTTGTCACAGAACTTGCCCCAGAAAGTCCACTGCTCGTCCGAATCCAAATTGCTGCTGAGTATTAGGGAGTTTTTAAATAGTTCATCTGCATCAACGAGCTTCAAGATCAAAAAGAATCTTCAAGTTGACCGCACAAACTAAAAGTTCATCTGGACCGTCAAGAAGTAGACCGTTCTCCTTCCGGCACAAAACTCTCTCTTTTATTTGGATTTCGGTACATTTGGGGTATACTGTGTATACCTTGTTTCTGCAGAGTGATCTTGACTCTGCTTATAGCTTTTCACACCAGGAAATGACCACATTTTAAAATATATCACACCTATATGACCTGGGTTGAGCTCAAAAGTGTGAAAAACAAACACATGCTTCTCAGTTTCCTCAGCATTTAAGATGTGTACATACGTGTAAAGTCCTGAGAGCATTGATTCATGCATGGCCTAACGTGTGACAGTCAGCGCCGAGGCCTGGCCAACACAGATACATTCCACGTATTGCACAGCGACTCGTGCCTGCCATTTAACGACTTCCTGGGAAGCGAGATCTCCACGGTGAATTTGGGAGTTCGCAGGTCAGATAGCGCCTGCAGCTTGAGCAGAAAAAAAAAAAAAAAGAAGAAAAATCAGGTCATTCATGAGTCTGATAGCCACCAAAGATAAAACGGCTGCAATAAAACAAACAGGAAAGGTTTGTAAAGTGGCTCTGTTGCTGAGAAACAGTGTTGTTGTTGTTTTAACCGACAGACACGTTTCTCACTTGAAGCAGAACAAGGCAGCAACCCACTAAAGGCAATGCCATTAATTAATTACCTTTACCAAAATTAAATTGTGAAGTTAACCTATACATTTTCATAAAACTTTGTCTAGAGGAGAGAGATGTTCCAAGAACTACTCTGTTCAGTTTTGGTGGATACAGTATTTGGATGAAAGTACTTTCATGAATTTAGCTGATTGACGGGGTTAGCGCATGACATATAAAACATACCGTATTTTCCGGATTATAAGCCGCTACTTTTTTTCCTAGGTTTTGAACCATGCGGTTTATATAAAGGTGCGGCTATTCTGTGGATTTTCCTTCATGTACATATACAGTTCATAATCGTTCTGTAAATGCAGTAAATATCAAAATGTTCAACATAGATAGGTGTGGCTTGTATAAAAGTGCGGCTTATATGTGTTTCTTTCACTATTATTATTATTATCTTTTTTTTAATAGAGTGGGTGCGGCTTGTATAAAGGTGCGGCTTATTGTCCGTAAAATACGGTGTATGGCTCGCAATGCATCTTAGCCTGTTCAGTATGAGTGGAAGAGGGTGATGGGGTGGGATTAGTAAATCCATTCCATTCATTTTAATAGGGAAAGTTGATTTGAGATACAAGCAAGTTGAGTACAATGAATAAAATGTGCAAGTCAATGCATCAATGTAGGTGTATTGTATACGCAAATAAAAATAACTAATCTCCGCATGAAAGTCAACTGTTGGGTGTGAGGGTGACGGCATATGTGAGCTTTCATGCTGTGTGTTGACTATCTATTTGATTTAATCAGAGAGTGTGGTTGCCGATAATCCTATTTCATATATGGCTTCCACACTAAGTCCCCCGCAGCGGCACGTGCGGCCGAGTGGCAGGAAAGCTGCTTCGTCGTGGATGCAGCGCAAGTGTCCACGTGCTGGAATGAAGTCAAGCTACTGTCGGTCCCACAGGCATGCAAAGACTATATATACAGTTTATGTAAGAAAATGTGTTCAGCCCACTCATAGAACATGGATTTATGCAATTGTGCATTCAGACAGGCTTCATTCGAAGGGCCATGTTTGGTGTCAGATAAAAGAGATGGTTATCATTGTCCATCCATTTCTCCATCCATTTTCTGTGGACTGACCGCCAGACAATAATAGGGTGGTTATGAATCGTTAGATATACAGCATTTATTCCACCTATTCAGCAAACGGTCACATAGAAAATCCCATCAAATTGATGAAGCTGCACTTTGGTGTCCCGCCTAGCCAATTAAAAAAAGTATTTAAAGAGCGCAGATCTTCACCAAGCCATAAACTTATCAAATCAATGCATGAAGGGCTATAATCAAGGGCTAAAGGGAGGACAAGTTATGACAAAACCTCATATTTTATATGACTGCAAGTCACAGTAAGATCCTATTAAAGCACAATGAATTAAATGTGTCTGGATTCTGAGTGTGATCTCATGTGCACTGTTAACTTTGAATAGCTAGATCAAATGCAATTTTAGCCAGGTTTGGCGTGACAGCATCTTCATATGCTCTACATGACACATTTTCTTCAAATCAACTATCCATCCATCCATTATCTGTACCGCTTCTCCTCACAAGGGTCGCGGGGCGTGCTGGAGCCTATCCCAGCTGTCTTTGGGCAGTAGGCGGGGGACACCCTGAACTGGTTGCCAGCCAATCGCAGGGCACACAGAGACAAACATCCGCACTCACAATCACACCTAGGGGCAATTTAGACAGTCCAATCAACTTACCATGCATGTTTTTGGAATGTGGGAGGAAACCGGAGTGCCCGGAGAAAACCCACGCAGGCACGGGGAGAACATGCAAACTCCACACAGGGAGGCCGGAGCCGGGATCGAACCCACGACCTCTGAACTGTGAGGCGGACGTGCTAACCAGTCGACCACCGTGCCGCCTCAAATCAACTAGTATTTGACAAACGCATAAGCTTGTATTTGTCTATTATAAAGGATGGGATATTTTGACATTTTGAAACATTCAATTCTCGGACAACCTCAATGTGGAAAGTGTCACCAAACTTAAACGGCAATCTCTTCTGAAGATTCCCTTTACATCATTTTAATAAAACGATAAAACATCTTAAGTAAAAAAAAAAAAAAAAACACCAAAAGTTGGAAATTTTTGAATTCTGACCAAACTTGTCTTTAAAAAAGAAGAAAAAAAATGACCTTAAACTGAAGATCTCAGCAAATCTCTTGAAATTTAATGCCACCACTCAAGGGTACCTGAGGCTAAAAAGTAGACAAATATGATGACAGTCATAACAGAGGTAAAAATACTCTCTGAAATACAAATAGTATTACGGTTATTTTATTTCCTGAGTGCCCATAAAAGGACTCAGCGGCTTCTGATGAGAATCAGCCTTTGCTCTCCAAGTCAATCAAACATCACTGAGAGCTTGCCTGCAGTGACACACCTTCTCCGGGCAGTCCTAGACCACTCTACACTTAACATGTTTACATAAAGCTAACAGATTATTCTTGACAATGAATAAACCGCAATAAACCAGCAGCCTATGTTTTACAAAAACATACCAACCACTAAAATGCAAGCAGGAAATGCAGCGCACATAGTACACCAAAGCGTTGAAGTGGAAATTATGTATTCGTAATTTACGCATTCGAAAATGACTAAATCGGCATTTTAACTTTCAGTTACTTTCACTCCTGGTTGGGCAGTTTGCGGGGGAGGATAGCAATCTCACAAATGTGTAAATCAGACACTTATATAACTATGAGTGCGCATATGCTTGAGAGTCTGTCAGAACAAACAGCGAGACTCCTGCTGCCTTCCGCTGTGCCACAACAGCTCCGCAAAAGTCTTTGAACTAGCAGGAATGTTTCATGCTCCCGACATGACAGACAGTCTTCCTGCAGTTGTGAGGAGTTCAGCCTTCACATACACGGCCAGACACACAGTATTGAGGTGATCTGGTGAGAGGCCTCCTTGATATTTTACAAGCACTTATCCCATTAAAAGGTTAAGACGGTTCTAGAGTTTGGTTTCTAGTTAAAAAGTTACTTTCCTTTGTTACTAGACAAAACAAAGCCCTTTGGGACCTAAAGTTGCTTTTTAATTGCAGAGCAGAACCGATGACATGATTGCACAAGGACTAGGACAACGTGCACTACACTACAAACATTTACTGCTACAAAAAGTGAAAATGGAAGACAATAAAGTCCCCCCCACATACACTTTGTAGCTAAAACAGTTTCCATTTTTCTGGGAAGACTTTCGACAAGAGTTTGGACTGTGTCTGTGTATTTTTTTGCGGTCATTCATAACAGAAGAACATTTGTGAGGTCAGAGCTTGTAGGCTCACAATTCTAGTTCGGTCACACTAAGTCCTTTCCAAACTTGCTTTTATGGGCCCTTGCTTTGTGCACTGGGCCACAGTTACTAGGGAAACTTAACTTAATGGCTTTAATTCAACCCCGACTGTCATTTCGTTGATAAAGATGTATGTCTCAAGACCATTAAATTCACCATTCATTTAAGAATTATTTTAATGTCATTTAAATGGCCTGAAGAAATGCTCCATAAAAGTTCTGAAATAGAGGCACAACAATTCTTCAGTTAATTGGCAACTAATCAATTACAAAACCATTCAATAACTGTTGATAATCGATTGATTGGATACTGCCATTATTTACCGTATTTTCGGGACTATAAGTCGCATTTTTTTTTTCCATAGTTTGGTGCGACTTATGTGTGAAATTATTAACACATTATTACCTGTATATCATTTCACATGTTATTTTAACCCGCATAAAGAACATAAAGATAAATCCTAAAAGCAATTGAAATGCATGAATAATTTAAACGGTTGAAATCTAATATTGTGTTAAATAAGTAATTAAAATCGTATGATAAAAATAAAATTTGACTGTCTATCAATCCATCTATACAAAATAGTGTTCCTTTAAAAGGCGCCTTGCCTGGCAGTGCATGGTCTTGCATCATTAGCCAGCCACACACACACACACACCCACACACACACACACACACACACACATACACGCGCACGCACGCACGAGACCAGAGGAGTAAACAGATAATTACGACCGAATACAAAAATACTTTTGGAGACCTGGAAACATTCTTCATGGTAGGCGATAAATAAAAGACTTATTAAATCGATCTACGACCGTTTTGGTGAGTTATTTTACCATAAGTTTCTTGTAATGCTACATGTGTGGATGTTAGCTAAATGTTGCATCGTAGCTCGGTGGAAATGATGTGTACTAGGCGCACAATTTTATTAATTTGATTTATATGGACACATTTATTTGCGTTATGCAACAGAGACAACTTGGATTCAGAGAGGGGGTGTAGGGGGTGCAGGGGGTGGGGCGACTTATACTCCAGTGCGACATATATGTTTTTTTCTTCTGTATTATGCATTTTATGGCTGGTGCGACTTGTACTCCGGAGCAACGTAGGGTCCAGAAAATACTGTAATTCAAAATTGTGCAAATTTTCGAAATTTCAGCCTCGCACTAGTGAATATTCTCAGATTTCTGTAGTTCTTCATGAAAGCAGACTGATTATCATTGTGTTCAAACAGCTGCTGTTACTTTGTAAAACAACGACCAACATTTTTGACTATTTTCTGTGTGTGTGCATTTTCTGCAATGTCACTTTGAAAAAATGTCCTCTTTTTGAATAAAGGGATGGAAATCTAAATCATTGATTAACGCCCCCCAAAAAGACAGATTAATTAAATAATCGTTAGTTGCTGCCCTACTTTTAGACAAGTGTCATGTTGCAACTGAATACTGCTGCCCTAAGGAGTTGTGTCACGGTGAATGTTTTTGGGCATGTAGCTCAGCTTCCCATATGTCACCCTCTTCTTCAGGTTGCAGCGCCTTTTGCTGGTTGTAGCCAAGTAGTGCTTTCATTTTGCAAAATTGCTTCAAGACATGATTAATCAAAATTCAATCAATCTTGGATTTGGCAAAAAGGCTGGGAACAAGAGCAAAGAAACATCAAATCAACCCACAAATACATTGTGATCATAAAAGCGACTACATCAAGTAAACGTAAATTGCTTGACCTTGCTATACTTTCAAAAGAAAGTCGACATCTCCGTGCTACAAATCCGTAGAGATTATGACCAAATGCAATAGTTGTTTGGTTCATGGTATTTGCCAGATTTACGGGGCGAGCAATTTAGTGAAAACGCAGACTTCTTACGCAGAGCTGTGCATTGTCAAATCTTTAAACATAAGCCATATATGCACAGTATGAGCAGTATAGGATAATTCTAGGTCAACAATGTTGGGGTCTTCCTGTCACAGCACAACACATCCAACCGGTGGTTGGGAATGAGTGAACTTAATGTGAGTGGTCTGGAATCCTTCTTAATGTTAGCTTGATGTCTAGTTCCATCGAGGTTCTAAGGGCCAATGGGGGATTTGAAAGTGGTTTTCTCTGAAATACTTTCAAGCGGTAAAGAACACTGTGTGAAAAAAGACAATTTTAACCTTCTGTCACATCATGTTACACTTTCCAGACTCAACTTTCACATCTCTCACTTAGGGGGGCTGTATTTTCATATTTTAGCCAGCATCATCTCAGACAGGTAAAGACATGATAGGAAGGATTAAAAGCCATGACGCAGGAAGTAATCCAGACATTTATGCAAAAGCGCCAGACAGAAATCCAGAGCATCGAGAGGACACTTTAATCTGCCAATACATAGACACCAGATTTTAAAAGTCATGTCGGGAAGCCAAATCTAAGATGGCAGAGCAGCACTTACGAAACCGTTTAAGTAAATCAAGAATCCCCTTTATTGATTTATTCATACTAGATTCTCTAAATGTTCTCTACAAATTTGATTTCGGTCAAATTTGGTCCATATTCTGCATTTCCTGGGTATTCAATAAAAATGATGGCGAGAAGAATATAATTTAACCAAATCGGAGAGTGATCACAGTCCCAGAACAGATTGTGTTCCACCTTAGAGGTTTTACTCAATCATTTCACAATTGAAGTCAGCATCTCTCATCCTTGTTGCAAAATAAAGAAACATGCATCATCCTTACATAATCCAGCATTCACATCAAAAAGATGGAATTTTATTCAGTCTGACTAAATAACCAGATTTACATCAATTAAAGTGCATTTGGTAAAAATGACACTTTGTTTACACTTTCAACCTTTTGCCACCCAGTGCTGGCTTTTTAAATAAATATACCCAGACAGATTGCGACCGCTCATCCTTTTTTTTTTTCCTGGCAAGTAACCATAGCAACCACTCCAGACGAGGCAAAAGAAACCCTTGGGGGAACAACGCGACGTCATCTCCCACGCCCGCTCCGCTTTGAGAAACACAAGAAAACCCTTCTGCACAAGAATACCCGTCTGTGCATTTATTTGTTATAATGATCCTATTGCTGAATAGCATTCAACCCGTCTTGTATGTGCGGCTTAGCTACCTTAATCCTGAAGAGATGAGGCGATTATATTATCAGCCATCAAGCAGGTTGAACAACATTCACCTGCAGATACCTAGGTGAAGAATGTGTTCTTTAATAAAAAGTCCGAACAGCTTTTGCCTCTGGAACTTAGTTTTATTGAAATTATTTTGTAAGACTGCAAGACATTGTCCTGACTCTGATTTATGTTTTGAATGAGGACACCAGTTTCAATGGTGTCACATTGTTCCCCGATAAGACATTTGTTTATGTGTCACATTCTGAATGCAGCTGAGCCACTCAACTTGTTTTGGAGGCCATTCTGCAGAGTGGGTGAAGAGGAAGCAAACTGGTGTGTTGGCTTCTTTTACCACACAGCTGTGTACACGCTGACCTGGGATAAATATTACTGGAGGCCATTTTTCATATTTACAAGACACAGTTCAAAAGCACAGACTTGAAGCATGGCATATGGGTTTTGTCAAGGCAGAATGTCTGTCAGTGTCAACAGCTCAATACTAGTATTACAAAAAGCTCCGGTTCTGAGAAAAACAAATCAATATGAAAATGTAAACATATGTATACTATGTGAATGAGAATGAGAATAATATATGCATATTTTCATCAAATTAAAGTGGAAGTCATGTTAAAATGTTTCTTTACAAAAATATGTTCTATGTGCCCCCACGGGTCTAAACACGGAATTGTGATTAATATTGTGTTTGTGGAATACGAATTAAGCAGAAAAATGCACCTGTTTTTTTTCCATCCGAGGGGGAGGCCATTTTGCCACTTGCTGTCAAGTGAAAATGACATGACAGTGCCTAAGGGCTCAGCTTCAGAAGGTCACATGACCAAGGCCAACAAACAGGTGAGCTTTGACAGTCGTTACCTGAGCCCCGAGGCACTGTCATGTCATTTTCAGTCGATGGCAAGTGGCTGTAAAAGGCAAAATGGCCGCCCTGAATTACATTAGTGTGGCAAGCACTTTGGTAACTGCTCTTATGTTATACAAACTCCAATTCAAATTCCCAAAAGTTTTTTAATGTGAAGTAGGTTTGGATAGCAAAGTATTCAGTTGAATGAATTGTGTGAAACGCAACACTCACATGGACTCCAACAAGTTTTACGACCGTTAGCATGATTATGGAAAAAATACTGAAAAAAAAACCAAGGGCTGAATTCACCAAAGAATTGGAAGCAGAAGTCGTTGTGTTAGTTGGCTGTAGTTCTGAGGAATAGATTTGCAGCGGGACAGTCTAAAAGGCTTTAATGTGAAAAAGTGCAACGTTGGCTAACGTACCAATCGTTATGAAAAATCTCGTGCATATCTCTACGTATGCCCACAACAATCTCTGAAAATAACCAAATGATGACTGTCATTGTTCTGTCACGGGGTTCTTGGCGTCAAGTCAGCATTAATACTTTGCCATGTGCGGCAACCAGGGGGAAATAAGGCGCGAACTGCACTCAGGTGTCAAACTTTGTGGCCGTGTTTGCGCTGGTATATCATTAGTGCACAAGGACGTTAAAACGGAGCAAACTGCCGGTGCAAATGACGTGCAATTAAAGGTGCTATCAGCGGCTGCAGTTAATTCTTTGTGGATTCGGCCCTGAGAGGTGTAATAGAATACAGTATAGATTTTTTTTTTTCCCCCCCAAAAAAACTTTTGGGAAACTTTTTTTTTTTTACTGATGACGATGATAATTCCAATAAAATCTGCTGAAAGCCCCTTCATCAAACAATACCCTTAAAATTAAACTATTAGCAACTGAAATGCTCAAAAAGGAACAAATCAAAAGCTGCCCAAAAGATAAAAAGCACAAACAATGAGCCTGCCTCGAAGGAATCGGATGACAACCTCCTTGTGTGCCCACACTGAGCAGGTGCGCCAGCTTTATCTCCACACTGTTGCGGTGAATGAACACAGCAGGTGAGTGCCGCACAGACGAGGCAGGACAACGACACAAAGAGCTTGAAAAAACTACGGAAGACAATGAACAAAGAGATGTGTGCTACGGATGCTTAGCATACCTTCAATACTCTCCCATACGCACTCAGTCATGCAAAAACAGAAGAAGTTGCACAAGTTAAGACCTGCTGGGAGTGGGTGTGAAGGAGGCGCTGTAGCATCGGGCGTGGAAGAACCCACAGCAATGACTCTCATGCTGCTTTTCTAAAATGACACAACAACCACCATAGCCAAGAAGCCGGCCACTCCAATAAAGCGGGAACGCTGCGCGACTTGAAACATTCCGACCTGCTTCAGTCACCTTCAATGACGAAGAATCTCCTTTTGAATTGTATGAGCCCGACCTGATGCACGCAGGCATCATTTTATGGTTCCAACATGTTGAAAGAGGATTTGAGAAATCTGTATGCACATATTGGTTCAAGTAATGGTGGAATGAATTTAATTCAAGCCAGCTGATCAGTAAATTCAGCAGCGGTCATACACAGCAAACAAAAAACAGCCTCGAAAAGGAGACACGATCTCCTGTGATAATGTGTATGAACTAACCAACAGGATCGGCACGGTGGACGCTGCTTTTCAACTCTACCGTACCAACACTGCTCTACTTGCCTCACTTTGAGGCGATCAATTTCCCACTTCAAAATTGAACCATGGGAAACTGTAAAGAAACACGCCACATTGAACGCATCAGTCGGAATGAGACGCACATGATTGTCTCCGGAATTTATTTCTCAGCATGTGGTTGTTGGCCACAGTAAGCAGACAAATTTAATTCCAGAGGTGTCTGTGGAGAGCCAAATTTTACATTTGAATTTGATCCGAAACGGGCCACTGCAGCAAAGTGGAGACTGTGGAATATCATAATGCAGCATCCAGAACTAAGGCAAAGCAACAGGATAAACTAATGTTACAGCTAGAGCACAACTGATATGGATTAGTATTTAGGCCGATGCCAATTGAAAGATGACAGGATAAAATTCCAAAAAACGATTCATAAAAAAAAGAAATGAGTAAAATAACTTATTTTGTGGTCCTTTAAAGAAGGAAGTAAAGTGAAAAAAAAATTATTTCCGAACACTGCGCGACAATTCAGTTGCTTTCTGCCGCGTCGCTCGGTGTATGGCAGGCCACAGATTCCAGCTCCCCGCAACTCTCAACGGGATAAATGATATCGAAAAAAGGATGTATGTTTAAAGGCCTAGATAGACCAACCCGACGTTGGCCAACTGTGACCGACGCTTAACCCCTGTGGCGTCACGTCACGCTGGAAAAATACAGCGCATCGACAGACAGAGACGCTAACCATTATGGTACCTTTTGCGCATGCGTGAGATGTCACAATTCCTCATGGTTAGAAAAAGCCAACCGGAAAGCTATTGGCCCAGGGGTGGATTGTAAAAACGTAAACAATGCATTCAGCTATATTTTTCGCTCACGATGAACTCTCACGCGAAGCAAACCCTCACGCTCTCGACACAGTATCAACCGTCGCTCTTTGTACTTGTAAGATTAACTCCTTGGCTACACGTAGCCGGGGCTTTATTAACAACCGATGTGTCGCAGACAAACGTAGTGTCTCATAGCCGATTTTGAGCTGTCTTGACGCATCGTAGCCCGTGTAGTGTGACATACTCAACAACTGGTCGTTTGCCGTCTGGGACGCTTCACGACCACCACCGCGAAAGTCTGGCATGTCAGCATTTTGACATGCCAGGAAGTCATGCTACGTTTGCTAACTGCAAAGCCAGTAGCTGATTAGCAAATGTGGTGTGGGTCATTAAACAAATTTGTTCCCTTAAGTTCTTTTTGTAGAATAGAGAGTCCACCATACTGCCCTCTCCCCACCACCCAGGAACAAGTCCATAGTCTTTTTTTTCGCCTTTTTAGAGCAGAGAAGGCCATAAAGTGTATCTATGCCTTAAGGCAGTCATGCATCCAGAGTCAGAGCACTGACTTGCAACTACAAATTGTTGTCTGCCAGTTATTTGCAAGTATCCTTTACATGTTGGGTGTAAATGACAGAGCAGGCATAATTATGACCAACGTTAAATCATGACCTCATTTTTAACCAACACGACATTCTGTTCTCTTTGTGTATAGCGGAATTTTCCAAACAGCAGTCTACATGAGAGCAGGCGAGTGTCAAAAGGTGTTGCTTAAACGCGGGCCTTTTCTCTGCCTCTTCCTGTGACCTTTCGTCCTCGCCATCCAGCATCATCTGATCGAGGTCGTCTTGCTTTACTAAACGAAAGGTAAGCAACATATCGACGGCAGACGCTGACGCCATGAAACTACTCGTTCTCGCTGATTTGCATGTTAAACTCGCAAACCAGGCTGGCACGTGGATGGAGTGCAGCCACCCCGACTACCCCCCCCCCCCTCCTCCCCCAGTGAGCAGACAAGGGGGGCAACATCTGGATGCATGCCCGGGAAGCATGCGCTGTTCCCCGCGGAGAGCATTCTCACTTCCCTGCTGATTGGTTGTCCAGCCAGGACACAAATGCAGCTGCAATGACATCTACTAGACGTTCATGTTGAGGCACGAAAGGCCCTTTTATCGCTCTCTCTCTCTCCCTCACACACACACACACACAGTCTCATGAAGGCCACATAAATGAATGATCTCAACAAGACCTATCAATTAATTAAGTCACTACATCAGCACCCTCACTAGCAAATGGCTCACGACTGGACTGAGCATTGCACGCACGTGTCTCTTTTTTTATTATACTGAACCCATGTTGCAATACACATTCGTAAATGACATACATAACACACGCATGCATTTTTACTCAAGTACAGCATTCGTTACCCTTTGAATAACATTTAGGAATGGATGATTTATCCACCCTGTTGATGCAAGCACAGTCCCTCGGTTCTCGTCCGGAGAAAAAAAATCATGCGTAAAAGAAGGCGTGCCGTTAACGCAGCATTCTTACCTGAACCGGGGAGAATCCTTGATGCATTCTTCAAAGTCCACCGTCATTTTTGCGTCTTCGTCGTGTATTTCCACCTCAGTACGCCAGTGTCATCGCCCGCGGCGACTTGTCGCAATGAACCGAGGGGATGGACGGTGGCTGGTCGTGTCCCTGACGCGCAGCAGTTCCGTCGGAGCCTCTTTCCAGTGACAGCGTGACACCAAAAAAGACGAGCCGAGTGCGAAGTGACTGAATTACTACAACTGGAGGGGAGGAGGATGGCTGCGGGGAGGGAGGAGTGAGCGTTGGGAGCCAAGCGGGAAGAGGAGAACGCCGACTAGCGGCGACCAGCAGGAATTGCTCTCGAGTCGATGGAATAATTTCATATTCTCAAAGTATGCTACGACGAGTACTGCTAGTGGTACGCGAAAGAATCACTGAATTAAAAATAAACATATAATTCTTAACATTCAAAACACAACCAACCATACAAACTTCAAGTGTTGTTTTTTAGCCAGTAGTGCATTTTAAGACTTTTACCATCAAGATTTACCAACTCTTACCACCAAGACTATTGCCATCTTTTTTTCCACATTTTGTCATCATTTGTAGAGGTTGAAAAATAACACACCTATTTTTGACAAAGTAAGGAGTAATAGGCTACACGTTTTCAAATTTTGGGAGTAAAAATAAAGGGATGGGGCGGTTAGATTAAAGGTATGTAGTCGGATTTGACCCAGGAGTCATCTGACACCGTCACCAGTGTGTACAGTGGGTGTTCTAACCACCTCAGCAGTTTTGGTTTTCATGATTTGAAAACCGCTTCAGGTTAAAATTCTAAATGAAAATGGTTTCATTATATGTAGCAATTCCCTGAAACAAAATTCAGTTTTCCTGAAACTGTATATTTGACACACATGCTGCATCAACAAGAATGCTTCATTTAATCACCATTTAGACGACAACGCAAACATAATCCACATTAATGTGTAATTCCAAATTAATACGACAAATTGGATAATATTCAACACGTAGGTAGGTAGGAAACATTATTTAAAAAGTAAATTTAGTCCTCAACGGTCCTAAAAACAATTTCCACAACTGTACAGTGTGTTATTTGTGGGTTTTTGCTCATTGCTTTTCATTGGGACAGAACGCAACACTTTTTTTAAATGATTAAATTCGAAGAACAAGTGGACAGAAAACATGTATACAATAATAAGTATACATTAAACAATGCATGCCAGGGGGTATAAACAAGTTACATACAATCAAAAACGTTGTATTTAGTGCAAACAGTAATTGTTTTTAATGCCTTTTTGTTCAGTGAGCTACTGATCAAGTTTATACAAGACTGAGGACAGAACGCAACACTTTGCGAGTCTGGCGACGCATGATGTCGTAATCAGAAAGCGACACGACAGAGAACGTCCTTCCGACGCACTTTACTGGAGTACATGTTAAAACGGCAAAAACAGAATTGGGTGTGGAACCATTGTAATTTTTTTTATTTGTATTTTGCTTTCTTGCATTTTGAAACGACCACATATGTTGGAACATGAGTTGTCCACGGGTTGTTTAAGACTACTTCCGGACTACAAATCCGAGTGTGCCTACATCCGGATGTAACTCGCAGCAAGTTGATCAGTATCTTTCCTCACACCAGCGCAACGTTTACCGGTTCACCGGTGCTGAATGCGTCATTCAACGCCTTTTTGGCAACACTTTTAACATGCACATCAAAAGAGATCGAACGAGGTCATGTGCAATCAGACACGCTACCTCATCTTTTTCCAGTACATTGGAACTAAATACAGGTTGGTTAGAATGCTATTCTTTACATACATTTTATGTGTTTAGCATAAAAACCGTAATAAACTGTTTGTATTTTGTGCAGTGGTGCAGTCAAAGTACCTCCACATCAACTAGTGAGAAGAAAGGGGGTCCAAGATCACTTAGAGGTAACGAACTCAACGCCTATGCCTATACACAGTAATATTAAAACATATTTGAGAAGAAAATTGAAAAACAAAGTTACTGGGAGTAACCAGTTATCCAAGAATCTATTTATCTGACAATAAATTGGCAGCAGCCCCCTATACAGTATTGTAGGTTAACTGAAGACTATAAAATGTCCATAGGTGTTTGTATGTACAGTGTTAAATCGCTTAGAGTCGTTTAAGGTAGAAAAGCATGTGAAAGCCCATTTACCACGTGTTCTCCACCTTTCACAAGTCAGATGTAAACACTGGATGGCTACATCTTAAAGTTATCTGAAGTTAACTTCACACTGAGATCTTATTTTACATTCTCTAATTTCTTTCCCCCCCCCCTGTGGCTCCATGCAGGATGCATTAAGAAGACTGAGGCCACTCAACCCAGTGTCTCTGTCCATTTCCAGCAGGACAGATAGGGGAGTCCATGCTCTATCTAACTCAGCCCATTTTGATTTCCAACGCAAGAATGACAAGCCGCCGTTTACTGAGGACATTTTAGTGGAGGCGCTCAATTTCCACCTCAAGGCTGAGCAAATTAGGTATGTTAATTCAATGTTTGGAGGAACTGATAGTGTAGTGTTGGGGAAAAAAATATATAATTATCAATCAATCAATCAATCACATTTTATTTATATAGCACTTTTCATACATAAAAATGCAACTCAAAGTGCTTTAAAACATTCAAAGCAAAACATAGAATTATCTTCAATCAAAAGAAAAGATAAATTATTTAAAAGTTGTTGAAAGCCAAACTAAAAAGGTGTGTCTTGAGCTTCCTCTTAAAAATATCAACAGTCTCTGCAGACCTGACATCCTCTGGCAGGCTATTCCAAAGGTGAGGACCAAAATGGCTGAATGCAGCCTCGCCATGCATTTTGGTCCTCACCCTTGGAATAAATAAAAGGCCGGCGCCAGAGGACCTCAGGATCCGCGAGGGCTGGTATGATAAAAGCAAATCAGATAAATAAGATGGCCCAAGACCATTAACACATTTATAAACTAATAAAAGTACTTTAAAATCGATCCTGAAACACACAGGGAGCCAATGCAGCAATTTCAAAACTGGCGTAATGTGCTCCCGCCCTCTGGTTCTCGTCAGCACCCGAGCGGCTGAATTCTGCAGTAGTTGCAGTGGTGAAATGCTCTTTTTCGGGAGGCCAGAGAGCAGGGCATTACAGTAATCTAAACGACAGGAAATAAAGGCATGCATCAGCACTTCCGTGTTAGCCTGAGAGAGAAACGGGCGGACTCTGGCGATATTCTTAAGGTGATAAAAACCAATCTTGGTTACATTTTTAATATGAGGAATAAAACTGAGCTCAGAGTCAAAAATGACGCCAAGGTTCTTCACACAGTGTGAGGGATTAAAAATGTGTAGTTTTGGTAAAAGCTTCTCTCTCTGACCTTCGGGACCGATAACTAAGACCTCAGTCTTGTCCTCATTGAGCTGTAGGAAATTATCTGCCATCCATGACTTGATATCTAAAATGCAATTTAAAAGGGTATCAATGGGTCCTGTGTCATCAGGAGACACGGCAATATACAGCTGCGTGTCATCAGCATAGCTGTGAAAGCTGATGCCGTGTCCCCTGATGACATCCCCGAGGGGAAGCATATAAAGATTAAAAAGTAAGGGGCCTAAAATCGAACCTTGAGGAACCCCACATTTAATTTCATGAGTTTTAGAGGAACAAGTATCCATACTTACAAAGAAATATCGGTCTGTGAGATAGGAATAAAACCAGTCAAAAACAGTACCAGAGATGCCCACTAGATTTTTAAGTCTATTTAATAAAATTTGGTGATCTACTGTATCAAAAGCAGCGCTTAGATCCAGTAGCACCAAGACTGTGAGTTTTCTCACGTCTGCAGTGCACCTAATATCATTTAAGATCCTTAAAAGAGCAGTCTCCGTACTGTGGTTCATCCTAAAACCAGATTGATATTTCTCCAAAATATTATTTGTATTTAAAAAATGATTCAACTGGATGAAAACCAGTTTTTCTAAAATCTTACTTAAAAACGGTAAGTTGGATACGGGTCTGTAGTTATTAAAAACGCTCGGGTCAGAACCGCTCTTCTTCAGAAGGGGCTTCACCACCGCCGTTTTAAAGGCAGCTGGGAAGACGCCTGCCTGAAGAGAGCAATTGACTATATTTAAAATTTGTTCTTCAAAAAATCCATAAAATGTCTTAAAAAGAAATGTGGGAATTGGATCCAAAAGGCAGGTTGTTGGGTTTACCTGGGAGAAAACTCGAACAAGTGTCCTTGCATCAACCAGGGCAAAACTTTCCAGTGTTTCCTCATTCCTCATTTCCAATTATATATAATTAGTAATCCGTTGGGGTACAAAGATTTAGAAATGAATATTTTTTGTTCCAACCTTTGTTGAGCCGAGACACCCGTTTTCGTGAAAAAAAATCTCACGACACGCAACCAAACTAAAACGTCACAAAAAGCCATGATGTATTATTGCATGACTGATACACAGGTTTATTGTACCTTCTTCCTTCTAACGGAAAAGGATATTACTATTTTGCTTGTTGCTATATGTCACTGAAGAAAGATATATTTGAGATTCATAACTACTAATATTCAGACAAATTAAGTATAATTGTATAATTTCCCACGACACCCCTGATGATCTCTCACAACACACTAGTGTGTATAGTGTCAGACGGTGGGAGTGGGATGAAGTCAAGCTACAAATGGATTTCAGAACAGACAGAGAGGTGAGAGTGTGAAGGAGAACGAGCCAATTGGGAAACGGACTGAGTAGAGAAGCAGGAAGGAAGGAGGCAAGCTCCCAGCATCCCACTTGCATCCCACTAATCCTCCAACCTGCAGAGAGAAGGTTAGAAAGGATTATCTCTGCTTTGCTTTTTACTCTGTAGTATGTAATAACACACACATATGCACCTACAATGCTAAATGGGAATTGAATTCCCTTGACCAGTGCAGACTCTTTTTGTCTTGTCTGCCTAGACCAGGGTTTCCTAAACTTGAGTTTGGGGTCCAAAACAGGTCCTGGGTGAGTTTTTATTGGGTCCCCTGTTGACATTGTTGGTAAAAAATACTGCAAGTAATTTTATTGATTGTTAGGCAGAAACACAGTGACTTGGCAAACAGCTTTTTTTTTTTTAGTTAGATTTTGTTATAATAGCGTCATGTCTGTTGAGTTCTACATCATTAGATTTGACTTGATATGACAATGTTTCTGTACTGTTTGATGTATCTCATTAAGTTGAGTTATTTCTAATGAGTCTTGTGCTGAAAAAAAAAGGGAAATTCTAGTCACGATGTAACATTTATTATTTACAATTAATGAAATAAACTGTGCCACAAAAACAGTCCCAGGCGTCACACATGGGGGCCCATATTTTCAACGTGGGAAAAAATATAGAAAGCAATCTTCATATTTTAAACAGAAGTGAGTGTGTGTCGTGGCGTTTTAATGTGCTTGCATGTTTTTGTTTGCGCAAACGGCAAATGCTGTCACTTCACATTGCAGCAGGTGCCATTAGAAGACGTAAAGCTTTCCTGTGCCACGTGTCGCATCCAATCCCCTCCTTCGTAACCTACTTTCTCTTCCCTCTGCACTGGGCACATGCACACATACACACAGGCACAGAGATCTATAATGTAAGTCGGCGAGCAGAAATAGGCCTGCACATGCATGCATGATGCATAGTGTTGAACAGCATCGTTCTCTACCATGCCACCCACTGACACTCACCCCCTGCTTACACATGCATGAGGATGCCAACCAACACTGAGTGAGTGTTGTGGCGTCACAATTTTTTATAATGTTGGGAAGTGTTAAACGTGCAAAATATTGTTTATCAAGTTTGTGCACTTGACACATTGAAAAACACTTATGTCCAATTTTTGGGGGAAAAAATAATTTTCACAATGCGATGTCTGTAACGCGAAAATACCATTCACGTATAAATAAGAAAATTGAAAAAAAAATGGACATACGTGTTTTTCACAGGACAGCGACGATATCATACCATAGCACTGATCATATGAGCCGTTCGTGCTTTGGTTCAATGTTATTCTTGCTACATTGCGTTTCTGTCCATATTGTCAGGAACAAAAGTCCAATATTTTGGAAGCAACATTTATTGTGTCTCGGGAAGGCCTGTTAACCAATTGCCATTATATAAATATAAAGTATTTGTGGGAGAATAATTTAAAAAATATATTTTGTATGCACAAATAGCATCCATTCTTGTCTCTTAGCTGTCATAAAATTAAGCACTACATTCATTAATAATAAATGAGAATAGAAACTAAGATACTGTATTGCTTCATGGAGGAGTGGCTGAGGACTGCGGAGAGTACTAAGTGTCCATTAGGGGTAGGGCATTTATTAGGTTGAGGCCTTTATTTTAACAAGGGCATTTTTGAAACAATATAATGTGCATTGTAATGAAAATAATTATTACAGTATACATATTTGTCTTTCTTGGGGTGGGTAAAGGAGGGGTGTCTATTTAGGGTGTGGTGCTTATTTATCCTATAGGATCCGAAGCCACTATTTGGGGTAAAATTGTATTGGCAGTTGTGCGCCAAATATAAAGTTTGTCCTTTTTGAGTTTGAGTTTTACTGAGTGAATACTCATACTCACAATACATGTGAAAGCTACATGAGGGTTTTCCTTTTTTGACAGCTGATCAACTAAACAGCCCATTAATATTTTAGAAGAAGCAAAATGCATAACCCGCATCCAACCCGGATTTCTTAATGTGGTTTCTAAATCTGGCGGTTCATCATTGCGCGAAGTTTAAATTCAAAGCAGATGTCATGATTGCAAATGGCACTGACCCTAATTACATTGAAATACCTCACACCGACTGATTCATTGTTTTCCACCACTTGATGAAACAAAAGAGACAGTGGTCTAAATGTCACACACAGGAAGTGTACCGTGTCCCCCTGCTGGATGCACATCAAAGCGCGTCTCATCCTGAACTAATGCTAAATATTTGAGCGTAAGCGCTTAGCTCCTCTGAGCTTTGTGCTCTCCGACAATGGCTGTGCCTTTGTATAAAAGCTGCATCATTGGCATTTTAGACAAAGACCCATGCACAGTTTTTATGGCTTGCGTTAGAAAACCATCTGTTCCGATATGGGGGGAAATGAAGGATGCTTTTGATCAGTTGTCGCATTAGCCTTGCTAGCAGCTTGACTTGAAGCAAGAAAATGTTGGGTCAGCTAGTTTCTTTGGACTTTGGCCCAGGCTTAAATATTTGAAGTACCGGGCTGGATAACCATGTAATTTGCGGAAAATTGCCACCAGAGGATGAATCCTCATGATGTTGGCAGTGACTCTCTCAATGTTATCATGTGACATTAGAAGAATTGGACTAGTATGACTAAACATGTAACGCCTTAGGACAGCAATGACGCTATTGCGGCATTTTACTGTACGTACAATAAAATGTAAGACAGCATCAGAGTTAGATGACGACTGGTGCGTGCTAGGCTTGAAGCCCAGAGATCTGTTGCACCAAATCTATAGTATGGCACAGTAATGCTGTACAAACCCGGAGGGGTGTGGTGTGTGTGTGGGATGTGATGTTCAGTCCACGGCACAAATAAAGGAACTGGCCTCACTGTCCTAATACTTTTGGAGGGGAGTGTATGTAAAGATGTAGCGGCTGCATTCTAATCAAATGCCCTAGTGACACTGTAGCTATAGACCAAAGAGTGCATGTCAACATATATTGATTTCTAAATGTTCCCCCCCCCCCCCCTTTGCCAGCGTCACCCGTGCCTATCGCGTGCCTGATGACTTCCACGCCCGTTTTCGAGCACTCTCCCGGACGTATGTGTACCGCATCGCCCTGGGTGTTTCCCAGTCTGCTCAGCTTCCCCTCGTAGAGCGCGACATGTGCTGGAATCTCCGCCACACGTGAGTCAACTGCATGCGTGCGCCTATACAAGTGTGGTTCCCTTGCATGTAGGAAAAGCGAGCTGAAAGGTCTGAGCTCAAGCCGACGCGCACACACACACACACACACACACACACACAAACCCCCTCAGTACGGTCCTAACAAGCCTTGCAGAAACAATGGCATGTTAGACACATGAATAATCCACATGTGCTCAGTCGAAAGTGCAAATTAGGGCCAGTCGACTCAAGTCAAACGTTTTTATCTGAGCTGACGTCCCAAAAACAAACAAAAGGACAGGCAGCGACGTGGGAAACGATGGATGTCGAGGCGAGAAAAGGGAGAGAGAAGAATGCTTTTGGAAGAGATTTGCTGCTTACAGGATGTTCTCTTGGCTGGAATTGGAAAGAGGAGCGTGAAGAAACACATTTCAGGGAGCACATACTGTATGTCTTTTTTTTTTTTTTTTTTAGGGAGGGGGGGGAAAGTAGGCCAAGATAAGCTGCGGGCTCATACGCATGCCGCGCAACACCCACACGTCTCCCTCTCTCTCTCTTTCTCCCGATCAGTCTCCCCCCGCTTCGCTTCCCTCCCTCCTTCCTTTTGCTTCGTTATCCCGTCTCACATTTTCGGCATTCGCCTCGTCCTTCCGCCCCTGAGCATCCCTGCCTTCCTGTTTGATCTACTCCTTCATCACCACTCCCCGCTGAAAGAAATATCCTCTTCTCGCCTCTCATCTGCTTTTCCTAAAGCAGGTGAAACACGATGACCTCTGTTCAGTGATTCCCAAATATTTCACCGTGGGAGATCATCAGATGTGCCGCCGGTTAGGTTAGGATAGGTAGTTAGCAGCTTGACACAAAAACTACATAACCGATCTCCATGAAATTTTGTCTAGAGCAAGAGCTCGTTCAAAATTGGTGCAAGTCTGGATGATTTATTTTCTCATTTTAGTTGAGTAACGATGCAAGCGTTCCCCCTGCCCCAGGATGCAAATGGTTGAGTTTTTTTTTTTTTTTTTGGGTAAACCTGAAAGTAGCTAATAGCTAGCATAATGGTCATATGTTTTTCACCGTTGTTAGTTTTGAATGTTTTTGCCATTTGAGTTTCCAATAGAACAGCAGTCTCCGCTTTAGAATCAAAAGAAATACAGTCATGTACACCGATATTTTTACATAATTTTTTTCCCTCTTTTCTTTTGCGGTTTGGTTGCTGATATTACTATTTCCGCGAACACCAGGATCAAATGTTATTTTTTGTATGTTCTACGGGCCGCTAAAAAATGGTCAACCAGCTGCAAAAGGCCCCCGGGCCGTGGTTTGGACATCTTGCACAACATCACTGGTGACTCCTTGCTTTTCAGTTTCATTTGTATTCCTTTTTTTTTCCTTTGACTTTTTATTTGACAAACATTTTCCGCCGGGCAGCCCATTAAAATGCATTAATTGATTACTGTGCATGTTCATGATGTTTCTGATTTGTTTAGATACATTATTACTTAAAGAGTGGAAGTCAACCCCACATTTTTCTTCACCATAATATGTTGCCCCCATGAGCCTAAACTCAGCATTCTGATTAATGTTGCGTTTTGTGGAATACGAGTTAAGCAGCAGAATCCATCTGATTTTATCCATCTCAGGGGGCGGCCATTTTGTCATTTTCTGTCAACTGAAAATGACATCACAGTTGCCTGTCTTCTGAAGGTGAGCCGTGATTGGTCATTACCTGCGCTATATGACTATTGGGGCTGCATAGAAGATATTATTGTCACGAAATTTTTAGGGTTGACTTCAACCCCCCCGCCCATTCGCATGTATATAGAAAAACGCATTTTTGTTGAAATATGTCTGTCGATAGGCCAACATGGATCTGCTCAGTCATCATGTCACAGTTTAAAAAGTGAGAAAATGTACTTCCATACATGTACTTTAAACTTTAAAGTGGCTGTGTGAATTCATTTCAATGTCAGATCGACAATCTTTTGTTTAATATTTACACTTACTACAACATGTGAATCCATAATGGTGCCATAAAGCACTTCCTTTAACACTCTTAACCAGAGTGTAAATGAAGATCATGTTTCCACCGTCTTCATTTAGGACCAACTCTCATGTTCCAGATTTTAAATGAAGGCGTTACGCTTTTAATTAGTGAGACATTCTCTTCATTCTTTTTTCCCCGCTCGCTGTGTTCCGCTCTCTCTCTCTTTCTCTCGATCAGATCACATTTGAGAGCTGACATTAGCTTGTTGGGGAAACAAGGCGCCAGCTCTCCCTCTTTCCCCTCAATCAAGTCTCGCCTTGGCATGCTCGATGCTCTCACGTGGCGTGGTGACTCAGAAATATGTGCAAAGTTAACCAATGAATTATTCCACTGCGACGAATGGAACACAGAGTCTAAACTGTGTTGTGTTTAAAGTGTCGTCTACAGACGAACCGCTAAAGTTAGATGCCACTGGAGTTAAGTAATGTAAATATTGGAAAATAAAAAGGCAATGTATGAATAGTTTGGTGGGGAAATGTGCCTCTAAACCTCATGCCTCAGTTCGGTAAGCATCGGAGGATTAGCTCTGGGTGTGTTGTGCTTTTCTCTCTGATTTGTTTGCTACACTTACTTAAAAAGAATTATATTGACTGTGCTTTTGGTCACACCGTGCGTTTGTTGTTAGGGAGCTCGATGTGGAAGCCATGAGCGAGGCGGCCGCCATGTTGGTCGGAACTCACGACTTCAGCAGCTTCAGGGCAGTCAACTCCGACATGCCTTTTATAAACCCTGTCAAGACGCTGGATGTCGCCAGGATACAGCCAGGGAGAGCATTTGTATGTGAGCACTTCCACAGGTAAACAGGATTTAAGGGGTCTTTTTTTTTTTTTTTTTTAACTATTAAAGGGGACATACTGTGAAGAATACTGTATATGATGTAAGATTAGAGTGAAATGCCTGCATAATAAAATGACTACCATGTGTGAGTGTATGCTAACCTTCATTTAAAAGCAACAGGAGATGCTTTACATTAAATAAAAAAAGTTTGTCATGCTGACACGTTTAGTTCGTGTTAGTGAATGTGTCGTCGCTGTATCATGTAGGATAGCACTTTAGACGAGTCGAGGTCCAAATATTCCACTGTGGGAATGAGGTAGGCGGCAGAGTGATTACCGGTACATATCTGTGGGTGCCATAGCATTTTAGATATTTATTTGCCCTTACAACAAAAGCAGACACAGCATTTAGTAATACTTTCACTTCAGTGAACGTTCTGTCGTCTTTTATTGACATCAATGATTGAAGCTGGATTTTGTATTTTTGAGGGGTTGTCGTAAGAGTTAGGATGCCATTGTTTTTTCATGAGGGTCACTGTTAGTAACAGTGGTAAAAGAAGAAACGGAGCAGTGAATTATTGAAAAGCCGAAAGTTGATTTAAATTTTTGATCCTGAAACAGGGAGTTGTGGTATGTCAGGCTTGGTGCTAACATTTGGCGTGCGGTGATTTCATACAGTGAATTTGTTTTAATGATGATTTGAACATTGACTTTCAGTAAGAATGTATCCAAAGAAGGCATTTTACAGTGTGTATTTACTTAATGTCTCATTTTTCTTCTATTTGATTGATTGCGAGCAGGCAGGTTAGCTGCAGGTCAAAAAGTGTGTTTTCAGGAACAAAACAAAAAACAATTTATCACTATCTTAGTTGTTTGCATTCACCTGGAATGCTTTGAGGCCACAACTAGTACAATCCAAATCAGATATATCCAACTTCCCACTTATCTGGAAAGCAACATTAGTCTGATCCAAAACGCAGATGGAGTTATGAGTATTGTAGAAATTGTATGTATTATATAAATCAAAGGATAACGAATTGGTCACAACATGAGGTAAGACTCCTCGTGTTAATTCATCTTTGGTGCTGCTGGTTCGGTTAGCGACGTAGTTCAAATGGGCTCAGCATTTAAATGTGTCAGCAACTTTGAAGTGACGTAACTACACTTACTGTCCATTTTTTCCATCTATTTGAGAGTGGCTTTTATTTGTCTTAGCTGCATGCCGAGCCCGGCAGTTAACTGGGGTGTCTTTTGGAAAGAGAGCCGCTATTTGAGGAAATGCAGTCATTTTGCTACGCTCATTCACACTCAGGAATTGCTGTCTTTCAGAGTCCGTGCGCTGTCACCAAGTATGAATGCACTCCAGATCAGATATGATCAGAAAGCTAAGACAAATTTGCATTTGACCTTAATCTTTTTTTTTTTTTTTTTCCCCCAGTTTTCGTTCCCAGAATAAAAGTCAGTCTTTTTTAGGATGACGAAGGCCGGGATGACTTAAATGCCAGATGAGAGGACGATATTCATTGACTGGGTGCCGCGTAGCAAAAAAATAAGATGATCCAAACTTTTTCATCGTCATATAATCCAGTTTGGTCTAAGCCGCAGTGGAAGTATTCACAGTGTATCATTTACGGAGGACATAAAAGGTACACACAACCCTGTTTGAATTCCAGGATTTTGTGGGGAAAAAGGGCCAAGATGAATCATTTCAAAACATTTTCCACCATTATTGTGAACTATAACCTGGAAAAACTCAGTTGAGAAAGACAAATCTTTTTGAGAGGGAAAATAAAAATAACTGAGATAATACATTAAGTGCGTACACCTTCTCCTATCTGTTAATTGCCCACATTTAAAGTGCTTCTGATTAACCCCAAATCTTTTTTTTCTTTCCCCTGAATTCAGTTGTACAGGTAGTAGGTGACAATGGTGGAGAAAGTTGTGGAATTATTAACTTGGTCTAATCATTTTTATATCAGAGTACCTGCCATTTGAAGAGAGGTGTGTAGACTTTTTATATCCTCTGTAGACAAATGTATGTGCTCCTTTCTGCTGCTTCCCTTGGTCGCACATCAGCCTCTAACTGCATACACAAGAACACTACTGTACATCTCTACATTTACCACATGAGGTACAAAAACACCATCCAATGAGATGGTAAGGCAGTATTTTGGTTGCTTTTTTTAATTGTAGCTACAGAAGGAGCCAAATAATAGAAAACAACTAGTATGATGCGGTGCAGCTGTGCCACACTGACAAAGACAATAATAAACGTATTGTTCAGTTAATACCTCTCCGAGCGTGTCAATCAAACGTGAGAATTTATTATCTTTAGAAAAAAAATCATGACGGTCTATTGAATGTTCCTCCTGCTTATCCTGTGAAAGAAGCAGGGTCACCTGTCAATAAATGTTTTGGGTATAAATGCGAAAATTGTGTACGCGTGACAGTTGAACAATTTTACATGTTTTTATTGTGTCTTGCAGAGAGATTCCATTCTGGGAGTTGACTTTTCAAAGCAAATCTTTTCTCTACAAGCAGGTATGTTCCAATATGTTCTGCTGTTGGTTAGGCTTCCAAAAGCGGGTGGAAACTCTTCAGTCAATTTCCAGAAATTTTCTATTACAACTAGACACTACTGAGGTGTAATTGTGTGGAACTTCCCATATTTGATGTTGAGACTGACTTAACAGCGCCTCTGCTGGTTGCAGCCAAGTTGTGCACCTAATTTAGCCATAAATTCATCATGACACAATTGACAATCACTCAATTATGCCTATCCATTATTAGAAACTAAGTGTAATTTGCGGAATATTTAGTCAAACAAGTTGGATGCTTTAAATGGAAATATCTGAGAAATTGTGGGACTTAATGGTGGATTTGGGGGAATTGTATACAAACTGCTGCGATTGGCTGGCAACCAGTCCAAAAGTGTCGAAGAGAACTTCAGTCAAATCTTTACTAAATCTTGTTCTAACCTATGTTAGGCTTTAAGTTTCTCGTTATAGAACCAAACCAAACCTGAAATATTACAAATTTCCAGTTTCTTTCCATATAGCCCCCATGAATTCCCATTGAAACTCTCCTGGAATTGTGCGACTGGTATTTGCAGATTTATTTTTAATGGTAAGTAAGGTTGCCTAATTAAGCCATGCCGTTGTTGCTTCAGGTACGCAGAATGACGGGAGCTCTCGTGGCCGTGGGCCAGGGAAGGATCTCACTTACGAAGCTGAAAGATATCATGGAGGCTCGGGACGCACTGGCTTATCCACAGAATGCAGTTGCCCCCGCCCGTGGTCTCTTCCTCACCAAGGTGGACTACAGAGAGTCTGGTAAGTGCGGATGGAAGAAACAAAACAAAACATTTGAGTTGTGTGTCACACATTTTTATGCTTGATTTCATTTAATTTTAACAACTTTTCCCCATATACATTAATTGACTGAATCTTTTATGGGCTTAAACTGTTGGCATTATCAAACCTTAAATAATTGTACTGTCAATGTATTAAATAATACTTTCAGATTACTGTTATACAGGCATACAAGTTAACCAATGTAACTACATTACTGACCTTGAATGACTTAGAGGGAGGCTTGCTGAAGGCAGCTGGCTTCATCCATTGCGTTCCAGCATCTGTAACTGTCAGAAGTGGAGAAAGAAGTTAGCTGCACAGTAAAACTCACTAACAAATGACATCCTGTACTCACCATTAACCTTGGCTTGTGCTGTGGCAACCGTGGAGGGTGAATTATGTTAGCCCTCCCCCCAAACATAGCTGTGATTTTGTGGAGTTCCACTAACATTTGTTGCATTCGTTTAACTCAAATTGGTTAAATAAAATGTATATAGTTTGTATTATCCCATTTAATTGACTTAATGCAAATAGCAATACATTCATAAAATTAAACAGACATATTGTACCTTTTTATTTGCATAAATGGTTAATGAAATACAATTCAAAATTGAATGATTAAAGTAAGTGTCCCTAAAACCAATGCGTCTTAAAATGTTTGCTCACCCCCTGCTGTAGTTGATGCAAGCTTTTTGGCATCTTGGCAATTGTACACAGCTGAAAAATGAGTTGAAGTTGTCTTGACCATGGCTGAACTATTGTTGCAGTTCAGAATGTGAAGGTGCATCTCTAGTGCCATCTTTTATGTCATGCCATGTTGACCTGGCTTAAGGTTGATTACTTTATGTTGTCAGAAAACTATTTTTTTTTGTGTTCCGCCAGATCTTCTGCTGTCACCACAAACCTCAACTGGAGTCTTGAGTGATGCACAAACTCAAATGTGAACGTCCATGTAATAAAAGTTTTTATTTAAGCTATTCTGGTTAATACTGGCTGTTTTATGACACATTGGACACTGCAAACACATGACCACCTACACGTTCTTTTATTCAAATCATTACATGACCGCGTCCGTGAACGCAGCTCAGCTTGCTGAGCGCACACAAACCCACATTGAGCCTACCTTGTTCTAAACACATTACTTTTTAAGACTACTTACTGTGTGCGCATGAACACAGAGTAGCTTCTAATATCAAACAAGGTTTACAACATGTGGAGTGTAACTGCTGTGTGTGCATCTAAACACTGGTATACCATATAGGAGGTGCACACACATGCTCACTATGTATACTATACATCCAAATGAAACTGCATACACTCTTGTTTTCACAGATGATCAATGTGGATATTTATCACTCAGTTGCAAGCCTTGCATTTGGCTGCATATATGCATTTCCTGCAAACAGTCCATGAATAAAAGCGGACCACCGCCACCAGTCTTGTCAGTGCCAGTGTGGGCCTAAATGAGGTTTGACAAAGGTTCAAACTGACCAAACACTGTTCTTTAATGCTCCAGAGGACTGATCTCGCAAGTTAAAACAGCCATTTTTTTTTTCCTCAAAAGCTGCGACAGTCAAAGTTGAACCTCATGAGGAATGTTTTTTTTTTTATGCACTTCTCAGAAGTGACTATCAATAAATCAGCCACACAATTTATTTGTCCCTATAGGTTTTAAATGTGTACACAAGTACACGTCTTCTATCATGCGACCGTGCTGTAACACAGTAAATCTGATTGGCAAAGGTCCTCAAGTCAATTCAGCATTTGGTTTAAGAGATCAATAGATAAAAATTTCAAGTGTCATTCAGCATGTTAAGTCCAATATTTTGGATTTTCAATAAAACCATATGTATACATAATGCACTTGAGGAAGGCTTTTGTGTATTTATCTAACTCACAATCATTTATAACTTTGCAGTTTGTGTGAAGAAGAATGTCATGTAATGGAGCACAAGTTCCAACCCTGATTGGGGCGATTGCGAGACAAAATCATATCAGACCTGAACAGTCCAAATCTGGAAAGAAACTAAGCATCACGTGACAAATGTTTAAAAACAATGGCTACATGTTACAGCTGAGCAGTCCTAATACTCAATAAATAAAATTGTGAGAGACGCGTGACTGGGCTTAACCCAGAATAATCTAAAATCTTACGGTGAGGAGTTAATAAGAGTGTCATCTCCATTGGCAGCCATTTTGTCATTTGGCTATGTACCCTGAAGCTAAAGTTGAGGTTAATTTGGGATTTATTTCTGTCATGTGAGTACAGGTATACACTGTAAAATTTGCATAGACCCTTAAAATCCATCCATCACAGTCATCATCCAAAACAGCGCACTAGCACTCAAGAGCAGCAGCATACCCAACTTCACCCTTTCTACAGACTGTCAATGCTGTAATGACCTAAAGAGGATACATTCATTTTACCTGTTCATGTATATAAATGAACAGCAGAGTCAAATAGGGTTTTAGGAGTCTATTGACAGTATCATGTGTACAAGGCCAGTTGCTCTTTTCAACATTACAAACTCAATCTTTATTTCAAGAAGTAAAAAGAGTAAAATGGGGTATGTTCCACAAACTGAAGTCCATTACATGTGTGTAAACGTGCAGTATGTGTGGTTTTGCGCTTTTCTTTCCACCCCCAACGGCTTAAAACAAAATACAAACTTAAAAAAAGACAGCGTTAAGCAGCGTAGTCCTTGCAAA
Organism: Filicampus tigris; assembly: GCF_054856515.1. Taxonomy (NCBI): domain Eukaryota; kingdom Metazoa; phylum Chordata; class Actinopteri; order Syngnathiformes; family Syngnathidae; genus Filicampus; species Filicampus tigris. The sequence continues at coordinate 17,830,798 of NC_141225.1, read as the reverse complement.
GCACATATAGCAAGTCTAACTGTTGTCCACTTCATCGGCACACTTGCATTTTAGTTGGCGATTTTCTCAATTTCATCCAGATCGTGTGTGTCTAATTTTTCAATTTTCTTATCTGGAAAAGAAAGAAACAGTTAGTATTTTTTGACAATAAACCTGCATGGACATATGTGTGTTACCTGTGTAATTTTTTTTTTTTTTTTTGGGGGGGTGCTAAGTTTGCTCAAGCTAATTAGTATTGTGCACTATACTGAGGAATAACGGTCAACAAACTACAAATTACTACACGTCAACTGCCCTTTAGTAAGACTGTGTCTTGATAACTTGCCCAACATGCTATACATAGCAGCAAGAGTAATGAATACTTACTAAAATGATCCTGAATCCTGTTGAGGATGTTCATACTCATTCTGCTGTCCACCATGTTGATGGCTAGCCCCCTTTTACCGAACCGACCCGTGCGGCCAATCCTGTGCAGGTATGTCTCATTGTCTGGGTTACCATCCTGGTCTACTGGTAGGTCGAAATTGATCACCACTGATACCTGCTCTACATCAATTCCTGGTGTACAGCAAGCACAGACAGAAAAACATAATGAGAAAGGTGGGTGTATTCATATTATATATCTATCTATATATCTATATCTATATATATATATATACACACACACACACATACACACACACATATGTTCAACTAAATCTGCATGTTTTCCTCACCTCTGGCACAAACATTTGTGGTGACAAGGACTTTCTCCTTTCCATCCCTGAAGCGTTCAATGACTGCGGCCCTCTGCTCCACCTGCATCTCCCCGCTGAGCAGCGCCACCTGGTGGTTCTCTTTGGAAAGCTCACCCGCCAGCCAGCCTGCGGTCTTCCTTGTCTGGATCACACCGAGGAAAGCAGATTCATCAGTTCACATACCAGCTAGACACCTAAGGAACAAAACGCTTATGTGCTGCATGTGGAAAAAAAATAATTGCCATTTTGCTTAAACCGCCCCCATGCTTAATGAGGTTCTTTAAACTCGGCCCGAAGTAATGTTTCCAAGGAAAATATAACATTCATAACCTATCAATTGGAAAGTTCTGGGGAAAGGGGAGTTTCTCACATGGCAGAAAATCATGGCCTGGGCTATGGTGATGGCGCCATAGATGTTGCACAGGGCTTCAAACTTCTCCTCCTTGCTGTTACACAACACGTAGTACTGTTTGATAGTATCCAGCGTCTCCTCCTCTCTTTTTAATTTGATGATATTTGGGTCGGGCACGATGCGCCGGGCAAAGTCCCACACTGTCTCCTCAAACGTGGCTGAGAACAGCAACATCTGGCAGTTTTTCGGAAGCATCCTGTGTAGCAGGGAACAAATTAAGCTTTTAGCATCCCTTGAAAAGTACGGCGGGAATTCTTTAAACATTCATTTTCACCTCTGGATTCGAATACTCTGGTCTTTGTGACCCTGCGTTGCGATCATGACATCAGCCTCATCCAGCACGAACACCCGAATCTTCTCGGGATCGATGAACCTCAACTTGCTGCACCAGTCCAGCATGGTGCCGGGCGTGCCAATGACTATCTGTTCCTGAAGCTTCACGCCTCGCTGCACTGGAATATTTGGAGAGGAACTTATCAACACAAAACAAGCCACATACAGGAAATGTAGAGCGGGCAAAGACTTACGCCTATTTCCTCGTATGGCGTAAACTAATTTGACTTCAGGGTAGTTTTTGCCCATCTGCTCAATCACTTTGCCAGTCTGAAGCGCCAGTTCATAGGTGGGTGACAAACACAGGCACTGATGGGAGAGAAAACAGGAGAAGCAAGGGATTTAGAAGGCCAATTAGCAAGTGCTAAGACTCAACTCATCTATTAGACATTGCTGATAACGTAAAAAAAAAACAAAAACCTGAGGATATTTGTTGTCGGGATTGACATGGCTGAGCATGGCGAGAACAAAGGCAGCTGTTTTTCCTGTTCCTGACTGAGACTGGGCGATCAGATTCTGTGGACTAAAAAAAAAAAAAAAGAAAAAAGAAATCTAAACAGACTGTGTAATACAACAGCAAGTGGCTTTAAAGTAGTGACCGTTTGTGTCATCAGCGTATACTTGGCTCCGGAAGGTAGTAGAGCACAATGTGCAGCATACTCACGGTTCAGCAAGCATCATAGGTAAAGCGGTTTCCTGGATTTTGGAGGGCCGGTTAAAACCCATGCCATAGACACCCTGTAGGAGCTGTGGTTTACTGCATATGCAACAAACAACATCTTTGGTCAATTGATCAAGTTTTGGTGCAGATAGAATACAACAAAATTGTACATGCAATGAAAATCAGCCATTCTGCACTTCCGTCCCACTTTCACATAACAGGCATTATTCATTTTTATTTCAATACAGGTGTGTCTGCCACTCAGCGATCACCAAAGCATCACATACACAATGAATGGGGTGGTTCGAGGGTGAACTGCACTGTGCTAAGTACAGTGTGAAAAGGCCTTATTAGTGTTGTCACCCGTGTTTAGCTAAAAGAGAAACCAAATAACTGGTTCATTCAGAAAGACAAAAATAGTCTATGGGAAGTACTTGTGGTTCTTGGGCATATTTTGTCAAAAGTATTTCACAGAAATTTGATTGAAACACCAAAGAAATGTTTAAAATTTGTGGGTAATGCACAAGGTGTCCTTTAATGAATATCCTGCCGACACATACACTCATTATTCATTAATTACAGACACTTCAAATCACTGTCAGGACACATAGGTGATTATGGACAAGCTAAACGACGATACACTTACAGTCGCAACTCCTCAAAGGATTTAACAGAGTACAGTGGGGAGTTGGGATCCTTTTGAAGAACTTCAACTTGGTTTGTGTTGTTGACAAGATTACTTCTGATCAACTTGTTCAACAATGACTGGGCCGCTTTGTCGTCTGCGCCCAAAAAAGAAAAAAAAAAGAATCAAATTAGAAATCGTGCTTTAAAGCTAGGAGAAGTTGTTAGTGAGCTGAAGGACCATGCATAGCATTTAGAAATATGAGTAATAATGATCATGAAAAAATTGCACATATATAGGATACGTACATATGTAAACTTTGTTGTCATATAAGAGAATTTTTAAGATGACCATGGTGTGTTGATTATATGGTATAGTAAGTGAGAGAAGTTATGCGAAGTAAGGCACAAGGCAGCAGACAGTCAGCGACTTAAACATCTACCAACGGTTCGGTTGTATACATAATACAGCAAAGAAAATACACATCATTTCAAACATAAATTAACAACTGAAAAAAGGAATAGGCTGAAGCACCAGGCTTATTATTGCCTATCCTATACTGTCCCATGAATCACGTTCTATTGATAGAATTTCAATAGAACAAAAGAAAGAAATAATATACACTCACATTTTAATCTCTAATTTTACAATTTATCAATGGCCTATTTGCATAAATTATTTTACATTTTATTTTTTCTTAAACCTCAACCTCAAAAACCTCAAAGAACTGCTTGAACGTATAATCAAGTCCATTTTACAATTTCACCCCCAAAACTGAAACACATCTGTATTTTACGTTGGTCCTAACATTGCATGTTTCAAACTTAGAATAAACCTCTTAAATTATAATTTCTTTGTCTTCACTTAAAAAAATTCTGAATACCAAAAGGTAGGCCTTTGTTTACAACATGAAAAGGGATTTCCAATGTCTTCAGATACACAATACCCGTGAATGTCTTCAGATACACAATACCCGTGAATTCTAAAATAACAGACCCTACGCAAAATGTATTAGTTGATTCTCTATAGCCGACCTTGTTAATTATTTGAATCGCTTTTTTGTAGTTTAAGAATTGCATCTACACTTATACATTATATTTAGTTTCTATCTAAATTGTCCTACTTGTTGCAGCTAAATACCACACATTTTATCATGTCATGACATTTTCTATCAATTAAAATGCCTCTGTTCACACACACATACAAAACACAACAATTGATCAACCCCCAACATTGCAGCCGCAGGCATGTACAGAGGTGTGTAACATCATGGGAAAAGAATCTATAAAATACAAGATCCCATCAGCTCACCGCTTTCATCTTCATCTGTAGTCTTATCTCCCGAAGTCTTATCTCCCACTTCTGACTTTGCAACAGTACTGCTTGCTGGTGGCACAGATGTTCCTAAATTAACACAATCAAATTATATCATATTCATGCTTAAAATTAGTCTGGAAACGTTGCAAACATACCGTTTTCCCCAAGTGTGTCTTTTATTTGAAGGTTTCCAATCTGTAGGAAAACAGTTTACACATCACTAGACTATAGAACTTGTTAGTGACATTGTCTGTCAACTCTCATTATTTAAACGTGTCCCTGAAACAAAAGTTGGGAAGCACACATCTAGAAGACGCCAAATGCGTCTACTTATTCAGCTTAGCTATTTTGGAACCTCTTGCATCATTCACTTGCCAGTCAGCTAAAGCTGTCTCAATGAATTACCCTTAAAGGTAGCATCTGCTAAAGCTAGCAACGCGCAAGGCACGCAGCAACTCTACCAGCTAATGTGGCAAATGTTAGCTCTTGCGTTTAGGCAAAGTAAATACCTGAAGGCGCAGCGGCACATCCCGCTTTGTGTTGAAACAATGTCAAGCATTAAACAAATTGTAAACATTCATTTTGAACAGCGCTAGGCCAGGGACTATAACATCTTAAAGGCTAACACAACGTGAACTAGCACATTTACATTTACTGATTCCGCCGCCGCCTCTTGTGCGTCCACTGCCTGGGCCCAGGAGTCCGAAGCCATCGTTTTTTTCCCCCTGTCTTTATTCCTTTAAAACCCCAAACTGTGAAAATGTCTGAGACTGTGAGCGACGGGCAAGTAAAATACAGTACTTCACAGTCACAATGGCGTGCAGATACCGACTGAGAGTCTTGTACAACAACTCAGTCAACCGAGTGGAGTTGAAGTGCAGGGAAAATAGTTCCTACCATTGGAAGGTTCCCAGTTGGATTTCACTGTAACAAAAAAGAAACATTACAAACATTGTTATGGTGGTAAAAATCATTGATATATTATTAGAAATCCTAGGAAGCTCCTCTACCAAAAGTTCAGCTTTAGGTTTATAATTCTTTTTCTACTCAGTTCAGGGCAGGCCCTTTTTCACCGAAACTAGAAAACTTTTGTTTGGTCTACAGGACGTTTTTTGAGGGAAAAAAAGTTACTGATAATTTTTCAGGGCCAACAGAAGAAAATTTTCTGGAATACTGTAGTAGTGTGTAGTTAGTATTCTGTCACACATGTGGTTCTGTTTCTCTGGTGCGATGATTTTGTAAACAGTGCTTGTTTTGTCATCATGTCATCTTCCAAACCGCTTATCCTATATAGGGTCGCGGGGAGTTGCTGGAGCCTATCCCAGCCGTCAATGGGCAAAGGCAGACTACACATAGACACTGTCACTGAGCGGGAATTGATCCCACGCTGCCCGCACACAACTCAGGTGTGTGTACCACTACACTATCAGTGGACCCATCAGTGCTTGTTTTGTGTTGTAAAAATTGCAACCGTACCAAAATTTGTCACAACAAACCATGAGCACTCTCTTCTCTTATTGATCACAAAAATAGAAACGGGGAGAAGGTTTGCTGTGTGGACCAGCAAATGATATTCGCATAAAGCACAAAGAAAAAACACATGGAGCTAAACTGACATTATTACAGTAATAGTTCAGATGGTCGAATAGTGTGTTTGTGTTCTTGTAACCGAACCCGATTTCAATTAAAGTCTTGATTAGGTATCTCAAAATTTTTTGATTTCTTGGAATATCTTCAATGATGATGGTTTTAACTAGTTTTATTTGACTTTTTAGGTACATTTTTCCAGACATATTTGAGTTGAGGTGTTTCAGTGCAGATGGTCCGCAGTGTGGTTTAAAAGCAAGCAGCTTTCTATCATTTCCTGCTGCTGTAGTGTGTTTGTGCATGCGCGTGTGTTAGAGTTTGCCATCACACAGGCAGCATACACAGGGTGACCTCTGCAGCCTGACCAGTGTGGCTGTCTGCTCCTTAATTGAATAAAAAAAAAATTGATTTCACGCATTTCCCCAGTTCTACATGGAAGGATAGACAGATGATAATGCTGGCTTTGGATTGTGTTGCAGAAGATTGCATTGATCTCAGTTCCATCAACCGGGGGTCAACACACAGTGCTGTTCGTGCGTGTTTTTGTGTGAGTGTGTGTGCGTGTGTGGGAGTGTTTCACATATGTGATGCTTGGGATTGCTTAGATCATCAGTTTTGGAGACAAATTCGTCAAAGACCTGAGAAAGAGAGTTTATATGGTGGTATCCAATCAGATGCCTTGCCATAGGTATCCATGGCAACTGATAAAGTAAAAGTAAGATATGAGCTCTCCAGAGAATTTGGAAAAGACAGAGAGAAGGACTTCCAATTGCCAAATAAGGACTCTTTTTATGAAGGAACAGTTGAAATTGGATTTCTGGATATAATACGTTATTGTTCACGGATACAGAAGTACAGGAAAGAAGTTCTGATCTTGTTTCTGCGGTTTGATATTTTGACTTGTCAACCTGTACATACTTATATATTATAAGTATATCATATTAATACTGCTATTTACATAACCTTCTAATGGAGCAAATGAAATAAATATGAAAAAAGGAAATGTTTTTTAAATGAAAACAATAAATTTATTTTAGCATAATTTAAACTGCTTATGCTTATATGGGCACTAATATGAGACAAATAGGACCTGTGTAATAACAATCTTGTGTATGTTCATTTTAACATATTCAACTTAAGTATTTCATAATTTCCATCAGTTATCCTATGTAGTGCCGAAATTAGCTTAGTGTAATGTCATACACACTGTAGCTCTTTAGTGCTCTCTTGTGGTAAATATCTATGAGCTATTAGAGAGCAGTATCCGACAAGATGAATGTGGAAGCAGGGAGAACTAAGCAAAAACATTCAATTAGCATCCTTAGCAAGTGAAATGAGTTATGAACGCTTATATGAGCAGTGATTTATGTATTTGTAACTCTAAAATGTGTTTATATAGTGTGATCAACACTATAGTTGGCAATTGTGTCCTCTGAAATGTAAATCCGTCTTATTCTGTTCATATTTAAGAACACTGTATATTTTTACACCCCTCTGTCCCCGTTTTCATTGACAATACATAAATACAACAACATCAAAAGGCAAAGTTAGATGATTTGTGCATTATGTTGTGTTACAGTGCATATTGTTTATTTAATACATTTTTATTAGGGTTGCAGGTAACATGCTTTAGGGTGTGGCATGGATGCATCAATGGCAATGTCAACCGGTGCAAGCATACAGAGATAGTAAACAGCGTAGGGGGGTGAGAATGCATGAGAAAGTGCAAGGAGGGGCCTGACTGCTGGTTGGTATTCCCGAGGCTTATAGCCACAGAGGCCGATGGTGCAGCGTGGTCATCACATTGGAATTTCAATTGGGATGAGGCAGCTTTACTGCTTTGGAGTCCAAGCTAGCTTTTGTTGTTCTAACGTCTCTGGATCAAAATACCAATGAAATGGATGGTATGAAATATTGTATATCAGGATAGGGATCCCCAGATACCATGAAATGTGGCCGCCTTAGGAAGCTGAATAGCAAAGGGATGACATCAGAACAATTTCACTGGAAGCTAAGGGAGGGCAAGGGTCCATGTTAAAAAACATGTCAACTAACATGTTTGTTTCAGCCCACACAGAACGCCCCGTCCAAAAATATGCCTAATATTTTGACTTGATCCTGGTGACTGACATGCAAACAACAAAGCAACCTCGCTGACTGATACTGTTGAGATGGAAATGAAGTATATGGTGCTTAGGATTTTCACAGTTGTAGCTTGCCCCTGAGGCTCTTTGTATGTGCCCTTTATCGTTTCGTATATCGCATATGTCGTTTAAAATGTCTGAAGTTATGTGAATTCATTTCAATGTTTGATTCTTTGTTTCCAAGGGAGACGTGGTAGAAAAAAAACGGCAAAAACTGTCAGGAGGTTTTGATGATGATGATGGCAAAAGGTGGACCCAAGCACAGAGAAGCAGGGAGATAAAGCAGGATGAAGCTCAAAAAGCGAAATTTATTAACCAAAAAAAGAGGCAAAACAAGACAGGAAGAATCAAAATACTAAGTATAAAAATAGGTCATCCAAAACAAGGCTGAAAGTAACAAAAAAATAAGTAATAAAATCTTGACAAAAGCAAACGTAACATAATGTGATTGGCATGATTCTGCAGAGCAACAACAACAAAAACAAATGCATCGAGCATGCAAAAAGAAATGACTATGTAGTAAACAGTGGAAAAGCGCCATTAGTCCTAAAGTTATCCAGAAGAGGAGCGTGTGGGACCGGTGTTCTGTCTTTCTCCAAGGGAGACTTCGCTCTCACTGACCAACTCATTGAAGAAACAGCTGGATTGTTACGTAAAGCACAGTAGGGACAAAATAGCCCCGAGCCCTTTTGAAGAATGTGAAACAAGATTGGTAGACTTTCCATTTGCTCAGTGCAGTTTGGAGTTCAGTTCTATTGATGATCATCAATCATCTGTGCTCATTCATCTTATCAGGGCCAAAGAGCTCCAAGGCTGTCGAGCCTCGGCTGAACAATTTTCAATTCCTTAATAATTTATTGATACTGGGCAGTCAAATTGCATATCAATAATGTAGAGGGGCTCAGAACAATGTTGATACAAAACACCCCCAGCTCATTCATGCTCAAAGACCTGCTGAGATATGGACTATGTTTGGTCCCACATGATCCAGTGGTGGTACTAGGCAGCCAACCAATGCGCATCAGTAAGCTGTGTAATGTCCCTGATACTTCTTATATTTTATGTCTGAGGGAATGTAAGCAGAGAAACTAAAATAAGAAACTAATCTCCAAGAGCTAACAGATTGTGTCCTTGTCGAGGGCCGACCCATTGACATTCCTAAAATATTCAGCCTGTATCTTCTTATTTCACTGATGACCTGGGCAACTTTCATACATGGTGCGAACATTCCATGCAGATCTGAGCCCAGTTAGGCACCCTAAAGCACTCTTGACTTGCTGAAAGTTTTCATCTGAGTGCTCATACTGTATGTGGACTGGCTACAGTGTGCTGTGGGAACCATGGTTGAAACCTGTGAAGCGTTTAACATTGTTCCTGTAACTAGATGTGTATTATGGGGAGTGGTTGTCAGCCCCAAGCAAGCAAACGGTCCAACCTTGAGCCTGGAGGGCTGTCCAGGTGTTACTTTTCGTCCTAAAAGTTAAAGTGAACATGATACCCATGAAAAAGAAATAAAGAAGTAGCCACAAACCTACGAAAACAATCTCTTCGCAAAGAGAAAAAACAAAAGATTTTAGATTGATATGTCACTCATATAAGTATTGAAACTAGCCTGCACTGTTCCTAATTTGATCCATTTGGAGAGCGAAGTTTACAAATGTCACCAATGACATGATAGCATAGTGATGACCACTCCACTCTCAGGCTTACTGAACACTCACATTCTGATTTTTGGGCACAGGCCAATCACACATGTAGGACAAATTAAAGGACCAATGGCCAATTTCCATCTGGGTCAGCATCTTTTATTCACAAGGCACGCGTACACAGTTACAGTACATGCCATCCTGCCCCCAAGGGCCCTGTGGAGACCCACTCTGCCACAGCGAGATGGTCCACCATTTTGTTCTGTTTTGAAAATGATCTCCAAGCAAGAGATTAGCTTGGGGGCCCACAAGCGCTTCCCTTTGTTGTCTATCCCACTTTGGATATTCACGACAAGTGTGTGCGCGCGTGTGTGTTCAGATGATGTCAGCCTGCAGTTGGGAGAGTCATAGTGCTTTATCGATGGGCCTATATATAAACTATATCATGCATGTTATATTGTATGACTTTACTTCTATTTCAAGTGATGCAGGGTCCAAGGGAGAGGGAAAAAAAACAAACATTAAATTCAGCGGCTGCAAGTCTCTTTAATTGATGAACTCCGCATGACCCCATTTCTGGTGCACACTGCACTGTAATGCATCATGCCCAATATGATTTGGGAAATGAATTAAACCACATGAGGAAACTGCTTGTTCCAAAATATGGAAATTAGCTGTCAGAAAATAGAATAAACGACATCAGGTACACATGCCCAGAACTGTATTCAAAGTTCTATTTTCAAACACAATAATACAGAGTTTCGATTGACACTGTGAAAGAAACATGTTGACTATTCTTGGTGTCGTTTGCAGCACTTGTACAAGTACATGGCATCACACAGAGGGATGATTCTAATACTTTGGTCACCTTAATCAAGCTATGGAGAAAGCGAAATACAGTAAAAACTCTCCCAGCACATCTCCCACAACATCTCAGTATGATGCAGCAGGTGACCGTAAACTGTCAAATAAAAGCACTGCAATACATGTAAATGCGCATTAGACGAGTGATAAGTGCAATTCTATGAAGTTGTTGCTTTGTGCTTGAAAACAACACTGCACCAAAATGAAGCTCTATCTCAGCCTTTGCTTTCCCAGCATGGACGTGAAGCGGCAACAGAGCAACTAGGCAGAGAGAGAAATGGAGAGAGTGAGAGACTGGGGATGTGGTTGCTATAGAAACCATCTGGTGGGTCTGAACTGTTTCTCCCTTGCATTCATTTCATCATTGAGACGTGCTCTTTCTCTCTCTATCTTTCTCTCTCTCTCTCTCTCTCTCTCTCTCTCTCTGTTTATCCCCCTCTCTTTTCCCTTCTTCCCTCCATGCCTCTCTTATCTGCTCATCTCCCTCCGAATCTCTCTCGCTATACTTCCTGGTCTCTTCAGCTCACTTCTCTTCTTGCGAAAAAAAACAAAGAGTGTTTTACGTTAATGCGGCATGTTCCCTTCTTTTATCCTTTTGGCTGCTGTTCCATATTTTCATCGCTGTGTCCTGACAGTCCCATCTGCTGGACTTGGATTCTTACCCTCTTGTTTAAACAACACCCAAGGACAACATCCCCAGGCCAAGAATTTGCTAAAAATGATTTAGAAATGAAAAAAACTGGATTGACATCTAAGAGCCGCCATCGTTGAAAGATTGACGTCATCTGCAATCATTAATTTAGCTGCAAGCAAAGTGAGTTTAAACAGACTTAGCATAAATTAATCTCAATATTCCCCCGAATAAATAAACACAGGCTGCTGAGATATCTTAAAGGGGAAGTCAACCCAAAAATATTTTTTAAGAATATTTTCTATACAGGCCCACTAGTTGAAACATGGCATTCTGATTATTATTGAGTTTGTGGAATATGAGTTAAGCAGCAAAGTACACCCATTTTAAGCCATCTCAGGGGCGGCCAAATTGTCACTTCTGTCGACTGAAAATGACATCACAGTTGCTCAGAGCTCAGGTAATGACCAATCGCAGCTCACCTGTTTGCTGAAGCTGAGCCATGATTGGTCATTATCAGAGCCCTCGGCAGTTGTGATGTCATTTTCAGTTGACAGAAGTGCCCCTGAGATGGCTAGATTTTCCTGCTTAATTCATATTCCACTAACGTAATGTTAATCAGAATGCCTTGTTTCAACTAGTGGGCCTGCATAGAACATATTCTTGAAAAGCTATGTTTGCGTTGACTTCCCCTTTAAGGGAGATTTTTCATTTCTTGCCCCTTTGCTTCCTATGAGTGGTTGTCCTTGTGAATTCCCAGTAGAGGCCCTATCAGCAGGAGAATACCTGATCCTAATGCCAGTTTAGCACACACATCTGCATCAGTGCACAGAAGCAAGACAACACCTACATTTGCATGTGCACTCACACACACAAGACACAAACGTCTTCTCAATCATTTGCATGCCCAGCACATTCCGTCTATTAAAGCCTCTTAATTCACTGGAAGAAGGCTGCCTCAGGCAGACCTTGAGGTCAATGCCGGGGGTTGCCACAGCTCCAAGCTTATGAAACAAAGGTCAGGTCAAATGGTGAAGAGGTTGACTTGTGGTCTCTTTTCATCAACAACTGTGCAAGAGAGGTCAGAGTAGGTGGGAAGGAAGCTAACTAGTTATTTATTTTTCTTAGTACGATCTCGATATTGCTCCTTTGCCTCCACTAGCCACATTGTCATGTTTCCTTCACGCAGCCTGTTCAAGATATTCTACCGAGATGGTACGTCAGGATCAAGTTGTTCTGCCAATAGTCTGCTTTGCAATCGTATCAGAGCCGTCGTGCCAAAGCCAGGGCAACACCTGTGCCAATAGACAATGGTGTGACGTTTCCCGCAATGTCCAACAAGTATTTCATTTGTCGTGCCAGATGCTGGCGCCGGCGTCGTCACACATCCGATTACAGGATGCTGGGTTCAAGTGCATACCAGGTGCACTGGATGGTGTGTGAAATACTAAGGTGACAGTATTGACAGAACTGCCGCTAGGCTCTGATAAAAGAAGTTTGTCATTACTGTAGAGTCCCTGGGAGACAATCTTATCCAATGTGTCAGACTTATGGGTCATAAAACTTCACTGGGAACCCCGGTGGAAGTAATTAATTCAGTGTGGAACGTAATTGCAAAGCTCCTCCAGCTGAGATGGCCTCCCTGACTAATTTCACGTTGAAGTATGCCCAGCCGGAAGTGAGCAGGATATACTGTATTGCATGTCTGTGGCCTTTTCTAGACTCACTAAACTCACATCAGCTACGGCGATCTTTTACACAGAGCCCAGTGAAGATGACGTGCATGTGAGTTTACACAGTGAGCAGGCATCCCGGAATCAGACGATTCAGATGTGCGGCAGGTGTGACGTACAGGAAGAGAAGAATAGAAGAAAATCAGAAGTTGCTTTAAAACTGCCTTCACTGTAAATTATTCAACCATATACCTTATAGGCAAAACGCATGTTTAAAAAAAACCCAAAAAAGACCTGAAAAAGCCATCTTCCATAGCCAGTGTGTTGGGGGCTATACTTAGGTTGTCAAAAATGTGAGTTTGCGTAGCGGAGTTGGCAAAAAGGCAAGAGGTACAATAGCACCCCCCAAAAAACTAAACTAAACTAACAAAGCCCCAAAAAAGCAAGATTCAAATTAACAAAGAAACTCAAGTGGAAACAAACACCCACCACTACAGACTACATGTAAACTTGACATAACATAAGACGACAGCAGCAACAAAAATGATCCGACGACTGACAGAAACCTGGGAACTATGTTGGGAGCTGATTGGTTGATACAGGGCTGATGAGAACAGGTACAGACAAAAAACAACTTCCTCCCATATTAAAAAATAAACAAAACGAAAAAAAACCCATAAAAATTGGATTAATTGAAGACTCTACTGTAAGTGTGAATATTTGCTTGTCTATATCTACACTGAAAAACGTATTTTTAAAATTTTCAGTTGCACATGATTAAAATGTGTTTAAATAATACCTATATATCATTTGATTTGGAACACTGGAAAATGACATCAATTTACCACATTTTAATCATGTGCAATCGGTGTACATGTTCAAATTAAGTAAATCCAAAAAATCTTTTTTTTTTTTTTTTTTTTTTTAAGTGTACCCCAGTCCAGGGTGTACCCCACCTCCGGTAAAGTCAGCTCATGGGGTAGGCTCCAGCTCACCTGAGATGCTAATGAGCAAAATGGCATGCAGAAAATGAATCGATGGAGAGCTACTACATGAGCTGGGTCATGAATGTTCATATGTTCATATTATACAGCGGTGTAAACTGCACTGCATCACTCTGAAAGTGGATTGCATGCAATATTTTGCCCCTCGTATAGCTAAGCAAAGAACACTTCTGTTGTGGGATGAATTGAAATGTGACTGCCACCTTCCAGATGAGGCAATGCAACCCAATAAGCTTCATCCCTGAAGTGAGCAGCCTCTCATCCCGTGTGAGGGGGGACAGGCTGTTGCTGCAGTAAGCGCCATGCATCGTCATGGTTGACTGCTGTCTTGGAAGAAGGGACCACATTGGCGGGATAATGTGCTCACGCCACACGGTGAATAGGCAGTTTTGGAGCGATAAAAGAACGGGGAACATTCCATTACAGATAGCGATGCTATCACGCTAAGGCTCGGGGAAAAGTGTTCCGCAAGCGAACCCGCCGCAGCACCCATCGAGCGCAAGGTGCATCTGTTACCATGGTAGCGGGTCCAGGCAGTCCCTTTCATGTCTGTCAAGAAGAGGAGGAGGAGGAGGAGGAGGAGAGACAAGCAATATGTTAGTCCGGCCTACAGTTGGGAGCTGAAAAGAGACGTGCGTGCTTGGATGTGTTTACGTCCCCTGTATGGATGCGTTCCCTGAGAACATCGCGGCAGTCCCCGCTCAAGATGCTGCACGCTGACACTGGCTCGTCACACATGAATCATTTAGAGTTGGAAATGTCACGTCTCATCAGTGTTGCTCATGCCTCGGTGCTCCCCTTGCACCATTCGCATCTGCATGACCAGGAAGCTAAAGCAGCTCTTGATTCAAGAGACCAGCTGAGATTGGTGGATGCAAGCACACTTTTTTTGAAATTGCGATCCATCCGAGCCGTCTGCAAACGCGACGTTTGAGGCGCAAGTCAAAACAACAGCACAGAGCGTGTCTTTAGTCCTTCTTTTTATTGTTGGTTCATTTTGATCCCATTCTCGTCACCTTCCAATCGTTCGGATGAATGGGATGATACCTTTTCACAGTGGAAAACACTGATTTAACCTTCCTTGGCAGCCAGATATACAATCTAGTATCAACTGTACAAGCAACACATCTGAAAAGTCCGCCAAGTTACACGCTTGTTTAACCTCATCATATAAAACTAGACTTTTGCATTTTTTGCTACACTTGTAAACATTAAAAAAAAAAAAACATAAATCCACCTCATCATTCGTTAAACAGTAAATTGTTCGTCATCACCTTTATTACAAGATATTAGGCCACTGTACAAATAAGAGTGAATGATACAGTATAGTATTAAGACTGCTGCTTGAGGTTTGTCATTCAAAGCTGTTTCACGAGGTGCTTCAAGAATAGCCTACACACAAGTTTCAGAAGTTCTGCTGCTGGGCATGCATGATTTTAAGTTTGCCATGCATGAGTTGGTATTTTAAGTGTTAGCCCTAAAAAAGAACAACAACAAACAACCTTTAGGAGTCAATGTAAAAGCACAAAAAAGAACGACATGTCTGGTGCAGCACAGTATATACCTCATGAGGTTTGGCACACACACAATGATGCACAATGCAATATAAATAGTTTATCAATAGGGTGTGTACAGTCATATCAACCAATCCAGGTGAAGGCCCGGAAGCTTACACGCATAGGTGGGAGGTACATCATAAATGAATAAATAACATCAGCTGCAAAATATATATATATATATATAAAAAAAAAAAAAAACAGGCAACATCGAGAATTAAATTGGGAAAAAATAAATAAAAATCCTCAACATACAAAAACAACAAACATCAGGCGTAAATTCACTGCAAAACACATTGTTTTTTCCCAAAATAAAAAGAGAAATAGATACCAAACTTGTGCAAGAAAATGTATTCCCTATGTACAAACTTAGAGACTGCTATATAATTTAGACAGTTATAGCAGAAATGTGTGCTTTTGTTTCGATTTAATATTCATTCCTGCATCCTCTCCCTGATTTTTCTCCATCACCCACCAGAACCCCCACCCCTCCATCCTTTTTCAGCTATTAGATTTATGGCAAAACCCCTTCTTCTAGGGTGTGTGTGCTGGTGTGGGGGTCCACCTGGGGGTCTCTTTTGTTGCCTGTGTGTGTGCATCACCCAAAAGGCCATAATTGCCTTGGAGAGGAGGGTGTGTGGAAGTGCTGCTTGCTGCCACATGAAACAAAGTGCGTATATACAATGTCTTTGGATTACAACTGGTAAATATCATCATTTAAAAAAAAAAAATTCAAGAGTTCTTTACGGGGGGTTGTTTCTAAGCGTCCGCTGGGGTCTTCTCTGTTCCATTTTTGAGTGCATCGTCATCGCCAGCCTCATCCTCGATCACAACTGCGGATGACGGGGAGAGTGTTAATAAAGAGGCTATAGTGTCTGTCTGACTGACAAAATAAAGCTCATTATTGTCGTATGTGCCAAGTGGCTTGTGAATACACACAAAATATCAACAATCATGCCAATGCATGCATGAGGAACCCGTGCCTGCATTAGAGAGGCAGGACCTGCAAACAAATGCATACATGTACTGTCTCCCACTAAGCTGTGCATGCAAGTGCATGTTGTGGTCGTGCACCACATCAAGTGCGCATGTGTGTTCGTGGCAGCACAATGCACAAACTCACACATTGGGATTCACCCTAAAAAATGTAGCACATAACATAGAGCCTCTTTTTCTTCATTATGCAAATGAGAATTAAGTCAGATTTGTCATAAAGCGTTCATCCAGGTAAGGGGGCACTGTGCATTTTAAAAATAGCAATTAAAAAAATAGAAGAAAAACACAAATGCAATGATCTTAGGGGGGATATGGAGACACACACATAAAGGCGCAGTCAACACAACACCCATGCAAGCCATTTAATTCAATAAAGTAAAAAAAAAAAGAAAAAAAAAAAGAAGAAGTACCCCGTTTGCTACGGCCTATTTGTCCCAGCTTGGGTGGACGTTTATTCTGCGATCCGTTGAAGAAGTTGTTGGTGTCTTGAAGGCGACAGGTGAAGGAAAGGTGTCCCTCGTCGCCCTCGTTTCCATAATGACTCATTTTCTCTTCGTTGAAAGGCAACACTTCAGACATTTCCAGATGCGTCTTTGAGCAAAAACCCAGGCGCACTAAACGTAAAGCTCCTCGCCGAAAGCGTGAAAACAAAAGCGTCGTCTTCAAAAACAAAAGGAGGGAACAACAAGAAGGTAAAAATAAAACGACGCACAAGACGCAGACACGATCAAGCCCTTCGTTGTTTACCCACAACACACGTGTGTGTCTCAGGAATAAGACACTGTGGAAATGTCCTCAAATCATCCAGTCGTGCAATTTGGGCAACATTATTGAAAATTCCTTATCCTTTTTCCCCCTCCCCGTCGATTGTAGTCTCAAAGCTCAAGCGTGTTTGCGGGCTTGGTGATGGAGAGTCGTGGTGGTTGCGCCCACTGCACGGAATCGCTCGCACGGAAAATGTGAGGGAGAGATGCAAATAGAGGAGCGATGCAAAACGCGGATCCCGGGGAGACCTGGTAAGGGAGCTGTTTGATTTTGGGGGGGGGGGGGAATCTCTGGTGCACCCCCCACCCCCCGAAAAAAAAAAAAAAACACCACACACACTCACAAGCTTCCAGTTGCAGCTAACCAAGATATACACACAGAAAGGACGGCGCATGGATTTGCTGTGTGGGAAATTCAGTTGACACGCCACCACTCGTCGCGGTGTCAAAACATTAGAGACACAATTGTACAGTTTATTTGGACAGCAGGAGGCTAAGGCTCGTGCCAGTAGGTGGCAGTCTCGTTATTATTTGACATATGGCCTCCTAGTGCACTTGTTTATCACCATTCTGGACACGTGCTCTACTCTAGTTCAGTGATTCCCAACCTTTATTGAGCCAGCTGGTCACATATCTTACGTCACAAAAATCTCAAGGCACACCACCTAACAAAAATGGGTATAAAAAATGATGATCACGTCTCAAATTGCGAGTGGTCAGGTGCAGAAAATCTGTCTTTTAGACTAAACCCTCAACTCAACTTAATTTATAGAGCAGTTTAAAAACAACCATGGCTAATTACAAAGGCTGTACATGCAGTAAAAATCCGACACATAAAAACAATACATTAATAACGTAAAAACAGTAAAACACTAAATGGCGAGTCTCATGCTGAGTCAAAACTGTTTGGTGTTGACGCGCAACTAACGACACTAATGTGAGATCGAGTTGAATGTATCAAACGCGCTGTTCTATGGGTTCAAACAGATAAAGTGTGTCGTTGTGTGCATATATATCAAACTTAAACATATTTATACCATGTACAAATAAAGCCTTTATTTAATTGCATTCTTTGTTTATCTGCCGTAGCTCATTAATGAGCAAAACCCCATCATGGTTGAATGGCCTTCTGTGCGAAGACACGGTGAAGCCTGCAAGGCTTCCATGTTGTATTTACGTGTCGATGTTCACTAACATCACCACGTGCAATGCCCAG
Organism: Filicampus tigris; assembly: GCF_054856515.1. NCBI lineage: Eukaryota > Metazoa > Chordata > Actinopteri > Syngnathiformes > Syngnathidae > Filicampus > Filicampus tigris. The sequence goes on along the minus strand of NC_141225.1, from coordinate 17,812,632 downwards.
GGGGGGTGAGGCATTTCAAATTTTCCATCACATTTCTCAACAACTGTAGCATTACATACAACTGCAGCATTACACGGGGAGGCCTGGTGGTCTTGGGAAGATATTAGATGAGAGAGGTGCGACGCAACTTCATGATTAGCAGGATTCATTGTCACCCACCATGAAAAGAGAGGTGTTAAAAGAATATTGTGTTTACGCCACGCTTGACAATGTAAATCATGCATGAACGGACACACACAAACACATACACGCTCAAGGTCAACTGACTAGACTGCATCTAGTTTTCATTTGCATAACTATCAAGCAGCGTCATGTTGGTGTTATCCTGGACAGAATGTTTGCTTTTAGACATCTGTGTGAACCATCTGTGTTCATCATGTGAATTTATGCTGCCAAGTCACTTTCCACACGGTGCCCTCTCTGGAAGTGATATTCAAATTATGGACTGACGTATTGAGACACAGTTCTTAATCAGTGCATTTATTTAAACAGAGCAGCGATGTGTTTTTTTTTGTTTTTTTTTTAATGTTTTGCTTTCTATGTTTTACAGCACTTTGAGTTGCATTTTTATGTATGAAAAGTGCTATATAAGTAAAATGTGATTGATTGATGTGACCCGGAAAGACATCATTGCAATTCTGTTGATCAGTGTCGCTGCAAATAGTTAAATTTTCATTTCAGAAGTTGTCTTTTTTTATTTTTTTTGCCTGTCACATTTATAACAGGAGGCACGGTGGTCGACTGGTTAGCACGTCCGCCTCACAGTGCAGAGGTCGTGGGTTCGATCCCGGCTCCGGCCTCCCTGTGTGGAGTTTGCATGTTCTCCCCTTTCCTGCGTGGGTTTCCTCCGGGTACTCCGCTTTCCTCCCACATTCCAAAAACATGCATGGTAAGTTGATTGGACTCTCTAAATTGCCCCTGGGTGTGATTGTGAGTGCGGATGTTTGTCTCTGTGTGCCCTGCGATTGGCTGCCGACCAATTCAGGGTGTCCCCCGCCTACTGCCCAAAGACAGCTGGGATAGGCTCCAGCACGCCCCGCGACCCTTGTGAGGAGAAGCGGTATAGATAATGGATGGATGGACATTTCTAACACTCATGGTAAAATAAATTAAAATTAAAAGCACAGGTATGACTGTATGACCCATGCACAGCCCACAGAAGGACAAAAGGAGCAGGTATAAATTAACCTACTACTTGACTGGCACGAAGGCTCTTTGGTTGTGCGTAAACAAAACAAAACCAAAACAAACAAACAAGAAACAACAATAAAATGTTATTACATTTCTTCATTTTCTCTAAGGTACAGCTTTACAGATCTATATAAAATCATTACAACTTTTTTTTTTACTACAGCTACAAAACTTAATGTTTCATTTATCAAATGAGAAACACACTTGAGATTGACATCATCAGAGCATCAAGCAGGAAGACGATCCTCTACTAAGAATGCAAAGTCCTTGTTTAATTAATTAAAGAATAGAGACACATAAAGAGGCGGACTTTAGCGTGTAAGTCAAATGTGATCGTCTCCAGCTCACCCAAGACCCTAATGAGGACAAGCATGATCTAGAAAACGGCTGGACAAACACAAAAACACAAACACAAAAGAGTGGGAGTTTATTGACTCGGCCTAAGTACAAATGGGCTTCTGTCACCTTGAACGACATTGTCTATTACCGTGTGTAACGAAGCTAATCTGAAGTAACACGACCTTCTAGTGTCGCCACCTCGCTCTTATGCAATAGCTACAGTATAGGCTACCACTGTACATTTGCTACGCTGCACTGGAAGCCGAGCTGGGCTAATCTCTTGGAAAGATTTAGATCCTTGCTTCCAGGCTATTTGCATTATGTACACTTTGTAACATTGTGATACAACCCACTTTTTTTTTTTTTTTTTTTAATGAGAGCTGGGTATTGGGCCGCTTAAGAGGAATCAAATCCACACCATCTACATGAAAGTTAACAGCATGAACCACAACAATGTGGATTTAAAAGTGTTTATAGCAATAAAATAATTATTCATCTTAAAGTGGGAAGTCAACCTAAACTAAATATTTACAATAATATATTCAATGCAGTCCTGCTAGACTAAACTTTTTTTTTTTTTGCCCGGATTACTATTGTGTTTGTGGAATACGAATTAAGCAGCAAAAATACACCTGTTTTGAGCCGTCTCTGGGGGCGGCCATTTTGCCACTTGCTGTCGACTGAAAATGACATCACACTTGCTCAGGGCTCAGGTAACAACCAATCACGGCTCAGCTTCAGAAAACAGGTGAGCCATTGGTTGTTACCTGGGCCCTGAGCTACTGTGATGTCATTTTCAGTCGACAGCAAATGACAAAATGCCACCCCTGAAATGGATAAAAAAATAATAATAAAAAAAAAAAAGCGGGATTTTGCTTCTTAACTCATATTTCATATTTGCATATTAATATTACATATTCAACTATTTGCAGTAGCGGCGAGCAGCTTTGCACAGTACTGACGGAGGATTTTAATATCTTGCTACGCAGTTCAGTAAAACTGCAAATTGCAACTTCACTTGTGAATATCCGATTTACACTATTCATCAATATTTTAGTAGTATTCTGCACAAGTATGCAACCGAAACTACGAACCCACATCAACACTTTACACTTGACCTGCTTGACCTTACGCTGTTGTCATGGCAACACGCACTAGACGGAGGATCAACAGTCTGCATCGCCATCCACGTTAGTCTATGTGTCCTTCACAAGCATAAATCATCACAATTGACTACTGTACAGGTTTGCGATGATGTGTCATAATGAGCCTTGTGACAAGTCAGCATCATCCACACACACACGCACACACATCTCCTCTCTTGTCCCACATTGATTTTAAGATGAATAATTTATGCTCAACCAGAGAGAGACAGCTTTGTGTGAACTCCCACAATCACGTTTCCTGGACGGCCGTTAATCTGACCTCAACGCCACGAAATGTCAACAAATACTATTTATTAAAAATAAAGGTGCCGGCGTGCAGCACTGATTGTTATATGACATAGTTTACAGTTTGTAACCTTTAACCATAGAATTTTTGCCTGAATATTGCACATAGCAGAAGAATTGTGGTTGCGGGTCAATAAGTTGTAATGAATAGTGGCAGGTTACGTTTTTTGTTGTGATAAGAGACAATGGAAGTAAATCCATCTGTAGTTTTTTTGTTTTTAAATCACATATTACAATTACTGTATTTAAGGGGGGAATTATGGACAACTGATTTTAAAAAAAAATGTTTACATAGCAATAGTTGGTCTCTAGGGTGCCTGCCCAGACATCAAGGATGAAGTTATGCGTAGAAATCAATCTTTAGTTGGCTGCCTAGTTCAAATCAACAATGTGAGAAAGACATAATGCATTTCTGTCCAAATGTTACAAAACAGTGGAGCGAATTAACATAACCACTCCATTGATGAATTTTTCAGCCAGTAACAGGTGAACGCCAAATCACTGCATTAATCAACAAGTGTAATTCAGCAACTTGATGATGAAATTGTTTTCCACACTCGATTCAGCTTCCACTTATAACAGCAAGCAGCTGACGACAGCGAGTGGTGCCTGCTGCCATTTGCTGGAGACCACTAGCTACTGCAGTTGTACTCTTTCCAACTTCAACTACTGTACCTTTCTTAATTTAGAGTGTCAGTCAGAAAGTTACAGCCACCCAGTAGCACCATCTGGTTTTTTTTCTCTGACGGGAAAAAGGAGGCTTCTATTTGAGTTCTTGCATGTATTTATTCAAGTGGATCGCTCACTTTCGCCATATCTGATTCTAGATATATTTACAGCAGTTTTGGACTGTCACCATTGAATATTTTTAGAATCGATTATTTGATTAATCAATGGTTCGGTCTTTGTTTTCCAAAGTAAGAGCAGGTGTTTGCACATGTTTTATTTTTATTAGACACAAAAGATAATCAGTCTGCTTTCATGAAGGATTATAGAAATCAAAGAATAATTACTGTTGAGAGGCTGCAGGACTTGGACAATTTTAAGTGAAACAATGGCTCTCAATTATTCGATTAAAATCAATCGATTAATTTGACAACAATTGATTAGTTGTCAATTAATTGATTAATTTTGACAACTCTAGATCAAGAATTACGAAACACTTCACATCAGGGGCTCCCAACATTGTACTCATGAGAAACAGGTCTGCAGAGTAGCCCGCAGGCCTGTTCTAAAAATAGCTCACTGATAATTGAACATTATGATGAGTGGAGTATGTGGTTGTGAAAATGTAAACACTCGCAGAGACTTATAGAAGCAAAATGTGGCATATTGATATTTATAGTCTACTTAAAGCATTGTTGATAATTATGAGAAATCATTAACATGATCAGTGTCTTCACATCATTGAACGTTAAACATGAGGTCATTTGAGCTAATGTCTTGTTATTTCGCAAGTGTGTATCAAAGTGGCAGCCCTTTACATTAATCAGTACCCAAGAAGTAGCTCTTTGTTACAAAAGGTTGGTGACCCCTGCTTCACATCATTTGTTTGACCTATTAGCCTGTTTTGAGGGGGGTGGTTTGGCTTTAAGCCGCCGAAAACAACAACACTCCTAACACATGTTGCACATGGATTGCTGACATCCCAGCAGGTGATTGGCTGTGACTGACCCTCTCCCCATTCCCACGTGCCACTGATTCATTCACATTTAAAACCTGGTCTGCACCAAACACCAGTTCGAAGACAAACTCGCTCCCACTGACACAGGAAAATAGAGAATGGACCAAGTCAAATATACAGGGGTGCTGATGCACACTGAGGGCACGGGTTTGAGACGTTTGACCAAGGAAATGGTGAAAAAGCTGATCCACCACTCTCAGGAGGCAAAGAAACAAGCATACTGCCCTTACAGCAAATTCAGAGTTGGAGCAGCTCTCTTGACCGTTGACAACTGCTTGTTTACAGGTAGGCTACTTGATTTAAGCCAGTTCTATGCAATCATTGAAGTGATACTTGTTTTTTTTTTTGTGGGGCGGGGTTGGAAGTTTTAGGCATAATTTGACAGAATCCTCATTATTACATAACCATATCAGTAGCCATGATTTCTCCCAATCGGCAACAAGTAGTAATAAATCAATTCAGAGTTGGAAAAAAAAGGGTAAAAAAAAAAAAAAAAGACAATAAAAATTCCGCACACACCACTGTAATCAATAACCAGCCTTTCATGGGTGGGTATTGCATGGAAGGGGTGGGGAAGAGGTTGGGGGAGGTCATAGAACAGAGCAGAACAGATGATTGAGCAATGTGGGTTTCTTTTTCTGTTTTGCTGTTATTTGAGATAATGTGACTCACTGTTGTAGCAAGGTGACACTTTTAAAGTCCAGATTCTGATTTTCACATGCTGCAATTATAAACAACAATAACACTTATGACACTGAAAAGAAAAAAAAAAAAAAAAAAAAAAAAAATCAGAATTTACTTAAATCATTCTCTGCCAGCACGGTGGTCGACTGGTTAGCACGTCTGCCTCACAGTTCAGAGGTCGTGGGTTCGATCCCGGCTCCGGCCTCCCTGTGTGGAGTTTGCATGTTCTCCCCGTGCCTGCGTGGGTTTTCTCCGGGCACTCCGGTTTCCTCCCACATTCCAAAAACATGCATGGTAAGTTGATTGGATACTCTAAATTGCCCCTACGTGTGATTGTGAGTGCGGATGTTTGTCTCTGTGTGCCCTGCGATTGGCTGGCAACCAGTTCAGGGTGTCCCCCGCCTACTGCCCAAAGACAGCTGGGATAGGCTCCAGCACGCCCCGCGACCCTTGTGAGGAGAAGCGGTACAGATAATGGATGGATGGATGGCATTCTCTGCCAGACATTTTCAGACCCTCTTTTAACCTAAAGTTTGAAACATTGGGAAAAAAATTATAAATAAGTTCCTGGGATTGAATGGCTGGACTGTGAAAATAAATAAATTTGTCAATGGCAGCGAATGAGTTAATTTGAGCAGGTGCATGTTGGCTGTATATGAATAAAATGTGCTAAACTAACATATCTGCTAGTTTCAAATATGGGTAATAAGTAAGTACTTTTTTCATTGTTGCTTTCAAAGGCGCACTACAAATCAGTATTATTAGTAGTATATTATTTTTTAATTTCTATATACGTAACTGCTTATTATTAGTATTACTATTATTGTACTGTGATTATTATGACATAATAGCACTTAAGCCAAAGTAACTCAAATAAAATGCATTTATTTCATTAGACCCCGCGTACACATTTTTATCTACGTGGCTAAACATTGCAGTGAACTGCCATGACTTTTTTTTTGTCATCCTACACCAACAGTAAAGGCTGCCCTTTCCAGGGATTTTCAATCATTATCAACAGTTCAGTTTGTGTCGTTGGCCGTTGTGCAAAGCTTTTAGTTATTCATGTGTCGTGTGCTTGGCCAAATGTTTGGGAAAAGGGGGGGGGGGGGGGGTGCTGTCAAACAGCTGAGAGTGCAAAGGCTGTTTGATTCCCAAACACACTGCCTTCACGGTACCACCTGTTCTTTTTGAGGGGTCAATTTGAGGGAAGATGCGTATGTGTTTAAATGGACAGACAAAGCACCCGGTGATTGAGACATAACTGATTAGAGCTGAGGCCACTAACATGATTTTACAATCTTTTATGTATTTGTAAACAAAACAAAAACAAAGTGTAACTAATGAAATGAGGACTATATTGCTCAATGAAGAAAAAAAAGCACAGATGCTTTGTAGCTTGTGTATTTATACTATATCTGCACCTATAGAATGCCATTTCTAATTTTAACATAAACTTACTCATAACCAGAAATAAGTACCTTAAGAAATTTCTGGAAAAAATGAGTTTGAAGCAAATTCACTGCTCTTATCATAGGCGTTTCTAGCCCATTTTTGGGGGTGCTCAAGCACCCTTCCTTAACTTGAATCCAAGCACCATCCAAGCAGAGGTCAACCCAAACATATATTTTTTCCCAGAATATGTTCTATGCAGGCCCACTGGTTGAAATACGGCTTTTCTGATTAATATTGCGTTTGTGGAATATAAGTTAAGCAGCAAAATGCACCCATTTTTAGCCATCTCAGGGGCGGCCATTTTGTCACTTGCTGTCAACTGAAAACGACATCACAATTGCTCAGGTAATAACCAATCATGGCTCATCTTCAGAAAACAGGTGTACTGCTCATGTTTCCCATGCAGGATGCAACGTGGAGAATGCATGTTACAACCTGGGAGTATGTGCTGAGAGGAATGCCATTTCAAAAGCAGTGTCTGAAGGCTACACCGCATTCAAGGCCATTGCAATTGCCAGGTAGGATTAACACTGACTATTATCTGGAAGAAAAAAAACAAAACATCCATGTTCACACAAGCATGCGTCACCGCTGCTTTGTTTGAAAACGTGACTCAGTTCACAGGGTTCAGTTTGTGACCCCCATCAAACAGACACTTGACAAACAAGTGAGGCTATAACAGACTAACTGAGGCCAGGGGAGATGTTTAGCATTAACCTGATGGTTTCTTGCATGACTGCTGCTTATTTGATCCGTTTATGCAGTGACTTGAGTGACCAATTCATCTCTCCATGCGGTGGCTGCAGGCAGTTCATGAGAGAGGTACATACTGAGCACTCACTGGACATTCAATTAGGTACATCCGCACCACTTTATGACATCTAATTGAAAAAAGGGGAGGGGGGGGAGCATACGGCCTTTACAAAGATAATACTCCATTTTTGGTTGAGACTGATTGATTGAAAATGCGACTCCTGTTGTGGCGAGTGCATACTGTGCATAAATGGCGCATATCACAGCACTTAGATGTATTACATCATGTGTCTCTCAGTTCGGCCCCAGCTGGGACGTTTACCTGTCAAAGCCTGATGGGTCATACACAGAGATGAGCGTCAACCAGCTGCTGCCGGCCTCATTCGGTCCTGAAGACCTGGACATGAAAAAAGTACTGGACATCTCCAATGAGTACTGAAAGTTGGCAGGTTGAAATTCTGTTGCATCTGCTCGTCAACACTACACTGCAATTGCTGAATAGATCCTTGTATTTTATTGTAGTTGGTGTATTTATGGTAAAGACATGCTCTTGTGTTAATTGCTTATTACAAATTGTTTCACAGCTATTGTTACTGGATAATTTAATGTGCTAATTGAATTAGTGTTGTATTAATAAAAACGGAATCTTGTACATTTAAAAAAACATTTATTAGTCGAATGGAATATAATGTCATATCAAAACAATATGCACATTTTAATAAATAAACTTTTCAAACAAATGCTTCTAGTTGGATAGTCAAGTGCGATAAAAGACTATTATTTCTTCAGCAGCAAATTATTTTATCATATGATTAAAAAAAAAAGATGAAGGTAAAACTACAAATTATCAGTGCAAGCTCATTAAATGCTTATTTGTGGTAGATGACCTCCATCGCTCATGCATTTAAAAATAAAGTAAAAGATTCTATGGTTCAGGCTTCAAAATGTCAACTAGGTTAATTATTTGTACAGGCTGTGCCCCAGCCTGTGGTTCACTCATAAAGAGGTGTCATGCAAATCTGATTTTGAATTTACCTTCAAACATGTTTAGCCACAGGTCATAAACATACACAATTAAGCATGTGATGGCCGTAGTAATCAGTTCACCCAATTCACGTGTTCAGACGTGGCATGAACAAATGACTTGGATGATGTACGGCACATCGAGTGGTACACGCCAAGCTGCTTGAGCATTTATTTCATATCGAACTAGTGTGCTGAATTGCTAATTTACCAGTATGCTCTTTGTCCTTACTAGTAAAATAATTGAGTGCACTAGTAGAACGACTGGAAAGCTAGTGACTTTTTTTTTGTGTACATGGGCACACTCTAGTGGTACGGGCGAATCACTGAATTGAATGTTCGAACTGCATAATGTTTCAGTTAAAACGTGTCTCGTTTTTTTTTTTGACACTTGGGCCTACTATGCTACTGTATTTTAGTGCTGATCAATATAATGGTACTTGGAGAGCCAAGTATTTCTTGAGGTGGCACTTGGTGTAAAAACTTTGAGAACCACTATATGACATTTCGGCACTTTAGCAGAACTAGTGGAGCGCTATATGTTAACTGGTCGAATTTTACATCGGGAGTAATACTAGTACAATGCACTTGTTGACTTGTGCACAGTCGTGCCTCACTAGTAGCGTAGTTGTTCTGCTGCGTGCCCTCCTCATTCCACTAGTTGCACTCATCTAACTAGTGACGGCAAAGAGAATACTAATCTGATATGCAATAAAAGCTTTTCTAAAGGTTTTTTTCATTATACTTCTTTGTGATTGGACGATTCAGTTACAGTGTCTGTTCCCTCCCGTTCCCAAAAACAAATAAATGAATAAAAACATTACAAGCCTTCAATGGACTCCTTAAGAAAAAAAATAAAAGCATCCCAAACTCTGGAAACTAACAAACAATCACCACGGCAGCTCTGGAGAGGCACAAGGAAACCTTAAATAATAAATAACCAATAATTCACAAATAGCAGACTGTTCGGAATTTACCTTGAAAAGAAAGCAAGAGCGCAAAGGGTGAGCACTACCTTGGTGACGCCGACCTCAGCTCTCCGTGGGGATGTTCTCAGCGGCATGGAGGGAAGGCCAGGAAGGGACCAGCCATCTAGGCAACGTACCCTCCATTAACCTCTCCATCCACAGTCCCAGACGGTCAAGCTTGTGGTGCACTTCTATGCTTGTGGCCCTACTGGAGCCTCTCTTGGACCTAGCCCCATCTTCTCTGGAATGGGATCGGGATCGAGAGTCTGAGCTGGACCGAGACCTGGATCGGGACTTTCTCCTGCTCTCAGAAGAGAACGGCGACTCCGAGACTGACGACGCGTCGCTCAGATCGTCCCCGGTGAAGACAGGTCTGAAGTGACAAAAGTATTTCTTGTAGCCGTTCATGGCCAAGACGTGGCCGGAGTAGTCCGACGAGTCCTCATCCTCATCGGAATGACTTCCTCGGCGTGATGTGTCCGAGCACGAGCGGAGAATCGAGGGCATCCAGTAGCGATGCTTGTCAGCGTTGAGGAAGGAGAAGTGGATAGTTTGAGTCCTGTGGTGGAAGAAAGTTTCATATCTGGCAATTGAACACAACCAAAAGGTGAACAAATCCAGCGTCCAAGATAAATCAGTATACCTCAACAGAGTTTCTTTTCAGAATCACTCATTTTCTATACTACTAATTGCTCCCACAAAAAGTATTTTGTCGATGCACACACAAAAGCTGGATTGTTCTGACAAATCCATTTAATGGTACAAAAATAATTACACACAAATGAAAGTCTAGCGAAGCAAAAGTTTAGCGATATTTCACGTGAATTCAACCACATTCAAGTCTAACCATCATCGAAACCGCAAAGAAATGCTGTAAATGCTTATTTTTCAACAGGGATTCATGCTGAGCACCGTGTAGTTTTTGAACAATAGGAAAAGATCAAGACAATAATTGATTTCCTTGAGACTTCTTAAAACACACACTAGCCACATCATTAGGTACACCAACAAAATCTAATGAGAAAACCATTTTGAAAGATTTTGTTTGTAATATTTTGACATCCATGCGTATCTGTTTTCATTTAGTTGCACTTTACTTTCGTCACATAACTTTTTGGCCCACTACAGTAAATAAAAGGAGTCTACTTCATGTGTTTGCTCAAGTGTTTTCTTCATTAAGAAAATCTGTACCAAAATTATTATTTTTCTCTAAATTAGCCAGTTTTACAAGCACACATTTTCAGCAGATCCCTTCTTCACATAATTATGTTGTATACTAAAGCATTTGCTTGCCACTATTATCCATAACTTCTGATTTCCAATTTAATTTGTTGTTAAAAATATTCCCTGTCCATCGTGGGGTTACATTTCAGTAAATACCAATAGATTGATGCCAAAACATAAAAAATATGTTGACAACAATTCTTATAATTCCCTAAGATGCACAAAAAGAGTACAGACACTTACCCAGAGAAAGAAAAGACTTCTTTGGCAAATTTGCGCAACAATGCGTTCTTTGAGGAATTGGTGAGCACCAGGACAACATTGATGTGGCCCGGCCGCAGCTTGACCAAGTTACTGGTGTACGTGATGTCAGTCAATTCTGTGACTTCCACAAAATCCTTCTTGGGGGGACGGCTGCATGGACCAGGGAGAAGAGGAAATTACATGTGGTTTTTTTTTGGTTTTTCTAACCCAAAAAATATTCTATGACAAGAATATCGTATGATGCATGAGGTGGTTCGTTGCATTCAAAAACCCTCCCTCTCAACTTCGGGATGACTAACAAACCTTTGGATATAATTTTTTATTTTAGTTTTACTATACAACAATTAACTTCTAATACTTAGCGCTTGAGTGTTAAAGTGGAATTGCCTGAAGAGGTAAAGGTTTAATCATGATGCCTTGACCCAAGACTGAATAAATTACATTTCCATTATACATTATACATAAGGAAAAATGTATTCTAAATTTGAAGAAGTGTGTTCTAAATTGCTTTTGATCCAAGATTTTCTCAAATTTTTCCAAGGTTAGGTGTAAGGGGCATTAAAGGGAAATGCTACATTGTCCTTGATGACTCAACAGTCTGTTAGAAGATTATTCTCACAGGAGGCATCAGGTTCCTATAGCTTTAATCATTCTCTGTGATTTGACAATAACAAAGGAACCCAGAAAATATAATAGACTATGGATTCCTTCTTGGTCTAAGCCCCACCCCTTTTAAAATCTCTTGCAGATTGGTTGAGTAGAAAATAGACCTTGTAGATGTGTCTAGTATCTATCTAGTGCTCAATATATGTGAGCACGGTTACCTGGAGGCAGTGGATCGACTTGACTCATCATCATCACTTTGAGGTTGCTCCTTTGGTGCTGGTTTCCGGGGTTTGGTCTCACCTGGTTCACTAAAAACATAACCAAAAAAAAAGAGAGAGAGAGAATTCTTCATGTCAACATAAATGGTTCTGCTTTATTCAGATGGTAAACTGTATTGGAGAAACATTCCTTTCTCACCTGAAGGCTTGAATAATGACTGTACCGAAAAGAATGAAAAGTGCTGAGAAGATCAGTGACAGGATGGGCATCATCTCTCGCCTTGAAAGAAGACACATCAGAGGACTTTTGTTGTAACTACATAACAAAATATTAGTTTGCCCTTGATACCGAAAAGTTCAAAATAAGCTTTTTAAGAAGCAGTTCTTTCACCAAGTTGTACGTTAGTTAATACAGGAAAAGGCATAATTTTAAGTTGGACATTCCAGCTCGCTGAAAAACAAATACCGGTAAATAAAACAAATCACCAGGTCTCGTTTTTTTCAGCTTTTTCTACAATGTTCTTTTGCCACAAGATCAACAAAGTATGTTGCTCGCCATTCGTGGCAAAGCTCAGTCCCTATTCCCCACAAGCAGCTAAGCCTTAGCTGTTCAATCCTGTTCCTCGAATGCCGGTTTCCATCTCTGCTTGCTGCAACACACCTGATTCAAATAATCAGCAAAGTCTCCAGAAGCTGGATAAAGATCCTGATTATTTGAATCAGGTGTGTTGCAGCAGAGAGAGATGGAAAACAGGCAGGGCCTCGACGCTCAAGGAATAGGATTGAAGACCCCTGGTTTAAAGTATACTAGTAAATGTTTCCTCCTCTTTTAAACACAACACAACATGTCACTTAAAGCGGACATCAACCCAAACAGTTTCTTGACAAGAGTATTATATGCAGTCCCAGTCTAAACACAACATTCTGATTAATATTGCGTTTGTAGAATATGAGTTAAGCAGAAAATCCACCCGTTTTTTTTTTTTCCATCTCAGGGGACGGCCATTTTACCACTTGCCGTCGACTGAAAATGACATCACAGTTGCTCAGGGCTCAGCTAACGACCAATCACGACTCAGCTTCAGAAAACAGGTGGTCTTACCAGTTGGAGTAGAGAAGGTCATCATAAATTTGATGGAAGTAATCACAAGCAGCATTCAGCCACTTGATTAGGAACATCTGATCAGAGATTGAACATTTAAAACTGTTCGACCAAGTTAGGAAAATCATTCTGCGGTGTGTGCCGTATCTTACCGGGGCCATCTCGTCGTTGAGCTCGGGCAAGGTGGCGTCCGAGGTCAGATAGGTGGGGTCCTTCTGAACGAGCTCCAGATGCTCAAGAAGGCGGTACTTGTCTTCTTCGCTGCCATTCCATCCGCCAATCACAGAGCGGTACAGCACCTTGCCAGCTGGGCTCCGCCTCTCAAGAATAACCACCTGTTAGTGGTGTTGAAAAACGCACATTTCTCATGAATACTGTACTACGCTTATAATGTTTCACGTTTCTCCTCGCGGCAGTGACGGTTTATGATTTCATGTCGTTTGCTTTAAATAATTAAATAGGAGTCATATTAACGTGGGATGAATGTTCTTCTTGATGAAGTGCTCATGATGCGAACCAAAATGTTGTGTGCGTGCGTGGCACTGACCTGGGGGGACACTACAGCCTGGTTGGGAAGCAGAGCCTGGCAGAAAGGCTGCTGCCGATGCTGGTAAACGTACACAAACCGTAGCACCTCTTTCCTGTTGACCGTGGCAAAGTCCAGGAAGGCTTTATTTTGGGGAAGCAAAGCTTGGTCGTCGTCGGTGATCAGCAGCACGCAATACCTGCAACACAATGGTCCCATTGCATTCACTTTCTTTATGTGGGAATTCAATGCGATGACCTTTGATGGCTTACTTCCTCCGTCTGTGAAACTGCTTGACCGGACACAGCTCATCAAACAGCTGCTGGTTGACTAGACGGGGAACCTGCAGGAACTTGTTGTTGGACACAAACACATCCATGATCTTCCAATACAGACCTCTAGCCTGGAACACAAAAGAAGTGGAGGGCAAAAAAATTGTGAGGTACTGTTGATCAATTGTTAGGCGGCGTCTTGGTCTCATGATGTCAAAATCTGAATCAAAAAAGCAATTCTAGTTGAACCCGAACATTTACTGGTGACCTCAGGTATCAAACACCTGTTGCACCTTTAACATTGAACGGTTGGACATGAGCATTCAAAGGTTTGCATTAAGTCAAATTAAGTTGACCTGTAAAAGGTTATAACGCATATTAGGTTAATTCAGAAATTTCACACAAAATCACAAACGAGTAAGTGTAATTTTGCATTTGATGCCTAAAAAGTCCTTTATGTCCAATACACCAAACATGAGGGTTGTTAAGTGATTTTTCAATCTAAAATCTTAATATGACAGAAGAGCTCTACGTGTGTGGAAAGTACCTGGATCATGTCCACTGGGTTTTTGGTGTCCTCTTTAAACAACATCATGATAGGGATGTATGAGTTGATGTTGAACTGGCGCAGCAGCTGAACGTTGTGTGTGTCGCCCTGGTCGACGTAACCAAAATGAACATAGTCTCTGAAGGCAAATGCTGTTAACTGGAGAGCACAAGGAGGAAAGCACACTTTAATTTAGATGCATTTTCAAAATTGGCCTCAAACAAGCTTTCAAATAACTGGCGCTGAAGTACTTTTAACACAAAAAGTTGTACTGGTGTGTTGCTGCTGCTACAAAAGAAGCCTGCGTAGTGCATACAGTATTCTCACTATTGAGGTTTTGAGGAGTAAAGCTGAAAACAAGCCTCACCTTATAGACAATGGGATCGTTGAAGTCTTGGTCAAATAAAAGAACGTTGGGCTTATTTCCAACATGCCAGCTGTCCAGAAAATGCTGGTAGTTGTCAGAAGTAATCTAGGGAACAAACAAAAACCTCTGACTCCTGGAACATATTTGCCACAATGAATGCAGTGAATTCAGGTTTTCTGGTGCTTTAGCTAGCTGACAAACAGAGAGAAAAAAATGGGGGAATTTAAGAGACTTAAAGGGAATCGCTGGCATCGGGCTAGAACCAACAAGCATGATGATAAGAGAGTCTCCTGAACAGTGATGATTTTGAAGCATCAAGGATTCCGCCTTTTCGCCGGCAATATGTGATTTTACGATTTGGCAAAATTTCCAAAACACCTCCAAAATATATCTGACATTTTTCACCCTTTTGCAATCCTAACAGGAAGTTCTCTGCAATTGTGGGGTTTTTTTTTTCACCTTTTCCACCAAATTTTGAGGAAGAAGGTCCTCAATGAACTGTCGCAGGTGTTCTCGAACGATGGCCTGGTGGAAAAAGGTCACTCTGCCGTTCACCAGCCCGATGATGGACGGAGCGCGGTGAGCTCCCAACTGGTTAGCCAGACGACGCTCATAACCCAGGTCCACAATACCGATGCCCACACCTGGTGGAAAAGTACAGATGAACTGCAGCTTTATCTCACACTGGAGAGACAAATACTGTTTGAATGTGCTTATCACATGGACAGTCCAGTATTTATGGAAGTAAACATGATCCCGCATGCAGCAGGAATTCAGATTGACAGAAGAGCAAGGTGGGAGGAGGTAGAAATATTTTGGGGAAATGAGACAACCCTCCTCGATCTCATTTTATAGAGTTGAAGACGTCTACTAAAGATGATGTCACATCATTGCCGCGGGTAACAAATGAACCGTCTGCGTGGTTGAATTACTACTATCACCACAAACGACCGCCTCATGCTTTATGTTTCAGGTGAGATTCAAGTAAATTGAAATGTAAAAGTAACACTGTTACTCGAAACAACTCTGATGTATACGGATGAGCGTTCATACTGCAGACGGGTCGGATTTGAAAAGAAAAAAAAAAATCTGAATTGACCTGCATTATGAACATAACCATTGTGTTGGCGATCAAATTTGATTAATTGTTGCAGCTGTATTTATAATTGAAGTTATACTAATGAGCAGCACTGCAAACATGAAGTTCATGTTAGAGAGGAAAATAAAAACGTGGGTATCATGCCATCAGCATTGGCCTTACCCAGTGGCTCAAGTTCCTGCACAGTCTCCTTCCACACAGGCTCTATGTGGATGCACGCAAAGCACCAATCGGAGGTCACTTTGATGAGGTACGGCCTCTTGTGGCTGTCTGGAAGGACATCGCTGTTAAACTGAGCGTGGTGAAGAAAGTACTTGCTGTCTGCAAAGTCCCTGGACCTGGACAAGATAAAGATGATATTGACCATTTTTAGGACAAATGCCTTGCGTGCCTTCAAGGACAAGTGCTCAGACAAGTGCCCGAGCACATGATGCAAAATTTAAAGAACATTTTAAATAACCCCTGAGCCAGATCTAAAATTGCAAAAAAAAAAAAAAAAAAAAAGAAATCTGACAGTTAAGAATGTTAAAATGCTACATAAAACAATGCCTGTACTGTTAAAGATTATGGAGGTGGCAGTTTGAGAATTTAGACTGGATTAAAAAAAACTCTCTTAAAATATTGACCAATTGGTAGGCGACTAGCATCCCGGAATGGATTTGTGTCAATCTTAGAGGTTCCTTTCTGCCATTCTTGAATTATCATCTGATCCAAAATAATTTTCAGATTTTGATTATCGGCAAGGAGATATTATAAACGATAGACATTAGTGGTGCTTCGATCATAATCAGCAGATTTCTGTGGAAAATGTATAGGTTTGGCATATCTTGATCAATGCCTTTCAATGTCGATAGGACACTCACTATCAAATCTTTTTCAAATCGATCATCCCATCAACTTCATACCATCCGATTAATCAGCTGTGTTTGGTCCCTTGACAAGACCCTGTAGTGTATTCTGGGCTCCAATTCTCAGCCACAACCGTGTCCAAATCTGATGAAAAATGCATGGGCCCCACTATGTCCTACCTCATCTCAAATATTTCAGAGGTAGTCCTGCCAGAACTCCACCAGGCACAACTCTTAACCTTTTATGGCTACTCACAAACTTTCACAGCCAGCAGTAGTTAACATGCATGGGTGTTCTACTGGTGTCTCTTGCCAACATGTCTACGTCAACAATTCTCTATCAGGATCAACAATTTTTCAATGCATTCATTCAGTTACACACTTTATGATAAAATACATGCTATTGTCTAATAGAAAGGCACCGTAAGCAGATACCACAATATACAAAAATCAGTTATCTAAATGAAGATGATTTTACGGTTTCTTTTATCGGAATATACTAACAATAGCACTCAACACAAGTAAATTGAAAATTTACAGCGCATATTGACAGATCAAAC
This sequence comes from Filicampus tigris, assembly GCF_054856515.1. NCBI lineage: Eukaryota > Metazoa > Chordata > Actinopteri > Syngnathiformes > Syngnathidae > Filicampus > Filicampus tigris. Next base: position 17,795,451 of record NC_141225.1, on the reverse strand, counting down.
TCATGGATGATCCGAATCGGCAGCATTTAAGACCCTGATCGGAGCAGCCCTTACACAGTATATATTAAAGGAACGTGGAAATGTATTACCTGGAGAAATGAAAGAAAGACTCATCAAAGTAGAAGCTGTTTTGGAAGTGTGGCCGCTGTGGCTGGCCAAAGGGCTGGTTTTCATCTACCTGCCCATAGCGGTCAAAGTTGGCCCTTCGCTCCTCATTAGACAAAATCTGTGTGCAAAACATCAAGAATACAAGGATAAAAGTTAGTTATACACTGCCTTTTTTATATGTATATATATTTTAATGAAACAGGGCAGGTTTAGCTGCGGAGGATCTCGGAAGTATCTTTCCTTAAGGTATGGCAAAGAAAGTAGGGGAAGCGCTCAAGATTCCAGGGGGGATAACATTGAAGGGGAAAGTTTTAGTTTGGATTTGAAATGATTGTATTTGGATTTGTCTTTTCTGACACACCTCGTATAGAACTATTACAGCTGCAGTGATTCGGGACGGTTGAACAATAATCAAGAATAAGCAACACAATTTTCTAGTTCTTGAATACCACACCTCATACGACTTTGAAACCTTGATGAACATATCTTCAGCAATGGGGTCTTTATTTTTATCTGGATGCCTATGGGGGAAAAACACGTTGGGAAACAGAAATCGTTAAAGAGCAGGTTGAAACGGCTGGTGGAATAACAAGCACAGGCATTTAGTAGCACACAAATAGATGGTTGCAGAGATTACTCACCATTCTTTGGCAAGGTTCTTATATGCCTTTTTGACTTCTGCTTGGCTGGCACTCCTGCTGACACCCAGGACTTTATAGGGGTCATATCCAGTGGTTGTTTCCACCAGACGCTCAGTAAAAACTAGCAAAAAGATGGCGAGCGCCAGTGGGCATGGTCCAGGATGTCGGCTGTTTCTCCCAGCAGTCATCGCTTGTCACTGTCCTTCTAAGCAAACAAGAAATGGCTTTAAAGCAAACCGTCAGGCAAGGATACACGAAGCAAAGCGATTACATCAAAATGACTCTTGACTCGTTCACGATTAGGGTAGAAAGAGACATTGGGTATTTTAAAAGCCGGAGGTCATTATTTTTCCGGCGAATGGTGCACATAAGGAAATTGTCACCGAATGAGCTTCCGGTTTTAAATTTCAAAATAAAGCTCACATGGCTAAAAAATGAAAATGAAAAAATCTATCTATCTATCTATCTATCTATCTATCTATCTATCTATCTATCTATCTATCTATCTATCTATCTATCTATTAATTTGTGTCAATCACAACCCTACTGTAATAACCATATCCTGAAACATAGATGTGGCACGTGGGTAAAGGGCCGTATCATTTACTTTTAACTGATTCTGATCAATCTTTTTTCATACACCGTGAATTATTTATTTAACTACTAATAATGGAAATCACTGGAGCTGGACGAGCATAAAAGCATTCCCTTCTGACAGTTTGTCGTCTGTTTTACATTGCTCCCTCAAAACTTTGATTTAATTTCGGTAAACCTACACAGTAGGATACAAATTAGTTAAGCAACTAACAACAAACAGAGTACAGTGGTAGGGCAATTAGTTAAATAGGAATGATTTCGACTCAGCAAATACCAAAATGGTATTTACAACTTGATGTTATTGCCAAATACCATTCAAAAATCAGTTGTTCAGTCTAAATCATACAATAGCTAATTATGAGTGTAAAAGGTTTGCTGCATCTCCAAGCCTCAATGAATGATGAAGCGAGGAGCTACACAGATACCTACGCTTTTCCACATCCAATACGGTGGCGACGTTGACCTACGTCGTCTATGGGTAAGATGCTTAGTTCACCTGTTGTAAAATTACGGATGTATCATGTTAAGAGGGCCTCCTATTGCTTCCAGTATTTTTAAGACGAGAACGTGTACTGGTTATAATACACAAACCTAAGTGATGTATCATTATAATAAAATATATGTAATATTTGCGATCTTATTTTCCTCTTTTCTGGGACTACGTTTCCGGTTTCCACTCAACGCTGCTTCGTTTCGTGGCGGAAAATGAAAACATCCACGTCTGACTCTGTGTTGGCTCTACGAGTTTAAACCATTCATTTTGCGTGTTCCGTTTTGTCTTCGTCCAATTTACGCACCATGTATAATTTTGCTTTTTGTGGGGAGAGTTGCCAGAGTGCGCAAGGCATCTGTACTCGGTAGCCAACGTCAACGTTAGCAAAGCTGCACGGCCTACTGTCGCTCGACTATTCACGAAAGGGCCACTTTACTGCTCAGGTAAATAAAATAACTAACAAACCTATCATAATGAAGCAAATGCATACATTGCGCTATAGCTAGAAATAAGAAGCACGCAAATAAAGAGAAATACTGCACAGTACACACTACACAGATGGAGCTTCCTTTTTAACAAGCTGAGCGGCTAAATACTAATGTTAATGTGACATAATTGTTGTCCAACCACCTAAACCATAATCATAAACAATCAAGTTAGTGCACAATTTTATTTTTCAGTGACGATAGAGTAACTATATTGCATCAGAAAATGAATGACTGTATTTCATTATATGGCAAAGGAGTTCATTTATTCATATGCAGACCAGGCTCTTTTAGGATGTGTAGGACTTCCAGGTCTTCAGTTTGTATATATCAACATAGTCCCTGATTTGGATGTAAATACACCCAAATTAAAGCTCAGAGTCATCTTGTTTAATTTCAAATCCATTACAGTGTTGTACAGAGCTGGAATGCTGAAAATTGTGTCATTCATTGTCCAAATATTTTTGGACTGGACTGTATGTTTTGATCACATGACCACAATTGTGTTTTTCCCTCTTGTACGACAGGCTCAGCACCATGAATTTGGTTCGTCTAGTGTGCCGCCACAAGACTGCGCTGTTCCTGTGCACTGTGTGCACTTTTGCTGTGGTTCTTGTCTTCTTGGCCAAATGTACCTCAGAAACTCTGAAGCAGGGTCATGCAGATCCACCGGGCTTAGCCCCCCTCGCCAGCGTTTTACATCCCCGTCCAGAACAGCATGACCAATCCGCTCCTTCCAAAGACGTGTCAGCGTTCCTCGTCGTCCTCATCACAACAGGGCCTAAGTACACTGAGCGCAGGAGCATCATCCGGAGCACATGGCTGTCCAAGCGGGATTCGGATGTTCTGGCCATGTTTGTTGTCGGAACTCTGGGGCTTTCCAACGAAGACCTTCAGAACCTAAACGTAGAGCAAGGACGGCACAAGGATCTGCTCCTACTGCCTGACTTGAAAGATTCTTATGAGAACTTGACCGTGAAGCTGCTGCACATGTACTCCTGGCTGGATCACAATGTGGACTTTAAGTTTGTCCTCAAAGCAGATGATGACACATTCGCTCGTTTGGACCTCCTTAAAGAGGAACTGCGTGGGAAAGAGCCCAGTCGCTTGTACTGGGGCTTCTTCTCAGGCCGAGGGCGAGTCAAGACAGCTGGGAAGTGGCGGGAAAGCTCTTGGGAGCTCTGTGACTACTACCTGCCGTACGCACTGGGCGGCGGCTACATCCTGTCATCCGACCTGGTACGATATGTGCATCTTAACGCAGGCTACTTGAAGATATGGCAGAGTGAGGACGTGTCTTTGGGTGCGTGGCTGGCTCCGGTGGATGTTCGGCGAACGCACGACCCGCGCTTTGACACGGAATATAAATCCCGCGGTTGCAACAATAAATACTTGGTGACACATAAGCAAAGTCTGGAGGACATGCTGGAGAAGCATCAGATGCTACAGCGTGACGGCAGGCTGTGTAAAGAGGAAGTCAAGCTGCGACTCTCATACGTGTACGACTGGAGTGTGCCCCCCTCGCAGTGCTGCCAAAGGAAAGAGGGCATTCCTTAATTCACCCCCTTGTCACTCAGCTGAAGTCGACATCCAGTCCCCACTAAAGTCTTTCCTCATTGCGTTTACACTACAAACCCCATTGTAGCTTTGTGTTCTCCTCATATATCGCCAAATGATTGGTTATGATCTGAGTGGATGAAAATGGAGAATATTTGTGGAAATGGAAGAAAGGTTTTTCAAGCAATTTTGTGAGCTACCATGATCAAAGCACACATTATTATATAATATCTTGTGTTTATTTTTTTTTTACGGCATTTCACTATTTCGACAAATTAAGTTTCCCTAGATTCGAAAGTAGAACCCGGTTATGTCTGACCACAGTATTTCCTCACAGAGTGGCCTAGCTGTGCTCCTAGTGCTACGTATTAATCCTTGTCCGTTTAAAGAAACAAACGCCACACCCCAAACTGACACCTAGGCCAACTTCAGATTATGTTACTAGTAAGACAAAACTGACAACTGTCTGCTATTAGAACTAGTAGTGACATTCTAATATTCTACCAGATAAAGTCTAGCATTTCTCTAATAAATGGGTATATATGGACTTTCGATTGTATAGCGCTTTTCCACCTACAAGGCGCTTAAAGCGCTTTACACTAGAGATAGACCGATGTGTTTTTGAGGGCCGATACCGATTATTAGTAGTGAAGGATCTGAATTTGTATGAGTGGCTTTATATTAGCCAACAGGTTAACCAAAAACCAAATTGGGAATTACACGTTGCATAATCAGTTCAAAGTCTCAGAGTCAGCATGCCCTGATCTGAGCACAGGACCAGCTGGTGAAGATCAGGCCCATAGGCAGGGCCAGCCAGGGAGGAGACCAACCCACATTATGTTTAGATTTTGAAGACAGTATAAATATGTTAGACCGCTCCCCTTTTCTACCCTCGCCCGTCTCGTGTGAGAGCATTCGCGAGGATGGAAAAGCTTCCCAGATCTGATCATTGTATGATTCCTGAACTTCAGAGATGGCAAAGAAAACTGACGAGAAAATTCAATCGATTTTTGCGAGACAACCACTCGACCACTAAGCCAATGTCGCTCCTCTAGTAGTACTAGAAGCGCCCGATGTGAACAATTGTACAGTTTTGCCTCACTAGTAACTTAGTATCTTAGTATGTCAAAGTTGTCCTACTCGTGAGGACGGAGATCAAACTAGTACATGGACCTTAACGGGGGAGTTTGCATTATTCAAACTAGTAGCAAGATTTGCAATGAGCGCGATTCTCAAATTCACAGATAACTATCCAGCTTCCAACAGTACTAGCAATGCTAAGCTACCATTTGTACTGTAAACAAACTGTTGGGAGCATGACGTACACAATATGTTACTATAACAGTATATAGCTATGGGGCAGAATTACACATAACTACCTGGATTCTTCTGAAATTTCATGAATTGTCTGCAAATTCTTTGGTATTTTAGCAAAAGCATCACTGAGCATTCACACGCAACTGCAAGGTGATTTGCTTTTCAGTTTCAAGAGAGTCAAAGATCAGTTTTTCACATCTAGTGTTTCATGTTATGGTATTTGGAATTTCAATATCAATGTTAGCCTTCAGTAGAAACCTTCAGCCTCGAGTATGTCAATACAGTCGTACAGTCGTCTGTGTTATACATTACCTTTATTTCTTCCCCTTGAACCTCTTCCTAATATTTGTATAAACTTTGGAATTTGACTGAGGGTCTTTCAGTCTGGAGATTCATACTTGCCATTATATTTTATGTTGTAAAATCTTGTTTGTTTTTTTTTAATGTGTATTTATTGTTAACTTATTATGCAGTAAGTACACTGGTTGTTATGCCAGGGAGGCACAGTGAATTTGTATTTCTGAAATTATGATTAAAGGGTGGAGTTGCACAGAGTGGGAAAGGGAAAATGGTTGAATGTGTTTTGTTCAGTAGGCCTTCCTGTTTTTTCATGAGATAAGTGTGTGTGTGATGACAATGGACAGATCAAGTCAACATGTTTCTACTGCACTGTGCAGCAAGCAGTGTTGCTGACTACAGGCGCAATCTTAGAAATTGTCAACGAGACCAACAGTTGTGCCAGCAAGTCATGTTTTGTTGCTGATTTTATTTCTTTTTAATGTATTCTAATGCTTACCCAAGTTCATTCCATTCTGCGATCATGCCACACATGTTCCAAAACATCAAACTACTGTTATAATAGAGTGGATGATGATGTGATATTGTTAGTACCATTTTGAACCGGTTTTTGATTTTTTTTTTTAACTGTACAATGTCATCCTCCCTGGATGTGTTATTAAAATGATGTGGTACTGTCACATGTATTAGTTGTCTGGGTGGTTTATACATTTCCACCATCAATTACTTGGTCTGAGATGTTTGCAACAATCAGTCAACTCAATTGGTTGTATTGAAGTGGAAATCAACCCCCAAATTATTTTTGCAACAATATGTTCTATGCGCCTTCACTAATCTAAACATGGCTTTCTGATTTTCTGATCTATTGTGTTTGTGGAGAATAAGTTAAGCAGCAAAATCCACCCGTTTTTAGCCATCGCAGGGGGCGGCCATTTTGTTACTCTCTGTCAACTGAAAATGACATCACTTTCACTCAGTGTGTAAGTAACAACCAATCACGGCTCACCTGTTTTCTGAAGCAGAGCCGTGATTGGTTGTTAGCAGAGCCCAGTGCAACTGTAATGTAATTTTCAGTTGACAGAAAGTGACAAAATGGCCGCCCCCTGAGATGGCTAAAAACAGGATTATGCTGCTTAACTCATATTCCACAAACGCAATATTAATTGGGATGCCGTGTTTCAACTGGTGGGGCTGCATAGAAATTCTTGTAAAGAACATTTTTTGGTCGAGTTTCGCTTTAATAACTAAAATGCATTTTATTTATACATTATAGGTAACGTTGAGGACAGTGAAGGTCACCTTACAATAATAGAAATGATGGAAGTCAAGTTTTTATTGGATACTGCTCGACTGATAAAGATATACTGTATTAACTGCATTTTCACAATACAAGCACTTGTATCTATGTAATGCTGTGATGTTCAATATCGAAGTGGCTTAAACTGGTAAAGCAAAGCCATCTGGACACTACAGAGGTGAACATGAGTCCGAGGGAATGGTGCATCGGTAAATGTTTGATTCGTAAAAACTGTGTACAATATACAAAACAAACTTTGTTGGTAGGATCAAAACGTATTGCTCGGATTCATCGATCGCTGTTACTCATAGTTTCTTATAAAAGCAGGTTTGAATTTGCACTCATGTACACATGCTGTTATTGCTTATTTTTAAAGGCCCCATTCCTGTCTATGTGGGCATGTGGTGACCACCTATGTCTCTTCATTGTGTTGACCCTGTTGAAATTCGACGGGCCGTCTGTGGAATTATGGCCGGCCACGGTGTATTCTGATGCTGCCACGGCAGCGCTACAGCTCGGGTCCCCCTGGAGGAAAGTGTTCCTTATTTTCTTTCGATGTCTCCGTCCCTGGTGACACCGCATGATCTAACAGACGCTCAGTGAGCTATCTGAAGCGGTCGGACAAATGTGTATGTGTGTGTGGCTGTGTCACTTAAAACCCGTAAGTGTATGTGTGAAAGCTTTTGACCAAGCCTTCCTCCACAAAATGTGCCTGAACACAGCACAATTATAGTTCGGATGCAGGTGTGTTGTCGCCATCAGCCGTTTTTCCTGAGTTGAGTGAGTGTGTAGCAATCACAAAGTGGGCAGGAACTTGGATAATAAGTGACGAATCTACGTCACGATGGCGCGGAAATCAAATCTGCTCGGTTTTGCAGCCTTTCAAAGGATATTGCATGCAAACGACAAACCCCATAGATGTCCAACTTAAACCATGTCACAGAGTCATTTTGACCTGTTCGTGATAAAACTGTGGAAAAATTGGATATTGATAGTATGGGACCTTTAAAAAGGTAGCCACATTGTCTAAATGCACGACTAATGCTCATGAAAATCTATACCGCAACACCTTAAAAAGTGCTGTAAAGGATGAGAGTGGTGTTAAACTCAATCGGTGGTTATCTTATGTCGACAACTTTGACCTTTTCAACTTTAGAGCTAACTTCACTTGTGTAACACCCTCAAAACAGATGCCAAAAAAGAACAAATTTAGTGATGTTCAGCACTGGGACAATTCAATCCATGTTGGTGAAATTACTTCTTTGCCGTGAGGAGCCCCTCCAGTTGGACCTAAAGAGAAGGACATGTAAAAATGAGAACATGTGACACACATACATGACAATGCTAGCTTTGCTGTGTTATTGTCAGGGATGACCTTGAGCTGCTGGTTGTTTTTCCTCAGGGTCTGAATCTCCTCTGTGCATTTCTTTTCCTGCTCTTGCTGTTTTTCAGCCGCCATTTTTTCCACATCCACACATTTCTTTTTTTGGTGATCCAGTTTCTCCATCAGCTCCTCTTTTAAATTCTCCAAATCCGAAATCTATTCAAGTAAAAAGAGACTAAGCAGATCAATTGAAGTAAATGTGTTGATAAAACGCTTTTAGGTTAAAATACATCCACTACTCACAAAAGATTCGGGATATTGGGCTCTCAGATGAAATTTCATGATGAAGCCAAAATGCACTGTTCAATGTTTCAGTATTTTTGCAAAACTTTCCGTTCTTTAACAGGGAGCCGGACAGAAAAATTCACCCGACCAATGAATTTCCAAGGAAATTTGCCTTTCTGTGACTCCTCCTCTCTGTATCTCTATTACAACCTGCTCATGAAATTCACTAGCTAAATTACTGTGTCCTCTTAGTGAATAGCATGATGATAAAGACTGTAATGGTCAAAACATGGATGGATAAAACTAAGAAATTGCAAGTTGTGCAAAAAGTAGTGAAATATTGAACAGTTGGACACATGCATCCAAATGTTTACAGATGTTGAAATTAAATTCACCTGTAAAGGCTACAGTGCATGGTTTATCCTGAAATTTCACCCGAAAGCTGAATATGCTCAACCTTCTGTGTTTGCTGTCTTACTCTGTCCTTCAGGGCCACCTTGTCCTGTTCATCATGCAGCGCTTTCCTCACGCCAAAAACCATACTGCTCTCATAGAACGTTTGATAAGCAGCAATGGTCATTTGGATCTCGTCTCTCACCCGCAGCAACAACAGACCCCTCTCGGCACAAATGAGGACCACCTGTCTGATCAGCTCGTCTGATGAATGACAAAAGTAGATATAAAACTAGTAGACAACTCACTGAAGTTTACGCATTAAGAGTCCTTACCAAAGCACTCAGTGTACAACTGCCTTCTCAGAGGGCAGATTCCAGTCTCCATGGCACGCGTTTGCAGCAGCTTCTTGTCCAGTTCTTCCTCCAGATTCACCACATCCACTCGAGTGGATGGTTCACTGCACACTTTCTGCACCCACTCTTTGTTTGCCTCTTCCCATTTCCTGGCAGGGAGAGGTGACAATAAATAACACTGTTTGGTCACACTGACTGAAGAGCAATTTGGATACCTGGGTGGAAACATGAGATCGAGAATGTTCTCATTTTTCTGCTTGATGTATTCAAGCGTGGCTGCTATGGATTTTCGAGGACGAAGCAAAGAGTCCGCAGGTTGCTGAGGTTTTGACTTGAGGACTTTTGCAGGACGTCCCTGAAACAAGAAGTTTTTATTTTTGTTTTTAATTCACTTTCACAAATTGTAGCCAGATCCTGGCCAAACGTGCACCGGATTTTTGTGTCTAGATCACGAACGACTTCAGAGCCAGGAAAAGTGGCCCACTTGCAAAGAACAAAAAATTTGCTAGGCCATGTTAAAGAAGCAATAACAGCTGAACGCACTGTGAAAAATGTAAATAGCAGACTGAAGTTATAGGTTTTTTTTTTCTCTTTGAAATACTGTACATAGGTCAGTAGGGTAGTGCTGCCAATAGTACACCGTGGCATCACCATTTGTCTTGGGCTTTGCAATTGACTAATGACTTAGTGACTTTTGTAGACACCCCGGTAAACAACACATTAATGCAAAGGCAAACTTTCAGAAATAATGTGTTAATGCTGATTTATTTTTTGGCATAGTTTATATTGCCCCTAAAATGGAGTAAGAAAATAATTGTACTATATTTATGGTCCTTTAACTGCAGCTATAATATATTACAATATATGAGCAGAGTATTTTATGTATCTATTTATATCAAAATCTGTCCTTACAAAGATAATAAAACCGTTTTGAAACGTGAGAGCTATTACTCACCTTTGCTGACTTTTTATCTGCACTTTTGGGAACTAAAACTGGACGATCAAATCTGAGGAGAGATTCGGCGGGTGCATTCATTGTGAGCTACATAAACAATATTTAAATTCTATATTTTCAGAAGAAATTCCCGAAGATTCAGTCCCATTTCTGATCACCCATCTCTCTTTTACCGAGACAACTCGATTTTCAGGGTCACCTGGGCCACTTTTAAAGGCCTGCATTACCTGAAACTGAGTTACAAGGTTTGTGTACTATTTGTAATCTTGACACTTGCGAATACGTCACCAGCAGTGACGTCATCACTTGTCATTGACGGCGTGTTGAAAAACAGACGTGACAAGGGAATATCTTCAACGGCATATCCAAATAACGTTTACAGTAGGTCATGTGAAGTTTAGCAAAATTCGATACATCAATGTGCTAACACAGTGGTGAAAATTGATTATTTGGGTTCGTGTCTGACACAGGGTGTTTTGAATCCCAAATTCCACCAGATGGCGGTCCTGCGCTACGGACGACAAGCAAAGAAGTAAAAGAAGGTTTGAAACCGGAAATGTCAACCCACTGACTGCGAAGTCGATATCGTTAGCTTCCTTCTCCAAAAACACATGATGGCGTTTTGATGGACTTCAGTTAACAGTTACGTAACGTCGATAAAAGACCACTGCGAATATGACAAATGGTGAGTGTTATTTATTAAAACGCGAGTTGAATACATGTCAGCGGCAGAGTAGTTACCTTGGTTGGCGAAAGCTAACGTTAAGTTAGCTGTATACGTGGCCCAGGAGTTGTAGCTTCAGTTACCCAAGATGAGGCTGCTCTACTGATTTTTCAATCTAGACTGGTGTCAAGTTGTCAAATGAATCACACCCGACCGCCCATAGTGAAACCATCCCGTGGTTAGGCGTTGATTTAATTTTACTCAAGGCTACACTGAAATCTGGTAACTGTCTTCGACCATCAGACTAACATCTTTTTTAACCTACGCCAAAATCATTATCCTGTCAGCAACTTTGCGTTAAGTCAGTTCAATTTAAAACGTTCGTAGTGCTTTAATGCTTTGCTAAGTAGCACGCATGCAATCACAAAAAATGAAAACAACACGATTGAAATGCACAAATCAAATCTTTAATGTACCATTGCTTTGTCATATACCATTGCTTTGATGCCATGCATCCATGAATCCATCCATCCATCCATCCAAAAACCCACCCAACCATCCATCATCCGAGCCGCTTATCCTTTGCTCCTTTTGAACCCCTGGTCCATAGTGTACTCTTTCGATGGCATCCTGGTGTTTGGGCTGCTTTTCATCTGCACGTGTGCATACTTCAAAAAGGTTCCTCGCCTCAACAGCTGGCTGCTGTCGGAGAAGAAAGGAGTGTGGGGAGTCTTCTACAAAGGTAGGTGTGTCTTGCACTGAAAATCAAAAATGGTGCAAAACTGCAAATAAATTGAGTCTGCTCATTCCTGCAGTGGAGGGAAAGGATGAATGAGCCATGAAATGTAGGTTATCGTAACCCTAGAGTACAGACACAGAGCGACATACACGTGCTTGAGTTGACACAAATTAAAGCTTGAATATAACTTGAATTTAGAAGCTAGAGTCTGGTAAATGTTTTCAATATGCTTTATTGTATATTTTTGTATTAGTTTGTTTGAATTATCATGATTTCTAGTAATAAATTATTACAATACATGGATGCAAATCAAAGCCTCCTTGTTGATGAACACCTGATTTCCAATAGATTAGAGCCCAATAAATAGCTTAATCAAGGCCGATTGTAGGGTATTGCTGAAACATCGAAATCAGTCAATATGTAACTCATGTGTTAACTTATTTTTTTTTCTGATGCTGCTCTTGTGGTCGGTGCTGCACTCTGTCAGGCCCCTCACACACAAACACATAGACCAGCAACGTTCAACTCATCCTCCCCCACTCAAACTCAAATCAGATGAGAAACGACCAAAGAAGTTTTTTGTTTCCATGGTAAACTGTGACTTTGGATAACAATGTAACACTGTAGACTTCAGTGCCCCAGGACATAATGTCCTTGTGGAAACATGCTGGTAGGGTACTCAATGAGAGCATTCTACTTTTTTCATGCAGGTTTTAGACAATCTAATAGTGTTCCAGGTTACATTGTTTTTTTTGTAATAAAGACATGTACAACTGTTAATTCCCATGCCCACCATTATCTAAGACTATTAGACATATTTTTCAGATAAATACAGGTAATCTTTCAACTGTTAATTCAAATTGTTATTATGTAAAATAAAATGCTAGTATACATCTTACAGTCCTTATTAATTTGTTACTTTTTAGTAAATGTCATCTTTTGATTCTTTCTTTGTAGCTGCAGTCATTGGGACACGGCTTCATATTTCTGTGGCTATCTGCTGTGTGTTTATGGCGTTCTATCTGATCTTCCTGAAATTATGAAACCGGACTGAATTGGGAAGCTTCGGATTGGCACAAGCGGGTGCTGGACTCGGTCATTACTCGTCCTTGTGGGACAAATAGTGGACTATGTGACCCATGACGTCACATCAGCTCATGGACTTGCTTTGAAAGAAGAGTCAGCGCTGCCCCCTTCTGGTGACTGGGGAGATAACGTCTACCAAAACAGATGAGGTCATCCTGAATCCACCTCATAGTTTTATTGCAGAGAAAAGAAGTGGGTGGGCCCTGTGGTGTCACTATGTTTTCAACTCATGCAGTTTGTCTTATTCATTCACTTAATTATTTATACTGAAGGTATGGCAATGAGTCATTGCATTGTTGGCCTCTACAACATGAATTTAGTTTAGATGAGTACTGTAGTTTCAAACAGAACATGATCAATTCTTCATCTGTATTTCCCCGGTTCCATCTGGAGTGCTTCTTGAATGATTGGATAAAGAAATAATATATGATGTACTTTGACACCGTTGTCCGCCTTTCCCTGTTGTTCTGTCCACAAATCTTACTGATTTGAAACAGGTTCTTGCACTACACAGCCCATCTAATTGAATACTAGATACTATATTTTAATCAGTCTGTAATGATTACTGTTTCACATGGATGTTTGTGCACATTGGACCAACATATATATTAAATCTGCCTCCAATATGCCTATAATGCAAAATAAGGACAGTCGTTCTCCGACAAGTTCATGCTATAATGATTGGGGAGGGAGTACAATGGAATTTTGAGTAAAATGTTAGCAACACAACTTGTATGTTGTTTTTATTAAACAAAACATTGCTTAAAAGGTTCCCACTGATTTGTTTTTGTGTATAACCTTGATTGAGTGACACTAATTCAAAATAGATCTATGAGAAGTCTGCTTCAGATCACAATCGTTTTCAGTGCAATCAGCTGCTTTATATGTCACACTTGAATTTCTGCAGTAAGTCTTACTTTATAACTTCCATGTAACATTGGAGATTGTGATCTGATCAAGCAGATTGACTTGACTGAACACATTGAGAACCGGTTGCAGTCTACCACATTTGAGAACAGTATCTATCTGCTCTGCTATTAGAGGTTGATTTTACTATGGGCCACTAAGTACGAACTGTGCTGTTTTAGTTTGACACTAGCACTCAAGATTATTCAAGCCATTTTATTTTGCATAGATGGCCACTTTCAATAGTGAAAGCTTTTATTAGTCTTTAGCTACCTCAGTTGTTTTATTGCGTGTATTGCAAACTACTGTTAATTTGTAAACTTGGCAATGTGTGTTGAATCAAATCGAGTGCAATTGCTTGCACACATGACTTTCATTTAACTTTTATAAATGATAAATATTATATAAACATTTTAAGATGTTACAGCATTTCTTTTTGTTACTATACCACTTTTTGCAGTTGAACAACTATTATCCTTCACTTCTGATTTTAAACGAGTTATCCATCAATTTTTTGTGAATAACGGCAAATAAACATAAGGTTTCACAGTCCTAATGGCCCTCTGGGGGAAACCGTGATTACAATGTGGCCCATGATAAAAATGAGTTTTACACCCCTGTTAAAGGTTTCTGTTCATTTTTGGAAATATATTTACAATTGCCTTCAACAACTATTCATCTGTGAATAAATGTCAAATTCGAAAGCACACAAAAAATGTTATTAATGTGCTGTTTATAATATATTATTGGTTGTTGTGTTTATATGTTCTGAGTTCCTAAATAATAATAATAATAAATGTTTAAAGGGCCACGAAAAACGACTAGGCGAGTGATTTGACAGGGAGTTTCCCGCCCTCTCCACAGTCCACAGCACCACGGGAGCTCCTCTTGTTTTTGCGATGACGACAAAGTTCTCGCGAGGCTTCTGCGCCGGGAGCGCGCTGTGACCAAGACAAATACGCGCTCACGTTTCCGCATGCCGAGCAGAACACGAAAGAGGGCGAATAATCGAGTAGAAGCTCGTCCAACCTGACCCAGCGCCTATAGAAGAGGAAGTTACCTCCACCGAGGAGGTGCACGGACCATTGGAAGAGCTTTCTTTGGAACCCATTTTGCACCGCGGGGCGCCTTTGGTTGTCCTTTTTCTTCAGAAATCGCGTTAGTTTGGTCGAATTGTTACGAAGAGTAACCCAGCCTTGTCGTAGGTGCCACACGGGGAAGAGAGGGCACAAGTTTCCGTTGCCTTGTTTTCCCCTGTCGCTGCGGAGCTACTTGATTCCGCAGGAATGTCGCAGGAGAGACCCACTTTTTACCGGCAGGAGCTCAACAAAACAATGTGGGAGGTCCCGGAGCGGTACCAGAACCTGTCTCCCGTCGGGTCTGGAGCCTATGGTTCTGTTTGGTGTGTATATGCTTTAAACATGTCCTTTCTTTACATTTTCATAGTTCCCAAAAGGAGCATGCACGCTCTCAAGTTGTCATTGTCACCCTTCTTTTTAACACCTGTTTGTTTCCTGGATCTTCCAAGTTGAAAATGTGGAGCTTTGAACCCGCCTGGTTAGTAGAAGCATGCCCGTGCACGCTCTTTCATCGGGCCCGAGAACGGCCTCCTCATCAGATTTGATTCCAGTTTAGTACACTGCGATTGTGTCCCAGGCTCCAGCATGCACAAGCTAACGTTTTGCATTGGCGTTCTGCATGCATTATGCATTTTCTAGTTGGGTGCAGCCAGCCTGCAGAGTACCAGAAGGTCACGTGGTTTGCAGTAAGTAAAGTAGGCCCCCTTGTGCACAGTGAGGGCTTTGAATAGAAGGCAGAAAAAAAAGAGCAGGGTGATGACTCTAGAATGATGTCACTCTTTGTAGTACACCCATGACTCACTGTCCCGAGGTGAGGCACCCAATTCTTAGTAATCACTAAATCCTGTCATGGAACCTCACTCTAAAGTCGTATGTGCGCTTTGGTTCTTCTCGATGCAAATGTGTGAGTGACATAACCTTGCAGTGAAAACTTTAATCAGCAATGCAAGTAATGCAATTTAGGTCCCCGTAATCCAATTCTATGCAGCACTTGCTAATGAAGAGTCGCTCTTTTGACGTCACACTAAAAAACTAAATTATAAACAGTCCAAACATTAGGTACATCTGCACAGGTATTCATTTATCATTGATTATATATTCTGATTGTAGTCGGCAGTCGTTTAACCAACTGCACTACAGCATAGGCACATCTTTGGATTTGTAGTTTTAGCAATGCTATAACCACATCAGAGGTGTCAAAAGTACTCACACTCTGTACTAAAAAGTGTTAGTACAGAACTTCAGCCATCCATCCATTATCTACGGCCTATCCAGGGTCGGGCTGAAAAAAAAAAACTGGTAAAACAAGAAGTACTGATTCAATCTTAGGTGAAAGTGTTAAAAGGAGTACTTTTGAAAAGTTCTCACGTACAAAAATATACAGTACTTGATATTTTTTTAACTGTACATGACGGATTTTGGAAACAAAATAGTTGCCCTCTTTTATTAACTTGCAATGTTCATAATGAGAAGCAAAAAATAAATAAAAATCACTGAATCAGAACGTGTTCTCATAGCATAAATTTGCTAATGCTAACAACTGAAAAACTGCACTTTGCCTCCATGCTTTTTTCAGATTAGAGAGCTATTTTGGAGACCACAAGACAGTATCTAAGCAATTCTTTTAAATAAGGACATGTACGAGGGATGCCTTTCTTCTCCGAACCCTTGCTGTCATCATTAATGCTCCCTGGCTCACGTTTCTCCATGTTGCTGCTGTCCCTGTTTTTTTTTTTCTTCTTTACATTATAAGACTGCAAGACTTCATCCACAGTTGACTTCTCTTTACTTACACGTGGTTTACATCATCTGCAGAGGTTGGAAAAAAGGACTGTAAAAAAAAAAAAAACTCATTAAAAATAAACTTGGGCTAGGTACGGATACCTATAACAAAATACGTTTAACAAAATATTCATATTCTGTTACTTTCTACTGCTGGACCATGTAATTATCTCTAAGTGTCTGTATTGGAATACTGTACAATCAGAAAACCCAACATGGGTGGCCCTGTGGCGCTGTCATTGCAGCCTAAATTTTGAGCACACATAGCTAGAATTGACAAAAAAATGAACATGGTTCATGTTCCAACCGATGTGTTCGATGTAGCGTGATTTTTCCTGTGGTATTATTTGAAGTGGAAAAACTGATTACGGTATTCCAAATCGAGGCAAGTAGAGCTGAGCCAGTGTTGTGGCATGGAAAAGCTGCAAAAATTGCACCCTTGAAGCATCCAGTGAAATGCATCGCAGAAACATTTCAAACACTGAATGACAAAAATAAATGTTTTGTAAAAAGTACAGACAATTAAGGCATGCAGAATAAAGTTAAATGAATCTTTGAAAACTTCCTGTGCATGACAAACTGAATTATAATGTACTGAACAACAAACTGCTTAGCAAAAGTAAAAACCTCAGTTCCATCAAAACTGTCATTTGCAATTGTTCTTATGCCCTTGTCTTGAAATGCAAAGGACTGTGTGCAGGTTTAAGTTCAAAAGTACTGACTTTGTCAAACTAGCACTTAAAGAGCAAATGCTGTGAATTCTATAACAATATTGGCTGAGTGCTTCCATTTTCTCAACTCTACATTTCTCAGCTTTGTGCGGTGTACTTACAGACCCAAGGCGCATTTACATATCAAACAAATCATTAACAACATCAAATCCCACTGTTTTTGAGTTGTAACCTGTTTTGGCACAGGTTTACTGTATGTCATTGATTTCATAAAACTTAGTCAGGTTGACTACATGGACTTGTACGTACGTGGTAGTCAACAAAACCAGACTGACTTAAAAATGTGGAACACGACAGCACCTATACTGCACATCTTTGATTATGTACGGAACAACTTGTTCTTCTTGTTAATTGCCTTTTGTTGCCGTTGAACCTATTTTTTTTAATTATCACACCACTTCTGTTAGTTCCTGTCATAAAGAGATGATATTACTAGTACCAATAACAGTAAGTCCAATTTACTGCCAGTGTTCTTTCCATGATCACTGAGATAAGATAAATTAGACACAGGTTAGATTTTTATGTGATTTTACTTGTTGCAGTTTATTTGTGTAGTCTTGTGCAATGGATAGAGAAATTACTGCATATGGGAGATAAACTTGTCCATTTATGCAATTAAAATTTGACTAACATCACAAGAAACTCCAAAGATTAACATAATCTGGTTTGGGATAGAAGTGGACTTCAAAGTAAAGTGACATTCTTTTTGGGATAAAAAAAAAAAATAGGTACATGCTTTTTGTGCCTGCTAAATCAAGTTATATAATATGTATCAGAAAGGCATGGTCTTGTACACTCTGTACATCTTTACCGAATAGTAAAGTTTGTCTCTCTCTCTATAGCTCATATTTTTTTCGCCACTTAGTGTCAAATTTGTGCCCTAATTTCATTTTTTTCTCTGCAGTCTATATACTGTAGGGATGCAACGATTAATCAAAAGCGATATACATTCGATTAATCGGGGCACGTCGATTAATCGATTCGATAATGTGATTCGATTCATCTAGATAATGATGTCTTAAAACGTTTTTTCATTCCAGATGCATAGCACATTTTGAATGTATCAAATTATGCGCTTGCACCAAAAATCACTGCGTATTGCATTTGTGGATGGCTGCAGAACCACACTAGTGCACAGAGACAGGCATGGTAGCAATTTAAAAAAAAATCGAAAATAGGGAACTGAAAATTGACTACAAAGATATTGTTTTATAGCAAACAATATAACATTTTGGGTTTGCGTGTTGGCGTGAAAAAGACGAGGCAGAAAACTACATCCACACAACTACTGGGATTCCACAAAAATGCCAGTCACTTATTCAAGATGCATTTTTTTCCCAGACCTGTTGAACAGCACCTATTTGTTCATCCTGTTCACAGTGCTGCACCAGTGATATAAAACGATAGTATTTGGTTACTTGCTTTGAACCACTGCAGGAAAAACGGGAATAAAGTAGGGATATCGTTATTGCTATGGGCAGCTACTCAAAATCAAGTGACAATAAAAATCATTGGAACATTTCCCAGGTGGACAGGTTCATTGGAAGCAGGCGAGTTTCATAACTGAGTCACAAGCAAGGATGGGGTGCAGTTTGTCGCTTTCCAACATTGTATGGGGGTGTGTCAGTGCCTTTGATGCATCCAAGCTTATTTCAGCAAGACTATGCCAAGTCACATTCTGCACGTGTTACAACAGTCTGGCTTCAGCGAGCACTAGTCTGGCCGGCCCGCTTACAGTACAGCGCCGTCCACTATGAAAGGAGAACCAACACCCCAAACTCTTGAGCAACAGAAATAGTACATCGCGCTGGAATGGGAAAGAATTTTGAAGTTGTTAAAAGGAAATATGATTTAAAAAAATATTGTAAACCCCGATTTCTTCGAATGTGTAGATGTCAAATTCAAATAAGTGACTATTTTAAAAAGTTCAAGTGGTCATCAAATGTTCATACTTGGACATTGTAAAGCCATGATTGTAGATTAATAACACTTGGTCAAATAACATGATCCATTCCATTGTGATTCTGTGTTCATCTAGCAACTGTCCTTGCCTATAACTCACCCCTCCAATGTCACAGCGTCGCTCCTTGTGTATTTTTATGGCCGCCGTGTTATTACTCCCGCTTTTTATTACAGACTAATTGGATGCTGTTTGCTTGGACCCGTCTTGTTTGTTCTGCAGATCAGCTAACTCTTTAAAACGTTAGTGCGCATGCAGCTACCAAGAGTGGGTCTTCAACTCAGAGACGACACACAAGTTGTTTCGCGAGGCTGTGGGACAGAATGTCCACTGGTTACGTGCGATTATCTCACTCGTGCTGAAGGAAAAAAAAACAAAAAAAACCACTCTGCTTATCTTAATGTTGTTATTATGGGTGTTTAGGCATATCATTCTGTGGCACTGTGACACATCCTGATAGGCTGCTGACTCTAGCAAGTGTCCGCGTCTCTTATCGGAAGTGTCAACTAAGGAAATTACTCAAACATGTAGAGAAATCGAATTAAATGTCCAGGTCACCTTACACTTGCAGACTCTGTCACTGGTGCATGGGTGAAACACTCCCTGCTTGGTCTCACCACAGTCTGTGCAAGATTTTGCACCGACCCATTTGACATGCTTTAATTACAGTGCATTAATTAGTTATTAAAGACCCTTTTTAAGACATGCGCGCTGCAGAGAGCGTTTGACATGCAGCATAACTAGTCAACCTTGTAGGAATGTGAGTTATTGTAAGGGGGCCATATTGCCCCAGGCAATGCAGGCCAGGCCCATCTGGCTCGCAGTCTCTCTTCTGCCTCATTGTCCTCATCGGGCATGGTTGTCAAATGTCTTGGTTTTCTCGTTTGGCAGGCAAACCTTTTAATTTGACCCAAAGTGCTAGCTTGCTGTCAGCGGGACAGCTAAAATTTGCCCCACTTTCAGTGTCTGTGTTTTGCTTTTCTTTTTGTCACACCCAGTTTGGTTCTGGTTCCTCTATGGCAACAATGCATAGAGTTACAGGAGATAAATGGCCCGAGCATTTTGCACATTCCCGCGGACAACTTCACCACAGTTAGAGCAATAGATGGGTTTAGCATGATAGCAGTGGTGTGATGGAGTGGATCCAATCAACTTTCTCCTTTGTGCTTATGTCAAAACTGCTAAGACTTTGTTTTTAATGCGCTGCCCTCACAGTCATGTGGTTGCCATCAAGGCTAGTCTAGAAAATTAGAGTGGGCAAATCAAAGCTAAACAATTTTTTCCCCCCTTTTTTTTTTTTTTTTGAAGTACAGGCAACAGTTTATTATAGGCACTTACATAGACAAAATTCAGGGGTATGTGCTAGACGTACAATATTTCCCGTAAATTGCCTGAGGGTGTTATTTATGTAATTCCAGACCAGGCGTTTATTTAGATTTTTTTTTTTTAGAGTACCATTGTATGTGCAATGACAAACATAGATGTTTATTTTATTTATTAATCACCGTATTTGTCAACACATCTGGTGACATATTTGACAGTGTTACCGGTAATTAAAACTGAGCCCACAATTTGAGTCTGATATTCACAGAGAAATGTATGAATAATAGGTGAGGTCAGCTAACTTTATTTGTACCTGAGGTTATATGTGGTTGCAGTGAGAGTACAGTACACAGACATCAGGTTTCAGTGTTAATGAAACTGAAAAAAAAAAAAAAAAAAAATCCTACATCCCACATCTTGATCTGCAACAATTTTGTATGGGGTTTTCTTTGTACCATGCCCCACACTTCCACAAAGTGCCAGAAAACTGATTAAGTCGTTCTTGCAGACAAAGGAACATGAACTCCTTGGTGTGGGAAATTTAGATTAGTACAATGTCAAATGGAAGTGTCACAAGGCAGTAATAAAGGTTTGGCTGGGTTTCTAGAGAAACGCCCAGAGACACTTTTCAACAATGATCTGGCTGAGTGTTTTTTTGTTGTTCAGTATTGTTGAACAGTTTAGTCAGTGTTTTCTATTAATAAATATGGGATTTTCACACGTCTGCTTTACACAATACATCTAGTGAGTAGCACCAGATTCAGTCATGTTCCTGGTACAGCTTCTGACAGGTGAAGGGGAAAACCAGTTGTCTACATGCTTTGTTTACAAGACAGCCCAAAATTTCCCATCTAATCCAGGCGAATGTTCTAGACTTGCATATAACATGTCTTTTACAGCCAACATCTGAACATCATCTTCTTCGTGTGTGCATTTTACAGCTCCGCATTTGACGTGAAGACGAGCCTGAAAGTAGCAGTGAAGAAGTTGTCCAGACCTTTCCAATCCATCATCCATGCAAAGAGAACCTACAGAGAGCTGCGGCTGCTCAAACACATGAAGCACGAGAATGTAAGTAGCCGTTTTCCCCCAAATTTTGCTTGACGATTTTTTTTGGGGTGCGTGATGTCCCCGCTGCCCATAATTACACATGTCTGAAAATGTATGGTATGTTTAGGAATTGCTTAGTATTGTTATCATCTGTTGTTGTATTTGCACAATGAGGGGGGGGAAAAACCTATAGTGGGACTCTGTTTACCTCTCTTAATAAAGCTAATTGATTAGAGATGCTACCAAGAATGTCACCATGTGCTGCTGCACATAGAGATGCGTGTGATGGCGAACATATGACCAGAGGGTGTCGAAAAAGGAATTTAAAACCACCGTGTTGTTGTGCGCTGTGGATAAATCACATGGAGACACTTGCCCACACGCTTTTAGAGGCCGAGCTGGTGCTACATCCACTTTGACCACTTAACGTTATATAATCACAGTAGCCTGTCAAGCGACTCCAGGCAATGGATATGTGCTGCTCTAAAAGCAATCTATGCATTTGCGAAGCTGATTCAGATGTCACAGAGGCGGGGAACTTAAGAAGGTCAAGCATGGAAGATTTTCAAAGGAAAATCCCCTCCTAAATATAGACGATTTGCTAGTGTAGTTCACAATATAATTCTATCATGCTAGAAAGTTTCCGTTGCAACGCTCGTGGTTGCGTACGTCTCGAGGGGAGGACTACGGTTGTTGAAAGCGGCTGTTGTTGTTTGCAACTGACACCACAATTTCTTGCAGCGTCTCATTGATGTTCACCCCACCTTCACTTAATCCTCAGTTCCATCCGAAGGAAAACGAGTGCAAAGCATGAGGCCATCAAAACCATGTTTTGATAGTTTTATGCAAGAAAACGGAATGGTTGATATTAAAGCAAGAGGTGGTTCAACAAACTTTAGGTGAGCACACTGATGCAAACAGCTTCTTCCCACTGCCACTTGGTACAGTATATCGGATGTGTCTTTCTATTAACACACTCATATATGGCCCGAGGGGATGTGGGGGTGTGGGTGGCTCTTTTTTTTTTTGCAAGAATGCTCTTTGTTAAGAGGAAGGGCAAAGTGGTGACGTTCAATCCAAACCTTTTTTTTTTTTTAAACTACCCACACTTCCTTGTGTTGTGAAAAGGTTCCACAGAGAAGCAATTTCGTGTCAAAAGATGATTTAAACTAGTCTGCGCAACCTCACAACACGCTGTGTGTTTTTCTGCAAGAGTCCCAGTGTCTATACAGGACCTATGCTTTTGTGTCATTGCTCAGTATGAATGTTCTTGTTCAGCTGCTGTGTGCAAACAGTCCGCCATTTCTGCTAAAATCACCCACTGCATTTATAAACAGATGTCACAGTGGAACAAATTACACCGAGTGTTTAACAAGGTATAAAAGTCGCGACGCACACCTACAGTAGGTAATGATTAATAAATTGACCAATCATGTGTAAAAGTGGGCCTCTATTTCCCCTGAGGTTAAATTTTTGTTGTTCAAGACATTTTGGGCAATTCTATGCTTCAGTCAGTTCACAAAGACCTGCGTGTTGGATGCACCCATTCAACATTTTGACGGGATGAACTAGAACAGACATTTTGAGGCAACATCACTCACCTCTGACCTCACAAATGTGGTTCTGGATGGACAAAAAAATAAAATAAAAATGACACACTCCAAAATCTTAGATCATTTTTTCCCAGGTGGCCCTATCTATATGGTTTCTCCTCAAATACTAGTGCTGACTATCATACATGCAGTGTCTCTTTTTATCCCCCCCTACTAGACACCTTTGCCAATCTGCAGTTGAGTAAACAAACACCCTCCGGGCGCTGTATGAGGGAATATGGCACGTGTAATTCGTCATCATGCATATTGCCAAAATGTTTCATCATTACATAGAAAATTGCATGCAGTGTTTTTATTTGCTTTGTTTGTGGGTTCTAAATTCATCAGCGTGTTATATTACTTTTGTTGTACAGACAGTAAGAGAGACGTTCTGTTTCCCTCCTGCTGTTGCCGGGAGACTCTCCGGGTTTTGAGTTTGGAAAGCGAGGATGAACCAATCAGATATTTGTTGTGACTGTAGCCTACCAATCATCTGTGTGGGTGCTCTGTGTGGGCGGGCTCATGATGAGCACAACTGTGTTTTACAATACTGTACTTATCCGTGGAGCTCTGTTTTGGTGGGGGGAGGGGTTCACGGGCCTGCATCCCTGTATGACCTCCTTCTTGGCATGTTTTGAAACACAGTTTATTACTGTGTATAGTATGAATATTAAAAAATGTATTAGGTAATCAAAATTGGAATGCGGCTAACTGTTGTTTCCATGGCAATGCTTGATCGCAAGCTTTAGCATTCAGCTATCTGTTACCTGCAGTGTGCACGTGTGCTTTCGCCACTAATCAGTCGTGCGCAGCGTTGTTAGCAACTTTGCTGCATGTCACAATGATCATACTATTTTTAGACATGATAAGACAAACAAGTTTAGTCATTGCTTCATTTGTATGTTCTCTGTCTGGACCTTGTTATATTTACTGATGTTGATTTGCATTCCACACGCGATCTTAAAAATAAATACACTTCATAATTCTTGGACAAAGAACAATTCTTCCTTCCTGACAGCGGTTATGTTTGGCTGACCCATTTTCTCTGATGAATTAGAATATACAAACAAAACGGTGTGCCAGTATAATCTAACTCCAAATGCTTGTGTAAAATTAAGGCAGTGGCTTGGCTGCCTGCTTGAACAAATCAAAGTCAGGATATTGAAGAACACGAATATACTGTATTATGTCAGTGTGAACATGATATTTACCTTCTTATTTTTATTTTTTTTTCTCTTAGGTGATTGGTTTGTTAGATGTTTTCACACCTGCAACAAGCTTAGAAGAGTTCAGCGATGTGTAAGTCACATTTTCCCCCCCTTTCATCTCTTAAAATGATCACTGTGTGAAGTACAGAACTTTATTATACCTTACATGTAGTGTTTTAGGTGAATGTAGGTTAAACAGATGCACTCTACACATTGGAGTTGTTTCCATGGCAACAGCCATCTGGCAGTCTGTGCATTTGTGTGCGCAGACTACTCCAATGAATGTGTACAGAGTCTCTGCGTGGGGCTTATGTCATGGTCACTACAGCTAAACGTGAGGTCCATCTCATATCGTACCCTAACTACTCTTTGACGTGTGTCAATAATACACTTATGCACATTTGAATAATTAGCCGTCTCCAAATGTTTGTAGTTGTCACAAACACATTCCCTCTGCTGCATGCAGTTGTTACCATTTTTCTGTATTCGTTATTGTTGATATGTCAAAGTGCAAGACTTAAAGCGGAAGTCAACCCAATCATATTTTTTTCAAGAATATGTTCCCAGCAGGCCCACTAGTTGAAACACGGCGTTCTGATTAATTTTGCGTTTGTGGAATATAAGTTAAGCAGTAAAATGCACTCATTTTTAGCCATCTCTGGGGGCGGCCATTTTGTCTTCTGTCGCCTTAAAATGACCTTACAACTGCTCACAACGACCAATCACGGCTGACCTGTTTTCTGAATCTGAGCCGTGATTGGTCGTTGTGAGCAATTATGATGTCATTTTCAGTCGACAGAAGACAAAATGGCTGCCCCCAGAGATGGCTGAAAACGAGTGGATTAACACTTATTCCACGAACGCAATATTTATCAGAATGCCCTGTTTCAACTAGTGGGCTTGCCTAGAGAACATATTCTTGGGAAAAAAAATGTCTGCATTGACTTCCCTTTTAAAAATGAATTATGGGCTTCTCTTGTCAACTGATGGCACGATGGAAATAACAAATGGCTTAAAAAGGGTCTTTAATAACTAATTAATGCACTGCAACACACCGCAAGCAGTGAGATGTAGAAGCAAGCTTGGCAGTTCTCCTTCAGGTCTGAGTGGTTGGTTCTGTTTTGCAGCTACTTGGTGACCCATTTAATGGGGGCAGATCTCAACAACATCGTAAAGTGTCAGAAGCTGACGGATGACCACGTCCAGTTTCTCATCTACCAGATTCTCCGAGGCCTAAAGGTTGGTCAATGTAACGCTGAGTAATCGGACACCGCTAATCACTTGGGTGTGTCGAAGCATTACTTACTGCTTCATATTTGATTTATTACAGTAGAGTCTCTTCAGGGCAAACACAATCTGTTCAAAAAGACTGCTCAACCTCTTGTTTGAATTTCAAAAAAGAATTCCAATGGTTAAATCATTCCAGTGCCCACGTGTTGCAATTATAATCCCTTTAATTATAGAGGCGATGCTTTAAGTTACATTTTTAACATTCTTTCATACACGCTTAGCAGTATACTTGGTTTAATAACAGTAAAATAAAATGTCTGTGGAAGGGCAAGCACACAATGATGAACATTTAAAGGGAGGATTTCTACGTGTTTTTATTTATTTATTTTTTAAGTGGAAGTCAACCCCCAAATTTTCTTTACAATAATATGTTCTGTGCAGGTCCACTAGTCTAAGCTTGATATTTTCATTAATACTGTCTTTTGGGAAAACTAATTAAGCGGCAAAAGCCACCTGTTTTTATCAAATCTCAGGGGGCGGCCATTTTGTCACTAGCTGTCGACTGAAAATCACAGTTGGTCAAGGCTTGGGTAATAATAACCAATCACGGCTCAGCTACAGAAAACAGCTGAGCCGTGATTGGTTGTTACCTAAGCACTGAGCAACTACGATGTCCTTTTCAGTCAACAGCAAGTGACAAAATGGCCGCCCTCTGAGATGGATAAAAACGGGTGGATTTTGCTTCTTAACTCGTATTCCACAAACGCAATTGTAATCAAAATGCCGCGTTTAGACTAGTGGGGGCGCATACAACATATTACTGTAAATACATTTCTTTGGTTGACTTCCCTTTAAGTTGCACAGTCTTTGGGAGACGAGATAATCGTCCCTCTCAATGAACCAGTGCTCAAGGAGACCTTTGTTAGTTATAAACTGAGGCATGTTGAGAGGGAACTTTAGGTGGTGTTGATCATTTAGTAATAATAACATACAATGGATATGTCTACTGGTGGAACACATTTGTGGATCTTGAGTTTCTTTGAGTATTTGGATGAGATAATCTGCTGGGGTAGATAAGGCAGCCTTAGTTCTCACTCCCACGAGAGTTCCCCTTATCGAGTTTTCGACTATGCCTCCATTAAACTTCAGTTAGTTTTCTTGCCGTGTGCGCTGAGCTCCACTGAACGTTTCCTGAAAGTTCCAGTGTGTATGACTAATCCTAACTTGGTGGTTTAAAAAATGAAATCCACTTCAGGAGCATGTGAGTTTAATTTTCTCTTTTTTTTTTTCTACCCCCCCCTCCTGCAGTACATCCATTCTGCAGACATCATCCACAGAGTAAGTGCTGTTGTCTAATAGTTTATGAGCATTGAGATCACATTTCACTTAATGCATACATGTCCAATACTACATGACTCGAGTAAAAGCTTAAAACAATAAACACAGCATCACATTTAATGTGTTGTTTGTGTTTTGATGCTGCATTGTCGCACATCATTGCTGTCTTTTGAGTTATCTTCTCCCCTACCCCAGGACTTGAAGCCCAGTAATCTGGCTGTAAATGAAGATTGTGAGTTGAAGGTGTGTGGCCATTGAAAACCAAATACTGGTAACAATATACAGTACTGTATACTCACTGTCCACGGAATTAGGTACCTGTCTCATGTAGCTAGCTACATAAGCAAACCAAAATAATGTACTAGAAACATATTTATGTATGATGCACCCACAGTAATCAACATTAAATGCCTACTTCTTTGACAGAGACATTCAAAACTAGCTAACTATGCTAACTAGCATTATCTTTGCAAAAGTGTCATTTTTTAATACAGCTTTTATATTAGAGTTCATTTGATTGTACAGAAATGTATTACAGTATGTAGCACATCACAGAATTTAGTGTAGAACAGGAGTACTCTTTTATCTCACATGCACAAATGTTTTGGTCCCTCAGATTCTGGATTTTGGTTTGGCCCGGCATACAGATGATGAAATGACTGGCTATGTGGCCACTCGGTGGTACCGAGCCCCAGAGATCATGCTCAACTGGATGCACTACAACATGACGGGTACACATACTCAGATATGACACTTTGTGCCTTAATTTTCCCATTACATCTTTCATTTTGATGTAATTGAAGTATGTTTTGGTGTGTTCATTCACAAATGTGATCATACTGTATCAATAAAAAGTCGTTGAAAACAACAAAAACGGCTCTGTAACCCAATGCCTGCTCAAAAACTTCACGTCGTAAATGCACTGCATTCTAGATAATTTGGGCTTGTTTGTATAAAAATATGTATCTTATTAATTTATGATTGCATTTTTATGATTTTTTTAAATGGGTTGTACTTTGTTGCTGCACCATTTTTGTTACAACCTTAAAGATACAACTTGGTTCTAGCATCCATTGGTGTTTTCAACACTTTTGAGTAATAACTATTACTTTAGTGTAGGAGTGCTTTTCTTTTTAAAATTCAAGTGCTTATAAAGTAAGCCAATTGTCTATGAATTTAGAAAAAAAGAAATACATTGCGTTTTGCAGAGTTCACCGTCTGCATCAGTCATCTGTCTTTTGGAACACTTATTCTGAATATGAAGCCAACATGTTGCCATTATCAAAACCATTCACTGTTTTACTGCTTCCATGTTTTAGTGGACATCTGGTCGGTGGGCTGCATCATGGCTGAACTTCTCACAGGACGAACACTGTTCCCCGGCACGGATCGTATCCTTCCACTCGACTCCAACTCTCAGCCTCTTTGAGTTGCGAATAAGGTTGGAGATGAGTGCACATTGTGTATCAACTGTCAATGAATACTGCCGTCATGAATAGAGACGGCAATTCAATAGCAGTCAATTTTGTGTGAATGATCTTCTAATGAGAGCCCCATGGCAGACGCGTGTGTGTGTGTATCTACGCGCACGTCCTTGTTTGTGAAATAGGTTAGAGTCCCCTGTGGTCTATGACTCAACTCTGTCCACTGTAGTCTGTGTGATATGGTTCACCTTCCTGTTTCCCTCCCACCTAGCATTCCATGCACAGCAGCTAGGTGTAACGGTGCCTAAATGCAAAAGACAGTATGACAAAAAAAAACAACATACAGAGTACAACTACATGAGCTACCATGGCTGAACATCTCTAACAATACCTTCTTATATGTTCATCTTGATCCTGTGTTTGTTCCCTCCTCATGCACAAACTCCCTTAAAGTGCCAGTGCTCTTTGGTATTCTTGATACGATGCCCCTTGACTCACACACCATAGACATAAACCAGCTGCAGCAGATCATGCGTCTGACGGGGACGCCCCCAGCCTCCCTCATAAGCAGGATGCCCAGCCATGAGGTGAGACCTCTGATATTCCAAGCTGCCTCAGCTGGCGATGCCATCAAACACCAACTTTACATGCAAGATACAGTATATAGACAGACACAGATGCATGGTGCTAAACCGTTTCCTACCTTTCACTGTGCATTATCTGCAAATAAGCGTCTGCTCTAATTTCACTGATTCCGTTTCCGCTCTGCCTCAATGCAGTTGTCACAGCCATTCAGTACTTTGCCAGTCTTGAGCTTGTTCACATTTGACAACTAAGTGTTCAATACTACAAAAACAAAGGCACATACCTCGATGCATGCCGTAACGGAACGAGGGCACCAGACAATGATGCACTGAATCTGCAATAATAGCAGTGCGGATTTTTCACATCACATTATGACTGAATTGTGTTTTTATTTTGTCTTACAGGCAAGGAACTACATCAACTCACTTGCTCACATGCCCAAGAGAAACTTTGCGGATGTATTCATCGGTGCCAACCCTCTTGGTAAGTGGGTCTTTAAAAAAAAAAAAAAAAAAAAAATCATCAGTCACCTTTTTCCCGGCTCACTGAGTCCCTCTAGTGGCCTTTTCTATCCCACTATATCCCACTTAATGGTGTCAATCTGTTTAATGGTTCATTATGTCACGCTCATGAGGCAATCTCAAAAATTGTTTTCAAGCAAAATACTGTTAGTAGTAAATACTCAAGTGGAAAAAAAACTACTCAAGTACTATGAGTAACTTCTGCTGTTATTTTTTTTTTAATCAGAGCATGAACGTCAAATAGGAAAACAAATACGAATGTCATTGTGCAACTTGTGACATATCAATTTACTGAATGAAATCTTTATACAATTACACACTTTAAATTAAGGCAATTCTAGCCATAAATAGTCTTAAATCAACCTTCTTTGTCTACACTGTTAAAACAGAACAATAGGCTCACCAAGAAGCTTTTACATAACTGCAATGTGTTTGGAGTCAAGCAAGGCTTGTCATGACTTGTACTCTCTTTGCCCTATTGTAATCAAGAGCCCTAGATAGGGTGGTGGTGTGAAGCGAATGTGTACCAGTAGTTCTCATGTTGAACATTGTCCTCCGTCCTCTAGCTGTGGACCTGCTGGAGAAAATGCTGGTGTTAGACACGGACAAACGAATCACCGCATCTGAGGCACTGGCTCACCCTTACTTTGCTCAGTATCATGACCCAGATGACGAGCCTGAAGCAGAGCCCTATGACCAGAGCTTTGAAAGCCGCGAGCTGGAAATTGAGGCGTGGAAGAGTAAGTAGGCCTACTTTGGATAATTTGGAGAAGCGGGTAGAGCTCATGACAGAACTTCGTCAGCTTCTTCTCCTCCCTTCCCTGTCTAATAGGGTTAACTTACGAGGAGGTGATCAGCTTTGAGCCACCATCATTCGACAGGGATGAGATGGAATCATGAGGAAGATTGGAGGCATCCAACCTTAAACAGAAACACGCTTTAAAAAAAAAAAAAAAAGAAAAGAAAACCTGTGCGTGTGACTCGGCCACATTTTCTGAACGCCCTCAACACCACCACAATGTTCAAGTGCCTGCCATCTTTAAATCTTTGCGGGGTAATTTTCAGGGACTGGACTGAACTTGTCTGTGTGTGTCTACCATCGCTCATGTTACGGTTTTCTTTTTCTTTTTTTTGTTAGTTTCTATCCAGACTAATAATTTAGTTAGATTAGCAGATAGAATTGTGTTCTTTATATTGTGAGCAAATTGGAGCAACTTCTATTTAGTTGATAATAAAAATAGTACTTAATAAACAGAATTGGAATGTTTTAAGGATACTGTAGATTTATCACTTGTATCCTCTTCCACTGTCAAATTGCATATTTTTGTACATAGATGTGTTTTAGGATGACGACAAAAGCAGTGTTTGTATACAAGTGATTCAACCAGGCCAGTAACCATATTGGACCCACAGTATGAATGATGTCATGAGGTATAAAAGGAGATTTGTTATTTAATAAAGTAAGTGTGTATGACACATCTCTTCAGTATATGTAACAGTTAAAACTTTGCTTTCATAATTGGATTCAGTCTTTCAATGTTTCTTCTCTACAAGCCTGGGATATTTGTTTTTTCTTTATGCTTGAATTATTCCCACTCTTATCTCCTGTTAGCACTTTAGTTTCTGTACATTGGTTGACCATACTCTCACATCCTGCAGGACCACTATGGTGTGATCTGTCTTGAAGTTTTAAATGTTATCTATCACAACATGAGCTGGCAGTGTACATTAATCATATTGTGTTTATAAATCACAAGTGTTCATTGAATGTTTTATGGACGTCAGGCTGTCTTATATTTATATTTTCTCATGTTTTGTATGTTGATGTTAAAGAATGTTATTTGTAAAAAAAAAAAAAAAAAAAAGACAAAACATTGAGCGTTCAGTTTATTATTTATGTAGAGCTATCCTTTCCCAGAAACAAAATGTATGGTCTGCTAATCAAAGTGTGATGACTGCAGTTATAGCATATATCAGAGCCAAACGGGAAAATTGAGACAATGCCACCAATGTTTTTAATTGAACGTGCATTTACTTGCTGTGTTGCCAGAAAGCACCGCCACAACTATCAGATTGAGATAATTTGCCAACAAAATCAGAAATATTTTGGAGGTTGCCTTAGCGGGCTATTTTAGGAATCTAGTCACATTTAGACATACACATGATGTCTTTGTTTCATTGGCAAGTACTATTTGTGCAGGGCTTTTTCAAATGTGACGTTTTATTACTTGTGTATTGAATCAAGCACTCGTATTTTGTGATTTTCTTTTCTTTTTTCTTTAAATGAATGCAACCAGATCTTGTCATTTTTTAGTATTGGTTTTTGCTTTTATTTATTTTGAGGTCTTTTATACTATGGTTATAATTGGCTATCTGTAAAATAAGACCATAAGAAAATGAAATAAAGGCGACTATTTTTTAAACTGGGAAAAAGTGCATCATAAATAAGTACAGTTGTTAAGACTCCTGTACAGTTAGCAAACATACTACCACTAGGGGTCAGAATTGCACCGTTTTTGCCAGATTTAAGGTACCATGTCGATACACCGATGCCAAACAACTATGCATCTATCCATTATATACTTGACTAGTTTAAATTGACGTTTTAGTACATATAATAACAAATGACCAAACTAATACAAAATGCAAACACGAACAAATAACCAGTCAAGTTACTTGTGACGTATATGCTTTGTTAAATGTCTTTTATTGTTTTAGTTTATCGAGCCGCGTGGGAAAGAACCAAACCGGTAGACAAAACAAGGACGGGGGATCTTGTACGCATTTATGAATAGCCTCATTGTCTTTCCGGTATCCCGCCACATGGATTATTTTTATTATCATTTTGATATTTTTTTATTTTAACATTTGTACATCCTACAAACAAATGGATTACTAACTAACACCAACAGAGAAATATTACGCACGCCAGGACCGTCTCAGCTAGGAGCACCGATTATAACATTTGTCACCGTAAATATAATCATTTACCGTATATGTCAATTCGACCTAAAGCCCCACTCGCTTGTATTGTTCAGTATTTGCACCTCAACTATGACTACATAGAGTTTGAATATTTCTTAGTTTTCCTGAACACACCCTCACTTGTTACCGCGACGGAAAGACCAGAATTTTGGTATTTCCAACGTCTCCTAAACGCAGCACTCCCTCTGGCTGGTTTGCCGCGATGGAAAGAAAAGGTTTGCTATGAACTTAAACACTTCTTTTACTCACCAAATTTTCGGTGTTACTTTAGACAGTAGCGCAAGCAGATTATGTCATTATGATTCGTCGCGTGCAGGGTTAAACCCCGTCAAGTAATAGTTGAAAGGTGGACCATGCGCTGATTGTGTGCTGTAGCATTTATGCTAGTCGTGTCCACGAGACTAGCACTGTCCGGATGCCCTTAAACTTTGTAAAATATTGCGCAATCGTCAACTCAAATACAAACTATTCATGTTTATGATAAAGGCTGCATTTAGTTGCCAACTTGGGCGCACCTCTCACCGGTTAACTAATTAAATTGTGTGACTGTGGCTCCAATGAACCTGTCAGCTTGATACATCAGAAATGTACATGTTAGGCAATCTATACTATAATGTATGCTAGCAATCTATTATTGTTTGTAATCAGAGAAAGCTGCTCAACACGGACAATGGAGTGTTCTGATTCTAACGTAATGTGTTTTTCTACTTGCCAGTACTCGCTTTACAGGCGAGGAAGAAGAGGACAAAGCCTCGGAAAACTGGAAGAAAGTAAGTTCGCATAACCGTTTGCAAAATAACACGAAACAATAACTAAGTAGGTTATTTGCTTAGTTTTGGAAGTAATGAATTCATCTTCATCCCATTCGTGCTATGCAGCTGGTGTCTGAAGGGGTGTCAAATAATTTCTTTCGTCAGAGGGATGTTATGACTGTGTAAACCACATAAACCTATAGTTGCTTACATGTACATTCATTGTATATCAGTGATCCTCAACCAGGGTGCATTCAAGCATTATCAGGGGTGCCATGATAATTTCCCCCATTTCACTTTAATTGAGGAGTTAGCAATTAAAAACACATTTTTGTCATATTTGTTAAAACTATCATTATGGCCTGTCACCGTAGTTGTACAAGAACAAAATGATCTGTGAAAAAAATAGCCCTCACTGGATCTATTTAGTCCCTCTAAATGTATTTGCAAGACACCTGTGCCTGAGGCAAAGCAACCAGTCAGCGACGATGCGCCACATACACTGGCACGGACACCTGCCACTAGAACCTACTCCTCTGCCAGTAGACAGGAAGGTGGGTGGTGGTAGTGTAATGGAGAAAGCTGCCATGGGTATTGAATGGGACCTGACCACCCTGAGGAGGAAACCAGGGTCAACATCTTGGCGAAGGCCGGTTACAGCTCAAAGATGGCACCTTTGACAATTCCGTCACGGGAGCGTCACTCACTTTTGTCTTTGGTTTCTGTGGAGAATGTTGGTGCTGCCGGACAGTCTTGAGATGGTACGGCCGCGAGAACAGGATGAAATGACCGACTTTTCCAAACTCATTGCCCACTGTTTTGTTGTCATCTTTCACCGCCTCTTTGCTTTTTCAACTCCATCTTATTATATAACCTGCCCCCCCATCATCTTGAGGTTTACTACAGCTCTCTGTCCATTCTGTCCTCACCCCACGTGTTAACTCTGCCTGCATTCTTCCCCATCAAGTAAGAGGATGAACTGAAAATGACACAAAGCCTGGGAGTGATGCAGGGGATATGTAACTCTGTCTTTGTGGTCAGCATGCCATGGAAGGCATCAGTGCATTTCACTCAACCTCACTTAGCCAGTATTGGATTAACATGCACGTTTTGAGCTTTCCTCTGGCATTTTTTGCTGGTGATGGTAAGGGAAATAGAAAAAGATCGTGAAAAGACAAGCAAGCTGACCATTCTAACAGCAGAAATACTTTGGCTGTGTCAAAGTTACTGTTTGTGTCATACCTATCAGACATGATTCAGGGGAAGTATTAGTTCTTTTAAGGATTGTTTTGCATTTTTCCTTTTTTATTTGGTAGATTTCCAAATTCTTGTTTCTTGTTGTTTGTATTGAACAACATTTTGTGAGCAAAGGGAGATTTGGCTTTCTGTCAGCCTTTTTTTTTTTTCTTTGACTACTGTCCCAAATGTTTATTTCACTATACAGCACTTGGAAAATGTCTCCACTTCAGTAGGTACAGTATTACTCATAGTTGAGCTTTTTTGCTAACATGTCAACGTCTCTCTAAATAATGTTTAAACAACAATGCCAATGTTAACAGGGAAACGCGCATCGAGTTTGAGCACAAATACACTGACTACCCATCCAATATAATGCCAATAATGCTTATAACACCGGTCTACCATTTATTTTAATCAGAGATGCATGTAGACTTTTCTAGATTTTTTTTTTTTTATGAAGATGCTATCAGTTTTTCTCTAGCATCAACTTTTCATCATAATAATAAAAATAGTAATAAAAAAATATAGAAATAATAATTAGGAATTAAGGCTTGGCTTCAGCAACGAGTGGAACAGGTGGTGGTGGGGGGGACTCAACTTTAGCAACATGTTACCTATTTTATTCAAAATCAGAATTGTACAACCTTCAGAGGGGTATTGTAAACAGAATTGTATTTGGCTCTGAATGCTGAACTCACAAACTAGTATCATCATTTATATGGGATTGGTCCAATCGCATACTGTACAAAGCATCCCAGTTGCCCTCATCAGTTGTTCATCCTGCAGTGAGTGTTTAGCCCCAGTGACATTTTTGCTGCTCAAGTGCAAAGGTGTGCAATATTGGTACTCTATCTGGCCTATGATTGAGGGTAATAATGCTGATGAGGTTGAGAGAAGATGGTGACGCAAACGTGCGTGTGCGTGTGGGGAGGTTGGAAGAGGAGGTTGACGTGGTCCCCCTCACCTGCATTGCGGTGCTGAGCTGCATTGCCCAATCATCTCGCAACTGCCAGTGCAAGGGGCGGGGCCAGTGGCTGACAGCAGCCAAGGAGCGTTCTCGGTCAGAGAATGAGAGAGAGATAGAGCGAGAGAGAGAGAACTCGAGCAATGGAGAGAGTGTAAGCTGATGTGCGAGTGGAGAAGTGCGAGTCTGCGAGTGAGCGCGGATGCCCCGAGTGCCAGCACTTGCCTTCTCTTCTCTTCTGTCTTTTGCTTCATTTTCACCACGGATCATCCTACTCATTTCAACTCTGCTACTCATTCTCCATCCCTCTCACCCTTGATTATTTTTCCCCCACTCTTGACTAATGGAGTGAGAGCATCTTTGAACACCTGCCCTTTCTCCTCCACTGCCCTGTCCTCTTCCCTGCATCACGTCCCATGGGTATCCGTGCATCCTGCAGGTAAGCAGGCAGATCTGACAACCATTTTGGATTGTTTTTTCTTGAATCAGGACCACATGTTGAATTTTACACATTGCCCTGTAAATACAGTATGCTCAAATTTGCCCTTGATTTTTGCCATTCAGAGGGTGTTTGAATGTCACTCAATTTGTGCGTATGTGCTGCAGTAAAAAAATAAAATAATAACAATAATGCAAATGCACAGTCTCGATTTTTAATCTCGCTTGTTGAGTTTCTGCATCTCTTCAACCCCTCCTCCTATTCATGGATTAGCCTTTAATTTTTGAGTATTTCTCGATCTAGTCTATCTAAGAATAGATCTATAATACCGGTAGTTTTTAGTGCTGCTTGGATAATCAGTTTGGATAATGGATGGTTGGATTTTCTTAAATAACTGCATGTTTTAGGCATTTGTGTTGGCCATTCAACAAAAAAAAACACAAAAACAAAATATCCAAACTCCTTTTTGTGCACAACATTTTCTGCTCATTTAAACATCTCTCAATTGTGCTGACTGGTGAGCATTAAAAATAAGTTAGCTGCGCCTGTGCCAAGAATGCTGCAGAGACAAGTTCCAAAACTTGACAAAGGGAGCTCAGCAGTAGGCAAGCATTGCAGTCTACATTATTTGACAGCAACATAAATGCAGTTTGTTTCATTGCCTGGCCTGTTTAAATGATGTTGACAAGAAAAGCTCTATAAAGAAAATGTTAATGCATGATAGTTCAGTAGTTGTATCTGTGATATTGAAATCTGTGTTGCTGGTTGGGTTTAACTTATTTTGGGGCTAAGTTGATCTGTTATTTGGTGGTATTGTGTTACTTGCGCCTCGTGTAGCGTAGCATTAAAAACTTTGCAAAGCAGAAAGCGGTTTCAAGTTTCACTGTTGGCGAAATGAAACATCAACGTGCTGCTGTTAGTATTGTCCCTGGTTGTCATGTTATTCTCCTTCCTAAAGCTGGTGCCCCGGTGGCCTGTTTTTTTCGTCTGCAGTTTGACCTTTCAGCACGGCAGGGACTCCTTGCCTTACTACTTTACTTTCCAGGTTGAGTCATGTCCAAGTTTTTTTTTTTTTTTTTTTTTTTTTTTTTTTTTTTTTTTTTAGACAAACAAACACCAACTGTTGCAATGCTTTGAGTAGTACTGGATAAGCAATGGGGAAATTATTATTTTATTGATTTAATCGACTGTTCATATGTACTCATCACAACCTGAACACTTCAGCTCCCTGTAACTCCATCAGCTGTTCAGTAAAGTAGTTAATGTTTAATGATATTAGATCTTGGTCGAAGGATTCTCATATGAGTTATTTTTGTGGTCACTGATTTTTAGCGGACGTTTTGCCCTTTGTGTCTGGCCTTAGAGTGAGTTTGTGCACATTTGCACCACTGTCCACTGCAATGATTTGAAAAAGGGGGTGGGGGGGGGGGGTGAAATCGCAAATTATATAGTTTGAAAGCAATAGCCGTTGCTGTTGAACAAGTGCCATGGTAAATGTAGTGGATCAGTCGAACTCATTTGAATTACAACGTGGCAGCATTTTTATCCCGCGGCAAAGTATTGCAAAGAATTGTATGTGCTCGTTAATTAGGGGGTGGCTAAAGGGGGAAACTGTGCTGACCCCAATTCCAACATTGCCCTCTCGAGTATTAGCTGCTATTTTGGTAACGGCTGCGGCAAAGACTTTGGATTTGCAAGTGATGAGAGGGCAAACTGGGGAAAAATGTCAATTTTTCAGCCGCTCAGTCAGCAGGATTTGAACATGTTTTGCAATGCAGCATTTCTGTGTGCATCATAGGCATGTAAAGATGTCTTTGGTGCAGCAACACATTGCGACTTTGCAAAGTGGGATGTTCCACTTATGCGCGATCATATAATTAACATGAATTTATTTCATTAGTTGTGTGAACTGCAATTCCTTTTTCATCCTTCCGACTTAAAAACATTGGGGAAAAAGTCTTGGTCTATTGTTTTTTAACCAAAAGACTTTACTATTACCACCATTTTCCCATGTGTCCAATTTCCCTTTTCTGTGACCTCTGACCCAATCTACTCCCGTCTTTTGACCCTAAGACCAGAGCCTCAGAGCTGTGGTGGAAGCTCCAAGCCAAGTCAGGCAGACTCGCCAGTCCCCGATCAGGATGAGGAGGTCCTGGGCTCCGACGATGATGAGCAAGAAGACCCAGCTGACTACTGCAAGGGTACAAACTCCTCTCTGTCTGTTATTGTGGTAAATGATTATTATTCTTTTTTTTTTTTTTTTTTTTTTTTTAAGAGAACTCCTGAATCGAGCACATATGCGTCATCTTTGTTTGGTCAGGTGGATATCACCTCGTGAAGATTGGAGATCTTTTCAACGGCAGATACCATGTGATCCGTAAGCTTGGCTGGGGGCACTTCTCCACTGTGTGGCTGGCTTGGGACATCCAGTAAGTTGACACTCGAATAGAGAGATAACTTGAGAATTCTCGTTTTACTTAAAAAAATAATCCTGTGACTGCTAGACTAAAGCATGCATACATACAAGCATACAAGTATACAATAACGATGCATTGGGCGAATGAAATGCTGGTCCGAAAGTGCATTGGTACATGCAGCACATTTGCATTTGAATGATGCACGTGCGATTGTAGTCGCACAAAAACAAAATCCAGTTTTGTGTTTTTGTGTGTGCACCTTACAGGGAGAAGCGCTTTGTCGCTATGAAGGTTGTGAAAAGTGCCGAACATTACACAGAAACAGCTCTGGACGAGATCAAGCTGCTCAAATCTGTAACGTGGACAACTTTCTTTCTCATTTTCTTTGTTTCAGCCAAATAGCCTTCATACTTGTGTCTTTGCGTGTTTGTTTCAGGTGCGAAACACAGACCCTGGTGATCCCAGTAGGGAGAAAGTAGTGCAGCTTCTTGATGACTTCAAAATTTCTGGCATGAATGGCACTCGTATCTTTTAATACCACACAGGAACTGTGTGCCTTTTTACAAAAAAACTCTTACTGCCTTTACTTGATTTTATATTAGACCCCCTCCTCCCCCGTTATTATGACCACTTGTAGTCTCACTTTTTGCACCGCCTCAAAACAAACCGCCTCATCTCTCTGTATAGCTATTTGTGGGCTCAGTGCTGACAGCTCGCTGTGCTCATTGGCACATCCTTGGGCGTCACAGGCTCTGATGCATTGACGTTGGCACCATCCCTTTTTTTCTCTCCCACAGCATCAAGTCTGCAGCTGTGCTATCTGACAGCACACCCACACACCCTCTGGATATCATTATCATTCAGTTGTAGTTGCTAAAGTCCATTATGGGTCGATAAAATTGAACTTTTTTTTTTTTTTAAGAGTGATGTCTCCTTCTGTTCGTCCTTGACTTGCATTTCACCAGACGTATGCATGGTGTTTGAGGTGCTGGGGTACCACTTACTGAAGTGGATTATCAAGTCAAATTATCAAGGCCTGCCGTTGCCTTGTGTGAAAAGCATCATTAGACAGGTACAGTAGCAAACCCTCCCTAAAGCGTAATTGCTGTTTTTGTTGTGATATTGATGGTCCGTCTTCACTTTCATGCAGGTGCTTCAGGGTTTAGACTACCTCCACACCAAATGTAAAATCATCCACACTGACATCAAGCCAGAAAACATTCTTCTGACTGTCAATGAGGCCTATATCAAGAAAATGGCTGTCGAAGCGACGCAGTGGCAGAAGACTGGTGTGGCGCCGCCCTCTGGTTCTGCAGGTCTCACTTTTATTTCTTGCATGATCTCCCCTGACCATGTTCATGTGTTTGATCTACAATTGGCTTTCCGATGTACAATTTGAGTTCCAGCTCCAACTGATTTCCCTCATGTCTTGAATTGACATCATTAAATAGAATTAGATTTTTTTTTTGTATTAATGCCATTTAAAATATCAAACTTGAAGTTTGGAGCAGTTAGCTATGAGTCATCACTGACTGAATGTGTAAATGACCACCTTGCTCTGAGGAGTGAGAGACTGCCTCTGCATGAGTCTGTTAATATATCTTGGTGTGAGTCAGCTCCCACAGAGGTGATGGATGTACCGCACATGTTCTCTAGTAATGTAATCCTCCTCATTTTCCTCTTCCCACAGTGAGTACAGCTCCAGCACCCAAGCCGGTATGTATATATATATATTTTTTTCTCTTATTAAAAAATAAATAAAGTTGTATGGATGACTGTGCAATACACATCAAGTCAGTCGAGAGTTCGTAATCATTTGTTGTCTCTCTCAAGATGGGCAAAATGTCAAAGAACAAAAAGAAGAAAATGAAGAAGAAGCAGAAGAAGCAGGCGGAGCAGCTAGAAACGGGAGGAGGAGTGACAGTCGAAGCAGGAGAAGAGAGAGAGGAGCGCACGGCAGAAACAACGTCGGACATCTCCTCTGACCCCGCCTCTGTGTCGGCCACTCTGCAAAATGACACAAAGCATCCTATCACCGGTGATTGACCAAACTATGCGTAACCAACATCTTTGCAAACAGTAAATACAAAGATGGCTATTGTTGAATTCATACCACTCTGGCGGTGTCAGTCGGAACATTTGCATTATCCTCCTTGCAAAGTCACTTATTGCAAGGGCTTATCTTGTGGAACGTGTTCAAAGTAATGAAGTGGTCGGTGAGAATATTAAACCGTTCTTGTTAAATTTGTTACAGAGTCTCCAACTGTCGAGCTCCCCCAACAGGTGTCACAGCCAAGTGCACCCACAGAGGGCGCCGCCAAGGAGGAGAGTATCATGGAGGTCAACTGCAACGGCAACGCCTCCATACCGGAGAGCGAAGGCAGCCGGGAAGGGCAAGAACATGGGACCAAGCAGGCTGCAGAAGAGCTGGAGGACCAACAGAATGCAAACCAAGTAGATAATAATAAAATAGAGACTGTGGACAAAGTATGCAACAAAGACGACCTTCAGAGCTGTAACGGTCCCTCAGCGGACCCTCAGCCTGAGTCGCAGCAGCCACCAGATTCCCCCAGCTCAGACTTTGTCACCTCAGAGGCGAATGATGCCACCAAAGTAGAGAGAAAGGAAGAGGATATGGACACACATGGGGAGAACAAAACGAGAGGCCGAGATGACAAAAATAGCCAAAATGGTTAGTCGGTGTAAATAATTAGTTTGTATTTGAAAAGTTCTTTACGATCTCATTGGTGTGGATTATGCTCATTTAGGTGCCATGCTTTCATACTAATTAGCCACTGCATGGTTTTGTGACCTCAGCTAAGAACATTATCAACCATGGAATAATTTTAAATGACAGAGAGCCGCTTGGATATCACGACCATAACGGCTAACTTAGTTGCACCATGTGTATTCTCTATTTTTTTAAGTTGATGCTATTTTGGTTAAATGAGAGGTTTCTCCCGGCACTAATCATCGGTACTTTTTTTCCTTGTTCTTACCTCACTGTTTTTGTCCTGCTTCTTCCAACAGAATCATCGGGTAGCTTGTTAGTAAATCCCTTGGACCCTCTGAATGCTGACAAGTTGCAGGTTAAGATCGCTGACCTTGGAAACGCCTGCTGGGTGGTGAGTACCAAAAACAATGTACAATTGCATCTCTCAATGAATTTGTCACCAATACGTCCACTGAAAACTCAATTTCCGCCTGGCACAGCACAAGCATTTTACGGACGACATCCAGACTCGGCAGTATCGTTCGCTCGAGGTGCTGATAGGATCTGGCTACAGCACACCAGCAGACATTTGGAGCACAGCCTGCATGGTAAACAGAGAAACCCAAACACGCAGGATGCCTTTAGAAACAGAAAAAGACATTCTGAGAGGAAATTATCAGTGATATTTGTCATTTTGTAAATGAAAACACCGCTTTATTACACAAATGTACTCGTGCGTCTTTGTACACTTTCTCAAAAGACATGGGTTAGAGGCATCTCATGATCTCATGGTTATTCCTCTCTCTTCAGGCCTTTGAGCTGGCAACTGGAGACTATTTGTTTGAACCCCACTCAGGAGAAGATTATTCCAGAGATGAAGGTTTGTGGTTTCTTCTCGTGAGGGAGAAATCATGACTAGGAATGTCAGATATTAACCCATTTAGGCCACGAGTGCATAACCACGTTTCTACCACTAGAAGCGGGAGTGCCGTTGCATCTTTCTACCTTTTAAAGGCGGGAGAGCGGATACGGATTTTTCTTTTTTCAATCCAATTCTCAGAATATACACGTGACGGTGTCGTGAGACCGCGGAGGATGCGCCGGAATTTTTTCGGGCATTAATGGCGACGCAGGCGATCGCGGGAGCTCTGAAATAAGTGACAGCAGTGAAAAAAAAATGACACGCTTGTGGACTTTAAACCAGTGGAACCAGTCGAACGTGATATATTGTTAAAGTACATGTTTGTGGACAATGACGATAGTAACGTCTTTGAAACAAAATAGAGGATAGTAATCACCATTCTATATTTTTTAAAATTAAAAAGTAGTGCTTCTCTTATACTGACACTTAATTTTTACATCTTAGATTGAAACAGTAAATAATAACTCAGCCGTGTGTGAAAGCCACATGTCTAAGATCTCAAATTATTTTGGAATTATGTTTCTGTCTGCTACAGGGCTTGAGATTGAGATATCAATTATTTTGTAGGTGTTCAATTTCTGGGAGAACCTCAAGTTCAAGAGGGTGATTCTATAGTCGCCCTTAGATTTTGGGGAGATGTTGCGCTTTAGGCCTTAATGGGTTAACTTCAGGCCAAACTGATTGTATTTGATCCTGCCTATCTTTAATTGTCAATCACGCGTGTGTCTCCAGATCACATAGCTCTGATCATCGAGCTGCTCGGCAAAGTTCCTCGCAAGCTGATCACGGCAGGCAAATACTCCAAGGAGTTTTTCACCAAAAAAGGTAAACATATACACACAGCGCCTCGAGCCGTCTGCCCTTCTCTCCATTCCTTGTGCATATATTTCATCCTGAGACCCTGATATCTCCAGGTAACATCCATCTGTATTGTGTATTTAATGTTCTTTTGACCACCTGATTATTGTCCTTTTGCCACTGCTCAGTTTGGGTGGGCTGTCTTCCATGTCATAGCCTCAATAAATGCGGGAAACTGCGAACCCCCCCAAAAAAAGAACAGAAACACACTGAAGACAAACGATGACATCTGCGCAGAATAACAATTTTTGTAATTATTTCTCAGCGTGTGGTTGTTGGCCACAGAAAGAGGACACGTTTTGTTTGTGAGAAACAAGATGAGAGACTGCAGTATGATAATCCACAGCATTAGTGTAGGCAAAGGTAGCATGTTTATTATTATTTCTAGACTCGTGTCCTCAAATGCTAAAATCATGCATCGATGATAAATCTGCTCTAATAAATAGTAACGTTTGGTACCAGGTAGTATCCTATTTTGTAAATTGGAAATGACCTACAGTGCTTCGCAACCACAGTGCTGAGGCATGTTAGACTACAGGGATCATCACGTG
This sequence comes from Filicampus tigris, assembly GCF_054856515.1. Classification (NCBI taxonomy): domain Eukaryota; kingdom Metazoa; phylum Chordata; class Actinopteri; order Syngnathiformes; family Syngnathidae; genus Filicampus; species Filicampus tigris. Next base: position 17,752,288 of record NC_141225.1, on the reverse strand, counting down.
TATTGCGGGAAATTATCCAATTTCACTTTACTGGTCCGAAAATGTTTTGAGCACACGTGTCCTTGTTCATCCATCTCTGGCAATGACATGTCGTGACAGGCAAAACTATCAGATGTTCTTCCGCTAGATGGCCAAAGATACAGTGAACCTGTATATCTTCGTACCTACTGAAATTCATGACAGATCAATACCTTTGGGTTCAACTAAATAGGCCTGCATTTCACACAGAGTAAATTGAGACGAGATCATTTCTTTTTTTTTTTTTTTGGTGGTCACCTGTAAGATTTTTCAAATGTAAAGTATGTGCAGCAAAGGCTGGTAAATGCTGGTCTACAGCAAGTGGCCATGATTCCCCCCCCCCCAACATTTCCAATGGAGGCCAGATGGTGGCAAAGCACTACTTTTCTATTAGACATGGCTGTGGGCTGACTAAATCATGATTCTCCCCTCACTTCAATATTGTTTCTTAACACCAAGATGACACATGATAGAACCGAAGCAAGAATTCATTGGACTGTGAATAACCTGTAGGTTTAAATAAAAAAAAAAAAATCTGATAATTTCCAGTATGTTGGTGAACGCCACTGCGGCGAAATCAATGCTTCTTCAAAATATATTTTGAAGACATGTCGTTTTCTCACTCTTGAAATGTCATTTTCCCCCAGGTGACCTGCGACACATTACAAAGCTGAAGCCATGGGGGATGTTTGACGTGTTAGTGGAGAAGTACGAATGGTCCAAAGAAGAGGCGCACAACTTCAGCAGCTTCCTGCAGCCCATGCTGGACCTTGTCCCCGAAAGGAGGGCCACGGCTGCTCAGTGCCTCGCTCATGCCTGGCTGGCATAAGAGGCGGCGCATTGCGTGTACACTGCTTCATGTCATTGTTCAAGGACACACACACACACACTTACATGCACACGGGATTAGGTGTGAAGATTTTGGGCTTCATAACGAAACAAAACTTGTGACTGTATGCTCTTCATGGCCTTCAGATGCAACCTGCACACACTTGTCACACCAGCTAAGACGGCACCTCAGTCACAATCCACATTATGTAGAATACAGACGAAAGAGGAAGCCCGAATCATCTTCTCTTCATTTTTCAGGGCGAGGTTTTTTTTTTTGGTGCCTACAGCACGTAACGCTTTCAGATATTTTAGGTTCTCTTGGAAATTAAGATCTACAGTAGAAAGAACAAAGGTTGTCGTTAAAATCACCAATTTGTTTAGATCACTAAGAAGCCAAATATGTTCACTCTTGTTTACCATTGCATTAGCTGTGCCATATTTTATACGGTTAAGTTCTCAAAAGCCTTCAAAGTAGTTCAATTGAATAAATGCAAAAATGCTGTCCGCCACAGAAAGGACTAGGAAGTCTTCTTGGCCCAGCTAGGTATGCTTAAACATTTCTACATTTGTATACAATTAGAAGAGGAAAGAGGATTAGATTTTATACATTTTGCTATGGATATTCTTGTTTTCAGCTTGGCACAATGCAATGTCTACAACCCCCCCCCCCCCCCCCCCCCCCCCACGGCATTCTTGTTTATCGATACGAGACTAGATTTTAGAAACTGAAACATCAAACTGAGCCTGTGTGGATTCAAGTGGTTGGATACCATCATGCGCTTTGCAGCATAAGCATTCACGTTTCGGGAATCTTTGAAGGGCTGTTCAGGTGCTTTTTAACTGTGTGGAAATGGGCTCTACTCAAATAAATTATAAAGGTACAGCAACCCCCCATACACACACACACACACACAGCTCAAAAGGAATTTGCTTATAGCTCTTTGTCATGTCTCCTCTTAAGCCAAGTTTTTTTTCTGTAGGTAAGAAGAATAAAAATGTTTATAAAAGTATTTTGAGCAGTTGTCTCTTGACTCATCATGACTGAAAATACAGTGGACACCGGTAGGTTCACTTACATCTTATGTTTGAGGCATTGGTAAATATTTATTGATTGAGTTCTAGTCATACAGTATTTCATGGAATAACTGCCCTTTGGTACTGCACTTGCCAGGTCTAAGTTAAATTTTGTGCTAAAATGAATAAATAGTCATGACATGCTAATTGCTTCAACTTAACAAGCCATTTTGATTTGCAGTGTTAACTCTTTTTCGGGGTTTCTCCCCAATTACTATCTTGTCTTGTAAAAACAAACTAATATGTAAAACAGTAATTGTTGTGTTTGCTTTATGATAAGTGAAGTAGCTTACAGAAACGTTGCTTGACAATTGGAAACGAGATGCTCTGTATGAGATGACAGAAAAGATTGATTTCAAATCCAAACTGCAAGTTTTCCGCTTCAAAGTAATCCCTCTAGAGTCTAATGGGCCTTCCCAGTCCCAGTGTTCTGCCGAGCCGGGCATTCTTGGACGGATTCTTCTGGGACCGTCATAACTCCGTCATCACGCCATCTTGATGTCTACTATGTCTTTAAAACGTGTCCCGTTGATGACCTCCTCGACCCTGAAAAAAGGAATAAAATCACAGCCATTCTTGGTCAGTAGGATGCTTGCTCCAACGGCGATATTCTTGTCAATGCCGAATGTTTCCTTTGTAGATGGGCTGGTTGATCGGCAAGGAATGAACTCACAGTGGACGATGCCCATCACATCGAAGAAGGCTCTGGCGTTTGGATTGTACCCAAAGATCCATGATTCATCACCAATTATGACTCCTGGGCGGTTATGTTTCAGGTGAAAGCTCCTCCTTTGGGTTTGAAAAATATCTTATGTGACACCAATCCTGGGTCTTTTCTGACACATCTTGTAAAGCAAACTGCACTTTGCCTCCAAGTGGGATTTAGTTAAGCGCAAACAGTTCAATGAAAACAGGATCAACGTCGGTTGTCTCGAGTACTGTAGGCTCATGCGTTATCTGTATTGAAGAGAAACAGCAGAAATTGTCACAATGAATTAAGATACACGTAATCTTGGCTTCTCGCATCCTCTTTTTGTTTTCCTTTCAGCTTCTCGACCCTATTGTCCCCTAAATGCTGGTACCTTTCTCCTCCACCTGGAAGTCCTCGGGCAGCAGGTTGTCCTGTCTGCTGCCCAGACTAAAGGCCAGGAAGGCGAGGATGAGCGAGTCCATGATGCTGATAATCGCCAGGATGTAGGCCCAGCGCACCGTGCAGTTGCCCAGGGTGTATTTGTCGGTCCGCTGGCCGCACATCCGCTTCACCTCCTCCGAGTCCCAGCCGTCAGGATAAATCATGCAGCCGATCACCATGCAAGCGCCTGGTGGAGAAAGGGGCACACCCGGGTGACAACACTGTGGTGAGTCAAATATTGCAGACCCGAATGGATGAATGAAAATTGTAAAAGTCTGATCAGGTACATCGTTAACATTTGTCTTTTTATTTTTTTCTGTAATTATGATCATTATGGTCATGGGTGATCTTAAGCCTAGGCCAACTGATTTGGGGCAAGAAGCCAGGTTGCAATAAAGTCAGTCGGTGGCCACATACAACAAACAGCAGCTACTCATTTTACACATTCGACACCGCTTCACTATATTCACCTTCACAATTTAGAATCTTCAAGTATAACAAGTACAAATATTAAACTTGTTTGATAGTATGGCGTTGAAATCGAATGGCCATACGTCAGCATAAAAAAAACTACTACTGTTAAATTTAAACAGTAATTTAAGTTGGATAAATTTTAAATATAAATTACTGACATTTATGGCAACAGTCATAGTACAACAAATTAAGTTGTTTTTTTACTTTTACAGTATCTTCAATAAAGGGGACAATAGTTCTGTAAACTCTTTGTTGTCAAATGCAAGAAAGACAATTTTCAAAACACCAAAATTTAAAGCATTTAGTTTAATTGCCCAACTTAAGTATTATCGAAGATTGTTGCATTGAAATTTTTAGTTCACTCAACTTTTTTTTTTTTTTAATACTGTGAGTACAGTTTCAATCCACTGCATGTTAATCATCCGCATGATATTATACAAAACACCCAATTCTTAATTGTTCATTTCATTCGCCACACTTAGGACATGACAGGCCTCTTTCTATCTTAGGTCAAAATCTTATAAACAGCTATCAGTATGATGCAGTGCAGCTCTACATTACATCTCATTAGTAAACATATTTGGATCCAGTTACTGTATTGTATTGCATGTCATTGTGTTGTGCAGGTGTGCCTAATGTTGTGACCTGTGTCTGCTTTATCAGTGTTCACTGACTGGAGGCCAGCTGCATCCAGGCGCAGATCTTGTACACGCTGCCGGCATTGCAAAAGAAGAAGAGGCTGAAGCACACGATGCTACCCACTACCAGCAGCGTGGAGATGCCCACAAAGAACATGGCCGTCTTGAAGGCCCCGGACGGGATGGAGCCGAAGTCCAGGGCGCTGCCTTTGCAGGTGAGTTCCGAGGTGAGCGCGTTGCCAATGCAGTAGTGGAAGAGGCCAAAGTAGCCGGCCTGGGGCGTGTTGACGCTGTCCCCGATCCAGTAGGGTTGAATGAACACCACCACCGTGATGACTGCGAACGTGATGGTGAACACGGTCCACAGCACGCCTACCGCGCGGGCGTTGCGCACGTAGTTGGTGTGGTAGATCTTAGCCGCCTCCTGGGCGGGCAACATGGTCACCTAGCTTTAAAAAAAATTCTGCTATCAAAATTAACCGTATAAAAAGTGCGTTTATTTTGATGGGGCTCCAAAACCGGCTTCCAACACAGACAAGACGTAAGACAACCCACTGGAGAAGAGTTCCACCTTATAAATGTCTCGCTGGGTGCCACTCATGTATAATTTATTGTAAAATGATGCGCCGGCCAGGCTCAAGTGATACTTTCACTCACAAGGTATTACTTAATTGGTATAACTTTCGTTATAGTGACATTAATACGATAACGCAATGTTCCCTAACCTTTCTTGAGCCAAGGCACATAGGTAAATCTCTAAGCACACCACCAAACAAAATGGTCACAAAAGGTTTACTAAACACATCTTGCTTAAATCTATTCACAAATTTGAGTGTGAAATCTGAGCCTGTTCTGTTGAACAAAAAGCCATTTTGTTAGTAACCAGCGGCTAAAAGAACCAGTCAACCAGAATATTGGGAAAATGTCTTGGTACGATGTGCAGTTAATTAAATGGTGTTGTTTTTTTGGTGTGTTTTTGTTTTTATGCTTTATTCCAGTTTATTTTGCCCCTCTATTTAAAAAGTTTCAACATTTATTTTTATTTGTCAAAAAACTTCTAAACACCCTTTCACTATGATGCATCATTTTTAACATTTTCCTTTTGTTGTCCTCTTTAATTTTGTTTGCATTCCATTCAACTCAAAAGCAACTGAAAATATGATGCAGCTCTTCGACTGGATATTAAAAGAATGTGTAGATGTACCTAATGACTTGAATTGTGAGTGTATATACAGATAATTTAATCATTGATTTCATTTGGGTTTTGTTATAATTGTGACTTGGATGAAGAATAACAAGCATGGCCTACACGCTGATCATGCAGATTCTACTACAGCACCATTACGACTAGCAAGCTAGTAGAAATGTTTTGACAAAATGAACACTAGGTGGCAGTACAGAGCTGGAAAGTACAGCGTCAGTTTGTACGTTCCTAATTGTATATAATTTTCCAGATTCAGGATCAATTTATAACGCCTATAAAATACACATTCTGAAGTTACTGTTTAATCTTAAATGGAACTACTTTTCTAGTTTCCTGTATTGTGTTCTCTGTAATGCACACTTGTTATCATATTGGCTTGAAGAAGCCCCTCTAATGCATAATAGATTTGACCTCCAAACAACCCCCAAACCGTAATCAGCCAATGCTCCCCTACAATCAACCTCATGGATGGATAAATAATACGCTACGCTAGCCTGATGTTTCCCCTGGGAATTGACGCACAATATTTACGCTCCTTCTAGTTTACTTAATATATTTGTTTACACTTAGTGGTTCAGTGAAGGTGTATCAAATTGATGTGTAGCTCAGCACAGGGCACGCGTACTCGAGTGTGGGCACCGACGTGTCAATGCACTTAGCATTATTAAGTGATGCTCCCCACCAGTTTGAGGGGGAGGCTGTTTATAATCAAGTTTTTTTTTTTTTTTCTGGAGCGGCAATCCAATTTACTCAGAGAATGGAGTAAAGCCTTTGTGTGTGTGTGTAGGGAGGGGGTTTGGAAATGAAAACAAGCTTGGGATTTGATTTCTTTGCTTACTTGTGTTTTTATGTTGCAGTGTGCATGCTCAGCTTTCTCTACAGGTAAATCAATTATATGGGTCCTTAAAAGCGATAGGATCTTTCGCGAAAAAAGGAGTACCGGTAAAAATTTTTAACAACAACATTTTAATATCTATTCTTAAACAATTCTGGATTTGTTAGATGAAGTTAGATGATGAACGTCTACTAAAAAAAACATTCTTGTTTGCATACGTGTCGGGACTCGAATATGGAAGATTCCTCAAGACCACAGAGGAGGAGCAAATGGAGAAGATTCTTTAAGACCTCAAAACCATTTGTAAAGGAATGTGGATCGCCCAAGATCATGTCTAAATAAAGAACAACATTGTGGAAAGTGGTGAATGTAAATGTTCAGCCAAGAGAACATCCATCAACAATTTGCACGATTAAGGAGATAGCGTAACTTTGAATTGTTTCGTTTTACTAAGACCGTTTGGACAATTCTATGGGAACAGTTTGGGGAAGGCCCTGTACTGCTCCAATTCACAAACGAACAACCACAAAGGTATGGTTGGGTGGGTTTAGGCATGAACAGGGTGGGATCTTTTCTATTTTCACCGTCTGAAGACCAAATGGCCAAACATCTCGATATTTTTATTCATATCAGCAGATAAATGGAACAAATTAAAGTGCATCTTCGTTTCATGTCAGGCAACCTGCAAACTCTCTAAACTACAAGTTGCCGGGACATTGATTCAGCACCATTTACAATCACAAACATGCAGGATCAATTTAGAGTCTTCAATTATCCTGTTTTTGGAATGTGTCAGGAAATGGAAGTACCCAGAGAGATCGTATGCATTTTGTTATTCATCATAGCGTAGTTGTGGAGGCATGGCAGCAAAACATGCACTGCTCAAGGCCCCCATTTTCCTTTGATTTTAATATATCAAATCAGTCAGTTTAAAAAAAATGCACTGTCATGACCAACTGGTGCACATCTCACAAAGTAGCAGTTAGGATAATTTATGTCTCTGCTTCCTTTGCCAGCATAAAGCTTTCTGCACATTTTTGTGACACAAAATCCAGATTAAAAAAAAACAAAAAAAACACCCCCCAAAAAACCTGAAACTGTTTCTTGATCCACATCTCATGCAATAAATAAGGCACATGGACGACAACTATGACCCTGAATTCTAGTTTAATCCACTAGCAGTGACATCACTCAACATATTCCTAATCACTTAAAGGCAATGATGTCATGACATTGCTTTAAACACTTACTAAACATGATGTTTTGATGTCGCCCCTGTTCCTCATAGCAGATATGGGCACATATTGGATAAAAATAAATACGTGAATAAATAAATAAATAATAGTAATTCATATTACAACTAAAAACCAACATCTCACAAAGCTTAGCATCAACATAACCCTAAAAGCCAACGATATGCATCATGTACTGTAGTACCCTGCCAGTTGGCCAGCTCATTCCTGTGGACTATACTAAAATCTCATCTGATACAATAATCCGCTTCTCCAGGTAAACAATTTCATTGTTAACGGAAGTGCATGCTTGTTTGATATGTGACTCAATAGGTTTATATGCTCGCCATTGAAAAAGCTCACAAAATTCATTTGCATGAAGACATAATATGAAAGATTGATATAAATAGTGTGCTTAAACTCAAAATCAAAGTTCAGGAGTGTTTGACGAAGGGGACAGTTGAAATTTTTAAAAATACATTGGAGCCTCAAAATTTAGGTCATACAAATAGTTACCAAACTTATTTTTTATCATGTATAAGTAAAATAACTGCTTGTTTTGCTCTTTGTTGGCCTGTTTTTTTTTTTTCAATATAATGCCATTATAATGGCAAAGTGCAAAAATGAGATGATGACCTTTGAACCACAAATGGAAGTTGTTGCGACATAGCATGACGACAAAAGTGGTTCTTGCATCTGTGTCTGGGCAGACAGAATGTGTGAATGTAACAGAATGTGCACTGCAAAGTCAGCTGTGTTCAGCCGTAATGTGAAGAGACAAATTTCCCAGGTGCTCATGATACTCTACCTCCTCACGTTTGTCATCACATCGGTTTCCAACACACTTCATGACAGCTACTGGTGAGTAAGCAACTAATGGCTTTTAAGTTTGGAGATGCATTGGTTAATTTATTTGTACACTTGTACGGGCTATCACAATGCAAAGTCAACTGACCTTCAACAAGTCTCCTTCTCCACTTGTCATGCATCATGAAAGGGTGAGTAATTTTATTTTACTTTTATTCATTATACAAACTGAAATCACATAAAGGGTTTTATTTATGGTTCATCAAGGTGTTATGATGAATTCTTGTTACTACTTTCTGTGGAGTGGTTGTTTTGAAAATCTGGGGTCAGCTAGCATCCAAATACGGATTGTAATTTGAAAGTTCTACTATATTTATTTAACCCTGCTTGACAAAGAAAATTATTATAGTTATGTGTATTTTGGCTTAACAGTGAACGGCAGCAAAGTGAAATATTTTGCAGATAATTAGAAAAGCTATGGATCCGCCAAACCAAGTATTAATATTGGTTCATTTTCTTGAACATAATTCCTTAGTAGTTCTTAGTAGTAATCAAGTTCTCTTGATCTAGTTTTAGGACTTACATAAAAATCGGAAATGTATGCAGAAACAGAGGAAGTCACACAGAGTTGACAAACTTTTGAGCTCCCCAGTTCTCCTTCTATCCCCTTTGGACCTATCTGGTGTGTCAACACAAAGAGGCTTTTCTACCAGCTCAGCATCTCCTCCTGCATGGCTGCTTTAAAGACTGTTTCCATAGAAACGAGGTGCCGAATGCCCTCACAGAAACCAGGCAGGACTATGGATGGGCTATCAGAATTTTAGCACAAAATTAAATCAGGTAAATACACCTGCCAGTCAGTATTTACTGTTTATCTTATCAACCCACCACGAAACAGATTTGTCATCATTGGACTGCTATTTTTCAAATCTTAAATATAAAGTGGGTAGAATAAAACAATCTAGTGATGCAACTTTGACACAAATCATGCAATGGTCAACAAGCAGCCAGCAATTAGATTGCATAAACATCAGTCGATGATTCAGTTGGCCCAAATGAGCCAATACTGTGTGAAGTTGTGTCAAAAAATTCCGCGTCTATTGAAAATGCTCGGTTTTGGTTTCAAAAGTATTCCACTTATGAATAGTATTAAGTTATTTAATTTTAGTTTGAAGAGGTGTAGAACTGAACTTCACCATGCTCAGAGGTGTTTCTAATCTTTTGCTCCTCTTAAAGGGAAGTCAACGCAACATATATTTTTTAAGAATATGCCCTATGCATGCCCGCTAGTTGAAACAAGGCATTCTGACAAATGTTGCGTTTGTGGAATAAGAGTTAATCCACCCCTTTTTAGCCATCTCCGGTGTCGGCCATTTTGTCACTTCTGTCAACTGAAAATGACATCACAACTACTCAGCACTCACGTAGCAACCAATCATGACTGACCTGTTTTCTGATGCTGAGCCGTGATTGGTCGTTACCTGAGCCCTGAGTAGTTGTGATGTCATTTTGAGTCAACAGAAATGACAAAACGGCCACCCCCTGAGATGGCTAAAAACAGGTGGATTTTGCTGCTTAACTCATATTCCACAAACACAATATTAATCAGAATGCCGTATTTCAACTAATAGGCCTGTATAGAACATATTCTTGAACATAAATATGTTTGGGTTGATTTCCACTTTAAATGAAATTGCCCAAATCATGTAAACACGTGCCAGTATGATAATTTATTGCACTGATTTTGGGGGAAAAAATGTAGGAGTACTTAATGAAGTGTCTCTTGAGTGTATATTGCATGTGTGTACATTACATTACATGCCAAACATTTTTTTAATCCCATTTTTACTTATTTAGTTCTTGTTTGAAAGGGCTCATAAAAAGCATGCATGTTCAGTTCACCGAAGACATAAATTGTCCATAGGTGTGAATGGCTGTTTTTCTATCCCGTGACTGAGCGGCGACCAATACGGGGTGAATCCCGCCTCTCACCCCAAGTCAGCTGAGATAGGCTCTAGTTCTCCCGTGACCCTAGTGAGGATTAGCGGTATAGAAATGGAAGGTCACTGCAGTACAAGCTTGTAGCTACAGCTGTGGGGGCTTTTGGCCACCTCATCTGTGTCATGTGACACAGATGGACTCTATTAGTCTTTTGTGAATGAGAGTGAGAGGGACTTGCCAAGAGTTTGTAGCTGACCATCAGGGAACAACTACTCTTTTTTTTGACTTTGTACTCTGAACACACACATATAGACACATGCACACACGTAGACACACTTCTTGTAATAGGGCAGAAAGTCAGTCATTGAATGAGGCCCGAGGCCGCTGCAGCCTTTTCGATCTGCCCTCCGGCCTTTGAAGCAGCCGCCACACATTCGCAAACCCAGCGGGGGAGCATCCGAGGCTGGGCGGATATGGAGCAAAGTATGGGTCAGTTTATGCCCGATGGCACGAGAGCTGGAATGTTCATCCATAGCGGATTGTGTTCATGACTCAATACTGCACTGATGTCTGACAGGAGGGTGCGGTGAGCAAGCATGTTTTTAATTTAGTTGTATTAAGTTCATTTTGTCTTCCTTGTTATCTATATTTTGGTTGATTCACCAGAGTGTCACTGGTGTGGTTGCAGTGACACTCTGATGAAGGCGGAAGTACACGTTGAAACATGTCAGGTAATTAAATGACCTAAATCACGATTGTCTGTTATATATGAATCATCCAAAATATGTTTTTAATTTGCTTTGAAGGGACAATAAAAAATGGAACCTCTGCATCGTTAGATGAGCTCTCTGGCTGAAAACGCAACTGCGCACCACTGAAGACACTTTATATGAAAATCTGCACAATCAACCAGATCAATACAAGACCTGCATTAAAAATGATGTTTTTTAAAAAGATAAGTAGTATATTGTGGATAATAGTTGTAGATCTCTACAATATACAACAGCGGTGGGCAAACGATGTCCGTGGGCCACGTGCAGAGCTCTGTTTGGTCGTTACCTGACTCTTGTATTAGACCTAATTGGATTGTGTGCATTTGTACCTTGTGAAATGTCCTGTGAAATTTGATAGTGTCTGTATATTATTTGCGTGCAGGGGATTGCACAGAGGTGAACAGGGGGTGTTACGTTGCTAAAATGTGGCAATGAGGAACTGCTCTGCTCTCTGCCGGATGACACACACTTAAATCTAAAACACATAAGCGGCTCCTCCGTAACACACGCGCACACACTCATTAAACCCGACCACGTTTGCCCCGGAGGGCATCACAGGAAAGTGAAACAACTGTTCTCGATTCAACATCCTTGGCTCTCACTCGGCCACTTATTTGAGTCAGATGAGCGCCAATTCAGGCAGTTTTGTTCCGGTGGAGAGTATGAGAGATTAGCTTTAGCAGCTTCAAAGCCAAATATAGAAAACGCATGTGAGGGATTATAGAGACATCAAAGAATAAAGATGGGGGAATACATTATAGGGTGCAGTCTCATCTTCCATCTCTCGCTTGTGGCCTCTTTTTGAGTCGACCTATAAAGGAGGAGGAGAGAAAAACGTTCCGTGCTGGTATTCAACACTCAATGGACTATAATCTAGTCTGATTGATTGACGATGCCAAATTTCATTGAGCCTGTCTTATTGAACCCAATTAAAATACATATTTGACATAGGAAAAATCTTACAGTACACCAACTAAAAATGTATGTATCTTCAAATAATTAGAATTCCATCTTAATGAACTTAAACATGCTTTAAAAACAAGGCAAATGTTTTATTGCAAAAAATTAGTTTGATGACTTATTTTAATTAGATGACATCTGCAACCAACAGAGGTGAGAAAATCCAGGCCACTAAAACAGAACACCCATGTTTAGGCTGTACCCAGAAATACAGTCTGTGAAGAAAAAGCATAGAATCAAGACCTTAAAGTGGAAGTCAACCCAAACATCACACACCCTCAGTGTTCAGATAATGACCAATCATAGCTCAGCTTCAGAAAGCAAGTGAGCCGTGATTGGTCGTTATCTGAGCCGAGGTTCTGTGATGCCATTTTCAGTAGACAGAAGTGACAAAATGGCCGCCCCCTGAGATGGTTTAAAAACGTGTGGATTTTGCCTGCTTTATTCCACAAACACAATATTAATCATATTGCCTCGTTTCAACTAGTGGGCCTGTATAGAACATATTCTTGAAAAAAAAAATTGGGGGTTGACTTCATCTTTAAAGCGTGTTCTTAGCAACCCTGCCAAATTTAAATGACTGAAAAATTGCTAAGTATACAAAATGGGGCTTTAAAATGGAGAAAAGTTGATTCGTCGTAACCACTCTCAAATCTTGTGGGTGAGTCCGCCGAATGTGCTGAAACCACTCCCCAATCAACATTTAAGTGTCAACCAAATACCACTATATAAAACAATGTTATGTTACGCAATACAAAATCACGTTTGGAAACTCACCTTCAAAATTAGACCACAGTCATTAAATAAGCACGCGAGCCAATTTACATTGATGGGTGGAGATTACCTGACTGCCGCTTTACTTCACTGTGCAGCTCCAGTTCTTATAAAGTAAAAGGGCAACTTATGCAAGGCGCCCAAGTGGGGTGCTGTTTTAACCACACCCATAAAAAAAAGGCAGAAATAAAGGGTGGCATGTTTTCAGTGAGGCAATATGAGTTTTTGTATCCACTGGATGCATTGGACATTTAACTGTAGGATGATGTTGAGAAATGTAAAGGGTATCAGTCATCCCTACGGTTTTTAGGTCTGCATAAAAGTGGGCCCTTTGAGAGTACTGTTGACTCTTTGTCTATAGATGGAGGACGTAAATGCAAACAGCAAAGGAGTGATGTTACCAATAGAGCCCAGAGGCAACAGGAGTGTTTGCCTTTTTACAGTATGTAGTCTATATTGACTACCTTGGAAATAATAAGTAGGCAGCACATTGTGGCAATTACAAAACTCAAATGTCTTGAGGATTTTGCAACCCAAACTGTTACGAAATGTGCTTTTCTGAGGAGCCGGCATTCAGGGTGGCCATTTGGTACGTTTGCGAACATGCCCCAAGAGGAATAAATGGGACTTGGTGATCAAACGGAGCTACACCCTTATATAACTGCGTTACAGCAGTTGTGAAGTTCACAGGACAATAAAACTACTGTATACTAACTGTATGGTGCCCTTACTTGAGTATGTGTTTGCTGTGGCTGTTGTGTGGGTCGGCCAGTTCCTAGCAGCAGATCTAGGAGGATTGAAGCTTTATCCTCATAACTGGATGTTAATCTTGTGCGGAATCCAATACTGCTTCCGGGGAACGTCGCCTGTGTAGCGCTTACATCGCCACCTGGACCACCGTACAGCACACACCGAATCATAAGCTCCTCAAGCATGCAAACTGAGATTATGTTGCTGCTTGGCTGGGTTTTATAACATGAACAACAATATTGTATGTGACTGTAGATGTTTATAATCAAACACATATATTGATAGTCACTGGGGCCATATTGAATAATTCTTTAAAAATTGACAACGTGTTCCAGGACATTGGTTTACCTCCATTTCCCCTCCTGTGGAAAATAATAGAAACAGGAATAAAATATTTCAGGGTCGGCTGGTTCGGACGATGGCCTCACAGTTTTTATGTTGTGGATTCAAATCTTGGTTCTGGACTTTCTTTGTGAATTTTGCATGTTCTCGTGTTCTCCGGGTACTCTGGCTTCCTACTGCATGCCCAAAAGGATGCATGATAGGTTATTTGAAAACTCTATAGCAGGGAATGTGAAGGTTTTTTTTATTTATATGAGCCCTGTGATTGGCTGGCGACTAGTCGAGGCCAAAGTCATCTGGGAAAGGATCCAGCTCACACGATTATTTCAAAAATCAGCTGGAATCATAGCTCTGTCGGCATTTGATGAGTAATGCAGCATTCCCTGATCACCACTAAAAGTTTCAATAGCTCTGTTTTTCAAATTCACTGCAGTTAAAAGAAAACAAAAAAAAAAGCTCCCACAGCTTCCAGACAAGTTGTTAATGCTTACTGTATTTTAGAGATGATCCATGAGATTCAAGTGGTCCTTGTTGGTGACCCGTTACATTGAAATAGATACATAATGGACAATAAATTACTACCAGAAACAACATTCACAAACATGAACTATTTTAATGTTATTTATTCTACTATATTTAGAAATTGGATGAATACAAATACCGATAGATGTTTTAGAACTTTAGATATTTATTGCATCTTAATGAGCGCCTATACATACATTTGAAGATGGTCTGTTTACATGGCATGTATGCTGACTTTGGCAAATAGAGCTTTGAGTGAATCTCACTAAGGTGGGCTGAAAACTTAATCTTCACTTTTTTTGGTTGCATTGTATGGTACTGTCATCACCTCCTTTGGTATTGATAGCCAGTAATGTCGTAAAATCATCTGCCTGCGATAAAGCTGTTTCGTTAGGTTGGAATTGCTCAATTTCGATGTAGAGAAGTACGTTTGTCAATGTGTATTCGTCATGTACATTCTTTCCTGTAATTGTATTTCTGGGGAGAAAAGATAATTGTCTACATTTAAAAGAAGGGTGCGTCACCTGTAGATTGAATGGGGTTAAACTCCTGTTGTTTGCGGTTTCCCCAGTCCTCACAATTCGCTACTTGTGCCGACTCTCGAGTGTCTGTGTGCTCATCTGTGCAACCATCCTTGCTTTTGTATGTAAAAAAAAAACAAACCCTTCTTGATTTAGAAATCTGCTTCATACCCATTATCTTATAAAGTAACTCGTCCCGTTTCTTGGCAATAACGGTGACAATTTTATCATGATTTTAATTGTTTTTATATTGCACGTTGCTGAGAAAGTAACAGTATCGCCGTTTATTTATAATGCTATTTCCATCACTGATCCTGACTTGATGTGCCCTTGAGCAAGGCACAGAAACACAATGGCTCCCTGTTCAGTTGAGAAGCATTCATGAATAGAATTTAGTTAAATGGGGTATTGTTAAGCGTCATGGGGTCCTTAAAAGTGCAGTAACTTAGCTTTGTTATTATCTTGGTAAAATTCAGAATTGTACAACCTCAGGAGCATTCAAAAGCAAATTGTACACCTCAATGTTAACTGTTAAATAGTAAAAAGACGTCAGGCTAGAAAGGACTTCCTCTTCTGAACAATTTACTCAGAGGAAGTGTGCTGCGTGTAATTTCCCATCTAAGCTAAGAGCAAATTAACTCCATATTCTCAAAGAAGATAACAAGCGAGAACATAACAAAGTGTGCCCGAGTTTGGACTTTTCACCTCGGGGCGTTAAAGGCGTCATGAAATCACCATGTCGCGTTTGCTGCAGTTATACAAAACTTTCGAATGTCACCGCCGCCAGCCAGCAGTTTTACAGTGTAGGCTCGGCTTCACGCTGTGGGTGTGAGCTTGGTGGGCGGGGTCGTGATGCAAAAACACTCCAGCAGTTGGTCGAAGCGCCTGTCAATCGGGTGCGTTCATGATGCCTTCGCGGATACTTGGTAATGTCTAAAAGAAACTAGCAGAAAAGTTTGCATGTTTTTAATTAATTGATGATGGAATGCTTATAAATAAAAATCACGTTTGTGTTTCGAAGCCTCACTACTTACAAAATGGTAACACCATTAGGAGATCTATTTGTCTCATCCCAACTTTCCTTTTGATATGTTTTGTAGTTACATTTCGCGCTAGGAAACACCGTGTGTAAAATGTTTCTTGTATAAATCGTATTTCTGAGAAGTACTGTATCCACCAAAGCTAATGCTGGTGGCAGATACGCGTGAGTGAATTGAATAATTCCGATGGTCTTGAAAGCAGCATTCTCCAGTTGAGTTTATGTCTCGCCTCTCAATCAGCCTGCCGCGTAGCTCACACACGCACACACACATACACACACAGGAGCGTTACTCGCGTTGCTGCGTAGGGGTGCTCACATGTGCTGCAGACAACATGTAGCCACCGGGACTCACTGAGAATAACACTGCTATCACATAAACAGGTTCAAGTCTGCAATGTGGCGGACGCAGACGGCTCGGAGAAGATGAGCTCCACCACGGGGGTGCAACAGACAGGAGCTCGGGGGAGGCATCCGTTAACGGGCAGCTCATGACGGCAACTCCCGTTGACCTGAGACACAGAGAGCCACCGCGCCGCTCCTTCATGCCGCTGCAGAGCACCGCGGCCACGCACTGAATCCAAACAGCTGTTATCCTCCACGACCTGGGACGAGACAATGGCAAGCCTGGGTGACTGCTGCGTGAAGGTTGCATTGAGGTAAACCTCTATCGTTTTTTTCTGTATGTGCATGTGTTTGTGGAGATCTGCAGACCACATTGTGTCTGTGCCTCCTGGGCATCAGTCTGAAACATCATGCGCTCCAGTCTTCACTGATTGTCTTTTGATTTTGAATGATACTGCAAGGTTAGCTAGCGTTACTGTATGCATGTGATTGTATTGATAAGGTGTGCATGCATGTGCCACATGCACTACCTCTTGTCTGCATTTCCATGCTGTCCTCCACAGTATGTGTCCATGTTGAGTGGAGTACTTCCATTCAACATGGGGCTTATGTGACAAGGACGGCTGCAACCAGGTGTGGGCAGAAGTAATGGCCGGGCGCTCCTTCCAGAACCAATTTACTGTATGTCTTATTCTCCTCAAAATCATTGATATGATTTTTAGTATTATAATGGTTTACTGGAGCCTGCTTTATAACCCCCACCTAAGCACAAAGGCTCAGCTCGGAAGACAGTGCCTTTGTTGGAAAAGCACCTCCAGGCTTGGACAGTACAGCGCAGCAGCTTTTGTATTCACATGAGGAGATATTGGCAGTCCCCCTAAATAGATTGTGTTCATATGGATGTGCATGTGTTGGACTTTTGAGATAGAAACGCTCCCATCTACTTATGCTTATATGAAAACAATGACAGTTTCTATAGCTCCCACTACTAATGTGATAGCAATGCTGTTCACTTTACCTAAATTTCGTCCAAGGACCCTCTTGAGTCCCCACTTTGGGAGGCACTCAGTCAACTTAAAAGGGGGGAAGCAGACCCTTTTAAGATGAACCGTGCTATAGCTCCCAATTCCCTAGGGCAAGTTTTAGAGTCACTTTTCCATTTACAGCTGAGTGTATCTCTTTTGTGCTTGCTCAGAGTGACAGTAACAGGAAGTGGGTAAGGCGGTTGTGTTGACAAAAAAAAAAAAAAAAGAGTGAACCCTCAGAGCCGGCTGGTGGCTGCTGTTCAACTGAAGGTATTGATTGAAGTGAGGAAGAGCAGGTGATAGCCTTGTTTGAAGGTGACAGCTGCCATCAAACTGCATTCTGTTAATTTCTAAATTTATTTAGTTTTATTTTTTTTAAACATTATTTTTACGGTACTCCTCAATACAAGGTCGAGAAATGAATTGTAAGTTGATTTACTCAAGTCAAATCAATTTTCCTAATTGGAATGAAGTGAAATGCCATCAATCCATTCCAGCAATACTTTCAACAAAGAAGCTAGTACTCTATTATCAAAACATAATAAAAAGTATTATTATTAAAAATAGTAAATGTAAACAACAATTTTTTACAAGATAATTATTGGATGTACTTTTGTATACATGTTAAATGTGTGCCTTTAAGTGATGTGCCCTAGTGAGTGACATCATGAGCTTGAGTTGGAGTCGCTTCTTGTCCACTGTTTGACTCATTCAATAAATGACTGAAAGTGCATCAGCGACTGAGGCTCTCCTAGCCCATATGCTAGGGCATTGCCATACCTTAATAGTTTCTTTTTTTTTTTTTTTTTTAATCTCACAACACAAGGCAATAATTTGACCAAGCAATGGCCCGTAAATTTGAAAGTTGGAGCACTTGTTTGGAAAATAATAGATATGTAATGAATCCTTTGCAGGGCTAAACTTTCACCATAAACCCATTACTAATTGTGCAGACAATTTCTAAAGTAACATTTTGACATTCTTAACTCTTAAACTAGTTTAAGATAAATCTGTGTTAGCAACAATAAAAACATGTATTTTTTTAATTTTTTTTTTTATAAAAAAAGCCTGAAATTTACCCCAAAACAGTTTCCAAAACATATAAACATAACATTCTAATATTTTTACTCAGAACAGCATTGCATTGTTGAAAAATATGACATGATATAATCTACAGCTTATTTGTACTTACGTTCTCTCTAAGTGGCACCAAATATATGTTTGACAGGAAATGAGATGCACACAAATAAGCGTGTGAAGAAAGATAACTTCCTGCTTTACACTGCCGACTTTCCCACTGACCTCACAGGCTTCAACCTGAGAAAGTTGGCCTCCGATAAGAGGGGGTTGTGAGTTTTGTAATTGGTCCCATGTTGTGGTGCCCCGAGGCCAGGCTTCCTAAAGTGTGCGTGAGTGAGCATACACGGTGGAGGGCCGGGAGGTCTGAGCGAGGGCCGACCCAGTCTGAGTCGCCGGTATCCATTTCCTGAATGTCTGCCCTGGCTTCCCTAAACAATGACCACTGACATGACCTACAATCCTGCATTCAAATGTGGCTGCTTGAAGAATGGCGAGAGACACGGTTACACATACAGTACATGCATACAAATGTACGCTCACACGCACACGCACACATCCCACACACAGAGTGGATTGAATACAGCTACTGAGGTCTTGTAAAAATGGAATGTTGGTAAAAAAAAACAACCCCTGTTTACACAAACTAGCAAAAATGACTGAATCCGCTTTAAAATGTATGCAAGGCCTATAACGAAACTCATGCACGGCCATGCGCACTAACTGCTGGTTTCCCAGGCAAAACAGTCTTTTGTATACCCTTCATCAGCTTATATACTATTGTGACATCACGAGAGGTACACCATTGCAGGAGGAATCCACTAGGGTCAAAGGTTCCACAAAAGTCAACTTTATCTTTACAAGTCACTACATAGCTTATGTAAAACAAACAAAAGTTTGTCAGGGAGCCACACGGGTTCACAAAAATAGTAATTTTCCAACTAAAGTCAATTCTCAGATTTTAAAAACATCTTTCCTTCACGTGGAATGACTGATTTACTCCTCCTTGTTTTGTCCAGCTCTATTCCATTGTCTCCTCACTGTCTCTCTGCTCCTTTGTTCTGTCCCCTCTCCTCTCTTCCAGGCCATACCTGTTAGGGTTGTAAGAAGGCATGCTGGGAGATGTAGTGCCTGGATTGGCGGCCATTTTTAGTGTGTCTGCAGGGGAACATAGCATCCTCGCTCTGTGTATGCGCTATGAGAATGGTTAACATAGTAACCGGCACAACTGCAGTCACTGTAGTAGCACTGAAATAAAAGATAATAAATAAATTCAGTTTTGTTTTGCGTGGAGTTGATTGCTGATTAATTGTGCCTTAAATAAAGTGAGACAAAATAGATTAAGCTACAATAAACCTCCGCAAACCAGAGGATGGGCACCGAGCCCTAGTGAAAATCGTGACTTCTTGATGCCCTCTCTTACTTTTTTCCAAATAATTTCTGTATTTAAATTGTAAATGTACCATCAACTTTGATCCCAACATCTTTTCAAATTTTCACTACATTACTCCTAAAAAAAAATATCTTACAGATGATTTGATTTTAATGAATGCACTGTAAGTGTGAGGACGCTGTGGTATGTTGCTGCTTCGCAATCTATAAAAATAGCCATTTTCAAGAAATGACGAAACCTCCAGCTTTGTTATCTTAAGCTTTTTAATAGCCATACACTTGTGGCAAAGACGTACGGTGACCCCCACTAACAACCCAGGCTCAACTTACCATTGCTCCGTTCCAAAATACAAAGTTGTTCGACCGTCTAGATGGATCACTTCAACATACTTCCTTGTCACCATTTACTATTTTACTGTTAGCAATGGCTTTGGCAGCATCTGTTAGTGTACAAAAATATGCCCATAGGTGCATTTTTCAAAGGTGAGATGGACAAAATTGCCATTGTTTTCATGTAATTTAAGGAAAAATATTACTTTGAGATATATGTTCTTATCAGAATATAAAATAACCTATATCACATTGTTAGCACTTCACACTGCACTACACTACTACCGATGATGCACATTCAAAATACAGTTTTGTCTTGGAGTAGACGCAGTTACATGTCTGTAGTGTTTCTACCTCCAAGTATCGGCCTGAAACCACAGTGTGGGAAAACCTCCTTCTGACAACTTTATCATCTGTATGCAAAACAAACAAAAATATCTTTATTCATAAAGCCTAGTGCACTTATTTTCAGGATATGGCAATAACACTAATTTGACATTTGCCCACCCATCATGAGACCCCAGTAAGCTCACCTCCAGGGTGCCCGCCTCACGCCTGCCCCAAATTGAAAGCTTAATGCGAGTACCCCTGAGCATGAATGTCCTCTTGTAAATGTCAACAATTTTGTTTCTGTAACACGACAAGAGCAGTGCACACATTTCTTAATACATGTCAATCTGGTCCTGCATAATCCTATTCTCACTTTCACGGCAACTCTGCCATATAGTCGACTCAGAGTGGCAAGTCACTCTCGCCAAAGTGCTAAGTCAGCATGTACGGCCGACCATAAATAGACACAAAGACCAATCTGTTTAGTGCCGTTGTGGTCTTTGACCTTGTGATGGCTGATAGATGTTCTCACCTTAACAGTCTTTTCCTCTAGGTTCCTCTCCCCGTCTAATTTAAGATCTATGACCCGAGGAATTGGCAAGTTTGTCTCAAGAGTTCTTGACGACGACAGCGAGGAGATAAAAGCACATCTCAGCAAAGAAATAAATGCATCCCTTGTATGTTCGTGAAACTTATGACTTTATTTTTCTTAGTAAAATGCCAACATATTAGGTTAAAGTGGAAGCCAACCAAAAACATTTCTTTACAAGAAAACGTTCTATGCAGCCCCACTAGTTTGAACACAGCATTCGGATTTATATTGCGTTTGTGGAATATGAATTAAACAGCAAAATCCACCCGTTTTTATCCATCTCAGGGGGCGGCCATTTTTCTGCTTGTTTCCGACTGAAAATGACATAACAGTTGCCCAGGTAACGACCGATCACAGCTCACCTGTTTACTGAAGCTGAGCGGCTGTTACCTGTGCCCTGAGCAACTGTGATGTCATTTTCGGTTGACAGCCGCAAAATGGCCGCCCCCTGAGACGGCTTTAACTCATATTCCACAAACACAATATTCATCAGAATGGTGTGTTTAGATTGGTGAAGGCGCATAGAACATATTCTTGTAAAGAACATTTTGGGGTTGAATTCCGCTTTAAGGGTGGCAGTTAAGTTTGCATTCATTTGTATGAAGAATTTTGACAATAAGGTGTAGGAAAAAAGTGAGGCCCCTCCCAGCTGACACACAACCGCTTTAAATGGGAGCTTAAAAAAAAGTTTTGTTGTTGGACGTGTGTCCTGTGTAGGCTGCCAGTCTCGCCTGTTTCCTGTGAGTGTTAATACTTTGCCACATGGGCTCT
The DNA here is from genome assembly GCF_054856515.1 of Filicampus tigris. Taxonomy (NCBI): domain Eukaryota; kingdom Metazoa; phylum Chordata; class Actinopteri; order Syngnathiformes; family Syngnathidae; genus Filicampus; species Filicampus tigris. Next base: position 17,730,559 of record NC_141225.1, on the reverse strand, counting down.
GTCTCCCCAGGGGGCTCCCCTTTTAAAACGACTCTGGCATTGGTGGGAAACACCGTGTTGTTGCGAGCGAGGTGTACGTTTTGTTTGGCGTTCATGCAGGTCATCCGGGAAGCGCTGCAATGTATTCACCTCGTCAGAGATTTCTTGCGCATCGTCTCAACATTCATGGCCCTCGTATGACTAACTTACTGCACATTTACCGTGGGCGGAGAAGAGTGAGAGGCTTTGTTCACCTGCAAACACGCCACTGGACAATGTGGAAATTTAGTTGGAAATTGCATGGAGCACAACAATCCTTAGATGTAAAATTAACCTCCAGTTGCATTTATGACAACCACATTCAGTGCAACAATCCTCCAGTGTAACCACGCAATGGCGAGTTCTGCTGCAACATACTCTCCACAAATGTGCATCTGCTGCTAGGAAAATTTCACAAAATGCCACCAAAATGCAATGTTTTGTCATTTTGTCAAAGCAGTTACCAGTAGGTTAAAGCGTAATTTTCCATAACTTCAGCAAACAAAAAGTACCACCAAGTAATTACATTGCATTGCAGTTTCTGCACAAAGTCTTTTAAGAAGTGCACTGAAACATTTCTGATGGGGGAGGGGTACGAGCAGGAAACATGACATGGAGCACACCCATGTCGGCCGTCCACAGCTGTGCATCACTTCCTCTTCACTCTCACGATCACATGCTCTCTTTTGTTGTTGTTGCCCGTCTAACCTTTTAGACCGAACAGTCCTGAGCGAATATTCAGAATCGCAAAGAGCGTAGCAGCACTTCCAGGTGTCAGAAAGCCCCCCGAAAATTTGTGATGGCATCGCTAGTAAACAAACCCTCGCGTGTCAATTGACCAAGGCAGAGCAATTGCGAAAACATTGTAAATGGCTTGAATTATGATTTTAGCGCTTTCACTACTACCGTAGTTTGAATGTGTGAAGTCTTCGTACAAAAGAAGTTACATGATCGACGAATGAAAGACACATTTATTGACTTTGGTGCGCGGATTAAAGGCACGGACGCACTTTTTACAGTGCACTCTAAAATCATTGGGTTAAAAATAACAAAATCATGGGTCAAAACTCGACCGATCCACTTCTTGGGATCAGTTTGACCCAACTTTCTGGGTTGTTTTTGCAGAAAACAGGCCAACATTGAGTAGCCCACAGGTCTGTTCTAAAAACAGCTCACCACTGATGGGACACTATGACTTACAGAGAATAATTAAAACAGAAGAAGAATGTTAACATTTAGCTATTCATTTAAACTTAACTTGGTACGCGTTTCTTCCTGACCAAATATTCTATATTTTGTTTAAAAATAAGATTGTGTTTAATGGTTAAAAAAAAAAAGAAAAACATAGATTTACCCAAATATTTCCCAAAAGTTTATTATAGAGCTGTAATTTTAATGCCGTAATATTTTTGCTCACAGTTATCATACTGTCAGATCGAATCTATTTATCGACCCATGCCTGGTTTGAGTTTTTTTTTTTTTAAATGAATTAAACCATGAAGCAGCATTTTTTAAATTCATTTATTGTGGTAGCAGGAGGAGTGTCTGAGGTAAAAGAGTCGAAGGTGCTGTGTACTTCACCTGCTTAAAACAGCTGACTGTTGTGTAATGGAGCTTTGCAAGCCGACCGTGTCTGGCTGAAGGCGCAAACAAGGGACAAAGGAGTTGCTAAGCTACAACAAACTTAGAGCTCAATAACATTTTTCATGGCCTTGAGACAATAGAAAGCCATATACTTGCACTTATAAGAAATTTTATTTTGATTCTAACAGAGTGGTGTCTACTGCCCTGATCACTCTGTTGTAGCATATATACTGCTTTAAAATGAGATGTTGCATTTGGTACATGGATGAACAGCCCTCAAATGGTTTGCTGCTGTTGCAGAATGATTTCCTGTCAGGCCACTCGTGAACTATCCATACTTCCTGTTCAACGGCTGCTTTGTGAGATTCTGATGAGTCTGTTGACGTGATTCATTGTGATCAAAATGTGAAATTCTGTCTTTATTGAAAGAAAAACAAAAACAAAACAGAATCATCATCATCACACTGTTACCTCATTGCAAGAAGTTTGAAAGTTCCCACTTCATTTAATCTCTCTTGCAAGCAACGTGCACATTAGGTTAATTGAAGTCGGACGTTGACTGTCTCCATGTGTCAACCCCATGATTAAGTGGTGACCTGACTGGAATGTACTTCCCCTCCCTATGAGCCTATGGTATAGAATGATGAATGGATAACTAAACCGTTTTTATGCACTTCCTGTCTCTATAATGAATTACTGACATAATTTACTGTTTATGAATATGTATTTTCGGCTTTAAAATGCTAATCTCGCTTCTCCCTCCATTGTTGGAACAATATGTGTACACATGAGTTGAGACTCCCCCAGACTCGATGGCAAAATTGACTTCATCCCGCAATGCTTTACAATTCAAGATGGAAATATTCCATATAAGTAATTTCTTATGTTTTTAACATGTATATGCAGTGTGGAGTGGGAGCTTTCAATGAACTTGGGTCAGAACATTAATGATAAACTGCATTTTGGCCTTGGTGGAGTTGCTCGCCCTATACCGTCTCCTTCTATTTGGATCATTGGAACAGTGACCAATGTGTCTTCATCTACTCTCACACTTGGCATATTTTCTTTGGAACAGTTTGTGTTGTTGTGGTTACACACACACACTGACAGGTTGTCTTTGTGTGTGTGGAGAGAGAGATAGAGGGAATAACACAGGCCCTTTTAACAGTGCACTTCTCGGGTGAGTGTATACAGAGGATGCTGTGTGAATGATGAGTCTGATGTTAGTGCGTGGTCTTTGTGTTCTGTGCTGAGTTTGCACACACTTGGCAATAAAGTTAGAGGAAGACAAGGGGTGTGTGGTGAAGCAGCTGGGCGCGGGGGTATGGTTGTAAAAATAAAAATAAATAAATATCTGCTCTGAAAAGGGCTGCTGTAAAGGGCAAATAGAATGCAGTGTGTGTGTGTGTGTGTCTGTATGTGGTGTAAGGGTGTGCATGTGATTATTAGGAGGAGCATCGTGTGTCTGAATAATTTGTGACAGCTGCACGTGCCCGCTATGTTCCCATACATCTTGGAATTTGGGCCAGATTGTGTTCAATGCAATAATGGTCATGCTCCAGTGGAGCTGCTGTCAGAATCTGCTGTGCAGATATGAAGAGGTTGGGTGTGTGTCTGTCTTGTGCGTGCATGTGGCGGGGACTGCGGTGGCCAAAGTGTTGCACTCTACAGGTCTAAATAGAGGGATAAAGTTTAGCATTTGGTTAGGATTAACGTCGGTCAGGGTGTGGTGTTAGATTGTGATTAAACTTTTGGTAAAGTGGTCTGCAAAAGTGCAGTTGTACAGAAGTGTGTGCGTGTGTGCTGGCCAGCTGGCCAATAATCACCTCCAATGCTAAGTAGCTTAATCGCTGCTGGGGGTGGTCTAAGAGCTTTTTGTTATGAACACAAATAACAAGAGGTACACTTGTAAATGTTTCATTCATCACCAAATGATGAACTGAAATTAAATATGCTCATTTTCATTTGGGGGTCTGCCTGTTGTTCAGTTGATATAATAGTTACTCCGAAACAATAATATGCAACATTGGCTTCTTGTACATCTATAATATTGTATTTTATTTAAAAAAAGAAAGTAATTACATAATGAATGGAATGTAAAGAATTAGGTAATTTTGCCCTGTTTTGCTTCAATTCAATGGACATTGTGCTGCTCCTTCAGGTTTGTGCGCCTTGATCACTTGCGAGCAGTATAATACAGACAGAGGCACACATGTCAAAGACTTTCACAACTGATGTAATAATAATATTAAGTCATTTTTCTTGCCCTGCGACTGGCTGGCGACCAGTCCGGGGTGTAGTCTGCCTTCGCCCGTTGATGGCTGGGATAGGCTCCAGCAACTCCCCGCGACCCTGTATAGGATAAGCGGTTTGGAAAATGACATGACATGACATGACATTTTTCTCAAAGGATAAGGATCTCAAAGGCATGTTTTATACAGGCCCACTAGTCTTAACACGGCATTCTGATTAATATTGCGTTTGTGGAATATGAGAAATCCACCCGTTTTAGCTAGCTCAGGGGGCGGCCATTTTGTCACTTCTGTCGACTGAAGATGACATCGAAGTTGCTCAGGGCTCAGATAACGACCAATCTCAGCTCAGCTTCAGAAAACAGGTGAGCCGTGGTTGGTCGTTACCTGAGCACAGGGAAACTCCGATGTCATCTTCACTCGACAGAAGTGACATAATGGCCGCCCCCTGAGATGGCTAAAAGTGGGTGCATTTTGGTGTCTAACTTATATTCCACAAATGCAATATTAATCAGAATGCCGTATTTCAACTAGTGGGTCTGCATAGAACATACTCTGGAAAAAAATGTGTTTGGGATGACTTCCGCCTTAAGCTAACAAACTTGATTAAGGCAAAGAATACGAATGTGTAATTGTCCTTTTTTTTTATGTGTACCGGTAGTTTGACAGTTAATTGCAAGTGTGTGTGGTGTTAGCCATATTGCTGCTTGTTGATAAGTGAGATGAGTTCATTGCCATCATTCAGCACTTGTATCTCAATTTTTTGCTCACAAGTGAAAGCAAACAAATTGGCGAAACAAAGGTTTTTATCTCCAAAAAGTTGGGTCGCTTTTATCTCAAGGCACCATTCATTGTGTTTGCATTCATGCAGTCATCTCTTGATTTGGATTTTTTGTGTTTTTTTCCCTAAACAATGAATGCTTTTGCAACCACTCCATTTGAGTGGTCTTTTTTGTGTTTTGATCTTGTTAGGCAATTCGAACTTTTTGAAGGACAATAAATCCAATATATTATTTACGACTATGAAAATTGATGATTACTGGGTGTAGCAACCACTACAGCAAAAAACGTCTTTCACGCACACATAAATAAACTGTGGTTATGACAGTATGAATTGTGGGACTGATCTCACTTTTCCCATACAATATCAACTTCTTGTCCTAAATTTGGTTAACAAAAAAAGCCTTGACTGGTGTCACAAGTGCTTCTTAGAACAAAACGTTTTGCCTCCTGGGCTCCTGAAGACGACTTTTACACGAAAGATTGTTGTTTGTCCAGCCTCTGAGCCGCTTCAAAGGGTTCCTTTGTGCCAGTTGACGGCATCTGCTCAACTTCTATTGCCCCTGTCATGCGGCCTAGAATGAACGTTTCCAGCCTTTTGTTTGTTGCCCTTCATAAGCTGCACTGTATCTTGTCTCAAGAGTTTATGTGCTTTCATCTTCTTTGGAGAGCATTTTCTTTGGACTTTAAGAGGTTTTCCTAAAGGGATTTTTAACCCCCAACCACCCCACCCCCACCGCCTTCATCTCAAGTGTCTTGTAAATTGCTTCAAAAACACACATCTCATTTTCCCTGTTGGGAACCTGAATGTCCACAAGCAAAGAATCATATTTTGGCTTCAAGGCATCGACTGTACTTTTGTGAGTTCACTGGTCTTTCCTCTGGTGGCTCATGGGTGTTTATTTTGTAACACAGAACTTCTTTATAGTTGGCTTTTTGTAGTCTGCTTTATGCTTCATTAGAGTCCACTTTCAAATGTTGTTTGGTTCTACACTCAATCTGCCAATTCATCCTTTCATCGTCTTTCGTGACATGAAATAGTAATCTATTATAGGAGTTTGTAAACTATAACTGAACAGTCAATTTGACTTTTAACATTTTGCAATTGTAAAAAAAAAAAAAAACAAGATTACCACTTTAATAAAGCTTAAAAACAATGATTGTGCACTCACGTGTAGCTTCAGCGTATTATCTGAATAAATGGACTGGGAAGGTTTTGCTGAAGGTGAGGCAACCTCATACATGAAGTTTTTTAACCTTCATAATTGTCATACAAAAAAAGTGTAAAAAGATGCTTATCACTTACACATTAGGTACAAAATTGTGAGGATAAGCAGTTCAGATAATGGATGGATAAATATATTGCGTAATCACCCTCAACTTTGATGGAGTAATAACCTTACTGCCAATGCTTGGGAGGTGAATCCCTTCAAATTGACAGTTTACTTTTCAACATTTAATTCTACTCATCGTTGGCTTTGACTTACTGTTGACTTATTGCATGGCGTGGCCAACACAGATGCACAATGACTGATTTGGTTTCCACACTACTGTTACATGACAAGATGTTTAATTTCGGTTCTGTGGTTCTCATCATATATGCGTTAAACAAAAAAGACAAATCAAAACAAAAGATGTGTTAATCCTTCACACGCTAACTGTCGTCTGTGAACGTGTTAGATGTTGAAGTAAATTGAACTCAAGCAGTTTCACACCTCTCTGACCTTGACAAGGCCATCTGTCATGAAAACATAGGAAAGGATGCTAATTTGAATTTTTCCTGTCCCTGCTTGCTCCTCCCGTGGGGGGGCAGACGGGGGTGAGCGGAAATGAGGGGGATTGACCCAGAATCAGCTCAGTTGATGCGCACTGATGTGCCCATGTAACAATGAGCGATGATCATCCAGTTGATTGATTGGTTGACAGTAGGAACCAGTTTGTGACACATTTTTCCCCATCATTTCATGAACATTTAACTTATCACGAAACTCACTGTGGTCGTAGTGTTTAAGGAACAATTGTTGTTTTTGCCCAGATGACAATGGATGTCCATATTTAATGTTAGACTTTCTCAGCACATAAAAGATGGCTTATGATCATGCATCCATCCATTTTTTTCAATAGCACCTATCCTCAGTAGGGTCGTGGTTGAGCTGGAATCTATGCTAGCTGACTTTGGGCGAGAGGTGGGGTACACCCTGGACTGCCAGGCAATAGCAGGCCGCCTACACTGAAACAAGTTTTTGTTGAATTTACTCAATTTTATTTCTTCAAGTCAAGTAAAATGTATTTATATATAGCCTTAACCACAAGATAGTCTCAAAGGGCACATCACATCAACATAAAACAATTCTATTAAATAAGGTCCACTGTTGGAGGATAGCTTGCTTCTCTGAATTTTTAGGTTGACTTTCCCTCTTTGCACCTTTTTTTTTTTTTTTTTTTTTTTTTTACGTCGGGTCGTTGTCAGCAGCAATTAAAAAAAACTAACAAGCCCATTTTGAAAATGTAACAAGTAGAAAGAACAGATTTGTTTTCAAATGTAAAAAGTTCTCATAAAAATAAATACGTAAAGTACAGGTAGCCAAATAGCTACCAAAGTACAGCAATTTAATATCTGGACTACTTCTTACCACCGGTGCTGACAAATAATGACGATGAATGTGCGTAAAGAGATTTTTCAATATGATTGTATCCCATGTGGAAGATACAGTACATTAGATTTGTTGTCTTCAGTTTGCTGCAGGTCACATTTTATTGTATCCAAACGTCACCAACTCGGGTTGCACTCACTATTGTCCTGCGCATTATTAGCAAAAATAGGTTATTTGAAACCCTTCCCTCAAATTGTCTTCTTTCTCATTTGAACTTTCATGTCCTCAATGTTGTCACGCGACAAGGATGGCCCTCTGCTCTTTTAATTACACGGACAGTTGAAAGAAATGAACCACGTGGTACATTAAGACATTGAGCCCGTAAACCTAACTTGACAGACTGTGTCTTTTAGAAATAAATTGACTGAAGGAGATGGTGTGCAAATGTAGTTGTGTTAAACACACTCGACCTAGACAATGTAGGACAAGCCTGGCCCCGAAGTCTGGCTTGGTTAAGAAAAGGCTCGCGTTGACGTCGATGAACCAGTTCGCTCGTTTGTGCTCCAGCAAGTGACACTTGACGCCAACACAAGCAGTCAAATCAATGAGCACAGAGAATGTGAGTGCTGCTGTCTCTTATCGCTTGTTGCGAATGGCCAACAGCGCCTGAGGCTGCGTGGTCGCCCGTCTGGGAGCTTAGCATCATTGATAACTCGCAAAAAGTGTGTCACATTTGCCCTTGTAGAGGTAAAAAAAAATGGCTGATCTATGCCCTTTAATGGCTGTGCGAGTGAATCATTTTCATTTGATGGTTCTGCAAACCCTATTGGGCAAATAGTACTTCATTACATTTAAGTATAAAAACACAGAAAAAGATGTAAAGAATTTATGATGTATAATTAAAAGCAGTAGTCAGTCACACGCTGTATAGTAAGTTTTTTTTTTTTTTTTTTTTTTTTTTTAATGTTAGTCACGGTGGCCTTGAGAAGGCCTTGAATGGCCTGAAGCATGGCATATGTGTCTCAGTTTCCATGCATTTCAGTCGGTGAAAAGAAATAAGACAGTGTGTGTCTGTTACTTTTGTATACATTGCACAGCAATCTTTCAATGAACGGTAACCGCATCCGAACAGATGCAGACAATTAAAGGTGGGAAGCAGTTGATAGGTTTATGTTTGCACTCACGGGGGACCGATCATCCAGGGAATCAATGCAGGACTGATGAAATGGGTTGAAAGACAGGAAACGGTTTACGTACAAATCAAGGAGGTGCCTTTAGTCAACAATCCTTAATTAATGAAAGTAGTAACCAGGCCCATTAGGGCTAAATTCTATCTTGCTGCACAAGAGACTTAATTTCTAAAAGTAATTAGGATTAAAACCCTAATTATGATAACATGTGATTAAATCCATTTGGAGCCCCATTTTGTCAAACAAATAAAACAAACAGCAACTATTCAATATAATTGCATCCCCTCTTGCTGACAATTTTATGTGCGAGGCACATAGGGCACAGTTTGATTTGAATCACTTCCACATGTATCATCAGATTAGTCAATTGTTTTTGTGGCAAAATGGAGTGCGCTACCTGGCTTTCAACCAGCAACGTCTTTGCAGCCTAAAGTAGAACAACATGACGTCTGACATCTGGCCGCATAATATGCTAATTATGACGCCCAGCATGAGAAAAAATGAGTACAGAGCATTCAGAGAGAGAATCTCCAGTCTCCATTAAAATATTTTAAAAAAATGAAATAATTAAATGAATTGTTTGTTAATTTTTCCAATATCTGGCCAGGGAAATGTTTGCCATCCTACTCCTTGACAGTACTTAAGCTGTTTCCATGGGCCAAAATATTATAACAAGGAATTTACCCTTATTGTTGATTTGGGAGAAATTAACATATTCAGGCCCATTCTATAATTACATGCATTCATCTATTTTCATTACCGATGATCTTATTCAGGGCCGAGCCCATCTGACTTCAGGCAAAAGGAAGCCTACATGCTGCAGTGGTTGCCCGTCAATCACACATAGAGACAGAAAAGCATTCACACTCACATTCACTCGGGCACTGAATGGAAACTGAAGCCACGCTGCTTGCATGGAAGTCAAACGAGTGACCACTCCATAATTCATTTGGGCAAATGCTTTTTTCCTCCAGTTTTGACCTCAGCAGTGAGCCGCTTGCCACCCAACTGCACCCCGGGGGGTCTCCAGTTTCATCCCTCACTCATCAATACGCCCTCAGCATAAACACCCAAAATCGGCCAAAGCCAATTTCCTGCGACCACACGCCTTTTCATGTAAAACAATCTCTATCAATCGCCACATTATCGCTTTCCTCTTGTTACTCTCGCTCCCACTGTATATGTCGTTTTGTGAGAGGCACAAACAGTTAGCACACCACAAATTAGTCGACACAATCACTTTGTGCGTGTTTTGTATCAGGAGCGCTGTGTCAGTGCACAGTGTGGCAGAAGCTAACTTGTAAGGACAAATTCATCCAAAACTTTGCAATTATCACTGACTAACTGTGACTAATATTCTTGCTGAATAGTGCATCATGGAGCCGAATGTACGCCGTGATTGTATTTGGGCGTGATAAATGATTCACAATAGAGTAGTCTCTTCATCTTTCCACAATTAGCCCTACAATACTCATAACTGGTTCATTTGCTACGATAATGCTTGATATAAACCTTTGAGCTTTGAAGAAAAAAAAAGAAAAAAAATACTAGATGCATTTTTTTATTATGTGAACATGTACTGTTCCAAATTTGGATTGCCCGGCTTTAGTGGAGGTCTTCTTCACTCTTCTGTTGACTATTCTCAGCTGCGATTTGATGTCTTCTGTCAGAACTCTCTGCACTGTTAATTCTTTTTCGTATGCACCAGCTTGTTGCTAATGCTTTCTGTCTGCACTCGTCCCCTGGCCAGACCTTTATTTTTAGATTCACTTTCTTCACTATTTTGGAAACAATGCTAATGGGAGCCGAGCAAGCTGAAGCCAAGTTGTGGACCGTACAAAACCAAAACAAAACAATGAGCTGATGTCAGTGTTTGATGTGTTTGATGTGTTTGCTGAATATTCGGATAAATCAAGTGCCGCAACTTGAATATTTGGAGCTGTCACAGCTGTCGTCTTGCATTTCGCCTTAGAAAATAAATATGCAGATTCACATCAGCGGCGAGCGCTGCTCGACCGCTTTCAGCTCCAGTTATCTGAACTTCAAGATGATGGATGAAATATAAACCCCGCTCTCTTGTTTAGGGTTAACGCAGGTGGAAACGGGCTTTGACTTACTTGGCGGGCATGTGCTTAGGGTAAAACAAAGACACTACTTCCAATAAGTGTTACTGAACACATTCTGCATAAATTCTTTCAAATGTAATCAAACATCGATGTCAGCTCTGTATGCAAGAAAATGAGTCAAAGATTGAAACTTTGTGCAAACTGTGCGTGATCTTGAGAAGTTTACTAAAAGGTCATCGAGATGTGGTTAAAATGTCTGCCACACAGTCAAAGGTTCTGGGTTTGAATCTCAGCTCAGGCCTTCTATGCGGAGTTTACATGTTCTCTCCATGCTTGCGTAAGTTTTCCCTGGGTGCTTCCTACTTCATCCCATAAACGTGCGTGTTAGGTAAATTGAAAACTTCATTAAACAGGTGTGAATCTGAGTATGAGGTTGTCCGTGTACAGCAGAGCAGGAGTGGGGTCGTAGGCCCAATACTCCCTCAAGGACTTTTTTTGCCCTCGGTTTTTCCAATTCATTCAAGTTGTGTGCGTGTGTGCTTGTTATGCCTTCGCCCGCTCAGTTTCAACTGTATCTGGTTTCAAAGTGCAGCTCACAGTCGCGGTAAAACGTAGAAAGAATGAAAGGATTGTAAAATTATTGTTCAAATCCTTTTTTTTTTTTTTTTTTTTATGGCCATATGTCTTGTATGGATGTTGTTTAGCGAGAATCCTGAAAGATTTCCAAATTGGCAGTCCAAAAATTGTTTGTATGAGGTGCTCCTGTTAAGCAAGAGAATTTTGGGAGGACGTTATCTGACACACATCAATGTTTTCATTCTTTACCCGCATAGCAGACTGAGCCCGAGCTCCCACTCGCTCCATATTTATCCTCCTTTTTGTTTGCTCGGTGTTTCATTGGCCGCCAAATGTCGTCTTTCCCTCCTTTCCACTAAGAAATTGACATTTGATGGTTTGGCAGAAAGCAAGCCTGGGTGATAGAAATTGAAAGCAGCAAGCAAAAGACCACATTGGTCTCTGGCGTTATCAGAAGGAACGGAAATGGAACTGGTGCTGTCCCGTTGTGTCTTTGCTGGCAAATGCACTGAAGGAACATGCAGGGGGTGCGAAGACACGGCGAGATGAATACAATCGGAGCACCGGAATGAGACTTTGTCCAGGATAACGTTGACAAAGGATGGGAAAGGGAAGAAAGGAAATGAAGAATGGTTCTTCCAGTAGAGCTGAATGGAATTATTTACGTGAGCGTGTTTGTGGGTCTTATTTTCGGATAAATGGGCCGAGTGTTGTGTGAAGCGGGAGCAGGCTTCCTGTGCCAGCTGACAAACAACAGCGCCCTGAAACACTCCCAGCTCAAGCGAATACGATTAACTCAGCCTCTGTGCGTGCGCGTTTATGTGTGTTGGTCTTTTACCAAACTATTTGCACGTGGGAAAGGAGCTTTTTGGTTATTACCGTTCTGCTGTTTTGAAGCTTGAACGGACGTGAACACACATCGTCAGTTGCAGTGTGATATCGGTTAACTGGGATCATCGGTCACCGACTTGGAATCTCATTCTCGGGTACTCGGTGGGTCCTGATTGGTCAAGCGCGTGCGGATTACAGCACAATTGGATATGTTGTCATGTGTGCACCACTAGAGAACAATTGTATTTTAAGGGGGTGCGGTGGTGTAATGCAAACACAATGTGCACACTGATATGGTCAATACACATTAGCAGTCCCTGAGTGGTGGCTGCTTGCGCTGTTCCCAAGGCAACTGGACCCTCCTGGACCAGCCCAGCTGAAGGGGAAATGTGGGATCAAGGCTACATTAGCATTCATAGCATTGGCTTATGTGTCAGTGTGCTCAAAGTAATGATTATTAAGTCTATCGGAAAAAAAAATATCCTCTTTCCAAAGATAATGATATAACTCACGTTAATAAATGTTTTGGCTCTATATTTAACATGAAAATTTTAGTATGTTGAGTAAAATTGAGCTAGTGTTTTTAGCAGCAGCTCTTAACCGCGTGGGTATGTTTTGCCCTTCATTTTTTTATAATCTAATTCTTTTTTTGAGGTGCACCAATTACTTGTGGTTTTCTGCTATTTGACTTTGAACAGAATAATTACATTTAGATTATTTTCTGCGGGTTGTTTTTAAAAAAATCAAACCAGCATTCTGAAATGGATTATTTGACTATACATTTCTCCTACTCATGCTGTTACGATCCTTAGTGAGCAAAATTTCAACATGCTCGCTTGGGTGCACTGGTATCATCATAAGACACAGGGGCTTTAACAGGTATGTTGCAATGGGCAGTCAGACCCTAAAAGTTTCCACGTCGGTGAAGAAAATGCACACAATTCGATTTTAACTGGAAAAGTCACTCATACGATACACGTCCGAGGCTGGTTCATCGCATGCTTTGACCTCCCAACTCTGTGAATGGCAATCTGGATGAAAAAGAAACTGTAGAATATGTTCAATAAAGTTACTGAATATGTACTCTACACCCCCGTTTGGACTCTTTGACTTTCACTGCTGTCAAGGTTTAAAGAGGCACAATTAGTGCGAGTGGCTGTGTTTGTTTGTTTTGCCTTTTTCAGACTACTCCTAATTAGCAACGATTGGGTTTGATAATTAGTCTAATAAGGGAATTCCCTCGGAGCTTGTGTGTAATGAGTTTCTGACTCCGTGTGTAGGAGCGTGTGCGCGTGTGTTCAGACTTGAGGCTATGTCATCCGTTATCTGCGAAAAATGAGATGATTTGCACTATGACGACGAATCCACAATCTACTTGAAATGTTTTTTGTTTTGACAACCTTGATCTCATCCAGACCTTTAATTGCGAGGTTTCGGGCTATTTCATGGTGCTAAATGTCCTTTGGAGAGACCGTGTGTGCGTGAGACATTGGCTGTCCCAATCAATGGTATGGATCCTGTCCTTTGTCACTGCAGTGGAGGCTTGTGTGAGTTTGTGAAATGAGTATAAATAGCTGCCCCATTCTTTTTCCGGCAGACGCACTGACTTTGATCAGTGTGTGTTTGTTTCCCTTTGTGTGTGCGTGTTTGTGTCAGTCAGACATGTTTGTCTTTGCCCGTGTATGTAGAGCTTGTTGAGATGATCTTGACTTGTGTTTGCGCAACATCCCAACTACTGACAGTGCAGGGCCTTCTTGGATGAAAATGACTGACAGTGCACAAATAACATTTTGGCACATTCATCCTAAACAACACTTTTACGAGATATCTTGTGTCTAACTTGAATGACTCCAGCAGAGAGTCATTGTGAAGTTGCAGAGTAATGCAGAGATGTTGTCTTTCAAATGACAATGGGAACTAATTATCCCAACGCGCTAACCGCTGACGAGTGCAAAATGTGACGATGCGGCATAAAGCCTGACTGCCAATGTTTTAAAGTGACCGCAATCACTCATACTATTTGATAAATAAAGGACGATATTACCGTCCGTTTATTGGCCCTTTAAAAATGTTGCTTGTATGTGAGAAAACAGTATAGCCTAAAGACCCACAATTCGGTCAGCAGTCATCAATAAACATCAGTGAGCCTATTAGCATGCCCATGGCGTAACTCCGCCTCCATGATTCTGAATGAATCTTTAGCTAAAACTAGACTGATCTTGAAATACTTCCTCTTTTCACTCTTCTCCTTTTGAATTTACACAGCGCAAAACAGTAATATGCTGCCATCTAGTGGCCGACAGTAGAATTACATCAAAAATAAACTGCAAGCAGAACAAAATTGAGTTATAAACCCCCCCCCCCCCCAAAAAAAAATCCACGTAATTGCAGGCCGCGAACCCGGACCCCACAATGGAGAGGGGTATACTGTATACTAGAGGTGTCAGAATTAATCGATTAATCGACAACTAATCTATTACCAAATTAATCGACAACTAATTTTAATAAACGAGTAATCATTTAGAGGCATGATTTAACTTAATATTGTCCAATTCCTTTTGATTTCAGCCTGTCAACAATAATTATTCTCTGATTTCTGTCATCCTTCATGAAAGAATGATTTATATTTTGTGCTTTATCAAGAGAGGATATTTGGAGACATTTGCTCTATTAACCTTGGTGTCAAGGTTATCTGAAGGTGGTCCTGTGTAATGTATTTACCGATATACGGAATTTGATCATTCGTTACCCTCAGTCACGTCTGAAGAATTCGAGAGATGAGGAGGGGCCGTTAGTAGTGGGTGTGGCTCATATTTGAAACAGCCATGTGCTATTAGTGCGTCACGCTTTTATGCTCTCCGGGTACACTTTATTTGTTGCTGCATGTGTCCGTGTGATGCGGCAACTCTCGCCGCGGCATTGGACGGTGCAGTCGTATCTTTAGTAGCGTCATCGCTGATGTTTGTGTGTGTCTTTGTTGCAACATGCCATTGGGGGGGGGGGGGGGTCTGCGGTTTGGTTCCAGTCAGAGAGCGAGTTAATTTGCATCCCTTCAGGATTGATCCTGGGTTTAGCATGCGGAGTGGTGGACACAGTGCTCCAATAGTGTTGGCTCATCATGTTCTCTGCATCCTAAAGTGATTACCTCCCCACATAAAAGGAGCAATATGACCACACGACTGTGCGACAGATCTTATGTTTATGTCCACTGTTGATGTCTGAGAGTGTTTTGCTTGGCAGGAAGTGAACATACGCGCACATAAATTGAACTCGCGCTGCTCTATTCCGATACAAATTAGTTCAAGTGGTCCCTTTTAGGCAAATAGCAACGCTGCTGTATCGCCGTATTGCAGCTGTCTAGCCCATTCTGCCTGCAAAGAAAAACATATCCATAATTATCCAGTTATCCACATTTTAGTGAATTTGGCCTCGTTCTGCCAGCAAGTTTGCACTGTTTCAGACTCATCAAATCAAAGTTTATCCCACACCTAGGATATCAGACTAGAGCAATGAATTACAGCGAAACTACCTGTCAGAAGTGGAAATTTTAAGTCTGTGATTTACAGATGGTGCCTTAAGAACTTATGAGAATGTCTGATCTTCTCTTAAAGACTGGCCAAGTCTTTTTTTATGCCTTCTCATGTACGCTCGGCAGCTGCAACAGGTACCTCTGCGCAATCTGATGATGAAGTTGCTCTCTTCTCCCTGCGACAATCACATGAACGTTTTCACTTAGCATGTTTTGATTCTGGTGTTGTCTACGTCTTCATACGCACGCTGTCAGGAATTTACCCCTTGAGCCTTATGACGCGATCCTGAAACCTGGAAGGTATTTCTGTAAAAGGCAGAATAACAACACGTGTGGATATAAACATAGCAAAACAATCAACGCAGACGATGAACAAAAACAAAAGGAATGAGGCAAATGCACTCTTGTGTTTAGAGAACTAGTTTGTCTGGCCCATGTTTGTGATTCCTGCCTGCTTTGAAAAATGTTTCTTCTCAATCGCCCCGATAAACAGCGAAGGCGTTCTTGCCATGTCAGCTATTTGTGATCATGTTTAAATGAATTACTTTTGTGCACGCCAGAGCTCATGTCCAGTCCACGAATAATATTTGATGAACGTGCTCCATTGAAACAGCACAGCCAGCATTTCTACATCACAACCATTTCAAGCAAATCTCAACATTTCAGTCACTCAACGCACGTTGTCTGTCATCTCTTAGGATACGTCCTCAGATGGCCAAAGAGAAGATTGAAGGTTGCCACGTGTGTACTTTGGTCACACCCGGAGAGCCGCAAGTCCTCCTGGGGAAAGACAAGGCCTTCACCTACGACTTTGTTTTCGACATCGAGTCAGAGCAGCAGAGCATCTACCAAGCATGTGTGCACAAGCTGATAGAGGGCTGCTTTGAGGGCTATAACGCCACCGTGTTTGCTTATGGCCAGGTATGTTGCAGAGGGCTCAAAAAACAAAAATCATATGTGATCATGTGGCAAGTGCAAGGTGTGAACTGTCTGCTGATGCATGTCATTGAGTGATCCCCAATCACTTTAGTCAGGAACAAAACATTTTGTGGCAGGCTTTTAACATTTACACTTGTCAAATGATCTTTTTTTTTTAACAGTTCCCCTCTTTAATGTTTAATATCATCAAAAAATGTGAATATTCGACAAAGATAACCCGTTTCCATAGACTTTTTCGTGTCTTTTTTCTGATGGCTCACATCCTTTGCGCAGGACGTTGTGTATACTATACTCAGCATGTCCTGTACTGTATTTAGGGCCCAGGGGCGGAGCCAGATTGACAGACAGTGCATATAAACAATATTTAGTGTAGTTCACAGTAAGTGTGATTACTATGGATGTAACGATTCACTCAAGCCCCGATTCGATTCCATTTTCGATTTTCAGTTCCCGATTTTCGATTCGATTCGATTTTTAAAAAAATTGCTAGCATGCTTGTTGTCTCTGTGCACTAGTGAGGTTTTTCAGCCATCCACACATGCAATACGCAATGATGTTTGGCGCAAAAGCATAATTTGATCTACACATTCAAAATGTGCTATGCATCTGGATTGAAAAAAACGTTTCAAGACATTATTTTCTAGAAGTTTACCGACTCGATTTTTCGATCAATTGAACCGATGAATCGATTAATCGGGGCGAATCAATTTAAAATCGTTTTGCGATTAATCGTTACATCCCTAGTGATTACCTGTCAATGTATTATGTATATTAAAATTCTGGCTATTTTCTAATGTAAGACTGTAGGTTCCAATGTATTTGGACGCTAAATATCAGTTTGGCTGTGTTTCATTCAGACGGGCTCTGGGAAGACCTACACCATGGGGACCGGTTTCGATGTGAGTCCGGCCCTACCGGAGCAGGGCATCATCCCGCGAGCTGTTCACCAGCTCTTTGAAGGGATCCAGAGCAGGAAGGAGCAAGCCAAAGAAGCCGGCATCCAGCCCCCCGAATTTAAAGTCAGCGCCCAGTTTCTTGAGGTACGTGATGCGGGAGGAATTGGATGGGCCTGTGTGTGCGTGGGGGTGCGCGGGGGTGTGTGCTGGGATGGCTACTGGCCTTATTAACTCTAACCAGATGGGACAAAAAGGGGAAACAAGAGAATCAGGCCCCCTTCCACAAACAGGAAGTGACAAGCTGATGACAGATGGGCAGGAGTGTCTTCTGCGCTTTGTCCCAATGAATGTTGGCCATTACGACTGACATTAGTCTTCATCACTGTGGGCTGCAAAATGGATAAGAGCAAGGGATGAGTGGGGAAAGAGGCAAGCATGTCTGCAAGCAATGAGATAAAAAGCCAGCTAAGGTTTCTGCTGGATGTTTTTGCTTCCTCTGAATGTCATTGGAAGTGCGGGTGGATGATTTGATTATGCTTAAAAATAATGGTATTACTCTACTCAATAATATGGGTTGGTTGTTGATAATGTCTGTTTTTGCTGTTGCTCTCCGTTGTTGGTGTCTGGTGGGGTCAAAAGGTTATCACTGTAGATGTAAAACACGTGTGTGTGTCTGTGTGTGTGTGTGTGTGTGTGTGTGTGCGTTTGGTAGTAGGTGGGAAAAGCTGAACTTTGAGCTTACTTCTGTGACCCTTGGCCTCATTGGCCTCAGTCATCACTCATATGATCCATTAGGCAAATGGGCTGTTTAAATGTGTTTCCGTTTATTTTGTTAAAGAATCAGCAAACCTAATGAGATATTAGTCAACTTAAAAAAAAAAAACAACCAAAGAAACAACATAATTTCTATATCACCAAATACAGTGAATATACCGGTAGCATGTTTTTTCTACTCCAGGGAGATAGCTTTCTTTAAATACGTATAGAAAAATATGGGACCTTATGGTAAATAATTCCTGTCGAGAAATATGGGCGTCATCATTTGAAATGCTTCTCAATTAAATCTCACGCTCAAAGTCTTCACATTCACATATACGAGTCCACTGTAAGTAAATAAATTGATAATTCTTGGTGAGAAAAATGTCAAAGCAGTCAGTACATGAAAACGGTGTTATTGATGTACTAAATTCACTAGCTTAGGAATCCTCAAACTTTATACAGTAAATACTGGCATATCTAAACGTATTTATTTTTTAATGATTGTTTTTCTAAACAGTTGGAACATGGATAGCACCTCTTCTCGGGTGTTTACTTTGTACTGTGTTTTTGGGTGTGTTTGTGAAAATAGAATGCAATGTCACTTTTTCTCTCTTTTTCTCTTTCTCTCTCTTCGTTTTAGCTTTACAATGAAGAGATCCTGGACTTGTTCGACGGTGCGAGGGATCCAGAGAGTCGCAGCCGGAAGTCCAACATAAAAATCCACGAGGATGCTAGTGGAAGCATCTACACTACCGGGGTCACTTCCAGACTTGTTCAGTCAGAGGAGGAGGTCAGTGCATGTCTTTTGACTACATTTTCACCTATGTGCACCTGCAAGAACTGTGTCAAATAATTCTGCCTTTGGAATGAAATTATTTTTTTTATTGATGCTGTCAGAGAGTCATTCATTTGAATAAATTATTATTGTTGCAGTTTGCAGTGTAGAGTGTACATTCCATCATACTGACAGTTGTGTTGCTCAAATTCCTGTTAGCTGGATTAGCTGTGCGAGAGGAGAAACATATTCAAATCAGCACATTATTATGCATGCAGGTAAATGAATATCTCTCACAGTGTCAATCAAAACAGTATTTTGCAAAGGTAGAAGTTTTGTCGGCTCTTGTTTTGGATGTTGTTCGATTGGCACAAGTTCTAAACGTTCTGAGGTTGCGGTTAGTTTTTAGCATGTAGTGAGCTCCTATTGCAGGGGACGGTCAGAGATCCCCAAAAGCCCGCAAAAGTCAACAACTGTCTGCTGGTCTGCTGTCAAAAACGACAATGAGGTCGGGCTTAACAAAGGAGACTCTGCCCCTGCACGCTGCCTTTCAGCTTCACTGATTTTGATTGATTTGGTGGTGAATGATTTTTTTTTTTTTTTTTGCCTTTAGCAGCTGTTTTTTTTTCCATTGACAGGTTTCTAGCATGAATGCATTTGCAAAAAAGAAGCAGTGAGGGGACGTTTTATCAATAGCGAAGAATGGGAGATGAATTAAGGTTAATTATCAAACTCGAAAGTCACGTGACAAAGTGAATGATCGTCATTTGGATCAGCAGCAAAATCTTTACGCGTGCTGTGCAGAGGAAGCTATGAAGTCAAACATCCCCGAATCCTTGACATTTTGGAGTTCAAAATGCTGTTATAGACGATGTCATTGAGAATTTGCCGAAATTCTCATCAGACATCAGTTCAGCGAACATCAAAAGATTGTTTAGCTTTTTGTTTGGCATATTATGTGACCACTTTCGTGACACTTATTCCAAAAGCTACTGATATTATTAACAATGTTAATGTGAGACGGACAGCTATTTGAAAGTTGCTTGCGCCTATATTAAGTAATCAAAATTTTTAAAAATATTTTTACCCCTTACATGCATTAATTATGATTTAATGTTATTTAAAATATAAGTGTTTTTTTTTGATTAATTAATATAGGCCAAAGCAACTTTTAAATAGCTGTCCACTCTAGTGACCACTTTGCATGAAAGGGTTGATCTGCCAATGCTGTAAACGGACAAAATGAAGTGGGTAGAGTTTGATTATAGAAGATTAGATAAGGCTGCTTTTTGTGATGGTTTGTAAGCGCACGCGCTGTTTGATGGAAGCAGACAATGAAACAATCTTGAACCGCCGATGACTTGGTACAGCCTTGCGCATTGTATTCCCAACCGCGGGAGACACTTGTGAGACAAGTGAGGCAGATGGATGCTCCTATGGGAGAGAACATGTCAAGAACTGCGCATTTGTGTGTATTGTGTTCTGCATGTCAAATTCGAAACAGCTGAAATTTCCCCGCATGTGCACGGGAATTGTTCTTGTGTGGAGGCAACGGTTTGTAGTGAGGACAAATTGCACTAGGTTGTCTTGTCTTCATTTCAAATTAAAAGTAGGAGCTGTGTCATATTTTCTGTGTGTGTGTGTGTGTGTGTGCGTGCGCGCAGCTGCTGCAGTGTCTGAAACTGGGCGCGCTGTCCCGCACCACTGCCAGCACGCAGATGAACGCTCAAAGCTCACGCTCGCACGCCATCTTCACCATCCACCTCTGTCAGATGAGAGTCTGCCAACAACCGTTACAATTGGTGAGCCCCGCGGCGGGACGACGGGATCGGGGGGAAAATGAATAGAGACAAAAGACACAGCGTGCGAGGGAGAGTCATCGGGAGTCTTATCAGAATTTCATCATAATCTGCTTTTACGCACAAATCTCTCGGTGGGCACGGGAAGGAGGATTAGGATTAATGAGAGGATAGAAAAGGCAGGTAAGGGTAGAAAAGTAGAAATATGGTTAAAATCGGGTTCCTCTATTTTGTGACTTTAAAATGAAATTCAATGCACTTCCATAGCACTGCACTTAAAAACTTTGCACAGTGTTTATCAAATGTTGCCCGTCTCTATGATATTACAAAACCCACCCGTTTGTTTATAGCATAATCCCACCGATGACAAAGGCGTTTGTGCCATCATATCTTATTCCCATGAACCGTTTTGCTACTTTGGAACACAGTCTGCTTTATTTGTTTTCTTGTCCAACCGCCTTGCTAGCCAAATGGAGACGGGGAGACTGAGGAATTAAACGGTGTGGACTCCGCTGCCATCGAGCAGCCCGAATATGAAGCGCTGATGGCCAAGTTCCACTTTGTGGACCTGGCCGGTTCTGAGAGGCTCAAACGAACTGGAGCCACTGGAGAGCGAGCCCGTGAGGGAATCTCCATTAACTGTGGACTGGTGAGGCAGAAACACACTCTGAGTGTGCGTTTGCGTGTGTGCGTGTGTGTGTGTGTGTGTGTGTGTGTGTGTGTGTGTCCGTCCGCTTTCACTGACTCTAAACATTGTTTTGTTCTTTTGATGTTGGCTTGTTATAGCGTGTGTTTATTGTGTGTATGTGTGTGTGTTGTAGTTGGCCCTGGGAAATGTCATTAGTGCTTTAGGAGACCAGACCAAGAAAGGGGGACACGTCCCTTACAGAGACTCCAAACTCACTCGCTTGCTTCAGGACTCACTAGGAGGCAACAGGTACATGACATTCACCGCAATGTTGTTATTTTTAGGCCGAAGCTAAGACTTCACTCAAAAGTCAAGAGTAAACATGCAGTGGACCGCAAACTAGTTGAGAGTCATTTTAAACCCTCGTACTTGACAATGAACAAAAAATGTATTGTACTCCGATATGTATCGCAGCCTTGCATTTAAAAGCATCCCCGTGATATCAAAATGTGGAATGATTCTCTCCAGTCGCACCGTGATGATCGCCTGTGTCAGTCCCTCCGACCGTGACTTCATGGAGACGCTGAACACCCTCAAGTATGCCAACCGAGCCCGCAACATCAAGAACAAGGTGGTGGTGAACCAAGACAAGACCAGCCAGCAGATCAGCGCCCTGCGTGCCGAGATAGCCCGCCTGCAGATGGAGCTGATGGAGTACAAGGCGGTGCGTGGCGGCGGGACTAATAGTGGGGGTACAACCGGAAACGGTGGCACATCATACACATTTTTGACGATAGATGGGGCTGAGATGAGGAAATTGTTCCATATAAAAAGGGAATTATTGCACATAGTTCTCCATTTAACTGATGCAATTGTGTGGTAAGAGCAGGCAGGCTGGATACAATCCATCAGAAGTGGATACAATTTCGACAAGTTAGTACAACAGTGAACAACCACTACCTAGCATCGTAATAGCTAAAAGGAGCTATAATATAATATATTGTGTACTGTGTAATATAATATGTTAGAATGCAATGTAGTGCAGTGCAGTGTATAGGTGAAGATGATAAAATAATTATTTAAAGTGTAAATGGAACAAAACCCAAACATATTTTTTCCAAGAATATGTTCTATCCAGGCGGCACGGTGGTCGACTGGTTAGCACGTCCGCCTCACAGTTCAGAGGTCGTGGGTTCGATCCCGGCTCCGGCCTCCCTGTGTGGAGTTTGCATGTTCTCCCCGTGCCTGCGTGGGTTTTCTCCGGGCACTCCGGTTTCCTCCCACATTCCAAAAACATGCATGGTAAGTTGATTGGATACTCTAAATTGCCCCTAGGTGTGATTGTGAGTGCGGATGTTTGTCTCTGTGTGCCCTGCGATTGGCTGGCAACCAGTTCAGGGTGTCCCCCGCCTACTGCCCAAAGACAGCTGGGATAGGCTCCAGCACGCCCCGCGACCCTTGTGAGGAGAAGCGGTACAGATAATGGATGGATGGATGTTCTATCCAAGCCCACTAGTTGAAACACGGCATTCTGATAAATATTGCGTTTGTGGAATATGAGTGAATCCATCAGTTTTAGCAATCTCCGGGGGCGGCCATTTTGTCACTTCTGTCGACTGAAAACGACATCACAACTGCTCAGGGCGCAGGTAATGACCAATCACGGCTGACCCATTTAATGAATTGGTCGTTACCTGAGCCCTGAGCAGTTGAGATGTCATTTTCAGTCGACAGATGTGACAAAATGGCCGCCCCAAAGAGATGGCTAAAAACTAATGGATTAACTCATATTCCACAAACGCAATATTTATCAGAATACTTTGTTTCCACTAGTGGGTCTACTGGGAACATATTTTTGAAAAAATGTGTTTGGGTTGATTTCCCCTTTAAAGTGGATTTTCAATATGGCATTAATTGCAAATGCAGAAACTACCTTTCCTACTTTTGACCCTGCCTGACAAAACGTCATTCAAAACAAAGTTTCCACCATAGTAAATGGAGATGGATGCATCTATGAGAATTCACACACATTTTGAACATCCTATTTTTAACCCCCCCCCCCCCCCCCCAAAAAAAAAAAACCATGACTGCTACTGTATATTAGACAAACCAATTAAAAATAAACCCATAATAGTGAAATCTTAACCTCTGTAGCGGAAGCATTCATGGCATGAAGTAGCCTCCACTTTTTGACCTCTGTGATTAAGTGGGCTGTCGCGGTGACTCGAGGCTAAGTGACTTGGCAACTTGGCCTGGATGTGGTTAGAAGGGATGCGATGTGACTGCAAGTAACACAGGCCTCTGCCACCGGACGTAATGATGTTTGCGTGCTGTGACCGGATTAGACAGGGACTCTCTGTTCATAGATTATGCAATGGATTTTCTAGTGTTTATCATTCAGGGTCTCACAATGACAACTTGAAGAGCCCAAACGCAGACCAACCGGCCTTGTCCAGCTTAAATATGCCTCACACTATCGCATTGTTTCGGTAACATGTTTAAGCCTAGAATGGCACTCATTAGAGCGCTGACTGACCTCCGACAGGACCGGACAGTCCTGATTTGGATCAACAACAAATGATGTGAATGCGTAAGCATGATTTAGAATCATTAATAGCCATGCACCATTCAGCAGTTGAGAAAAATAGGGAACTTCTGAATGCACGCCACCGAGAAGAATCAAATTAGAACTATAAGAACCAAATTTCAATGTGTCCTCCTTGCCTTCACTAATGTGTAGTGGAATCATGGGCGGAGCCAGAACGTGGCTAATGGCTGGGCCTGGAAAAATCAGGGTGGGCTTGAATATTTCTCTCACTCAGCACAATCATACTGTTCCGGCGCATCGTATATTCAAATAAAAATGACAAAATGAATAATTATGAAGTTCAGATCTTCCTTAGACAACCACAATTATGCCATTCTTAATATTCAATAAAATTGAATTCGATAAAATTAAAAACACAATGAAACATAAATTCAAACAGAATTGAATAATAATAAATAATAAAAATGTAATAATAATAACATTATTAGGAAATACACATTTTAAAGTAGATATTTTTTTCATGAATCTCACTGGGTGGGCAGTCTGTCAATCTGGGTGGGCCTGTGCGCACCCAGGCCCACCCATGGCTCCGCCCCTGAATGAAAACAAATTTGATGGCTGAGGTTGTCAACTATGTGCAAGCATACTATTCCCCCGCATACTCACGATTTGCATCTTCAACTGTTAGTGGATTTTTTTTTACCTATAACCTATCCTCCTTGATATTCGCTTAAAACTCACCTATGTTTGTATTGTTTTTTTGGGGGGGTGCCATCTTGTGACTTGTATAGGCAATTCTAACCCTTTTGAGGGGGCATCAATTACTCATGGATGTTTCTCTATTTGCAGCAGTGCTAGGTCTGTATTCATGGGGCAACACTGCACTCATTTGTATTTTCAAAAGTCCGATTTTGACTGGTTGTGGTCCAAGGCTGCTCGTTCCACTTTTTGTGTTCATTAGCACTGTTCCCACACTTAAAAGATTCTTCCAGTTTAGAATCTCACCACCAATATTGTCACATGATTTATTATGGCTCGGTTTGGTTCCCTCTTAATTTATATAGCGCGAAACAAACTGAGACCAGGGCTAAACAAACCAATTTTACAAGCCCGTCTCCCGATTGTAATCAGAGAAAGAAATTAAAACTGCCCTGAAATACTCGGTGTCTCCCGTCACTCATGTGGACACTCTTGGCATGCAGGGGAAGCGCGTGGCATGTGAGGACGGCTCAGAGGGTTACAGCGACATGTACCAGGAGAACGCCATGCTCCAACGAGAGAATGACACACTGCGCCTCAGGGTGAAAGCCATGCAGGAGACCATCGACCACCTGAACACCCGAGTCACACATCTGCTGGCCAATGAGGTCAGCGTGCTGCTCTCCAAGTCAAGTACGTGCGCTCCTCTTGCATTTCTCATGCCTTGTTTTGTTTGTTGTTCATGTGGGTAGATGACGTTAAAGCTAACTTTGAAGTGACCAGCTAGGGATCAGACAGAGATGTGTATTTTCTGACTCCTTCTATCCCGTCATGAAAAGTAGCTGTTTTAATGTAGTAAATCGCAAACATTTTTTCGTATTTCATTCCATGTGACTCAAATCTCTTACTCGACCTCTAGGTGAGGGCAACCAGGAGATTGGGGCTCTAATTCAGAACTACATCAGGGAAGTTGAAGAACTCAGGTAAGAGCTTTCCATGCCCAAGTGCTGCTTTAAAGCTCAGTTGTCACTGCTCAGTTCACCACAATATCAAGCACTTGCTGAGAGTTGCCAGTGAATTTGATCCTACTGCTTACTATAGAGCTATAAATTGTTTAACAAGGTAGCCAAAATGTTTATATGCCACCGAGAAGTTGCATACCACTGCAAAATGAAAATGCAATAAAAAACAAAACAAAAAACATTATTAATAAACATACATACCTCCCTTACATTGTCTGTCAAAACTAAGCACTTGTTCAGGCAGACCTTTTGACATAACAATTGTGTGGCCAGCATCTCATATAGTAAAACTTTGGGCAAATGTATGCAATTGGCCCTTAGTTTCTCGAAACCAAACATGACACAGCATCAACTGTCTTTCTTACTTAGATCCAAGCTGCTGGAGAGTGAGGCCATGAATGAATCATTGCGACGTCAAGCTGCTCGGCTCCCCTCTCGCGCAGCCTTCACTTCTTCCTGTCTGAGCCCCGCCCCTGGACACCCCCCTGGCTCCTCCCCAGTGGCCATGTCCATGGAGGCCGAAATGACCGACGTGTTGCGCAGAGCCAAGCTGGACATCGAGCGGCTGAAGAAGAAGGAGAGAAGGCAGAGGAGGATGAGGTGAGGAGAGGAGATAATCGCTTCATATTCATCCCTTTTGACATAACTCGCGCGAAACTCTGCCCTTCCCGCTTGCTTATCTGCTTGAGCTTAAGAGGTGCCTTATAGGTCATTTAGGCAGTCAGTCCCTGAATGGAATTGGGATGCGGCCAGGAGTAAAACTGGCTTTGGCTCAGAATGGTCTTTCAAAATTTCAAAATTCAGCCGGCCACTGGGTCGTGAGAGAAGTAGAGTGCACAGTCCAAAAGGCTAATTGGGATTTAATGGGATATAGATGGAAGTAGATGGGAATTTTAAGACGGGGCGTTTGATAAAATGCATGCTTGTAAATCTCAGAGCTAAGGGGAGGGTGCAAATGGTTCTAAAATCTACACAGCTAAAAGCAAAAGTGATGGAAGTAAAAAAAAGAGGCTGCTAATGAGCCTGTTTTTTATGTCGAGCACATCACTTAGGCACTTTTTCAAAGCACTGACGGAGAGCGTTCCATTGCGCTCAAAATTGATCAATACTATTTTCTATCGCACTGTTTGCCTCTTTCAGCATTTGACTACTGCATACATTTTAATCAGAAAATGGAAGATCAACTAATCCATTCATTCCATTGTCCGAGCTGCTTATCCTCCCGAGGGTCGCATCCCAGCCGTCTTCGGGCAGTAGGCGGGGTACACCCTGAACTGGTTGCCAGCCAGTCGCAACCATATAGAATCTATGTAATTGTCTATATTACAGACAAATAGCCATTCACAGTCACAAGCATGTTCTTGAAATGTGTGAGGAAACCGAATACTCAAAGAAAACCCTTTATTAATACTTTATTAATTTTAACGGTAGAAAATACAAAGTGTGTCTTTTCTTACAGCTAGATTTCTTGATTATTTTTTTTTTTTCTTCTTTTTTTCCCAACAACCATTCCTTTGTAACAACGAACCCTACGGCCCTCCGACCTTCCAGTGTGGAATTTGCACGTTCCCATGTTTGCCTGATATTTTTCCGGGAACTCCGGCTTCATTCCATATTCCCACAATTTCATATTCCAAAAACATGCATGTTAGGTTAACCAACGACTCTTAATTTGTCCATAGATGTAATTATGAGAGTGATTGTCCTGCATATTGACTTTTGGATCCCTCTGGCACAAAGTTAGCTGGGATGGGCTCATCCAGCGCGAGAGGAATAGATAATTTGCTGACACTTTTGTATAACTCGGCCTGACTGACTTTTCTACCCTCCTTCAGTCCAGAGTTGGAGAAAGGTTTGAAAAAACGTGTTAAGTTACACAACCACGAGATTGACGACAATGGGCAAAACGGACAAAACGGACTGAATGGAGAGATTGATTCGGATGACAATCACGCCGAGGTAACTTCAAATTGTGAACTGTTGATTCATAACTGGGATGGAAAAGAAGAATGCCTTATGTTTTGATCTTTGTGGGCAGGACGTCATGTCTACGTTGCAGGAAGAAAGTGGTTGCGATGAAGAGGAGGAGGAGGATGAGGAGGAAGGACGGGAGGAAGATGACGAGTTTGACAGCGACGAGAGCTTGGTGGACTCGGACTCAGATTCCGATGAGAAAGGTGTGCTTCTTTGACTTACAGTAATATAATATGTAATTTGAAATATAATAATATGTAATATGTAAAACGATGTGTGTCTACAGTGTGTATTTTGATCATATAATTCACAGTTTTCCATTGTATGTCTCAACAGTGCTGTCCTAAGTTATGTCCTTTTTTGATCAGTATTTTTTGTTGTTGTTTTGGTTCAAGTATCATGTAAATAATTGAGGTAATCAAACTATTTTACCTCAATCAGCTTTCGTCACACAGTATTGGAAGAACAAAAACGAGCTGAGGGGAAAAATAGCATTATATAGCCAAACTGTGGGCTTGGGTTTGCGATCAAACATCCATTACTTGATTTCATTTTCAATTTAGTTCATCTAATTTATCACTCTGATTGTAGCACCTCAAGGAGATATGCAACGTACACTCTGTTGTTTAATTTGTGTCGCACACCAACACACAGAACCAAATCACACACATGCAGGAATCGGAACATTTTCCAAGGTATGCTTATAATTGTCATTCTCTGTCCACTTTGCCCTCTGAAATTTGGCCTCCAACTGTCAGCCAACTTCCAGGCCGACCTTGCTGACCTGACCTGTGAGATCGAGATCAAGCAGAAGCTGATAGACGAGCTGGAGAACAGCCAGCGGAGGTTGCTGATGCTCAAGCTCCAGTATGAGGAGAAGCTGATTCTGCTGCAGAACAAGATCCGAGACACCCAGCTGGAGAGGGACCGCGTGCTTCAGAACCTCAGTGAGACCCTTTTGTTTCCCTCACCCTTAAAGAGGTGACGTCACGTAAGGTCATTAACATTAGCACATGGCTCCACAGTGTCCATGGAGAACTACACGGAGGAGAAGGCTAACCGCATAAAGCAGGAGTACGAGAAACGTCTGAAGGAGATGAACCGGGACCTTTTGAAGCTCCAAGCTGCACAGAAGGAACACGCGCGTCTCCTGAAAAACCAGGGCCGGTACGAACGGGAGCTGAAGAAACTCCAAGCGGAGGTCAATGAGATGAAGAAAGCAAAGGTGAGAGAACAAGCGGGACCGCAGATTGGAGAGACGAAGCCGGGCGCCGTCTCACCCGCCTCACTTGTCGGTCTTGCTCGAGGTGGCGGTGATGAAGCAGATGAAGGAGGAGCAGCAGAGGAGGAGGCTGGTGGAGGCCAAGAGGAACCGCGAGATTGCCCAGCTCAAGAAGGAGCAGCGAAGACAAGAGGTCGGACGACGATTATTGAGTCATCGTACAGTTGACGAGATATTCGTTTGATATTCAACACAAAAAATTGCTCCTTGCACCAAACTGAACCAAATTGTATACGTCATGGAATAAGGTTGGGGTGCTATTCCAAGAGCGGGGTCATTTTTAGTCATTCATCATCCAATTTTATCCAAATGTAAATCAACGTAGGTGTCATATTGTAACTTTAAACTCAAGATCTTCCTCCCTTTTCCTTCTCATCAGTTTCAAATCCGGGCGTTGGAGTCCCAGAAGCGACAACAGGAGCTGGTCCTGCGCAGGAAAACGCAGGAGGTGACGGCCCTACGCAGGCTGGCCAAGCCCATGTCAGACCGCGTAGCCGGACGCGTGGCCCGCTGGAACCAGACCACCTCGGTTACGGACTCTGGAGCAGAGTTGTCCGCCAGCACAACGGCAAGCAGCTCCGAACCAGAGAGCGGGAAGACTGTGAGTGGATTGGTGCGACAGTGGAACAACAAAAACAATGGGTATGGATACCTGGGCGAAAGTGAGGGGAGCATGGATGGAACGCGGCTCGTTGGGTAAGACGGCTTCAATTATGTGCTTGACATGCACTGTGGACCCGGTGTCTTATTAATCCTTCCTCCACCCGTCTTACCTCCCACAGCAGCCGGAAGAAGCTACAGCGTAAGCCGGCGGGCGTCGGCACCACCGTAGCAGCCGTAACCTTTTCCAAGTCGGCCCGGCAGAAGTGGCAAACTCTGGAGCGTCGTATTATGGACATCGTCATGCAGAGAATGACCATTGCCAATGTTGAAGCTGACATGGATCGGCTCATCAAGGTTTGGGGGGGCATTGAACTACCGTATATATCAATTTTATGATTTCAGATATCAACTCTTCTTTTCCATTTTTTTTTTTTTTCCACGAGTCAGAAACGAGAGGAGCTGACGGCCCAGCAGGAGGCGCTCTCACACAAGAGAGCCGTACTAATGGCAGAAGGGGAGGGGCCTGAAGCGGAGGACAGACTACTTTTGGAGATTAGTGAGGATATCGAGGTTCTGAACGCTAACATCGATTACATAAATGACAGTCTGTCCGACTGCCAGGCCACAATTGTGCAAATAGAGGAGACAAAGGTATGTGCACAAGTAGACACAAGAAATAAACACACACACACACACACACACACACACACACGCTTAAGAATAAAAATAAAACTTAAGCACTCCACCGAATCCCAATTGTGTTCCAGGATGAGTTGGACTCGGTGGATACCTCAGTGGTAATCAGCTCATGTTCTCTGGCTGAAGCACGCCACCTGCTGGATCATTTTCTCAAGGCCTCCATTGACAAGGTCTGTCAACTTTAAACTAGAACCAATAAATCAGTTGAGAATTGATAGAAATAATTGAAATAGCTTTAGCAAAAACACTAGGGTGTCGGTGGTTGTGTTTTCTTTTGTTTATTAATCAGAAATATACATTTTCTTGAACTTTGAAAAAACGTGCATTCTGGTCCAGCTTGGTCTTTGATATTCCTGTTTGGAAAATGGATGGATGGATGGATTTTTATTTTTTATTTTTAAAAAACAGTCATGATGTATTTCACGTATGTTTGCTCATATTCAATTAAATTTCAGTCTGAAATTCAGATTAAAATCTACATATCTTTTAAAAAAACAAGAAAGGAGGATGTCTTATTTGGGTGAAGTTGTATTCACTTTTTTCCCCAACTTTAAATGAACCTGCAACTTGCAGTAAAAATCTGATCCTCAAACTGCTTCCGTTCCCCCAAGCACCTGTATGTGGAACAGCTTGTCCCCGATGCTTTGACCAAGTTTGCTTGGACAAAAAAAAAAAGTTTAGTTTTCACCATTGTAACTCTGGACTGAAAATACAAATGCTATGTGCAATACGTACACCAGGTTATGCATAGATGAATGCAATATTCTTTTTTATTCAACAAAACCGATTAATTGAACGCATTTGTATTTTTCACAATAACATTTTATGCCGATGATGTCATTGTGAGTTTTCAGTCCTTTCTGCATACGTAAAGACACTCATCAACACACGTGTGTGTTTGTGTGCGTGTAGAGCTTACAGGTGGCACAGAAGGAGGCTCAGATCAGACTACTGGAGGGTCAGCTGAGACAGACCGATGTGATTGGTTCATCCCAAAATCACATGATCCTCGATGCTCTGCGGGAAAAGGCCGAATGCATCCCTGAACTGCAGGCCCTGCTCCACAACGTACAGCAGGGTGAGAGACACACTGTTCTTATAAAAGCACAACTGAAGAGATGAACTGATTGTGTCTTTATGATTTTACGAATTACATTAGTCTCATTATGTTGTAAATTGAACCTTTTTTTTTATTTTTTAAAGCGAATCCTTTATTATTTGTGCGTGTGCATGTTCTGATGAGGTTCTAAATTGTTCGCACAAACTCAAGTAGGAACATATTGCTGAATCACAAATCTGTGCGTCAAACATGCATAGACATAATTCAAACACAGATATGTGCAGATGCGCTGTTGTGACTTTCCCCCCAACGCTTTCAGAGAACGGCTACGCCAGCACAGATGAGGAGCCTTCTGAGTTCAGTCAAGCGTCAGACAACAGGTGAAGCCGCAGTCTGCCCCCCTCCTTCTCATCTTTGCTATTTTTGAGAATTGACTTGTCCAACTCTATTTACCTGCGCTCCCCTTTCCTTCCTCCAGTGTCTCTCTAATGAAAGAATCCAACAGCCAAGATGACTTCAAAACAAAGGTAAAGCATCTGTTGCATTCTGCGTAAATCAGTTTTGACCCATGTCCAGAATTAATTGTTAACAGATTAATCACTAGATTAAATCTGAATATGTAGTGATCATCCTTTCCAGCCATGTTTGGACCAGGTTTCATTTTTGTTAGCGTACCTTTTATGAACCACAAGGTGGCAGTATAAGCAAACAATTACAAGTTGACTTGCTTCTTTGATGTTTGGTGTGAAATAATTTATCATTTGACACAGTTCTGATTTACTCTCCTGGTAGTACAGTCTCCTCCATCCTTTATTGTTTTGTTTTTTTTCTCAGTGTTGTTTGGCCGCAAAGTTATTGCTGTATTACGTCCCTGCCCATCTCCTTGCCGCTAGGCTTCGGTTTAATTGCATTTTGTAGTTCTGTTTGATTCAGTTTTTATGTTGATTTTACTTGGCCCTGATTGCCTTCTCGGTGTCTTCTCCCGGCTCACACTTCCCACGCAGGTGGAGCCACGTCTGTCAGCTCAGATGAAAGCGGTTTCGGCCGAGTATCTGGGTCCCGCCCCGGAGCATTCGTCAGGCTGCAAGCAGCAGCAAATCACCAAGTCGTTGGCCTCGCTCACCGACATCCAGGAGGACGGTCTGAGCACGGTCAAGGCCAGCCTGGGCCTTGGTCTCAGCATCTCTCTGCGTGACCCCTACCACAAAGAACGAGCATCACGCACCATCAGCTTGCCTATCAGAGGACACACCTTGTGAGTTGAAAACATACAGAGTACAACCAAAATTTGGCAAGTAACAAAAAAAGTGTATCCTGTGTACGTGTTTCTTGTATTTGCATGTAGAGAGGTAACAATTGTGAAAATTAGTTTTGTGAGTTAGTTAATCACCAGCTACAACATTACGTGAGATATAATTGAATGAGATCAATACAAAAGTTGCATCAAATTGACAAATATAACATTACCCTTGTTTTAGCAATATTGTTGCAATGCTGTTCTACACCATTACTAACTACAGTCACAAATTAGTAATCCTCCTCTTTTTGCGATGGATGACAACAAATAATATAAAAAGTAAATGATGCCCCACCCAAAATATTTATAATTGTGTAGTAATAGTTTAAACTGTATATATATCATTTCAACTCAAGAAACATTATTATCATTGCCAACAATTGACCTTACATAAATCTAAAAATAAATGTCTTTAAGATGATTTGATTCAGAAAAAATGCACCTGAAATGCGCCTGTCCATGCATATGCACAATAGGCTTTCCATAACAACCCAGGCTAAACTTAGCTCCTCTCCAACACACAGAAGTTTCTCATCAATGCATCCTTGATACAAATGACTAGTTTTCTATTAGCTAGGGCATTGACACAATCTTGTGGCATGTTAGGGTGTTACAGAAACCGGAATTCCACCTTCCAGCATGACAGAGAGGCCAAGCAACAATGGAATGACATCATCTGAAAAAAAAAAAAAAAAGCCATAGCCCAGATCTGAATGCAACTGATCCCCTCAAAAGATTCCAAATGTCCAAATGTCTTGTGTCGTTGCACGTCTATGCAAATAGACTGATTGGCGTAATTGAAGCAAAAGATGCTTTGGCAAAGTATGAGTCTCATGCCATGATCTCATTTTTTGGCATTTACCCGCTTTATTTTGTGTCTTTAATGTTAGTTGAAACAATTAAGGAGATGCTTCTTGTTGTAATTTCTAAAAGAAAAAGCGTGGTGTGACATTTTTAGACATCGCCCTGAAAAGGGAAGATCATTCAGTGCATGTGAGCATTTGCATTTTTAAAATGAGTCAGCCAGTTGTTGTAGTGTCAGTAACACTGCTAATTGCTTTACACCCATAATGCTCATAGTTAGTGTGTGTTATTAGCGCGTGTACGGTATAATCCCTTGAGGACTGTCTTAGTTTGCTTTTTTTTGTGTCAGTCCCAGGCAGTCGCGAGGCTACGACACCTCTCCCATCACCAGAAGGAAATCTTACGACCGTTCATACAGGTACAAGCTGTTATAAAGTCACAACAGTCGTGGCGTCATCGCGCTGCTTTTCACTCGCACTTATTTGCATGCATTTCTTCTGAATTTCTCAGGCCCACTGATGGCTATACACCGCCATCCTCGCCTCCTCTGAGGACCAGGCATGACCGCAACGTGTTCTCGAGGCTCACCAGCAACCAAAGTCAAGGTTCTGCTCTGGACAAGTGAGTGCAATAAAAGACTGTTTATTTTATTTTTTGTTTTTCTCCATACATGCTCTTACGATCATCCAGAGTTATTTTTTCGTCTTCCATTTGGTTTACTGGCCCTGTGAAATGGCTGAAGGTCAGGTCTTTGGAGAAGAAAGGGCCTTAGTCTGTGGCACTGTGGAGCTTAAGTGTGAGCAATTTCCACTGAGTTTATCTGCATGTCAATGCCATTGTGTAAACCAAGAACACTTCAAGTGGCATTATTGCCAATCTCCAGGGAACAAGTGATGCCAGCAGTTAGTCTTATGACCAAGAGACGCTAAAGATGTCCTCCACAACTGCAGGATAATAGGTGCTCAGAGGAACATTTAAAAACAGAACTTAATTACTGTATATCTGTCGAGCTATTTTTTTTTCTATTTAGCCGGGGATGTATACAAGACAATCCTGCTCAATGATATGAAATTGATTGTTAGGGATGGGCATTTTTTGGATAGATGATTGATTTGATGGACAATGTTTGTGTGGAATTCATTGTTGATTAACTGCGATTAATAACTTGAAAAAGTAGAGAGGCAAAATAGCATGCTCTACTTGGTCAGTTGTTCTAAAGAACAGCAATATTCCATATGTTGGAACGTGCCCATGAACATGAATATTTTCCACTTGTGCAACATCATTACATCACAATGAATATGTGCCTCATAAATAATATGTGATATATGAAAAATGTATTATTTAAATGCATGTAGTGAGTTATGGGGTAATGTTCGTACAGTATGCTCAACAGAATTACACATCGGATAAAATGTGTATTTGTTATGGAACGCTTTGTTTTTAAATCCTGCTTTTATGTAGGTTTATTTTGTGTTCATTCCTACGGAATGCTGTCATCGTAAAGGCTATATTGAGGTGTAGCATGACCTCTGTGTTTTTAGTCCCCATCAATACACAAGGTGTGAGAAAACCTCCAGTCGAAAAGTGGAGATCAGCAATATCGAGTGGCAACGTAGAAGAGGAAAAGGCTCTTCTAGAAAACTAGACTGACAAATTTTAGCTGTCGTAGCTTTTGCCCGTTCTTTCCGATTCTTTTGCAAGCTTCATCGTCAGAGAAAATGTGCGGGATTATTTTCTGCGAACCGGTGGTTCATAGTATGAAGGAGGCGTAGGTGAATGGGTTGCCTTTCATTATCTTTCAATGCAGCTGTTGTCATTTGTCGCCATTTTGAATGGACTGTGCTAAACAATGTGGGAGGTTGGTTCTCTGTCTTTTTTTTGAGCTCCTCACCGGAGACTTCATCTCAAATCTCTTAGCTTTCATGGTGGTGTTTGTTCCCCCCATTATTTCTGCAGCTGTATTGACGAATTCAGTGGAAGAAATGTTTTTGTTGTTGCGTGAAAAAAGATGAATTGCCCCCATTCTTAAATTGATCTTTACATGCATTACCGTTATAATCTTTGCAACTGTGACATTCTCTAAGTTAGTATAATACTGTATCACAACTACCCTGTTTATTTGATCTATATGGTAGGACACATTCAATTGAATAGAAGACATTTAGACAGTTTTCTGTCTGGTTGCGTTAAGCGGCTTTAATTGAGACAGTAGATCCTTATTTCAGAACAAAATATATAGAACAATCGAAGTTGTGTAAGAAACACTTTGTAGGACATCACTATGCCAACAGGCATCAGCATTAATAAGAAAATAAAACTCACTCTTTTATTGTTGCAATGGGCTCTTTGCACATGATGCCATGACGTCATATTAGTTGCGGATAATGGTTTATGCCAATTTTCCCATGATGTCACGCACCTCTGGACACGGCCACCTTGCGGGAGGTCCACGCATTGTGTCTTTAACGTGCTCATTATTAAATTGGCTGCAACAATACAAGTGGGAGATACAGTGTCTCATTTTGAGCAACCAGGGATTTCCCAGTGATGTTGAACTCACTCATGATTACGTGTATTGCTCTGAGCCTGCTTTCCTGTACACCGCAGTGCATGCAAACGTTCAATTAGAAGGAAAAACAGATTCGCATTGTCTATTATGTATTGTAAATACACATGATGTATTTAAAACAATCATATTGCTTTTCCTTAAAATGTTTTTAAGATTAGTGCTAACATAATGGGAAAAGCCATAGGCACAAGCTAACGATTAGCATCTACAGTATTTTTTCACTGTTATAATCCTTTTAACACAAAACAGTCCGGTAACACAATTAGAGACGCAATATCACTACGCTCACAGGCATATACTGTATGATTGAATTTGCTTTCAACTACTTTCAGCATTTTTTCACGAATGTCGGAAGGCTAGGGTAGTGGTCTTTCATCTCCTCTTGCTACTCTAAGTTACTGACAATATAAATGTTCAGTTTCCACCATAGTGCAGAATCTTCCTTCTATCATCGAATTTCCCAAAAGATGTTGAGCTGTATTATTATTATTATTTTTTCCTGTGAGCGAACCATCAACTTAAACAGCCTGGGTGCACCCAAACATTACATTTTTCATCACTCAAGCGCAGAGCTTATTTGGTGTTTACTGAGCACCGAAAAAGCTTTGTGCGCTGCTTTATATCTAAAGCCTTTCCTGAGTCCCTCCTCCTTTGTAAACCCATTGCCAGTAACCCTTCTGTCTTTCCTTAGCGTGATTAACCTTTCCTCTCCCTGACACCCCACCCTACCCCGCTCCTTTCCTCTTCTGCCTCCAGGTCGGATGACAGCGACTCCTCGCTCTCCGAGGTGCTCAGGTAGACCAACTGTGTCTTTTCCTTCTCTGTCCGTGTCTTCTGCCATTTTTCTTGTAAACTCACCATGACATCATCATGGTCGCCTCTTCACCACCTGTCCTTCCTCCACCCACCAGCCTCTCCACCCGCATGTGATTGTGGTTTCTTCGTGCTGTTGCTAGTACGCGGAACCTGAATGATCCTCAGTCTATCGATGGACTCTTCACATGAAAATTGGTTGTGCAAATATGATTTTAGAGAGCAATACAACTCAGGCAAGTCTTTATCGTGTTGCCAGTATCGCAGAATGCTCCAGTTGACACGTGACCCCAATGAGTCAAACTGTCGCCGTCATAAAACCTTTGGAAGTAACGTTATAAATAACAAAATAAATGAACCAATGTTAATGAGACAGTACAGAGTAGATCTCAGGCCAATAAATTCCGCTCACTACATACCGTTCTCTATTTTGACTGACCCTGTCCATAGATGCCTGTCCCGAATAACTGACCTTGTGTCTAATTTGCAAAAGTCACCAAGACAAATCTATTCAAAAAGTAATCCAACTTGTAACATTTGCAAAGATGTGTTAAAATGGCAGAAAAAAAAACTAAACCTAAACTCACTAATTAACACCTTACACTCTCATGTTTATCAAGTCTAGTCTGTAAAAAAAAAAAAAAAAAGAAGAAAAAGCCACCCTTCTGTTTTATCATACACACAGACTTTTTCTACCAGGGAAAGACAATAACACATGCTAATTGGTGTGCTTTAGAGGTTCTTTTTAGAAAAAAAGGTTTTATCTTTTGCACAGAATAGGTTTAAAACAAATGGTTTCATGTTATAATGATATACACATTTTTTTCTCTCCTCACTATCTCTGTAAATTTCTCAGTAATTCAAAACTTGAAGCGGCTTTCACAGAGGCGCGTCTGTCTGTTTCTCAGTGTGATGCAGGGAACACACACTGATCTGCCTCCACATTTCTCATTAGTCTGTTGGTCCCCCAAGCTCGGCACTGCAACATCCATTAGCTGCTCTTACATACTTCATAACTCTGCACACTATGAGATCTTTCATGCTGATAGAGCGGCAACAGTTGCTGCTATTTGGACCATTGCAGTGCTGAGAGAAGCTCCATTCCATTTTATATCTTCAATGGGAAAAAAAGGGGATGAATGGTGTAAAATATATATCTTAATATAAACCGTGTCTCATTCTATGCGGTAGCAATGAGCTCCTTGTAGCCTTGACAACAGACGGCAATGAGGTTCACTCACAAAAATGCACCGACCTATTTCCCTCCTAGCTTTTAAAATTATAATTCTCCTTTCCCTCTCTCCTAATACTATTTTTTTGTTCAAGTTTTGTGCGTTACTTTATTTATTTATCTCCCCCCCAAAAGTACAAGTAGGGCATATTTTACAAGAGGCAAAAAAGTTTCTTTTCTAGCAATGTTTCTCACTTCCAGCACTATACATGCATTGGTGCCGCTCATGTAAGGAGGGAAAAGGAATGATTCTGAGGCTCCATGACTGACAGTGCCTCAAGAAGATAGTACTTTTAATGTGCGCCCTTGACGTGGAAGGGGTCAAAGTGTCTTTTTTTTTCATGGGGCACCCCAACCCATGGAGGTGGTGAACAAGGTGCTGTGACTGGTTGTTGCATGATGACACATTATGATTTTTTTTTTTCTCTGCAGGATGCTCTTGCTTTGTTTTTTCTTTTTATAATTTCATTTGTTTCATGTGCAATTTTTTGGGGGCTGATCACTAACTTTTTGATTTGGTTTGTTAATGCAATAGGAAGTAATGTGTGTGCATTTGTGTCTCACACAATTCGGGTTCTGTCACCCCCTCAATGGCTGTTCTTCCAGCTGAGTTTTTATATTAAAAAATATGGCACCAGCCACTTGAGTAGAAAACCTACAGGGAAAGTATGATGATTATCACTCTTAACTCATTCACTGCCAGACATTTTCAGACCCTATTTTACCCTAACGTTTGAAAATATTTTTTTAAAAAAAAGGAGTAAATAATAAAAAAATAAATAAGAAGTTCCTGGGATTGAATATCTGGACTGTGAAAAGACAAATAAATTCGCCAATGGCAGGGAATGAGTTAATGTCTAGTAATTGTCTTTTTTTTTTAATCTTCCAATTTCTTGTTCAACAACAACATGTAAAATCACACAGATGACTCAAATCATTCTTCACGGGGACATACAAACCTTGCTGACGGAGCAACATAGATCAACAGAATTCCTCAAGATTTTTATTCCCTAGTCACGTCAAACATTTGCCGGTTGGTGACGGGCAGAATTCCTACAGCTCCATGCAGCTGCATAGCCCAATGAAAGAACAGCAGGAACATGAAGTCAGATGGGTACTAATGAAAAGTTCAAGATGACAGCAAATTTAAAAACACATATTAGAATGACAAACAACTTGCACAGCTCACTGTTTCCTTTCACTGTTACTGTTTATCCCCCTTCACCCTCATCTACTTCACACACAAACACAGGCCCCACTAGTGTTATTAGGAAGCCCGCCAGAGACCACTTTTCTCACAATCCTCCCCCTTCCCCTTCACCATTTCCCTGCACTTGTCTCACTCTGCTGACTGCTTTCCAGGATCTCTTCGACTCTGGACTGTCAGCATT
This sequence comes from Filicampus tigris, assembly GCF_054856515.1. Lineage (NCBI taxonomy): Eukaryota > Metazoa > Chordata > Actinopteri > Syngnathiformes > Syngnathidae > Filicampus > Filicampus tigris. The sequence continues at coordinate 17,691,348 of NC_141225.1, read as the reverse complement.
ACATGGGGGAAGGGTTGAGTGCATATAGAGACGACTGTGTGTATGTTTAATTAGTGGTTTCGGTTGACGTGTTTGTGTGTGAGAGAAGAAGTGGGTTGACTGGCAAAGCGCTCTTATCAATAAAACACTTGAATTCGACTTTTACAGAACAGTAAAGAAGGAGCAGGAGATCAGCATAAGAGTATGTGCTCTCAATGGCCACATCATTAGCTGCACCTGCACAGAACAATGACCGCCAATGCAAGAGCTGTAGCAAAAAAAAAAAAAAAAATCATAATATATGCTCACCATACCATTTTTTGGGTACCTGCACACTAGCGGTACTAGAGAAATATTTACTCTGTAATTGTGCAGTGCAGTGGTGGAAAATATTAAGCTGAGAGATGTTCATTAAGATTTCAAATGTAAAATCTTGCTCGCTTATGGCTAAATAAAATACTTGAATATTAGAAACTCCTCTCATTATGATTTGATACGATATTGGGTCATAAGATATTAACAAAAAAAGAGTGAGACCATGTGTAAGGTTACTCAGAATCATACTTTGAGTAAATCAATCAATTCAAACCCAAATAAACCAAATTTGACCAAATGGAATGATGACTAAAGTATATACATGTGCATGAAAATGATCGGTAGCATCACTCGTGCAGTGAGTGGGTAAGTGAAAGATATATGTGTGGGTGTTGAAAGTTGCAAATGTATATTACGGACAAGAAAACAAAAACAAAGACTGAGCATGTGGAGTGTAGGCCGGAAGTGCTCTGGCTCGAAGCCGGCTGAAGAGGAAAATGGAAAAAAATGAAATGCGCTCCCACAAGTGTCCTGAATCACTTAATCAACAGTAGAAACATGCAGATCAAGACATGGCTCCACCTAGAGCAGTGGTTCTCAAATGTGACACCAAGTAAAGTACCGTACCATTATAATTTCCAACATTAAAATACAGTGGTCTACTAGGCCCAAGTGTTCATCAAAAAATAGTCATCAAAAACCAGTCAGAGGTTTTATTCCTGAAAGGTAAATTTCATGTTATCATAAGCCAATAATACCATGCACAGTTTCAAAATGGACAACACGCTTGAATATATGAAAATAAAAAAACTACTAAAATAGTGATTCAATTAAACTGTACATAAGGTAAATTAAACTGCACCTAAATAAATGTTTTAAAACAACTCAAACAGATTAAATTCAACTCCTTTGTACTTCAAAGTTAAATACAACTGAACTTTATTTAACAAATTTACTATACTTGATGAAGACCAGTTTCAGCCACTGTAACATTTCATTCAGTGATTCTTTTGCAGACCACTAGAGGGAGCCCCAGAGGGACCGCACTTTGAGAACCACTGTCTAACAGAATCTCGGGGACCATAACAGTAAAAACTACAACCACAATAGAAAACATAATGTCCAAATTGAGCATTATTGTTCTCAAAGCGGAATTTTTGAAACAGCTCTCAAATTTGATGCCGGCAGTGTCTTTAGAGTGCTAATTGATTTGATGATTGATTTGTATTTATTTTTTCAATTTTATGAAGCATGTTTGCCTGCGGTTGCGCTTCCATCTGTAGAAATGTAGGAGTGATCATACGCTTTCATTTTGCCTGAAGGAAGTAACCCAGCGAATGATTTTTTTTCTTCAGGGGTGTGATCAATCCTATCGGAGGCGTGAAGGGGGGTCGGACAGCCCCCCTGCAGTGTATGTCTGTAGCCGAGGGCCATTCGAAGCCTGTCCTGTGTGTGGATGCCACAGATGAGCTGCTGTTCACCGGATCCAAAGGTACACACTTCGCCAAGGCGTTGACTAAAAAGTCAGTGAGTGGTAAACAAATCCATCGGCAACAATGTCCTATGCATACTATTCTAAATATTTTCCTCCAGATCGTACCTGTAAGATGTGGAACCTGGTGACAGGTCAGGAGATTGCCACGCTCAAAGGCCATCCCAACAACGTGGTCTCGGTCAAATACTGTCCCTCCTCGGGTCTGCTCTTCTCCGTCTCTACGTTCTACATCAAGGTGTGGGACATACGTGATTCGACTAAGTGCGTGCGCACCCTCACGTAAGTGACCGCCCCCCTCAGCTGGCTACATGGAGTTAAGAGCCGATGAATATTTGCAAAGACACAGAGTCAAATGTCACGTCGTTTTGTGTGATGCTGGGCACCTGACAATCATGTCAATATCGCTCACCATTCAAACACAGATGAAACACTAAACACCAGTTGAGCAATATTTTTTATTAGAGTACGACAGTTAAAAGAGTTGGTTTTTTTTAAGCTAAACCTTATATTTATAAAATCAAAATGACTTGATGTAGATGTCATTACATTGTGTAATGTCCTCTCTTTTTACATTTAATTTTTCTTTTTCGTCCTCTCATTGATTTTTTTGTTTTGTTTTTAACTTTCCTCCAGTTCATCAGGACAAGTGGTGTCAGGCGATGCGTGTGCCGGCGCCACCACCCGCACAATAACATTTGCACATGGCGAATGTCAGATCAACCAGATTGCTCTCAACCCGTCAGGATCTGTTTTGTATGCCGCTACTGGAAACACGGTTCGCATCTGGGATCTCAACAGGTATGCATGCTTTTTGTTTGTTGATTGGTGGAATGGTGTTCACCCATGCGCGTGTGATGTCTTTGCAAAAAATGTTTTTTATATATTTTTTTTGCAGACTCAAATACCAGATCTGTTTCACAGTGTGCATTGGTCCCTCATGCTTGTTGTTATTGTTTTTTTTTTAGTTTGATATTCACAAGAAAATACACTTGATAAACATATTTACCTTATATTACCATACGTTACCCTTTTTACTTAATATACCAGCACAGAGAAATTCTTCCAGCTAAACCAAAAAGCTACAGAATACTGGTGAAGCGGTACACATGAGCCTTTTTGGGGAAGGTGTCAACAATTCTCCTTTTCAAGTTTATTGTTCCTGAGCGACACAGGCGACGCAGACAGAAATTCTCGTACCATTTATTGGTGCATAGGAATTCTGCCAAGATGAAAATGCATTTGATAAACACCCCGTTTGTATCTTCTCGGCCTCTGTGACAGGGCTTTGGCTCAGCCGCTTTATCGGCCAAATGGAAAATGTCTTTGTTCATTGAAAGTGGTTCGTTGAAAATCTGCTTCAACTTGTGCGTTTAGGATGCAAGCTATGGGCAAGCTGACAGGCCATATTGGCTCTGTCATGTGTTTGACGGTGGGACAGTCTCTGCTGGGCAAAGACCAAGTCATCACTGGCTCAAAAGACCATTATGTGAAGGTAGTCAACATGAAGTCTCACTTTTAGACCATCATTGATTTTTAATAACGATGTCCAGATCATAGTTAGATATTTCAAATGCTGACTTGTGCTTTCATTTACAGGTATTTGATGTGGCAGAGGGGACGGCGGGTAACGTTGGCCCAGCTCATAACTTTGAGCCGCCGCATTACGACGGCATCGAGTGTTTGGCTGTGCAGGGAGACGTACTGTTCAGTGGATCGAGAGACAACGGCATCAAAAAATGGGATTTGGAGCAGCAGGAGCTCAGTCAGGTGCGCGTCGTGTGTGTTCCGGCCGATTGTTTCAGAAGAATGCGAGCTGAATAATGGATGCCTCTTGCACTATGCAGCACATATGCCATCACTCAAGATTTATACAAGTGATAAAATCTAGGTTACACGCGACTGATGTACGAGGGAGTCAACAAAAACATTCCCTGATTTCAAACAGATAGATGATGTAACTTTATTATGATAATCTTTCACATTTAATAGCAACAGATGTATGATTTCATACAGTGGTTACTTTACAAACATGGACGCAATAATCTAGAACTGTCCACTCTCTGCAGCATATATGGCGTTATCGTGCGTAGTGCTTCTGCAATTTTACAGCTCATGGAAGTTTTGTTTCAAACCTTGCTCTCTAAAGGAAAAAAAGTCCCAAGCAGTTTCTGTAGGTGATGTTGAAGGCCACTTGCAAGAATACACGATTGTCATATCCACCATAAGATTCTCAGTCGTTCAAGTCAGACGCAAATGAACCGCGGACACCGGCTGCTGTCCGACGGAGAGACCGAGCAGTTGAGTTGAGTTGAAGCTGCTTCTGCTCCCGAGTCAGCGTTAGAAAGGACTGCCGGTTTGTAAGAGGTGTAAAAGAAGTCATCTATGTCAAACTAGACAAGCTGTCGGAGGAGGATCTCTAAGGTATACAATGCCCTGACATCCCTCCCTCAAAGATTGTCTCATTCCAAGGGAAGAGTGGCCCTAATGAGCTGTCTTGTCATAAGGCAAGAGAACAACCAATTGGTATGCAGGACTGCTGTTTTATTAACTACAACAACAAAACAGAGCCCTATTGTTGACCACCCCCACTAAGGAATAAATAGGGAGACTCCACAGCTGTGCTTTAGAATTGAATTCAAGGTGAAACATTTTCAACAAGCAAGAAGTGACTCTTCCCTCGCTATCAGTTTGTTCGGCGGGCGCTCATTGAAAAATTTCCTGACGCCGCCATTTTGTTGAAAAACATAGACCACCACCTTCAGCAGCTAGTTGTGGAAACATCAAATGGATCAGGCTCTCTTGGTAACTGATCAGTAACAGTTCATTCCTTAAAGAACAAACTGTAAAGTGTTTAAGGTATGAAAGGCCATACGGCGGAAGATAAAATAAAATATCGTCGCTAGAGAACCTATGGCTGCTGTCTTTATCAATGTATTTTAATTGGTTTTGTTATAATGTCTTGAGATAAGCGGTATAGATAATGGATGGATGGATGGATAATGTCACAAAAAAAAGGGGAGTCTTTGTGAAAACTCTGTATTATATACAGCACACATGGTAGAGATCAACTGATCTGAAAGCTAATTTCACCAACTTTTCTAGAACTGTGTGGTTAGTTAGATAAGCGCCCAAAGAAAAATCCATTCAATTATGGAGCAGATCTTAGACATAGTCTGGATCAAAGGTGGCTAATTTAGTTTTTCAGCCTTGGAGGAGGTCAACGCTCCCAGAGAGCTCTTGTTTATTACCCCTTTTTTTTTTTCTCAGTGTTTTTTGTTTGCGAGCACATGCTGTTGCTCAAAACTTTAATTGGGCTGGCAGAAGAATTGATATAATGCTGGTGGATAAAGTATGATTATCTTTTGACAACAGTATGCTTGCATTTAGGCAAAGTGGGGCAATTGACCCACCAGATGGCACTGGAAAAAAAAAAACATTTGTGTAATGTGTATTGTCGACAGCCATAAGGATTGCATGGAACAGAGAAATAACTTTGATGTGATTTAAAAAAAACAAAAAAACGGAATCAGACATTGGGATTGCTCTGCCCTTGCTGGTTTGTGCTCTGAGTGATCTTCGAATGTGTTTTTGTTAGCTGGCAGGACTACATAACTATTTACTTGTTTTTCCAAGAATTTTGTGGTGTGGTAGGACAAGAGACAATGTTGGGATATTATTATAAAACATTACGAAAAATTGTATTTTTCAGCATTTTCTTTATTTTCTGACTGAATAATGCATCAATGCTAACGAAACGGTTCCGAAATATGAGTGGGTCTTTGAAAATTTGCCCCAACGGGTTCTTCTTTCATGGTGGACTGGATATATAACATTTTGTGAATATGAAGCCCCTTTTAGTATTTAATGTTCCTCCTGAAATTATCCATCTGGCTTTCCTCTACAGCTGTTGATAAATGACCTCTTGACACTCATTTTACTGTGCAAAAACGGTAGCCAGTCTTTCTACTGGCTGCAAATACATTGTAAGCATGTGATGGATTATTGCAGCCTGATGCGAAACTGTTTCACTACCGCTCTAATGAAATGTGCTGGTTAATTGTTTGAGGGAAAATTATTGTTGGAAAAAAAAAAACCATTATAAAGTAATTTGACAAGCAAAGATGACAGATTTATTTATCGTCTCAAATATGCCCGAGAAATGTAATTTAGTGTCATTCATCTTTCATATTGCTTATTAGTCTGCCGGTTCTGAATATATTGCAATATCCGTGCAGCTCTTTGGCAGGCAGGCATGACTCGTGACTTATTTCAGCTCTTCACATCCATCAGTAATTATTTTGACCTGAGATGGCCCAGATGAAAAACTACCATCACACTTCAGACATTCAACAATAACAAGAAATTAAGTAATTTTGCATTTCCATTATTTATTGTATGATTTGTTGTGCTTGTGAGATTTATTTGTTTAAATATAGTCGATTAAGTGGTTTCTAATTTTTAGATGCTTATCGTAGTAGCGTTTGGTACTGTTTGTAAAGCCCAATGACCCAATGGCAACGTGTTGTTGACAAATCAAATAGGGACTAGGATCGTTCCTTGGGGGACTCCACATAATAATTTTAGCTAAAAATCAGCACTGAGGTCCCTGAGTATGACGTTAACACACGTACTATGTGCATTGAATTACAGCCGACATTCTTTAAAATCCAGCTTTGCCAAACCTTGTTCAAAATACCTATTCACACATTGGTGCCTTGCCGTTCACAATTACCGTGTGTGATGAAGCCGAAGGCCTCCAGAAAAGAGGACAGACTTTTCTCAGATTGTCTCGGATGGAATCAAAGGCTGTGCTTTTTTGCAAGATGCTTTCCACATCTTCCATATCAAAGGGTTAGTGGGTCAGGCTGAATGATTGAAGTCTACTCAAGTTGCACTTCTGTCTGGCTATGGGGTTAATTAGTTGTAACCCTACCATAGACATTGCGTTGATCTCAAAGGGCACCTCATGCAGGAGGTCATGTCACTCAGACAACGTGGACACGCCCATCGGGCGTATTTGTGTCGTATTTGGGCCTCACATGTTCCACAAACAAACGCTTACTGTGCTCGTTACAGGAAGGCAGTGTGTATTTCTATTCACGTGATATGTGAGGAGTGTCATCGGGTGTTGGTCAGCTCCCTCACACTGCAGCGCTTCCTTCATTTCCTCATTCTTATACAGGATTCCCTCTGCGGTGCTGGCGCGTCATGTTTAAAGTGGCACGAAAGTATGTCAACACGAGGGCCTTAAGATTCAGAGAGAAAGTGCGTGTGTGTTTTTGCGTGCGCGCGTGTTTATTTCTGTGGTGTCCCTTGTGTATCGACTGTTGCCTGCCTGTGTTAAAAATGCATAATGCTGCACCTTGTGGGTAGATTTCATTTGCATGCGCAAGCATTTGCATATTAAGCAGCACATTGTCAAGTTTTTAATAAGTTATGTTTTATTTTTACTTCCATCTTCAATCATATTTTCTTATTTCTCCCATTACTTCCATCTTCAATCATATTTTCCTATTCCTCCCAGCGGACTAAATAAGAAAATAAGGCACTGTTCAAAGACTCATTTAAATCCGAGTTTGTGCTGTGGTCCGTGGAGTCTCACCTCTACCTCATTTGCCAAAGAGCCAATACAATCTATTTTACAGCCTCTTGTCTAATTATGAAGTTGCATCCGACTGCAAGCGCAGGGTTTAAAATGATATTGTATATTACAGCTCTGGAACACTGCCTCCTTTAGGAGTAGTTTTGTTCTCAACCTTTCTGCGGAAAAGCATAGTGCACAACCTCAATGGAGCACTTTGTTTATAATTAATCTACACAGTATGTTAGCCCTTCCCAAAAGCTGTACAAAAGTGTAAATATACCTTACAAACCAATTGTGTGCGTGCAATATGTAGTTCCAGTTTGGGTGGTGGGTTTACACAACACTGCCTTGGCATCTTTTATTGATTCTACGACGCCATCTGATATTTTCTGCGCAGTCGTTTTTGTCACACCAAACATTTCACTCACCAGACCAAGCAGTTAATGTTTCCACGCACTGGTCAGTGAAGCGTCCAGATAATGATTTTGTGCGCGTGTGCGTGTAAATTTGAATGGCAATGTTTTTACTCTCGGCCTCGCTTAACACATTTAATAGACCGTGAGTCATGGAAACGAGATCCATCCAACATGTTGCTTTGAATGCTATGTTTCAATGCAAGTGCTTAATGCTGGCTCTTTTCAAATCCACCGAACTCTTGACTCTTGTATTACACCACGTAGAAAAGGAAATTTCAAACTGAATTCACTTTTTTACACCCAATTGGAGCCGGTTCAATGAGTCAGGAATAAATCAAGCATATCCTTTCGTGTTACCTTTTACAGGAACCTAGTAAATTATTTTGGTAGGTATAAATGATTTTGATAAAACTAGGTAGCAAAAACCTCACACTCTGTAGTCCTTTTCCCATTTTAGGTTCCAGGTACCTCACCTCCAATATTTTCTTTAATTTATGTGTTAAGAGAGAGCCACTGAACCTTTTCTGACCTATAGATCCCATTCCGAACTGACAAACCTCTGCTGACCCCAATAAAAACTTCAGTGAGCACAGCAAAAGCTCCGCTTACTGGGTGCACTTCAAGACCCACAATACGGTACGCAGTAGTTTGAAATAGACTTCACATTTCAAAGTGTCACTGTCATTGAAAACAAGTATACTGCAATTGTCACAAGCAGTGTTTTTACAGTAACACTTTAACATTATTAATTGGTGTACTAATATAAAAACGTTAACCGCTATTAAAGTACTTTTTAAGGCAAGTCAACACAGTTGACAGTTTAGCAGTTTTTAACTGATGGGTATTTATCTAAAAATTCAAGAAAAAGATCTCGTGCCAGTTGCGCTGTTGACTAAAGAAGAAAAACGAATGACGGAATAAATTATACAAATCTAAGGGAGGGCTTTTTTTTTCTTCAAAATTTTAATCCGTTCCCCAGTGCCTTCATTAAAGATATCTGACATTCTTTGGACAGAATAAAAAAAATAAAAAAAAGGATCAAGAATTACAGCCCACTTCATCTTATTACAGCGCTTGCGTCTCACACAAATTTGCCACTGCTCAACACGCTTCTTGTTGTGGGCTAAGCCAATGTGAGTACAGCTTTTCCTTACAATGACGAGCACGGGATGAGCTCGTGGTTGAAACGCGGCGGGGAGGGGGTGGGGGGGGCTGCCGGCCAGCAAGCTTTCAGGTCATCATCAACCGAATTACACTTGTGTTTCGTTGAGCGGCTCCGTGCATGCGGTGGCCATATCGCCGAGCACACGAGCCTCGTTCGAACCAAATCTGACTACTGTATTTGTATAAAAGCAATTAAAAAGTCAATTTTCCATAATACATGTCCTTTTGAAGCCCGCATTGTATATGGTTGTGTCTAGTTACATTTTGAGCTCAGGCTTGCTTCACGCTGTTCTTTCTGCACCACTTTTACTTAAAAGCTCCCCAGGGAAGGTATTCTATCTATATTCTTGCCGTTTGCCAGTTATTTTTGTCAGCATGCGGTAATTTTTTCCAGACATTGTATGAGACCATGCAGACAAAATGCATGGGAAAAAATTGAGAAAAAACACATACACATTGCGCACTGTCTTTGCAGAGTGGAATATCAACTTTTCTTTTCATGGAAAAATGAAAGTATTTTGTTTTGTAATGCTTTGAAAAGCAGACGATGTGCCTGTGGGCTGCCGAGTTTTTGAAAGTGCAATGAGACAAAGTTTGCCACTTGAGCACTAATGTGCTTTAACAGAGCACAAATATATAAATAAACCACTTTTATTATTTATCTGTAAGCGCACACATTTTTAGCTGCTGCTATTTTTTTGCACCTGATACTTTGATGTCTGTGTCATTGGGAGTCCCTTTTCGTTCACAAGGCAGCTCATGTGCTTTCTTGACTAAATTGAACTAAGAATAACTTTGCCCGTGGATCTCAGTCTGTGCTTATATGTTGCCTGGTTACCATCTTGGATGTTTTTTTCTGTTTTTTTTTCTATTTTTTTTGGGGGGGACAACGACAGTATATCCATCTTATCTGCAAATTTTGATTCACCTGTAGATACCTAACAATGTTTTTCATTGTGAAAAAAAACCCCACATTGACGACATACCTTCCTTCTGCACGGCAAAACTAAACTTAACTTGACATTCTTTAAACTTGAATGCACACATCCAATACATTTCCGGGTTCAATTAGAATTTGTGTTTCAACAGTCGTCTTCATTATGCTGTTCACATGTTGACATGATGAGACTGACGGAACCTAGAAATGATGCCTTGCCTCTATGTTGTTGATGAACTATCCACGAAGAAATGTGCCTTTTGCCGACTCAGCATTTCTCTACCTCCACTCAACAGCAAATCCCCATCGCCCACAAAGACTGGGTGTGCGCCCTGGCTTACGTCCCAGCGAGGCCGTTGCTGCTCAGCGGCTGCCGGGGCGGCATGCTGAAGGTGTGGAACATCGACAACTTCACTCCCATAGGAGAAGTCAAAGGACACGACAGCCCTATTAATGCCATATGTACCAACTCCAGACAGATTTTCACTGCGTCCAGGTAACCTCAGTTCCTACTGCACTAACATGAATCTCTCTCTGTTAACCGGAGATGGATATTACGCAGTGGTTTGAGCAAAGCTCCTCATGCCCAACATAACAGGGAACAGCAAAATAGCGTGAGGTTGCAGAGCTCTGCCAGCTCCTGCAAATGCAAAAGCAATATTCACACCTCATCAATCGCGCCTTCTGTCTCTGATTGGTTGTTTTTCCACAAGCCTGGTGGATCCGTAAATATTAAATAGAGGGAAAAGACGAAGTTTATTTTCGTTAAGTCTTATTGTCAGCTCTACCCGTCAGCTTTAACAAAAATGCCCCAAAACCATTTTTTTTTTAATTTCAAGCTCCCTATTTAACTCATTCCCTGCCAGACATTTTCAGACCCTCTTTTACCCTAATGTTTGAAAAAAATTGAAAAGAAATATGAATAAGTTCCTGGGATTGAATGGCTGGACTGTGAAAATAAATTTGTCGATGGCAGTGACTAAGTTAACCACTGTAAATAGTAAAAAAAAAAAAAATCAATAAAAACAACAACAATACGCTTGAGTCTGATTGATTTGAATACTTTCATTGGTAAAATGAAAGTCTGGTGCCACAGGTTTCAATTCTTTCGTGGACTCCTGATACTTAGTTATGGCGAATGCAGTCAGTCATACCTGATGCAAAATAATGTGGGATGATGGTCACGCAGATGCTCATAAAAGTGAGGAAATAATTTGTTGACGTGATGACAGCTTGCGGCTTTGTGAAAACGCGAGACAGAATGATGTATTGGTGTTTTCCGTGTGCCTCAACAACAGTAAAGGAAATAGAAAACGATATCAGTCCCTATAGGAAAGAGGCACTAAGTTTGTTATGCCGCTGCAGAGGAGACCTCATACCAGATGTTGATTCGTTCACTTTTGCTCACAACCAACTTGGCTAACGTTCTCCCCTTCTGCTTTCCGTCTTCTCCTCGTCCCCGCCCTCCTCCACCACTCTTCTGCCACTTCAATCCTACTGGGCAACAACCTGTTTGTCTCAAACTCTTCCTCCGCGATGACCCCAGTGATTGCAGGGTGAAATTATGGAACTATGTGCCTGGCTTGACCCCGTGTCTTCCTCGCCGGGTCCTCGCCATCAAGGGCCGAGCCACCAGCCTCCCATGATTACCACCTTCCCTCCTCCCTCTGGTACTTTCTTATCCTTTCCTTTTCCTGTCCTAACACTTTTCTCTTCAATTTCCTTCCTTGTCGTTGACCTATTTCTGCTCTCCTGCCATTACGCATTAGATGTATGCTGCTGTATAAGTCACGACTAACGTCTATGCAGAAAAACAATGAACTGCCACGGGTTGGGCTTCCCTCTGGTGCATTTGAATTATTTTCAACACTAAACTAATTGCTATTGTCAGCTCATCTTTCCCCGCCAATTATCAGGAATTGTCATCATTCCAGATACTGCACTCACTTTGGCTTTAAAGCAGAAGTCAACCCAAACATATTTTTCTAAGAATATATTCCATGCAGGCCCACTAGTCGAAACACAGCATTCTGATTAATATTGTGTTTGTGGAATGTGAGTTAAGCAGCAAAATCCACCCGTTTTTATCCAGCTCAGTGAGCGGCCATTTTTGTGACAATGACATCACAACTGCTCAGGGCTCAGATAACGAACAATCATCGCTCAACTTCAGAAAACAGGTCAGCCGTGATTGGTCATTATCTGAGCCCTGAGGGTCTGTGATGTCATTTTCAGTCGACAAAAGTGACAAAATGGCCACCCCCTGAGATGGCTAAAAACGGGTGGATTTTGCTGCTTAACGCATATTTCATATGAATCATTTTGCCTCGTTTCAACTAGTGGGCCTGCATAGAACATATTCTTGAAAACAAACATGTTTTGGGTTGACTTCCTCTTTAATCATGAGTATGTCTTATCATTACATTGCGGATTTGGAATAACATGCAGGTTAGTACCTCAATATAACGTTTTGTGTGAGTTGATTTTTGTGAAAAAATGCGCAAAATGACTTTGTGCACTTCGTGTAGGTTTGCTGTTCAGCAGTTTTGTGTCATCCTTGAATGGTAATTTTTATTCATCATTGAAGTTGGCCATCCATGATTCAAGCTGTCATTTTGAAACATGGGTGGTGCTGTGCTCACACTTGAAGTGAAGTGACCCAAACTGCAAGCAGGCAAACCACATCTTTAGGCTGTCTCAAACTGCTTGTTTGGTGCACTGCCCGAGATCAGATGATAGCATTCACACCAGTTTGTTTTCACAAAACCAAACTCTGCAATTGTGAACACAGACTAATAAGCTCACGTGAATTTGATAAAGTGGGTGATAATTCACAAAGAGAATTGCAAACGTTGACTTTGGCACGCAAGCAACTTTATGAGTCATCAGTTTGAAAGCAGCTTTGGAAAAGTGGGAAAAAAAAAATCAGAGGTGCATTTATGTGTGTCTCCAGAGACCTAACTGATGTTATTTTTCCTCTTTTGTTTTCCTGACTTCCCTTTGCTCCCTCTCCCTTTTCTGAAAACACCCCATATCTCTCTCCCTCCCGCACCGTCTCTGTCTGCAGTGACAAGACGGTGAAGATCTGGCTGTCAAAGGTGTGGAGGAAGAGGTGACAACGCAAGTGACTGACGGCGCTTGACCATTTTTTTTCCATCTGGCTTCAGTTGTGATCGGTGACCTCGCATCCACCACCAAGGCAATCCCACTTTTATTTGTCTCTGTGAAAAATGGAACATTTCCCTGAAAGGCATAATAAACAATTGTTCCTTTCAATTTTTTTTTTTTTTTTTTTTTTTTGCATTTGAAATTTGAAAGTGCCATTTGTCGTGATGCCACTCGGACAAGGCAAATGCATCTTGCAGACGCATCTGGCAGCACTATTTCTGTCATCATAACAATATGATGAGTGCTCTGCTGTTTTTGAAGAGGCGCTGAAAAGCAGAATACTTATGGAACATTTGTGGAAACACCTTCAATCACTCCGAAGGAGGATTTTTGTATTTTTTACGATCCTTCATTGGACAATCGTCGTCATTTTTATCCAGCTGTTACACAACTACACATCTCATTTTTTTGCCCCAAGTTTTTCTCTTAATTATATATGTCACTGAATTTCTGTAGTGATCAACAAGTAGTGTTTACTTTTTATTTTCCCTACCTCATTTGTTTTGGACTTTGCTTTCCACGTGGGCGAGAACACCTTTTATGGGTCTCTTTGCACAAAAATCTGGTGCTGGACTTGTCTGGCTCTTTATGTCTGTAAATGTGTCCTCTGTTGGCTTAGCCTGTCTCGCTGCTGACCTTGCAAACAGGAAAGCACACATCCAGTAGCACGAGCGAGGTGATACTGCCCCTGGAGGAGCTCACTAGACTTCATTATCTTGTGCAAAAAGTCCTGACGACAGCAGAAACACGAAACACCCCCTGCAGACTACAGTGCTTTCATTAAGGGCAAGAATGGTCCCACCCCATACAGTACGTGAGCCCCTACATGCTTTTTTCCCCCCTCTACATGAAATGTAACCGAAGCCCCCAACAATTCCTCGCCGTCCGTTTCCATAATCGAGAATATCCACTCATTGGCTTGGGTGCAATCATGCCAATCAAGCTAACGCATATTAATCATAAAGTGACAGTCAAACTACTGCAGCATGTAAACGGAAAATGTCTGGACGGAGATGATCTGGGAAGTCAACTACAGTGGAATCTCTTTGAACAGGTTGAACTCAACGCGTTACTGTCTGAGGTTGGCAAAATGTAAAACCAAACATTCATCATAACTTAAAGCACTTTAGTGGTGAAGGCGCCTCATTTTCTTCTAACCTCCCCTGCCTTTACTGTATAGGAATAAGTTAAAAGAAAAGCCAAAGAAAAAGCGAAATGTCAGCCACAAATCTTTTGATTCTTGCTGAATGGAAGTCTTGCGTGATATGGTCACATTTTAGGTGGTGTGATTTCATGTTGTTCAGTCTATCTTTGGAATATGAAAGTGACATGAAAAACAAGAAGCCAAAGAAAAAGCAAAACCCACATCCAGAATTATTCCTTTGACGCCTTCTGGGAGAGCGTTTTGTATGATTTGCTGACATCTTGTGTGACATCATCCAAAAATTTGCATTGAACTTTTGTGTGACTTTAAAGGTGTATTTTTCATGAATATTTGGGTTTTATGTATTCCGAATTGCAGAGGTTCCACTGTACTTGATGCGGGTCGTCCAGGGAGAGAATGTCCAATTCAGCACACTTGACTCACTGCATGTGCAAAATGGAGGATGTAACGTTGTCCAATTCACTGTTTGTCTAATAGCTTGTTTCCAGGTCCCGTGACTACTGTTGTATATGTTAACTTGAAAAACCAGAAGGCTAAAGGAGCACCAGCTACGATAGCAGAGCTTGAAATCAGTTTGTCCAAGTAATTGAGCTTCCCTCCTGCGCTTATGAATCCTGGTAGTCCTCACACTGAAGGTTTCCCTCCTTTTCCCGCCTAGCGAAAGTCGGTGTGAAGCCAATTTAATTAGCGCGCTCACATTTCTCCCGGCTGCTCTGCGGAAGAGACTTTCTGCTGGAAAGCAGGTCACAACTGAGAGGGATTTTGAATTGGCCTTCCGCTGCGCCACGAAACCACGGGAAGACATGTCTTATCGAAGCAAACGGGCACAGATTGTAGACGTAATTTCCACTGGATTTTCTCCGTTTTTTTGTGTTGTTTTGCCCTTGCCCCATAGATATGATAGTCTTGCATATATGTTCAAATGTTGAAATTTTTTTCCTCCCCCGTCATCTGAGTTCACAGAATTTGGACATGATGCTTTTTCTTAAGGCAGTCAAAATAAGTCAAATTCACCCTCCCAACCTCCTGCGCCCCGCACATGAGACCATTCTTTGAAAATGATGCAAGGATGTGGAATAGGTGGTTCCTGTGTTACATACAAGTCCTGCAATACATGCTGCCACCGTTTGAGTCAGACCCTGCTAACACACTCCCAAAAAGCAATGATGTTGTATTTTTTGTTTTTATGAATACAAATATGTGGAGCGACATGACTGAGCGGGGGGGTTCTTGGTTTCTATATTTTTGCTATGATGAGCTATTCTACTCAGGTACAGGTTGAAGGATCATTTTAGTTTGTATTGAACTCATCACTTGAAATGATTATTGATGATGAATTTTTGGGGGCCGCATTTTTCAAACGCCTTGTTTGTGGAAAAAGGGTACTATTCCTGTATCACCCTATTCATACTACTTCTGCATTTTTATTTTTGTTTTTTATCAATACGCTTTTCTGTACATAGTCTTACTCTACTCTGCTGTAAAAATTTTAAGGTTTTCAAAATGTTGCCAAAGTGTGTAAATTGGTGGGAAAAAAAGTCTTTGTTTCGGATTTTGCTTGCGGCGTTGGAGTGTGCGGCACACTTGTTAGAATTGCTCTATTTTATTTCAACTCAAGGGCACTCCACTGGACCCTTGCCTGTGTTTGAGTCTGTGCCAATTAGCCAATTAGCCAAACCAACCCAGTTGCCACTTTTCATGTTTCTAGGTCATACCTGGTGAGGATAGGATCTCACTGTCTGTGAGTATGCCCCCCTCCCCCGCCTACGGTGTTCATGGTACTGACTGAATGATTGCACATCGGAGGAGATTACAGCTCACCCCATTTTAGAATGATCAATCAGCCTCAGTGCTCAACACCTGCATCAATTTTGCATCCGATTCGCCAAAGGATCACACTGGTAATTGAAACTTCATATCTTTGAAAGTTAAATGTAATTCTCCCCATCAAGATAATCTTTTAATCTGGCCGTCGTTATCTTCAAAGTTTGTCCCTAGTTCCAAAGAAAAGTCGGTCCAACTGGAGAGATTGATGCTGTGTAAATAGTCATGCCATATAATTTTCATATTAACGAACTGACTCCACTTTCTTCGGACAGCCTCTTCATATTCGCTGCTACGAAGGAGTATTAGGGCTCACTGGCAATGTGTAAAGAATGAAGTTGTGGAATTTTATGGGCAAAAGTCATTTTGATTTAATGTTTGTAATGCCTGTGAAAAATGAAGACTGTTGACTATCTTGTCAACCACGTTGACAAATTCAATAGTCCCTAAAATGACATTTTTTGTTGATTTTGCAGATCATCGAACCAGGTGTGTGTGTGTAGTAATGCCTTAAGATATTCCTTGATTAATATCGGCCAAATCGGTAGTGATAGAGAGCCTGCTGAGCTCTCAATGACTATCCTTTTTTCACAAATGACAACTTTGTTCACGTTACCTTAGAATACAAAAATATTGTATATTGATGTATATGTAATATTTTGGCTTTAAAATACAGTGGACGCCCGCATACTCGCAGTTCGGCTGATTCGCATTCGTCATTTATTTTTTTTAATTCATCATTTCTTTTTTGCCCCTAGAAAATGGCTGCTGGATGTTTAAAAAAAATCCCCTTCAATGCATTTCAATGATCGTCAATTCACATAAGATGTCAACATTTCTCGCATAAGAGTTATACTTCGTTCTTGTAAGACCATTTAGTTATAGTCTTACTGCTATATTATAATTGTACTATTTTTCTTTTCGTGAGTGTCCCTAATACTCCTTCATACGCTGAAAGTTAGGACTTACATGTTTTTTAGATAGTAGGCACTACTGTGAATAGTCCAGATATGTACTGTATGAAACGTAGTCTTAGACTGAACATTGCCTGCGCGTTCTAAACGGCACTGAAATCTTACTGCAAAGAACACACCCTTTTAGATCTGGAGTAGGTTCAGCTGACGATTCGATTGCTATTTTGTCAAATGCGCAGGCATAGAAAGACACTATGTCAGCCTTTAAACAGTCCTTTATTGTAAATGTTGAGAGAGCAGCATGCAGACCTTTATTAAATGC
Source organism: Filicampus tigris (assembly GCF_054856515.1). NCBI lineage: Eukaryota > Metazoa > Chordata > Actinopteri > Syngnathiformes > Syngnathidae > Filicampus > Filicampus tigris. The sequence goes on along the minus strand of NC_141225.1, from coordinate 17,674,065 downwards.
AAGTCCAGTCTTCCACTGGCACCTTTTAACATTTCATTTTATTACGATAAGAAAAAAAAGACGTTAGAAGACTAACAGTAAAAATGCTCTTAAGAGATTTGTTACCATGCTTAGTAAATAATTGAGCCTCTTGAGGCACTATACAGCCAAACGATTAAAAACGAAACAAAAAAAAAAAAAAAAACACTTTGTACCAAAGCTCAGTGTCATTTGAACCGGTAATATCAGGCTCGGTAAAACCAATATGTGCAAGGAAAATCAAGTACCAAAAACATTTACCGCTAGTAAGAATGACTTGCCACCACATTTGAACTGATCACACGGTGCTGTCACCGGTCTTTCTGCAATATCGTCAGCGTCAAGCGGCCAGTCGAGTGATTTGCTCGCCTGCGATTATCACTTCCCGCCCGGGCCCGCCAACAAATCGAAGCTCAGTCGGTAGCTCGACTTCAGCCTTGTGCCTCAGCCGACAGGCCTTACACAATCAACAATGTCTGTGTAGCAGAAACATCGTCCTCCAAATTGGGATTCCGTTTTAAGTCTGCGGATGTCTCCGCTCGCTCGATCATTAACGGCTGAGAAGTCTTTTCATCATCTGGGCCTCCGGCTGATGACGGGACGGGATCGCGCTCGCGCACAATCAAGAGGGCTGCTGACTTCTTTGCTGCTAGCTGTCAGCTCTCAGTCACACGTCTCTTGTGATAATACACGTTGCAACGTCTGTGAAATCAATACTTGATGCCACATGAATGCAGGGTCAAAGGTCATTTGTGCCTTCTATTGCACAGACTACTCATTCTTAAATGAGTGTAAATGTGTGTACAGTTGTTGTTTTTTTTTAATGTATGAAAATATGCATGTGACCAAGCCATGTACAAACAAGTTTCCGTGTATATAATGTAAGTAAATATTTAATGACAAATACAACGTTCCCTGAACAGAATAAATAAGTTAACAAAACATGATTGACTTTGTCGGGAGTGCTTTCAGTTGTTTTCGAATGCATTGTGTTAAAGGGATAACATGTAAAAAGCTAACTTGAGAATGACCAATGTAAAGTCCCTGTAGTGGTGAGAGGCATTTCTGTAATTGCCGTGGCAACGCTTGGATTGCTTACAATGAAAGTCTTGAGTCATTTTCATGAAAAGAAAAGTCATTTTGAGTTTTTTTATAGCTTTATTCCAAAGTACATTCTTTCATATTTTTTTTTTTAGGTCAAGCATCATCTGGAGCAGGTTGCCATCCTGGACACTGAAAAAGAAAATGTTTGAATTTAAATAGTACGACGATGAACATGTTCATCGGTTGTACAGTACAATGTTTAAAATGTGGTCAACGAACAATTTCCTACACTTCCCCTCAAAAATAATACAAGGACTTTTTTTTTTGTCAGTGTACAAAGACATCCTTGATGACAACCTGCTCCAGACCGTTTCTGACCTCGGACTGCGGCAACATTTCATCTTTCAACAGGACAACAACCCGAAGTACAGAGCCAAGATTTCAAAGGAGTGGCTTCAGGAAAGCTCTGTGTACAGTACAATATGTCCTTGACTTGACTTGACTTGACAAAGAGAAACGGGCACACCTGCCCCAATATATTGTAGATGTGCCAAGATAGAGGCATTACAGTATATTCAAAATGACTCCAGGCTGTAATTATTGCCAAAGGTGCATAAACAAAGTCTTGAGTAAAAGCTGTGAAAACTATCATCAGTAGACCAGCTTGCAACCAGCCTGTGGTGTTAGGAGCACTAGCATTATTATTCAGAGATGTGTGTGATGTTTGTCCAAATTATGAAGGACTGCATTCATTTGAGACATAATGCAAGGAAAATTGAGAAGTGCACGCTTTCAACCTTAGAGTTGGAAATTTGTGTTTAGAGCTTGAGAAAAACAAAGAACTGGAAATTGGAGGTGAGACACCAAAGGCTGTGTCAGTTGAAATATTTTTTTCATTGCTTATCCAAAACATAAAGCAGGAAAAAAAAAAATAAGGATGTCTCACTATTTTCTTTCAGCATTATTGTTTCGTAATTCAAGAAAATAAACATCAAGTTAATTGTCAGTATAATCAACTATAATATACTATAATGTACATCTAATTGTAAATCACACCCTTTATTGATGATTATATTTGATTTTGTTTGACTTTTTTTTTTAAGTTGGCACTGGAACAATTCTCCATAGATGATACTTGCAACTTGCCAGCAGTTTGGCACAGGGCAACAATTTGTTTGGCTTTGCTTTATTAGCTTGTGACAATGTCTACGCTTGTTAGTAGCGTTCATACAAAGTGAATATTAATTTGTAAATCAATTAACAAAACACAATACATGTCATTGTTTTCTTTTAGAGGCGAGCAGTGTGAATGTCCATATTCAGTATCAATAGCGTTCCTTCCCTTTCTCGCAATGTCACAAATTGTCAGCCTGCATTTACTGTATGTCAGTAGCTTTAAACAGAACTAAAACGCACCCAATGGAGCACAGACCTCCATTAAGGTAGAAAGATTATGGTTTCTGCATATCAATGCATTTGCATCCTCGTAGGCGTGAAATAAAGGTGATTTGCGTCACGCATCTCAAAACAGAAAATGAATATGTTAACTGTAAACAATAAAACACTCCACATTTAACTTTGCTAACAAGTGAGGATATTTTTTTTTGGTAATGCTGGAGACTTACTGCTTGGAATCTAACTTTTGCATACTCACATTCTTCACCTAACCGTCCCAAAGGAGGCCGGTCCCCTTCTTTTGGAAGTTCTCTTTTGATTTTGAACTGAACTGTGTGATGTCATGCTTAATGGAGAACTTGAAATTGAAATTAGTGTGCATGTCTTCTGGGTAGTTACCTTCAGATGTTCCACTGTATTCTTTACAGATGGTTTATTACACCCAATGCATGCAATTAACCAAAATTAAATATGCTGACTAATAGTTGAACATAAAAGGAAAAGTAACAGATGTTTTTTTTTGTTTTTGTTTTTCACCTGAAGCCATTTCTGTTTGCGTCAAGATTTGCGGCGAAGAAATGCATGCATCTTCATTCCCTTTGCGAACGCCGATCATTAACTTGTGCGGGGCAGCGCTTGCCAGAGTCGCGGCGGGACACACAAACGTTGTGATGTATGACAACCATTAACGCCTCAGAGGAGGCGAAAGCCATTTGAAGATGCCAGTCACAAACAAATATCCATATCCACAGCACAGCCATCACATCCCAGCAGGATGTGTTCCATCTGCTCTCCCCACATAAAAATAAAATGAAAAAAAAAAAAAAACCCTCCAGAATTTGATTCGGCATCTTCTTCAGTTTGATTACATTGCAACATTTCAGCCAAGTCTGCTCTTACTTGCTGATCCATTGATCTCTGTCCTTGTGGGCCATCAATCACCCTGCAACCTAAGGAGTAAATTCAGGAATATACCTGCAGTGAATATTAACGCCCTTACATTCACACTGCTTATATTTTTTTGAGTGTAAACATTCATAACAAGCGGTTATCACTGGAAATGAAAGTTCTCCCTTGCTCATCCATCACTGTGTCCCATTGCGGTTCCCTGGCAATAAAAGGACCAGTAGAAAGACTCGAGAGGGTTCAACTTGTACGGACCAACAAAATAAATCACATTCTCAACGCTTAAAGGGGGGAAACATATTTTTTTCAACGATATGTTCTACGCAGGCCCACTAGTTGAAACAAGGCATTCTGATAAACATTGCAGTTGTGAAATAAGAGTTAATCCACCCGATTTTAGCCATCTCCGGGGGCGGCCATTTTGTCACTTCTGTCGACTGAAAATGACATCACAGTCTCTCAGGGCTCAGGTAACGACCGACGTGTTTTCTGAAGCTGAGCCATGATTGGTCATTATCTGAGCCCTGAGTATTTGTGATGTCATTTCAGTCGACAGAAGTGACAAAATGGCCGCTCCCGGAGATGGCTAAAAACGGGTGTATTAGCTCTTATTGCACAAATGCAATAATTATCAGAATGCCTTGTTTCAACTATAGGGCCTGCATAGAACATATTCTTGAAAAAAATATGTTTAGGTTGATTTCCTCTTAAAACAACTTCTTGTAACCTTCTGTGCCAAGCTAAGAATGAATGCTCCAGTTTTAATTTTTTACATTCCTAGTTTTCATAAATGTCGGAATGTTGGCCATGTCTAATGGACAAGCTTTTTGTTTGCTGCATAAAATTCAAGAACAAATAATCATGACATCTGCCAAACACAACAACGGCAATAGTGATGTAGTCTTTGGTTTGTGTGTATTTAGTTAGTAGGATTATGCCATAACCAACCCACTAATTTGCGTGTATTGTTGTGGATAGGTGGAACTAAAATTAAACGTGGCGTATATATGATTTGACACCACAACTTACATTATGGGTTTATCTTCGGTTGTGGTTCCTTTAGCTTTTTCCGTGATGTTTTTGCTCATTTCACAACCACCCTTGAGACTTGGCAGAATGCACGATTGTATTCTACTTGTAAAAATGTGATTAAATAGATTTATACTTTTCTTTGCCAGGAATCATTTGTGTCAATATGCAGACATTTTTTTTTTCACCTTTCTGCATGCCAAAAAATGAATTGCCTTTCAGTGTCTGCCTAATTTGTCGTGTTTCCCATGAAACTAAAAACCTTGCCGAAGGCAGCAATAGATGCTTTTTATTGGACAATGACATTATCAGAAAGAAATAATTGGCAAGGTTTACAAAAATGACTGTGCTAGCACTATTATGTTTCATCTTAACCGCTGCAATGTTTTTTTTCCTCAATATTGTGATTTTTTTTCTGGTAATATTTCAACGTTGCTATCATAGTCGTAGTAGTATCATCATTTTTTGCTCTTGTCACTGTGGCACTTATTATCTCCTTCACACAGATATTTGTTTTTTGTGCGGCCATGAGATATTCTGCGCAGTTGAAGAACGTATATCATCCCAGCAAAAAAAAAACAATCAAGGTCATGATTATTAACAATTCAATTCATTTCCATGTCCTTGATAGGGAGGATGAGAGCACCTCAAGAAAAGTCAAGTCCAACTCTGAAATAAAGCCAAGAGTGTGCTAATTGGCGGCAAAGAAAGCTGCTTGAGGAGATGCATTGAGCTTGACGGATGGTGAGCTACCAAGGCAAGTAATTCAGCTTAAAGGACCTTGTGAGGGGAAAAAAAATGAGCAGGCTTGTAGAAAGAGCAATAAATGAGCAGGATACCTGAGGGCCACGAATATTTATTCTGCTTTAAATAATGGATGATGCAGGAGGCAGCATTGCTGATGTGCCAATTAGGAGGCTAAATGAGAACATACCTCACATTTACTGCCATAAGAGAAAGGGTAAACAATGCCAAATGATTAACAATTTCCTCATGGTACTACATAACCCTGACGGAAAAAGTTATATTACAAAAACAACCTTAACGGTACATGGTTTGATGCTATAGATCACCATTTTATTCAACTTGTAAATACCATGAGATCCTGTGAGTTTTCAGCTAATCATTGTGGGACTGTAAATGACCTCCAAAGAGGATTTTAATGATGAAGAGTGTCTGCAAAAAACATCCCCATTGTCAGACTGTGCACATCTGCATGTCTATTGAAGAGAGCCAAAGACTATTAAGCAGATTGTTCTTTTCCCACTGCACACACACAGACACACACACACACACACTCATGAACATGGGTAGACATAACATTACACATAAAAAACTGATAGAGTATGTTTTTTTTTCTGGGTAGATTCTTTTCTTTGTTGAAACCACAACTCTCAGAAAGCGTGTTTATTGTCCTTTTAAAGATGCCACATATGCATACGCTAGAACATCCATTCTCAATTGTGCGGCTCATCCCACAACTGCTCCTCAAAAAAGTGCGATCATTTAAAAGGAAAACAATTAGGATTTCTAACGGTATAGCATTTATTAGGAATAAGAATTTTTACAACATATCCAAGAAAAACAATTCAACACAAATGTTTACTTTCTACAAATGTTTGTAGCTATAAGACAATATAAAACGTTTAGATTTTGTCTCAGGTGCGTTACCTGTGTGAAAAAATGTCAGAAGAAGTAGACAATTATGGATATGTCAGTATACATGAAGAAGATTCAAATTTAAAAAAAGCATTTTATGTAAGTATAAGTTACATAGAACCATGACCTTATCTGCTTGAAAAAAAAAAAATCCCTTCTGCTCTGACAAAAAATTATTTTACCCAGACTGGCAAGTCATATATTTCCATCTTTTTTCCATCTTGCAAAAATACTGTTATGAAGTATTTATTTGAGTTAGGTTCATCGATATGTCTTTTCTTTGAAGTGCTTTTACTTTGTACTAACAATAAATTACAAAGAAAAAAAATAATATATTTTTATCATATGTTACACTTATAATGTAAGAACATGATTTTTTTCGTCATTCAACTTGCTGTAAACAAACAAACAGTTCTTTTCAATATTTTTTGTTCACTTTGTCTTCTTTGGGTCTTTTCCCCTCTGTTTTCCCGTCATCTTCTTCCATGGCAGGAAGTTGTAGGAGACCAGTGCGGTGAGGAGGTATGTGGCCATGCCGGTGTATCCTCCCAGTACCAAACACAGAGGCTGCACCAGTACAAACAAACAGAAGACGTTCACGGACGCCCGCTCATCCAGTTCGATCCGATCCGACTTGGTGGCGTTCATCACCGCAAAAAAATACATGAGGGCCACGCCTGGGTAGAAAGCCAGCTCCACCATGGCGCCAAGCGCAGGACACCTGGTAAGAAAAAAATCGTGTGATTTAACAAGCCAACATAGAAATGCAAAATAAAAGTCAAACTCTCACCAGTAAAAGATTTCAATTCACTCTGAGAAATATCTGTGAAGCGTGAAGGTGGATCAAAAAGCAGACTTAGACCTTTGAGCTGTCATCCTATCACAACAGCAGTCCATCAAACATTACCCACCTTCCGTCTTATCTTCTTTATGAGCTCACTTGATATGTGTTACCTTCAAAATACACTGGGATATTGGAAGCTTCCTTATCTAAAATTTACTCGAGTGCATTTTGGAAATGAATCAAAAGGGTTCACATTGAGAGAGAAGATTGCCAGCTTTTATTCTTGCTGGGAGATGGCTGAAGCCAAGCACAGTTTATATCAGTTGTATATCCAGTTGTCATGTGCAAGAAAACAGATTAAATGTCATGCTTCCACTATTGACAGGCTGGTGGTGAGCACATTTCTGATTGAAATTATATTTGTCCTCACTGGAAAAAGAAACTAATCTAATTAGCTCCACCAAATGAAAAACAAAACCAAAAAAACAGTTAATTGTCAGACATTTAACAGTTTTTTTGATTTGGTGGAGCCATTTAGATTAAATCATATCAATGTTTTATTTTAGCTGACGTCCTTGTTGGGTTTTTTTGTAACAACTTTTACAATGTACATGCACAATATCATAACTTTTACTGGAGGATCGGTGATGGCATGCACTGTGGTTGATTCACTTCTCCGGGACATTCCTCATTCATCAATCTGGTAAATGGTCTTTCACTTGTATAGCGCTTTTCCGCACTTTTCCACCTATTAAGGCACTCAAAGCGCTTCACACTGACATCACATCTACCTACTCATGGCGCAGCATCAGGAGCAACAGGGGGTTCACTATCTCGCTCATGGACACTTCGACATGGTCGCAACCGCCAGGGATCGAACCCACAACCTCTGGGTTGGGAAACGACTACTCTACCACTGAGCAATGTCGCCCCAATATGATTATTTTATAGACAGAAAACCGTGGCCCGAGAATAAAATAGAAGTGTTTGTCTTCTTCAATAAATACAGTAATTTTCCGTCGATATATAAGAAAGCACAGTCTTGTTAGCTGTTTTGAGGGTTTCACTGGTATATACTGGAATCCAACCAAACCTTGAGTCACCCCTTGATTCATTTGAAAAAAATAAATAAAAAATTGAATATCTTAAGATCACGTATTTTGCGCTTATTTTGTCCACATTTAAAGTGGCACATACAGGGGTATTGACACATTTTTGTCATACATCTGGTTCGAAAGTGGCGTGGTCCTACGTGGCCCCCCAGTAGCACTGATGATAAATTATGGCACCCTCCAGCATTTTAGTTGCCCATCCCCGCTGTCATCAATTTGAATGCCAGCGGTGACTGAGAGCAGCCACTGCCACAAAACAGCTCTGTGGCATTCTAACCAGTCCTCAGAGGTCAATTTGCCTAAAACAACAGTCCATTTATTAGTGGGAATGGTTTCCACTTGCAGTTCAGCATCTGAACTCATCATCAACAGGGTAAAAGATACAGCTGCTTTACATGCTGCATTAAGGCTGGATTCAGTTATGATGAAGTTCAACTCGTAAGTTTTGTGTATCAATACTTCACAATGTTATTTATTTTTTTTTACCAATCATTTGCTGTTATTCTTCACTCATCCAACATCACACAAATGTGCGCTGGTGCAGTCTGAGGGAGCACCGGGCCCCCAGCCACTCACTCAGCCACATCCCCTCCCATAAATACTGCATGCGTGCTGTGCGTGAGCGTGTTTCCCTTCTGTTTGCTTGCCAGTCACTGGGTAATCATTCAGAAAATGTTCCTCTTTCATGTTAGCCACCTCGGGAGACGTTTGATTCCGGATTAAACAAGAGCACCGCAGAGCGGGATTACACCCAGGGGTGGCGGGGATGGATCGCGTGGTCCCATTGAAGGGAGATTTATCGAACCCGATGTTTCTGTGTACGCCACCAGGGAGCTTCTGCGTCAAGCAGCAGGGATACACAGAAGTGTGTTTCAGTCAAACTCCAATGACAAGACAGTGGCACTCCGCTTTCAGATGTACTTCATGAAAAGGAACCTCTCAATTACACAGTCCAAATGAAAAGTTGAGATTGGCCTGCATTATGTCATGATTACTTGGTGTATAAACAAAGTGAAAAATGTTGAAAAACTATCCTTCTTTTGTTCGGTTAAAAAAGAAAACCATTTACATTGGCATATACATATGTATATGTATATGTCTATATGTATGTATATGTATATATATGTATGTATATATGTATATATGTGTATGTATATATTTGTATGTATATATGTGTGTGTATATATCTGTGTGTGTATATATATATGTATATGTACATATATATATATATATATATATATATATATATGTATATGTATGTATATATGTATATGTACATATATATATATATATATATATATATATATATATATATATATATATGTATATGTATGTATATGTATATATATATGTATATATAGCTTTTTTTGAACACATAGAACACATTTGAAATCCTTCCAGAGAGCTCCTAGTTCATTACAAGAAGACTTCACATCCCCTGTCAGACGAGCCTCTTCGTTAACATCTCCAGCTACAAAATGAGGTTTGACGACCAATTACGTGCCTGACATCAAATTTTCCGCCTCTGAACGTGTGCCTCACACTGGTCAAATATCACAGCTTTTTTAATTGCTATTATTTCTATTACTCTTCAAACCTTATTTTCCTCAAATGTTACTTTCAGTCATTTAGGATGCACGTCAAATAGGACAATGAACTGGATTCACACGTTAAAGCTGCTAAAATAAACATCTTTTCACATACTGTATCTTGCTTAACAGGACATTCATCGCTTTATGTCCTTGGACAAAGACAGTAATTTTGGACAGCATGACGCAAGAACGTCTAAACACAGTAATTAGCGCTTACAAAGCTGCAGGAAAGAGGAAATAGGCCAGGGATGGATGGAAGGGGGCATTTGAATCCCCTACGGTGTTATTAATGTCACCACCAGCACAAAGCATTGACCACCTCCTGCAGCATCCCATTTGGATAGAGCAAAAGCATTTAACGGAAGAATCCGGCATTCTGTTGATCTGGATGATCGATTACACAACAGAACTGCTTTGCCGTGATTCCCTTTAGGAATTGGAATCTGCATTTTGCTCTTCCGTTTCTCTGTAATAAGATGATAATTGCTTTATTTAAGTGTTTTTCCACCACGTAGTTGATTGTGGGATTGTTACAAAAAAACAAACAAAAAAAAATCAGTACCTGCCATTCTGATGGTCTTTCTATTTATATTCCTTCATTTTTCCATCCTGCCTACCCACTCCTTGGAACCTCTGCCTTAATATGCGCACACATTAAACCCTCCAAATACATGAATCAGAGGAAAAGGTGTGCGTGTGGACATGTGTGTACTTCTTTATGGGTTGTTCAGTGACATGCAAGAAGATAAATGTTTTTTATGTGTGTGTACGCATGTGTGTGTGTGTGTGTGTGTGTGTGTGTTGCTGATGTTAAGCTGGAGGGCTGTGTGGGCAGAGGCATCCTTGGCTGGCATAAATTGATTTCCAGAATCCAGACAACTATAGCAGCTTTTTGCAGGGAAGCCGTGTGCTTCTCTATCCATTTATGAGTGAAAACTGTGCAAAGCTGTGTGTGGCTGGGTGGATGTGTGGATGTGTGCGTACATGTCAGCAAGAAAAGAAGCTGGAGAAACGAGACAAACTACGGACGTGTGGTCTCTGCTGCCATATTAAACCGAAAATGCCAGCTGTGCTCCCCACAGTCCTTCGAATGGGATGTTTTCCCCTATGAGATTACGAGTGAGTGAGTTAACAAAGGCTACATGCAGCCTGCTTGCGTTTGGGAAGTATACCTAGCCCAGTATGGCAAACCCATCTCATTGTTGGCAGGCGCATGCACTCGTTTTGCATATTGATTACAATAGTTTACTGGGTCCAAAGTCTTCGCAGCAAACAACCGGCCAATGATGGATGCGTGCCATTAAATATGTAATTCCCCCTCCGTGTAATTAATATTGATTTTACCTCAGCCTGCTTGAACATATTTAATTGGTAACTGCACTTCTTAAAACTTCATGGCCATGTCTCCACTGGCACGGACATATTTTGAACCGCACGAGTTCCATCTTTAGACAGTCTTGATTGACAATTAATGACAATTAATGTAATGATATGTTTCTTATTGTGGATGCAGTATCCAGTCCATCATACAGAGAGTTGTTTCTAATGGTTCAAAGTTAAAAATGACTCAGTTATTCTTTTAGGTTAACAATATAATATCGCTTACCGTACATGAGATAGTAAAAGTAAAAATAAATAAATACAAACATCTCTCAATATGTTTCCCGACCACTGCAAAAAACAATCAACTCATTTTAAATTAAACCTCTCTGATACTGTCAATCAAAACTATACATTATCATATGTATACAATTTTATACAGAACCAGACAATGTATAGCAGCATTCTGCTTCTGAACTCCTCAACTATGGTTGATGCTGTGCATATAGTATGTGAATGAGGAGACGGACAGTGTTAAAGTGCTTTGAGTACCTATAGAAAAGCAATTTTTCCATCAGTACTCGGGAAATTTCAAAGAGTGCATTTTACTCTAAAAAGACGATATTTGGTCCCAGTAAAGAGAGTAAAATATTCGGCGCAAATTTCAGCGTAAAATTTACTCGGAGAATTTTATGCTGAATATTTTACTCTCAAATTTTACTCTGTTCACTGGGACCAAATGGAGTCTTTTTAGAGTACTGTGAGTACTGTGGGGCCACATAGGACCATGCCCTTCCTAACTAGATGTATGACAAAAATGCCATTTTAAAATTGGACAAAATATATGCATAAGTGCAAAATACGTGGTAGTCGGAAACGATAACAGAAGCCCGTTTAAAATGATTGTCGTACCGACCTATAAATGATTACTATATGGTCCGCCCGGACAAAATGACGGATAGGCGGACGGGGGAAGCCTGTAGGCAGAACGCGATAAACGGACCGCAAATTTTTAGTAAAATACCCAGCTCTGCTTAAAACTACATTCGACTCCTGCATGTTTGCAGTTCGCCACCCTCGTATTTGCATATTAGCACATTTTTTCAACCAATATTTTGTCACATTTTGGATTTTTACCGGTTTTTTTTTATTTTTATTTTTTTACATAAATTCAATACAATTTATATTAAATAATTATACACACACACACACACACACCCACACACAAACACACAAACACACTCACGCACATAAAAGCCTTTTAGCTCTTCATTCTAAGCTATTTCCATCATTTTACCAGCTGCAAGTCACTGGGGAATCCCTTCTGAAACTCTTGAGCGCATCAACACACCCCGCAACCATCGCGTTGTCAATATTATTGAAAAACATGTTACTTATGTTAATCATGGTGCTATCTTTTTTGCAATAACGTCAACTCGTCATCGAAATCCGTGCGTAACCGAACCATATGTGCGCATACTCGCAGCATGCAGTGGGCTTTGGGCAGGGTCGCCAACACTTGAGCGTGATTCATTCAGGGAGGAGGACGATACGTTTGAGTGCATCTGCTGCGTTTCCTCTCCACATGCTCCACTGTGCGCACGGAGCAGGAGAAGAACAGTCTTCATCTCAGCGCACAATCACTCTGCAAAACTTCCCCGGCTATATGGACACATAACCAACTGCACGTCTTCCTTCGCGGCTGTTCATCAGCACATTTCCTCACTTTCATCTGCAGCCTCAACGTATCTGAAGTGGCTGCCTCACCGGGTCGGACCGGAGGCCACCTGGTCTCTGATCTGGTCTCCGGAGTCGGTGGAGACTCGACGCGCTCCATCGGGGCCAGGCTTTGCGCCTCCCGGATCCGACCGGAGCCACCGCGCGCTCTCGAGATGGACGTGATGGAGAGGGAGGTCATGGACAAGCTGGAGGACATGTCATCCGTGTACGACTTCGACCCTATCACCGGCAACATCCCCGCCACCAAGGTGGAAGTCACCGTCTCCTGCAGGTGAGTCTCAACGCTGGTGGGGGCGCAAAGTCGGGGGAAAGTTGCGTGAGAGGTGCCGCACCCCTCTTGGACTTTTGCTCTCATTTATTTTGCGCGTGTGCGTGTGGGTGCGTGTGTGTCTAAAGCACGTAAAACGTATGTGCTTGAACAAGTTAGGTGTTGTAGGGGGATACATTTTACAGATTTCTTATGGGGTAAGAATTTAAAATTTGACACCAAATATGAAGATGCAAGAATTTGAAATCAATTAAACCTGAATGTATTGTGACTGATAAATGTCTGCAATGAATTACGGTAAGTGTTTTCCCACGACCTGTTCACTATAGGCACATCCTTTATCGCCCTTTCGCTTAAGCAAACTATATATTAATTGTGAAGTCAGAAAATAAATCTGTCAACAACACTTGTTCAGTTAGAAAAAAAATGCTTTCAATATTCAAAAGGTTTATGAAGTCAAGGCTCTCACCGCCCTTTCAGACTTTTATGCACACACACACACACACATTGCACATAACGCATGCACTCACATCCTTTCATGATGGGTTTTTAGGTTGTTGAGCTATTCAAGCGAGCCAGTTGGAGCTGTGTGTGCATTATTGATGTACTGTCTGACACACAGAGAGCTCTGTGCCTCATCCCTCAGCAAAGAGTGATTAAAAAAAAAAAATTACAAAGATTTTCATTTTAATTAGTGGACAACCATGAGGTTGGAGTGTTGCACTGAGAAAAAGGAGTGATGCGGGATCAATTTGCAAAGCTTCATTGGTTGAAGTCTGCAAGATTTCTTATTTGGAATGTATCATTTCTGATTGCAGAATCAGGCAGCATTCAGATACATTATGAGTGCCATTCGTTCAAGATGACCCTTTTTGTGCAGATACCTGTGATTGTGAGATGGAGCAAGAAGGTGATATATTACATCAGGAAAGCACATTTGCTGCTGGAATCCCACTTTTAGTGATAAATAAACCATACGCTTTCATGGGATTTGAAACACACTCTCACACATTGTGTGTGTGTCTGTGAGGTGGGGGTGTTGTGGTGAAGTGCAGGCAAAAACGCAGGTAGACCCATGTGCAAGAGAGCTGGGGTATTTAAAAATTATTTATAAAAAGGCCAAATAAAGGTATGGGGTATCAGGATCAATCACACTGAATTGGCAACGTTAAAAAGCACACATACCAAGTAACACACGAGAAAGATTCATCACCATGAACAACAGGACAACATGACAACACACGTGACATAGAACAATGAACCAAGACTGACTGAAAGAAAACAAGGAAATAAATACAGATTGACGCGATAACTAGGCAAACGTGGACATGTCACAAGTGGCTGGAGGGAGCAGATTGTTAGACACAAGGGGCAGGACTCATGAGAGCAGGCGGAGATGAAGACATAGCGAGCAGGCTGGGCAGACATGGAGAAGGGACACAGGAAAACAAGATATAACATTAATACAAAGTCGATGTAACTAAAAACATTTCAAAAGTCAACATAAACTGTTTATCACGTAATCCCCATTTAAGGGGCGGATTAAAGATGTCTCATTGGTTAAGAAAGACTGAAAGAAGCCCATGAGGGGAAATCTGGTGGGTGTGTGGAACGCCAAACTTAATGTGCCCGGCCAGGTAGGTCAGGAAGACAGTCAAGATGCTAAGCACGGGGTCTTGTCATGGCCATTGAAGTGAACGGTGCTGTAGCCGGACATGAGTTCTTGGTTGAACAGCTCATATAAATGACAGCCGCAGGACTTGCACTGCCAGCGGAGGGTTGGATGGTGGCTGCTGGATGCGCTAAGATGGAACGTCAGGTGATCCCAACCGGCCAGTCTGAACGTGGTTGGTTGGCTGATGCACATGGATGGGTGACTGTCCTGGGGCTCACGTTTTGGCAAGTCGATACGTTGGTGGGTGACTGGCGTAGGGGTCTGGGCCGTCCGGTCTCAACATGAACAGGTGACTGAGCAATGACCAGCCGCTGAGCTGGTATGGGGTCCTCGAGCAGTTGCAGGGTTGGAACTGGATAACGAATCAGGGTCAACAGAATGACAATGACCTTTACCTACCTCCGTTGGCCACCATGCGGTTGTCCAAAATAAATAGCCAAACGGGTACCCAAGTAAAAGGTCAGGGGGGAAAAAATAAGTGTGGGTCGGTATTGGGAATACGTAAGTAAAACTGACAAGGGAAAGGTCCGGGAAAATTAAATTCCAAGTCAGAATCCGGGAGGAGGTTGTAGAAGGGCGGTCACCTTTAAAACCAGAACAGTAACAATCTATGAAAATCTGTAACGGTAGAATTATGAAGGTAACATGGAGTGGTGAGCAAATATTACCACATAAAACTCTAGGGAGACTAAAGGTTACAGGTGAGAAGAAAGAACAAAAGGTCCTTGAGTGCAGAACATTTCGTTCTGTCACGTTTTGGGTTGGGGGTTCGTTGCAGTGAATTGCAGGCAAAAACGCAGGTGGACCCAAGTGCTGGGAAGCAGGAAAGGCAACAGGTCAACATGACATGATGTAACTGAAAGTGCAACCTGGCTGATGAGTCAATGAGGCACAGCTGGAAATGGCACGGGAGGCTGGAGAGAGCTGATTGGTTGACAAAAAAGAGCAGGGCTGATGAGAACAGGCGGTGACGAAAACATGACGAGCAGCCTGGGAATACATGAGCAAAGTTGGCACAGGGGAACAAGAAACATGACACAAATCTAAATCCCGTCAAAAGCAATGCAAAAGTCAACACAAACACGCATCCTGACACGCGCGGTACTTTCTAGTTGTGGGTTGCCTTGCCCTTCCTGCCCATTCTTGACACAGCACCTTGAATCGCAGCTGAATAAAAGTGGTGCTGCAGCGTGTCATTCAAAGTCAACGAAGAGCTTTTGTGCGAATGTTGTATGAGTCACATTTGTGAAGACAAGAGGCTTCCTGCGCATTTGTGTCATGTTCTCTGGGAGGTCTGCAAGCATGATGATAGCGGCTCCCTGTTTTGGTTAATACCCCCTATTACAAATTACACCCCTTGCTTTTGACAACACATTATTATCAGGACCAGAAAGTGGGTGGACAGGGGATAAGTAGAATCACCCGAAATAATAGGAGGAATTTACTGGTCTTCAAGCCAGGGAGGATGTACGGCATGTGGTATTTATTCAGTGGATTATATTCTTATTAACTCAGTCACTGTCAGACATTTTCAGACCCTCTTTTACTCTAACGTTTGAAAAAATTTGAAAAAAATATAAATAAGTTCCTGGGATATGATGGCTGGACTGTGAAAAGACAAATACATTTGTTAATGGCGGTGAATGAGCTAAATTAAAATGCTGTTTTCTTTTTCATTTCAACGGTACTAGTAGTACTACTTAAAATGTTGTATTCTTACCTCGAAATAACAAATTAGAATCTGTTTTTCGTTATTCATCTGACGCTACACTGACGAATTTTTATTTGTGAGCCGACCAAGGCTTAAAGGGGGGAAAATAAACCCAAACATATTTTTTTCAAGAAAATGTTCTATGCAGGCCTACTAGTTGAAACAAGGCATTCTGATAAATATTGCGTTTGTGGAATAACACTCATTTTTAGCCATCTCTGGAGGCGGCCATTCTGTCACTTCTGTCGACTGAAAATGACATCACAGTTGCTCAGGACTCAGGTAATGACCAATCACGGCTGACCTGTTTTCTGAAGCTGAGCCGTGATTGGTCGTTACCTGAACCCTGAGCAGTTGTGATGTCATTTTCAGTGGACAGAAATGTCAAAATGGCCGCCCCCCGAGATGGCTAAAAAGGGGTGGATTTTGCTGCTTAACTCATATTCCACAAAGGAGAATAACGGAAACCAGATTCTGATTTGTTACGTTGAGGTAAGAATACAACATTTTGAGCAATTTGTCGATTTGGCACTCTTTATATTTCATACTATCCTCTAGATTTGAATATTCCCAAGGTCAGTCGTCAGAAGTCAAATCATGCGTGAAGTCACGCAAGTCACCAGCTCAGGAGCAACCCTAACCGCAAGTTATGAATCTGGTAGAGGGGATTTGTTTCCTGTAATATTGACCATACCTCCTGTGCAAACCTCAAATTAGCTGTCAGCTACAATTGCACGTGTGTGCTTTTCAACAGCTTCCTCGCTCTCCCCCTCACTGTGCTCGTATTATGGTCTCATACATTTCTCTGCCGTGGCCGCTCAGTATGATATTAAAGTTAATAGGATGTATATACGGGGTACAGAACTTTTCAAAGAGTAAGACTCATAAGGCGCTACACAATTACAGTTACGCTAGTTATTGTTTGAAATTTTATGATACAGTAGTTAACTTATTTTTACAAAGTGATAACGTTAAATTAAAAATAATAATAAAAAGGCTTTAACGTTGTTTGATAGTTTAGCTTACCAAGGCTATCAGGAGAGAGGCAAGCCTGCCAAGTCAGTGCCATGCAGTCCCAAGCCTGGATAAATAAGGAGGCTTGGAGTCAGGAAGTGCATTGATCCATAAAACTTCCGCCAAAACGTCATCCAAAAAGGTGATGGCAAAAACCTCTAAAGAAGAACAAAAATGATGGCCACGATTTGGAAGTCAATTATTATATTTCTCTCATTTCTTATGAGTAGAAACGTGAGAGTCCCGGACTGGATCGCTTTTAAACTTCCACCATCATTTGTGATGCCTAACGCTTGTTTTGGCGAATAAGCAAGACATTTTCTATAAAGCTGTCGTTTCACGGGACCAATTGTGCTTTGTTTTCTTGGTGTGTATTTGTCAACAAGCTTTGTGTCAAAGTTTATACTGTGTGAATGTAAAGCAGAGCCAATTAAGCCGTGACTGTAATGGATTGTCCTTTTCTTGAGCGTGACACCTAATCACAACCAGGCTCCTTGGGATGGGGAAGATTGATCTCATAGCTGATAAATCTCGCTCTAATTGGGGGATTCTGCTCGTCACACATGTTTTAATGATATAGGAAAGTCTTCCTGCTCTTCAGCGCCGCGTTTCCCCAAGGGGACGGCCGAACGTGGAATTTCCCCACTTGTTTCCTTCGTGCAAGCATCACAGGGCTTTGATTAAATTCCTGTGCTAAATATCGGGATGGTCGGCATTTGCATACAGATTTGAGTTTATGAGAAGCCTGGTTTCCGCCTCGGATAGGTGCCTTCATGAATCTGGGACAGATATGAAAGCGTTGCACTCGGTGTAGAAAAGCCCCGGGGAGATCCACAGCCAAGGCTTATCATCACTCTCATCCCCCTCACTCGCTTTCACGTCACATCTCTTTAGGTTCGAGCACTTGTGATGGGAATATTTCCTGCTCCATAAAGGGATCCCTGGTGTTAATTAGCCGTGCAGAAAGATACACCCAAACTATCCATATCTGCAAAGTAACATCTTTGAATCGCCACAAATGTGCTGGCGATCCGTGGAGTCACTCACTGGCCCCAATATTAGGCACCAGCTGATGAAATCCAATCGAGAAAATACCTTTCAGTGCCCTGAGAGGAAATTTCACTTGTGACTGAGAGATGTATCGTGTAACAATATGTGTTGATTTGATTTCTTTTGTGACTGTAGTTTATAGCGATGTAGAAGTGCACTTTGTCATGCTGACAGGTTTGTTTAAAATGGCATTTAACTCATTAAATCCACAAGAGTACATCAACCTCTTTTTTTTTTTTCTTATTTCTTCCTTTTCTTGACATGGATACTGTATGTAACAATTTTCCCTGCCACACACTCCTCAGTGTTACAAAGATGGAGGGTGTGAAGGAGCCAGATTCTCTTCACACCTGCTACACTGGAGCCAGTGGAGCCTCCACTTTGTGGACTGGGAGGGCTTGACACAAACTTCAATCGCCAACTTTTTAGATCTTCTTTATTTCTTTCATCTTTCTGATCAGAGAATTCGTCAGTTGTTGTCTTCCTGCACCATAGCCGCTGCAGCAACACAGTGTCAAATACTGCTATAAAGGCGGCACAAAACTTCCCTATTAAATATGAATGCGCATTTTCTGCTTGTTCTGTTCTCCCTTGATTTGAATTAAAACGCCACACATTTTCTAGCACGCATGCAGGAGAACCACATGTTTTTTCCCCCCCAGCCAAACAACCAAGAAAGGTAATAATCATGGTGAAAAATCACATTAATTTATAGTAGCCTATTATATAATGAACATAATACACACATGCAAATATAATAAATAATAAAAATGGGAAGTACAACAGAAATTCTCTGGGGCCTGTACTGCAAGCAGCTGTTCCCAACCTTTATTGAGGCAAGGCACAGATTTTACATCTTTAAAAAAAATCTCATGGCACGCCAATAAAAGAAAAAATATATAAAAAGTCACAGATCACTTCTGTAAGAAATATTGTCTCAGTTTCTTCACCACATAACTTAGTGTGAAATTTGTGCCTTTTAAGTTCAACACAAATCTGCTATTCTGCTGTGTGAATTCGAACAGGTGGATATTATGCCGGTTCATTTGACGTTCTGCTTCTGCTGTAGTGGAAGAGCATTTAATTGTTCTGCCTGCCACTATAGGTCACGGGCATAGATCGCTGACCAAAAATGACACTGTGACACATCCATTAAATGAAGTTGGATCGTTTCCCTTCTTGAAAGGTTAAGCATTTTGATGTCAAACATTTCCCTTTTACTTTCAAAGTCTTCAAATGTACATTGCATTAACTGACGATAGAGGAGAACATGAACTAGATGTACCTCTAAAACTTTCTGCAGCACAGATTTCCCTTTATCCGTCTTGTTCACTCCGAAAACAGCCTCGTTTCAATCTTATGCATTATGATAATAGAAAAAAAAAAGAAGCTCATTCTTATGTAGAGTTTTACATCCCATAATCCGCCTCCCGGGTCTGTCAGTAACTCTGTTCAGCTGTCAGAGTCTCCACGCTTCAACAGCATTAATCTGGAACAGTCTCATATCTATCAAATCTTTTTATCAAGCCTACAGTATGTCTTACCACACATTAACATAAGAGAAGTTGTTTGCACCGCAATTGAACAGAAAGCACAGTTGGTGCTGTTTAGGAAGGGGGGGGGTGAGTATTGATGCCGGTGACTTAAAGAGAGGTCGAAGAGGTTTTGATCAATGCTCTTCCTCTGACAAACACCAACCAAGGAAACATCCAAATTCAAACTTCAAGTCAACTAGTGAAGGACTCTGTTAAGTACAGTAAATGTCCAATGTTCACTCTCTAACACAGATTGAAAATGCAGTGACCAGTAAACACAACAAGCACTTGATCTATAAACGCTTCAATGTGCAGCTCACAAATAGTATGAAACACAATAGAATATTAATATGCGTTTAGTAGGATTGAGACACAAGTGATGAGACGCTACATTGCGCGGTAATGAAAGCGGAGACACATTTGTACTACACTAACAAACAATATAACAAATAATGTGCGGCCTGTAAACCTTCCCAGGGAGACATTTAGCTGTTTGCACCTATTGAGGTGAGTTAGACACATCAGCCCTCCACCTAAGTGACCCTTTAATGATAGTTTAATAGCTCTAGGTGAGAAGTGGCCATGTTGTCGACACAACCGTTGCTGCGCAGCTGCAAGTTGAGACTTTTCCTCTTTATCAGGATCACATCCACACATCTTAACCCTCAATATGATACAGTAATGGGGAAGTACTCAAAATTGTAGGAGAGGGAGTGTGATTAGAAAATGATGACTAACCCCCCCCCCCCCCGACCCCGACCAAAAGCCTCCCCTGCCCCACCTCATTTGTTCGAAGCAGTTTCAAAATTATTTCGTTGGCACACTGTCGTGTCATGTAATGGAATGTAGAAGTGCGTAATAATGGTGCGCCCGCCCGCACCCTTCAGGAATGAATTAATAAACATTCAGAATAATCCTGTTCGGATTAGTGTGAGGGTCTTGTAAAAAACACACTAAAATGATGAAACAATTTAAATTCAAGATATGCGGGATATGTACAACACTTGCAGTGTTCGGCCATTACATTCATTGGCTTCTGACCGTGTCTCTTTAATGGCATATTGACCACCGTTAATTTGCACTGTATATACCACAGTGGCACTACTGTGAGCTGTGACATATTAAGTACTAGATTACACTTCACTACAGTTGAACAGGCACAACAAAAGTTCCTTACTTCTACTGTAATCAATTCACTTTAATTGATTTTAATGGCGTCCGCCCACATGCAGCTTTCATGCTGTCATTTTCTACCCAATTATGTCAAACTCACCCTGACACATAGTGTCCGTGCGGAGAGTGTCACACACACTGGGCACACTTTTTATGACACTTAACTGTAATCACTTGAGACAAGCTAAGGCGCATGATTGATATGATATGACAACTTGTTTGAGTTTGACACGGCTTGCAACAGAGTGAAGACAATGCAAATGTCGTCTAGCATCTCGTAGTGAGAGATGCATGACTGGGTTGGCTCACGTGCGTTTCTGCGCCTATTCTGAGCCCGTGCTGCTATTTCAGCTTTGGCCGTGTGCCACTTTCTGCAGGATGAGATGATTGGGCAAGATGGTACCGTGTGGTACAGCAAAGCTGGATATGTGTGAAAAAAAAAAAAAATGTGTGGGTGAGATGAGTGTATTTGATTATAGTGCTGCTGACACCCGGAGGGGAAATGGATAATGGATGAATGAAAGAAAAAAAACGTCTGTGTTTATGTGTGTTGGTGTATTGCTTCCTCTGCTTATTACATTCATAAGGATGTCATTTTACTTATGATGGCTTATAAGAGTTATTATTGAATTCAATCAAACTGCTGTAAATAAAGCTGTAAATGAATTTCCCTCTCTGATGGGGTGAAATTCCAAGCACATTTTCAACTCTCCTTCATTCAAGTTTTTTTTTATTTTTTTTATTTATTTTTTTTTGGACAGGAATTTATATGTTTAGTTGCGATTTCAGCATCTTTGCACTCTATGGTGTGACATTTGTCTTTTTGGACACATTTATGGCTCTCTGAGGAAGAATTCCACAGACAGCAATCCTCTCTTGCCCTTTTTTTCACCACCATGAGATTGGATGTGATCTCTTTCTAGTGTAGTGATCTGTGACCCGCAACACTTTTGCCTCATCAAAAGCAAATTTGAATTCCATGTTTACATTTGTCTGTATAGTGCACGTCAGCCTAAAACAGGAACACGTCACTTGTGGCATAATAACAGAATGGATGGAAAATTAACACACCGCTGTCTGTCTATCAGCTTCCCATACCCCTGCGCAGAAAAAGTGGTTCAGATTAATGTTTGAGTACAACAGTTGCCATGGAAATATGCAAACTATAACATATGTTGGATCATCCATTTAAGAATATCTACTGCCCCCGTTACGTCCATTAAGAACTCTTTCCCAGAACTCTTTCCCAGTGCATAAACTTTTCTCGGGCTTTTACAGTCATCATATCTTGTAGAGCATAGAAAAACTATTTGCTATTCATTTACACTGAAATTCCTTTTCCTCCTTCTATAATTCAACACATCTTGCTCCAGGGTAAAACAAATCAGACTCTAATGTGTGAAGCACTTTTCTTATTTATCGCAGATTCTTGATGCAATTTACTGATCATTTTGAGTTGCACTTTTAGAATTGATCCACTTTAGAAAAGTTATTTTCGCTCAGGAAGAAAAATCGTTCATATTCATTATCCTTTTAATCTTGCAATCAAATAAAGCAGCCCGCTCTCACCAGCAGTTTTATAAGCGCTCCAGGGCAAAGTTAATGTGCTGTAAATTCTATTCATACCAAATTTGAGAGGTTATTCCTTATGATTTTTCTTCATGCCGTAACCCATCAAAGCACGTTTAAACAAGTGTCAATTTGTTTAGGCACGGTTAAGGGGCCGCTTTGATGCATCTGGCACAGTTTGTCTTGAATCTGTGGAGGGTACAATGAAATCTCCAAACTATCAAGGCATTCTAAGGAGAATATGCTGCATGAGAAAGCTTGGCCTCCTCCAAAAGGGTAATGACCCAAAACACACCTAAAAACACCCAAGAATGGTTAAAAACAAAACAGTGGATGATTCTGAAGTGGCCCTATGAACCCTGATCCGAATAATATTAAATATATGTGGAAGGAAGTGGAAGATGCCATCTGGAGAAGGCACTGTTCAAACCACAGACAACTAGTGTAGTTTGCTCCCAAGGAGTGTTATATTGAGGGATACGGAATTTTCTTTTACTCCTCTTATTGTCTCAAAAAAAAAAAAAAAAATGTGTGAAAAAATATGAAGGTAAGGATCAATATCCAGGCCAGTTTCTTTAGTTAGATTTGTCAAATTATTCTGTTTGGCCTCAAGTATTAATACTGTATGATACAGTTGTACATGTTTAATTCATTCTGTGAATTATATTACATTCATTTACTCTTACCAGAACAATATTACCGATTGAAATTCATTTGAATGCCCTTAATCTGTTCAGCCCCCCAAAAAGAGCATTATATTATGTAAAAGATAATGAAAGAGACCGAAAATAAATAGATATATTTTCACCGTGTAATTACTTTACTTTGGGACATTTTTAATTTGCTGGTATCATATAATAAAAAAAAAATGATTATGTTTACTTACGTTATTAGGCTAACCATTTCAAATGTAATATTACTTTGGGAAGTTATTTCAGTGTCCACTGTTGGTTTCTGTTCCTTAAACAGACAGGCACCAACAACTTGGCCTAGCTGTGTATGGAATGACCACTGGTTATTGATATCACTTATCAGCGATACGCAATTAGCCATTCTCCTAATTAGACAACATGCACATCTGCCTGATGGCTGACCTCTGTTGTGTCAGACAACAGCACCATTTTCCCCATCGGGATTTACGGGATGATCTTAAGCCTTCGCGCCAGGCAGCGAGCTCACTGTGACTGTCTTCCCCAGAGGAAGTTCTGGCCTGAATAATTCAACAGCTGGTGGGTGGAATCGCTGGAATGATCCTGCTTGGGTCTGCCATCGATTTGACACCAAAGTAATGCCAGCATTACAGTTGGACTCAGGTGTTTGAGGTTGAATTGTTGCTTTCAATTAAATTCCCGCATAGACGGTTGATACAAGCTCTCTTGGAGATGAAGTATTGAATAGCAAGGAATCTGTTAATCGAATAGGTTAGATATTGCAAAAGTGATGATATGTCAGTGATCATCTAAGCAATGATGGCCGGGTGAATTTCTTTGTAAGCAGTCATCATATTGCTGCATAATTTCCCCATCCACTGCCCCTGCGTTCATCCAGCACTGTCAACGAATTGCTCTTTCTTCCACACTTCCTTTAAAACTTCCTTCCCAATCTGTGCACATGCTCCTTTTTCATCTCACTTGTAGTTTGCATTTTTTTTTCTCTCTCCCTTTTGCTCCCTCCTCTTTATCTTACTGCGAATTATTGTGCCCACCCCACCTAGCTCTGTCATCACTGTTACCATGCACACGGCCGCTTTCATTTTGCCACACAGAGATACGGTAGCTTGTCCGGGAGCAAGTGTGGATCACCTTCTTTTTACTATCCATTCTTGCTGAAATGTCCTTGAGGGGAACACGTTTCCTTATAGGCGGGCTGTTATTGCTGAATGAAAACATCATTGCTCAATGAACGGGTTACCTTCACATTTTGGCTACCAAAATTGATTTGAAAAGGCTTGCAATTGGAAAGCTAGTCAAAAGTCTCAAAGCTTTCTCTATATATTGAATGCTCGCATTTTTCTCCCTTTGGTATTTCATTTGAATTTTTTTCATTATTTTTCAGTTTGGATTGGCTAAGGAGTAAAAAAATAAATAAAAAATGGCAGATTGTACTGCCTCATAGTGAGGCACGTAATATCCATTGTGAACACCAAGAAATATGATCCTTTGCCAATTGATGGCTTAAACATAAACAGTAATTCACTGAATAGGTGCAAATATAATCTTAGATGACGATAACTAAATATGGGATACTTTACATCCCTCCAAGGAATTTTATTTAATGTTGAGCTCAATTATTTAAACAATGACATTGTTTTGATTTTGTATGATGCATGATGTGGTATGCTTTGGATCACGTTGGCCTTTTTTCTTCATGCTTTTCTCTTCTCGTCATTTATTTTCAACTTAATCATCTGCCCAAACAATACGATTCCACAACTCAAACAACGTCACCAACCACGTGGATGTGACGTTGCTGTTTTGTAACACTCCAGATGTGTGCGGTGCTCTTTGGTTTACATTTCTGATATAAATTTGTCATAATACTGATAAGTGATAACGTTTATCATTTTAATCACTGTAATTGTCATATGAAATGTTCCTACTATACTCCCTCCCTGCCCCCCCCCCCCCCCCCCCCCACACACACACACAGTGTGCACACAAGAGGTGAAGCTCACGCTGGAACCTTACAGTGAAGCGTCACGCTCCACCCACTACAGCACCAGAAAAACGCCTTCAGTGTGCGAACCTCTCACCCTCAATCTACACAAACGTATGCTTCCTTGCCAAGGAATAAAATGGTGGAGATATTAATAAACACTTGACATGAGCGTAAGTCTTAAGGATCCTTGAGAAAGATCAATTACAATGTACTATGTATCTTTATTGGGTGGAAGACTGTGCATGTGGAACCTTAGAGTCTGCCACCATAAATTTATGCTCACTTTTAGTCTAGTCCAAGTCCCCAAATCACATCATCTCAAATTTGCATGCCTCTTCAAACAGAAGCACTGATCCCTTGATATTTATTATCTCCTCCTCAGTTTGCACTGGCTGAGCGGAGCAGTTAGAGTGGGAGAGGCGAGAGGAGCCTCCCGTTGGCTTAAAAGGAGCATCTGTCTAATTATCAGGGTTGCTGGTAGTGGCGCACTATATAAATAAAATCTGTTAAGTTTGTGTCTGCCAAACTGGGACTTGGTTCTCCAACATGAGCAAAAGAAGCTTTGTTATTTTTGGTCTATTTCTGATCTCATCCACATCAATTTCTGTTTTGACTCTCATTCCTAACCGCAATCCCCCACCCGCGACACCCCCCTGCTCTCGCTTTCTCTCTCACACTTCCACTCACAGCCACATACACACACTTTCTGTGACACATTTGTCTGTTGTTCTTCTCTTGTGATTGATTTTCTGTTACATTGCTGCTCTCTTCGCCCCACAATATTCTCCCGTATACAGATGATTGCTTACGCATGTGGGGCATCACACGCACGTACACACAACACTGGCGTGGCTGAATCTCAGATCTTTTTTCGAACCTCATTTACATCAGCGAAGTTTGTTTGAAACCCCCGTAGCCTTGCCAGTAGATTGCGTAACAACCAAATGCAAATCTGATGACACATTTGAAATTTGGAACGTTGTAGAATGAGTTAATATGGTGACCTTGTTTGTTTTCGGGACTTTGGAAGCTAGTTCATCTTATTGGCCGAAAGGTAATCTTTCCGTTATGTAACTAGAATATGTACAACAACTTGTGCAGAAAAAAAAAAAAGATATATTTTAAATTCTGGTGTTGACTTCACTTTTGGAAAAGTGTTTCAAAGCAGCATAGAGCTGATATGAGACGAACGAACAATGCACATCCCAATACAAATAGTAGAATATCTTGCTATGCAGTGCCTTGACCCTCAAAGGAATTACTGCTACCTCTGCAGCTTATCTACAGTATTTCGAGACATATCTAGAATAGTAATAAGTACAGCATGGACACCAGCTGGCCCCATTACATGCAGATTGTAATGGCCAAATGTGAAAATAATTTTTTGGTCTACACTAATATGCATTTAGGTGTAATGGTTTGTTGTTTGGCTGATGCAACACACGTTTATTTCTTTATTTCTTTATTTAGTTAAGCCACAGCCACAATTTTTTTTTGTTTTTTTTTGTTGCTAATTAATTAAATATGAGCTCTGGAGTCTAGAGCTACAGACTGGAGGAGAGAGATGTGAAGACAGTAGGGTATGGGTCCAATTCTTCCGGCATTACTAGTAGCTTTATCTTCCTTGTCCCATTCACAATCACCTGTGATTGACTAGCAAACAATCCAAGATTTTTTTTCTAACTCTTACCACAGTCAACTGGGATAGGCTCCAGCTTCCCGGCGATCCTCAGCAGGTCGCGTGGTAGAAAATGGGTGACGTGATGAATATGGAAATGGTTTCATTATACAAGATCCTGATAGAGCAAGAATTGATGCCTATTCTTCTTTTGAAGGGAACAAACTAGTAGATCTTTACTCTGATGAGCCACGGTGAGCTCTTTAGGATACAATTGCACTTCACCAGAGTAGCAAGGCCAGTGCACGCCTTCTTCTTCTCCTCAAGATGCAGCGCTGTAGATCCTCTGAAGAATCTTGAATGATTTGTTGAAAGAGCTCGACAATCCATTTCTCAGTCCAGCAAACTCCATAGCTGCCTAAAAGATCTTATTTCTTGTAATATGAATGTAATGTGGATTAGAATTAAAAACAAAATACATAATACAACAACTATTTGCATACAAGCGTTTGAGAAAAAAAAAAGGGCCCCGGTAAAGTCTGTGACTTAACTAGTTTCATCCAAGCTTCTGTACTTTAAGCATTGTATTTGAGAACATTTGGGACAGTGGAGGGTTGCCTCTGAATTTAGGGCAGGACCATTGTTGATGTGGGATTGGCGTCTTGTAAAGCATAAACTACGGGGGCCATACGGAGTACAGGGTTATAAAAGAATCGCTTTGATGAGAATTCATTTCAGCAGATCTGGTTCTGAATAGATGAGCTCCTCCTGCTTCCTGGCTGTTTCTTTTTGAAGTTTGGGTTGTTGTCATCTTTTGCTTTCACCCCCCCAAGAGGCCTTTTTTTCCCCCCGTCGTGTATTGTTGATGTGTGTATGTGTGTGACTGCCTGATGCCGGTGAATGTATATTTTGCCATTAGAACAGTTTCTAAGGGGCTTCAACCTCATTAACAGGACCCACTACCCCGCTGACACTATTATGCACTTCATCTTCTCCTGTGCATGCATGCATGTCCTCTCAAATCTGTGGATTTCAATCAAGACAAAATTAGAAGCATTTTCTTTTTAATTAGTTAATCATAAACTCCGTACGAGAGAATTGCTCCTCACAGAATGTTATTCGAAAATGATTGAGGTTGATTAATATCTTTACTTAACAATGTAATATAATTTACAGAAATGTATTCATATATTCATGTAATGCCATTAATCACTTATAGGTAGTGATGTCACCAGCATATATCTGGTAATGTGACATGACATTTTTTGAGATTTCAAATACAGGACTTAATGTAAATGTTAGAATTTGGAGCAGTTTTAGCTTATTTCAATATTTTCATTTGTTATGCTGTTAGTGTCATGTAGAGATAAGCATATTGCCATCCTTGCCACCCCTGGAAAGTGACAGAGGAGGTTTCTGGGGGCTGGTAATGGGTTGCATTTTTATTTAATTTTTTATTTTATTTTAAGTAAAGCAACATATTCAAGGTTAAAGGCCAAACCACAGTCATGAAGCACCTTTCCCTCCAGCAGACAAGAGTCAACATACTGTCTTCCCCCCCAGGCATGATGTTTTGTTAGATTCGTTACCTGCCACTAGCTATATCCATCATGTTTCATCAGATTAGACGCATACTATACACTGATTTGTTCATCTTTGTTTTATTGGTCTTTTACATAACTATGGCTATAAAATCAGGCTTCCAATAGTAGCATTGAATGCATTTGATGACCAAGATACTCATTTTGGTGTTGATGTAAAAATAAGTCTGTCCGTCCGTCCATCCATCCATCCATCCATCCATCCATGCGTCCATCCATTTTCTTTGGCTTATCCAGAGTCAGCAACATGTCAGCAGCCTAATCAGGGAAGCCTTGACTTCTCTCTCCCCAGCTCATTAACATGTACAGGCATGGACAGCCATTGGACAGCTCTTCTGGTGCAATCCCAAGATGTTCCCAGGACAGCCAGTCGATATGATGCCTCCAGGGTGTCCTTGGTCATCACCGGGGCCTCCTCGGTAGGGCCTGCCCAGAACACCTCTTCGGGGAGCATCCTGAACTTATCCACGAACCACCTCATCTGGCTCCTCTTGATGTGGAAGATTAACAGCTATATTGTGATCCTTTTTTCCGGATGACAGAGCTCCTCACCCTATCTCAAAAGAAAAGCTCAGACACAGGAAACTCATTTCGGCCCTTTGTGAGCTTGTTCTGTCGGTCATGACCCACCGCTCATGGCCATAGGTGAAGATGGTAAAGTAAATAGACCGATAAATCGAGAGCATCTCCTTTTGACTCGGCTCCATTTTCACCACGACAGACCACTGCGGGGTCTGCAAACGCTACATCAATCCACCTGTCAATCTCCAGCTCCATCCTTTGTTCACTCGTGAACAAGACCCCAAGATACATGAAGATACTTGGGGCATGATCTTTTCCCCGAGCCAAAGAGGGCACTCCACTCTTTTCAGACTGAGCACCCTGGTCTCATCTTTGGTGATGCTGATTCTCATCCCAACCGCTTCGCAATCAGCTGTGTACCTCTCCAGTGAGAGTTGACGATTGTGGCTTGATAAAACCAACAGAACTAATGTACATCATCTTCACAAAGCGATGTAAAACTTAGGCTAACCAAATTGAAAATTTGCCCATAAAGGTTATGAGTAGAACTGATGAAAAGGGGCAGCCTTGGCAGAGTCCAACCCTAGCTTCCATACAGGGATCGAACAGCCCGTATCAGGCGGGTCTCGTACCCCATAACTTGGAGGACCCCCCAAAAGGATTCGCCAAGTCCACAAAGCATATTTACACAAACTCCCATGTGGAGCTGGTTCTCTGTCCCATGGCCAGGGCGAAAACCACACCGCTCTTCCTGAATCTGAGCTTCAGCTTCCCGACACACCCTCCATTCCAACAACCCTGAATCGGCCTTACCAGAGAGACTGAGGAATATCTAGCCTGCGTTCATTGGAACACACCAGTGGTCCAACTTCTTAAAAACAAGAACCACCACCCTGGTCTGCCAATCCAGGGACACTACCCCCAATTCCCATGCGACGTTGTAGAGGCTTATCAACCAGGACAGCCCCACAACATCCAGGGCCTTAAAGGAACACAGGCGGATCATAGAGCATTAAAATAACATGCCGGCACTGAGCTTCTACATGTTTGTATGATCTAAAAGTACAGAATTTGCTGACAATGTATCTAGGTGTGAGTTCACGGTGACAAAAATTGGATTAGCCATTCAGACAAACTCATAGTGGTGGGTAGTCTACCTCAATAAAAATATCTTTGACATTTACTAGCTCACACTTACCTGACTTTTTGGAAATGAAAAAAAAAAAATGAAAAAAAAATAACCCGATCCCTCCGATAAAAGTACCAGAATTTCAGCTCTGACGCACAAATGCAAAATGAGACTAAATGAAAGGTCAGACTTCAACATGTTCTCCATTGGGTCAGTATAATTTTTAGATACAGATCAATTTACTCCACAGCATATCTTTATTCATGAAAGCATTCCATGCATGTTGAGATCATGTACACGTAGTTAAACAATAAAAAAAAAAAAAATGTAAAAAGAAAGAAACACGAAGAGCACAGAAAGGAAGTTTCGTTAGATGTTTTTTTTAACCACACATAATCACTTGATAATTCTAATTTCAAGCTCCACTGAGCCAAAAAGGCCACTCGTTAGCATACAGACACATTTCTAAGACACTAAAAACAGTTCCTGGTTTTTTTGGGGGGTAAAATGAACGTATGACAAATAATGTCTGGTAATTGCAGCTTTATATTTTGTGTTAACTTAAAACCTGTGTTAGTGATTTGGTCCCCAGATGTTTTGTAGTGTAGCATATAGTGTTGTGTAAACGAAATCGTCACAACAAAATAATAACAATTTATCCATCTATTTTCTACAACATACTGCTAGTCCATTTTTTTTTTTTAGTCTCCACTAACTTTCTTTTTCATTTGTACTTTTTCACCTTTTATTAGGGTCTATTTTTGTTCTCAGTGCAAGTCTGGAATGTAGCAGTGTAAATCTGCGCGGTGGCAGGCTAGACGAAGTTTTGGTTTTGTCGCAAACCAATATAAGCCAGTACAGCGTTGTAAGGAATTCCGAGACGAGGCCATTAAGGGAGAGGCCCTTCGGCCTTGTCAGGGAAAAAAGCATCCACAATGGAATTCCTACACCTCAGGTCTTGTAATGTGCACAGGTGATATTGTGTCCAAATGAAATTCTGATCCATTAAATTTGTCTTTGAGTAAGAATAGTACAGGTCTACAGGCGGGTCTGCCTCAAAATTTAAATGGCCGTCCGTCGCCGAGTCCAACTAAACTTTCACTAGCAGACTTCTTTTTGCGGGTGATGTAAAGTTGTCCGGGGTAATCACATTTCACCGCTGTGAAGTGGGAACCTGGAGGATTGTTTCAGTAAACAAAGAGCAGAAGGCAGTGGCATCTCATGTCTGTGTGGCGAGCACGCCAACAGAGGAAAGGCATGAAGCATGTAGGTTGGTTGGCACACTGGCCTCGGGCAGGCATTATGAAAAGGTCAGGCAAGTAAAACAGGAATGTGGCTCAGACACAAGAAATTGCGGTGGATGTCTACACAGATTTTTTTCGACAAACTTTTATAACGTACATGGAAATCACAGAAAGGCTGAAACATCACCTCGCTTTCCATCAAAGAATACTGTTTGACTGGTTCATTTTTAATTGTGTGTTCTACTATCCAGAGTGATCTAGGGGTACTAGAATATCAATACAATACATCACACAAGTTTGAGAATTATAGAGCAAAAAACATACCATGGATATGCTGCAGATAACATGAAGCAATAACAATGCCACAAGGTGCCAATAAAATGATCATACAATTATGAGTTATTAAGATTGTCTGACTCATTGGCTGAAGCAAGTCTTTCTGGGCTGCTCAAGTGCACTCCAGGCAGCGCAGCCCTTTGCCAAGGCTTAAATTGAGTGTTTGCAGATCTACAATCTTCGCAGCTTAGAGATAGTTACATGCACAGCCAGAATTTCGTGTGGATTGAAGGGAACAAAATGTAATAAGAACAACCTATTACAGCTTGATCTGACCCAGATCTCGCTTGGGATGATATTACAATTGTAAATTCAAGTTTTCACCTGGAATACATGTTTTTTTATTATCATTATTTGGATATACGGTACCATCCATCCCTCCCTCCATTTTTTATATTTTTTATACCGCTTCTCCTCATGATGTTTTGCAGTGTGCTGGAGCCTATCCCAGCACATTTGAAGTGAAATGTATACCCTGGAGTGTTGCCAGCTAATCCCAGATGTATCCTACAGTATCTTCCCATTATAGAAAAAAATCAAGGGTGATACTTTTAAGACTGTCAAATATTAATATCATAGCATGATGAGATAATGTGATTTTTGTATTAGGAGAATCCCTAGTTGCACAGCTGCACTGTTGTTGTTAAGTGTTTGGAGGGCAGAGCTTGTGATGCTGGCAATCAAGCTGCTATTGCTCTTGATAGCAAAGCTTACAATTTTCAGGGAGTTTGCTAGCAATCTGAATTTGCAATGTGTGAATACCTGTCAGTGATTAAAACGGTACGCATATAATGCCACCACTATCCGTGCACATCAAAGGCTCATGCTGAACTCACGACCAGACAAAAAGCCTTTAAAACTTCACAAAAACAATCAACTGCGGTTACACAATCTTGCCAAATTCTTTGAGCCATGAGTGATACAATAAATAAAACTATGAACTGACCTAGCAGTGTAATAGGCGGAACTAAATCTGCATGCTAGCTTACCTCTGTGGCTAACCGTTTCTTTTTGCACTGCGAGTGAAGCATTGCAGCTATCCATGATGAACAAAACATGCTTACTTAAATGTGCAGTATCCAAGCCAACGGTTTCACTCTTTATCGTCTCAAAATATCATACGGACTTAAAATCTTGAGGCAACATAATGCTGCCCTGCTCCCGCAAATTGGGGAAGAGGTAGAATTGTACCACACTTCTTAGATTTGTTCTCTAGCTATTTTCACCAGTTTAAATGGATTAATAATTCGGAATAAAATAACAGACGATGTGGGGGCATACCAAGAGTACAGATTTGTGAAAAAAATTAATTGACCATATTTGCTCAATTAACATTTATATGCGTGAAAGAAAATGACTGACCATGTTGTCATCCCGTTTGCAATGTTCTTTTGTGAGTAACAGTGATTTGTCTTTTTGATTTACAGAAATCTTCTGGATAAAGACACGTTTTCCAAGTCAGATCCATGTGAGTGTTTTGAATTTAACCGTCATTCAGTGACTATACTCTTTCATTTTCTTTTTCTGTGCTCATTCTATTTTCTTCTGGACTGATCACTATGTT
Source organism: Filicampus tigris (assembly GCF_054856515.1). Lineage (NCBI taxonomy): Eukaryota > Metazoa > Chordata > Actinopteri > Syngnathiformes > Syngnathidae > Filicampus > Filicampus tigris. Next base: position 17,640,799 of record NC_141225.1, on the reverse strand, counting down.
TAAAGAAAATCTGTTTTCACACAGTGTTTTGGGAAATCTTTTTGTTTGTTTCTCCCCGACTCCCATAACTGTTAGCTCACTGTACTGGAGATAACCTCCAGAAACAAGTGCACACACATACACACACGCACACAAATTGATTTATCATTTCAAGGCAGGCTTCTTCTGATTGATGACTGACTTTTTCTACTCTCTGTCTTTCATCCTTCTCAATCTTTTATCTCCCCTCTCTGCTGATTTTGTCCCGCTTCACAGTGTGTGTCCTCTATACACAAGGTGTGGAAACCAAACAGTGGAGAGAGGTAAATGGATTTCTCTACCTTCACTTTTTAAACTGAAAAACTACACTGGAAACTCTGAAGCTGAATACCTTTGAGACTGTGCAATTCAATTTGGGGTTAATATTTTTCTGCTAAGCCACAAATAATGCATGAAATCATCTCACGAGAGCTCAATTTAGTCAGCAGTTCAACAGTTACGAATGTAATAATGTCACTTAAGACATTGCCTGGACAGTTAATAAAGGTTTGATGATAGCAAAAGATTCACTGAGACTGTTTGCGTTTCCGTGGGGAAAAACTCTAACCTTAGAGATTCTCTTTTTTAATAAAGAATTAGCTCAGTAATAAAGAGTGACAAAATTCAGTTGAATTCAGTCAATCAATCAAAGTTAAAGTGGAAGTCAACCCCAAAATTTACTTTACAAGAATCTATTCTGTGCACGACCAATAATCGAAACACGGCATCTGATTAATATTACGTTTGTGGAATACGAGTTAAGCAGCAAATACCAACCGCTTTTGTCCATCTGAGGCGGCGGCCATTTTGCCACATTCTGTCAAGTGAAAATGACATCACAGTTGCTCAAGACTCAGATAATGACCAATTATGGTGCAGCTTCAGAAAACAGGTGAGCCGTGATTGGTCGTAACCTGAGCCCTGAGCAACTGTGATTTCATCATCAGTTGACAGAAAGTGACAAAATGGCCGCCCCCTGAGATATATTAGAAAAACGGTGGATTTTTCTGCCTAACTCATATTGCACAAATCAGAATGCCATGTTTAGACAAGTGAAGGCGCATAAAGCATTATTGCAAAGATTTGGGGGGGGGGGGGATTGACTTCCACTTCAAAACTTTTTGCCACATTTCATAAATCAAGTTGTGAGACGGACGATACAAAGGAGGAGCAGTCAAATGTTGTAAGACATAACAAGGTCACAATAAGTGATCATATTATGACACAAGAAGGAGAGAACACAAGTCGCACGTACAGATGCGGATGCTGCAAGAGGCTGACAACGGGCTGTTTCTATGTAGATCCTCAACAAAGCACTTGTTTTTGCATCATGTTTTGTTAACTGCTGACATGTCCGGCAGTGCTTCAAAAAATGTATTTCAAAAAGAGGTTTTTTTTAACTGCATATCAACGCTATTTATAATGCCAGATGACCCCTTATCCACCTGCTTGTGAGTTTAGGCTACTTGCTGAGAACAGATTGCTGTGTGGGATGACTTTCAGATGCTGCTGTAAATGATTGTTGGATGTATGTGTTAAAGGTATAGAACAGTATGCGTTCTACAAGTACACTCTTAGCCCGAATAAGAGGAGTTTACTAGAAATGTGTGTGGAAACCAATTGCCCTCAACCAGTTTAGTTTTTATATATGTTAAAAGAGGAAGTCAAGTCAAACATTTTATTGACAATAAAATGTACTATGCACACTCACTCGTCTAAACACAGTATTCTGATTAATATTATGTTTGTGGAATACGAATTTAGCAACAAAATCCACACGTTTTCAAGCCATATCAGTGGGCGGACATTTTGCCAACTTGCTGTCAACTGAAATCACATCACATCAATTGCTCAGGGCTCAGGTAACGACCAATCATGGCTCGCCTGTTTTCTGAGTTTGGTCATGTGATGTTTGCACGCTGTGCCATGATTGGTCGTTACGTGTCATTTTATTTTTATAGATAAAAAAATGTTTTCCAAGATGGGTGACGTTTTTAAGGGGGTGTCAAGTATTACGAAATAGATTTTAGGGCCAAATGTGTTTTTACTGAGCTTTATTTTACTTAGTAATGAAACCTTCAATAGTTATGGTGCACACACAGTAGATAGATAGATAGATAGATAGATAGATAGATAGATAGATAGATAGATAGATAGAAAGAAAATCAACAGTGATACGTATCAAATCATCTTTTATTGGAGAGATCTTTCACGGAAATGCCACAAATACTAACAGGCTCATTAATATGGATGTAAAATGACAACAAGAATCTCATTGCATCATATCCTCTGGAACTGAGCCGTACAATACTCAATCTCATCGTAATCCCACTGAATCAAACTCAATCGAATCATTCCACTTTAAAATTGACCCGTCCTTGAGAGATGCACACCCCACACACGAATTGTAGCACTTACAAATAAATCGAATACAATATAAATCACTGAAACCAATACACTGCCACTGTCCTGAACGATATCCTGAGCTCCGCTTGTTCTTGTTTTCTTTGCATTGCATGGATAAACTCCCCAGAATATAAATCAATACTTTTAATGGCACGGACTTTGAATGAGGATTGATCAAATGCTTGTCACAGTTAGGACTAAGGGCTTTCTCCAGGAAAATGTAGCCTGTAAAGTGAGGAAAACAGATATGTGTGTGTGTGTGTGGACATGGCCAGGGTGTTGGCCAGAGACTTCCCGCCAGATTCTCATTAGCCAGCCCCAGCAGCCCAGTAGTATCTAATGAACTCTGGATCTTGGCATTGTCTCTGCCACTCAGCAGGGAAATCACATTATGGAGCTCATCTTTGCCATCACCTGCCTCATCACTAGCATGTGCTCTGTGTCTCATCAACACCTCTGGGCCTTTTGCAGTGTCTGGCTAGCGCAGAGATTGTGAATTTCTGTTCTATTCTTACTCACTCAAGTAGATTAGTTCGTTATTTGTTTTGTCAGGAAAATATTGCTCTCAAATGCATATTAAAGAATATTTTGTTTGTTATCCTGTTGTGCTGTCATAATTATGTAGGAGGCAAGGATTTCGTTTGTTGGGGTTGATCTTTTGTTTTTTTTGGACAGCCTGCCTTCTCTTGTGAAATTTTACCTCGGATTTTAATTGGGTGTTCCAATTTATGTTGGATGAGAATTCACACGGTCATTAAAACTGATTTACTGACATTAATAATGGCAAACTTATTTTAAAAGGCATATCCCCATCTAATCTTTTGAGTGGAATACAAATTGACTGTCTAAGTAATTAAGCAGCCAATTATTGTGCATTTGGCAGCAATGTTAAATCATTATGGAAAATCTGATTACAAAGGTAGACAAATTTAAATATCCATCAAATATCATTAGGTCAGGGTGTATTGTCTTTACAACTAAAAGCGGAACAATTTTAATCCAGTTGTAATATTTCTTCTGATTCCAAGGACAGAAATTGTAAGAAGTGCTCTTGGTATCCTAATGCAATCTTGAAAAGACAAGGTTAGTGTACACATCCACCTACACGGCTTGCGCTCCACCTCGTGGAATAAGATCCATGCATCCATGCACATGCACTCCTTCGCGCTCATCTTGCAAATAATGGCTTTGCGCCTATTGTTTCAAGCTCAAACGCTTGTCAGCTTGTGACAAAGCGGGAGGTGATGTTTGCCTCAAAAAGGTGTGTATCTGAGATTTTACTATGTAACTTCAGACAGTCGACAGGGAACACAATTCAATTATACATGGATTAGTGTGTGGGAATGAATCATAACTGCACTATTTGCTGCGATATTGATAAACACAAGGGATTAGGAAAACAGTATGTATGGCAAGTAATGGATAATTTGGAGAGAAGTGAAAATGAATAAGGTATAATGCTATGCCAAAAAAATATCACCCGCTAACACTCTAGTAATCTGTAATCCGAGGTTAATTCTTTGAACTGGATCGGTACCCAGGGAATGTCATGTCTCATGAAGGCAGGTCCTCCAAGGAACCTAATCGTCTGTTCATTTGTTGCACAAAATGAAGCTAGGAATAGTAGGAATTGATTCACCAAATACACTTGGTCAATGCCACTGAATCTGATGGACCCTGAGTGCAAATCTATTATTCAGTTTGCTGGACCTTGTTAGTTCAAGTTAACATCTAATTAAATGTGCATTCATTTGGATTATTTAAACCGACTCATGAATTAATCTTTGCCTCGGATCACATAAGGAAACAGTTGCATCCCTCTTTGGCTTTTAAAAACTCTTGCAAAATCTCCTGATGCCAAAGTTTGGGGTGAGTTCTGCTAATTGACTAACTACCACAATATATTACATTAGCTCTAACTTGACACAACCATAATAATCAAAGTATTCAACAGGCACTCAATCGCAGGGCATTCATATACAAACAACTGTTGACACTCAAGGATAATTCAGAGCATTCGATAGAGTAAGAAGCACTTTTTGGGGATGTGGGAGTTAGCTGCAGTACCTGAAGAAAATCCATGTAAGCACAAGATGCAAACTCCACATAGAGAAGTTCCAGCAGAGTGAGGCAGACACGCTGAACAACATTTCACAGTGCTTTCATCAACATTGATCAAAAACATTTTTTTAAATCTCAATAAAAAGTTTAAGATTGACCACACAGGTTAGCAAACGTTTGTTTTTGTTTTCCATGGCAGCCGTCAAGATTAAAAATGTTGCAGATTTGGCCATGCCCTCTCTTTGTCGACATGAGTCCCTTGTCAGAAACGTAAGAGTGAAGTTTTTAGCACAAGTTGAAAGACGGGGTAGGATTCATGACACAAGTAATTAAATATCTCTTATTTCACTCGAGTGTAGAGCAATAAACTGAAAGAATGGCTTTGAATACCCGAAGGCTACATCAGCAGCAGCTGCTGTACGCCACGATATTGACCTAACCTCAATAAAAACCTAAAACCTAACTGAAGTCGGCCCAAGTGTAAATGCTTTTAACACACAGGTTAAAAATCGTGTTCTTGTGCTGTTATGTTCTTTTAGCAATTTTAGTAAACTGATGTTTATTTCTCTACTTTGCTCTAAACGCCTTAAAGTATTTTCAAATGACTTAAATTATTTTTCCTTTAAAGTTGTATTTCGCCTTTAAATGTTATTGTGGAACTGTGAAGCACATTGAGTTACCTTATGTGTGAAATGCACTATATAAATAAAATAAAGCTACATATTCAAAGGCGGTCGGCTGTGATTGTAGCCGGGTTGTAACTTTGTAGGCATCCTCCCTTAAATCATTTGCATTAAATGACCGTGTGTTTTAGAATCACTGTTTGATTCCAGTCTAATTGCCCATTCCGATTTCTTATCGTCAAGTGACTCATATCTGATGTCACTGTTAATAATTAGCACGTGTAGAGCTTCCAAAATGGAATCAACCAACTACACTAATGTCAACATTAGTGTCAATATGGAAGCGAACATCCTTCCATCCATCCATCCCTCCATTATCTATGCCACTTGTCCTCACAAGATCAAGCAAAAATAATAAACATAGACAATGTTACAACTTTTCTCCTCCCAACTTTTCAACTTTACTGCACCTCTTCCCCACTCCTGGTCATACTTCTTCAGTCACTCTTTTCCCCTAATTTTCTTTGCAAGCAATGTCTTTGCCCCTTTATCTTCCCTCTTTCCCTCCGGGGTGTTCAAGGGAGACTTATCCCGCTGTAATTAATACAGGTGCGGTTTAAGATCAAGAAGCCCAGAAACATAACCCCGGTTTCCTTTTCAACTTGTGAAAGCACCACCCTTAATCAGGCCTCTGACAACTAAGGTGTTCGCAAGTGTGTGATGAGGGAAAAGATCCCAATTGAAGCCATGGTGAGTTTTAGAGTGTTCCATCTTCCTTGCCCCCTGACATGCGGCTGTGTTTCTTTATTTGCAGTTTGGCAGAACTGAAGTGATAGACAACACCCTGAACCCTGATTTTGTTCGGAAGTACATCTTGGACTACTTTTTTGAAGAAAAGCAGAGTCTTCGCTTTGACTTGTGAGTCTGTTTTCATTTGAAGTCTCTACAGATTATCTCCAGCACCTTGACACCTTGATGTTTTTTTCTTTATTCGAGAACTGTAAGTTTGAGGGAGAAACTGGCTTCCTTCAGCATCCAGGCTTGCTCTTTCTACGCCTCACTGACAAGTTTTCCCGTCAATTTCATTTTGACACAAGTTGGGTTTTTGGCCTCATGGCTCGTGGGTGGCCATAATGTTAAACATCCAATAAAATTGTTATACTCATCCACGGTGGCCAAAGGCTATACACTGTGTAACTATGATGAAATCCTGCATGCTGTCCAATTGTGCTGAATTAATGTGTAGGTGAACATTTAATTAGTAAATCACATATGCACCATTTCACTCGCTTTCATTGCTTTTTAATTATATGCAAATTAGATTAGAGCACCGCTCATGATTATGGCTGAAGAAAAAGTGTCTGACTGAATCCCATCACATTACCCACTAACTCTAACATCTGGAAAGTGGCGAAGGCCCATTTTTAGGTTTGATATTACCTCATGGTGTATTCATAAGATTGTGCTATTTCATAATGCACATGATAATAGATTGACACAATAAATGTTCAACGTATGATCAAGGAACGTTAAACATAAATTCAATATGTTGGTTGATAGTACATAACAATCCGGACATTGGTCAACCACTGATTTGTTAGCATTTAAAAGCAATTTATCCCTCAAAAGGAAATGACAGGAATAGGAATAAAGTTTTCTATGGTCAAACTGGTCAGCCTCATGCAATCTTTATTAATTGTACTAATATTCCTAGCCATCAAAATAGTTAACTGACATAAAATAATAAAAGGTGTTCTCAACCATAACTTTAACGATGACTTACAGACGTGTTGACAAATATGAATAGGGACATTATTGCTTAGAAGAACTAGGAGAATCATCTTTATTGTCATGAATTCACAAGTTTACTTGCACGAGAATAGAATTTGCCATCAGCGTTTACTCCATTACAACAAAACATGGACATGGCAAGCACACATTGAAGCAGAGAACGACTTGTGCAGCAAAACAAGACTTGTGGAGTTAAACCTCACTGAGGTGAAGTCACAGGAGATTTGCATCACGTACGAATTGATTTTTGTGTGACTGTAGAGGTGTATTATTTTCCCCCAAAATGTTGGTCTAATTCCAAATCGACTTCAGAGAATTTCCACTATAAATCTATCCAAATATCCCCACCTGTGTTTATTACAATTGTGTAATGTAGAAATGGCCATTTTGCCTTTGGGTTTCATTTCAGGTATGATGTTGACTCCAAAAGTCCAGACTTGTCCAAACATGTGAGTGAACATTGTACTGTATTATATTTACGTACCATTTGACACCACAGATAAGTGCAGACCAGTTTTGGCTGAATTCCAATGTTTTGTTTGATAACTTGATGCATGAGACAAAATAAACAATAATAGTGCATGTTAAGTCAAAGTGTGACAATGAGCTGAGCAGCCGCTTTATCTGTGGTGTTTCCAATTAGAAGCTCTTTGTTGCCTGCTGCTACTTGATGGAATAAGGCAAACCCTTTCTAGTGCTTGCTTCGTAGCAATATCCAAATACAATTTTTTTTCCTTCCTTTTTCATCATGTAAACAGTTTTACATGAGCAGATCATTTTGAATTTGATTGTTTTTTTCTGTTCATAGTGAGTCATAAGGATATTTCAACAACCTCTCGTGCAACCTTGTAGAAGGACTTTTCATAGTGACTTCAGACCACTTCTGCTTTTCTTCCTGGTGTTATCTTGACTTCCAAATGCTGTATTTGTAATTGCTAATGCTGAATGCTGAATAACATGTGGACTAGGACAGACAACTCACCGTCTGAGTGGTGGGCTAACTAACCGATTTGCAGATCAGGCCTATGGCTATTCCTGCCTCATTATTGGTCTACTTTAGAAAAAAAAAAAAAGAAGCGGATGCTGGCCAGAATATTCACCTCCAAGAACATGAAATCTGGTGTTTACTTTTATGTCAGAAATGTTTAGCTTAGAGAGCTAAGGCTAGCCAAGCTCACATTATGGAGCTCTATGAACACTTCTGCACAGCACAACAAATATGCAAAACATTTTTGTAGGATATTGAAATCTCATAAGAAGAACTGAAAAGAGAGTTTTCACTTTCTGCAATAGGGAATGATGGAAATTATTCCTCTCACTATCACTTACATCACAAATTTGTTTATGTCAAATAGAGGAAGAGGAAGTGAAGGTAACTCCGGGAAGAGGCCATACGGCAGTGGTCTGACACCACAATGAAAAGTGTCAACTATGCAATGCTTTTCGCCATTTTTTCCTCCTCTACAGCAAACTCTCAACCACGTGATTAAGTACTGTATTGGCTTTCTTCATACAACTGGAAATGATGGTGACTGAAAACATTGAGAAAGTGTTCTTTTGAAATCATCACCTGATGATTATTGGATGTATTTGGTTTAACAGGGTTTGCATTTTTTCCCATCATTAGCTTTAATTTTTTCCGGGGGAACATTATGGCACAGCATGTTGTCTTCCCATTCTTACCTCATCACCTTGAGCAACTTTTGGAGCACTTTGTTCTGGTCAAGAGTCATGTTATGTGGTATATGATGGGCCTCTATTGTTGTTGTTGTTGTTGTTGTTGTCACTGTTGTTATTGTTGTTGCTGCTGCTGGCCAACCTTTCTGGAAGCCTGCAGAACTCAACGTAGGTGCTAGCATCGCTTTTACCTCTGACACTGCATGGCTGCTGTCTCTCATTGGCTCAAGAGGAAGGGCGATGTCTGAAGGGCACTGCAGCAATCTGTGCAACCTTTCAACACGCTCGCGGTCTTGAAGGGTTCCACGGTGGCTGCATGATAAAAGGACTAGCTTCAGTCATGACACCGTTTTCGTTTGATCACACTTGGGATGGTCAAGCGTTCACTACATCACGACACACCAAAGAAGGAACGCTTTGGTCTGGATTGTTCGACACTTTCACTGCTTTTCCAGATTAAACAAACAAAACAAACAAACAAAATAAAACAAAACTGTTGAGATAAGATCTACAGTACTGTGCAATATTTACAGGCTACCAGTTTAGCTCTTTGTAGCTTTTCACAGCATTTTGGTGTTCGTGAGGAGCTTTATAAATAGGCGGATGCAATATTTTTTTCCCCACTGTTACAGTCATTATGTCTTCAATGAAACTATCCACAACCCCAGAATCACATATGGCATCGCCTGTCGGTTGATCACCTTCCATGAAGCAGGAAGTAGCCTGCTAACTAACCGACAGATGGCCGATGAACCCACAAATAGAACACTGACTTTTCTTAACATTTTTTGTTCCTGGTGGAGGTCTGCATTCTGCCAAGTGACGTTAAACTTCAATTCAAAATGAATTTTGAATGAGAGCCATAACAGTAGATCTGGCATTTATCTGCTTGTGCCTGTGCAGAAAATCCAGATTTTGCCTCCACATCCTGTGATGTTGCTGTTTCAACAGAAAAGCGATGTTGGGGGAGAAAAAAAAAAAAGACTGACATTGCTGTATTTTAAACGCAATGTGAAAGCGGGTCGAGTTTATATGGTCATGACAGCGTTGCGTAAACAACAACTCTAATGCGTGCGCAGTACTGTTGAGTATGTGTTAATGTATTTAAGTAGTTAAGTGGTCATAAATCATCTTGCTTGTCATTATCACAATGCTTTCAATGTCATCCATCTGTTGTGTATCTGTTATAGTCAGCTCACTGCAGTGTGCTTATTGTGTGACACACCTCCAGTTTGTATCTGACAAAAGATGCCAAGACAGCAAATCTGCTGTTGAAATAATCATAACACTCAAAACCAAGCTCAAGCAGATGGCTAACAATAGAAAATTCACTGCCTAAGTATCCAATTGACTTGAATTTGATACACTCAATAAGTTTGATCTGAGGCTTAGCCTTTAATTTGACCTTTGCAGGGGTGTCCACAGTAGAAGGAGGACAGCCGGGATATTCCTGCTGATCTGACCTTCCTATATATATTTTTTTCTTGAATCTACAAATGCCAACCTGCCTCATTTCCTCCCTTCTTTGCTCTTCCACATTCTTAGGACTTTTTGGGTCAGATGTTCTGTACTCTCGGGGAGATAGTCGGATCACCGGCCAGTCGACTGGAAAAACCTCTTGGGTGAGTGAGCCATTCAGCGAATTAAACCCAACAAATGAGTTTTTATTTAGTGCGGCCCTACTATGCTGGATACACTCGGGTTCCAAAGCCCAAGTCCTCCTAGATGGACTTCTGCCTCCCTGTGATGTAATTGTATTTGTATATTTTGAGGTGCAAACATTTTCACACATTTGACTCGTAAACAAAACTCAAGACAATACTACCTGTTAATGTTTTGGAGTCCACCTCAGTGTCACTTAAACAGAACACTAAATTCAAACAACGACAGCAACCACAGTGCATTGTGTGTCACCTTAAATAGCCTGTGCAAACAAGGTTAGTAAGTAAAAATCAAACTAGGCTAAGTACACAGAATGGAAGTAAAATGAGACGAAGCCATAAAAAAGACAATGTTGTCTACTGATATTTATGTTTGTCAAAGAGACACAACCGTAAAGAAATCACCTAAATAATCTCCTTAAACTTCTACCACTAAAAAAAGTCCTTCGCTGCTTACAATGGTTGTCAGATGACTGTGTTAATAAGAGGTCCTGATTTCTGTCATTACACTCACTATAAAGTTAAAACTAAAAGCTAATTGGAACTTCCACATACTAAATATAGAAGCTAATTTGACAAAAAATACATGTTACAAAAAAAAGAACGTTGTGTGTGTATCTACTGAGCTATGCTCAACAGAAACACAAACGGTGACAGCCAAAAAGGCTTAATTGGGAGCGTCGACCTGAATAATGTTTTTGCAACTTTCATATCAAGAATCACTGATTTGTGAACGTTTATGGCTTGGCATGGCCTGAAAGGGATTTCGTTTTTATCCGTGCCAAATAATGTATTTTGGGACGATCTGCAGCTGAGCGATAACATGACTGCTTGCCAAATGTGTTTTTTGAGGCTGCCTTGAATAATTTTTAGCAAGAATAAATATTATTTCCTTTGGGTTGAAAAGTTGTGCTGTTACAACACTCTATGGCAATTTGTGCTGTCCAAAAGGCACATTTGATTGTAATGACCAGTCATTTATCATAATTTATCATAAAAGTGTAAAAAAAAACAAAAACAAAAAAAAAAACGTATCAGCTACTGCACGAAAACTGACAGCCCAAAATGAATTGATTTAATGCACAGCGCAATTGCTAAGATCAAACAATCCGTTCCGGGATGCTGGTAAACCACGTTGTCCACAATTACAATACATTTTTGAAAATATAACCGCTATATCCCACTGGGTTGTGTCACTGTAAAGTGACTACGCCTGCGCGAAGCCCTTGTCGACACGCTGGCTGCCTCATCAGACTTGTTTTTAATAGCTAGCTAGTTAACTGCACATAACAAATTGCGGCAGATAACCACTGATACAAACTAAGGTGCTCAAATTTTGATTTGGTGGGGCAGGGGGGCCTTGTGCTAGACTCCAAAGTGCGCCATTTTAACTGAAATGGTGAAGAAGAAAATAATAACCGCTATATTGCCGCAATTGAGTATAGGCTGCAACTGTACTTCTAACAACTTCTAACAGGTATGATGTATTCAGAAACAAATCTCTGAATTCACTTTACAGGGTCTTTAATGAAGTGAGTCTTCACCAAAAGATTAAACACAGCTCAGATAACCCTGACCCTTTTCTTGATTTAGCTATAAGTAGCTAGGACAGAGACACGTGTAGCTCTCCCATTTACATTTTTGATCATTTATGACTTACAACCAGGTAAAGAGCATAGGAAAAGCGCTTAAACATTTCTGCATAATCTTTATTTTATCTATCGTTATTAGTTATATTAGATATTGTCTTGATAATGTATCTGCATGGAAAATGGTGTGAATCTGTGTCACACCGTATGCACTATGCATGTCCTAATTTGGTCAAATGTAAAACAAAGGTGCCAAAAAAGATGAGGTTTATTTTCATCTTATTTACTACCTCTCACTCTAATCTACTATAGTATAATGTATTTTTAATCATAAACAACATAGTTATCAAGGTTGTTAGCCATGTTTTTCATCTACTTTCAGTGGGAACCAGCAGTCTAGAATCTGGCATTAATCATTTAGATGCGAAGGTGTCACACGATATGCTCATGGGAGTTGCTCTTGATGTCAATGATGTCATGCACGACAATCTGGATTTTTGTGAGATTTGAGAGGTATATTTATTTTCTTCTGGTGCCTTTGGTGTCGAGGAATGAGTGTGTGAATTTGATTCCAATACAGTTCAACTGTTACATTAGCCCGGTAATGGTATTTTAGATCGCAGAACTCTCCAACCCAGCGGTTTTCATGTTCCTGAGGTAGCAGAATATTTCTTATTACGCCAAAATGCTACAACATTTTTCAGAGGCTTGCAGGGTTGATGATGAGATGTTTTCAGAACACACAAAAGCAACGCACACCCATAAATGTTTTCAGTTGGTACGGGGGACAAGCATACACATTACAACCATGGAGAATACTGATTCATTGATTGATTTGAACCTTCTTTCTTTTTTCTCGCTTAAATGCAACCCGTGGCTTTCGGTGTGCTCCTACTCAACCCTTTTCGTGGCTATTAGTTGTGCTGTTAATCTCTGTCTATTTAATTAGGCAGAAGCCATTGTGTTTTTTTTATTCATCAGTGAATTAGTCCTGGAGGATAGATGGAATGAGAGTGAGTGAGAGGACAGAAACGCAAAATGGAAAAGAAGAGTGAAGCTAATGACAATTAACAGCTAGCGTGAATAATAGTGTAAATTACTAATAAGAAAGTATACAGTATATGAGCCGTGTGTTTTTGGCTTGTTAACTGTATCATTTACACATTTCATCCGAGACCACTGAAGCACAAAGTAAACACAAAGTCATTTGAGATAAATTGCCTACATTCTATTAGCGTGTTTGTGTGTGTGTTGTACCTCAACCGCGATGACGCACACTGTATCTCTTGAGCCTGCCGGAGTAGTCAGCGAATCCAGAAAAGAAAGCCACATTACAATTCAACATTGTTGGTGATGGCAATTTCTGGCCTTTTTAAAAATGAATTTCTATACTCCTTGTGAAGCAGCTTTCTGCCCAAAACAGCATAATACTGTATAAACATGCATATTAAGACTAATGCAAATGTAAATATTGAAATGACAAACTAAATTATATACTACTACTACTACTATAATACTGGTGAGCAAAAACGTTTTAAAAGCATATCCTAAAGAAATTATGATGAACATGTTTGTAGGCGCAAACCTGAGTGTGAACGGTTGTTTGTCTATATGTGCCCTGCGATAGAAGATTTCAGTGTTCCTAAAGTGTTCGATATAGACTTTTTGAGCATTACGGTTGTACTTGTTGAATTTTTTATGTGCCCTCATGCAATATGCAGGTGTTGCTGTTGAGTTTGAGTGAGGAAGGATCAGGAATTCAGAGAAGTCCATTGGATCCATTGGGTCTTTCATTGCTGACCAACACTTCCAGCTGAGGAAACTTTATCATCGGAGACCTTTACGTTGTCTCTGCATGCCAGACAGAGTTAGTTGAGAATGAGAGGCCACAGCCGAAGGAAAGAGTAAGATTGAAAATAACAGCGGGTATGCAGCAATATAATCACAAAGGAATTGCCTTTATTTTAACAGAGAACACTTATTTTGCATGCAGGCTGTTTGTTTTGAGGCGCTCACCAGGTGTAAAATTGAGCCTCCGATCTCAATTAAATGTGTGTGCAGTGAATGCCTGAGGAAGGAGAGACACATGCCGCATTAATAAAGTGCTTATGTTCATGTTTCAAACAGCCACAGTCAACATGTTTCACTTGAAGGCAATCGTTAATTTAGTAAATTGGCAATTTGAACTTCTGAACTGGCACTGCATCATATCTACCACTTACAGTCCATGCAAAAAGAAGCTATGTATAGCAATGTATTTCAATAATATTCTTATTTACATTCATTTCTGTAGTTTCATGGGTGGGAACTGCAAGCTTCTGAAATAGCGGTGAAATGTACGACATCCTGAATAACTGGGGAGTCACCGCGGGAGAGTGAAGTTGCTATTATAGTTTTCTATTGCACGTAATGCAATCAGTCTAGTTAAGATCGTCCATCTCAGACGCATCCTTGCAGACAGTGCCCTCTCAACTTTTCTCAGATTTCCCTTTAATTATTCACAGGACATGAAGATGTACCGACACCGCTCAGATGACTAAATCGTACTGTGTTCTCATATTTTTCCTGCAGGACACTTTGAAGACCATTGATTGCGTTAGCCAGGTGAGATGAACAAGTGAAGTTAATGGTCAAAGTGATTCAACCGGTAGCCTTCTTCGGTTTACAAATTACGTATCACTTTATAATATGACATAAAACTTGCATATAACTCCCAACAGTCCTCTTCTTAACACAGGTTCTTTCATGCAAAACATAGTATTTCAACTTAATTGACATATTTCTGTGGCTTTATTATCGTAGTAGTCATAATTTTTCTCATTGGCACTAATATGTACGAAACTGATCAAGTGGCCAATAACATATTGGACGTGGAAAAAACCCTCTGAAAACATCATGCTCAGTTTTAATAGCCACTGTCAGAGCTTTTGACTTTACATTCGCAAGTTGGTATTTTTACTCCTCTCATGTAAACAAATCAGTCAACCCAAATATTAGTAGTAGAGTGTAATTCGGTGCAGTTCTATACCACCGCAAACTACATTTACAGTAATACACATCATCGGGTGTGAAGATGTACCCACTGGAGTGACTTACAAAATCTAGTATATTGAGAATTATTTCCTCCACGCGCACACTCCCCCCCCCCCATCAAATGGTATATTTTAATGACCGTTTTTGTAAGCACTTTTTCTCAACTTTGAGGCTGTGGTTGAGCCTGCAGTTGTTAACAACAAGCTCATACGGATGATTCAGTGTATTAGCCGCTTGAAGTCAGACATCTGAAACAGGATCTGAAGCTCCAATTTACCAAGCTGCTCTTCGTAGCGCAGTAGCGACAGCAGTGAACACTTTGCCCAGTAGCAACTCATTCACCTTATCTGTGCAAATCTGCAGCTTTGAGATATTGCACAAGTGGATTCGCTTCTGCTGTCATCAAACTATTTCTAAGGGTGCCTTGCAGTGAGTATATTTCCCTGTGGCTCATCATTACCTATCTGGGATATGCAGACACACCAGAGCACAGATGACTGGAAGAGAGAATGCCTGCTGAAAGTGGTCCAGCTGGCATGTTCTTCAAGTGAGACCCCTCTAGTGTACTTTGGGCTGTTGAGGAAAAAAATTAAGTGGCATTTTGTTTGAGTTACGGGGATTTGCTTGTTTGTTGGACCATGGTAAAGTTGTTGCCTGCTTTTGGTGTGTAGGTGAAGGCATAGTTTTACATCCTGGTATTTGGCATTGTGCCTACTGGGCTGTGTGTTACTTCACCGAATGTACTAGAAATAATCACAGAGAATCATTCTGAAATGTATTTTCCTCCGAGTGTGTCCAACTGTATGCCACAAGTCCTCATGATAAAGCGTCAGGTGTAAGAGAAGCTATTTTTCCAATTTTGTATCTGGCAATTATTTTTGTGAGGGATACCCTCATTAAAATGGGTTGCAAAGACAAAACAGCTTTCTGTTACTCACATTTATTAAATATATTGGCCACCGCCAGTCCCTTGGTCCAGCCCAGAAGACTGATACAGAAACGCAGTGGCCAAGCTAATTATCTACAGTCCGAGATGTTGACACTTCTGTGTATGAACCAAGTAGTTACCAACACCAGTGCTGAATTAAAAAAATGTCTATATTTCTCAAAATAAAATTTTCATAAAACAGATTACCGATTAAAGAGGCCAATCAAACTATTCTTACGGGGGGGGGGGGGGTGTTTACAAACCTGAATGTCATTACACACAAACAATCTCAGCTAAACATAAAAAAGTGTCATCGTCATTGGATTTAGTGTGCCAGGGGGATAATGCTCTAGACAACTTAGCCCCTAGGATCACTGGGACACACAAACCACTCCACCACAATAAGGTGATGGCTCAGGGATGTGAACCGATCATCATGATCCGTGATCACATAAATGCTTGCTTGCAGGAAATCAGATAAATAACAAAAGTTTATGACTATGTATACAATGTATTTCTAAGAGAATCAAAGCATGAGAAATTAAAGCTAATTGGGGAGAAAAAAGACCTCAATATGATCTCAAAAGCATTGGAATTGGATCATGTGGTTTGATGGGAGTGACCTCGTTTCAGAGTGGTTAGCACATCAGGGTAAGAAAAAAAAAAGATGGATAAAGAGCAGCCATCTGGCATTGTGCCAAATGAATGTTTAGTAAGTCGGGTCAGCAATGTTTTGCAACCCCCAAAATAACTTTTGATGTACGGAATGTTTGTTCTTCCCTGATGGCATATACAGAGACAGAATCTGGAAAGAAAAATCAAGTCATAAACAAAGAAACAATCCAAACGATCCAAACGTTATCATTGCAAATGGATTTGGCCATGAAAACAAGCACTATGGTGATGCGTGTGGCTTGCCTGTATGGCTTACAGTCAAAGATTAGAGGTTTGAATAGGTGCCTAATTTGCACGTGTTCTTCTGCATTCCAAAAACAGGCATGTTGACTTTAATGAAGACTCAAAATTGTCTATAGTGTCTTGTGTAAATATAAGTGTGACACAAATGTTGTGCCTAAAGCGGAAGTCAACCCAAACATATTTTTTTCAAGTATATGTTCCCAGCAGGCCCACTAGTTAAAACACAGCATTCTGATTAATTTTGCCTTTGTGGAAAATAAGTTAAGCAGCAAAATGCACTCGTTTTTAACCATCTCTGAGGGCGGCCATTTTGTCTTCTGTCGACTGAAATTGACATCACAACTGCTCACAACGACCAATCACGGCTGACCTGTTTTCTGAATCTGAGTCGTGATTGTTCGTTGTGAGCAGTTTTGATGTCCTTTTCAGTCGGCAGAAGACAAAATGACCGCCCCGAGAGATGGCTAAAAACGAGAGGATTAACACTTATTCCACAAATGCAATATTGATCAGAATGCCCTATTTCAACTAGTGGGCTTGCATAGGGAACATATTCTTGAAAAAAAAATGTTTGCGTTGACTTCATCTTTAATGAATTCTAGCTGGATACACGTCTGTCCCCCTGCATTCTTATTTTTTTCTTCATGCAGCAATCAATGGAAAAAGTTTGCTGCTACAATCAAAGTTAAAGGCGTGTGTACTGTGACTTTATGAAAAATGGGAACCAATTTATCTGTTCGAGCCTCTGCCAAAGAGGTGATGCTTTCACCTGCTTCTCTTGGTTTATTTGTTTGTTCACTTTATGTGAAATCACGCCAATAAATCATTTTGTGGCAGTCATTTAACACAGTGAAAACTACATTTACTTTACATCCACCTCAATAAGTGGCCAAGTTGAGTGCATGTGACACAATTGTAATGCGAATAATGGCGGTGGCGGACTCAACGCTTAGCGTGCCAAACACCTTCATTAGTGTGTGAAAGCACATTTTAAGCGGCTGTTAATTGTATTTTTGTATACTGCTCGTGTCTACAAAACACCCTCACATCCATCTGTTGTCGTCCTCTAGTAAGGTGCTCTAATGGAAGCCTGGAATAGTGGACTGATAAAGCTGTCATGACACCTTCTCTCTGCTTCTTCCTTTCTAGCATAAAGTGATAAATGAAGTGGCCCTAATGGTGTCCCTTTCCAAAGTAACATCTCATACAACCACGCATAAAAGCACACCACAGAAAGATGCATTAGATGCATTTGTGTGTGCGAAGGTTTTAAGAGGCTAATTATAGCTTCTAAGCACAATTGTCTCCCTGTTTTATTCCGCCATGCATCATTCATTCCCTCTCTTACGCACTTGTCATTCGGTCTGATTGGACTACATTTCACCGACTCCACAATGCAGCACTTTGAAAGCTCTTCATTGGTTGTCTGGGTCTGTGACACAAGGCTAATATGTATTCTTGGAGTAACTGCAGTGTAGTGCCAGGTTTCCCTCAACCATACAGTAAATACAAGGTACCAGACATATTTCCTTGGGGAGAGGTTTGCTGGTCAGACAAGAATAATGGTCACAAGTGTAATTACTACTTGCGGGCTTCTTTTCCTTCTTCTCCTACCTAAACCTCAACTGAAGCTGGATTTATCCATCTTTAGAGCCTTGGCAGATGGGAAGTTGGTGTTTTGTTTCAGGCTCCAGCTGTCTCGCTGTCTTCTGGGAGCAGTTCATGGAATATTTAACTAGAGCAGACCTTTGAGGCTGCATCTAGATCTTTGTAAACAGGTCACACAATCAAAACCAAGGCAGAGTTTAACAGTTCCTCTCAGCTTGAGGTTGGCATGTACAGAGACATATACAGTCTTTTGGTGTTTACACCAAATAGAATGTGTAGGAGTTGCGACTGAACATTTGCTGGTTGATTGCTCAACTGCTGTAAGTCGATTGTTTGGTAGAACTTCACAGGTTTGGTTCCGTTAAAACAAATTCTTATGTGGTTCAGGTCTTTGTAGCTGAAATGTGAAAGCTACAGGTCCAATGTTGGAAAAAAAAATCTAAGCTTGGAGCCATATAGCCTGAGTCAAGTACAGTCGTCAGAAACACTGTCTCTTTGTGGATTGATACTGTATCTAACTCAGGAAAGAAAACAATGTTTTGGGAGTCTATATTATATTTCACACAAACAAAACATTGTCCAACTTTATGCACCTTTTTACAGGGCAACGTTGGAACTCCATTTCAAGTTTGAACTGTAAAGCATTTCATGTCTACCCGAAACAGCTTGTTGAAAAGAAACTATATCGAAAATCCATGACAGTTCCAATCACAGGCCGCTCTACAGCGTCATAACCTAGAAGTTAAAATGTCTTCAGAAACTGCACATGAAAGGTGAGAATTGCTGTCATCAAGCCAAATGCCACAGAAGGGTCTTAACTGAATATCGTGCTGGTTAACAGATTCCCTTGTAGATCCCCCTGAGGGTTGTAAGCAGCGCTGTGACTAAATGCTAATTGTGCTATGATCTTCTGGTCATGGCACACACTGCATATCTGTCTATGTTCTTGTCTTTGGTCTCTAGCACTACAAATATGTTTCAAATGTATCGTGCTCCCTCTTGTAATCGAGCCACATTATTTTTCTTTTTTTTTAACTTGAAATCTATTGACAGTATTTAAAAAAAAAAAGCAATTGGGGCACAATTGCCTAAAGCAAATGTTTTCCGTTGTCAGCATTCACTTAAGTCAAACAATTGAGAGAAGTGGAGGGAGAGAGGGAGCGGGCAGTTACTTCTTCCCATTCCAACTCCATCTTTAAAATGTACTGGGAAGTCCTTGATGCCATGATGAAAAGTGGCGCCTGTAATGCCCCCAGGCAGTTCATGATTGAGGAGCGAGGTGATGGGAAACGGATGCTTCGGGGCTGCTGAGCTCTGTAGAAATGTGTCTGACAGCGAAGGGGCTGCCCCACAGGAACATCAACTCCTTGATCAGAATCAAAAAGAAACGGTTTGAACAAGGCTTTGTGGAGCTGACATCCCCCACTGCCTGCGTGGCTGCTCATTAAGAAAAAAATTTGGGGGACTGCAAGCTTTATCCTCGTTGAGAGTGGGAAGCAGGGCTTGATTGATTCATGTACAGCAAATAGGCACGTGAATTTCTCTGCATCATTATTTTGGTCTAGAACACAAAAATGCAGTGCGCATCACTTTAGTCAGTCAGTAGCGAAGAGACAGCTTTGCGGGTTTTCTCTTATGTCCATGTTGGCCACGATGTGCCATGAAGACTTTCATTGTGATTGCCTGGTGACTGGTCCAGTTCAAAATGCATCTTGTGCTGTAAGTCAACTGGGATCGTCCGAAGCCTCTAACGGTGTCCTTGAACGCAATACTGTAAGCAGAAAACAAAATGAATCGATGGAAGAAAAGGGGAAACATTGTAGAACCGAACAGTTCTAAATGCCTTTGCGCTCCAAAATAATTTGTCTCGCCTGTATGTGAATGTTCAGCGACGTGGCAGAATCGACGTGATCTTCCAGCATTGATTGCGTCCTAAAACTCAGTTAGTCAATTTCCTCTTCCTGGACGTAACAATCGATCACCAGTCCCTCAGTGATCGGGACCATCTGTTATGAAAGCACATTTCTGCCCTTGTGGATTCAATTTGACTTCTCAAGCCACGAGACAGCTCAAACACGCTGCACTAAGTATACAAACGCAAGCATGTCGTTAGGGACGAGTATTTGGTCATTCAGCACCTTGCAGTCGACTATCTGCTGATAGATGGGAATCCGCGGAACGTTCTACTCCTTCACACATCACGCAAGGCTTAAAAGACTCCGAGGTAGCTGTTTTAGCAAATGAAATAGTTCCCCCCCCCCCCCCCCCCCCCCCGAAACAAATGACAGGGCCCAGCATCATTGATGGCAAACAAAGCATACAATCGGCTGCCGTTGTTACGACGCTGATTGCCTAAGGTGTCATTTGCTCCCCACCGAGTGTTAGTGGTATTGGAAGCGATAAGGGTCTGAGTCTGTGTTGAATGTGTGCATGTGCTCCATTTTCACATTTTTCTCTCAACACTTCTCTCCTCCACTGGCTTGTCTCAGCTTCCACATCAACGTGTTTCCTCTGACAGGACAAGCAGTGGCCAATGGAAGGGCACCGAGTGAAATATTTATCACAATGTGAATAATAAAATGGGCACAACTGACAGTGTTGCTAATAGCTGAGTGTCTGCCTCAAAGTGCCTCAACCGTGGATGAGACCAAAAGAAAAGACGGCCGTGTTGTCTTTTGATGTCGCATGTGCTTTATTTGAGAGCACGGTGGATATTGGGTCACTTTCTTCTACCAGCTAGAGGCTGAACACAAGGACAGGCACTCATTTGAGTCCAATTTTTCTTTACTTTTATGGTGGCTGCTAACACTTTCCTAGTACAATTTGATTAATGTTTCACTTTCACTGGTAGTTGTAAGTTAAATGAGGTCATGAACGGCTGAGGTATTGCAGAATCAGCGGTGGGTAATTGAGGAGGTAGCAGCCACCAAGTGTTTTATGTGTGTGTACAAGTCTTCTCATCTATTCTTTCCCTCACCCCGTGAAGTTAGTAATTTAGTTGGAAGTAATTTAGTCATGGTTTTGTCATAGGTAGAGAATCAGCGCAATCAATTCCAAGAATTTCACTTTACATCTAGTATGAGATGGATTGTACACCTGGCTTTTATTTTCTAAGTAGATCATTAGTTTGCAAAGGCCCCCCAGACATACAGTAATTTGACTGATGCAATACATTTACTACTATTACTACTACTACAACTTGGGAAAAATTGTTATGCTTCTATCTATTTTGCCACGTTCTGTCGAGTGAAAATGACATCACAGTTGCTCAGGGCTTAGGTAACAACCAATCATGACTCAGCTTCTGAAAACAGGTGAGCCATGATTGGTTGTTACCTGAGCCCTGATCAACTGTGATGTCATTTTCAGTTGACAGAAAGTGGCAAAATGGCCGCCTCCTGAGATGGCTAAAAATGAGAGGATTTTGCTGCTTAACTCATATTCTACAAACTCAACATTAATCAGAATTTTGCATTTACGCTGTTGGAGGCGCATAGAACATATTATTGAAAAGAACATTTTTGGGTTGATTTCCGCTTTAATAAAAAAAATAAAAAAAACACAATGTTAACTGAAATAGTGTGACAAGCCACAAAGCTTCTGTCGTTCATACAGATAAGAAGAAAAAAAACTGCAGCTCTTCGACAAGTTCCATCAGCACTGTGGTTAAAGAGACAAAATCGAAGCATACAATGGGGGAAAAAAACAAACACCGGACCTACTGTGAAACCAGAACTACACTTGGTAATATTCTAAGGCTGCTTTGCTGCTTTGGGCACATGATGTCTTGAATCTGAGCATTGTACAATGAGACAATAATGGCAATCTGGAGTGAAATGTGCTGTCCAGTCAGCTATACAGACAGCTGTAGGTCATAGGTCCACATGATAATGATTAAAAAAAAAGGCACAGCTAAAAACGCCCCGAATATGCTGAGGAGCAAAACATTGGACTATTCTGAAATGGCCTTGTATGCGCCCTCATCTAAATCTTTTTGAATATCTGAAGGAGCTGAAACAAGCAGTCTGGAAAAGGCATCTCCCTTCACAAAGCACTCAGCAAAAATAAAAGTAAGATATTGCTGCTTCTGTGCCAGTGTTGTTAATACATAACAATGATCTGGAAAATATACATCCCAAGTTGGCAGAGTAAGCGGGGGCTGTTGTGTTGTGATATGTCAGTGACTGATGGCCAGGATGGATGTACTTTACCTCATGTGGTTTGTGCTCATGTGTGTTTGACACCTGCTTTCTCTCTCTCGCTATTTCTCTTTGAAATTAAAATGTTGATCCATGGCTCAAAAGACAGAATGTTCTGTTCATTCTATTTGACCAACTTCTGTTACACCATACAAAGAACGGCCTTTCATTCCCAAAACCTTGAGACTTCTGTATTTTATTTCCAGCTTTTCTGTAACTGAGAGGTCCGAAACAAATTTCATTTTCTAATATCCTCCAAAGCCTTCATTGTTTACCCTCTACTTCTTTTTTTAGTCAAGTCAGACGTCTCGTTTCGCCGGTTTGCTTATCGGGGAAGGTTAGATGTGCTCAGTCGCACAGTTGAATCAATGAGATACTTTGGGTTCTTTTTAAACCGTGGCTCTTTGCCAAAGTGCACTTCTGGACAACATCCAGCACAATCTCACTTTCAACAGGTTATCCCGAGTGCTCCTTGTCTGTGAACGAAGCTTGACTTTGAACATCTGACTGTGAATAGCTGTCATTACAAAACTGTCACACAGTTGTGTGCTCCGATACAGTTGAATAAAAGTCATTTAATAATACGTATATACTGTATGTTTCCGAGGACTGTTGATCTTTTTGATTTACAATTGGTGGGGCACTTAATTAACCTTTGCGCCTTAGCACATGTTTACATGTCACTTGTTGCTAGGCAGGGTGTCAGGGATCAACCCTTTGTGCCCCATAGACATTCGATCCAATAAATTATAAATGTCAGCCATGCCTACAAAGCTGTTTCAATAGCAATTGAGACTTGGAAAAGAAAACATCGCTTTCGTTGTTGAAACATTGATGTGTATTGAACACGGTCATCAAAAGAATCAAACCATGCCGTTTGTTTTCATTGGCTTTGCATCTTTAGCATCTGGCCTTTTCACTTTCACCTTGAAGCAACCACAGAGACTTAGACAAAAAGTACATTAGACATCAGTACTGTAGGTAAAGCCAGCAAACAAAACAACCCAATTATTCCTTGCTGCTGCTTTAATGTCAGAGGTTCAAAAACTAATATATGTATGCCGAGTCTTTGAAGCGTTGCACTGATGGATGGGGAGCTTCTATTATACATGCACCATTTAACTGACTCCACAGTGTCACTCATTCATGAGGTATTTTCTTTCAATCATCCTCAGTTATTACAAAATGAACTCTTTAATGTTGCGGTTCCAGCACCAGCTTCCAGACACATTCATTCGACGAATGTTCTGTATCATTGTTTTTGGTCATAAGCACTATCATCTTTGGCATCGTGGCATCCTCACGAGGTCTCTTCTCCAAAACTGGAGGATTACGTTTTGCTGTTGCAAATCAATAGTGAGTTTCAAATTAGATTGTGTTCAATAATTTCCATCTCCTCTTTCCAGTGGTTCTTAGATTATCTTGATTTCAGGCATCTAAAAGTGAAATAATGTCTAAATACAGCTAGGGACAGACAGTCATTTAAGATGGCTGTTTTGAGATGGCCATGATCATGTTATGCAAAAATGTGTGACTGGAAAAATTTGTGAATAAGGCAAAATGTGACAGCCAAATACTTTGATTAAATATTGTAGCTTAAATGCTGAACAGAACAAGTCAGGATTTCCTTTCTTCATATCATATGGCCTCTTTTGTACTTGTTGATTTTTGATTTCACAACCTTCAGACATCTGTGGAAAACTGCACATGAACCATGAGTGTGTTTCTCGTTTCAAGGCTGTACCTCCCGGCCAGTGGCTGACGATGTGCTGTTGAATTATTTTTTTTTTTTCGAGTGGGTGTTCGCATTGAATTCTTGGTGCCAAATCACTCACAGTTTCTCACATCACTTGACAGGGATGTTCCCCCTGCCTGCACATTGATGGAGGTCTTTCAAAGTGTGCCTTAAAGGTCTCGTCCTAGTTGACTTTTTACAGGACTCGCCTCTGCACGCAGCTGGAGAGCACTTTTTTCGGTGCCAGTAAAACAGAAGGAAGCAGAGGCGTGTTCATGTTTTTTTTTTTCTTCCTTTTGCGGCATCACATTCCAAGTTGTAGGTGCACCTTCATACGACGTTTTGAATTTCAACATCATATTTAATCAAGGAAGGAACTGTAAGGAGTAACATTCATTCAACAGTGTAATTATGTGGGCAACATTTCACACATACGCACACCAAAAACATTTGTAGGCTACCGGTAATCAATTTCTGTAGATCATGTTTGAGCAGCCACCTCAGCCTGACGTTAAAAGCTCTCTGTTACTACATGTTGTGCACTCTTTGTATTTATGTACAGACCTACATTGTCTATATGCAGTTCCATAAGGATGTAGAAAAATAACGAAAGAGAGTCATTTCAAAGTTATTTATCTCCTTTGCAAAAGAATAAAACAAAGCACAGTAAATGATAACAGTAAATGTTCTTGTTGACATATGACATATTTTGTCCGTTTTTGTCCATCGCAGGTGGCGGCCAATTTGCCACTTGCTGTCGACTAAAAATGACATCACAGTTGCTCAGGGCTCAGATAACGACAAAATGGCCGCCCCCAGAGATGGACAAAAAAGGGTGGATTAGCTTCAACTAGTGGGCCAGCGTCGAAAATCTTCCTGAAAAAAATATGTTTGGATTGACTTCCCCTTTAAGCTCTAATTGGATTTTACAAATGTTGTGGGTGATTGTTGTCAATTGATTGTTGGTGACTCTGCAGCACAATTATGTTAACAAACCTCCCACGGATTGACTCATTATTATGTTCTTAAACTCCATGTCCTTGAGATGGCCCCCTGCTGTTACAATCCTGCCTTCTGCGAAATGTCTAAGCTAACATGACACTTACTGCTTACTGTGACACACAAGTGATTAACAAGGTCATGAATCAACTTGTAAAATGTCGACAGCAACCTTAATAATTTTTTATGGCCTGCTGTTTGATACAAAGTCCTATATATTTTTTTAAATAAACCACAAAATGATTGTGCTGTTATGGTTTAAAAGGGGGCTGAAGGAAAAGTGGTCATGTGTAACTCGGCTGGGGTAATCTACACAACACAGATGACAATTCTTTTTAGTAGAGAACAAACGGGAGTGGGCTAACAATAGAAACCATTTTTAAGAATATCTACACTGGCACAGCCAACAAATGTTTGTCGCCAGGAAATAGAGGAACAACATTTAAGACGAGGACCCAGCGGTACAGACAGCCGCTTTGTGGAGCAAAATAGACTTCCAGCCCAATTCGTTTGCTGAACAGAACCAAGTTTTAATAAGGCTGTTAAAAGTTTTTGGAGTACATTTTCAGCAAGTTGCACAATGTATAGTCTGGCACACATTTAATGGTTTTCTTTGGGAATATTTGTTGCTATAAACTCGCCAATGAATTATTAATGAGATGGACATAATTAGTCTACCAGGGAGGCGTTATTATATCCAAACTAAAAGCCGCTCTGTAATGTTGGCAACTCTGATCACCGAGGCCCACAGTAAATTTAACAACTACCGGTAAAATGTTGAAAATGGATTTACAAACAGATTGTATTCTGCTGCCTGGAGGCTATTATCATGGTCTGTTACAACACTGAAATCATTTGGCTTTTAACTTTGGTAAACAAGGATACTGAGCATAGTATTGATTGTGTGTTTCCATACAGCATTTCGTCACTCACATCCTTGTGTATTGTTAAATTTGTGTCATGGGCAATGTAGTTACATTTCATAAATGAATAAATTAATACAATTACAGTATGTACAGTGTATTAGATTACTTACTTTATTACAGGTGACAGAATATACTTTGTGTTTCTTACATCTTTTTCTTGAAGAAGATCATTTGATCTGGACCATTTAAAAACATGAACATTAACACATGCAGATCATGACCGCAATTTGCATGAGATAACAGTGCAAGCCTCGTTTGATGTTAAATGTTCAATCTGGCACTCATTGTCTTTTCGGCTCATGAGTCATCAAATAGACTCTTTTGTGTTGTTTTTTGTTTGTTTGTTCACCTTCCATTTAGGAATGAGTCAAAGGAATATACAAGCGAGAGATGGTTGTTAATTGGACCACTTTCCCAACTATATTGGACACTTCATTAGGTACCACTGCAAGCTGACAATGCAGTACAAGAGCTGTATCAAAGATTCTGCCTTTGAAAAGATAATAATGATCAGTTATGATTTACACCATCAGCGCAATATGAATGTCTTATTATATAATATTTGTTTTATTCTGGTTGGATTTTGTTGTTGTATTTCTAATATACATTAGCGCTCTCATGTACCTTGTGTTGTATGCTTTCCATTTGATTGTACTCTACACGTGTACCAACGGTAATGGTTGTGTGTACGCCACTGCATAGCAGCAAGATATACTTTGAGACAGAATGTAACATATATTACGGCAGATGATAGGTACAGAAGTGACCTTGGCACAGCACAACTGTCAAAGCCACATTTGAACTTAATGTTGCTGAGCATGAATTATTGTCTAATTAATTGTTGTAACTCATCATACAATCATTTGCATATCTACCACAGAGGGATCCCAGGGAAGAAATGCGGCACTATCATCCTGTCTGCAGAGGAGCTGAGCAACTGTAGGGTAAGTAAACCGTTATTGTTGTCAAAAGTGACAGTTTGGAAAAGCTGCTTGAAATAATTGTGGATACAAAGCATGACCGGAAACTGGCCATCTGGCGTAAAGGGCAGATGCCCGGTGGGCTGGCGTTTTTTGGGGCCGATGCCGTGCTATTTAATTATTGGGGTTTTTTTTCGTAAGGTATTTTCTACTAAATTTCTAGTAAATTGAGCTCAAGCAATATGTTGCCTTTTACTTAGACTTGCTTCTGCTTGCATTATTAGTGTGATGAACAAGAAAATCTATTCTACAGTTAATTGGGAGCCAGTGTACAGCCTTTAGGACTGGAGTAATATGTACAGTATATATACTTTGTGTGACACTTTTTGGTGGTCTTTTTCGAATGTAAAAATGTGAGCCTTGGCTCAGTAAAGGATGGGAAACACTGCTCTAAAGACAAAAAAGTTATGTTTGTGATAAAATTCCAAACTTCAACCAGCAGAAATCACAGCATTTTTTTAGTTCACTCAGGGGAGGAGCACTATCCCACTCTTTGGCGAAGATTTCGAAGGAGGCATATTATGCAGTTCCACCTACTAAAACCATTCCTAGGTATCTTAATACAGTGTCAGTGACATGCTTTATACTTACCTGTTTAAATCAGCCTGTTTTGAGGGGCTGTCCCATCTCAACTTAGCCACAACTGTCTTAATGTAGAGATTGCCAATGCTCACAACACTCTAAAAACCGTTGGGTTAATAATAACACAATTTGGGGTCAAAAATGGACCGATACACAAATTGGCTCAACTTCACCCACTTTCTTGCATTGTTTTGTGCAAAACAGCCCATTTTGGGGGGGGTTGTTTTGTACAAAACTACCAATTTTCGGGGTTCTTTTCTGCAAAAGCAACCAAAAAAGTTGGGTCAAATTGACCCAAGTTGTGGATTGGTCCATTGTTGACCCCAAATTGTGTTATTTTTAACCCAACTGTTTTTAGAGTGAAGGTTTTGTTGTACCGTGATGACCGGGGTAGAGCAAGGGGATGGCTAGTTGCTACTTTTACGCCGTTGCCGAAGCACTCAGTCTGAAGGAGGAAAGGGGGGGAAAAAAACAACAAAAGCATTGACTGTATTTTCACTGGTGGAGTCACGTTACATTTGTCAGTGTGAGGATCTGTGTATGCTGACAGATCGCTAGACCCAAATACCCACTCATTGAGATCAAGTTATTTTATCCGCCAAGCCGTTGTGTGTTTATGCTGGCGTCTATCTCTGACCCGTTCAGCCCTCTGACAACACAGCAGACAGGACATCTGTTGTAACTCAGTGGAGTGGCACAGTGTTGAATGAAATGGCCCCGCAACATGATGAGGTGAATGCTGATCATTCTCTCGACTAAGCCTGCGGTCTGAAGCCGCGGATGCTCCACTGAGCTCACCGCACACACATTAGAGCAGGATATTGGAAAGCAAGAGTGTGAAACCGAACAAATTGTGCAAAGACAGAGGCAGAGAGGCAATGAAAGAGGGAGCAGATGTGAAATATTGAAAACAAAAGCAAATGTGCAATTAAAAGATGAAGTATTACAGAGGCTGCCTGTGCTTGTGTGTGAGAGAGTGTCTGAGAGAATGAAACAAACGCAGTGAAGTGAATCGATATTGGATTATTTCACAGCCTGCAGGTACCAACTCGTACCTCCAAAATCATCTTGGATAATGACAGTGTGAGACCGAGATTTGCTTAATTAAAACGCAGCCCAGCCTGACCTTGTCCCCATATCGAGCACACACACACTAGCATAAACCCTCACTGTTTGCAGACATTATCCTTTAATTGAATCCCTATTTGGAATGTGAAGCTTTTTTCATCCTTTAGTGCATTTTGGATCATCTAGTTCATTTCCCCCCATAGCGCAGTACGTTTTCTGCTTTCAACCAGCCCGAGGCCATTTAGAACTAAGCAAACTCTGTTGTGGTTCAGTTGGTGAGAAAGCAAACTGACCCTGCCCCAACTGGTAAATGATCAAATCATTTGTAAGGCCAACTCTAAATTCACTGGCAAAACTGACCTCAGGTCATTTTTTTTTCAAAGGGCTGAAAAAGAGGCTTAAGCAAAAACCTTGAATATTTTGTTCCTTTTTTATCCAATTTTCTCACCTATCTACTATTCTATAGAGGTAGAAGGGCAGTCTGAAAGCACATTGCACATTTCTTTGCTGCAAAATATGGAAAACACTAAATATGGCAAGAAATCCAGAGAGTGAAAGAAAAGTAATTATTCTGTTGTATGAGAGGGAGGAGGACTTAGTAATTGCCGCTTCTTCAGTTCCACTCACAGATGTTGATGGACAGGACACAAACACACACACATGCGCCCCCCCCCCCCACACACACACACACATCCATGGTGAATATTAGTTGATTGCCCCCATACTAACAACATTGTTGAACCTCAATCTTAGCAAGAATGCAAGTTCGCACTACAGAACATTAATGAGGCAGGAGCAGATGCATATTTGATATCCCCAACACTGTTCATCACCATAAATATTTTTATGCGCCTATTCTCGCAGCAGCGCTTCCTTTGTGTGCGTGTCCTTTTACTCTGAATCAGGACAACAGTAGCACCAACACACAAAACCGTTCAAATGCTCGGGAAGACTAATGGGAAGCCTGGAACAAAATGTTTAATGTGCTGAGAAGAAGAAGCAGGTCTTTCTTTCGTTATGCCACTTGCTTCCGTATTAATTTATCTGAATATGACACGGGTTTGCAAGTTGCCCCCAAGACAAAAGGAAGAACAAAGTATTCTAAGAATACATGTACTTCAGAATGCATGAATTGATAAGAGGTTTTCCTTTAGTCATTGAAAAAGATATGGCTATTGTGTTACATAAAGATAAAAAATGTTTTAAATGGCTGATCAAATCATTCTCTAACACCACAATGATATTTTTGTTCTGCCCAACTAAAAGGTGGTGACATAACCTGACACGTCAGGTAGATTGTTTTAATGCTAAATTTTCAAGGAGAGAGATAGTAGAAACTGTTTGGAAATAATTTTATTGCACAGCAAAAGCTTGCATGTGCCAGTGATCTAATGTTGACAATGCTGTTAGTTAACACTAGTTTGCGCACCCAAAAACACTGCAGTCCTGCTAAGCTTCTGTCTTTGACATTATCCACCTTTTTCCTATGCCCCATGAGCCTTTGCGTTAATTATGGGCATGACTTTCGGTGTGAACCGGACCCGGTGTTTTGTTTGCATAGTAACTTGTTGTGCTAGTACACTTTCTATGACAGACTATGTGGGAATGCTCGTTGACGCATTTTATAAGAGAAAACATTTCAATCCCGTTCACGGAGCAGGATGGTTAGATGACATCCAAAAGTGGCCAGCGACAACATACAGTCACACGTTTAGCAGAGCTGGGCATTTTACTAAAAATTTGCGGTCCGCCTACAGCCGGGGAACCCTTCCGCCGTCGGTTTATCGGCCATTTTGTCCGGCCAGAAAAAAATGGTACCCGCCTGTGGGCTGGTCCGCCTATGATTCTAAACGCCTTTCCGTTAGCGTTTCTGACTGAAAACTGCGACCAACAGCCGCTACATTTTTACCCATCTATCCGTCTAATCCCCCCGCCCCCCCAAAAAACAAAACACGTCATATTTGAACAGATAGTGCACTTTAATTGTTGCAAAATTATTTTGTGTGTCTACATCATTCTACCCAAAGAGCTTTACAAAGCCTCACATGTACATGCCAACAAACAAAAATAAAAAGCAAGGGATTGTCATCTGTAACACCATATGCCCCCCAACGAAATGTTTACTAAATAAAAGGCTTCACTTTGCTGGCATTAAACTTGGACGTCCGCACAAGTTGACCCATCATCCACATTTATCCCTCTGAGTTTTTGGCTTTGGGAAATCATAAAAATCATGTCACATACTGCATCTCAATAGCCTCATATTGGATGTTGCCTTTAACCACCAATTATATTTAAAAGGTTCCTGTTCTTCAGCTCTTTACCAGATTAAAAGAAAAAGTTGTTGTTGTTTTTTTTTAGGGCTCCCACGGTTTGCTGTGAAGCTTACAGTATATAGTAGGATCTCAGTAACCCCCCCCCCCCCCCCAAGAACTATAGATGCCATTTCTAATCTTATTGTATTCCTGGAATGTCTATACTAGTCATCAAAATGCTTTTGAGTCAGCGGTAACTGTCACCTCCTGTCATCCTTTGAGGGGCTCAGCCTGTGGGGTTCCATACCCATGAGAAAAACTAATTATTCAGACATATACACGCAGTATAGCTATCTGCAAGGAAAGACAAAAAGAGTGCATGAGTATGAATAATTTTCAAACATAGAAAAACCTCTCAGTATAATGCGCTTCACTTTTAGATCGTCTTGCATGTTGTATGAGACACAGCTGTTAATGTGTCATACAATGAGCGGCATGTGAGATGAATGTGTACCCAGATGAGATGTAACGAGCTCTGCAAAAAGATAGTGTCAAATGTGGCAGATGTGGAGTAGGTACTGTATACACCCCCAGGGTGAGGGAAAGGAGGCAGATGAAGTTCCTCCCGCTGCTGGAGTGGTCCTGCTTGCTGCAAAATGCCTGGCTGAGAGTGATTTAAAAAAAATAAAAACAGGCAGGAGGTCACTGTGAGGAAAAACGAACCAGGAATCTGAGCGGGCATTCTGTATGCACGCATGCAGAAACACTCGCACAATCCGTCACACTTGGGACCTCGCATTCATCCCTTAACCGATTTGCCAGCCAGAACACAGACTGACACGAGGTGCAAGCTGTGACATTAAAAAGCGATCAAGCTATCATTAGTGGAGCGCTGGCTGCCTGGTGTACGACCTCAGGCAATGATGACAACAACAGCAATTTATTGTTAAAGTGTGTGAAAGTACTGTAATGAACACTGTATCACATAGATTAGCCGCAGCGTGCATCCAAGCGTTAGTCAGGCCTCTTTTTCTGCACACAAGAAGCAGACACTGGGAGGGGAACATTAAGAAAGTATACCTCAAGCCTTAAAGGCTTGCCAGTGATTTAGATTTGGACATGCTTTAAGCCCTACATGATCAACAATGTGTGGAAAAAATACACAATAAGGCAGAGGGAAAGAAAAAGTTTCAGAAAGAAATCTCTCAGCCGTATCTGCTTACTTTTGATTCATACGAGATCAGTGTTATGTATGCTCTCATTTCAATTTCATATTCCAAATTCTTAATCCCTACTTGTTTCTTTTATGGGACTACAGTCTATAATAAGTGTCTTTTTGTTCTTTTTTTTTGTATCATTGTCAATTGAAACCTTAGTTTAACAGTTAAATTGTATAAAACGTTTTTTTCCCATACAGGTTATAGATACATCATAGTATTCCTATTGTAGTGTTTATGAGATTGAGAACAAACCCCTCCACCATGATAAGGTGATGCCTCAGGGAGGGGGCGTATCACAAAATCACAACATAAAATCAATTACTGTATCCTAAGAATTATCATTTTTTTAATTTAAAAATGCATTGCTTTGCTCTACTGTAACTAGATTGGCATTACAAATGAGAACCACGGTCAGTTGCCTTACCTGGATAAATAAAATAAAATAAGTACAGCTTTATGGTTACCTTCTACGATGAACCAAGTTTAACAAAGAGGTAATGCATAATGTGCTGACCAAAAATACCTCCTGTTTGACTGCAAGAGCCATTTTCACATGGAATTACTTGTAACAATACAAAAATATCATTATTTTGACATTTTCATTTCTCAACTCATTGATTTTTACTGTGTAATGGCTTTGCAGTTGTTGTTGTAAATTGTCACTCTTATATAATTGCACGCAGTGTGCAAAATCCACACAACATAATCCACATAAACTGTAATACAATTTTTAATGATACTTATCGTACGCCACTTTACTCTCCTTATTATTCCCCCCCATCTGCTCACATCCTAGGACAGCGCCACCATGCAGTTCTGTGCCAATAAGCTAGACAAGAAAGACTTCTTTGGGAAATCAGACCCGTTTATGGTTTTCTACAGAAGTAATGAAGATGGAACGTAAGTAATTATCTATCTATCTATCTATCTATCTATCTATCTATCTATCTATCTATCTATCTATCTATCTATCTATCTATCTATCTATCTATCTATCTATCTATCTATCTATCTATCTATCTATCTATCCATCCATCCATCCATCCATCCATCCATCCATCCATCCATCCATCCATCCATCCATCCATCCATCCATCCATCCATCCATCCATCCATCCATCCATCCATCCATCCATCCATCCATCCATCCATCCATCCATCCATCCATCCATCCATCCATCCATCCATCCATCCATCCATCCATCCATCCATCCATCCATCCATCCATCCATCCATCCATCCAACCTGTGGCACCAACTTGTTGCCACAGTGAATTTGTCTCAGCCCAATTAAAAACAATTAAAGGTCATGTTGACTGAATGTTTTTTATTATTATCATTTGTTAACTTGGGACGGATGTCCTTGCTGCCCCACACTGTTAAAAAAAGAACAGGGTGAGCTGGTTGGAAGAGTTGAAAGAAAAGAGTTAAAAGTTGAACAGTTAATGTCAGTCAGAAGCAAACTAAAAGCTGTAGGGTAACCCTGCAGCCCTCTGGAAGTCGATTACCATGTCCCCAGCAGCTAATTCAAAATTCCATATTCTGTTCCACAGCAGGATTCCAACCTTACACCCTCAAATTCTAAAGTCTAGTCCTTACATATGCAACTACTGCTGCCCCTGGATGTAATCCCATGTACAGTACGTAAACCATCTTGAAGGGAGGAGAAGATGCAGTAGAACTATAAAAGAGCACACATGAGCGTGTGTTGCACTGTATGGGCACTATAGTCGGAGCTGCAGTGTTTAATGACAGTAGCGCTGGTCACATCAGCACATTTAACAACGTGGCTTACATAAATTACTCCAAGAGAGCATACTGTATAGAACAGGAGAGGTAATTAATGCAAAAAGCACACACCAAAACAAAAGACCTACCAGGAAACAGTACAGTGTACCCTGTATGTTTAAACACTTTCCTTTTCTGAGTTTCCTAGAAGCCTCAGTCCAAACTGAATCAAATTGAAGACATTATAGCGGAGGCCTTATTAGCACTCTTGTAGCGTTGGGCCACAAGAAAGAGCATATAAGGGGGGCAAGCACCTAACAGACTTACAGGGGTTTCAAATGCTCGGGGCACTTAGTGAAATAAGAAGAAATAAAAGTGATACGCCTTGTTGCTTTGTGAGAGGATGGTTTGTGGTATTTAATCGGGATTTATACTCTGTGAAGCATTGTAGATAGCAGAAATCCATTGGTACAGAAGGGCTTGGTTTAGAGAGTCACACTCAGATATGAAATAATTCTCTGGGGTCTATAAAACAATATAACTGGGAGACTAGCCAAGAAATAAACAAAGCTGGACACTATTTGAAGTGTCTTACTTGGCGTCCACATTGGAGCCTCTGTCCTTTCCATTGCACACTCCTCCTCCTCCTCCTCCTCCTCCTCCTATTTGCATATTTATCTCTCTTGTCTGCATAAAGGGAATTAATGAGCAAATTCTTTTCACTGCCGCTTTAACTCTTGTCTCCTCCTCTACACTCTTTCTGTCTAGGTTTACGATCTGCCATAAAACAGAGGTGGTGAAGAACACGTTAAACCCAGTGTGGCAGCCGTTTACTATTCCCGTCCGAGCACTCTGCAATGGCGACTACGACAGGTAAACCTGGTCCACAAAACTGCTTGTTGTCTCTCGCGCCACTACTCTCGATTTCGACTTAGTCAGGCATGTCAGATGACCTGCCTGCATGCACGCACGCGCACACACACACACACACACACACACACAAGCACGATAACCCCATCCACATCGTCTGACCTCATTGATTCCAGCTGGAGCAATCTATCGATGACCTTCACGGCCCCGATCAGTATCCCGCCAACAGTGTCCAGTGTACTGATGGCAGCTATTACTGAACCACAAGCATCCTTGAGT
Source organism: Filicampus tigris (assembly GCF_054856515.1). Classification (NCBI taxonomy): domain Eukaryota; kingdom Metazoa; phylum Chordata; class Actinopteri; order Syngnathiformes; family Syngnathidae; genus Filicampus; species Filicampus tigris. Next base: position 17,605,646 of record NC_141225.1, on the reverse strand, counting down.
TTAACCAGCGGGAATCGATATCGTCTCAACATGTTGCACTGTTAAGTCTTTTTTTTTTTCACGGTCACACTATTTTACTGGAGCCACATTCTTACATTACTACTCAGTATTGATTATTACTTGAAAGCACACAATGAGGGCTGTTATATCGGCACTGGGTGCCTCGTTGTGATCAGGTGCAATGTCCCTTTTTCCAAAATAAAAGCACGGTAACACTTAAACGGACAAGTGACAACATGTGTAAATGGGCAATATTCAAATGCATTTGAATGAACTGACTGCCCCAACTAACAAAGTGTAACTTGCCATGATGTCGTGTCAACTTCAGGCGGTTTTCTTCATAAAGTGGAACCTTTCGGGTTAAAAGCACTCTACTCCCTTGGTTGACCTCCAGTTGTTCCTTCCTACAGGGAATAAAATGAATACGAATTATTAAGTTCAAAGTCAAACAGCCACCATCATAACATTCTTATTAACCGTACAGCTAGGTTAAACCAATAAAACACCCTCTTGACTTTAATGATGAATTAGGAGGGTGTCATAAAAGTCATGTTGTATTATCCCTGGTTGGAATGGTACATCTATTTAGTGACGTAATTGGGATAAACTGCCCACTTTCAATGGGATTTTGCTTCATTTAAAGGGGACTATTTTCATGCCCAGTGCAAGTCTAGCACGAGGCGTGGTCTAAATCTGCGCAGGGTCAAACTACACTGGGTTTTGGTATCGTTGCATACGCACTTAGCTCGGCGCGCTTAAAAATGATCATTTTGCGCCGTAGTGGGCGTGAACACAGCTGAAATGAGCCGCCGCAAATCGAAGCGGCTTTAAAATCGACCAGGCCAAGGAGGTGACAGATCTGCAAAGTGGGCACTTCCAGACTGTCTTCCACCCGATCGTTCATCTCTATTTGTGTCTCATTATACTAAACACTGATATACGTATTTGTTGTATGCCTGGAAACCATCCACTTTAGTTTGTTCAGTAATATCACAAATACCGGTACATCACTGTTTAAATGAGGCGATTCAGTTTCATGTTTGCAGTTAAAGTTCAAGAGTGATGGGGGTTAAAAAAGGTCAGTTGTTTTATGCAAAACAAAGTAAATAGAGGAGCTTGGCATTAGAGAATACAAATGAGACGTAACACTGGTTTAAAATGAATTCATTTGAATGAATAAATTAATTTCCTCATTACGTTGACCTTTAGGACTGCACTGTGACAGAATCTAACGCTATGATGGATTTCTCTTGTCTTATTTGGCACATTATTAATAAAGACACATTGTGTTATAAGGGATCAGAACTCATTTCTCCCGTAGCTATTCTGTCTGCCTTTCATTTAGAAGCCAGCGATAGAAAGAAAACCAGCTGAATAAGGAAGAAGTTATAAGCAGTGATGAAAAAGAAGTGACAGGCACATTTTCTCATCTGGAGGCTAAGAAAGTTGTAGCCTTTTTTTTTTGTCATAATGTGTGTACCTCCAGTTGAACTCTAATTAAGGGAGATGCTGAGAAAATAAAGGACGTGTGTGAGATCAAACCCAAGACGACAGAATGGATGAGAGCTTCTCATTCCTAAAGGGGAGCTGTAACGTGTAACAAAACATTGGGGGAAATTGTGTCAGCCGGCGTATCACACATGCGCTCCAAAAGGGGTCACTAACCTGTCAGAGTCGATCATACACTCGGGAGTGAGGTGGGCATCAAAGGCGCGCACACGCGCAGGCACGCGCGCGTACACACACGCATACACATTCAGTGTTCACAAACATGGTGTGAGTAATGGAATGTGACAAGTCACAAGCTGAAACGGTTTGAAATGCTGCAGGTCTTGAAATATGACCAAGGCAGTATAGAAACAGGTTATACACTTGCTTGTTTTTCCTGCCCGTATTTCCAGTGTAACATTGTCATAAATACAGAATTCTGAATGTGGCACCCATAAACAGGAAGCCAAGCACCAATAGCAACCAAATGCATATAGATGCGCTGTTGTTTGCGGGAATCCGTAGTTTAAGAGCGTCGGGTTTACGATTGCTGCCTGAATGGCGTCATATGAGCCTACAATGTGGCTGTTGCTAGGCATTAAAAACTGGAGGCAAGACTTTTTCAACGCTACCTTGAATTCAGCAGATTTACACATCGCTTTTGTACTAGTAAGAGGAACATCCATTCAGTATGCTCAATCCATTCTCATACGATTATTATTGTACCATATCTTTTCTTTGCACTATTTCTAACAGTAAAAGGACACAATATCATTTTAGTAGAAGATTAAGCTAGACTTCTTTTACATTTATGATTTGAGGTCTCTGAACATGTAATTCGTTTACTTTTAAGTGCAGAACTACAACCTTACCGCATGTTTAGTGGCTTAAAAGTATTTGGACAAAGTTGCTTGTGTATACTGTAAATCTCGTGGCCCACACTTTTGCCTTCAGTAGGACCCTGTTAAGTGAAATTAAACTTTTTTTTTTTTTTTTTTTATGAATACATAACAGATTTTTGAAGATAATTCCTGTCCCAAATTGTGGAGATATATTATTAAACTGTTTTTCACCATTTCTCTTTTCCTGATTTTATTTCAGCTTGGCTAAAATGGCGCCCAGTGAAATACACCGGCGTCCGGCACGGGTCACCCATCTACCGTTATATAAGAACGTGAATTGCGCAGTGACAACGTTGGTCGACCGGTATGCATGGTATAGTGATTTTATGATCAAGCCGCAATATGTATGAAACATACAGAGTACCAAAATGTCTTTCTCAATGGCCCACGGTCTCAAAAAACAAACAAACAAACAAAAACACCGACAAGAATGATCTGGTTAGAAGGTAATCTCAAAATGTGCATTTGACAGCGGTAATCTGCGATCGCCCTGGCCACCTTAACTTCATCCCCTCGTGGAGGTCTGCTTACAGTTCCTTAGAAACATACTTTGCACGCTTCGATCTGTCAGGAGCTCCAGCGAGTCTATTCCTCTATCCTTTAGTGTGATGACTTTAAAGTAGAATGAGAGGAAGCCACTTCCATTCGCTGGGAAGCTAGTCGTCTATGTTCACACCCACAATGGCACTCATGCCCCTTTCTAACTGTGCTCATCTGCAAGAGTACCAGAAGAAATACACACGATTAGATTGTGCCTTGCACAAGATTCGCGCTGGGCATGAGAATAGTGCCCATTGACATAAATTTCAGATATCTTGCTTGTAGGGTTTGAAACATCCTCTTCTTCCTCTCCTCAAGTGGGAAAAGGCACTGGAGTGAGTACAGGGCCGCAGAAGTATGTCAGTGCTTGGCCTTCTGCTGATGGGCTTTGCTCTAATTGGATTAGTGCATTAGTTAGGCATGTTCGTGCTCCTAGGCTTTGTGCACCAAAGGGCAAACAAGAAAAGTTGTGGCATGTCAACAAAGGACACCTAGGATTTTTAAATGGGGCACTTGGCCATCGGATGTGTTGAGGAAGCTGGACAATCGTTGCACACAGAGATGAAGAAACTATCACAGGCCCATTCATATGAATAAATGAAAGTAAAGCTGATGCTTTGGTAGGTATGTGAGGTATTATGTGGAAAAAATGAGCAGAGCTGGGCATTCGTTTGTGCTTTGGCAGGTCGATGAGTTCCCGTCTATATTTCAGACCTGCCCGGTCAGTCCGAGGCGGCCAAACGGCGTCGAGAACGGACTTTACCGGAGTCACGTCACACGCAGGTGCCTCACGGTCCCACAGATCCAATGACATTAATTTGCATGTGGTCATATTGTTGTGGCCTCTGTCCATGATGATGATGATGATGATGATGATTACTATAATAACAATTATTATTATATCATTATTGTTATTAATATATTCAATGAGATTTGACAAGTTTCCCCCAGGGTTTTGACCAACAGTTAATAGATTAACGTACCTTAGTTATTTAATTAAAACCTCCCAAAGCTCATTTCATCCATATTAACAAGCACAGTGACTCAGAAGCTTTCTATTTTCATCCGTGGCAAATATTACAAGGAGATCTTTGTAATTACAGCAGAAGAATGGTTCAGAGTTAAATGTACTCCTTTTTTTTTTTTTTCACTCTCTCAATCACATGTACCTCCATTACTGGAGATGAGTCATTTCATTAAAGAAGCCTGAGAATAGCAGGAGATAACAGTGGTAGATTAGTTTTGGAGTGTATATTGTTCTGTGAGTTAAAGTGGGGGCACTAAAGGATCTGAAAGTCCTATGATCCATGTTAGGAAAGTTTTATTTGAAATCATGACGCAATTGTGTCAGGATCATTTCAGTATTGGTCGCTAATCTGTGTAACACAGTACGCACAAGCTTGAATTTGATTCTTATCCACAAAGTGGTCTATTGAAATCTGATTGCCACTTGTTCTTCCTTTATCTCTATTTTTCGATGCTGTCTAATTTATTCCAATGTCTTTTTGCAATTGCGAGAGAAGCATCGTGTTACGGCCACCAAAGTGACATGCACGCATTCTCTTGCTCACGCGCTTGAAGATAACCCCAAAAGACCAACCTGTCGCCACACGGTAATGGAGGCCAGATGGCAGTGAACTAGTTGGGCTTATTGTAGGCCTCAGTATTCTGTGACAGCTTTCTTTGAATCTGGGCTGGTGGAACCTCTTATGTAAGGCAAAATTGCAAGGATGAGAAGCACTGGGAACACAGCTATGAAGGTGCCCAAAAAGTTGTTTTTCTCCGCCACTTTGCTCTGCAGGAACATTTATTTTTTGCTGCACTAGTGCAACGTTAGCAATTTGTTTTTCTGATGTTTTCTCTGAATGATGGACTTCTACCTATGCTACAGTTTGTGAGTTACAAACAGTATTTTAAGGCATGCACAGCGTGTAGCCCTATGTTTGAATTGGATTTGTTCTAGGGAACTGGTTGAGCATTTATTGCTTCGTATTTTGAAAACAAATTCCCGTAGACAGTGTTATGAATAAAATGAATGTCTTCCATCAAACTGTTAACACCTTTTCACCAGAGATGAGTGACTCGAGTCTTATGACTTTTTTTTTAATGACAATTTTGGGGGGTTTTGTGATCAACATTAGAAGGCACGATTTTACTGAGAATCGTAGTTCAATTATGAATTGTACAAACCTCGATAGTCCACTGTGTATCCATCCATCCATCCATCCATGTATTTTCTGTACCGCTGTACCATCCTAATTCAACTCACTGGTTAGCAGGAGCCCACTGACTCGGGCGAGAGGCGGGGTATCCCCTGTAATGGTCGCCAGCCAATAGCAGCGCACATGTAGACTAACAACCATTCACACTCACATTCACACCTATGAGCAATTCAGAGTTTTCAATGCACCTAATAAAAATTTTGGGGGAATATGGGAGGGAGCCAAGTCACTAGAAAAAAAACAGACAAGCACGAGGGGAACTTGCAGCACCACACATCTTGACCTGAGTCAAGATTCAAACCCCGGACCTTTCAACTGCGAGGCAGACATTCGAACCACCAGGTCACCTCACTGTATATTAATTGGCTCTTGTGTTCAATACATTTTTTTTCTTTTTTTTAGAAAAATCCACCAAAAATTGTAAATTATAAGTCATTATACGACATGACACAGCCCATAAAATTATACACATGTATCTTGTATAATGAGGAAAGGTCTCACAAGTGTTTGTCATACTAATGACATACTAATTTGTGGACACAATTTGTGGACACCTTTTTCCACGTGATGGCATAATCATCTCTTGTCATATACACCGTCATGTTCTGACAACATCACGTGTTAGATTTAAACAGATTCCACTTGGCACACTATACCAGCAAACGCCTCTCCACGTTTACACAAGCAATATGAAGAAAATCGTAGTTAATTGATTGAAGCATTGTGGGGGAAAGGAGCCCAGATTGGTGCGTAAAAGGAAAATGATATACAGTGAAATGCAAACTCCACTAAAAAATTCATGATAAACACAGCAGACATCATTGGGAATCGGAGATCTTGCAGGCAAATCCACTCTGCCAATGCTCAGGGGATGAAAAGAGTCTGCTTCATATGGTGTACGAGTAAAACATCTGCCCACAGACAGCCATTAAAAAGCTTATGCGGGGCGCTAAGCTGATGATTCCTATGTCGACGGGTTTGTGCATAATTTTGTGAAATACCAAATGAAAACAACTGACCTCCCTCCAACTTCTCGCCAGTTGCGTTATAATGCGTTCCTCCGTCTACTCTACCTGTAGCGCTTCTGCACATCACAATTGATCCTGTGCAAGCTTGTTGTATTTAATCTGCCATCTTGATTTTCATACTGCGGACATATAGTCCTGTTCAAACGCAGTATGGCATTCAACATGTTTGTATGATTTCTTGTTTGAACATATGGACGGAGGAATCCGAGTAAATTAGGACAGATGTGGCGCCAATACACTTTCCTTATATTTCCAAATAACTCTCTTATGTAACTGTCTGATTCTTTCTCCAGAACAATCAAAGTGGAGGTGTATGACTGGGATAGAGACGGCGGGTGAGTAAATTGTCTCTTTCTTTAAGTGCCCGATTGTTTGTAACTCACAGGTTGTCCAACTGACTCGCACATTTTTCCCTCTTCCCAGCCATGACTTCATTGGAGACTTCACCACCAGCTACCGAGAGTTAGCTCGAGGGCAGAGTCAGTTCAATGTGTACGAGGTAATTCATTGGTGTTCTTGGGCGGGTAGTCAAAACCTAGATGAATACCTGAAGTATTCATATTCTGGCACTAAAACCACCTGGATGCTGCTGCAGGAAAAAGGATCACGGAATCCAACATCACTTTTTTTATTTTTATTTTTTTTAAGTGCCTCTCATTTTAAGACCTCTTGATATAGATTTCTACTTCCAAAAATAACTCACTCTCTGTACAGGTGTAGCTTAGTTAGGTGTGTCTTAGTCATAGTTCAAAAGTATGGGACATAATCGCTCACTTTTTTTTAACAATTGTATTATGTACGTACATTATTCTTTTTTTTTTTACTTTCTTTTAATAGTGTATAGCAGTAGCAAATATTTGAATCTGGGGAACAGCAACAAAGAAGCCATGTCAGGATCTTCATGCTGCTATGGTTCACTAGCCTCGCATCAAGGATAAATACCTGTCTTTTGGATGTCATCTCCATTATGTGTTACACTTGATTCTTCTCTACCTCCCCGGCAGTCTGAAAGGCCTTTTTACTTTTTGCATCAGCAGATTGTTCAGTGTGTCAGACAAATTGCTATCCCTCCATGTTAAATTAGGGGTTGTCACTTTCATGCCTCACATCCACAGGGAATCGGAGTAATGAGCTGAGACGTCTTTGGTCTCAAAATTGACATTTCTCTCTTGTTCTCGAGCCAGTTGAAAGTGAATCATGCACCTTGAGCCTTCTGTCCACTACCCATCAATACACATTGTATTTGGACACATCAGTATGATTGGCAAGCGCAGGACACCGAGGGCAAAGTGTTAAATCGGGTGTTTGTACGTGCTCTTTATTGAACCTCATGCATGCGTTCACACACAAACACACACACACAAATTTCTGACCTTTTTCCCTTTTTGAGGTGAACATGAGCAGTTGTTCCCGACAAAGATGCGCAAGTGCCTTCCACCCACGTAAAACAAGACACAGCTAATTCTTCTTGAGTTATTATTTCTACTCCTTTCATTTGAATGCTCCCACTACTTTGCAGTAAGCAGCATTCCTGGTCCTATAATAATATTTCTCCTTGTTGCATTACTGGTGCCCGTCTGTTGTGGTTGAACCAAACAAACAAAAACTACAATAAATAAATAAAGCAATAAAAATATCCCCCTTCATATGTTTTTCAAAGCTGATCATTTTAGAAAAAAAAAAATTAAAAAAAAGGTTTGAGGTTTGATGAAACTTTAATTTGCTCTTACCATGAGATCAACTGCACTTTAAATGGCCTTTGGTCCATTTTAATGCATTACAAATTGCTCTTTGCACATTGTCTGCACCCGCACTCACTCAAAGGCGAGCGTAGACACCTCTAATTGTCTCTCTGTCTTGATCTAATGTAGTACATGTTGTAAATTTTACAAGTGAGGTATGAAAAAAAAAACAGGGAGATTGAACTTGAATGAAATTAACTGGCTACCGTTGCAATGGAGCAAACTATAAATCAAGGAGGTGTTTTATTACTATAACCTTCGGTCATGTGGATAAAATATTTTTCCAAAGTTTTAATGACATGTATAGGAATTTTGATCAGTCCAAGACAAAGAGCTTTCCCTTATTGTTTCCTTTTTTTATTTCTAGGTTATAAATACCAAGAAGAAAATGAAGAAAAAGAAATATGTCAACTCTGGAACTGTGAGTGTCTGCAGCCAATCAAGGCTGGAAGTTTGCCTCTTTTGTGCTTCGCTGTTACTTCTTTTGTTCACTGATTCGGTCCAATTATCACATTTGGTGGAGGGCGTTGTAAAAATGGAGTATTTTTGGTGACTATAAGAGGGCTGGGGCCACAGTATGTGCAGTACACCACATGAATCCTTTACACTGCACTCTCAGTCAGTGCTTGACTTGTTCATTGTTTCATTTACGTTTTGTGTCCGCAAAACAAAAAAATTAAATGGCATTCCAACAGATTGATCACAACGTTAGACATCAACAAGCAGTTTTCCTCAGAACCTCCCTGCCGGTGTGGCCGCGTGCAAGTAATGCATACAAATATAAGTGATACAAATCATATTCACACTTGTCTCGACGAAAGTAAAAGACTCATCTAAAAGCAGCCATCTCTTATCTTCCGGCTTGCGTGGCGAGCAAACAAGGTTTCACTTGTTTGGCCATCAAACCAAATTTGGATTGCGTTCAATCTGATTTGTATTTTTCAATCTTTGTCTTAGGTGACGCTGCTCTCATTCTCAGTGGAGTCGGAGTTCACATTCTTAGATTACATCAAAGGAGGGTAAGTGCACATTTTGTTCTTTAATTGACTGAATTTATTGAGCACTGCTATTTAAGTTTACTTTCAAATGAGCGTAAGTCATGCTGAGAGATGGAGTCGCCCAAAAATCACATGTTCCCTGCTATCATGCAAACATGCCCACTATTAGGCGAGGACATTAGAGCAATCTCATCGACATATTGTTAATGAGAGACTCTGACATCGTTGCCAAATCTGCCACGTCATTGCTTGTCTGGTGATGCCGAAAAAGTTGACAAAAAACCCACAATACATAAAAATACAAGTACAACTACAGTTCAGTTGTATTTAGCTTGAAAGTAATAATAAATTTGCATTTACGACATACATTTTGCACATTTTGTGTTTAAAACTGAATTGAAGTACAATTTTATTCCACGTATGTACATTACATTTTTCATTAAATTGTTTAAAGAGATACTGAACTATTTTTCCATTTTGAGCTCCAAAAAGTTAATATTTTGTCAGCTTGCAAACATCACATGAGCTGCGATTGGTTGTTACCTGATCTCTGAGCACGTGTGATGTCATTTTCAGTCGACAGCAAGTGCCAAAATGTGTTTTTAAAGGTGTTAATTGTACCTGAAAAATAATGTCAAAGTTGTCAAATTCATTATAGACAAAATATTCATTTTTTTTCCTGCTGAAGATGGAAACATGTGGAAGTATTTAAGTGCAGTGTTTATGTTCAAACTGTGCTCAATGTTACTGTGGCTTACAATAATAAACTCGTTCTCATTTTTGATAAGCACTTGCCCCAGTATGGTACCGCATTAGAATGTTGGTCATTATGGTGATACTTTAGAAAGCAGTGTTTAGTATTTTTTGAGGTGGTACTAAAAATTTTGAGAACCACTGCATCGTAGCAATACTGTGGACGCTTGCCTCTCAGCAGTTTGCTGCTGTATGTTCTCCAGCTTAGTGGGGAATTACGTGCCAAACATTCACAAAACGGCTCAAGCACTTGTTATTGCTCTATTTGTGATGAAGTGGCTCGATTTACTGTTGGATTTGGCAACCGATGTAATCATGAATATTGAAACTACTTTGATTGTTTATATTAATAACACGAGCAGGCCAAGAGAAAATGCAATATAGTCAGTCTGTTGATTTATTTTTTTCAGCAGGGAATACAGGGTAGAGAATGCTAAACTCCCAAAATATGATGAAGCCGACAATTGCTCTGTACTGAATAAGATTTAAAACAAGAAATTGAATTAGGATTTAAAGACTGGGAATTTCTGACATGAATGAAACACTTTTGGTTTTGCTCCTTCTGCAAAACGTGGGGAACTATTGGTTAAAGTGGAGCTTTATAGCAATACAATAGTAACGCATCTATCTGGCAGAAGAGACATAAAATGCTACGGCTGTAAAAATACTACTACTAATAATAAAAATAATGGTTACTTACCATTATCAGATGATACTAGTAACAATAATTATTATATAAGTATTTGTATGTAAATACAATTAAACACTCAAATGCCTCAGGCTTCACATTTTGCAACACTCTTAACTGAAACAGTGTAAAAGTGGTTCGACGCTGTAAAAACATAAAAATACTAAACTTGTGCAAGTAGGATTAAAAAGCCCAAAATACTGTACATTGCCTAAATAGGGGAGTGCCGCAACTGCTGCTGTGTTTGTCTTAGCAATTGTTGCCGGGACTGTAGTGTGAACAAGTGTCAAAAGCAGTCGTTTAACAGGGATTCACCAAAGTGACAAGAGTCTCCAAAAGATGTCACAGCTTTTATAACACTGACCTTTAAATCAACAGTCCACACACACACATTGCACAAACAGGCAGGAAAAAAAACACACGTTTCTGAGGCGAGTTTGAAGAATGACATTACTGTCACAGCTTTACCCGCAGCACAGTTTGCAAAGCTACCATACCACGCAGCAACGGTAGCTAATGCATCGAAGAGGCCTCATGAATAATACAATCATGTGTAATTAATGCTAAGGTTGGCAGGGTCGGGCGTTGGCACATTCTCAGTCTCCGTCTAAAACTGAAAGGTTAATTTGAATCTTTAAGTCATTCATTTGGTAATCATTCTCCTGCCTTCCTCTGGGCTGGCGTTCACATGTAATGAGGGGCTGTCATTCGGGCCCCCCTGAGATCTCGTCACTGTGCCGTAAATTAACAAGAAGAAGGCAGAACTTCATCGGCGAGGGAGAATTAGATTATGATTTGTTCTTAAGTGCTCCGTCACTTTAATTACTCGTTGGCAAGTCGTGTCCTCCTTCCACTGCTCCTCGTGGAGGTGAAAGTGGGATAAGTACACGGGTATAATCAGTTCAATCTTTCTCAGCGAACTGAGGGACCACTTTATGCTTGACTACATATGACAAATGGCACTAACAAATTGTAGTACTGATGGCTTTTGGACCTTTGGCACCTTAGGAAATCATTTATGAAACTTGATGAGGAACATTTGATATCCCTGCCTATTTTGGCTCGACATTTTTCTCCCCATGTTTTCCTTTCCACCCCCCTTCTAGGACGCAGATCAATTTTACTGTGGCTATCGATTTCACAGCATCAAACGGTGAGTGATACAAAGTGTATGTGTGGGGCTGTGTAAAGCCAGAACAGATAGAAGTGCTCTTTGACTGTGGCATGTCCAATTTCGGAATCAATCACAAACAGACACACAAGCAGGTGCCTCTGTCGGATACTGTACACACATTGTCACCTGCAAGTGATGACCTTTGCTCCATCAATAGACGGTAAATAAAGGTAATAGCTGGCAAAATAGAGGACAAAAACACTCGAGGCTTTATGAATAGATGATGCTACTCCCAGCAACGTGTCTATGCTCTAACATTTTATTCTTTTTGTCCATTGGTCCGACACTCAGCCCTTGGTTTAGCTCACACCATATAAAGTGGATGATAATGATACAGTAGCTTGACTTGTAATGACAGTAGCATCCTTGTCATTGTCATACTTATGGATTCCTAGTTTAGCGCATATATTATTTATACGTATATTCAATATATTGATTTCCCAATAGTAGTTAATTGTGAATGACCAAATAACGTGCCGTTGCAGTGGGGTTATTCAGAAAAGGTCACAGTTATTGACAAGCTGTCCAACAAGTCATGGCAAAGTAATGAATGTGTTGAGGTTTGAATTTTATAGAGGTCATGCAGTAGTACAGTGTGCCTCAATAGAGTTGCGTTAGCAATAATAAAGCTAGCTGTATACTGTAGAATTTCTCCATTTATGTTTTAGAATACAATCAAGACAGTCAGGTTTTTGTCAAGTCCTGTGTAACCCCCATGATGATTGAAATGATGGCCGAATTCCAAATTGTTTGACCTTTAAGTTACTTGACTATCAAAATGAATATTATATAAAATCCTGTCAAATGTACACCAGATGTCAGAACCATTCCAGAGAAAATAAAATGAATACACATAGTCAAGGAAAAACTAACATTTTATAAGTTGAACAAATGTAATGGAAAACTCCTTAATGTTGTCATACACAGTACAATAACAACTGTATCTGTCCTACTATTTACTCATTTGCTATGTCAAGCTGACTGCTGTGGAAAAACTCCTTGAAGAAGAAGACTGCGTTGTATGTGTACAAGTTGTGCGCCGCAGTTAACTGAAAGCTGTGCGTTGGTTGTGTGATCAATAGGTAACCCCTCTCAGTCCACCTCACTCCACTACATGAACCCGTACCAGCTGAACGCCTATGCCATGGCACTGAAGGCGGTTGGGGAGATCATTCAGGATTATGACAGCGATAAGATGTTTCCCGCTCTTGGCTTCGGAGCCAAACTCCCCCCTGATGGACGAGTGTCACATGAGTTTCCACTGGTAAAGTTACTCTCCATTCAGCCTCGCAGCTCAGAGACGACTATGTTTTTGTGATTGAACGCTATATGATGCTAAAGGGTCATTTTTGGTGCTCCCTCCTTAGAATGGAAACATGGAGAATCCTTACTGCAACGGTATAGAGGGCATCTTAGAAGCCTACCATCAGAGTCTGAAGACAGTACAACTATATGGGCCGACCAACTTCGCACCAGTGGTGAACCATGTTGCAAGGTGAACACTACAGTAATCTCAAGGCAATAAGTGGAAAATGCTTGTTAGTTACTAATTTGAATAAAAACGTCATTTTAACCAAAATGTAGTAGGAAATTGTACAATTCATCTATGTGTTACATTCCATCTGGACAATCTTTCCTGAAATACAACATACAAAGGAATTGAGTCATAGCACAACGGAAAAATAGCATGCGTAGTAAATACGTAAATTGCGGTTGAAGTGGAGGACCCTATTGCTGACCAAAAAAAAAGGCACAGCAAATCATAGTCCATATGTGGGGAAATGTTCTTTATACAGATGACAGTCATGCCTTTAAGGGGGGGAAAAAGCAGACTACGTAGAGTTAAGCGTGGTGGAAGATCCATTAGGATGCGGCCCTCTTTTTCCCTCAGAACAATTCCATCCCAATCACAAAATAATTTTAGAGATGGAAAAGTGTTTTAAACTGACCAGTCAATCCATTAGAAAATCCATCAACAAAGATTACGTTTGCAATGAGGGTGAGAAATCAGGCACGCATTCAAGAACTTTTATAAATGGCAAAGAAAGAAAAGGAGAAAAAAAATATATCTTTTGTTGGGTTCAAATGATTACAGGAAGGAAAGCAAGGGTGTCTTCATTATTGTCCAGGGCCATATTTTCTCCTTTGAAACTACTGCATTCGGTTAGTTATTTTCTTTTTCTTAAATGAATTTGAAAACCCTGTTTAAATTGTTCTGATGGCATATTTAATATGAAAAGTGAATAAATAAATAACCGAATGAATAAATAAACAAATAAATAAATAAATAAATACAAAAACACAAGAAATAGGACTTGACATACTTGAACATGAATTTAAATCACATGACAGCTGTCAAGAGAAGCTTGATTTAGTCGACAGAACAAATGAGAGCGGACGTGTCAACAGTAACTTGCACTGACATGCGCTATCATGAACAACTTGGGGGTGGGCGTTGTGGGGGGGGGGACTCTGTATGACTTGTGACATGATCAAAACACACTTCGAAGCCAATATTGATCTCTATCACCTGATTAGAAGATTAGAGCTCTAACAAACGACATGTTTAAATTTAGCATCTTAAAAGATGTACTGCATTCAAGTAAAAATGGACAATCTGTGAAGCGAGCAGAACTGAAAATGACAATACAGTAATTTTCTGCTGAGCATTTTGCATGACAACTCACATTATGAAGGTTGTTTGCTATTTGAAAACCTTGCGATGTCTCATCGAACGTGTGTGCGCACGCAGGTATGCGGCGTCAGTGCAAGACGGCTCCCAGTACTTTGTGCTCCTCATCATTACAGATGGAGTCATATCTGACATGGCTCAGACCAAAGAGGCCATTGTTAACGTAAGTGCGGGGAAGGCCACGACTCATTTGTTTGAGACGGTTTGAGATAAATTCTGCTCATGAAGAAGGGCGATGGGGTGTGTATTTTGTGTTCCGCTCTGAATAGAACCTTTTCCCTTGTTCTCTTCTACTAAGCACCTCTCACCTCCTCCGCAGACAGCCGCAGGCTCAGAACACCCAGCAGACTGGATTTAAAGGGAATTTGCGACTGTTAGTCAACACATTAGAACAGCCACACCTTCCTTTTAAGATCTTGCCTGCTGCTCTATCTCACAGTTTCTTCTATGACTGCCGACTGATGCTTGCCGCTTCCACTTCTTTAGCTTTCTCCCTCTTTGGAACTTTACGAGTTGTTTTTATACATGCTGGCAAGGTGTTCCCCACCGCCCCCCCCCAAAAAAAAAAAAAAAACCAATAAGGATGGCATGCGAAAAAAGTTTGGATTTGTCACTAACCTCTGCATGTGACAGTGACAGTTTACAAATGATAGCAGTTTTTGCTACTCTCCAAAAATACCCTGCGTCAAACAACTCGTCACCTTCCCTCTGGCCCTTTTGCCGCCTGCCTTTGCGAAAAGTGCGACTGTCTCGCCCACACATACAAAGACTTCTGCTGTCTTTTTCGTTCTCATTCCCTCTCGAGGATCAAATCCTGCTCTCACCAGACATGTCACCCCTTTCCCTATAGAACCAAATCCTTCACAGCCTTTGATTTCTTTCGCTCTCTCATCTTCTTATTAACTGTCTGTCTTTATCCTTCATCTCAGCGCATATGCCAAAAGCACTCTGCTGCACTTTAGATTGGAACCAGGATTTTCTTGAATGAAACTTAAAGGCGTGACTGATAATGTGCAAGTGGTGCTGCTAAGAAAGAAAAAAAGAAAGCAGGGTGGGGAAAAAAAAAATCAACAAAGGGAAATGCAAGGCTTATCACGATGTAAGAATCCATCTATCCATATTCTATATTGCTTATCGTCTTTGTCGTAATGGGGAGCTAGAGTCTATCTCAGACAACATTAGGCCAAAAAAGGCCCATTGTAAAATTACATCATATCAAAAAAAATCTTTGCAGAATTATAAGATAGTGGCAGTAGCGTGTTTTAGTTCTAAATCGAGGACGTCGGGTCAACTAACTTGACATCTTGTGCGGAAAAATGTGTGCGCCTGCATGCACCTATGTCTTGAAAAGCAGCCATTAAAGGATACGTGTGCATGACATTTGCATTTAAGGAGCACATCTGCAGTGAGTTGCTGAGGAAATGAATGGTTCCTTTGTTGTTTCATTAAACTGACTCTCGGCTGTCAGCAGCGTGGAAAAAATAGGGCATGGTATACTGCCAGGTTATTTTGGGTTTTAATGTCATGGACTACACACACACATTTGTCTCAGCGTGTGTGGGTGGACAGGCACTGGCAGAAGTGTTGAAAACCGATTATTTGCCTTGATGTTCGGTTGGGGAAGCAATGGTGAAAGAGGCACATTAATTGTCCAGAAAAATGTCATTAAAGTAAATAGCTGCAGTTGTTACGCCAACAGTCGGGCTGCCCTGTCTTTGGATGATATCATTCGCCAATAAAGCCACCCATTTACCATTCACTCATTAGTCATCAGGTTCCAGATTAGGTAAACAGATGCAGTCTTCAACTTGCGGTTTGTGACATATGTACTTTGTAAAATACATACATTATTCATTTCAGCTAGCGAGCCAACATTAGCCACAGTATCTTAGCACAGCGGTCGCCAACCACCAGTAAGCGTACTAGTACCTGTCGGTGGGACGTTTGGTACGGGCCGCACAGAGAGACTGAGCAAAAAAATATATTATTGATCATTGGAGCAAATGCCTCTGTAAACATTTGTCCTGGTCGTGTGATGTGGTAATAAAAAGTAAGCCAATGAGCTGGCAAAAATGGGGTAAAAATCAAACTTTGGGGGTAAAATTCAAATGTTGATGCCGAAGAAGAAGAGCCTTCAACTTAGTAAGAAAAAGAATGCAAAGTAGGCCTATCAAAATGATTTGTAAAGTGTCGTTTTGTTCTGTTCCTGGTACTTCTAAAGGACCTTTAATATGTTACAATTAAATGTCATCTTTTATGATGCATAGTAATTGACGTGCATATGTGTGTGTGTGTGTGGACGTGTGGCTTGGGAGTGGCTGGGCGAGTGACCGAGGATGGATGCTGTATTAACTGAAGTTGGCATCTCCTCCCTTTCCCTCCTCTCCCAGCTCACAACAGCTTCCGCCTATTCCGAACCTCACGTAACATTTTATCACTCATCACGGGGCTTGCCAAAACTTGCCCTGCGGACTATTGAATTTGGTCTGCCACCGCAATATGTAAGCAGCTGTTTATCAGTGTAGCAGTTAATATTGTCCCCTGATTTCACCTCCTCCTGCATGCAGATAAACATTTTGTGAGCAAAAGGAGATACCGGGGAGCATTCAACAAAAGGAAATGTGTATTGAGGGCACAAAAGCACGTGGAATGAGAATGTTCCACCGCTGCAGCATACTTTCTCACCTTGCTTATCCAACATAATGCGCTGTTTTTGTCATTCCATCCAAGCCTTGTGGGACTTAAAGGTCATTCAGCTAGTTAAAGAGCGCTACAGAACATTAGTGTGGCTGTACCGTGCATAGCTGAGCATGTAACTGCTCTGATGTCACAATGTCGATAACATTCTACAAGATTCAAGGTGTATAGCCTATGTGCACACGTTTTTAATTGTTCTACTCTGATTATTCTGTAGGGTGCAAAGCTTCCAATGTCCATCATCATCGTCGGTGTGGGTCAGGCAGAATTTGACGGTATGGCGACTTTCATGCTTAAGCCCGCTGCAATTGTGAAGATTAATCAGCCCTTTAATTGCTGGCATCAGAAACATAGCCGCAGCGACAATGCAGATATCGCAGGGCCTATAGCATTTTACTCGATGCTCGATGTGAACATGTATTTAGTAGCGATTCACATTTCAAAGAGCAGTTCATTATTGTGAGGAAATTGCTGTCCAGAATCATTTGAGTCCAAGGTTGATGAGTGTTTAATTCTGAAATATAATGGCTGCTAGTAATTACTGGGTTTGCAGTGTTACCATGAAATGATGATTGTCAATGTCAGAGGCCATGATACAGAACTTTACAGGTTGATTACATGTATGCTGCTAGAGAGCACTTAAAGCTATTACCGCCTTTTGTGAGGTGCGGTATCAATAAGTTATTTCCTGCTTTCCACTCATGCCTTGATGTACTTGCAGCTATGGTGGAGTTGGACGGTGATGATATTCGGGTCTCTTCCCGAGGGAAACTTGCAGAGAGAGACATTGTCCAGGTAACAGCTCTTATCGGAGCATAAAAGTTTTAGCGCTGTCGTTTGAGATCCGCGATCTCGGTCTGAAAAGGGAACACGGAAGAAAAGTTGCATACCACGCCATTCCTTCTAATAAAAAAAACAAAAAACGGAAGCAATATGCTGCATATATGTTTTTTTGTTGTTATTTGTCAAAAATGAATGCATATTCCAGTCCCATATGGTTTGCTTTTTTCCTCTTCATTGGCTCACAGTATTATAGAATTTCCAGGACGTTACTGTGCTTCTGGTCTTAACACCACCTGTTAAATCTGGTGCTTCTTTTGGAATAAGTGTCCAAAAGACACATAAAGTCAAACAACAACAAAAAGCAAAACACACCAAATGTTAATCTCTTAATGCTTGATAAACTGAACTCATGTAATTTGAGGTTGTTTCCTCAATTGTTCTACCTTGGGGAACTTCAAAATTGAAGCATTTCCATGTGTTGTCTTTGTCTATCAAAACACAACCAATCAACAACTATTCACATGAAAGCAACACAAATGTGCAGTATACAACATATCAAAAGTTTGCTGAACGATTCTGCAATTTGTGTGTAATGAAACACAGCATTGATTAACATTGCGTTTGTGGAATATGAGTTAAGCAACAAAATCCACCTGTTTTTAGCCATCTCAGGTGGCGGCCATTTTGTCACTTCTGTCGACCGAAGATGACATCGAAGTTGCTCAGGGCTCAGATAACGACCAATCATAGCTCAGCTTCAGAAAGCAGGTGAGCTGTGATTGGTCATTATCTGAGCCCTGAGGGCCCGTGAGGTCATTGTCAGTCGACAGAAGTGACAAAAAAATGGCCGCCCCCTGAGATGGCTAAAAACGGGTGGATTTTGCTGCTTTACTCATAGTTTGAATGCCTTGTGTCAACTAGTGGGCCTGCATAGAACATATTCTTGAAAAAAAATAGTTGCGTTGACTTCCGCTTTAAGTGGGTTTTTATATGACAATTTGTTTTTTTTTCCTCCTCAGTTTGTTCCCTTCAGAGATTATATGGACCGGACAGGCAACCATGTGTTAAGCATGGCCCGGCTGGCTAAAGACGTGCTAGCAGAGATCCCCGACCAGTTCATTTCCTACATGAAGAGTCGAGGGATCAAACCGAACCCGGCCCCGCCACCGTACACGCCGCCCGGACTCACACACCATCACACACACATCTGACCAGATGGCATTTTATGGATGACTGACAGCGTGACGCAGCATTTTCTTGAAGAGAGAATGCAAACCTTCCAGGACTTGTTGGCAAAAAGCCTTTTTTAATCAGAACTGCGGCGTAGACTGTTTCACGTCGAAATGGACAGCAGGTCGGTTGAACAAAAAGATCATGTTGTGGTTAAAACTTGTGCCTGTCCGTGCTTGTTTCTGACAGTGTTTCAGGACATGTGAACTTTGACCTGAAGCACTACTTCTCAGTTTTTGGTGTGGCCTAACACGTTAATATTTCCAGGCATCTTTTCTTGTCTGGAATTAGTTTTTATATTTGGAGATGATCTCCTTTACTTAATGATGCATCAGGAATGATGAAGGAAAAATACCTGTGTGTAGTTTACGAATTGATTTCTTCAAACAGCAATCAGGTATTTCATACCCTCAGACCTTGCCCTTCTCTTATTGAGGAAAGGTTTATCAGAGCATGATGTACAAGAGTCCCTTTATTTAGATTTTACTGTCAAGTATTATTCAGAGTGGCATGGATCGTTGATAAAACTTAAGAAAAGCAAAACCTATTTTTATTTCACTTAAACAGCAGATGGCCTCTAATAATGGTTGCAGGTTAATCCTTATGAATATATTTAATTAAGATAGAAGAATTTATTCAAAGAAATATAAAACATATTTATTGTGATATTATTTGTACAAGCATGGTCACCCATCTCTTTTCGCACCATTTTTGTTTCCTTACAGTTCTGAACTGATCATCGTATTTTAGCATTTGTTGACATGCAACAATCATTCAAGGTAACTATTTGTTTTTGTTTGCTTTCAAACCTTTCTTTGTTGATAGTATGTCTTGGTCTCGGCAGATTCTCTTGTGCTACTTGGCCAGTCTTGTGGTACCTTTTGCTTTTTTTATTTGTATTTATTTAGACACCTCCCTTTATTGTTGATGTCCGTATCTACTGGACGTAGAGTTGCAAGAGGCGGCAATTTTCTGATATACGTCGTAACTTCTAACGTCTGCCTCAGTCCATTCCCCTGTTAGATCTCTGGTTTATTCATATCTTGGAACCATTTTCCCATGGGAAATTATTCAAATTAAATGTCACGGTCACAGGGTAGAAATGATACCACTGGCTATTACGCAACTGGTCATCCAGTGTAATTCTTTTCCTCGTTGTTGTCTTATTAATGTTATTGTCGACCTTTTGTAACTTCAGCCATATTGAACTAAGAGACGTATGTAGCGGGATCATTGCTAGGCTACTTCTACTGTATATCGCAATACGTTCCATTTTCCAGTTCCTCTTTGACATCACTGGGACCAATCTGTGATGGTCTAACCAAAAAAAGCCAAAGAAAAAACTAAATACCCTTTTGTAGAATCTTTTGATGCAAATCTAAAAATATATGACCAAGTTGTATGAGATGTGATGAAGTCCTTTGTGATGTCATGCATCATAAAGTCACCGTTTAAGTTCCCATATAAATTACCCCGCATTTTGCAAAAATAATCCCTGTAAATTCCAGTCAGATCATATTCAGTCAAATATTATATATTCCATCTTATTCCCACAGAAATGTTCCACCTTTTGCAACTCTAGCTGGATTATCTAATGGCCAATCCATTCGCAGTATTGCTCCTGAGGCACTGCAAGGTGGGACAAAATGGGTTTGAGCTTGTTTCGATGCTTACAATCTTGGAATAGAATTGTGCAAACATGCATCCAAGAAAGCAACGTGACATACCATACGTATTACTCACTCTAAAATGAATTAATGGAGGCTGGAGATTAGTGGGAGAACACAGCTTGTTTTTGCCATGAGGCTTAACGGTCAGTAAATCTGAACCTGTCGCAGTTCTAAACATAAAATGGTGAGACCTTATCAGTGCAAATCCATTGGCCCCCAGCAGCCAAGCATCAACCGACAGGTAACCTTCATTCGTACAGACATTGCATCACAAGTCAGTGAAATTCTTGCCGCGAGTGTTCTTCACTGTGAATTTTCATTTCCCGTAGTTGTCCTTCACTTTATTGCAAGTGTGGCGAGGGATGCAAGTTCACAATTTGTCCACAGAAATGTGCTATTTATTTATATTTGATCATCGGCGCAATGTGCAATGCCTGTTATTATCGATCGCTCTTTTGTAGCCACCTACATTCTTTGCTATTAGAAAAGTGAGCATAAAATTGATCTTGAAGCGTAAAACAGGTGGCACCAACATCACAAATATACTTTACGGCATCAAATTTGGAACAATAACCCCGACGGCAAAGTGGGACAGTCTTATGATTTGTTGCTTTTTCAATACAACGATCAATGCAAGCCCCAGAGAAGAGTTTGAGCACGTGGCACCGTTGCCAGAAACAGCTTTCTGTTTTCTCCTACAGTCCCGTTGTTTATTTTTGTGTCCATTGAGCTCTATTACAGAAATGTTCTTTTTTCGTAGACATCACACCTGCAGTGGAGCGCAAAAACATGTTTTTTTTCCTAAATGTACAGCACTTTGTGTTTTTTTTAAAGTGCTCTATAATTACATTTAAGTTAAGATGTCAGATGTATTCCAATCAGAAATATGCGAACAGCAGGCATCAAACCCTTAAAATCATTGTAGAAATCAATTTATTCATCCATTATTGTCATTATTATAATAATAATAATAATAACAACATTGTCTGTTGCCACACCAGCCAAGACCACAATGCACAGATCATCGCGATTACTGTGTCCTCTTCCGTTTCCATGCGAGATTGTCATTGCGCCATGTTTAAATGGAATGAGAGGAGCCGCTTCACTGCCACAGCGGCGCAGACATCCCTCTTTTGAATACACCAGCTTGCGTTCATTGTCAAAATTACCAAAACTCGTTCTAACTTGCCTCCCGTACAGATTTATGCTGGTCACAAAAATAGAACCCTTCGTGTTTAAATGTATCGGACACATTGAAAAGTCTCTAGAGGAAAAAGTAACACTTTATAATAAAAGGAACCATATCATGCCACCCGCTTCACAATCAGGCATTATAACCATGGTAACCTTCAGTGTAGAAACATAATAAAAATGGAAACATGATAATTAAATAAAATGAAAGAATAAAGCGGTGATGTATCATTATCATAAATTTAACCAGATATATATTTTTATTTGTGTATTTTTTGCCCATTTTGTTAGTATTCTTCTCAAAGTCATAATCATCTCTTTTACTTTTGGGGTTTTGGTTTCCACCCTAATATTCTGCAATGGCTGCATTTAAGGTGTCTTTTGCTTTTAAAGAAATCACTGTTTTATTCCGCGTCATTCATTTATTTTGCCAATGTAGCATAAAACGAGACTTAATGTTACAGTTCACTGACATTGTTTCACTCTTGAAGACAACAGGTGGGGGCAGAATATTTTGTGTCAAAGGAAACCATTTACAGTGAAAATGTAAATGGGCATCAATATGCATGAGAATGTAAAGCATACACAAATGCTGACTTGCATATTGATCCTAACAGCACTTTAGTATTAAAGAGTGCTTTTTGAATTTGTTTGATATTTTATGAAGAATACGTACTGTTTTTAATATTTTTTTTTTGTATTGTATGAAAGGCCATTGCTACAGCCATCAGTTAAACATCATTTCCCTTTAGGGTTGTGATTTTCAATATGGATTGACTGCACGTGTCCTTACCTGTTTTGATACAGTTACTGCCATTTTATAAAGTAGAAACCTGCCCAATAAGACAACATGCATGTCAGTTTGCGGTTTCTCCTACATTGTACCTGCTTCTCCTAACATTTCTTCTCTCACCAGTGGTCAAAAAACTGAATTGTAGCATGTAATTAGCATGTTACAGTTTATTTACTTTTTTTTTAATACCACAAGCTATCGTTGTTGTTTATGCAGCATTTATTTCTCTTAGGTTTTTTTTTTATTTTATTTGCATGACACTATGCTTTTCCTTTATTGTACATGATTATTGTCAAATGGTTGGTTGTGAAATGCTTTGTAATGGATTGCCTTAAATTAAAATTCAATTTAAAGGAAAAAAAAATGACACTTGCAATGTAATTTATGATATTTGTGATTTCAGGGTGACCGTGTTCTACACCGAATAAACTTTATTTGTCTGATTTGTTGGCTGACAGGGGCAATGTGACTGATGTAGTTACTGACCTTGACTTTGACGATGAGGCTGTGATACTTGCGCCATCAGTGAATGTCCATATTTTTGCTCCAGATTTGTGGGTGGATGTGTGTGACACGTGTGTGACATCACCTCTTCTGTTGTGCTGCAGTCAACAGATGTCCGGTTAGTCTGCTCAGTTTTTCATGCCCAAGCCCAATCATAGAACACTTTCCAGTACAACTTTCTGCTGTTGTGTCAAATTGCGACACTGGCAACAATGAAACTTTGACTCTGTTCTATAAAGAGATCCTGGGCCAATAGTCAAAACACAACAGATTGCTTAGTTTGAATCTGATAGTCAGATTAGACATAGTATGACACAGTTCTTATTGTGCTTAATTAAATGGGAAAGTTGTTGCTAGTGCGTGCCACACTGGCACCCCGGTCCTTTCCTGGACATTTTTTTTTCTTTTACAGTGGATTATTTCAGTAAATTCTAGGGCTGTCAATGTTAAAGCATTAACTATGGAGATAAATTTAAATTTTATAACGCACCCAAAAAAATTAACTCAGGTAACTCCATTTTATTTACTTCCTGTAGCAGCGGACTTTTACGTAGTTTTATTTTACTTTAAACTCGACGGCTTATTGGAGAAATCCAAAATAATTTGCACACTTTGTAAAGCCAAATTAAAATACCATATTAGTTGTACGTCTTTGGCGTATTGTTCAACTGTTGTATTTTACAGGAAAATAATTCAAGATCAAAGTAAGCTATTAGAACAGTCTGAGTCGAAATATACTTTTGTATTTTGTCCACATTAATTCCAAGATTTTACTGAAGTAAATATCAGTTCCAAGTTTCGTAAAAAAAAAAAATGTAGTTAATAAACACGATTAATTGCGATCAATTATGTAATTTTTGTGATTAATTAGTTAAAACATTTTAATCGCTTGACAGCACTAGTAAATTCACATGAGCCATGGGATTTCTCTTGACATGACCTGTTCCCTGCACCACCTGTTTCTGCACCTCCTCTTTTTGTTAGCAGCCCTCAAGTGCCCTCCCTTTGCCCTAAGTTCCCAGTGAGCTTTCATTTGCATTCAGAGCAACCTACAACAGTTTTTTTCTCTAAATCCTCTCCTGACTGTGAACGAGGCTTAGTCCTTGTGCAGTTATGACTTAAGGAAGTAACGTAGTTAACGTTGGGATTTAAGTATGTAAGGTAAAATGGAGACAATGTTGTTTTGATTAATGTAGCTATCCATCACTCTATTTTCTTTGACTCCAACCACTGCCCAGTGGATGAAAATTTTTCAATGGGCAGCTAAATTTCTTTTTGGGCCGGGCAATACACCAGATCCATGTGTGTCAAAAAAAATAAAATAAAAAATCTTGAGCTCTCTAATACTGCTGATGTCTTTCACAGAGCATCCGCAGATTGAAAATGTGTGGCATGGGGTTTGTGTTCTTGCCCCTCGGCCACATTATCATCTGCCTGAGTTCTGAGTCTGACTATGAGCATTACTTTGCTGACATGACTAATCAAACTTTCTAGTAAAATCATTCTGGCATAGTTAAACCTCGCCTTCCTTTGGGAGTGGAATAATGAGCGACCTGTGTGGGCTTTTTACAGATTTTTTGTTATCATTTGTATTCTTTACTGCCATTCCTCAACAATTTTGCAGGACTTTTTTTCCATTCCTGCTGTCTTCCCGTCCTTCAATGATTATGTTGCTACTACCACTTCTCATAGGTTTGGGTAATCATCATTGTTGGAAGACTGTAAAATCAGCACATTTTAGTCCGCTTTGGCTGCGGTCGTTGGATTATTCTAAACAGTGCTCAGTCCACTTTTCCATGAGTTGGTGTTTGCTTTGACTTGGTTTTTCTTAGTTTCACAATTTCAAAGGTGTTTTTGTTCAAGATTGTCTTCAATGTTTGTACATTGTTCAACAGTCATCACTTATTTTCTTATTTACTTGTAGATCTTTCTGTATGCTTGTCGTCAGTCCATTGCTTGTTGTTCTTCTATTGGTTACCCATGATTGGGATTTGCAGTGACTTTTCAGTAGTTTGATTTTGGCTTCAATCATTGCTATGTTGTTGATGGTGGCCCTCATGTCTAATGCATTGATTCATTTGAACTGTAGCCGTAGCACACCTTGAAGGAGGAAAAATGCTATACAAGAAAGCCCATTTTACGATTTAGCCTGAAAGTCTTCAGATATGGCAGCCAATATTTTCCACCCACCTTGCCCGCCCACCACTGTTTTTGTTGCTTGTTTTTTTTGTTGCTTGATCACTGCCCACTTTCTACTCATGGGAAATATCTGGCTCTATGTCTATTCATACGAGATTCGTGCCACCTTTATACCGGGGTGAGATAAATATGGTGGTATTGCCAGTAATGGACATGCCAGAATCATCTTCTAGCGTTTTGGACAGCACCATGCTGTTGAAACATGCGGGCGCACTCTCCTCTCATTGGAAGTGTCATTGCACAAAGGACTGATTACATCTCCCTTGTCCCAGTGAGCATCCTTCCCCACCTTGGCATGCCATTCACCCCGTAGAACCATAATACATTTTATTTATTAACCTTGTCAATGACAAGTTGCAGTTTCTTGAAGAATTCTTCATTTTGATCATCCGTATAATCTGTCATCGGCGCAACAACTTTGATGTTGAAGGGCAATGGACACTGGGTGATATTTGAGGACACTGCGTTTGAAGCATATATTGACTCGCGTTCCTACACCATTTGCATTAATGCTCACTTGACCGAGACAGTACAATAAAAGGCCTTCATAAGTCTGTACTTCAACACTATTCTTCCATCTGACTATCTCTTGCTTGTAGCATGAGAAGCGCACACATAAAAAAATTCGGTCGATGAGTCAATATAACTACTCTGTATCGACATTTAAAACTTGAAGTTGACTAATTATTACTCATGTGTATTTGGCATCTTTACTATAATGCTTACAATGATTATAATTCTCAATGTATTCCTACATGAACATCAGTACAGTCCAAGAGTATGGAAATAAGATGGTTGTGGATGAGGACATGCTTTAGCGTCGCAAGCTTCAGCTCTTCCAATCGCCACTAATCTTAAAATATTCATACCCGCAGGACAGGACTGGCGGCAGGAAATGAGGGCAGCAGCGTCAAGTGACGCTTCATCTTCATTGCCAAAATATTATTCTAATACTGTGCAGGCAACAGCTGTGTGATAATGAGAACTTTATTCATATTTCAACACACACCAATAGGGAGGCCTGTACCCCTCCAAGATGAGTTTGGACCCCCCTGTGACATTGCAATCCTTGCTATTACAAATCCCAATTCCAACGATGTTGGTTTGGGGCGTGTAAAAAAAAAAACGGACATAAAACAGAATACAATGAAAACATTTTCAAACTATATTCAATTGAATGCATTACAAAGACAAATTATTTAATGTTGAAACTGATGAATGTTATGGGCAACAAAAGACTGGGAAAGTTGAGATATGTGCACAAAAAAAAACACGGCAAGGCCTATAACATTGTCAGTTTACAGTTACAAATTAGCTGAAGCTAGTCATCTTATGTTCACCACATTTTCCTATGTTTAAGACAACATTGTATGTATCATCCCTGTTAAATGAAGATTAATTCAATTTTAATATCATCAAAATAAAAAGTAACACACAAACATTAATTAAGCAGGCTTTTTTTTTTTTTTTTTTTTTACCAACATCACAAACCTGATTGTCCAGTGCTTGTTGATGCATGTACAATACCTGTACATTCGGTCGACTGTCTGTATCTCACACTCTGCTTGTCTCTCACTCTCAGCCTTAATGTCTCTGATCTTCATCTGTCTTGCTTTCCTGCTCTGTCTCTGAATACCAGTATCTCCCAAGTCCGCTGGCTCTCCTCCTGTGGCACTCTATACTTGCTTCTCGTCACCTCTCCGAACACATCATCTGGCTCTGTCACATTGCCTGCCTCATTGCGATCCGTCTTTGCGTTGTCAAAATTGGATGTAATGGCCTTCTTTTCCTCCTCATTGTTCGCTATAGACAAAAAGCAATTGAGAGGAATACTAACATTTTCAGCAACCCAGTCTATAAATAACATGTATTATAATGATCTACTGCTTCAGGCTTGTTTGATTTGATTGTTGTGGTAAGGTCAACTAACATACTGTTATACAGTAGTAAGGTTGGCTAACATTAGCTAGAAGCGGGTTGAATGTAACCGTCGGACACAACCCCGGGCCCCAACCAGGCCCGTCTGTAAAACTGATCTAAAAGTGCCACTTGACGTAAGAAGCAAAGGTCAATAGAATTCCATCTCCATGCTTTGCATCCACTTATCACTACATTGCGTGCTCACACTGTAGAAAGACCAAGAAAGTTATGGAAGAAAACTCGCATATAGGCTACTTAATAATTCATGAATGGACTTGGAATTCCGCATGTGTTTCTCCCAATGGATCACCGAAGTTCACAATTATAATATGATCCACAAACTTTGAAATCCAAAGTAGGTTGCTGTGGATGTAATCTCACTGTCAATTAATTAGTTCAGCTTTAATGATTTATGAACTGCACCCTCATCAGTGGATTTGCATCCAAATGAATAACTCAGATGTAATTATTGACGCGATCGAACCCATCGTAATCCAGACATAATTTATAAAGTATACAATCCATATATCAGATGCAGTACCATGAATGCAATCTAAAGTCTTGAACATCAGTAAGAAACAAAGCTAAACAGAAACAGGAATGCACTTAATTTATCAGCATGGAAAAAAAAAAAATAGCCTGCAAATGTCATGACTTTTGAAACTGCCTCAATTGCATCGAGCAGAAAAAGAATTAAAAGCCTCTCTCCCCTCTGCTTTCCTCTCAATACTAATTAAAAGTTAACGTATCTCTTTCGTCCAAAATGCCATTCCAAATTCTACATACTGTAGCCATTTTATCAGGACTGCAGGAGTACTGCCCAGAGTTTTACTCATGAAGGATGGTTCTTGTGCCATATGTTAACATTGCAGTGGCGCTATTTATGTATATCTAATATTGGTTTTGGTTTTTAGATTATTATTCTCCATTGCAATTTGTGTAAAATCTAAAGCATGATTTCCTGGTGCCTGTTAGCAGCTCATACCACACTTGTGATGCGAGTAGGCATCATTCTGCAGTGCACCATTTGCTTACAAGCATGTATGCACAGGGTGTGTTTAACAGAGTGGGAAGGTGTCCAAAATAACATCATGTTCAGGTAGCTAGCTCCACCTTCTGGGCAAAAGAGGTACCGGATGTAGATCATGCACTAAAAGTAGACTAGACCTTATCGTAATTGTTTGTTGACTACCACTCTAAAAAGAGATGACTCATCCCGAAGGACTATAATTATGGTTTATTGCTTGTACAATGTACAATATTTGTTAACTAGTTAATAAACTCATTTGTTTATTAGCTCACCCGCAACCTTAATTTTCCTCTAAGAGGTGTCACCATCAGTTTTTAACGTCATCCCCAGGGGGATGACCACCTATCTTGTTTTTCTTTTAATCCAGATAGTACAGATGATGAAATAACAAAGTGCACTACATGAGTGCATGAATGCACTTAATGGCTGAATGGAATGTTGAACTAGAAATGATCGTTTTACAGCCAGGACTAGATTGTTTTGTATTCTTTTTTTTTGTGTGTGTGTGTGGTTACTTTATTTGTATTCCTTGCAATGATAGCAAAATATAAATGATTGAGTCTGTATTTTAGACGTGTATAAATGTGTTCTATAACAATATGAAGACTTTTGTGAGGACTTTCTGTTAAAAGCGCCTCAAAAATTAACATTAGTGGACTTGATGAGAGGACAAGAGGTAGGTTAGAAGTTCTGATGGTAATCGGTAGAGGCCAGCAGAACCAGGTGTACACATTACACAAGCAACGAAGAAGAAGTTCGTCTTCCCTGTTGCTGTTCTGGTTCATTATGACACAAAGATAAACAATGGCGAAACCGGTACAATCGTTACAAATCGAGCGACAAACCATTCAAATCATTCAATGTCTGTTTGCGGACGACGTATGGACGAAATTAGAAAGTCGTCAATTCGATGAAGATCTGGAGACTGACGGCCCAGTGGCCGAAGGTAAATTAAGTTTCATATGAAGAGAATTATGATGTTTGAAATTAGCGGTTTGTATAATGGATGGATGGAATGGATGGAATTGGAAAAGATGTGTTTGTATCTTTGTTTGTTTTATTTAAAGTGAAAGCTAGAGCTCATTTATTTTCCACGGTCCACCTCTACTGTGCCTTGCGTCAAATGTTTGGATAAAGAGTTGCTTCAAATGAAAGTCGACACTATGAACAAAAAGAGGAACATTTATTCAGCACCGTATTTAAACATTTTTCAACTCCTACAGTACTCAAATTTTAACCGAAAGTGAAGGCGAGCGACAGTAATTTTAAAAAAAAAAAGAAGAAGGGCGTGTCATGCATTCCTAGGACAAAGGTACGTTGACAAACAATGGACAGAAAAAGAAACTTAACATAAGCACGATAAAATACATTCAAATACTTACCTTTACACTGGTCCAAAATAAGAGAATAGCATTTACACACGCTCCATTCACAATTGTTTTCGCACACCACCGGTCACTTGATTAGGTACACTTGCACAACTGTCCGATGATGATCGACTTGTCAATTTGTAATGTTACTGCCGAGAGATATTTGTTTTAATCACATGGTGCTACACCAGAGGGGCAAGAAACATCTAACAATTGTTGAATTAATACTTCTCTGACGGTGACACAAAAACACAAAAAAAATATGCTGCAGAAGAAAAATAAAAGGTGTTATCTCAAGTAGTCGCACAGGGGGGCGGACATACGACGTTTCTAGGTTACGAACGCCCCTGTAAGAATCTTCTCACTCAGAATGTAATTTTTGTCAACGTTGCAATCCTGAATCATCTCTCTTTCTTTCTCTCTCTCTCTCTCACTCTCTCTCGCTCTCTCTCTCTCTCTCTCTCTCTTTCTCTCTCTTTCTCTCTCTCGCTCTCTCATTATTTCATTTGTTTCTTACTTGCTGTTGTCTAATCTTGTCGAATTAACTCTGTTTTTCTTTTCCAGAAGAAAACTTTGACCCAGTTCTAATAGCTAATAAACTGAAAGAAGTGGCTGAGTCTCTGAATGAAGATGCAAACTTTAAGGCTGCTCTGCTCGACCTAAAGCTTGCATTAGGACAAGAGGTGCACACACAAATCATTGTTGCCACTCACCACAGTAAATCCTAAGAATAATTACAGGGAGGTACGGGGATTATGTGCACTTTTACTCCGATAATGGGAATTGTATAGTATTTTAAAGCAAACTTGCTGAGGTCATCACCAATAACATGACAAAATTGTTATTCTGAATGCCACTCGCTACACTTCCTGTAGCTGCTTGCTCTGTGCTAGGCTGCATACACACAGATGATAACTAAACAATATTAAATCACTCAAAAACACACAATACAGCTTTGACAAACACCAACAACTTGAATTAGTTTTGCAGTGCATAGCTGTTAGTTAGAACCTTTTAAAATGTGTATAAGGGATGTCAGAAAGGTTCCAGGACTGGTGTCTGTCTTTTTTTCCCCTTTGAAGTCCCCCTGGAATCCAATGCACTTTCTTTGCCTTCTCTCCCTCATACTTACAAATCATTTTGATTATTATATAGAGAAGTTTTTACACACAACTTACTGCTCTCTACGTATAGATGTAATGTGAGACAACAAGAAAGCAAAAATGATCTTCTCTATCAGCACTTAATCGGGTTCCTCTTTGTGGATGTGATGCCTTAGAAATGTCTTCTTTCTGAGAAATATGGTACTTTCATTCTCTCCAGGCCATGGAGGGAGCCTTTAGCCGTAGTGTGGATGCCTTGTTGCAGACTCAAATCTCTCAGAGGGCTGCTGATGTGGCTCCAGAAATGCAACTCATTCAAGTGTGTTTTGCCTTCGGGCTTTTTGTGAAGAAATCGTGCCCCGAGTTGAAAACCAAAGCCCAGAGTGCTGTGACCACATTGCTAAACAACCGTGTTGCCACGTGGGTAGCTCAGCAAGGTGGCTGGGTGAGTGTTTTTATTTTTGTCTTTCCGATGCTGAAGAAAGTCAGTTGACCGCGAAACCGCCTTTTTTAATTAATTCATTTATTTTCATAGGTCATAGTAATCCGCATCTTATTTTTATTTTTTTTATTTTTTATTTTTTTTTGTTCTTGTTTCCCAAAGATGTTCAGAAATGGCTTGGGCAGTCATTAAGCCATGTTACATAAATTATTGTATTGAATTATTCAACACAAACAAATCACCTTCAAATGAGGCCTATTAATAGTATTTGCTAGCATACTAGCCGGAATAACATGCGAGCTCAAACTGACAACTGACAAATCACATCGGAAAGCAAATATGTGCACTACAACTTCACACAAACGGTATTAAGTCATTAAAATCACCTTTTGGCCTTTGCACCTAATAGGAAGGGAATACAGGCAAATGTTAATGGCAAAGTAGACTACACAGGCTATACTGTAAGTAGATGCATTCGGAGAGAAGCAGAATTATCAAAGTAATAAACCAAACAACAACTCAGATTCCACCAGATGGCTCTAAAGAAATGCTTTAATTGCTCTTGGCCCGAGCATAGGATAGATTTGAAGAAATAATCAGCATATTGGGTTCACTGTACCTAACTGGGTAATACCAGCTTTTTCCAGTTCAAAGTTATTAGTATCACGTTGATCTGTGAAATAAGGCATGTTGGCTAACATTAAAACTGCTCGTCTAGGGGGGAGGGGGGTGTCTTGCATGTTAAATGTGGGTTTATGCACTCCGTCTGTATTCATGTTTGAGTTTTTCTTGCTTGATTTCTTGCAGGAAAGAGTGAGAGAGGATATGAGAGACAATTGAATGATGTTTCATGGAGGTGGAAACGTACTTAACAACGCTGCACCAACAACACTTCTGGAGCCACATTATCAATAATACAAAGAATCTCAAACGGCATTTATTAGATGATGATGACGATGAAGAAGAAATTAAAATTAGACACAAATGATGTGAAATTTAGCACCATGCCACCTTACATGCCATACCCTCTGTTTACAGTTAAGTCCGTTGTTAACTTCCGGTATTTCATTATAGATCTTTGAATTAAAAAAACATTGTGTTTTCTTTAATATTCCTCCAAAATTAGGTTGTTATTCAAATTATGTTGATAATGCACTTTTCTACAAAGCCTTGTATCCTCTTCCCAGCAGTGTTGAATGAGGTTAAGTGTCTAAGGTAAATTAGACTTTAAACTGTGAATATGAATACTTGAAAGTTGTATTTTGTAAAAATTTGTTTACAGTATGCTAGCTAATATGTAGCGTACATGAAATACAGTTTTTACGGTGATGTTACTTATTAGGTAGAAAAATCTTTTACAGCCATAAACAAAATGCATCATAGATGTCAAATTTCTGTTCATATCTGAAGTGATTCACACATGGTTAAGTAACATCAGGCACCATATGTATATTAATATACATATAGTTGACCATATACACGATATTACACACACCATTCATTTAATTAAATTAAATAGACATTATGTTTCAAGTGAACATTATTTGACTTTGCTAATTCATCACTGCGCGCAAAGATCAGTGATTATGCAATTAACATCCGCAGTGGTTAGCTTTAAAACTGGTTTCCTCTTTATTTTTCTCAAACCTCTGCCCTTCCCTGAAGTGCTCTGGCGGCGCACAACAGGGTAGGTGTGCATGACACTTTGAAAAACGCTGGTGTATACATTTATTTAAGGCACTGTTTTCATATATGCATACGGCTGCACACTGTATCCATTTATTTTACGAACAAATATGTCTGCATTACATTCTGCAGTCTTGATCCCTGCACTGTACGTTTACAATCAAATAAATGTACATCTATCGGTCATAGTGTGTTGTGTGCTTTATAGCTGTTTTAAACAATTGAAGTCTGTCCCCCCAATAATATTTTTTTCCCTTTTGAGTCTTTAGCTATAAGTGTTTATCTTATAACCAAATGATTGTTTATAAGGAATTTATATTTTTTAGGGGGGGGATTTCTGCCACCTCAATTCTCGTCATGCCAAAGGAAATGCGTGATTAAGAAGTTCCCTAAACTCACATTGCTGAACTGCCATAAACAAATCTTCAACATACTTTAGTATTGCCTCCAGCTTTCCTTCTACTCTTCTTTAACTCCCATTCATGTGGGTTAAAGCCACAAAAAAGCATTCCCAGCCCATACCGTTTTATGACGATTATATTCAGCGGAAGGGAGCAACTATGGGAAAAATAAACACCAAAGGATATAAAGCGATACAATTATGAGAACTAGGAAACAAAACAGTTGGCTCCAGTCAAAGGGCAAACTATTAAAATGGATGATGGTGTCCATGTGTTGTACAGTAGCCCATTTGATACATGGAAGCACTTCATGTTAACTCTATAAACAGTCGATGTGTCTGACACAGAAACATGAAACTAATGTTTGCATGTAAAAAAAAAAAAAAAAAAAAAGTATTAAAAATAGCTTGGCAATGGCTGTTTGTGATCCTCAAAAGTATTGTACTGTACGTGTAGTATAGTATGTACCACTAGTGGCACTGGTAAGTGGACTGTAGTTGTATGCAAAAGAATAACTGAATTAAACAAAAGAACATTTAAAACATTAGTGAAGCTTGTAACTATGCATACAGTCTGTTTAAACTTTCTTTTCAAATCCAGTCTACAACCACTGCTTTTGAATAAGTGACATACAGCCAGCAGAGGGCATCACAAGGTAGTAGGTAAATGTGTTCTTCATACCACGGGGACATAATTGTATTTTTTCTATCATAAAAACGTGATCGTGAAAGCAGAAGTAACTGGTGGCGTTATCAGTGGAAAGAAATAACTACATTATATGTGGCAACTTTGTCTTCCCCCTGTTAGACAGAAAGTTCATGACTTTTGCTTACCTTTATTCTATATTCTGCTGTGAAGCCTCACACACATTAGGCAGGAATGTAAAATCTCCTTTTCCACATGGAATATTATATACCGGTAGACATTTGTTCGGCTGTTAACGAGAAGCGTAATGTATTTCTTTGTGTGTTAGGTAGTCAAGCTGTTTGCACACTTAACTGACCGTCTGGCCATTTGCGCAAACACTGAAACACATCAGGGTGGTTGGCACATTAAGTAGGAAACATGCTAGCTCATTAAAAAAAGAAAAAAAATTACAAGGCACATGGCAAAAACAGCTTTGTTACCTAGAAAAAGCACAAGTTCAATTTCAAGCACTCTTATTTGTAAAAGATTCCAAAGCCACAAGATTGTAAATGCTGTAATATAGTCATTTCACTTTTGGGACTTAATGTATTAATGAAAACCCTAAAGAATAATCTCAAATCCAATCCACTCTCCTTTTGCCGCATATTCAAATGTGCACACATTGCTGTCTGACCAAACCTTTGTTGAATAATTGATCATTTTGTTGTCAGTGTCAATGAATGTAACTTTCACGTTTCAGTTTAAAATGCTGCACTGAATGATCAAAAACTGCACAGATGACATATTGCATTTGTCTTCAGAGGTTTACAGCAATCATTAGGAAAAATGTATTTGCTCATACAGTGTCCAAGGGTGTTTATTGAGTCAGCTGCAACTACTTTATTATAAGGCTAACGTGTTAGGAGGGGTAGTTATTAGCATTATTGGCTGATATAGTGATATCATTATGCAGCATTGTTTCCACAAATAAATAATAACATTCAAATACAATAATACACAGCTTCACCAGAATTGATCAATTGGCCACATTTTGGTTTAAACTCATGAATTTACTGTATATTCAGTGACAGTGAATGGGTATCTTTTGCCACAAATGACACAAGTGGCACGCAACTGTAACATTTTTCATATTCATTCTCAATAAAGGGATCCAATGTTATCAATGTATAGCTGATTATAAAGATCTACATTATGCATTGGATTCTTCAGAATAGTCCAAAAGATTGCATTTCCCCAAAATTGTCAGGTACATGAGTCACTTTCAAAATGTAGCAAAGAAAAAGCATCTCGTCTCACTTCTTAGTCTTTCATCAATTCCTTGTGTCATTTCCAGCCAGCAGATAACCATTCAAAAAACACACTTTTATTTGAACTCCAAATTAAGACAGGATCTGAATCATTTTGAGCTCTGCAATGTGTATTTTCATCACACACATTCTCACAACTTCACACTTGTTGAGATGAGTCCAATCTGCTCAGTGACAAATATAAGTGCAGACTAAAAGTGGTCTCCTCAAAAAGTTATTTTGGGAGAGACAGTTGACACGGTATTTCTCACAGCGACAGATATACAGTTGTAGTATAGTTAAGAGATTAATTGAAGTTTTAGGCTTGGACGATAAGGATGGTGTTCAAAATCAATTTCCCATGTGCTCATGCACAACCTGTGAAAAGCATGTGACATACTGTATGTGACTGACGGGCAACTGGGTCATTCCAACCTGAACATAGCTTGCCAAACTCAAAGTGCATCATTTAGCATTCACTTTTTCATCTCTCCTTCATCATTGTCCTTCTTCTGCTTGGCCGTCATCATTTTGTTACATTTCTCTGACGCTAGTGCCACATTCCTGCTGTTCAAGCACACAGTTGTGGATCAACAGTTTAATTGCTGTGGGGAAAAAACGTTATAACAAAAGAGAGTGAAAAATACTGTACTATCATGTTTGTACAGTCATTCACATTGACGGTAAGCCCCGTATCCCATATGACATCATCACCAAATTGTGGTGCTGGTTGAGACATAAACAAAAACATTCCCATCTGAGTCAGATTTTTCAGTTTATGCTTATATGGAGCGCTGTGGATGGAATAGACACTCAATAGTTTTCATCCGTCAGACATCCTTTAAATAAGGTCCTAATTGTAATCCCTCAAGTTTTGGAAAAAAACAAAAAAAAAACAAACACATCCCGGATGTTATAGTGCCCAAGCTTCACACATCATCGTCATCGTCGTCATCGTTGTGCCTCAGCCTCCTCGCAGTATTCTGTATTCTTTGACTCCCTTTTTGAGGGAGCTGGCCAAGTGGACCTCGGCAAAGGACATACTGATTCCAAATTTTCCAGAAGGCTGAGCGGAATTTCTTAATACGGAAAGCATACACGATGGGATTCACAGCGGAGTTGCCGTGGGTTAGGAGGATTGCGATTAAAATGAGGCTCGGTGGTTTGTCACATTTGTGGCAAAAAAGTGTGATGCAGTTGTGGATGTGAAGGGGAAGCCAGCTAACAGCAAAGAGTAAAAGAACAAGAGCCAACGACTTGGCAAGCTTGAGCTCCTTGCCAAAGTAATGACTGGGGTCTGCATGGCTCACTGTTACCTGCACAGAGACAAGGGACCAAAATGTCACCATATATAAACTGTGTGTACACACTGTTTAACACAGAGATGTCCAAACTATGGCACGGGGGCAACTTGTGGCCCGCCATCCATTTTTCATTTTTAGCCAAATAATTTTAAAGTAGTAATTGTGTCATTCCATTTCACTTTATGTAGAAGAACCTCATGCGAAAAAGTTTGGACACCCATGGTTTAATACATTTAGTAGACAACCTGTTTTGTTTTGTTTAAAAAAAAAAAATGGGAAAAAAAGGGAAAACATTATAACAGTTTTGTAAATACCTATGCTGTTCATTTGGGGCACTTTACAATGGATGGTGCTGGCCTAATATTTTTTAAGCACTGTTGTACCTCACTCCACCCTCTACAAGCGCCTCTGCAAATGCAATAAAATGCATGCCAAACTGAATTGAACCATACAATCATTAGCTGGGAAAAAACCTTTGTTGCAAATGGGCAACTTCTTATTTTCTCCCATTTTAGGTTTACGAAGGTGTATTGGCTACTAGTTACTAGTACTCTTGACTAATGTATTCCAGAGCTGGGCATTTTACTAAAGATTGAGCGTCCGTTATTCGTCATCCGTCTGCAGCGTGGGTACCTTTCCGTCGTCCGTCATTTCCCTTTTTTTCAGGGGGCGGGAGCATGATACCCGCTTAAAGGCCGGTCCGCCTCTGACTTTAAACGGGCTTCCGTCAGCAATTCCGACTGCAAACTCAAATAGCACCCTCCCGCCCCGCTGGCCGATATTTGAACAGAATGAGTGACTCACAGTGACTTTCTGCACCATGGAAGCCTGTTCACAGCCTGGTCCGTCACTCAAATCTGTCCCCCAAGCAACAACAACTCAACAACAACTCACTATTCTTCCTCACCGCGTGCGCCGCGGCCATCAAAGCCAAAATAGGCTGAAGATGCAATGTGGACGAAAGACAGATTAAGTACAGGGGCTTCCGACGATGCTATTTTAAAATTTTCCCCATCATTCGTCGACCGTTAGCAAAACGGGCGTCCGTCATAGGCGGACAGACGAAATACTCAGCTCTAGTGTATTCTGGAAGACTGCAATACATTAATGATCTGCCTTCAGAAACATGTTCTCACCTTCTTATTGAGCTGTTTATGAATCATGTAGAAAATCTCCACGTAGATGATGAGCATGAGAAGCAGAGGCGGCAGCACCCAGCCGAAGAAGTTGAAGTAGACCATATAATCCATGCTGATGACCGTCTCAAACTGGCACTTCACCACGAGGTCATCGCTGACAAGGGAGCCATTGTCGCGGAGATGTTGTAAGTTATTCCATCCAAACATAGGTGTGAGGCCCACTAAGATGGACACCAGCCAACACAGCAACACGGCCGAGCCGGCTCGCTGAGGAGTCACTACTCGTTTGTAGCTATGGTTACAAGAGAAAGGACAACGTGTTTAGAACTGTTGATGTAATGTTAATAAGTTACAGTACGTTAATTGTTGCCCTTGCAATTGCATTTGGCAACCATCGTCTCTTCTCTCTAAGGCATTAGAGACCAGTATCAGGGGTAGCGTAAATTATTGTTCCTTGTTAGCTATCGCAATTTAGCAGAATTTCATACAAAACATATTGGACTGGCATATACAGCATATTGGCAGGGATGGAGCTACAGGGTGGCCAAAGATGGCCATGGCCACCTCTTGTCATTCTGTGGCCACCCCCATACCAAGGGTAAATATTTTTCTGCCATTTTCACATTGACACAGTATTCTTAGACACCTTGATACTCTGCCACAAGTTGTTTTTTAAATATATTAACTGCATATTTAAAGAATAAATGTATAATTGATCTCTAAAATTAAAGAACATTCAATTCTAACAGTCAACCAATGTCAATCAAAACGATTACTTTCACAGTATATTAAGCAAACAACGTGGCCGAGAAGTAATTGTTTATCAAACAATCCACAACAGTCATGGTTTCATGAAAAAAAATGCACACATAGTTTGAATGTGATTGGTTACGTCTGAACACAGCTATAGCTGCAGTTATAGAGTAGAGCACACTTGTGCAACAATATTAGCTCAGTGGTTTATTTATATTTGCCATTTCTAAAATATTTTTCAGTTAAGTTCTAAGGGTTATAGGTCACAATAGTGGTGGAAAAAAGTTTTTAAATTGTTTATCTTTTATTGTATCAACAAAATTGACATACTGTATGAGCAGAGGTGTGTAGACTTTTTTTATTCACTGTAACTGCTGCATGAAAAAGCCAAACAAACCTTGCAGCAATAACCCTGACAGTAAGAAATAGTCAGATAAGACTACATTTCAAATCCAGACTGCGTTGAAGTCGTGAGAATGATGTCTATTGGTCTTTTTTGTGTGCGCCGGTTGCCAGTTTGAGAAATTATGCAAGCCACCAAGCAGCCAGCATGAGCCTATTGACCAGTCATGCATCCTTTGTCAGAATGTCACAGGCCTATTGTCACATGGGAAAACTTGAAGTGGATTAGGTTTTTTGTTGTTGTTTTTTTGTTTTTGGTTTTGTTTTGTTTTCCTGGATGGCATCATTTTACAAAAAAGCCACTTTGCAATATAGTAGTCATTACAATTGAATCTGTTCCAGGGGCCTAATGGGTGGGCCTAGAAAAATCAGGGTGGGCCTGAATATTTCTCTCACTGAGCACAATCCTCCTGTCCCGACACATCGTGTATTCAAATAAAATGACAAACTGAATAATATGAAGTTCAGGTCTTGCTTAGACCACAATTATGCCATTCTTAATATTCAATAAAATTTAAAAAAACACACACACAAAGGAACACAAATTCAAAAATAATCTAACCTCCTAAGGTTTAGTGGCCACATACATGGACAGCACTTTCTAGCTCTTGTGTCCACAAGCGTGTGCACTGTGGAACTATGGGTGTTTTGGACACATATGTGGGCACTTACACTGCCATCTTGTGGTCTCACAAGAGTATTACATACTACAGTCAAAATACGGAATACAAAATACAGTACAATACAATACAAGAAAAACTAAAAGATGATTCTAATTAGGTTCCAATAAGCCCAAATAGCAAAAAGAAATTTAAAAAAATGCATGTAAAAAACAGCTTGGGCCTTAGGAGGTTAATAATAAATTTACTAAAAATTTAAAAGTATATATTTCATGAATCTCAATGGGTGGGCCTGTGCACACCCAGGCCCAACCATGGCTCCGGCCCAGATCTGTTCACTATGATTATTTTAGTAGAGCGAAGCCAAACCATAACATTTGCAATAGGTCACCCACAAAACTAATAGTGACAGACAACATTCATTTACTCAACTGGAAAGAGCACCAGGCACCTGTCGAGGTTTCTAAAGGAAATGGGGGCGATACCTAATTACACTGTGTATTGTATTACTCACTGAAGAGTCTCCTTAGGTTTCTTATCATTTTCTTCTCATCACCTTTCTCCAACCTGCGTACAGTAGCATTTTGTACCTCTGTAAACTTCAGCATTACTGATTTCCACATACATTAGCTAACTACTATCTATCACATCGTTGTTTTGTTATGGAGAAGGGTCTTGCTAATAATATTGATCAATCCATCCACCCATCCATATTTTTAAACAGTTTGTCCTCATCAGACATTAGCCTTTCTCACCTGACTTTGGGTGAGAGCTGAGTTACTACACTGACTGCCAGTCAGTCACAGGGAACATAATACTCAAAACATGGCGCTCTGATTAATATTTTGTTAGTGCAATAAGAATGAAACCGAATAATTCATGAACATAAAGGCAATGATCGTCTTCCGTTGCAGACCAGAAGGGACATCGCAGAGCAGGTAGCGCGAGCAGGTAGCGCCTTGCCTGCTGCTGTTGATTTGTGTCAGATGACAGCTTTGAGAGCTTTTTCATTCATGGTGTACACCATGGCTGAGATAGCGGCCATCAGAGGAAGTGTAGAAAGCAGTAAAAGCATTGCAGGGATCCACAAAAAGAACTCGAAACGTGTCGCAACTCACTAAGTGCATCATGACCTTTTTGATCATGGTTTATTATCTAACTTTTGTACATGTAGTGAAATCGAATGCGTAGTGTTTTTCTTAATGAATAAAGTGGACATAAATTAGCAAACATACATCACATTCTCGCAAATTCGCCCTGTAGCAAGAGGGAAATACCTTAAAATGGCAGTCCCATAAACAAGTACTGTACATGCAATGTTTTAAATATTTGTTTAGAACAAATACTTTGTGGATTTAAGCAAAGAGCTGCTGATAAAGAATATATGCACATTTAGAATATAACTAGTACACCAATTAAAGCAGTATTTAGGCTGGCTATGTTTACTTGTAAGAAATCTTGCCAAGAATGTACTAGTTCTATTGGCAGATAATTTTGCTTAAATTAAGTCATATATTCCTCATTTCATTGCCTCCTTTTCCCTTGTTTTTAAGCCCAGCTTTTACAGCGTGCACTCTCAGTAACATAAAAATGTAAATACATTTTGATGTGAAAAAATGTGTACAAATAAAAGCCTGTTGCACCCAAGAAAGGCATCCCCCTAACAGGTACCTGGTACTGCAGATCTCATACAACCCCTTGCTTTATATTTATCTTTATTTGTACTTCTCCTTTTTAGCTCACATGTTGTGCTTTTTCATGTTCATTTCTATAAGTTGCTTGAGGAGTTGCAGTATAATTTTGCACTCGGGTTCAATGAAAATGACGCTCAGATGGCGCTGAAATGACAAACCCCATTCATGATGCCTTGGCAATTGCAATTAACCTCCCTTGTTCTTTTATTGCACGATGAGATGGAAATGAAACAACGTGGTGTTTGGGGCGTCTGACACAAAGGCGTCTGCCCCTCCGTGACAAACATGTGCTCATAAAGTGGAGTCCTACCTACCACATGGGTATTTTGACCCTCAGATAGCGGTCGATGGCGATGGCCAAAAGCGCCAGGATGGAACTTTGCGTCAGGACGAGCACGGTGCAAGCGACCGCCAGGCAGCTGTAGAAGTGAGTCTCGAGTCCGATGCTCATGGTGATGGCGAGGGGGATGACGAGAGCCCCGACCGCAATGTCAGCCAAGGCCAGCGAGACGATGAAACAAAACGTGGTGTCCCGTAGCGAGCGGTTGATGCGCACGGCCCACACCACCATCACGTTGCCGATGACCGACGAGACGGCGATGAGCACCTCCATGCCAGTGTAGACAATCCATGACCAAGACATGTTCGCGAAGACTGTTCGGGAGGAGGAGTGGAGCAGCTCCAACACTCCTGCGCTTGGAACATAACACACCTCCCACTCACTTAAGTAGACCCCACAAATCCTTTGTCCCGCTGAGGTGTCCGCTTGATTTCATTCTGTGGCGCACCGCACGCCAAACTTGCTCTGCACATGCTGCGAGGACATGTTGGAGGTAAAATGGGAGAGTGCTTCCCGCAGCCCCGGCTGATATTGAATGAGTCACAAAAAGCTCCTTTCACAAGAGAGGAGTTGAAATCTCGCACTCTGCCCTGAGAAAAAAAAAAAAAAAAAAAGCGAAATCAAGTGCACGCGTTTTTACAGTTGCTCACACCGTTTCTGCGTAAATGTGAGTCATTTTAATGGTTGCCCAATATCTAGCAGTTTGACGTTTGTGTATGTCTGTTGTGATATATGATTTCTTGTGAAGTAATCGTCTACTGGAATTTATGAAACTGAGCTATTCTTTTACAAAGTCACGTTACATAGAGATAGGCATAGATTTCATGCCTTGGTTATTTGTTCCTTTACTGCAAGATACTCTTTTTTTAAATCATTATTATTAATTATTAGAATCATTATTATTATTATTCAATCATTTTTGACAGCACGATGTAAGAGTGGTTAATTTCTGTCTCTCAGTGTGTGAGTTTGGTGTTTGAGTCTCAATAACCCTGGCCTTATTTGAGGAGTTTGCATGTTGTCACTGTTTTCGTAAGGGTTTTTTCCAGGTACTTCTCCCGCATTCCATCTGAGGTTCACTGAAGACTAAAAGACTAAAAAGATCAATATGGGACAAGGGATCAACATTTCAGCTTTTATTTCCAGGTATTTACATTTATCAGTCACAATTGTGACATGCACTTGCTAGCTACAGTTTGTACCCCGAAAATACATCTGCTCTTTGGACAGTCTGTAGGCATGGCCGCTTTAGAGTGCCTCGTTGTCACCTGTGAGTGGGTGGTTGTCATGCAGTGAAAGGTGTAAGAGCGAGAAGGGGAGAGATTTGTTTTTCTTTAAGTCCAACTTGACAGCCATCGCGCGGACAGGGGCTTCACGTTAGCATGGACGCTTTAAAGCGCGTTGTTGTTAAAGAGTGAAAAAGTCCCATGATGACCCTGTGGCATAGCTACCGGTAGCTTTAAGCGGATATATTTTCGTGGCTCAAACATCATGCTATGTGTCGGCATAATAAAGATGCTGGGCAAAGTAACATCAATTCAGTGGACACGCCCACAGCTTCTGAGAGCAAAGAGAAAAGCTTGATTTTTCAATGAAGCCTCAACATGATCATTTCTCTGAATTATTCAAATTTAACAGGGATATTAACAAAACATTTGTCTATTTTGTGGGCTATTTAGAAGACGTTCCACGCATAAATGCAATTAAAATAAACTACTCAAACTGCTCACTATTGTGAGTGCCTGACTTGACTACATGTAATTAAGTTTGCATATCCATATTGCCAACTAGTGGCATTTTATAGGCATCGTTAAAATGAATTCAAGTTGTGTATCTCTCGGCAGTCAACATGAAAGCACACCTTGAGCTTTGTGGCTGCTTTGCCAGTCTGTACAGTTTAAGTAATTGTCTGTTCAACATCATTGCAATGGCCAGGTGTTCCATTACTATTGTCTACGTACAGCAAATGAGGCTTGATATTTGTCGTAGATTCCCAAAGAGCCTGAAACAAAACACCTAAGTGAGAATATTACAGTCAGTGTAGAAGATGATTGATGAAGAGTCTCCTTTCCCTCACCTTGACTGTCGTTAAGGTCCTTGTGCCGGGAATGATTCATGTGTGTCTACTTGCTCAATCATTTGTCAGGAATTCATCCCTTACTTTTTTCAAGCCCACAAGATTACATTCGCTTCAACCACATCGCTGAAATTAGTCAGAGAAGAGCCAGTGGAAGACAAACTTGCCTCTTGTTTGCTGCCACGAGATTCAATCCATACTGTATTTACAATTAAAACACAATGGTTCATTAAAGTTGTACCAATATTTTCATGAAAAATATATTTTAAAAAAGACAGTTTTTTTTAAAAATTTGAGTTGTCATCACAAACACACACACAAAAACCGCTGAAGTTGACCTTATATTTTCTTGAAAATATATTGAATTGTATGTAATAAAAATACAGCAACAGAAAATAATTAAAATTACATAAACAAAACAAACAGATAATTAATGAAACGTATCTTGCATTGCATAAATGGATACAAAACTTCATGGAGCCTTATTGCAATAATAAAATAACAACATATTACAGTCATTAAGAATTAAGGTGTCTTCGAACCTGCATTCTTTGCTTGTGTTTAAGCATCTTCTTTTACTTTCAAATGTCTCAAAGATAACCTCCTATAATTTAGATAAATTAAGGCTGGGAGATCTTCATGTTGGAAATTCATCACAACTTGAAGCTGCATCTTCAGCTGAGACATCATTTCTTCTGCTGGCACCAATGCATTTACACATTGTATTGTCTGAAATTAAACTCATGCAACCAAAACACCAAATAAAATTGCGGGTCATATGGATGGGAACATTGTGGCGCCAGGTTTTGAGCTCATTCAAACCATTCCATTTATAGACACACCTGTCCGCATGTAACATTTTTTACTCTGAATTTGGCAGCTCATGGCCCTCCAGATTCCTCCCCTCTCAGCAGAGTTACATAATAATTAATCCCCAAATGTTTCTCCCAGTGGAAAACGCCTTGCGACCAGACCTCAGGTCATTCAAAGCAACACAAACCGGTCAAAGATGTAAACGTGGCAGTCATAACATCTGATGCGTGTTTAAAAGAAACTAATTCACATCATTCTAGCGAAGCATAAAGTTGATGTCAGCAGTTTACTGCCAACCGTGTTGCAAATCACGCAGATATTGTTTATGTTTGCAATCAACCAAGTCAATGGGCATAACACATTTTTACACTTCTATCAAACGCCATGTGTATGTGAAGATCGTCCAGAATTGTCCAAGCTTTTTTTCCTGAAACTGGACAATATGTTAAATGATTCACTACAGTCAATAC
The DNA here is from genome assembly GCF_054856515.1 of Filicampus tigris. Classification (NCBI taxonomy): domain Eukaryota; kingdom Metazoa; phylum Chordata; class Actinopteri; order Syngnathiformes; family Syngnathidae; genus Filicampus; species Filicampus tigris. Next base: position 17,560,854 of record NC_141225.1, on the reverse strand, counting down.
TGACTATCCCCCAAAAAGTTCATCTAGTCAAGTACGATTAATTTGCTAGTTTTTTTGTTGTTGTTTTTTTGTTTGTTTGTTTGTTTGGCACCTGTATGTCATGAAGTATTTGGACAAGGACAGTCTTTATAATTGCGAAAACAGTGATTAGCATAGCATTTTAAAAGGAATGTTTTTATCCATTTGGTCACATGGTCAAACCCAGAAAACAGGAGAGCCTTGACGCTTGCAATTCGAGCCCGGCATTTGGATGCCAAATTCTGTTGACACCAGAGGGCGGTACAAGGCCAAAATGGCGGCCCACTGAGATGGATGCAAACGCCCTCGGTTTCCCGGAAAGCTCAGCGAGGTACAACGTGGCCTGCCGAATTCCTAAACACGCTAAACTACACTTGCCGCGGTACAAAAATGAAGGTGCGCCGAGCACAGGTGCGCCTGTCGACAAAACCAGGGACCTAAATGTCCATATATTAATATGATAAGTATAATAATAAAGTGTAGTAAAAATACGGCCAATATTGTCTCTTCGATTAGCCTAAAAAGCAAGGTTTTGTAATGTGGCAGGAAACCCATACAAGCAATGTGAGAATATGCAAACGCCACACAGAATGGCTTGAGCCAATGTTTGAACGCAAAACCGCTTCAATGTGATTAGCTGCCTGCTAATCACTGGTAAATTTACTGAGAATACTTTGACTTTAGTCAAGAGCACGACTTAGATGATAAATGAACTGTCAAAATTAAAAGGCCATCTTCTCTTTCATTAGGTAATATGGCAAATGATTCATCTATGCCTTAGCATGCGTGATATTTTTGTCGAATAAGGGTAATGATCCCGGCTTCATATTTCCAAGAGTAAAATTAGTTTGTTTTATTGCATTTCGGCGCCGATAATAGTCATGTGTTTGACGAAATGAAACACAAAGCGTCCCCAGCTTGCATTTGGTCCCATTGTGACTGCGTTGAATTTGTGTGGCAGCTGCTGAGGCGTGATAATTTCGGGGGGAGAGAGAACGCGCAAGCTCCTCATCAACCCTGCGCAGCAATGCACAAATGAAGGCAACTGTTTTCCCTGCTGAAATGAGGCGAGCATCACGAGGACTTCATTTGCTGACCTTCAGGCTGGACAAGAACGTGAGTGAAGATGAAATGTTCAATGTTCCTGAGTGTGCACTGCGGATCTCCTCAGGGAAGAACAAAATAAACAACATTGTGAGCTCAGCCAAACGTTTACTTTTAAAGCCCTACAATCCGAAGACACAACATTAGGCGCACTTGCACCATGTAAATGCTTTTTTTGTATGGTTGCATCTTACAGTGATATAGAACTGCTGGTCACCTTATTTAGAGGGAACTACTCAGTAGACCACCACAGACCACAACTCTAGGAACAAACATTGTTTCCTGACTGAACAAAACGTTAATCTTATTTGATGTAATTATACTTAATGAAAAAGGGAATGCTACTGTCTGCAGAGGTCAACAGATGTGAAAAACAGGATATTTTGTGCTGGTTTAATAAAATGCATAAACCTTACCATGGTGGTATGATAAGGCGGTAAAATACATTCTCATGAAAATGTTCACATAAAATGAGTAGTTCGGTGTAGCCTCAAAATGATTTAATGCGCTGGGGGACACATTCATAACATGACTATTAAAATGTCTTATATTTTTGTGATGATGAATATTAACTTTTAGAAGTCATCTTGGCTGTACGGAACTGTGTGTAGTAATCAAGCCAGCAATGGGAATACATTTGGTTTAATTTACTGAGTTTTTAATCTCAACCTTAATCATACCTTTGATTAAGGTCCTCTAAACATTTTTTTCTGTTATATAAAGTATTTTAGAATCCCACTTTTATTTATTTGTTACTTTACTTTTAAAAGTTCTTAAAGTTTTCTGTTAATGTGTTTAAATGTTGTTAATGTGTTTAAATGTTGTCAATGTTGCCTACACAGAGTTGCCTTGTGTGGGAAATGTGCCACATCAATAAAACTGCCTTGCCTTGCTTTTTGTTGAATTGACAGACATATTCACATTGCATTTTGATAAAGAAGTAGAAGAAGAAGCAGCACGTGTGCATTTTATGATTTTCGGGCTGCTGCTGCGATAGATGCTACAGAAAATCAATGGAGGTCACTGAAGGCGGAGCCTGCATCATCCTACCAGTAGAATGGACTATTGGAGGAGGTGAGAAAAGTTAATGGAGCTGCAATGTGTCTGCAATTCTTGATGAATCTCCAATAAAACTGCAACTGCTTGCGATCAGCACATCTTGGCCTCTCAGAGACTGTAGTGATCTTGGCTGCGTTCATTCGCCGCTCCCACCTTGGTGGTGATGTAACTAAGGAATGTGGTTTTGAAGATGTGAAAGTCCAATTTCTCAGCTTTCACAAAGAGTTTGTTCCAAGAGCTTCTAGAGCATGTCATCAAGGCAGATGAAAACAAACTTGTAACGTGTCTGGGAGGACATCATTAACAAGGCTTTTGAATATGGCGGGAGAGTTTGTTAACCCAAAAGAAAAGGCATCACAAGGTATTCATAGTGGTCTGTTGGGGTTCTGAATCGATGTGGGGTATTGTCGTAGACTGGATGCAACTGATTACAGCATAAATTGATCTGTTGACAAGGTGGAATTCCGGGCTGGCTTAAGTATGCAACTGATGTTGATTTCTTGCACTTAGGTCACCGCTCCACTTGTCTCTCTACAATTCGACACATACAAACACAGACAAGGGCAGGGCTCAAGGAGGAGCGGCTGGAGGCCTGACACATCAGTTACACATGATTAAAATGCGGGAAACCGATGCATATTAATGTATCATTTTCGAGCAGGGTGTGAAATCATGTGACGTTACCAAATTTTGCACCGATGTCCATAATCAAATTATGCACTTTTTTCATCATTGTGGCACACTGCCGCAAATGAAGATATTGGCGTGGCTGAGCGACAAATTTTTGATTGGCACTATCAGAGGGATTTTTATGATATGTTTATTATAGTAGTTATAGTTTGATGTGTTGTAATATTTCGGTTGCCTAATAGTCCAAAATATTCTATATCAGCATAATGCGGCACATCACTGATACAGTTCTCATATTCTATCTCATTACATTGTGCAAGTGGTGGTAACGATGTGTCTGGGGGGGCGCATGTCTCTATTCCTTTATTTCTAAAAGCCACAATGAGAAAATAGGCCAAACATTCAGTTCACGCAGTGCATTAGATTGCATCGAGTGACAGCTTGACAATGGTGACTGATCATCCCGCCATTTCCTGTGGGACTGAGCTCTTCTAGAGAAACGTGGTATTCATCCTCATGCAGCAGCTGTCAAACGTGTTGCTGAGGTGTTGCCCGAAAAAAAAAAAAATTTAATCACCTGAATATGATGTTGATGCTGGAAAGGAATTTACCAGCAAAGGAGGAGATTTTGAGTTGTATTATGGGAAATTATGGGCATATTACCATTTAGCTCTCAAAGTGTAATCTTAAAGTCGAAGTCAACCCCAAAAAAATTCTTGACAATATTATGTAGCCCCACTAGTCTAAACACATCATACTGATTAATATTACGTTTTTGGAATATGAGTTAAGCATTAAAATCCACCCGTTTTTGTCCATTTCAGGGAGCGGCCATTTTGTTACTTTCTGTCAACTGAAAATTACATCATAGTTGTTCAGGGCTCAGGTAACGACCAATCATGGCTCAGTTTCAGAAAACAGGTGAGCCGCGATTGGTTACCTGTTACCCGAGCACTGAGCAACTGTGATATCATATTGAGTTGACAGAAAGTGACAAAATGGCCGCCCCCTGAGATGGATAAAAAACTGAGAATATTTGCTGCTTCACTCATATTCCATAAACACAATATTACTCAGACTACCGTGTTCAGACTAGTATGGCTACATAAGACATAATATTATAAAAAATAAATAATTCTGGAATGAAGACTGTTTTTAAGACCTGCTTTTGTTAGCCTTCTCAGCTTTCCAGTTGAGATAACATGCTGCCTTAGGTTGACGGGGTTGTTTTATGTTTCACATTCACAGAAATGTAAACTTGAATGTGTTTTGGGGGGGATTTATTCCCACTAGAGACCACATCGGTCCAAGATGCATAATTAAGTGTGTTGCTCAACAGTTCAGAAAAGAAAATATCACTCAGCGTTCACAGGATAAAGTCCAAAATATTGAAATGATAATGCCAGTTTTGTAATAATGTTCTTAAATGTTGTTTAAAAGATTCTTACTCTTACTTTGAACTGCCGACCCATTTTGCACCAAGTGCCATCAGGCTCCAGCCACTCTCTGCCATAAATTCTGGACATGGTTATTTTAAATCTAGTTGAAGGAGAAAAAAAAAGAAGCTCCTCCTTGACATCGCATACATGATTCAAATGGTGATTGGGGGGGGGGATAAATAATCACAAGTTAACAATGCTGCTGTGGAGCTAATCATTAATCTCCGTTTTAATTAGTCTGATTAGATGAAATGCAAAATGAAGCTGATTAGAAATTTCAGACAATGTATTTGATTAGAGCATATTTCACGGTGAGCGTTTTTAGTAAGCAGCCCACTTGCTCCACCAGAGGAAAATCTTTTCCTCACATCGGTAGTTGTGTTGTTTACTTGTGTCCGTGACACTGGAGATTGATTGACAGGTCACCGAGGTGTTTCGTGCGCTGGGATATAAACAGAGGAGACACGCATCCTTGCTCTCACCCACAGTGGAGGTAGCGGATTTAGAATTCCGGTGGTGCGACAAAGATCTGTCTGTCTTGAAATTACACAGTGGTTGTCTTTGAAATATAAATGATTGCCACACAGTGCTTTTTTTCTCTATTTTTTATTGCCACTATCCAATGAAAAGCACCTAGTGGAACCCCCAAATTTTTGTTCCGTGTACACTGTGTGTTGTTGTGGATACATAGGTATCTATTGTGTTTACAGTATCTATTGTATGTAGCTATCCATCTACAGAAACAATAATTAAATATGCAACATTAAAAACAATAAATTGTGTGCAAACCCCTAACTTTGTGATGTACACTTAGGTTCAGTGATTTGTGCAGGTGCCTGAGAGGTGACTTTGCCATGTATATTCTTCAGCTCTAATCACTGATGACCATGTGCGTATATATCATGAACCACATTGATAAGTTCCACTTTTGCCACACAACGTCATGAATGTTGATTGATTTAACTAGAAAAGAGTGTTGGAACTTGAACAAGTAGATCAAATGACATGAGGCTTCAAAATTGTGAAAAATTTGGCCGTTGTTTCCGCTCTCGATGCTGTCTGCGTATCCGCTGAATGCAAAATGTCAACTGTCAATCATATACCACTACTACGACCAGAAAAAATGGATGCTACTTTGCCACTCTGGGGTGCGGGGGTGAGTTTCAAAATAAAATGTTATTTGACTTGAGCGATTCATCTAAATTTCGATCTTTTAAAGGAAATGATAAACAATGAGCATCAATTGCCAAGAGATGTTGAAAGATGAAAAAAAAAAAGCAAAACAAAAAAGTCATGTTGCATGTACAGTGGACAAAAGAATATTTTTGATTTTTTTAAGTGGACAGCCGCCTCCACAAATATCCAAAACCATGGGCATACCAGCCTGTGAATATTCTCATAGGCATATCTACAACTCCCAATAAAATATAATGGACTGTTGAAACTTTAATGGTTCAACAAATAAAAAGTTCAGGAATTGTTCTAAAATAAAATGGAAAATAATTGGGGAAATTCACCCACTAGGTTACTCTCTGACCTGTTGGGGACTACCAGTGGTACACAAACCACACACTGAGAAAACTTTCTTTAAATGATCACTTATTTCCTCTGCAGGTAGATTATACATGATTTATACTCTAAATCATGTATAATCTACCTACCCTATAAATTATAGGGATGTCAACTTTCAGCCTATGATTATAAAAAGTCAACTTGTATATTTGTCTCGGAGCTCCATGATTTATTGCCTCCCGAGATGCATGACTTCACTCTTGTAATGAGAAGAAGAAAATATATAATCTAGCTAAATTATAGTGACAAATAATTGTATTATTCTGGTTTAATGGTTAAGCAGCATTTGGCAGATGGCCAGCCGTCTCTAATGTTGTTTCATGGCCTCTACCACTACAAAAAGCAACAGTGACTGGCCACTATTCTGATGGCCCTTCAGTTTTGATTGACAGTGTCAGGGAGGTATTAAATTAACGTTTATTGTTGTGATTGCATTTTGCCGTGATGTAGAAGAGTATTGTATAACAGAAAGTAACTCACAGGATGATGCAACCCTTCCATTTATCTGGCCTTGGGACCGGCATTTTCTTTCAACGAGTCACTGCCCGGGAATCGAACCTGCATTTAAAGGCATGTACCTCTCATGTCGTTGACTGAAATATTAAAACAGCCCTTCAATAAGATAAAGATAATAAAGCGGGTTGGATCTTATTAAATGGTGCAGGTGTAAATAATTTGGGGCCCACTTTGTGTACAGTATCCTATTGTTTGTGCTGTGGAGGTCATGTTCGCAATGTTACTGAGCAGTTAATCTAGTAGTGTTCCTGTGAGTCAGTGGCCCATTTGTGGCTTTGAGGGGGGACAGTTCATTTACCGACCAACGCCCTGGTCACCAATACTTGTGATTTAATGTAAGAAAAACAACATTACTTGGTTTTGATGGTGCCCATTACACCCCCTGCGAATGGGTGATAATGAAGGTAAAATGTTTCAGACCGATCAGTTGCAACGTCTGGGCTTCATTACCTCTGCTCATGGGGTGCGTGCATATAATTTTCTTTTTGTGCTATATACTCTATTGTAAAATGCAAAGGCTTTGAAACCTCTACATGTGGCATAAAAAATTCATCAGGTCTAAAACATGGATATGAATGTTAATGTATATCTGTGTGCCAATACTCAACAATGGAAGCAGGTGGCTGGACAACTGGTTAATTATCAATGCAGGGTAGAACAACAGGCTATCACCAATGCATGGCTAACTCAATTACTGTAATGTTCTAAACCTGAGCTGGTATTGACGTGAACATAAAAATTAGGTGCCAGGAGCTTCACGGCATTTAAATCCAGAGTCCGAGTTGCTGTATGATAGTTTTACATGAGTGCCAAGCAAGATCGAATGGCGTAAACAAGCCGACGCTGGACTCTGGGCAGTGTCAAATCTTGCTGTTCTCTCCAGCAGTCTTATCGGCAATTTGGCCAATGAAAGGTGCTTTAATGCACTGTCCACCCAGCTGCCCATTTTCTAGGGGGACATGGATTCTATTCCAACTGACTCGAGGTGAAAGCCAGGAATTTTCAAGCTTGGAAACTTTCCATGGGAAGTGACAAGAAATTCACAAAATCGAAGGTAGACTCGTAATCGGGAACTTACAAATCAGTCAACATACCAAGAGTCTTTATTATTATTATTATTTCTTTTTTTTTATGGGGCAGTTCACAGGTGGACATATTTATCATTTCGGTATCTTTGTTTTTGTTATTTCATGAGATTAATATCAATTCTAAAGTGCTTCATGTGGTTTGTGCGCAGTTGTATTGCGTTTTTGTATAGTACTGATGGTTTCTGTAATTGTGATGTTATCAGGTGGTATTCAGAGGTGGACTAAGATAGGTAAGTCCCCACTGGAGGCCCACGTACCAAATTCACAGGCGTGGCACAAAAAGGGGTACTTTTTGTTATTGGAGTAGGACAAGCTGATGTTCGACGGTATCCTGTTGTGGTTTACTAAAAAAAATCAGTGTGTAAAAAAGGAGCATCTCGGTGCCTATATGGAGACGGGGAGACACTACAACATTTATATTTGAATCATGCTACTGCAACAGTAAATCAATAAACAACCTTGATTTTAGAATTGTATAAAAAAAGAAGAATTTTTAACTGTTACGTAAGGTAAAACGTTGCCTGTAAGATTTACGATTCCTTCTGTTTTACCACTGTGCCTTCCTTCTTTATACTCTCAGTAATTATAATTTTTCACCTTCATTTTTCACTCTGATTACTCTGCCTGGAAATGTTTGCCAATTGGGAATGATGTAAATTCGCATTCCGAGCGATGTTTTGAAACTGTACATTCCAAAGTCTGTTTGAGTGGATTAGGTACAGTGGAAGGGCATTCAAATTGAAAATAGATATTTGTTATTTGCACACAATTAGATAAACTTCCCATTTAGTGTTTGCTAGTTCAAGGTGCAGATTCACACTGAAATAAAATAAAGTGAGCATTTTATTTCTATTCATATCAACTATAATGAATAGGCAAAGGTTATTTTCGCACCCACTGCTTGATTGAAGCTGCGTCATCGTCTTGCCTGAAAAGAATCACACTTGAGAATTCTGCTCAGGAGACAAGAAAAAGAATATGAAAAGCAATCACAGAAACAAAACACGAGATGATTTCTGCTTGAAATTGATTATTAACATACTTTTATTTGATATCTCTAAAGACTTATATTTTAAATCACTTACCCTTCTCTCTCTGTTCTCTAATGTTCATTTCAAACAACCATAAATTGCCATTTCACGTTCATAACGTGACTGTGGGGATATGGAACATGGAAATACCTGTCGTACTTCACTGTGGCTGAGCAAGTCAACATTGCGTAAAAGGGGATTGTGGAATTTTAGATGCCTGCAGAGGTTCAGGAAATGACTTGGAAGTTCAAAGTGAATCCTTTTTAATGGTTATGCAGGCGGAAAGCAGGCCAACTCATTTTGGAGCACCAGAGGAATGAAACGCAAGGCAAAGGACTGTATTACATTTGGAGACTGGAAATTGCACATTTAAAGCTGAAGAAATTGCTGCCATTTGGTTAGAGTCAGCACTTACTGAGACATCTATAGTACATATAGTATATAACAATAATTTAGGGATGAGAATTATGAGAATTTGCAAATGTGACAAATTTTTCAAGTAAAAAGGAATTTGACCAACCGTCCATTTTGTTGCGACATTTTGACAGAAGACTTTCACATATCTTGAAAGAACTCCACTCAATGTGGTTCTATGAATTAACTCTACAAAGTGTTTTGCTTTTCTTTTAACTTTATGCGTTTTGTTTTTGCAGGAGGGAGCGTGGTCATTCTACCATAGAACAATCTCATATTGGAAAAATATAATGATGAGATTGAATTTAATGCAATCTATCAGTGCAGCCTTTCGGGTTCTATGTGTTTTACAAAGCCAAAAGGAATATTTGAATCAATACATGAATTAAATTCACACTGAGGTTGAACAAATCGATATTGACCTGTTTTACTTGTGTTTTCATCCTCTCTCACCTGCCCTTGCTTTTTTTCCATTTCCTCTTCCTCTCCCTTTCTCACGTATCCACTGTGGCAGGCCGAGCTCTGAAGCTCATTGTGATGCAGCCTGCAGCAGCACTGGAACAAAGCAGAATTCTTCCTGACTGCTCGACTGACCTCTCTGTACCATACGTCCTTTGCTGGATGTATGTTACTACTTCCTGGGCCACATAATCATGACCTGTTATGCGTGTTTATTCCAATTAAATTAAAATGTAAAATAATTATCCAGAATCAAAAGGCGAGCAGAGAAGTTTGCAGTTCTTATCACTTCTGTAACAGTTTAATGGGTCTTCCTGGTATTGTTTAGAGGACGCACCTAAATGTCATCAACTAAATGTCACTTTGAGCACTCGCCAACAGCTGATAAGCTAAGTGCAGTTTTGACATTCACCATGTTGCTGTCACACAACCCTATAAATGTCACTAAAATGATCCTTATTAGGTTATTTCACATTTGGCTGGAGAGAGAGAGGGTTCTTAAAAGTTCCACAAGGAAGCCGTATCTATGAAGAAGGAAGAATTAAATGTCACATGATGTCCTCCAGCAGTTATAAATGTTATGGCTACGAGAGATAATGTCTTCATAAAGGCAACGCTAGAGTAGGGAATATCACAGCAACAAGTGAGGCTTGGCTATACAAAACATCGAACCCCGATCTTTTAACCTTGACATATCAGAATCTGGATTCAATTATCGAAACTTACAGGAATACATAATGCTGTGTTACACATAGGCTGTCGCAGTGATAAAGAACTCAACAGACATGTATCAATCAATTCTGTCTTTGTCTTTGTAATACATAAAAATATATATGATTTTGATTAAAGGGCTTCTACATATTGGAGTATTAACCATTGCAGGAAATGGTAAAAAAAAATAAAAAATAAATAAATAAAAAGGTAATACCAATGCTGTTATTTTAGGTTGGTCTACTACATAAAGCACTGTAAATTACTGAAATGACTATTTTTTGCTGTTGTTACCATTAAGAATTTTACTGAATCCCCGAAGAGGTAGTTGGCCAATTTCCTGTACGCACCACTTTGGACCGGGCCGCACAGATGAAAAAAAGAAAGAAAAAAAAAGTACAGTACTTCCGGTTTATTTATTATCCGAGGCTGAAAAACATTTTATTTTGAAAAGTGACTGGATTCTCTCCGTTACGTCCATCTATAACTGACTCTTAACGCATGTAAAGTTGTCCGCGTCGCGTACCGCTAATATTAAATGCACAAGCTAGCAAAGGAGTCAAATAAACAGACGTATTTGGAAAGTTTCTCCGCACCTCCCCCATCATGAAGAGAACAGATGAATTGTATTTATACAGATCTTATCCATACACCACCCTGACTTCATATATTCACGCACCTGAGCAGACACGCAGCGCTGTTATCAAGGTCGATGTCAAATGCCATTTATGTTGCTCTAAAAATGTGACAAACTATTGCTTCCAGCTGTGCCTTTGGATGTGACACAGAGTGACATTTGTTTGAAATGCTGTCTGTCTGGTGATGCAGAAACTCTCCACTCTGGGGGAGCAGTCTAAGACGGCCTCTGCCTTCTATGTCCCAGCTTCAGTTGAATTCATTGCCTCTACTGTGACAAATTGAATCGACCCATCTCAGTGACTGACTGGGCTAACATTTAATTGACACTGAGGATATGCTGCAGGATGATGTAATTGAATTTTATCATGTAGCAGAAGATGAGTCTATACGCAGTTGGCATCGGACCAGAGGGTTAAAATCAAGAAAACACTTCAGTGACAGTATGAATGTGAGTGTGAATGGTTTTGTGCCTTGTATTTGACTGGCGACCTGTGCGGTGCATGCTTTTTCTTCGAAGTCAGCTGGGATGGGCTCCGGCTACTTGCAACGCTGAACAGGATAAGAAAATGGATGGATGGATTTTTGTGTTCACTTACCAAGTACATACTATATTCATAGACAGGGGGTCGGGGTAAAAACTGGCACATCTCCTTTGAGAATTTGGTAGATGGTGTTGCACCTTATTGGTTGATGTCTATTATACGTCCCCAAGCGCATCTGACAGTTTGGTGACAGAAAATAGACGAGACTTAGACCAAGTGGCGTAGTTGTGGCGCCGGTGGTGTGGTGCAGTGTCATGCGAGTTCCTCCAGGAACAGGCAGACAGATTCTGACCTCTACGGACAAGCGTGGTGGATATCATTTCATATCATTTATAAATATGACAACGGCATTCCGTTGAATCCTAAGAAGCTGTAGATTCAATTCTTTAATATATTTTGAAAAGCACGACCCCTGACCCTGGCACAACTGGTGCGTGTTGGGGAGAGATGGTAGGCGCTTTCACAAAAAGATGCATGACCGGGGTTGTAAGGTGGTCTCCATCTGCCCACTTTACAGCAGCCAACTTTACATCATCCATAAGTTCAGATCCTCTTGCAGTTCCTCATAAACGTACATTGCGTGCGCCGATCTCCTTCATGGAGTGGACTCCACCTAGTCTAAAGTCTAGTCTACTTTCTGTCACCAAATTAACAGGCCGGGGTGGCGTGTAAAAGAAAACGCCCTTGGTCCGCTGTAACACCAACGAGGCACTAAGAAGAAGCGCTAATTTTTACACCGAGCGCATTTACACCTGTCTACGAAATAGGGCCATGAATGTCAAGTAAATGCAATTGTATGCTATTGATATTCACGATAATCCTTGATGATTTCTGGGTAGGAAACAAAAGAGGAGGCCCAGTGACCACAACATCCAAACCATTGGAGATTCATCCAAGCCCTTCTGCTGCAGTGAACCTTGTCGCCGCGCTTGGGTCAAAGCTGCAAGCTTGTTAGTGAGCACGAGCTTTTATAAAGCTTGTGTCCTAATGAGGTCCACTAAACTCTGTGTCCAATGAACCAAGACTCCAACTGAGACTTTCTCATTTCTCCTCCCCAATTTTTTTTGAATCACATCACATCACAGCATCGGCCAGAGTACAAGTATAGGTTCATAACATTTGTGTAAAGACCAAAGTACATTGTTTTTAATTTGTTTTATACATCAAGTTAGAATAACTACGAGCAGCAAAATTGTGTACTATAGCTAGCATAAAAGTGCACCATATTAGCTTTGGGGGGGAAATTAATCCAATATGATGGCTACGGGGTAAGTTAAGCAATAAGGTCGGGGCAAGTTGAGACACAATTTATTAGTGTATTTTGGCTGTAAGGCAACGGACAAAGTAATAGCTGTAAGGTGTGACAGAGTTTGCATCATTGTGCATTATCACGATATCACCTGTCTAGTGGGGGTTCAAATATATCTATGGACAAAACTTTTAATAGGATGTGTATCCAGACTAAAGGTCTTCAATGCTAATTCAGATGTGTGCATTTTTTAAGATGAACCCCCAGAGAGGACATCATGCCCTGTGTGTGTTTATGTGCAAAACAAACCGGGGTTCACTGAAAAACAAACAGGCCAAGAGAGTGAGAGAAGTAAAGTCTGTTCGCGCAATAACACATAAAGCAATAATGACCCTTCCCTTAACTAGAAGTCCCAGGATTTTTTGATTCTCAGCCCGACCAGAGCTCATCCAAATGGCGGAGCGCAAGTAATGGCCCACTGGAATATGTATGAATTTGATATCTCCATTTTCATTCTCTTTTCTTTCCTTTTTTTATGATCGTTTTTCGTAGGTAAATGTAAAGGTGCAAAACACTGTTTCAGACACCTCTCACTATTTTGACTTTATGCCAGCTAAAAGTAACAGCACCCTCTGCACTGTCGATGGAGTGCTATCTAGCTTCAATAACCTAATGTAAAAAAAAAAAAAACACAAAAAAAACCATTGCTCACAGTATGCATTCAAGCTTAAAGAGGAAGTCACAAATGACTGTGTGACTGCAGGACTACTCTCCAAACGTAATCATCATATTATATTAACAATATCGTTTATAAATGTTAAGTTTTGACATTACAAATATGTAAAGGTAAAAACACTGCATTTATTTTTTTTTTTTTAATTTAAAAAATGTCTTTATGTTAAGCTAAAATGAAAGACCCTTTAAGAACCCATTGAAAATGTTTTTAATAATTATTATGGTAAGTCAAAAAGAAGGTTGTCTTTATGTTATTTTGAATAAAAACAAACTTTATTCTTAAATGTCACTACTATAAATGCGTCTCCCGTTAAGTGGCAAAACTGAGTGTCATTTCCATGTTAAGCAGGGTTGTCGGTACCTGCTGAATGTAAACTATGAAAGTAACTTGTGAGTTATGTTTTAAAGCAAGCAATCTGTAGAGTGACTAGGTTACCTTTTAAAGCAAGTAATCTGTAAAGCAACTATGTTACTTTATCAAGGTAACTGTGACAACACTGTCGACCAGTTTCAACAGCAGCATTCTACCCATTTCTTCTGCAAAGTCCACCAATAAAAGACAGCCAATAAAATCCGATGATCTCAGCCAGGATCACTCGCATGCTCTGTATTTCCTCAAATGTTTGCATTTGAACCCTTGGTCATCCTTTGTTGTGTCTTTCACATTTTGGCTGAATGATTTCATGAGACAGTTAACATGGAGAAGAAAAACAAAAACCAAACAGTAAATTATAAGATCATATGATGGCAAGAAAAGAAGAGTGTCAAGGTGCAGGTTGCCGTGAGTGCATACTGCATAGGAGCAATGAAAAGAGATGAAGAGAGATGCAGGAAAGAGAGTGGGAGTAAGATGTTTTCACTTCTTCAAATCAGTGGATAAGGTTACTTGGAAGTAAAAAAAAAAACAACTATAAAACACACACACACACACACACATACACGCAATCCAAGTATTGCCTCTTTCCTGAAGCTAAGGGGCATTAGCGTTAAGACAAAAAGAGGGTTGTGTTGATGGTATTTGTTCTGAATTGTGTTATCCCATCAAAAGTGTATTAATTTTATGTAATATTCATAATACTTTACAGGAGATTCATGTTGCAATTAGTCGACATAACAAGTGTAATTAGTGCAAAACCACATCTCCTTCCAGCACCACGGGCCATTTCTGAGTTATGAGGTACAAATCAAATATGAAGGGTGCAGCAGCCACACAGACCTTTTCAGGGTAAGGTCTACCATATTTGGTAACTTGGGTGGATGTTCAAAATTAACCCAGGACCCCAAACAATGATGTGTCTTCAAAACAACCCGATAAATTCAATAAACATTTAACAAACAAATGAAACTTCATTTTATATAACGTAATTATTATTACATAATATTGAAACTCAAGTACAAAAAAAAAAAAACTGTGAATATTTTACTTTAGTTTCAATTATTTAATTTAGGGCTCCATATAATTTATTCTTTGGTCCTGTCAAGTTAGAGCTTCACAGATTAAGAAAGCATGTTTTACTAATGTTCAATTGTGGCAAATAGACTCAAAGATTGATAAAGATGCCACTTCTCTTTATTGGCAGCAAATACATGCTAATACTGGAATTTCACGATTTAATTCAAATTAACAACAAAATTGATGCCCTCTTTGAGCAAACAGAATTGAGAGAGTCTAGTGGACCTCCTGTCATTGAACATCTTGTCTTTATTTCCTGTCTTCAACTTGACAAGCGACCAGAGGAGACACCTCACTGCAAAAAAAAAAATCATAAGCCTCCACTTATATTGTCAATGAAATGATAATAACGCCCCCAAGTGGCGCGGACGTGTTACTACAGAAAAATGGATAATGGCGCACAATTTACACTGTGACGGAACATGTTGATGCATTAAAGTCACGCACTAAGATAATTATGTATCTTATTATATAATTATTTTAAAGAATAAAGAAACAATGTATGGTTTCTTTTGTAAGTGTGCGTCACTCGCCATATAAAATCTTGGCAAAAGGGCACCACAGGAGGTAGGCCCTGCCAACTACCGGTAATCAGCGTAAACAGACAAATGTCATGTAAATCTCCTCCGAGTTTTTGACACGTAACAGGATAGTAGCGACTCAGTGACTACGTCATTAAAATATAACATTCAGTACAGCTTGATGTGAAAATGTACTTAGAATGATTACCGATTCAATGCCCTGACCTGCTAACTTGAACTAACAGCCAACTACACTCACATTTGCTAACACACACATCACTCATCAGGCCAGATTTCACCTTTTAAAGCAACACATGTTCAACGTCACAGATACTACAGTGCAGGATGGCGACACCAAGTGGACCGGAAAAAAAACAACTGCACTTCATATGCATATTTTGTATTGGTATTGTTGTTTAATAATTCAAAATCAAATTTGATCCAATTGCTCAAATGATCGAAGTCATAGTCAGTGGAAGAATCAACTCTAAATATATTTAATAGCTGCAGCCCTCTTCTTGTGGCAAAATTAATCTGTTTAAATTCACTGTAGCATTGAAACAGATGTTCCTAACATTTAGATACATATTTGACAGAATTTCCTTGCTCGAAAAATGAATGAAATTAATTGAAAAAAATCTAGTAATCCAGAAATGGCACTTTTTAAATGTTTCTGACAAAGAGTCAGTCACTCCTGAAAGTTCAGACCTTTTGCTTCTGTGCCAGTATTATGACTGAACAATATGAAATATCCCACAATTGATGCAATGTGTTCACATGAGATGGCTTTTGGTGCCTTAACCTCAGCACACACACACACACACAAATAAATAAAAATAAAAAAATCTGAGATGTCCCATTAAGCTTCAATGTATTTAGATGTTCTGCTGTTAAAAATGCATATTGGTCAAGACCCCATACTTTTTGCATAACTGCAAGTACATGCAAAATATGTGAGCTTATTTTCTTGGTGGAAAATGACAGGGTGGACATTTTTAGCTCATGCTAGCATTTAATGACCACGTGGCACACCTTGACTGAGCAGGGTGTAGTGTTTTAACAGTAAAATTTGGAAAGGTTTTCATATCAATTGATATTTCATGATGACTAAGTGGACATGTTAAGCTTGACAACATCCAACTACACACGTATGATGAAAATTAGTAAAGTGAACTGTAAATATTTATGATACAACTATTCACAGTTGGAGCCTCCACTCCTGGTTGTAATGTCAGTCAAACTATCCTTGTGCTTCCTAAACGGGCTGGTACCCCAGAATGACAGGGTGGACATAAATTTCACGTACATGTGCAAAAACTTCCAATATGATTAAGAAATATAAGTACATGATCAAAATACTAATTTTATTACATAACTTGTCAGAGAAAAAAAAAACATGTGGGGTTTTTTGTTTGATATTTGTACTATTTAACCATTTATTACAGACACTTTAGTTAGGAGAGCAGTTTGTGCTCCATACCAAAATCACATACAGCCAATGAAAAAATGGTATAAAATGAAAGAAACAAAATTTAAGAGGCTTAATGTATTAGTGTGTGTGCAAATGTTTGTCCACTTATAATAAGACCCTACAGTCACATTATTCCGTTACATTTTCATGATAACCAAGTGATTCTGTTGGCACCAAAAGGCACTTGTTGATCCTAATCGCCCTGCGACCAGTGCATGGTGTACCCCACCTCTTGCCCAAAGTCATCTGGGTTAGGCTACATCTCACATACCTAACTAGGACTCGCAGAAGATGGATGGATGCATGCAAAGTTCTTTTATGGAGTGCAACTTGAGACTGAATTAACTGAGTCTCTGCTGAAGAACTCCATTCTGCATCAACTTTTTAAATCAAAAATCACTTCGCGCCAATTGACAGAATTCCTGAAATCTCCAATTCTCCCACCCACACCGATAAAAAAATATTGGTCATTAATTTTCCCAAAATTGATCAAAGAAATGTAGTCAAATTTCCATTTCCAGTTTCAAGGCATGTAAAGGAAGACTCGAACACTATTTAAATTTTGTTACGTAAATGTCAACTGTAAGAACCTGATAAAAAACATCAATGAGGGGACCATGGAATGAAGAAGTATTTTTTTTTTTTTATAAAAACATTTACAGATTTCCAAGTTTGAAGTCAGTAAAAAGGTCTTATTAAACGGCAGCAATTGTTTTAGTAAAAAAATAAAAATAAATAAAAATCCACATGAAGGTGATTCACAAACAGGGCTGCTGAGCAGCACCAGTACATCATTGTCCTGAAAAGTAGGTCCCCTCACGGGTGTGTGTCTGGAGATGCCGTTTGATTTTATCAGAGCGGCTGAAGCATTTGCCGCACACGGGGCAGCTGTACGGCTTCTCCCCCGTGTGGATCCTCATGTGCACTTTGAGGTGAGCCATCTGGGTGAAACCCTTGCCACAGATCTGGCAGCGGAAGGGTTTTTCTCCAGTGTGGCTCCGCTGGTGCTCCTGTAGTCGGCCTGAGGAGCTGCAGCATTTCCCGCAAACACCGCAGCGATATGGTTTCTCCCGCGTGTGCACCTGCACGTGCACGTGCAAGTGGCCGACATGACTGAAAGCCTCGCCGCAAACCTTGCAGCAGAAGGATGACATGTGGCCTTGTAGGGGCGATTTTTGATGGGGGCACTCCATGGCGTTGGCTCCTTGGTTGCGCATATGAGAGACCGGTCCCCTGTTTGCCACGGGTCCGTTTCCCTTAGCGCCAACCATCTGTCCTCCATTCTCCACCCCGATGATGTCAATGTTGTTCTCATTTGCGCAGTTTGGGTTGACTGTCGCTAGGGGCTGCCCGCTGTTATTGGAGGAAACAGGGCCCCTGTGGCTGCCTCCACTCTCCGCCTTCACGTGCCTCGAGGAGCCCCGAGAGCCAGGATCCCGCTCCCTGTTCTCCACGCCTTGACTCTGGGGCAGGGCGGACGTGTGAGGACCATCCTGCACATACTCATTTGCGACATGGGCAGGTGAGAACATGTTTTCTGAAGCGCTGCAAGAGCCATGGCCATGGAGCTCTCCTTGGTTGGCTGGGAGATCTCGCTTATCCTTGAGTTGGATTGGAATACGCTCTTCGTGTCCCATGCTGGGACTCCACTCGCGTCGTGGATGCTCGCCTTCCTCTTCTTCGAGCAACGCCATTGATGGACGGTCTGAGAAGAAAATCAGCAGAGCAGAGTTAACCAAATGATACCAAACTGACTGAATTACACAATTACATGCAGAGAATTGATAAAATTGATCATTAACAGTAGGGACTAATTACAGTGGTCAACAACAAATTTTAATCTTTATGAGTCCATAGCATATTTTTTTATGTTAATTTAAAAAACGTCTTTACTTTTATTTTCTAGCACATTAGGTTTTTGAGGTATTTTCAATTTTTGTTTTTAAGCTTGACCAATAAAAGCTTGCGCAACATGGATTTTAACATGCGTTTTAATTAGTAGCTATGAGGTTTCAGTAAAAAAAAATACACTTGTTGCTGATCCTAACCCTTAATTCACAAATATTACTAAACGTGGGTAAAGCAACTGCTAAAAATAAGGCTATACGTCACACTGGTACTTGCTGTACACAGTATGCCATATGTGTTTGTCAACCTAGGGTTAAGTAGCTCCTCCACACACACAAAAACGAAGCGTTACTGTGATGCCAAAGTCAACATAGAAGTGTTAAAAATGTAAGTAGGTTTGGACTGGCTAGCAAGTTCGCTAACGAACAAAGGTCGCTAAAGCTAGCAGCTCCACAACAACAGTAGCTGCTAGCGCCAGCTAGCGGCTAATGTTGACTCAATGAAGAGTGGTTGGCTTTATTTTGGAGGTGCTATTATTACCTTCTGTTATGACACCTAGCGCCCAACGTTAAACCCCTCAAGCATTTGGATTAAGAAAGGAACTGTGCAACTGTTAGCTTTGATCGGAGCTAACCTGGCCATATTTCAATCCCAGCATCTCGCAGCCTGCGTCTCAGATGGTCATTCTCTCGCTCTCGGATGGCTATTTCCTCCTGGTACTCCAAAATTGTGTCCTCCACTGACTTGTAGATCTCTTGCGCAGCAAGCATGAGCCGCTCGGTCAAGAAGACGTTCAAAAACTGTAGTTTGGTCATCGTCCTGGGCTACGCGGAGGATCGCTCGCTCTCCACCATTCAAAAGAACCAAAAAGGATGAGACGCTCAGTCACGTGACAAAATCTTTCTTCCAATTTACTTATTTATTATGTGATATTTTATTGTATTTCATTTTGTTTTGTGTTTTAGATAATGAATAAAGTTGATGATGAACTTATTTCTGTTGGGTTGCAGTATTTTGCAAAACCAGTCGATTTTTGATAATGCAGCAACTGTTAATAGAAATGACTTATTTCCTAAATTAAGGCTCAGTGGTCTGACTTGAAGTGGGTAAAAAAAAGTGTATTTTTAAATGTATCATACAACTACAACAACAAAATACACGTATATTGCCACTCTTCGATTTTCAATCGCTTCACTTCTTCAGTGTCTATACTCGGGTTCCCCCCACCCCCAAAATATGCATGTTTAGGTTAATTGAGGACTAATTATGCATACACGTGAAAGTGAGTGTGCGTTTGTGTGTAACGTGTTTGTCTGTAGTGCAGTTCTTTTCAAATAGTGGGATGCAGGGCTCCAGGCTATCCGTAAATTGTGGCATTTTGCCTCTAACATTTGGGACAGGAGTCACTGATGGTGTAGTGGTACACACGCCTGAGTTGTGTGCGGGCAGCGTGGGATTGATTCCCGCTCAGTGACGGTGTCTGTGTGTGCCCTGCGACTGGCTGGCGACCAGTTCGGGGTGTAGTCTGCCTTCGCCCGTTGACAGCTGGGATAGGCTCCAGCACCTCCCCGCGACCCTGTATAGGATAAGCGGTTGGGAAGATGACACATGACACATTTGGGACAGCGCCAGTAAATTTTTCATCTACTCGTGCATGTGCTACCATAACAGGCCTGCAGACTACTAATGTGGTGCTTGGGGGCAGGATGGGCGCTATAGAAAGTAGATGGATTGTTGGCCCCATTTCTAATATCTCAAATTCAGTGAGTTGAGTAATCGTGATGCACCTCCTTATCGACAGGTGGCGGTATAAAATTAAATTGAGCGCCGATTGAAGCGGAAATGACGGTTGGTGACTGCCCTCCACGTGCAGTGTAAGACTCAGTAAGGCTTTACGACACGTTGGAACATTCGCCATTAATCCAAGATGAAACGACCAAGTAAGTCGATACTTTTAGTCATGTTAAATAAATATACAAATAATGTACGTTTGCTGGCAGCTTGAAGTCGTTTTCTTATTTTCTCAGAGCTAAAGAAAGCGAGTAAGCGAGTGTCATGTGCAAAACGGTATAAAATCCAAAAGAAGGTAAGATGATCTTTTGCAGTTTTAGAGTGATCCGCACAATTTGCTTGGTTTTTATGCGCGTATTTATCTTGTGTTCGTCTATTTAGGTCCGAGAGCACAACAGAAAGTTAAAGAAAGAGGCCAAAAAGAAAGGATTGCACAAACGACCAAAGAAAGATCCAGGAGTGCCAAATAGTGCTCCATTTAAGGAGGAAGTCTTGCGGGAGGCCGAGGAGAGGAGACTGCAGGTTTGTATAGAAAGGTTGGACTTTTGTGAACTTGAGACTGTGGCCAATGAGTTCTGGCTGTTACCCGTTTTGAGTTCAACGCAAGGCATTTTTCGTGTGTTGTTTTAACATGCAAAGACATGTGGACAACATTAAATAGCTGTTAAAACAAAAGAACGAAGTTGAGCCTTGCTTTGAACTCAAAAGGAGTAACACGATGAATTGACTTAGTATTAGGGACAAAGAAGGACATCAAATAAATGCTGAAACTGCTTAGGTTAACTTTCCTCTACAGCTCTACTCTGGTATGACAAAGATTATGATAGAAGATTCAAAAGAGCCTTCAACAATGTCAGTAATTCTGCCACACACACACTCTGATCTCAGATTGAAGCGGAAAAAGAGAGACAAAAACAAGCAGCAAAAGAGGAGCGTGCCAAGAAACGGAAACAGGAAAAGGAGTCTGGAAGTAAAGAAAAAGAACCCAAAGCCAAAAAGGCACGCGAGGTAACAAAGCAATGACATTTTGAGTCGGATATAATTTAAAAAACAAAAAATAAAGTAATTAAATCACAGTTATATTGCAGAATAAAACTGTGAAGTATCCTGAAAGAAAGAATGCAGAATTAAGGAACTCTAAAAAGTTTCAGTGTGCTGAACTTAACAAGGTAACAACACAGTCCTGGTTAGTATTTTCCAGTGGTTTTCGTTGAACTCATCAGATCATTTTCCACTCTAAAGGTCATTGATGCATCTGATGTTGTAATTGAAGTGCTGGATGCTCGTGATCCACTGGGATGCAGGTGTCCACAGTTAGAGGAGATGGTGCTCCGGAAGGAGGGCAACAAAAAACTACTTTTGGTTTTAAGCAAAATAGGTACACGGGCAAGACAATTTACTGTTATTTTATATGTGCTCACATTGTTTGCAGTAAAATTGAGTGGTCTGTTTGTATTCTATCGTAGACTTGGTGCCAAGAGCAAATGTCGAACAGTGGATGCAGAGATTACAGCAGGAGTTTCCAGTTGTGGCCTTCAAAGCGTCAACACAAGTTCGACGTGAAAACGTAGGGGAATGGTGAATCCAAACATGGCATCTCAAAGAAATGTAACATGCCTAGAGTGTATTTAAATAGGATATTTTTGTATTGAAAATCTTCACTTAATGCATGTGATTAGGTGGGGGTTACTATAAATATTTTTAGTTTTACTTTATTAGAGTATACTTAACCTGTTTACAATGCATTGTGGCAATAATTGTAGCCAAATGATTTGCATCGGAAGTTCCATGGAGGTCTGAGAAGGTTGAGCAGCTTGTGTGGTGCTGTTCCTAACTGGTTACCTCCTCCGATATTAAACAATCAAACCACTCAATGAAGTAACTTGGCCTGTGTGCTGAGCTTAATTTGTGTGTTTGTGAACAAGTGTTTGAAGGGAAATTGGTTCATTGTGCTTGATTTGAAATCTTCATCATGAAACCCACCGTCCCGTTTGTGGTTGTTTCTTAACCAGGGGATGAAGAGAGGCAGGATCAAGGCCTCCAATGAAATCTTTGACAAATCCAGAGGCGCCGCCTGCTTTGGAAGCACTTTTCTCACTGAGCTACTCACACATTATGCTGCAAAAAAGGAGGGCAAATCTCGTCTCCGAGTGGGCATTGTTGGTGAGTTGTGTGTCTGCTACTCCCCAAGTCTCATTCTTGTCAATCACAGGGAATTTTAATCACCGTGCCTCCAATTTCCACTTGATCTCACAAACCGCACATCATAAGATGCTGTATTAATATTTTCCTAACCCACCAGAGAAGTTCAGTTGATTTATACAAGTAATTATCGTGGACAATCCAACCCCAGATATCAGGAAAACAGAATAAATATTTTTAAATGTTCACACACCGCAATGTTTTGAATGTCATTTTTTAACTTTAACACAAACTAAGTTAACCGCAGTATAGTGAAATAAAATTATTTTGACAACTGTGTTGGGTATAAATAAGGACATGCTAAAAGTGATCATGCGCATTTCACTTATTTCCATCCAGGCTTTCCCAATGTGGGTAAGAGTAGCCTGATCAATAATCTGAAAGAAAGTCCTGCGTGCATTGCTGGTGCGAAGAGAGGCATCACAAAGTGAGTTATTGGCACAACCGATTTAACAGTGTTGACAATTATTGCTAGTTAACTGATTTTCTGATCCGGATTAGACACCTTCATCCTAAGCACATCATAATTTTCCGTCAGATCCATGCAGGAGGTGCAAATCTCGCAGACTGTAAATATGGTAGATAGTCCTGGAATCCTGGCGTGTCCGTCCAACCCGGCAGCCACCATGGCTCTGAGGAGCCTGCAAGTGGAGGACGGCCAGGAGACTGTGCATGAGGCTGTCAGGACTCTGCTCAAACAGTGCAACAAGACTCAGGTGCCATCCAGTTGCTGTAAAATGGGTGCAATTATGAAATCATCTCAGACCATTTGTTCTCATTGTTCCAGATCCTACTCCAGTACAATGTCGCCGACTACAGAAACTCTGCGGAGTTTCTAACCTTGTTGGCCAAAAAGCGGGGGTTCTTGCAAAAGGGTGGCATCCCGAATACAGCGCAGGCCGCTTCAATGTTTCTGGAGGATTGGACAGGGTGAGCGTTTTAGACATTTTGATCCTGGTCATTATGGCGGGCCACAGATGAATAGTGTGGAAATGAGGACAAAAACATATTGAACAGATTTCACACTGAAGACTGTTAATCCAACTCTGATCCAAACACAGTGCCAGGCTGACAAATGTGGTGGTGTGAGCATGAGAGTGCACTCTCAAGTCTGTCCGTGTTTTGAACTCTCCCCCAGAGCCAAGCTGAGCTACCACTGCAAGGCCACAGACAAATACAGCCCCCCTGCCTACGTGACCGACACAGTCATCACGGACATGTGGAGCTGCCTGGATCGCAAGCAACTGCAAACCGGCAACGAGAACACTCTGAGGAGTATGTGCATTAGTAATATTAATGTTAGTGTAGTGTTAGAGTTGACGACACGGCTGTTGTCATTTTTTTTCCCTCAAGATGTAAAATTCCCAACCCCGGCCAGCAGTATCAGCTTCACGTCGAACGGTCCCACTGCAGGTCTGCTGGTGGTCAGTGACACCCCTGAAGAAAAAAATGGTGTTAGACCTATAGAGGAGGATGAGGGTGTTATGGAGGCAGACAATGACAAAGAGGTACTCCACATTGTTGATGGTGCCATTTGATTTTTCATGTTAGAAGTATGAGGTCTCACCTTGGCATGGAAATGAGGACAGAAACGCAAGTCTGAATTCACTCATGAAGACTTCTAATCCAACTCTGATCCTGCCGGTGGACAAATCTCGAATGAGAGAACTGTGCTTGTCTTTCCATCTTTAACATGTTTTGTTTTTCCTCACAGCCTGAACAAATAGCTGAGACAAGTGCAGATGAACCAGAGAACGTTTCACCTGAAGGTACATTTTGTTTACAGGTCC
Organism: Filicampus tigris; assembly: GCF_054856515.1. Lineage (NCBI taxonomy): Eukaryota > Metazoa > Chordata > Actinopteri > Syngnathiformes > Syngnathidae > Filicampus > Filicampus tigris. The sequence continues at coordinate 17,536,572 of NC_141225.1, read as the reverse complement.
TTACGTTTCATTCATAATAATGTGACTCAACATCCTCTGAAGAACTTATGTATTCTCTTTTCAGAAAAAACAAACCATGTCCAATTCAAGTCGGTGCCCACCAAAATCAGCTCCTCCACATTGGAAACAGATGATGCCTATGACTTCAACACTTATTTTTAAATGAACTTGTGACTGAGTCTATGAGGTCAGGTGGAGGTGAAGACCTTAATTTACAAACATCCACTCACTCACTGCAAATCTGAAAGCTCTTCTCCCCGGTATCCAATTGATTCATAGACAAATAAATAGAGAAGATTTATAGATGTGGACTGTTCATTGACAAACTATGAAGAAAACAAGTCACAACACAACGTGAACAGTTTTTAAGTTGAACTGAAGATCACACACAAGGTAAAGATAACATCAAAAGATGATATTCAATACAATGCTTAAGGAAGTCCCTGAAAGCCCAAAGTGGTTGCTGCTTTTTAATTTCTGCTATCAATACAGAAAATAAAATAAAAACATTAAGTTAGAATCAACTGAAAAGCTATATAAATTATACTACTGTATTAACCCTCAAAAAGTGAGAAATGTCAGAATAGTCCATGTCTATTATTTGTCTGGCAACCTTTCTACCCAGAGAATAGGCAGCTTTATTTACTCATATTTTCCAGACTATAAGTTGCACTTTTTTCACAAAAAAAGCAACCCCCAAAATTCAGGTGTTTTTGTTTTTTTCCCTTTCATGGTGTTTTTTTTTTTTTAACTGGTGTTACTTTGAGTCCGAAAATATGGTATGTCAACCTTTCAGATTTGATAATCATGTCCTGTATGGTATGACATCTCGCTGCATGAACATTTTGTATATAGATGCTGCTGATGTAATAAACCATTTCCTTCCAATCTGATGGCCAATGAATTTAATGAGGCTTTTCAGTTGTTTCACATTCATTCATTCATATAACCCTAACCCTCACCCCAAATATGAATTGGTGCGTCTTTGTCACCAAAAGGTTTCCAAACTGGTAATTCCACAAAATGCATTTAATATGAATTAACATTTATACCAGCCTGGAGCGGAATATTAAAATCCGTATGAGCAGGTGGTTGTTTAGTGGTTTGCATTTTGCATCCTTGGGGAAAAACACATTGGTTGACTTGACTTGCTCTGCTCAGTTTTCACACGGTTTCAGTTTTGTTCACCGCGTGTCTCTGCACCGGATGAAACTTATCCACTGGGTCCAGAATGAACCACCTGTCCCACACCTCGATGAAGGCGGACATCGTCCCCCAAGGCTAAGATTCCAGAATATGGCACCATTTTTAAAAAATTTTTTTTGTAATTTATTGATGTCACTTAACTCACTTTAGCTACACTATATAGCAATAAACAAGTTGAACCAATATTTGTTGTTCCGGGCCTCCTACCAATAAAAAAGCTAAAAAATGAAATAAATGTACCACACTGAACCAAACTGGTGGAAAAGAAGAGTAAAAACAGCCTTATTGTTATGGTCTGAATGTACATCCTGATGCTGGCTTGCGGTAAAAATGGAAGAGATTCACACCTGAGTTCCAGCCCCTCGAACAATACCCTTCGCAGATGCTGAATCACAGTCATCGGAGAAGGCTGCTGCATGTCCTGGCTTTAAACCTGTTTCATAAAGCTCTTTAATATCCCCGAGAACAAAAATATATAGAATTTTCAGTAAAGAAAATGAGCCCATGAAGGATTAGGTTGACACCAATTTTCCCTTCATCTTTGTGTGGAGTATGGAAAGGCATTTGAGAATTGATTTGATATCCTTGATATGCAATTTAAGGTACATCTACTTGTACACTCTTTATCCTCACAAGTTAGGCAATTCAGCACGGTAGAATTACTAACAATTTTGCCACTGCGTACAGTAGTAGGACAACTATGTTGCTAGTTTAATCTACTTTAGTATATTTTATATTACTGTACTTATTTACCTCCTTATCGACAGGTGGCGGTATGAAATTGAATTGAGCACCGATTAACGCGGAAATGACGGTTGGTGACTGCCCTCCACGTGCAATGTAAGACTTCACAGCACGTTGGAACATACGCCATTAGACCAAGATGACACGACCAAGTAAGTCGTTACTTTTAGTCATGTTAAATAGATCTACAAATACTTTACGTTTGCCGGCAACTTGAAGCCGTTTTCTTATTTTTTGAGAGCTAAAGAAAGCGAGTAAGCGAGTGTCATGTGCAAAACGGTATAAAATCCAAAAGAAGGTAAGATGATCTTTTGCAGTTTTAGAGTGATCCGCACAATTTGCTTGATTTTTGTGCGCGTATTTATCTTGTGTTCGTCTTTTTAGGTCCGAGAACACAACAGAAAGTTAAAGAAAGAGGCCAAAAAGAAGGGATTGCACAAACGACCAAAGAAAGATCCAGGAGTGCCAAGTAGTGCTCCATTAAAGGAGGAAGTCTTGCGGGCGGCCGAGGAGATGAGACTGCGGGTTTGTATTGAAAAGCGTTTGATCAATCATCTAATTTTACTAGTGTGCTCTTTTTCCCTCACTAGTAAAATATTTAAACACACTAGAAGAACGACTGTTGCCACCTTCATATATTTTTCACAACTGTCTCGGATTGTTTGCTAAAATATCGAATCCAGGTTTGGAACCACTGTACTAGAGAGATAAAACTGCACAATCTCACAGCAAAGTGCTAGATTTTATCTGGTAGATTTTTTTTTCACTAATAGTATTTGTGATAAATTTCAACCAGTGTACAGTTTTGCCTCACTAATAGTCCTACTAGTGCGATGAATTGTATTAGTACTAGGGACAAAGAAGGACGTCAAATAAATGCTGAGACTGCTTGCCTTTTGTTAGCTTTCTTCCACAACTCTACTCTGGCATGGCAAAGATGATGATAGAAGAGGCAAGAGAGCCTTGAACAATGTCAGTAATTCTGCCACACACACTGTGATCTCAGATTGAAATACGATACAATACAATTATATTTATATAGTGGAAAAAGAGAGACAAAAACAAGCAGCAAAAGAGGTGCATGCCAAGGCACTCATGAAGACTTCTAATCCAACTCTGATCCTGCTGGTGAACAAATCTTGAATGAGAGAACTGTGCTCGTCGTTCCATCTTTAACTTGTTTTGTTTCTCTTCAGAGCCTTAACAAATAGGTGATGAGACAGTGCAGATGAATAGAGAACGTTTCACCTGAAGGTACATTTGTTTCCAGTTCCTGACGTTTCATTCATAACATTGTGACCAAACACGCTCTGACTACCTTTATGTATTGTTTTTTCAGAAAAAAACAAACCATGTCCAATTCAAGTCTGTGCCTAACCCTATAGAGGAGGAGGCGGAGAATGACAAAGAGGTACTCCACATTGTTGTTGGTGCCATTTGATTTCATGTTAAAATTGTGAGGTCTCACCTTGGCATGGAAATGAGGACAGAAATGCAAGTCTGAATTCACTCATGAAAACTTCTAATCCAACTCTGATCCTGCTGGTGACCAAACCTCGAATGAGGGAACTGTGCTTGTCTTTCCATCTGTAACTTTTTTTGTTTTTCCTCACAGCCTGAAAAAATAGCTGAGACAAGTGCAGATGAACCAGAGAACGTTTCACCTGAAGGTACATTTGTTTACAGTTGCTTACGTTTCATTCACAACAATGTGATCAAACACTCTCTGATGACCTTATGTATTGTTTTGTTTTGTTTTGTTTTCTCAGAAAAAAACAAACCATGTACAGTTCAAGTCGGTGCCTAACCCTATAGAGGAGGCGGTTATGGAGGCGGAGATTGACAAAGAGGTACACCACATTGTTGATGGTGCCATTTGATTTCATGTTAGAAGTATGAGGTCTCACCTTGGCATGGAAATGAGGACAGAAATGCAAGTCTGAATTCAATCATGAAGACTTCTAATCCAACTCTGATCCTGCTGGTGAACAAACCTCGAATGAGGGAACTGTGCTTGTCTTTCCATCTGTAACTTTTTTGTTTTTCCTCACAGCCTGAAAAAATAGCTGAGACAAGTGCAGATGAACCAGAGAACGTTTCACCTGAAGGTACATTTGTTTACAGTTGCTTACGTTTCATTCACAACAATGTGATCAAACACTCTCTGATGACCTTGTGTATTGTTTTGTTTTGGGTTTTTTTTCTCAGAAAAAAACAAACCATGTCCAGTTCAAGTCGGTGCCTAACCCTATAGAGGAGGGGGTTATGGAGGCGGAGAATGACAAAGAGGTACTCCACATTGTTGATGGTGCCATTTGATTTCATGTTAGAACTATGAGGTCTCACCTTGGCATTGAAATGAGGACAGAAATGCAAGTCTGAATTCACTCATGAAGACTTCTAATCCAACTCTGATCCTGCTGGTGAACAAACCTCGAATGAGAGAACTGCTTGTCTTTCCATCATTAACTTGTTTTGTTTTGCTTCACAGCCTGAACAAATAGCTGATGAGACATGTACAGATGAACCAGAGAACGTTTCACCTGAAGGTACATTTGTTTCCAGGTCCTTACGTTTCATTCATAATAATGTGAACAAACATCCTCTGAAGAACATGTATTGTCTTTTCAGAAAAAACAAACCATGTCCAATTCAAGTCTGTGCCTAATCCTATAGAGGAGGAGGGGGTTATGGAGGCGGAGAATGACAAAGAGGTACTCCACATTGTTGATGGTGCCATTTGATTTTTCATGTTCGAAGTATGAGGTCTCACCTTGGCATGGAAATGAGGACAGAAATGCAAGTCTGAATTCACTCATGAAAACTTCTAATCCAACTCTGATCCTGCTGGTGAACAAACCTCGAATGAGGGGACTGTGCTTGTCTTTCCATCTGTAACTTTTGTTTTTCCTCACAGCCTGAACAAATAGCTGAGACAAGTGCAGATGAACCAGAGAACGTTTCACCAGAAGGTACATTTTGTTTACAGGTCCTTACGTTTCATTCGCAACAATGTGACCAAACACCCTCTGACGACCTTATGTATTGTTTTTTCAGAAAAAACAAACCATGTCCAACTCAAGTCGATGCCCACCGGAATCAGCTCCTCCACATTGGAAACAGATGATGCCTATGACTTCAACACTTATTTTTAATGAACTTGTGACTGAGTCTATGATGTCAGTTGGAGGTGCAGACCTTAATTTACAAACATTCATAACATCCACTCACTCAATGCAAATCTGAAAGCTCTTCTCCGGTATCCAAATGATTCATAAATTAAAAAAAATAAAGACCATTTGTAGATGTGGACTGTTCATTGACAAACTATGAAGAAAACGTGTCACAACACAATGTGAACAGTTTTTAAAAGTTGAACTGAAATGATCACACACAAGGTAAAGATAACATCAAAAGATGATATTCAATACAATGCTTAAGGAAGTGCCTGAAAGCCCAAAGTGGTTGCTGCTTTTTCATTTCTGCTATCAATACAGAAAATAAAATGGAAACATTGAGTTAGAATCAACTGAAAATATATATAAATTATACTACTGTATTAATCCTCAAAAAGTGAGAAATGTCTGAATAGTTCATGTCTAGTATTAGTCGGGCAACCTTTCTACCCAGAGAATCGGCAACTTTATTTACTCATAATTTCCAGACTATAAATTGCACTTTTTTCAGTTTGGGCGGTCCTACGACTAGAGCGCAGACCGGCACCAGAATCCCCGTTCCCTAATCATGTTTTGCTTTACCGCCCCCTTCTGTGCACTGGTGGTAATGCAAAAGTATTTTGCCACTATCACAAGAGACAAAATGGAAGCTGAAGAAAACTCCTTGCAACCCATGTGAAACGTAAGATACACCACAACAGGGTTTTACATCACCAACATGTGCAATAAGCAACCAGGATTCTACCTTTGGCCATAATGTGTCCTGGGATTGTAGTTAAGGTAAGCCATTTCAAACCAAAAAACTTCACTGAAGGTGAAAATGGTTTTCGGCGGTCAACATTATGTGCGTTCGGAAATTCACTCTGAGGCCCCAAGGAGAGGCAAGAGCATGCTCTGTTCCCACTCATTTCTGTCTGCAGACTGTTCTAAACCGATCAGCAACTTGTGCTTGAACGGGTTTAACTGTACTGCCTGACGCGCTGGCCTCTGACACTCCTTTTTTGGGGGTCACTCTAAATAACTTAATGGCACATTTTAAATAACGCTCTTGAGCTTCCGAATGGTCCGGGTGAAGCAGTGCGCGCTCGCAGGGCATTTCCGAACGTATCCACAAATAGGGAACTGAGATTTTGGGTGCGAGTCCGAGCTCTAACTGTTCTTGGTCTGTTTTTGTAAATCAATTACCTCCAAAAATGCAACTTGTATTCCGGTGTGTCCCCCCGCCCCTTCATGATGCTTTTTTTTTTTTTTTTTTTTTTACTGGTATGACTTTTAGTCCGAAAATATGGCATGTCAACCTTTCAGATTTGATAATCATGTCCCGTATGATGTGACATCTCGCTGCATGAACGTTTTGTATATAGATGCTACTGATGTAATAAACCATTTCCTTCCAATCTGCTGGCCAATGAATTTAATGAGGCTTTTCAGTTGTGTTTCATATTCATTCATTCATGACCCTAACCCTCACACCAAATATGAATTGGTGCGTCTTTGTCACCAAAACGTTTCAAAACGAATAATTCCACAAAATGCATTTAATAGACAATATGAATCAATATTTATACCAGCCTGGAACGGAATATTAAAATAAATTTGAGCAAGTGGTTGCTTAGTGGTTTGCATAATGCATCGTTGGGGAAAAAAAAAAACATTGTAACAGCTCGCCATGAAATTGCTATTTCAGTAATTAGTGTTGGAATCATTATGTAGGAAGAGAAAATTGTACAACTTGTGAAAATTCTGTACCAGCAAAGCTCACTGATGTTAATTGACATGGAGTGATGCTGTACTGTAACCAATACCATTTGACTTTTCCACAGGAAGTGGTGAAGTGAGGTAACTGCGCATTTGTGACTTACTGTACAGTACAGGTGATACTTATGAAATTTGCCAAAATGCTGCATTCACCATTATAAAAATGAAACGTGAAACTGAAGTGAGAGCTCCGTGTGAACATTGTAACTGGCAATAATTCGTCATGGCACAAACTATCAGCCGTTATTCATCGGCTTTGTATTTAGCGAAACAGGCCTTAGCTTTATCAGGATATCAAATGTGACAACATGTGGCTGCTGCCGGCTTCACTTTTCAATTGGCCACTGAGATTTTCAATATGGTAAGTTTGAGACGGCTATCTGAATGTCAGACGGTTTGAGTACATTTTGGAACGTGTTCATCTCAACGGAAGCAGCTGTGATGTCAAAGTAATTCTCAATGGTACTGTAACAACAGAGAATTAGTGAGTGGAAGGTATTCCCTCGGGTGGTCCTCAGAGGTGTGTTCCTGCCGGTTGGGTTGACTTGCTCTGCTCAGATTTCACACGTTTTCAGTTTTATTTATCCACCGCGTGTCTCCGCACAGGATGAAACTTATCCACTGGGTCCGGAATGAACCACCTGTCCCACACCTCGGTGAAGGCGGACGTCCTCCCCCAAGGCTTATAGTGTCCGTTCCAGTGAAGGAGTTTAGCAGCTTTGACAAACTGTGGCGAGTAGCGGTTTCCAGCACCCGTAGTGCCTAAAAAAAAAAAAAAAAGTTATGATACATTTACAGTTGGGCCTCACCGATATGGATTTTTTTTCCGAGGCTGATGCTGATTCTGATATAAAATTCCAATAACCGATTAATTTAAAAAATGGAAATGAATAAATACATTTTTTGGGTACCTTAATGCGTACAGCCAGGATATTTGACTTTGTCTTTCTCACTATGCAATCGCTGAAAAACGTTAACGTAATGTTGTGTTGCAATGTGTTGTTTAATCGGTTGGACCCTAATTTACAATATGTTAGTCCTCTATTGTAAATAGTTTAAAATTTCACTTGTCAGCAGCCCTCCAGTTGAGAATCACTGCTCTCGATTATATTAGATGGGTCATTATCGCTATAAAGTGTCCTCATAAGTTTCACCATCAGCATGAAAATATATGTTGATCAGAGATCTGCACAATCATAATCACAGGGAAAATGTAACTTTTTTTTTTCCCAGTACCTTGCCACATTTGTGTCATTTCCAGCTAAAACAACTGACACAAAATGTGTCCAAGCAGGGTATGACTACGTAATTATGCGTTTCACTATAACTCACCAAGGTGCCTAACGTGCCACATGGGGTCAAGCGCAGAATGACGCTTATAAAAAACTATGAGAAGTGGGGGGGTGGTGATACTCTCTGCTAATGTCTTGCTGTACAGATCGTCTCTGGGGGAAAGAAAAGCAATGCGTACACGTTTTACGGGAAGAAACATAAAAGATGGCCACAGTTGTGCTGCGTGAATGACTGACTGTGTGTTGAGCTCCATCCAGTGCTCCAGCTGACCAGTGATGTTCATGTTCTTCCATTCAGTCAGGTTAGCAACGATGACTCCCGGGTTGAATGAGCATGTGTTGGCTCTCATGCCCAGTTGTTTAATAGCCTCCTTTTTAAAGTCCAGGAAGCCTATGTAGTTATTCTGTTGAACAAAAAATGTATGAATCATGATCTGTTTAACATTCTTCACTGCCATTGACAGTGTTGGGCTAAAGGCTGAGCCCACTGCTTTTGTCTCAATGAAACTGGTCACTTCAGCATAGTTCCTTGTTTATGAATGAAAGATTACAGAATATGGCACCAATTTTTAATTTTTTTTTTTTTTTTTGGGGGGGGGGTAATGTATTATTGATGTTACTTTAGCTACACTATATAGCAATATCTGTTGTTCTGGGCCTCCTACCAATAAAAAAAGCTAAAAAATAAAATAAATGTAGCACACTGAACCAAACTGGTGGCAAAGAAGAGTAAAAACAGCCTTTTTGTTATGGTCTGCCTGCACATCCTGATGCTGGCTTGCGGTAAAAATGGAAGAGATTCACACCTGAGTTCCGGCCCCACGAACAATACCCTTCGCAGATGCTGAATCACAGTCATCGGAGAAGGCTGCTGCATGTCCCGGCTTGAAACTTGTTTCATAAAGCTCTTTAATATCCCCTGAGACCAAATAGAAAATACAATTTTCAGTAAAGAAAATGAGCCCATAAAGGATTAGATTGAGTGTTTTACCTTGCACAATAACGTCATCATCCAAATAGATGGCTTTCTCCACCTCAGGAAGGTATAAAGGCAAATAATATCTCGCAAAAGTCAACTGAAAAATAGAACATATGAACACAATTTGCATGCAATAAACCTAAGGTCAGTATGCTCAGTACTCTAAATGTACAAAAAGTTGCCTCACTGGTTTTGCAGCATCCAACGTCTGAGTATTTTTTGCTATCTTGCCAAACAGCAGCTCAGGCTTGAAAAGAACCAATTTATATTTGATGCTTTTTAGCCTTGGTACACTCAACCATGTCCTGTAAATCAACACAGTTTCATATTCAAATTCAAACCTAAGCGTGTGTTTTTCTGTCTGAGTTGGTTTAATGCCTCAAGACAAGCACAATAATAATTGGACAAAACCTAGCTACAATATTTTATTCATTGAGTTATCTAAACTAACAAAGTGCTTCACGGTCTTACTTTAGGTGATCGGCTGTGTCGTTCATGGTGACAATTGTGAAGACAACATTGGCTTTAGTGTTTTGGTAGATGCTGTGCATGGCGGCCACCGCAGCACCAAGCCTCTCCTCGGCAGCAGTCATGACCACATGGATCTCGTCCCCTTGCCTCTCCAAATCGGCCCGATGGTCCGCAGACAATTCCGCCTCAAAGGGAAGAATGGCCCCAGTATCTGGAGGAGACCACATCAGGAATTTTCACTTCATCTTTGTGTGGAGTATGAAAAGACATTTGAGAATTTATTTGGTATCCTTTTTGCTTTTGATCTGCAATTTAAGGTCCATCTATTGTACACTCTTTATTCTCAAGTTAGTTAGTCAAGTTAGGCAATTCATCTTAGTAGAACGACTAACAGTTTTGCCACTGCTGCATGACATTTCTGCACAGTAGTAGGACAACTATATGTTGCGAGTTTAGTGTTCTTTAGTATATTTTCTATTACTTATTTTTCTATTCTTATTACACATACTTGGAATTGCACCCCAATTTCCATACCATGACACTTGCGGCAAATCTACATGACGCGTTTTTACTAGTTGTGCCAAGTAATGTCAGTACAACACAGTAGTTTACTAGTAAGGTTAATTGCGTAGTAGTGGTGGGGTGGGGGAGTTATAGGTAAGACACTCGTTCTAGAAGCGCGCTCAACTGTCTCAACTATGAGGACAAAGAGAGTACTAGGACATCTAGATGAACACTAAAGAATATGGAATAAATACTAGTGGAGGGGAAAACACCTACTTGTTATTTCTTTGTGTAAAAAGTCACTGAGGCTCAGGAGATTCCGTTGAATTATGATCACGAAAGCCACAGCGAGAAGCACAAGGATGACCAAGTTTACTGGAAGACAAAATCAAGATCACACATATTGAATAAAGCCCGAACGATTAATTTCAAGTTAGGAAAAAAATGCCCGATTGCCAGAAACAAATATATTTTAGGTGACTGCACGAACCTTTCCTCATCGCCTTTTCCGTTACTCCGTCGAATTACAAACAATGTTGTTGAATACAGAGACACGCCACGTTATACTCGTTCACTTAGTGGTAGACTAATGCACTTCTACGACGCGGCAAAATAAAACCATTCTTAAATTTGACCACATTTATCCGTCCGCGTTTAGCCTAAAACATTTATGAGCTAGTTAAAACTGGTGCATGACAATCATTAGGACCAAACTGCCAACGCAACACTAACATCTGCAGTCTCACGAACAAATAGCCGCCCCCAGCGTGCCTGATTATAAGTGAAAATTAGTAAGATCGTTATGCGTACGTACATATGTCTGAATCAACAAATGTATACAAGTAAAATATCCCCAATTTCAATAATAGTTTATTCTAGCTATTTTTATGTCAATTAGATGTAATAAGGTTAAAACTAGCTGGTAATTATTTAGCTAGCCCATGTACGCTAATGCATTAGCGTAATGCGTAATTGAATTTTATTTAGTTTTTCCTTCATGACTTTTAAACCTACTAGTATGTTTTAATGTAAATATTATTAACATAAAACTGGGTTTATGCAGACCCCATCGGCCACAACTACTGCCAGTCGCTGTCAAATAATTCAAATAAAGGTGTTACCCAAAGCGTTTGGAACGGATTTGGATGTGCTTAACAAGGTGCCTTGTTGAGTACTTTTGCACTCGAGTGACACTGACAGCTACAAATATTTATCGTTTAATACCTGGGATGCGTACTTAAATTGTAGTACAGAATTAAGCTCCCAAAAAGTATCAAGCGTTGGTGGTATAGTGGTGAGCATAGCTGCCTTCCAAGCAGTTGACCCGGGTTCGATTCCCGGCCAACGCAAAGCTCTTTTTCTTTCCTGCGTGTCTTTTTTTTCTTTCCTGCGCCCGCGGTTATAATATATATACAATTACAATTGTATTCCTGCTATCTAGGACCTAAGAGGTCGTTGCGCTAAAATTTTGTAGTAATCTTGTAGTAACACTCATAACGTCTGCAAATTAAACCGTGACTTAAATCACCGTGTAACATTTATAACTACATGTAACAATCTCTAAAATAAGTGTCATAAATGGCAGAGCCCTCAAATCCTTCCTGTACAAGACAATTAAAAAATGTTCAGATTCCAGTTCATCAATCAGTTTAAACACAGCCATTCAGACTGCAGGTCGGATATATAAATGAAAATAAAACATTGTACCAAATTCACGTGATGGGATTCGAATTACTGTAATATTTTAAGGGTAGTAGTGAGAGGAATACAAAAAGGACAAAAAAGGTTACTCCTGGCATATTCTGGAACTGGACTCTTGAATATGACGCCCACAAGACTTTTGAGGATGCTCTCTACGGGTAGTAAAAAATCTAATAGTAATGTCTTTGTGAACCACTTAAAGTCTTAAATCTGGATTGATACTTTCTCCTCTGTATCTGTAATGGTGTTGTGTTTGTTCTAATAAAGTTTTGTAAAAAAGGAGAGGGTGCTGTGGAATGGAGATGAAGTCAATTGTCAACACTCCTAACCGGTAGGTGGCGGAAATGCACCATTACGTTGTTTGCCAACCGCCACAATTCACACGAAGATGAAATGGTTCCTACTTCCTTCTTAATGTGACGTATCTTTTCTTGCCGGAAATTATATTGCTCACGGTGTTCGGATCCAAGAAGAAATATGCTGTCAATATTTAACTCAATCCCCACGCATATGGTAAATTTGATCGGGTTTATGCTATTGTGTCACAATAAGATCCAGTCTGAGCTAGCTAGCCTGGGGTGCATTTGCGAAACTTGCGATGCTACTTGTGATGCTAGCCAAACGTTATGCTCGTCTTCAGAACTACGACCATCCTCATCAGATGTAGATTTTATGCAATAATAAGTACGCGTCGTTGGTCGGTTTAACTCCGATTTATTTGTGTAGTAACAGGAATGCTTCCAATCGATGCTTGAGCAGTTACAGTAGGGATTCACCATCTGCTTTGATGTTATGGGGTTGAACGAGCATGTTGCTTCCATTCATTTGTTGTAGGATTATAAAGGCCAGAAACTGGCTGAACAGATTTTCCAAGGGATAATCGTCATCTCTGCGGTAACTATGCATCTCAATGAACACAAGTAGATCAACCCAGCATTCCAGTTCTCACTTTATGCGGTTTGTTTCGCCCTTTAGGTGGTTGGATTTATGTATGGTCTAATCATTCAACAATTTGGATGGACTGTGTACATCGTCCTAACTGGATTTGTTGTCTCATGCATTGTGAGTTTTTAGACTACTTTCCATTTGCACTCTTGATGTTGACAATTTGCATAAGCTGATATCTCATTTCTTTTTTTAAGGTGACACTGCCCCCATGGCCAATGTACAGAAGGCATCCCCTACCTTGGCAGCCTGTCATACCAGAGACCAATGCTGAGTTCATTCAAAAACCTCAGGAGAGTCAAAAGAAAAAGAAGCATAAATAACTCCTAATCATCTGGCTATTGATGCATCCTTTTACATTGGAAATGTTTTTTGATTTATCTCACAGCCCACGTGTTACAGTCTGAAATACGTGTCGAATAAAATTTGTGCGTGGTCGATATTTGTCACGATTGAACAGAACACTCAGAAATCCTTACCACATCATGAAAAGTACTAGAGGCAGCATTATGGCATGGGCATTACTGCATGCTAATGGAACAAGTTCAGTGGTGTTGATCAACGCTGTGGCTACAACAGGAATAACTCACTGTTTGACCCTAGACAATGAGATTATTTGGTACAGGCAAATCAAATATTTTTAAATAGCCATTCCATAAATGGCCTGATGTAAATTTGCCCAATTTCACTCACTGAAAATAAACAATAAACAAGACCCACAAATATTTTTGGGAGGTGCGCTGCAAAAGGTCACTTTAGACATCACGGGAAAAGGGTCATGTGTTCGGGCATCCATAAGCCCCTCCCCAGCACTTCCCTGCTTGACTATTACAATGCCACAAGAAACACGAAAAAGGTCAGAATATTTTAGGGAAGGATTTATCAGAAATAATTTTATTGTTTATATCTATGATACAATTTGTCTACACTGTGGATAAGACAAATGAAAATAAGTATTCTATTAACGATACTCTGGCTCACATAAATTAACACACTAAGTACTCAATTACAGCAAGTTACGTAATGTCATTTCAACGTAATTTATGTTTGCATAGACATTGTGAAAAATACTAAACTATAAGGATATAAATAATGTTATACAGTTATTTACATTTCAATGTTTTGCATGGTGTCAATGCAAAAATAGGCGCAACAAGCACAAATGAGAATCTAGGTAGACGGACGTGGCACTTGCCTCATTGGCTAAAGCTCTATGGTCAAGTGTTCTTTTTTTGTATTCTTTTTCTAAACCTCGAAGGCGACCTCCTCAAAGAATTTCAGTTGTCTCACCATCACAGCATAAGCGTGATACTTGTCATCACCCATCTGCTGACGAAGGCACAGCTGCAATGAGAGAAAAATGAATGAGAACCATTTATGTTCTTGTCCTCTTGACACTTTTCGCGGTAGTCTTCGAGTAGTTCAAAACTTTACACACTGGAAAAACAGTAATGTAGCCAAAGTCTGCCTGATGTACATTATTTGGAGCGTTTCTAAAAACATACTTCGCGTTTATCATCGTCGTCCTCATCCTCCATGATTTCCAGGACTTTGTCCAAGAGCTTGACCCCCAGGCCCTTCACTACATCAGTTCTCAGGAGCTCGATGGCCCTCCTGATCTTGGCTGGACCTGACTTGGAGCCTTTGTGAATGGAACATATTGTTAAAAACATCAAAAGTGACAAAGGCACAGTTTGACTCTAATATCTGACCTAATGGGATTTCACCCAGTGACAAGTTCTCCGCTTCCTGTCGAGCCTTGCCGTGGAGCACCAGGGTGTCCCGGTACTTTCGGTTAAGTTTGAATTCTGGCAACAACGTAGAATCAAAGCCATGTTTGTCCACCTCGTTCACGCCATTTCCACCAACCATCCTCAAAGTTTGGGTCATCATGTGAACTAAATCTTGCATGTCTTTGGATTCGCCTCTCCTGCAAAGAACATACACAGTGCTGATCTTTAAATGTGAACATTGCACCAAAAAAAGGCACTGGGGTTTATTTTGTGGTCTTACTCTGCTGTACTGCCTCACCTTTCCCTGCCATCTCCGTCTGCATGCTCTGTGGAGCTTGTGGAAGAGCTGCATTCGTCTTCGTCCTTTTCCCGCTTCAATGAATCACACCAAGGTTTTGACACTTGTCATTTTTTGGTTTTAAAAATGCCCTCAAAGCACCAAGAAACGTTAAGTATGTGTCATACCTTCTTGGTCTGAGAAATAAAGTCTGAAACAGAGTTGGAAACTGGAGTGTTGTAGTGTTGGACCTTGGAAGCAGTGATATCATAAGATTCTCTTACAGCACCTGGAGGATTATTATAATGATTAATCCAGTATGTCATGTTTTGTCCAATGAAAATATCCCGAAATGTAATTGCACTGATTGTCATTTTATTGTTCTGTAGAAGGAGGACTAAAACAAGATTAGGACTGTACCTGATTGGCAGGTGGTGTCTTGCGAGTGCCTCAGTCGTCTTCTCTCTCTGGCAGATAGAGGACGTGCCTGAAAATTAAAATTTAAATTTATTATCGAACTTGATCTGCCTAATTATTCATCCGTCTTCTATATCACTTGTTCTCACGAGGCTTGCGGGTGAGCTGGAGCCTATCCCAGCTAACTTTGGTTGACACCCTGGACTGGTGCAGGGTGCGAATAAAAAAAAAAAAAAAAAGGCCATTCACACTCACATTTTACATCTAAAGACCATTCATGGTTTTCAGTGAACCAACATTTTTGAAATGTGGGAGCAAGCCAAAGTACCTGGAGAAAACATGTGAAAGGACAGGGAGAACATGTAAACTCCACACAGGAAGGACAGAGCCCGGATTCAAACCCCCACCCTCAGAACTGCGAGGCGGCTGTCACCCACATAGTCATTAGTCATTACATCAAATCAATAATCTGATTGCTAACTAAATTAGCAATGTGTGGTGTATTGTGTTTGTATTTTGCAGTCGTGTAGAACTGCGCTACACATTGACAGGCAGTTTAGTTCAATAAAGTGGGCAACATCTTAGAAGTAGCTCTCAATATGATGCAGTGCAGTTCTACACCTCTGCAAACTGCAATCACTGCCATAAACATACTGTTGAATGAACGCATCTCTGACTGTGTCAATCAAATACAGCCAAGCATTATTCACTTGGCAAAGCTGGAATTATTGCTATAGCTGTGGCTATTTGTGTAAAGGTTTTCAGTGTCAGGACTGTTTAAATAAATGAGTTAAGCATTGTACCTTTGGCAGATTAAATAATCCATCTCCACACGATTTAGATGTTTCATTCTCATTTGATTTCTTGCTCTCTGCGCTTCTCTTCCTTGGTTCTAACGATGGTTCGACAGGGCGAGGAGGCAGAGGTCTGTGAGCTTTAGTCTAAATGATAAAAGATGCATATCATTGTAGTAGTATTTTTAATCTAACTTCCAAAACAGGAATCCATTTTACCTCCTGCTGATCCCCATCTGTCTGTCTTGTGTCCCTCCCACTGTACCCAAGTGAGACAGCAGGTTCTTGGGCTGTGAGAACCCGAGCACTGGTTACATTCTCGGTGTTGTTTTGTAATGGAAACTCTTGTTCAGGAGGTTCCTTAACAGAGAAAATTAATTAACACTTTCCGGCATGAACATCTTTTAATTAAAGGCCCCAAGCCACAATTGTAGGAAATGCCAAGGATGCCCTTTTTCCTGCTATTTTAGTTGATATTTGGAATCAGCATGCCAATTTTAATTTTAATCAGCATAAAAATCTAACTCAACAGATTTTTGTTACCAATCACATGCATGTGCACTCTCACACACACTGAGTCTGTGGGTCCCTGCTGTAGGACAAAGCATGCTTGATGGCATGGGACCTTTACCGGGTTTTAGAGCTGAAAGAATGAGGACGATTGTCTTACAACTGTTGGAGGGATTGCTTTTAGCAGCTTTTCTGTAGAATCCAAATCATCCTAAAAAGGTAACAAAACACATGAGGATTGTCCTACAAACATCTGTTTTGATAACTGAACTCACGTGTACGCCTGCATGTTGTGTTAGAGCTCCATTGATAGGTTCCACTGAATAAATTTTACACTCCATATGCGCCTCCGCGTTTTCCAAGGTGATTCTGTGTGCAGATCTCTTCTCAAAATCTGTTTCTTGCTCCACTTCTAGTTTTGGTTCCGGCATGTTAGCTTCTTTAAGGAGCTCCATTGTGTCATCCTTTTCATCATTAGCTGCCACCTTTTTCTCAAAGACAGAAAAGGTGTCCCGAAACGGACGAAACCCATTCGATACTTTTCTCTCATCTGCTCGCCTTTTGCCAGCTGCTGACACAGGCTTTAGTGGAGGCTTTACATGCGTAGGAGGGGGAGAAGGCGCCTTTTTCTCCTCCTGGTGGCGTGCCAAAGCTAATTGAGGTGTCTCTAAAGGCTTCTTTATCGCATCGGCATTCTCCTGTGGATACACGTCAACTTGGATTTTGCTGATTGTTGCCATGGATGTGATGCTGCTTTTGAGAGCATCAGGTGAGGACGACCTTGGCGGTGGAGTTGTCTGAAGTGGGTCGCAGTCTGTGGGACCATTGTGATTTGGGGGTAGTTGTGATATGTCTTTCTGTGGAATGAATATACATAAAACATAATTACCCCTCAAAATATCTACGCAAAGACTTTTCTGTCAGCGTGATAAATATTTATAAAATGTTCTTAAAACTCAACATACTCTGGCAGATTTGTTGCATCTTATTGCTGAAGTGATACAGACTGGTTTTGGTAGTAGTTATAATAGGAATGTGCGTCTTTGTGTTTTCATTTACTGCTTTCACTGTCTTTGTTGTTGTATTATTGCTAGTTATATGTAAAGTGCTTTGTTACAGTTTCAGCTGTTGTGAAATGCGCCATATAAATAAAGTTGTATTGTATTGTATTGTATTGCACAATGTCTGCTTGCAGCTGCTTTATTAAATCCCAAAAATGTGTCAGTTTGACCAATATGCATTTAAAACAGCAATCTACTTACTACAGTGATTATGAAGCTCAATTGAAAATATTAACTTTTTGGCATGAATTGAGGAAGTCTTTAAGGCACCTTATGATGATATTGATTTGTTTGTTCTAGTTTAAAGATGTTTGAGGTCATGACACACATCCAACT
Source organism: Filicampus tigris (assembly GCF_054856515.1). NCBI lineage: Eukaryota > Metazoa > Chordata > Actinopteri > Syngnathiformes > Syngnathidae > Filicampus > Filicampus tigris. The sequence goes on along the minus strand of NC_141225.1, from coordinate 17,518,668 downwards.
CATACAAATATGCCTTTATGACCTCATATGCTGGAAAGGAAAGTGATGTTCTTCTCCAAACTGTTCCAGCAAATGATGCATTGGTATGATGAAAGATAAATATTCCAAATCAGGTTAATTGGTTATGAGGTGTATCTAGCATAACACTATAATTATACATTCGCTGACCTGTTTCAACCTTGGAATTGGTTCCGGCTGAGGACTCTGAGGTAGTCGCTCAGGTTTTGGCCGAGGCTGCGCCACATTGTCTACATCGCTGCTTCTGATGTCACTGCTGCCACCAGCAACTTTCTTTCTTGACTTTGCAGTTTTTCTGAGCAACAAAAACACACAAACGGATGAAGAAGCAACACAACGGGAAGAGGTTATTATAAACTTTTCTTTAAATACAACGTTTGAGTAGTGACAAAGCAAAACTATGAACAAACAAAGGGGTTTAATTACAACCCAGGTTGTCTTTCTAACTTACTCCTTGGTGGCCTCCAGGAACATGGCAATTTGTCGCTTGATGTACGGTTGCCGTAGGATAAGTTTGACATCTGGCCTGTCGTCTGGCCTTTTACACAACATGCTCTTGATCAGCTCTCCTAGCTGGGGGTCGTACTTACTTGGCATTTGTGGTAGCTGAGAGAAGAAAACTAATTAAAAGGGTATACATCACTGCTGATTTATAGGTAATAAAAGTCTCGTGCTACAGTTGACGCTTAAAAGTCGGAGCCTGGCATCTCCTTATCCACACGTAAGACATAAAAGTAGAACATACCCTTCCTTCCACAATGCGATATACGAGCGAGTTCATATCCTTGGCATTGAAGGCGTGTTTTAGTGTAGACATTTCATACACACAGCAACCCAGTGCCCACACATCTGACTGGAAAAGTAAACACAATTGTCAAGCCTTGTAGTAGAAAACAGTAAGATGAGATAAAGGTAATACCTTGTGATTGTACGGTTTATTAGAGAAGAGCTCTGGACTCATGTAGTAAGGGGTGCCGATAAGTGTGCTGGCCATATCATTCTGGTTCTCCAATACTCGGGCGATGCCGAGGTCCCCAACTTTGATTATGTTGGTCTTTGTCAAAAAGATATTCTGTGTTTTAAGATCTCGATGAAGAATATTCCTTTCATGAAGGTACTGAAAATGAATACAAAAGAGGTGACTCCAGGCCTGCTTGTGTTCATGATTTGCCTTCACATGTACATGCAACATACCTGGAGTGCCATGGCAATCTGGACAAACCACTCCACCACCTGCCTCTCTGGTAGCAGCTCTCCCTTTTGCTGTTTGAGTCTGTGGTAGAGGTCGCCGCCTTCACAGAAGCCCATCACTATATAAAGTTGGAGGTCCGTTCCTTCCCAGGATTCCCTGTATGTTACGATGTTGGGATGTCGCAGCTGGGACAGAAGCTGTGCCTCCTGCTCTGCAGCCCGACGTTCCCGTTTTGAGGAGGTGGTTAAATTCAGCTTCTTTATGACATACTGCAGGGTAGGAAATGGGGGGAAAGTACAATATTTTATCTTTATGAACCTTAGTATGCATCCAGCTGGGACACACCGCGGACTGTTCACCAGCCAATCGCAGAACACATACAGAATAGACAAATACTCATACTCCCTTTTAGTCCTCATGAATATTTTGGGAATGTGCAAGGGAAACCATCACAAGCTGAACATGCAAACTCCACACAGAAGCCTTTCCATAACCGGAACCAAAATTCAAAATACGACAGACGTGCCTACCAACAACCTATTTCACTGACCGTCCCACTTTATCTCATAACAATTATTTGTTAGTGATTGTCAAAAGGAATTGACACACTTCACCAATGGTTCTAACCTCAAGGCTGTATAACAATTTAAAGGTTTGAAACAAATCTCTAGTTATAAAATCATGAACATGTTCATGAAGGCGAATGACTTAATACTGGTTGATGTTTGAGACAATGTTCCGGGCTGTTTGAAACAGGCATTCTGCCAAAATGACATTTCCAAACAATTGAAGGGTACTACTACCAGTACTACTTTTACTTCTACAACTGCTACATTACTTTAACATCACATTTCTTTAGGTGCTCACAACGCGTGCCTTGTAGTTTAATTCGTACTATGAATAGGCACAGTTCACTAACCTTATCAATTTGGACGTAAACAAACTTAGCACTTCAAGGCTAGCTGCTACACTACGCTAGCTGCACCCAAAGATTTTTTTTTTTAGCTAAGATACGGTACTCAACTCACCTGTTTTCGGTCTGTTCTGTGCTTCACCAGGTTCACCTCCCCGTAGCTCCCTTTCCCAACCACCCTGATAAAAATATAATTATCCATCTTTCTTCAAGGCTCTTCATAACCGGGCCGTACAACACAGAAGTTACTCAACATTCGCTCCGCGTGGATACGTGTTTTTGCGACCCATAAGCAAGCTGGAAAGCCGACGAAAATCATATGAAATGTGTTCTACAAAAGTTGTGACACTAGCGTAATGGGGAGACGGGATTTTGAAAAGCAGGAAACCATCAGTGGAGTCACTAGGCAACAAGCAGCAGAGTTTGCGACCGAGTGAAGGTCCATAAAGCACTCCAATGGCAGCTACTGCCACCTATCGTCCGAGAAATGCACTGCTAGAAAGTTATTGTTTTTAGAGGCAGTAGGTGGCAGGCTTTGCAAGCGTAATTTACGCAGCCCAACACTGTACTGTAAACACCGAGGTTGAGTGTTCTACCGAATACCGAAATCAAAAAGGTGACTGGATACTTGATCAATGGCAGCAAGATGACATAACACACATAAAGTACAAATACACAAACATATAGCATATAGACGACATATAGACAGGATATAATCGACAAAGCTTTTGTACAAAAACAAATAATGAGGAAAAAAGAATGCTCAGAGATTAGCTAATTCAACTATTCATTGTTATACATGTCTCTTGTTGGATAGGCAGTGTTCGGATGTGGTTGTTTTATTAAGTGTTCTCTGTTTCAAAAACAAAAAACAAAAAAACTTTTGTTTTAATTTCCAATGGACTGCAAAGTACAATGACACTGAAAAAATATAAGGATATAATGTGATTTAGAATAGAGAATATTTTCTACCTAGACTCATGTTAACCCTGTCCATTTCAGCAGTAACATGATCAAGATTCCTATACTATTATTCATCTGTTCACCCCCACTGAAATTAGTTTATTAAAATGTATTCATTTTGTATTTATTTATCTTGTATTGGTAGTATAAATAATACAATGGGTAAAAATGTGTATTACTTTTAGATATTTTGCATCCTTTCTTTTCCTTCATCAATAACTGAACTGGACCATCATTACCTTTTACAAATCAAATGTAGCCGTTATCTTAAGCACAAACGTTTGCCCTTCCCTGCTTAATGCAGACACTTGATCCATGACAACAAAGTGGCATACAGTATGTAACGTTAGCTACACATTAACCAAGCAGCAGCTAAATGGCAAATACAAGGAAGGTGAGCTATCACTTCATTAGGTACCTTTGGTGTGCTGTGCACTTCGTATTAATTCAATTTAATCCACATTCTAATACCACCAGAATCCACATCATAAAGAAATATGCAATATAACAGCACAAAACGGTGCCATGTACAGCACTTGCTGGAGCAGTTTGGAATCAATATCTAATATCATGACAAAAACATGAAACACCAGAGATGCTCATTAATACATTTATTAACTTGCAGATTGTACATAGTTGGATGTAACAAGTTTTGTTCTGACCAACCAACCAGAGGACAGAATAATGCTGACATTAGCGAGGCCCAGTTGGGGCATGAATGACTAATTCTGAAGATTCCTGGGTATTAGATTGACACGTAGCATCAGACAGAGGCTGAAATCTGATTGGACAAAAAATGAATGGAGAAAAAAAAAATCTAACATGCACATTCACTGCTGAAAGCAGTGCAGCCAAGAGAGAGTCTGGGATCCTGAGCTCTAATTTCTAAACCACTGCGAAGTACAGCATGAGGACATTAATAACACTGGTCAACAATTATTATTATTTTTTTAACCAGGGATGCAAGTCATTTTTTTTGTATTATTTTTTCACACTGATTCTGAATCTGCCTTTTTTCCCTCTAGCACATCAGGTTTTATTATTATTATTATTTTTATTATTATCATTATTATTAATAATAATGATAATAATAATCATGAATTAGGGGTTAGTTGTAGGAAGAGGTGATTTTTTTCTGAAACGTCATAGGTAATAATTACAACGCAAGATAAAATGCATATTGTGCAAGCTTCTATAGGTCAAACTTAAAGACATTAAAAAATAATAAATAAATAAATAAATAAATAAAATATATATATATATATATGTTTAAAAACATGATGTGTGAGAGAAAAAATAAATCAGCATAAAATATTAGGAACACATAAAGCCATCTCTGATCAAAATTGTCTCTTTTTGACCTGTGTTATAAAATACTACAGGTACTACTACTACTACTACTACTACTAATAATAATAATGATAGATAGATAGATAGATAGATAGATAGATAGATAGATAGATGGATGGATGGATGGATGGATGGATGGATGGATGGATGGATAGCTAGATAAGACAAATATGCAATGGAGACTTCTTTCTAGCTCACATTCCACCTGGTTAGGTTCATAAAAATGACAGGTGGAAAGGTTTAAGTGGCCAAGAGCGTATCAAGCGTTTACCTGTGTCCCAGCTCCATCTCTGATTGGTGCATAATTATCGCCACTTTCTTATGACGTCACTCGGAGCTCCGCCCTTTGGCTGAGAGAGAGGGAAACAGTCGGCGAGGCGTCGGCTCTTGGACAGAAGCGCACGGAGCTCGGTTACCGGACTTCTCTCCCTGGCACGCCGCAGGTAGGACAGACTACAATAGTTTTAGACGCTTGCAGGCTGCGAAAATGTCGTGGGTTCAGTTCTTGACATTTATTCTCTATTGGGACTTGTGGTGGTTTTGCTTTCATTTCTGCATTAAACCAGTGGACTGTAGCAACGGGGTGTTGTACGTATAGCCCTTTCATACATTCTATAAGCGGCTTTATAATGCTAAAGTCTGATGGCATGGTTTCTCCGTAAACATGATCAGGCGTGTTTAATCTGTTATTCCTAAACATGACCCCAAGTATCCTTTATTTTACTTTCCTCACCCCCCCACCCCCAAATCCCTCATCCGCTTATATTATCAATTGATAAAGCAGATTTGCAGCTTATATATGAGGTGCAAGTATTTGACATGTAGAGACCACTTGTTGTGCATTGTTGAAAGGAGTGACAAGTGAACAAACAGGAAATCCATGCCAGAACGTGTCTGCTTGCACTGGACCATTTCATGTTCGCCACTGGTTATAAAGTAAACATTTTGTGTAGTTATTGCACCAACATTGCCTTGGCTGCCTGATACGACGATCTAACTGTATTTTTTTTTGTAGAACAGAAACCGAAAGGTCACTGTTTGTTTACATTTCAACATAGGTGTCATACACCATTTATTTATACTCAAACATGTCAGAATCATCAAATACTATACTTAACTTGCTGCATTATGTGATCAGTCAAAGAAGTATTAATTAGAGATCATAGTTGGAGAACAAAAATTCACAGCCTTTATAATACTGTTTAATTTAAGAATGCTGCTCGTTAGAATCATTTAACTACAGTAGAGATGATGAATAGTGTGGAATCTTAAAAGTTGAACACGATCCGCTGTCATGTAAATTGAATTAATCCGTGCCAGCTGTCACCCATATAAAACGTTCATTAGCTTCCAGGCAATGTTTTAAGTAACATGTTAAATTTCTTAACAGCCAGACAAGTGTAAAAAGAAGTGTGAAGTGAACTACTGATGTAGTGTATAACTTTTAAACATTCTTTGGTAACAAGTAGCGACACATACAGTAGGTGTTTTGTTGCAGCTAACCGGCTTGCTCCTCAACCCCACTGATAAGAATTCACACGCTCCAGTGAGTCTTACTGCTTTGAATGTGATGTTTTCCTTTTTCATCTAACTTCTGGTGTAGATTCTTCTATTCTCAAACTCCCCTTGATGACACTCACATTACTTTTGGAATTGTTCTTTTTTTTCAGGGGTGGTGGGGGGGTATGTGGGGTTGGGGTTGAGTCGGGATGTCACAAAAATCACGAACAAAGAAATAGCCAAACACACTGTTTTAGTCCTTTGACGCTGGCTGAATTGAGCGCTCGTGAGCAAACGTGAGATTTTCATGGTATGATTAGATCATGAATGAATAATAGTTGCAAAACAGCAAAAGGAAAAGCACAACGCACACCTTGGGCTCTAGTTTCTGGCCGTACGTAAATCCTGTTTAGCACGTGGCGTATCTCTGCTGTGGAGGCGGGTAGGATCCGATGTTTTTTGTCATTTTGCAGACAAGTGCAGGCCAGCGGATTTGAGAGGGAAGGCTGCGCCGCTGTGGTAGTGGTCACAGCCGTCTTTAATCATGGCCAATCAATCCGGCCCCTTTCATTCCCTTCAAATACGAGGCACTCGTTGCGCACTATAGTCTCAACATTGCGGAAGCACATCTGTGCCATGTAGTGGCCGCTTTGAGACCACCCCTCACCCCATTTGTTTGTGTCCCCCCAATAGCTGTGTGGCCCAGTGGGATGACTAAAACATATAATGCAATGATTTAAATAGCTTGATGGTGGCTGTTCACATATTTATGAATGTTCCAGCTCCCCAAAAAGTCAAAGTTTTGCTATGTTTTTAATAGCAATAGCAAAATAGCACTCTATTGTAAAATATAAATATGGAATCATAAAAAAATAAAATAAAAAAAAACATAATAAAAGAGAATGTAAAGAAATAAACTGGGTTTGTCAAGTGTAAACCACACATATGATAGTGTTTGTATGGGCGTGGCTTAGTGAGTGACATTAGGAATCTGGAGTCATTCTTGTTGACATTTTACCTAGCAGTCAGTTGAGTGTCAGGGTCTCCTCCATGCTCCTTGCGAGTGTTTTCATCTTCATATTTGTGTTTGACTGTTTGTCCCATTCATTAAACGGCTGAAAGTGCATTGGCGACTGTGCCTCTCCTTCTGATTTTAACTTCACTCATGGGGCGGCCTATCTGAAAATTGCTTGTAATTGTATTTTGCCAAGTAGAACAAGTAGTTTGTAACACGTAAAATCAGAAAGCTGCGATTGTAGTGCGACTTGTTGGTGTAAACTTATAAATGATTCCACAGCCGTGTGAAACATTTCTATTATGTCAGGCTGAATGTTGGACTACTTTTCAACACTGCACGTAAAGCTTCACCATGCTTGATGTCCATACCTCAACATTGCTTTTGATTTCTTACATACAGTCTGGAACATTATAGCTGAGGTGTCACAACATGTCGAGATGTAATGAGGGGTCTGACCTCGGGCTGTTCGATATTGCCTAACAAGAAAATCCCGATTATTTTCTCTCACACCCGATTTTATGATTTCTTTGTAAAATAAAAAATAATGAAAAATGAAGTATTTTGAATGTCTTTTATTTCAACTTAATTTTTCTTTCTTTGAACTGAAAATGTCAGTCAATTTAACTTAATACACACAGAACAATCCATTGGGATTAACAGCATTTTACTCTATAGATTTCAGATCTGTTCTTAATCAAACCAATAATGAAAGAAGAAAGTGCATATACCATCTGAAACGAAATCATCAACATGAGAGAAGGTAGACAGTCAAGTACGGTATGTAAACCAGCAAGTCAGCAAGTCATTTTTCCAACCAGCTAGTGACTAGCCTTTCACCTTTCTCCCTGGTCTTACTTAAACATAAATGATTAGTGCAAAACTGTCACTCAAGAATACAATTCACTGTCAAGCTTAGGTACGGATGCATAGTCCGGTTGGACCAGAGGTCCGTTGTAGAGGAGAGAAAAAAATACGCCTTTCAGTTACTGAGTTACTTGCTCACGGGTTGTATTGTACATGCGGGACACACATTACACTACAGATCTATATTTGCCTGATTTATTAACTAAACACTCACTTGTGGGAGGAAGCGGAAATGCAGAGGAAACTACAGTGGCTTAGATACACCAAAAATAACAAAATCGAACGTGCCGATTTGAACGTTTTTAAAATCGTTTTATCCGGAAAATTCGGTTACGGTTTGAAACCGCTTAATCGAGCAGCCCTAGTCTGACCTCACCAAGACGCTGAATGAGGATGTTAATCACTTGGAAACTTTAAAGTAACTATTTAGCTTCCAGTGAAGTGATTCTACTTTCTGGAAGTGACTCAATTAGTACTTAGGTATGCTTGAAACTTGGCAGCAGACTCCCTTGCAGTTTGGTGATGTACCACAATTGTTTGTCGAGATATGCAAATTGACTCAGGTGCGCCTGGACCAACATTTGTACATGTTTAAAGACACAGCCGCGCAAGTTGGCTTTTTAATATTTGCTTTCTACGTTTGTGATGTAACGTGTGTGATTATGCTCACAGTCAAACAGTGCACACGTCATTGTGTTATTGTTATTGTGTGTGTGTGTGTTTGTCTCTTCTGTCCATGCTCATCACAGGAATGGGAAACCAGTGAGTACAGTCACTCTCTTTGTCCACTTGCAACAAGGCTGTGTGTTGCATGTTGTGTATGTTGGACTTGCTATTGTGGATCTTCTGACCTCAAGTTTTCCCCGATTGCAAGCAACGTGACTCCACCCACAGCCCAAAGGTCATGTTACCGCAGGACATGATTAATTATCTTATGGTCCCCGCATGTGTCTCTCCTCTTCTTTCCCACATTTTCAGAAATATTTCACTTTCAGTTCACTCTAGGTATTGATTCTAGTTTGCTATCTACTCCTTATCCAACAGTGATTTTATAATGAAATTGTTTTTTTTGTTTTTTTTGTTTTGTTTTATGATTACATTATTAAAATAGAGTTGAAGAGATTTCAAAGTAATGTTGAAATGTGGCAGTTCAATTTCAGAAAAAGTTCTCTGTTGGATTTCATTTCCTCTTTTTCTGGGTTTCCTGTCTCGCAACAGTCAGTGGATTCTAAGAATTTACACACCAAAAAGTGAGCCAACTTGCTTTTTTTCCTTAAGCAGTGGCTTTGGGCAAAACATAAGTGGAGTGATGACATCATCAGTTTCCTCAACCTTTTTTCATTGATGTGAAATACTTTTTTTCCAACTACATAGCCCCCAACCTATGGAATTCAGTGACTAATGTATTAAACTTTGGAATGCCATTTGTAGTCGCATCTCTAGAACTATTTGGCAAAGAAAAGATATAACCAAAAAAAAAGAGGGAAAGAAACAATTATAAATACAGATCTGTGCACATAAAAATGACTATCAACATAATGTGTCCTTGTCTGGGGTCATAGTAAGGATCTGTTCTGAAAAAGCAACCATTAACTTAATTTCAAATAAAAACAGATCAGCAAAAAAAAAAAAAACATCTTAAAATAAATACCTATTTAATAATAAAAAAGAAGAATGACAACATTACCAACTGTCACCACTGAACACTGCATTGTTGCACTGAACGGAGTCGTTTTTCCTTCCGTGAGAGCTTTTTGTGAGACACTTGGGCTTCTGCTTCGCTGAGGATCTTTGTCATTCTTAATGGCAGGGAGGCAACTGCTGTGATCAAGTTTTTGCATTGATGCCACTTTTTACATATATTCAAGTACCCTCTGAAATGTCTTCAAGTACCCCCAAGGGTACTACTATCCCCATTTGAGAACCATTGTTCTAAGACGCGATGCAATGTGATTTTAACTTGGTAACTTTTAACCATAATGAAAAAATGAATACTGTATATTGAATTATGAATAGACAAATCATCTTTTTTTTGTCATGACACATATTCATATTCACAAAATGTGCATCACAGGTAGTGAACACAACAAAATTGACTTCATAAGTTGGCACCCACTGGAGCAGCGGGGTGCTTTTAGTGCCCAGCGAGCACTTCAGGGTATTTATTGGCGTTTGCTTAATTAAGGACACCGCAGCCATGAGTTTAGGGGATGTTGTACACATTCACTTGTTACACATTGTACATTGACTGCTTCACCTTTAGTCATTATGGCAGAAATGTCATATTTTCACGTTTCATATTTCATTGAAAGAAACGTCCTTGTACGTGTTTCCTTTTACAGTTATGTTAAGATGCTTATCAAACTTCCAGTTCTCGTTTGAGAAGAAGAACCTTGCAGCTCCTGTCACCGCGTGGAAAATGCATGCTACAAAATATCCTACGTGTTAATTAATATTGTTTCAATACTTCAGACGGTACTACTCACAAGTAACAATGACAGATTGCTGCATTGTTGTCTCTGGTTACTTATGCTGACTTCATATTGTGTAAACCAAACAAACGTGTGGTTGTATAGAACTTAGCATCATGCGTCCGTCCAACAAAGTGACCGTATGATTTGCATCTCAGGTGGCACCGGCTGCGAGACACTAAAACAAATTGGACACTCAAATACCATTGCTGCTCTGTTTGGGTTTCTATGACGACACATATAAAGCTGCTGGCAAAGACAGCAAGAGGGCCACCCAATGTGTGTATGTGTGTGTGTGTGTGTGAGAGACAGACATGTGAAGTACTGTATATCCTATGTAAACCTCTGCTAGAATATATTCTATTAATGTCCGCTGCCAGATAATGGAAGGTGGCTTTGCATTAATCACCATTCATATTCACACAATTCCACTTTTGCAGATAAGTGACTCTGAGCTAATTGGAGGTGATTTACAAGACTGTTTCATTGTAACAAACGGAATGTTACATCATCTTATATGGCCTGACAGGGAAGTAGTTGCTGGCAGCAGGAACAGAGGAGGCGTGAGGCACGCTGATATGAACTGGGCTATTTTAGTCTGCCAGGTCTTGAGTTCGAGATACTTTGTGGCTTTAGATGATGATGTCTTTGGCAGCTGCGTGCTCTTTGATTACACTCACTCAAATATTATGATGGGGACAGACATCTGAATCCTAAAATTCCAAACAGAATTAGCTGTTAACCTTGAAAGTGATCTGAAGTTTACTTATCAACTCAGTCTAGGACTTTTTTTTTTTTTTTTGCTTGTATGCCATAAATTCCAATCTGGCAATAATAAACTGTCTGAATAAAGATAAGAAGACCAACTTCACCTATTTGTGTTTGAGACCTTGAATGCAGACTCCTTGATTTTCAGTGAACATAGTTAATCTTTTAGGTGATCACTGAGCTGAAGTCTCACGTGATGTATTGAACATGTGCAAGATTTGAAGCGGGAATTGTCTTGTGTGATGCAGAGCAACCATAAAAAAAAAAAAAAAAAAACAGGTTTCTGTGCCATTTCAAAGGTAGATTTTTCCTGAAATCGTGCAACTGCTGGATGTTGTTCTGTACAACATGATCCACTTCATTATCAGAATGCAGATAGTGTGCCCTCCAATATAGGCCAACTGGGCTAATGCAAACTCAGGACAACAAGCCCAAAAATCAAAGTATTGACAGAATAAGAGCATAATGCCTTCAGAGCCATGGAACATGTTTCTATCCAGAGGCAAAGTGGGAAGAGCATTTCTAGTTCGGAGATCTGTGATGCCTATCGTGCTCTGAATTTATTGGCTCTAAAATGTAGTCTGATTTTAGTTCAGAATTATAGCTCACACATCTGCAGATTCGGCCATTACCATTATCATTGGTTACCTCGTTCACTGCATAACTTTAGCCACAGTTGCTGCTGCAGGTATGCCTTCAGTGGTAAGTTGGCTAGGTAATGTTTATTTGGCTAAAGTTACATCGCTGCATCTATTTCATGGGACTGATGATGTCGCATGAATGACACAAGATGACCTCATGTGTGAAATGTGCCACAGTCACAATCGAATACTTCCATGGTCCCGCGTTACTTCACAACCTCAAAAAACTACTTGGAAGTTTTTTGGAAATCCGGGACTGTATTTTGTTTGAGAGATCACTTGTGACATGTGAACGGTTTGAATAATAATGATCACTTTTCTTTTTTTCCCTCTGATCCTCTTGTTCGTCTATAGCAACGTTTCAGACCGTAACAAGAAGATGCCGCTGGACGACGACTGCCATACCTGGAAGAAAAAGACAACGGATGTGAAGGAGCACTATGACTTCAAAGATATCCTCGGGACGTAAGTTTGGTTTGCGGTTTTATTAGCCTCGTTTAATGTCAGAGTTTACACTGTACCATTGACATTGTTACTAGTCAGACAGTGTATGTGGTTTGTCCGACAGCTCAATGTTTCTGTATGCAACTATTATATCTGCTAGAGACTGATAGAATTCACACGGTCACTGCTGACTGATCATAGATCATGTCATTATTCTAAAAATAATTTCTTAATTATCTTGGAGAAATGAAAAATATTCGATACTATCGTGGAGCCATGCATAACCTTTTTCCAAGCTTTCACTCTAAAAAACACATAGTCACATAAAAATTGGCATAAATAGAACATATGACTTTTTAATGCGATGTCCAAGTCATTTTACACCCACTCGTCTGGTTTTGTTAGATTTGCAGCAAGTTCACGTCTCTGCAGTCATAAAAAAAGCAAGCGCTCTAAATCGAGCTGATGATGTCCATTTTATGACACTGCGTGATGACACAATGTCAACAAACCCTCCACAAAGAATTACATGGAGAGGCTGTCGTTCTGCTGTCGGCCTGTAAATAATTGTAGATGGAACTAGAGAAGGCTTCTTAAGGAAATGCAGTTACTTTAAACTGTTACGAAAGAGTCATGACAGCTCTACACCCTGCAGCTGAGTAGGCACGTCAGTGACAGCAAAAAAGTGTACACGATGCACTTCACTTGGATAACAGTTATGGTTGGGCTGCTGCATTGGATTCTCCATAGATTGTTCAGGTGTACAATAGAGTGTAGACTCATGTGGATGTGAATGTTGATGGGCAGAATGCAGCTCTACAGAAAATTCACAAATCTACGAACAATAATGAACCGTAGAGCACTAGAAAAACAACCGGAAAGATCTTGAGCATTGAGCTGTCAAAGCTCGCTACGAAACGCGATACCACCAAATTCAGCAGTTTCAAGATGAGAATGCAGCACGTTTGTAACTACAGTATATAGGAGTTTGCGGTATACGTATGCGGTAGGTGGTATGACTAGGCCTATGATATGTTGCGACTCTTACTGAAGATGTCATAGTATCTGCCTGAGTGTGAAAATGCACTCTAAAAACAGAAGGGTTAAAAATAACACAATTTTGGGTCCAAAATGGACCATTCCTCAACTTGGATTAATTAACTTTCTTGGTTGTTTTTGCAGAAAACTACCCAAAAAATGTGTAGTTTTGTACAAAACAACACACACACAAAAAAATAATATATATATATATATATATATATATTTTTTTTTTTTAATTTTATTTATTTATTTTTTTTTTTTTTACCAATCTGGCTTTGCTAAGGGACTGTCATATTGGCTATCTGCTTGTTTGGTAGGTGGGTGCGAGACATGAGGTGAAGGTAAGGCCACTTCATGTATGTTATGACATTCATCTCAATCATTTTCTAATCATTCTCATTTTAGCACTTAGCAGCGCATGACATCATTTGCCACAAGACATTGGAAGGTTAAATACTGCGGTATGAGAGGAGCATTTGGTCATGGATTACTGCCGGGAGATGAGTGTGTGTGTGCCTTATTTGCCTAGTTTGCTTTTCTTGGGGCATTACAATCTCTATTAAACCTCTTAACTTCAGAGGACATTGTGTGCCTGTGCCATCGTGCGCATGTGCTTGTTGTTTGGAGTGGATGCTGGGATCGTCTACTGCATGTCATTTGGAGACTCTGAACTCATCACCGGTGTCTGGCTAATAATGTGGTCTAGTAGCCATGTGAGGAAAGGGCCTACTTAGCTATACAGGACAATTTTTCAAAGCTCTTTTTTTTTTTAAATGTAATTCAGCTGTTCCAGCTATGGAGCAGAATATTTCAACACTGTTTGACTGAGTTCCTCCTGAGGATAACTCGGTTCTTGTTTCCAAATGATACTGGTGTCCTTCTCACACTGAGGTACAGGCCCAGTCCTCCCTGTCCTCAGTGACTTAAAGTCTAGTTGGAGCTGATATTTGAGTTGGAACTTTTTTTTTTCGCATGCTTGCTGATTGTCACATGTCAGGATGTTTATTCAAGATGTTTGCTCTAGGTATTTTTTTTCTATTGAACACACCCACATCCCTGTTGGACCAGGATTACGTTGTGTGGGCAGCAGCTGATACAGTAGTGAAACTCAGTCTTGTTTGCATGCCACAAACAGAAACCTTTGGGAACTCATGTGATTGTTTGTGGAAGTTTTTTTTTCTTTAATTCTGGAGCTAAGCAGTGAAAATGGTCATCTAAGTGATCAGAGTAGGCAAGAAACAGTATGTTAAATCCGAAACAACAATGATGGATCACGATGTTGAAGTATATCCTCAAAGTGTACACCACATAGATGTACGTCAACAGCAACGTACTTAATGGTCTTTATTTTTTAAGACAACGCGTGTTCACTTGGGCGTACAAACTGGCGCATCTTGATTATCGTGCATGTACAAGCCTCGTTTAGCGTGTTTGGGAATTTGGCAACCCGTGCTGCGCCATACTTGGTGTTCCGGTACACCGCATTTTCTGACTGTAATGCCTCTCCCGCGCTGAATTTAAAAGCAATGAAAGGAGCCACTTCCATTGGCCCGGGAAGCAATTGGGCTGTGTTCACGCCCACAACGGCACAAATGCCTGCGAGAATACCAAAAGAAAGAAAACTACACTCATGCCCACAGTTAAATCGTGCCTTGCACTAGAATTGCACTGAGCACAAAAATAGGGCTCATATATACGGTACTTTTGTCAGATTGCATTAACCAACTAAGTATTTAGTGTTTGTTTATCACCGTGGTAACCCTTTGCATAAATCAGTACCCAAGACGTAGCTCTCAGTTTCAAAAATATTAGTGACCCCTTCTGTATTTTTTTCTGTGAATGAAAGAAATGAGTATACTGTTAAAACTCAGCATTCACTCAGTTACAAACAACATATGAGGGCAAAAATGCACCCAAAATTGCACATTTTTGGGGCATTCATCAAAGGAATGGTCGTTGCATCGCTCTCTGTTTTCATGCTTTCGGGATACGACTTTAAACATGACTGATGTCTGCTTGGAAAAGGATCCTTTTTCATCTAGCCCTCATGTCGTCCTCCAGCTCTCCACCTGTACCGGCTCGGTTCGAGGAGCATGTTTCTGGGGCGATTCCTGGCTCACCGCATTACTTAGCTGTGTGCCACCTTCATTTGCTATTGCTGGATTGTTGTCTTGGTAACAACTGGAGACACTTTCCAGAATGGACTCAAACAGTCACTATGGAAACAAAGTTTTTTGATTTGCTATTAATAATCCACTGGGTGCACAACTGCACGTGTGCGTTAGGAGACAAGAAATAGATGGCATGCTAGTGGTTTCATAAACATATTGGAAGGAGCCTCACTTGGTTTCAGACCAATCATCTTGCTGCCATAAAGCATGTGAACACATGCATTCATTTAATTACACACATTACTTAGCGCATTGTAGAGGACTGTGTAATTGTAGTATGTTTCTCAGAAAAGAAAGAGCTAAGCGCTAAGGGTCGACGCATCTCTGTGACTGACAATGTAAATAACTTGATTCAACTTTATCTTTTCACAAGAATTTCATTAAATGAAACGTTTAATGCAATGAGCCAATCTGCACTGAATTGTTCCAAACTTCTGTGTTAATTTTTCATGACATTTTTGTCTATTCTAATTAATATTTGGCAAAACATGTATTGAAGTTGCAAGCTAGCTGTCTTTCAGCAGCATTTGTGGAGTTCCTATTGTGACTCCCAAGTTGCCACCGCATGGTTTTGTAATCAAAACAGATGGGGATTAATAATGCACACAGGCGACAGCTCTTTCACTGCAATCAAATCAAATCCTCTTTGGCCTTCTCGGTTTTCTCTTTGCTGTTATTTATGTTAATCTTTTCTAGTCTATATCCCTCCTGTTTTCGTGTGTCTGTGACCTGGGACCGTTTCCTGGTTTGACACTTCCTGTGCCCTGGAGACTGCATCCGTGTGTGTCCTAGTGTGCTTCATTTAGAAGAAAAGCCTCTGCTATACAGAAAATTAGACCAAGTCATTGATCCATGTTTGGTTGATGACTTTTGGCTGCTGTAATGTTCACTGGCCCAAGTAATATTTAACACACGAATACAGCTACACAGGTTATTTAGCATAGGGACTTTTGCTTCCCCTGTCTTTCCCTTGGCAGCATTTCAAATATGGATGTGTTTTGTGCATGGAGTTTAGTTTGCCATGACATCATTTGCCAAACCTGGAAGGTTATTTATTTACAGGTCCAATATGGGAAGCAATTTATTTAACCCTTGTATGGTATCTGTGGGACGCGCGTTCAGTTTTTATTAAAAAATTAAAAAAAAATGACCCCAGGCATATCAGAAACCTTCTCATCATGGTGATAACACTGTTATGGGATTTTCTTTCTTTCTTTTTTTTTTTTTAATTACATTTTATTTTTAAAAAAGGAGTAGCACATTAATTCATAAATGTGATCTAACAAAGGTAAAGGGCAAATATTAACAATGTTTGCTGTTCATATGACTTGCAATCGGGATGTAATAAACATTTGTTGAGTATTTTAACAGAAAATGATTTGATCGTGTTGTTTTGAAAACCCAAAACTCTAGCGGGTCCACCAGACACATCAACACTGGCTGAGTAACAAAAACACCAGAACACGATACAAGGGTTAATTGACTTCTGTACAGTTTCATGCTTAATACAATACATACATTCAAATTGTATTTCTAGTCTTCTGCACATTTAAAACCTGCTTTTCTTGTCCGTGTGTAACATTGTACTAGCTGCAGTTCCATAGTTACAATACTTACTCACATTATTCCCACTGGCTAGGAGGCTTTCTCTACCCGACTGCACAAACAGGCCGTGTTGACATTTTAAACATGCACGTTCTCATTTCGAAAACATGCGCTCGGGTTTAGCCATTCGGATGACGAGAACTTCATTCAGCTCAGAATACTTTGCAAAGCGCATGGGGATGGAACTACGGGGGCCATGGGATGGGAGGAAGTGAAGGGGAAAATGTGGAGAGAGTGATGTAATCGGCTAAAATCATTAGCACTGATGGATCGGCCCCTGACAGCCTGTGGTACTCTGGTAGAATGGTGACACAGTGGCCTCGGCTGTTGGCCTTGAGTGGTGTGCGTGCGTGCGTGCGAATCTCTAGGTGTGTGTGTGTGTGTGTCAGCGCGCATGGAGGTGTGTGTCTGCGTGTGCATGTACTGTATGTGTGTGTTTGATGCAATCTGTAATTCTGAGTTATGTGTTTCAATGTATTTTTATGAGACGCAAAATGTGAATTTTGTCTTGTAAGCTGCGATGCGAGTCCACTTATTTTGAGCCGTGTAAAAACGTTTTTATTTGGCAATTTGCCTTCTGAGGAACCTTTTACCGGTCATCATTCTAGATAGTATGAGTTTCACTTTTTAAAATCAAACGAATGCAATAAATAAACTTTTCTACGATATTCTAATTCAGTGGTCCGCAACCAGACCCGTAGCATTTGGTACTGCATTTGGTAATAGACAGATTTTCATTTTTTCTTACCAAACTACCTTTTCCTTTTTTAAATCATTAGAAAATTTGTTGAACAAGCTATTATCCTTGACTTCTGATTTCAAAAGTAGTTATCCATCAATTTGTTGTCTACATGTAATAACACTATGAGGTGATTTTACAGTACATTCATAAAATCATAAAATGTAGCCTATGACAAAATGTGTTTGACACCAGTGACTTAGATTGATCAAAAGTGGGATGAATTAGAAGGTTTTAGGATGTAACATTTAAAAACATCCTTGTCATTTGTCATTAAAGTAGAAATCAACCCACACATTTTTTTCAAGATTATATTCCCAGCAGGCCCACTAGTTGAAACACGGCATTCTGATTAATATTGCATTTGTGGAATATGTGTTAAGCAGCAAAATCCACCCCTTTTAGCCATGTCACGGGGCGGCCATTTTGTTACTTCTGTCGACTGAAAATGACATCACAACTGCCCAGGGCTCAGGTAAGGACCAATCACGCCTCAGCTTCAGAAAACAGGTCAGCCGTGATTAGTCCTTACCTGAGCCCTGAGCAGTTGTGATGTCATTTTCAGTTGAGAGAAGGGACAAAATGGCCGCCCCCATAGATGGCTAAAAGCGAGTGGATTAACTCCACAATATTTTATATAAATATTACGCAATATTTATCAGAATGCCTAGTGGACTTGCATAGAACATATTCTTAAAAAATATGTTTGGGTTGACTTTCCCTTAAAATGCTTAAATTGTTGTTTTAATTGTGTTTTACCAAATTCATATTGTCATGGAAGCGACTTCCTTTGACCATTGAGGTTCCACCGTATGTTTACGAGAATGTGATGTGGAAAGTGCTGTCGGGACCATCTGGCTGCGAAAAGAGGAACCTTTTGCTCCACTTGTTCCCTCTCAGCTATTACACTGATTTCAACAACAATTCAGCACTTTGAGAGCACTCAGCTTGTGAGTACAATGTTCGATAACTCAGTCTGTTTTGTGAGTGTTTGTCTGAGCCTGTGAGATACGTATCAATGATGCTGCATGAGACGAATGGATTTGATGATCTCCACTTGTACAACTTTAGAGAACTAGTTATACCTTTTTTTTCCCCTGGACATACAGTACATTATAGAATACAATATACAAATTGGTATTTCAGTCAAAATATCGCTGCAATGTCATCCTCATGAAGACATCTCTTCCTCAGAACTCTTTTACAAACAAAATAGTTTTCCATGCAGAGATCTCTGGAGTACCTTCCAATGTTGGCCATGAATAAACTGATGTACAAACATTCAGATGATGAACATGTACAGTATGCCGTTAAACTTCTTCAGGGACACGAGAGCAGCAATAGTTACTGTTGTAATGTCAAAGGAATGCCTATAACCTATAACTGCTCTGTATGAAAAGTGCCTTTAGATCATTTTATTGTGATTCATGCCAAGTTGAATCAACCTTTTCTTTCATTTAAGTGCACTTTATGATTATGGCTAATCCACCTTAAATACACTGCTAATGCTTATAGAGACCAAGGCTCGAAATAACTTTTGTCTCTTAGGAGCAGTTTTGCTAATCAATGACTTCAATTGAGGAGCGATTTTCCAATTTTACGGAGCAATTTTCAGTAGGTTCATTTGGGGGGACCGGAAGCAGGGTTTTATTAAACAATGAAAATGTGACAATATAACGAATGAACAATTGTATGAATGATTTTTTGTATAATCAAGATTTACTTTGTTGTTTAATTTCACATTTAATTGGCGGGCAGGCACAACGATTTGTATACAAATGAAAAAGTCAATTTTCCATAATATGTTCTCTTCAAATTAAAAGCCATATAACATAAGCAGCGGGTGCAATTAGTTCCTTACACAAAGACGGGAAGCGCCATGCTACTTTATTCGTTCACAAGTGTTAATTAGCAGAATTTTCCTGACTGCAGTGATTTTCCTGATTTCCAGGAAGTCTGTGATTGTGGCGATCCACCCGCTGGCAGCAGGATTTCATGACTCTCTACGATTGTAAAGATTAACTGAGATGTAAATGCAGGTGCGGAAGGAGCTGAGAAATTTATCTTGAAGCTTTTTTTTTTTTGTGAGTGTTTGTTGAGCGGCGAGGTCTATTTTTGTTACCTTCATTATTTGTGTGAGCTGTCTGAACCAAATTCACAGTGATCATTAACAAGGTAGTTTTGACTAAAAAGGAACAGCAGACACCTTTATGGAGCAGATGAGTCTCTCAGCATGAGAGCTGTCCCTCTTCATCTATTTTTCATCTCTCTCCCGCTCTCTTTCCCTCTATTCAATGTTAAATACTATAATTCTTCTTTATATGTCCTCAATCCATTATTGGCCCACTGATGTCCCAGATAGACACCTGACCTAACTCCAAAACTAGAATATCTCTTTTTCTGTGACTTACTTTGACTTCCCTATCATCTAAATTGCAGGATGATGCATCTTAGACCTTCCTCCATTTTAAGAGTATGTGGCATAAACAGTGTCATGGACTTCAAAGCACAGGACAACATGTTATCCCACGTCTCAGCCAAAGCGATGTATTAGGCTTGTGGCTGTGACTCTCCACTCATTTCTTCTCTCATTGCTCACACTCAAGCATCGATAAGTCTTTTGGCTATCATCCCAAAAAGTAAATACAAGTTGAAAGTGTTTCCCATTCGGTCCCCAAACCAGAAAATCCATCCCTGCTTACGGCACCCACAGTCCTTTAGCCGTGCCTTGACCTAATTCGCACAGAAGCCTGTATCTCAGCACAGTGCAGCTCAGCATGGCCGTGCCGCCAGTTCCTGGAAAATAGACACACACAAATACAAACACATACATGGCTTGCTTATGCACCTCCATCTGGTCTTGGCAAAATATCGCTGAAACATTTTTAAATATACACTTGAATGGTTTGACATCTTCCCATAGTCTGCCGGTCCCTATCAGTATTGTTTATATCTGTTCTTTCCTACATTACAAGCTCTCTGCGTATTAGCGAACAGACTTAATGAGTCTTCATGTACTTTAATCTTAAGTACTAGACATCCTAATGGAAGCCTGTTTGTTTTGCATCTTAATTACACTCTGCAGTATCGTAATGTCTGTTCCACAGCAAGCTCCCTTCTGTAAATGGACCTTGGAAATGTATCAATTATGTTCCACAGAATATTAAATGAAGTAGAGCAGAATCCTAACTGTCATAGAAATAGAAAAAATAATAATTTAACCACTGTAACATCTTAATAAATGGTGTACTTGCGTATCAGTAGAGCCTGTTTTTGTGACAGTGCAGATGAAGATTACTGGCAGACTAGTTCTCTTCACGTTAAAACTATTTTATGTTCTTCTTTTAGTAATGATGATAACTGATTGGCAACTTAAGCCATATCATATTGAGACACCAGGATATTCACATGTAGCACTTTTTGTGTATTTTAAACAACCACATTACTTGGCCTTACAGCAGTCGGTTTAGCCTAATGCTAACAAACAATGCAAAACACCGTAGAATAACATCAATGTCACTGTGTTAAACATGACGGATATTTGAATACAAAGAGTAAAACATATTGTCGGCATCAGGCCAAAGTCTCCAATGTGTGACTGTGCGTTCATGGGGGAATCACCCCCAAACCACTCACACCCAATAGTTGTGCCGTGCGTTCAGGCAGGCGGTGTACCAAATTCACAATCTACACTAGACTTGCCCCAGCACCAAAATGAACATGCGCCCGTTTTTACGCCGAGCGCAGTCTACTGTGACCAAATTATCAGGTCACAGTAGCTCCAGCTCCAAACACGGTAGACTACACTTACCCCGACATGAAGATGAAGTTGCACCCATTTTGACGCCGAGCGCACAGGCACCTGTCTACCAAAATAGGCCCCATAGCTTCAAGCTGTATTTTACCCTTTCAGTTTTCTATATTTTTGGGGGCATGGCCCTCCCATTTTATACAACAACCGAACACCTTCGTTCCATCAGAATCTATTCGACCCATTTGCTAGTTCCTTAATTTGGCCCAGTGTGCTAGCTACGCCGAAAACCTGAAAAATTAATCTTCCCTGAAGCCACAATTAAATAGCTCAGTGTTCTTGTTTGAATAATCAAGTGTGAATTACTTTGTGTAATTCAGTCTACTGTAATATGTTTAAACACAAAGCATTGTGGGCTTTAGAACAAGCAAGTATGCACGCAAATGAGCCACAGGCTTATTAACCTGTGCCGCTGTGTTAAGTAAACACTTAACTTTCCCTGAAGTCTCTCTGTTATGTGGACCCAACAATGACATCAAGCGAGGCAATGACCTATTGGACGAGAACACCGCCGGTCCACGGCGTCAAGAAACCTGTTAGCCTGCAAGCTAGCTATTTTCCACCCTCTGTAGACTTATATTTACGGGGCTCAAACATACCGTATAGGGATGTGTCGGCATATGCTAGACGTACGAACGTATTTGACGGACAGTTTACACGATGTTGAGAACATTAGGTTTGACATTACAAAACATTAGTTTGTCTCAACATTAAGTTGAGACATTTTCACTTTACAGAGACTTTTATGACAAAAATAAGGCCAGAATAACTACATTAAAACATGAGTTTGATCTCCTCGTCTCCAGTGACTCTTTTGCAATGTGAAGAATGAGGTCACACAAGCCTATGTGTGTCACACTGGCTATTATCACTGTCAAACCAGATTTACACTCTGATAATATGCAATGATATTTACAAATGTGTTCACAGGAAGAATGACTCTTGGAATTAGAATTTTCACTCCAGATGTCTGTTTGTAAATTGTTAGTTATTCTCACTTTCAGATTTACAGATGGAGCGATATGTTTGTGATAAAAGAGGTGGGAAGTGTGAGGAATGTCTGTCACCACAGCTTGCCATCCCCCTGTTTGGAATCAGCAAAAAACTGCTCAATTTTGTCAACAATCTAGTTGACTTCTCC
The DNA here is from genome assembly GCF_054856515.1 of Filicampus tigris. NCBI lineage: Eukaryota > Metazoa > Chordata > Actinopteri > Syngnathiformes > Syngnathidae > Filicampus > Filicampus tigris. The sequence continues at coordinate 17,496,018 of NC_141225.1, read as the reverse complement.
CCCCAGTTTTTGGTGAGAAGCCTGCCCCAGCTGACTTTTCTGGCATGATGTGGGCACACCTTGGACTGGTTGACAATCAATTGCAGGGCATACATTCACACCTATGCGCAAGTATGAGGAGGCACGGGTAGAACATGCTAACTCCTCACCAGCATCATTATGGGACACGAAAACATGTTTCTTGTTGTTTTCATGTACTTTTGTGATCCAAGTACTATTCAACTCTTAAATCAAAATCATGTTCTGCTGATACCGATATGAGATCTCAGAGTACGAGAGTGATTTTGGTTTGGTTTGGATATGAATTTAAACAGCCCACAGAGCAAAGATGGTCTTTTTGCTTCACGGCCAGTATCCCAGTTGGAATTCTCTCTCAGTTTTGATTGGACCAGATGGTCCTGCGCTGTCTCTCTGACCTTTCAGCAGTCAACACTTTGTCGACTGTGTGTATAGCTTCTTCACCAACTTCTCAATGGCACAGATGGTGCATTTGCTTTGTGTTTTAGATTTGTCATGACACCACACTCAGCACGCAAATCTCTGTTTAATCTCCACATTTAAAAACCTCAATTTGGCATTTGAGTCTATCTTGACATAGCATCACTGTTTGCATAGAACAGATGGTTAAAAAAAGAGATTTGGTTTCAAAAAGAAAGCATTGAATTGTATTAAAAAGGAGTATCCAAATATCTGCCAAGCCTTAACTACTACAGTATAGTGCTTAAAGCAGCTGTTGTTTGTCTGACTCTTTATAATATTGACTTTATCTGTAGTATTTTTAATTTATTTTTTGCTTTGGGTTGTGCTTTCTCTATTTCCATGCTTACACAATGAATGTACACTTACAATGTACATTTGAACACACCATAAAATTTTTGCCTGCGTGTATATCTTTTTCTTGGTCACTGGTCGCATTGTGATAGGACTGTAACCAGCTCGGTAAACTCAGCTGACCACTAAATATTATTTTTATATGCTTTAATAGCTGCTTTTATGACTTGATTCACTTAATAATGTGATCGCTGAGGTTTTGGACTGTCAAAAATTCATCCCTTGTGAGCTGTAATTGCATTGGCTCTTGCACCAAGTAGACTGTATAATAACAGTTGGTTGTTATGTTAGCCAAAATGATGATTGATTTGCGAAAAAAAAAATGTGGGACGTGCTGCAACAGTAAAAATGTCAATTTTGTCATGGAAATTAAAAATAATCTATGATTGGTGAGGACGCCAATCCTTTTCAATCTTAACTGTCACACAAGTGTTAAACCACTGTAAATTATTAAAGGGACAATGTGTAGACTGTTTTGATTTTTCAATGATCATTCATTTTAAAAACCCACAATGTATTCATTTCAACAATATGCAAAAAAAATACGCTCCATCTCATCAACGTAATTATATTTATATAATCGTAAGTGAAGTAATCTCTAATTATATTACATAGGACGTGCCTCCCCTACAGGAGGCTGCCATGTTTCGCTGCTGTCTTTGTGCTACGGATACTCGAAGGAGACAAACCTAGCGAACGAGTTCCTAAGTATCATGCTTACTGCATGTATAACAAATGCAATGGACACACTTCATGACTTGAGAGAATACTAGAAGTCATTTTTCATGACACTTTTCTTGCACTTCTGCTAAAGAAACTGTTGGCAGGCTTGCGACATGTGGTCTCTCGGAGGCACCGTAGTGCGTGTGCTTCAAAATGCACGTGCTTGCATCTTAGGTCATTGCATTCTATTAGTTGACCACTAGATGGCACTGAATTCTACTTAACTCTTTTAAAAATGGTAAGCTTACTACAATTTGCTATTGTGTTGGTTCTGAATATGGAGATGATTTGGTTGCTGTTCAATGCAGGGGTGAATCTAGCCTAGTGGATTACAGGGCCGAGGCCACCCAAAATCTTGAAAATCTTCAGGTATCTGCCTTATCATCTTTAACAAAAAGCTGTTATGTAGCATTTTTTCCTAAATAAGTACAAAATATAAACAATATATAATTGCTTACTTGATCGTTTTCAGTGTTGATAAATAAAATCAAAGAATTTCAACGTTGTCCTTGCATCCCTCCATTTGTCTGTATGCGGCACCCATATGAACAAGTTTGGACACCCCTCACCTTAAGTCTTGTTGTTTGGGGAAAACAACAAAAAAGCCAAAGACGAATCAACGATGCATCAGGGCCGTTGGCGCTTACCAGCCACTGATATTAGCATACCATGGCTGTTAAATACTTGCAACGTTTTTGCAGAAGCAAGAAAGCTAAGCACAGTGTTCTGAAATGACTCCATTGTTTGTGTGAACCACTGGTTGACACTTGGCCACAGCTCTTTGGTCTGTCAGAAGGCGTATGGTGAACATCAACTCAATCCTCCAGATGCTGCGGAGGAATGTGTAACTCTCCATACTGCTGTATTTGTGCCAAAATGAATGACCTTTCTGTAGCCTTTTGACTCTTGTTGATGTGACTGTTGGGCCTGTGGTGATTGTTGTTATGGTCAGGAAATGGCTGCAGTCTTCTGTCAGCAAGAGGAGCCCGTAAATCTTATTTTATGGTTTTCATTGGCGATAGGAAATGTGATGTTTTGGGATTATCTGGGGAACTTCAAGAAATGCAATCATTCCGAAAAGACTGCATTCTCGATTTCCATGAAATATCATGTCTGTCTTTAAGTCTGAAGCTCGGCGTTGTGCCAAAGCGCCACCAGGAATGTGTGCCCTGCTCTTCAGTGGGTCATGGGAAAACGCCGTCAGTTGTGTTGCTTTGCTTGTTATTGTTGGTTTCCTCAGGAAGAGAACATGTGCAGAAAGAACATATAGCGGCTACTAGGCAGCAGGGAAGGAAACAAATCCAATGGGTGCACTTCAACATGTCATAGCACTGCAAAATTTCTTCAGTGTTATCTGTCTAACCTCAATCAGTGCCTTTTATATATAGTGTTACATTGATGTATATTCTGTGTCAATTCTCTAAGAATGTACTCAGGGCAATTCTCTGGGCCAGTAACTGACAGGGGCCATAAAAAAAATACAATTTTTAATTTGTGTCTTTAAAGTGGGAAGACCCAAGTATTTTTTCAACAGGGGCCCAAATGTCTGACAGCACCCTTTAATGTACCAGTTTATCATATGAATTTATATACGGAGATGAGGAATTTTCACCGATGTGATATTTACGCAATCAGTCAGCCTTACTGTGTATCCAGTACATTGCTCATCTATAATTTCATCATTAAAATGGTTTTGGGTGTTTCAGGGGAGCCTTCTCTGAGGTGGTCCTGGCAGAGGAGAAAAGGACCCAAAGGTTGGTGGCCATCAAGTGCATCCCCAAGAAGGCGTTAGAGGGCAAGGAAAACAGCATCGAGAATGAGATCGCAGTGCTGCACAAGTAAGTGAGCTTCAATATTTTGGGTTTGATAACCTCTTTTCATACAATCCGCCATGGCAGGTCCTGCACGCGATGTTCAATGTTGCAGTGTAACATTGGTCCAGAGCCCTTTTAGTTGAGTGCTTGAAACATACTTTCTTTCAAATGTAGAGAGAATTACAGACGGTTGTGGAAATGGCATTTATGCATCGGTTCTCAAGTTATTTTTAGAGCTGTTGTTGCCTGGGTTACAGCAGACACACAACTCAAGTACTCGAGGTACAGATTGTTGAGGGGATACAGGTGGGGGTTAGAAAGTGGTTTTGTAACAATTTGGACCAAATGGAGCTAACTGATGTAAACAGCTTATGACCCGTGGGACTTTGTGTGTACACATTCGATGATTTAATTACTCGTTTTCCCCTTTTCAAACTCACAAAGTGAGGAATACGTCTTTGGAAAAATACTAATGCATTTCATAAAAGCTGCTTAAATGAGTAGAGATCATTTGATTAATATGGCAAAAAGTGTTTGTTTGCTTAAATCGCAAGTCGCCTTTCCAATAAAGTGGTTCCAGCATCGCAAAAATCATAGTTTCTTTCAATGTACTAAAATAAATAGGGGTTTATGAATTGATAAATCATCCATTTGTGTAATGTGGTCTTTTCTGGGTGAAGCCATGGCACTGTTCTTCTCTAATTTGCTGACTTGTGCTCTCTGACACCCTATGAGAGTCGTAGGTGCTGACAGGGGTCAGCAGATGACTCACCAGCCTTTCTCCCCCCCCCCCCCCCCCCCCCCCCGGTCACCGGGACCAGTGTCAGCCTCACCGACGCCACATCTCTCGCCCACACAAACACATTAAACGGCCGCATACAAACACACCGTGTTTAAATGTGAAAGTGGGTGTGGATGCGCACGATGGTGCTCTCACGCGCACGCTCGCACGTGTCAGCGCTGGGCGCCTGTAATCCGACATTCATCCTTCCTGGGGTCCATCAATCTTTCTGCACTCATCCAAGCAGATGAATGAAGCCGCATTGTTGGAGTCAGTGCTGTAATCCAGCGTGAGTTTAGATGGGCACATACTTCTAGTACAGCTGTGTCCTTCACCTCAACTGGACACTCACAGTGTAACAATATTAGAACAGAATGCTAACACTTTAATGATACACAGTAGCATGAACCAATAAGCGGGATTTCAGGATTTTGTTTTTGCCACCGGGTTCCCTCAACAGTTGTGTAATGCTGTATTCCTATAAACCTCTAAAAAGTCCAGTATTCTACTCTCTGCAGTTGACGAAATTAAAAGAAGCTGTTTAGATTGTATCGTGGTTCGTGTTGAACTATATGATCTGCGTTTGTAATTCTGATGAAATGGGAATGATTCTCCTCATTACAAAGCAGTAAAATTGTCTCCAAACAGATAAATAAATGCATCTTAGTGATACAGAACAATTGTTGTTTTTTTGATGAAGCAAAATTGAAAGACTTAAAGTATTGTCCAGTCTATTGTCCAGTGTGAGGCAGACGAGCACAATACTTAGAACAGTACATCGAGTACATGGGGTGAGTCATCCCTGCTCTGCTGTCATTGCACCACCAACTGCCAGAGCAAAGAGCTCAGTCAATTAACGACATTTCCATTCCTGGGCAGAAGTGGGCGGGGTATGGCTCGGAGGCCACAAGCGGTAGAATATTTTTTACGTATACATTTAACATATTTTATTCATTTTATTGAATAATTGGTCAATTAACTGAACAGAAATAGAAAAAAATGTGAATTCATATTTTATGTATTAATTTATTTTGGTAGTTGAAATTAAATATTAAATAAATCTGTAATATACATAACACATAAACATTAAATTACAACTTGAAATAAATAATTTTACATGCACATTTTGACTCTATTTCCCCCGCATTGGCCTGTCTGTCCATTTAAAAATCCGAAGGCCCTTGAGCACGATATTTTGCCCACCCATAAACTAAGAGTTTTTTTTTTTTGTTTTTAATTAACCTCAACTCTTTCCTTGCAGGATAAAACATGCCAATATTGTGACCCTGGAAGAAATATTTGAGAGTAAATCGCACCTCTACCTTGTCATGCAATTGTGAGTATTCAGATACGTGTGAGTTTGGAGCTCGCTGCTTGTGCCATCTCCCACGCACTGCTTGTCACATGCCATTAATTGCACACTGTAATGCACTCTCTTGCTTACACGTACACAAACACACAGGAAAGAATCGCACGATGCTTACTCACGGGGCACCGGTGGGGAGTTTTGCCTTGACACCTGCAGCCTGTAAGCCTGCCGCCCACCTTAGTGACTGAAATGTCAGGGAGAAAGGCAGGGGAAGAAAAAGGATGGATAAGGATCAGAAATTTGACTCAATTATCCTCCATATTTATGTGAGACATCAAAATCACAGGTGTAAATAAAGATAAAGGCATAAAGGGTGGGTGAAGAGATACATTTCTTTTCTACTTGAGGTCATTGTACTTCTATTTGTGAGGCCTCATAACAATTTAAGCATGACCTGGTTATACAGTCATGAATCTAACAACATGAACTGAATCAGGCCCAGTTTAAACTATGAATATTATTATTAATGTGGCTAGGAGGGTAACAACAAAAGACGTGTAAGTTGTTTGCAGTTTATTTTTCACATACTTAACGTTTTTGTACATTTTAGGTCAGGGCATTTGGATATGCTGGTTATTGGTTAATAGCTAGAAGTAGATAATACAAGCAAAATCATGTCACCATCTAGTGGCCATTATGTAGTAGCAGCATCAGATTATTCTTATTTTTTTACATTTTGCTCACTCAAAGGTGTTTTATTCTAATGAGTCGTGTTTTCTCCAGTCAATAAATACCTAGTGTTATGCAATCATTGTGACATCCACTTATGTGGGTCTGTTTCTTTTGTCCATTCAGGGTGTCTGGTGGGGAATTGTTTGACCGCATCATAGAGAAGGGCTTCTACACAGAGAAAGATGCCAGTAAGCTCATTCAGCAGATTCTGGATGCTGTCAAATACCTCCATGACATGGGAATCGTACACAGAGACCTGAAGGTTTCTCTTTTTTATTATTGTTTTACATATAGCTGAAAAATGTGTGCTTGACTGATTGCAACATCAACTGTAAGACAACACAATCTTTATTGCCATACTGTATGTGTGTCCTCTACTGGGATTTCAAATCACTGCATTGTGGCCATGGAGTTGAGCTTTCTATGTATTCAGTACAAGAGTGACTTAATTAAATGTTCCACATGTCTGCTTTGCGTCACAGCCAGAGAATCTGCTCTACTACAGCATGGAGGAAGACTCCAAAATCATGATCAGCGACTTTGGTCTGTCCAAAATCGAGGGCTCTGGCAGCGTGATGTCCACAGCCTGTGGAACTCCAGGATATGTCGGTAAATAAGTTGCCCACATTCTGAAATAGCATTATAACAAGATACAAAATGTTTGTTTTTTTTATTCTCAACTTCATTCATAATAAATTAAAACAACTAAATCTTAGCAGTACTTATTTACTCTTACGTATTTTGTATTCTTTTTACCTTTCACTGGGGAAAGTGAAAAAAAAAAAATGAAATTAGTTTCAAATAATTCATTGTCTTCATTTCAGCCCCAGAGGTTCTGGCCCAGAAACCCTACAGTAAAGCAGTAGACTGCTGGTCCATTGGAGTCATAGCTTACATTCTGTGAGTACGCAAACATTTATTCCGTTTTTTTTTAACCAGTTGTGTCTCGAAGCCACAGCTGTTCATTTATCATCTCTCAGGTTGTGTGGTTACCCTCCATTCTACGACGAGAACGACGCCAAACTGTTTGAGCAGATCCTGAAAGCAGAATATGAGTTTGATTCGCCCTACTGGGACGACATCTCAGATTCAGGTATCTTATGACGGCATTTAAAAAAAAAAAAAAAAAAGGTTTGACTGTGCATTCTTAAGCTAAACATAGCTGATGAGAGATGAATACTGAGAGATGCTGTTGTCAAATGCCAAAGAAATAAAATAGTTGAGGACGTGACTGAAGTGTCATGATGTATTTTGTTTTTGTCTTGACAGCTAAAGACTTCATAGTCCACCTGATGGAGAAAGACCCCAATATACGTTACACGTGTGAGCAGGCACTGCAGCACCCATGGTACTTGTTACAACTTCCCTTCCCATTAGCATATTAAATCTTTTTGCATTTAAAATGTATTCATTTTAATGCTAAGAACTTAAGATAGCTACTTTATGGGCTGGTGAGTTAGTTGCCATTCATACAACAGAATGATAGTGATAATGCTAATGATAATTCAATGAGAATGAATAAACAAGTCATTATTTCAGTATACTGTATATACTGGACAGATCTTAGTCCCTCAGATGAGATGTATCCCTTCAACAACACTTCCTTGACACCAATTACTACTTTCTTATTAGATAGATTGATGGATGAAAGGATACTTTATTCATCCTGTGAGAGAAATTGGATTATTAGCCAGGGCTTTGGTGCCAGCTTGTGGCATCTTTGGACATTACAGCAAGAGCACAAAAATATGCAAATAAGTGAGCCTTTCAACAAATAGCTGAGAATACGTTCCACAGAAAAATGTGAATTAATGAAGAGTGAATCATGAACGGGCGGTGTTCCACTGTCTATGATTACAGACACACGCACACACTGATATGTTTCCTCACTTCAGGATTGCCGGAGATACTGCTCTTGACAAGAACATCCATGAGTCTGTCAGTGCTCAGATCAAGAAGAACTTTGCCAAAAGTAAATGGAAGGTCAGACATTTTTCTATATCTTACCATAATTATCTTAGATCATATTTGTTCATATATGACTCAAAAATTCCAGCAGAGGCACTCCAAAAGTCTTGCCAGTAGTTTGGACCATGTCATAGCTGAGTCTTTACTTCCTGTTGGCGTCTGAATGTGGTTGTCCATTCAGTCCGGATAGCAGCTTACATGGCCAGTATGAACGCAGCTCTAACGTTCATGTCCCCCCCTCAGCAAGCATTCAACGCTACAGCGGTGGTCCGCCACATGAGGCGTCTTCAGCTGGGCACCAACCATGAAGGACCCAACCAAGCGACCCTGACGAGCCCGTGCCGAGCTCACCTGCTGCTCCCGGGGGAGGACCCCCAACACGCAGGTGTTTGGATTACTCCCCTTTTGTCCTTTGAGCTACATTTCACTTCCACTTGAGTTCATTGCACTCCCAAGTAATAGTTGAGATTCCTCATAACAGTTGTTTTCTTATTAAAAACACCTGTACTTCATCCTTTGTAGTACTACTTTTACATTAACATTTAAACCTCTTAAAATGATTTCATCATTGACTTTTGATATAGTTGTATAATTGACCTTTTTAATGTTTAATGTTATTAACTGACTGATCAAGAGCAAATTTGTACGTGATGCCGTTGTCTTTTAGAGTCTTGCGGAGAGGCGGAGTGCTCCCAGGCACTGGACGCGGACGGCATGGACCCCCTGTCCAGCTGTGCCTACCGCTGCCACCCGACCAGCCGGGTGTGATCCCTGTGCTGCTCCACTGCCTCGTCGACCCCAGTGATTTTTTTTTCCATTTTTAAAGCCCCCTCGGTGAAACCAGAGGTTGTGACTCCCTCACGCCCCCTCATGTCTGGTTCGGAATGAGGCGTCATTCCGACCTCTCGCCTGCAGGGGGAGCAAGTCTGTCCAGTCTGGGAAGGAAGGCGATTCAGATTCAGAAAATCGGGATGTGGTGATTGATGATTATGATGACTAGTTGGCAGACTGGGCGGGGAGTTTGTGCTAAGAGAATTCAAAGTAAAGAGGAGAGGATTATTTCTTTCCAAAGCAGGACAGAGCTGAAACTATTATTTTTGACACAGCCTGCGTTCGCTGTTGTTGCAATTTGTTTTGTGTTATATGTGCATGATCAGAAGAGAGCGTCCCCGAGCATGTTTTATCTTGGAAATATGCCCTGTAGTTGGACGGAGTGCCATAAGTGAAAGCCTTTCCGATATCTTTTTGCAGTCTTTTGAATGTAACAGAGACCAATCTAATAGTACTGCAAAGTGAACACAGATCTGTCTATAAAATGTTGCTTTTAGACACTCTGTGACCTTTATGCAAAACTCCATCCGTTCCTATGTAGCCTTTTATGAGATGGTATATACACATATATATATATGGTGTTTCCATGCAGCTGTGGCAAAGGCTTCCCCATGGCTTCTTTCAACTTCTTGAACCACGTGAGCACAGGGATCTTATCTTGTCTATGGTGCCTTTAGGGTTTACAGTTTGATGGATTTATTTTGGGTGGGAGCTTCTCAAGTGTGTCTGCACAGTCTTCATGTTTTATATTTATCGCATTTTTACCGTTAAAATGTTTTGTTTCCCTCTAGATTCGCTATGCGAGTTTTACCATCTTTTTTGAAAAAATCCAAGCGAATTGTAACCAAACACAAACAGGTTTAATGTTACACAAGTCTGAAGATAGAAGAAGTATGAATGCAAATATAAATATATACATATATATATATGTGTATATATTTATATATATATATTTATATGTATATATATATATATATATATTTATATATATATTTATATGTATATATTTATATATATATATATTTATATGTATATATATATATTTATATATATATTTATATGTATATATATATATATATTTATATATATATTTATATGTATATATATATATATATTTATATATATATATATGTATATATATATATATATATACACAGGTATACGCATCTAGCAATGTGTACTGTAATCATACATCATCTTTTTCCCCCTTCTTCATTATTTTACAAGCAAACTTTTTTAAAAAAGAAGTACTGGTACATTAAAGGATGTCAATATATACTTCATTATTTTTATTTTCTCACCACTCGCTTATGTTGTAGAGAATCTTGTAATGTGAGTGCAGGCTAAGTATTGAATGGACTCCTTATGAGGTGCTTTGATGCATTATTCTCAAGATGTTCAAATGCGCCAAAAATGTACACCTGATGTGGCAGCGTGCAAATCCGTTGTGAGTTGTTGCCATGAGGTGAGCGCTGGAAAGAACTAGTGAGGAACCCTGCAGATGAAAAGAGAACTTAATGTTGCTTCAAATGAAAATGTTAACGCTTTATTCAGCATTTCTGTCAGGTAAGGTAACGTGGTTGTGTTTTTGGGCAGTAACTGTAAAATGTTGACTGTATTTAACAGGGTTAGGGTTTCCAAAAGTGAATTGTTCGCTTCTGTAGGTCTCAAGGCTTCTCAAATTAGGGATGGATGATTCACTCGATTTACGTGATTGACTAAGGAGAAAATAACAACCATTGAATCATTTTGTTTTAATTGCTCTGATGTTCCGAACTCCTGTTGTCATGCCAGTGTTTTATTGTGCAGGATGATGTCATGTTGTTGTTCTTCAGACCGCAAGACTCAATCAACAGCACCTCCGGCCTCTGCTGCTCATGCACTCCATTTTGATGCCGCTGTTTCACTTCCAGTTGAGTCAGTTTCAAACAGAATTCTTAACAGTCAATGAATCCACTGATTATTATGCCGTAATCAGAAGCCCAGAAAATATATTTTATCACCGTATGGTGTCCCCTTCTTGGAAAGTGGGCCAAAACTCCCCAAAAAGGAAGGAAAATCGAACATTCCTGGTCAATGAAGCAAATGATAATGACATGGCATTACTTCACCATTGAACTTGCTGTGGTAGGATATTTTCTTTTTCCTTTCTTTTTTTTTTTTTTTTTTTTTACAAATACAACAGGGTTGGACATACATGATGTTATTACAACAATTTCTGCTTTCAATTACAGCATAAGAAATGCTCTTCATGGGGATAAAGGGAAAATATTAGTGTGGAGGTTATCGACTTTCTCCTCAATCACTCTTTTTGCTTGTCCAGATGGATTTGTCGTACAAAGGAGTGTTTTTAACATGAAAATGTTGTCTTTTAAAAAAAAAAAAAAAACTATTTAAAACTGTACACTAAGATGCAATGCATCATGGGCTGTAGAAAAGTGGCTGTAAGTGAAACATACATTAAACTCCTTGTCTATGCAGTATAGTCATCTGTCCTGTTGTATTCATTTGCACTAACTTGGATTCAATCAGAATGTAAACTGTTGCAATACTCGGAAACAACTGAAACACAGTAGAAATCATTTCATTTGAGAGCCTAGGCTCTCTCCCCATCTGAGGTTTGGCTGCTGGATGTCTGCGAGGGGAATGGGAAGAGAACCGTGAGAGTGAAGGTCCTCGCAGAGAACGATGCGGTTAAAGCAGGGCCGCTTCCAAATAATTGCATGGATGATCGGCGAAGGGAGTGCTGACAGATGCAAGTCACGTCTTGGCGTGTAAAAGGGAGCTGCATGGCGATGAAGTTGAGGAGGAAAACCAAAGATGGCACCATATATGAGTTCCTGTGAAATACTTTTTTCTAAAGAACTTTTTAAAGACTTAAATCAATTCAATCGTTGCGATGAAATGTTCCGGCTTAGAGTATTCATTGATCATTCATTCACTTGACAAAATAATGATTATTGGAAACACAAATCATTAACCCCAAATGTCTTATCGCACTACTAATGTTGCTCTGGAGTGACATGTATGACGCGTGTCAGGAAGGTTTCACCTTCAATGTGGGACTAACCATCAACCAACACGTCAATGAAGCGGTCCAGCAACATTTGCTTTATTCGGTGTGCAAGATGAAGTGCAAGTTGTGGCAGGACAACTCGTGGCTGCTTCACAATGACAACATGCCTGCTGAAAATGCCCTGAGCATCTGACGGTTCCTGGCGGAGATGAACATGGCTGTGCTTAAGCAGCCCTGTTCTCACCCATGGCGGCCCGTTATTTTTTTTTTTTTTACATTTCTTTCCCAAGCTCAAGGGTGTCATCAAGCGGACCCTGTCTCGGAGATGTGGACGACATCAAGCTGGCCGTTACGATGGCACGCCGGAGGATCTTGGAAGAATCCTTCCTCGAGTGCATCAAGGCGTGACAGAGAAGGCTGGGAAAGTGCGTTAGACTCCAGGGGGAACATTTTGAAGAGGAAAACGTATGGTTTGAATTTCAAATATATATTTTGTGACACCAGCCCTGGAACCTTTCTGAAACACCTCATATGCGCTCATTTCAGGGTTTCGAATGAGATGACGGATGACCTCCTAGTGCTGTGGTCCCCAACCTTCCCATCCATCTTTCTGATTTCACGTAAAGCAATATTTTGACGGACCAGTAAGGAAACAGCACTCTCTCCTCACTCTTCCTCCACACGCTTGACTGTGCTGGGAGACACAGCAAACTTTCTCGCTACTGTACGTGGAGTAACTGTTATCACCAGAACAACTTGTGTGGGCTACAGATAACACATTTGATACCACTGGTGACAAGGGCACGAGAAAAATGCAATCCTCCAGAAACACTGGGGGAAATAGTCAACACTTGCAAAACAATTCCTTAATAGGGCTTGTCTGTCTTATTTGCAAAACAGCAAGATATCTTCTTGAGAGACAGAGAGAGAGACTTTTCCCAAATCCACTCACACTGCGGGTGCGAGTGGATTTATGCCAAGCATAAAAAATGTGACACACTGATCCAAGATGGCCGTATCAGAAATTCTCCAAAAACAACAGAAGAGTGTGAGAAGGAGACGAAATTGTGTGTGTGTGTGTGTCAATGACAGACATCTCTGCAGGGAAAGCTCTTCTTATATCATCCCTCAGTAATACTTGATGTGCTGAAATGAAATGCTGTGTACAGAACGCACACGCAGGCTGAGCGGACATCTGTCAGCAGGACTCTGTCGGCGCCCGCCGGAGGTTAATGTGTCTGCTGCGTTTGTTGTCAAAGGAATGAAGAGTTTTCACAAGGTGTGTGCTGGTTTTTCCCCACTCACTTCCTGTTGTTTTGACTTTCAGCTGAGTTGAAGTGACAAACTAATGAAGAACGCCTTTGATAATTGCCACATTTGCCTGCTTCACACATCTTATCTAAAAGTGGAAACAGACCAAAGATCCATGCGGGGACCATTTGTGGGCTTTATATATATATCTATTGAAAATGTTGATTTTCTGCAGTTGCACAATTTTATTTTATTTATTTATTTATATCAGGAGCATATATTACTGATTTTATATGTATTATATTTTAAAATATAACGATTCAATTTTGTTAATCAAATCACAACCAATTGTATGATTCAAATCGGTTTTTGTTTCACCCCTAATATATATACAATATTCATTTTTTTTATTTTTTAGTATGACTGTCTATTCGACTATAAATCAAAAAAAATAAGACTTTAAGGTAAAGTAACAGAAAACATTTTAAAAATACATTCCTATTTTTTATCAATTCATTTTATAATAATACTACTATGAATGAATGAACGAATGAATGAATGAATGAATGAATAGTTTATTTTCGGTTTTACGTTTAATGTGTTCCATTTGTGGCTTCCAACACAGTTTATGATCAATAATTACTCCCAAAAACTTTATTTCAGTGACTCTCTCAATTTCAATACCATTTAAATTTAGTTTTATGCCATAGTTAAGGTGCAGACCACCAAACACCATAAATTTTGTTCTATTTTCATTTAATGATAACTTATTACAATCAAACCATTTTTTTAAACGCAATCAATTCCTTTTCTACAGTTTGCATCAGTTGCTGCATGTTGTTCCCTGAGCAAAATAAATGTGTATCCTCAGCAAAAATTACACATTTTAATATATTTGAGACAGTGGTAATATCATTTAAGTAAATTATAAACAATTTAGGTCCTAATACCGATCCCTGTGGAATACCACATGTTACTCTTCTCAGGTGTGATTCAGTATTACCGGTATTGATTTTTACATATTGAAACCTATTACTTAAATAACTGCATAACCATTTAAATGCTACACCTCTTATGCCATATTGTTCACATTTCTGCAGAAGTAATGAGTGATCAATAGTATCAAATGCTTTGCGTAAATCAATAAATACTACTACTACTACTACTACTAATAATAATAATAATAGTAATAATAATATGATTTTATTTTTTAATTCAGCTTTTATCAACTTTCCCACGCACACAAATCCTTGATAAGCAAACACGACACTCATATTTCCAACTTTTATCTGCAGCTCATTTTGATTTCGGAAGAAGACACAGATAGCTCAATGAATCAATGTTTTGTTTGGGCTGAAGCAGAAAAAAAAAAAACTGGTGTCAGATTTTCCCGTGTCCTGGTTCAAACCAGGTTATTAGAGCATACACAAAACAAAGTCCTTGAGGTTCTGGAGCACAGTAGAGGGTGAGAGACTTTAAATTATACAGTGAGATCATCTTCCACTTCATGGGGATGAATGACTCGCAGTTTTCGGAACAAACCATCCACCATGTGTGTTCTCCTTTGACCCGATTTGGGAGAGAGAATAGTCCACCACAAGGAAGCAGATTATTTAAGGATGACTCATTGGAGTTTAGAATAAAAATTGCAGAAAAAAAATAAACATCATAATGAAAGAGTCGGATAGAAAAAGCCATTTTCGCAGGTTGTTCGACAGAATAAAACAGTAAATATGGTTAAAAAAAAAAAATACAAAACCAATTTCCATTCAATTTTAAGTGAATGAAAGAAACCATTCAACATTGTATTGTATGATTTTTTTCATTGATCTTTTCAGATGATTAATATGTTGTATTATTCCAAATATGTGAAAAGGGATTATTATTTTATTGTATTTCATTTATTTTTTTCAAACAAGTCACAGGAGTGGTTATCTGTGAAGACTTGCATGTGTTGAGTTTCCTCTGGGTCCACTGGTTTCCTCCCACAGTCCAAACACATGCACTTTACATTAAGTGGAAACTTTAACTCGCCCCCAAGTATGGTTGCCTACACGTCTGTCCACATGCATTTTAACACAGTGCCATGGATGGATAAGTAACAACTTGATTTGCATGAGCATTTGACATTCTGTGTACATCTGGTATAAATTAGAAAACAAAACCTTTTTTGAGGCCTCATGTGGAAATAAGTTGACTGGTCTGACCATGATTGTAAACCAGAGAAATAATAGTCAATATTTGTGCTTCTTGGATTTCTGAAATGTTACATTCAGGGTTTAGCATTTCTTCTAACAGAAAAGAAAAAAAAACATGATGAGGTTGTGTTTCAGTCTCCGGTATTGATGCTATTGCAGCTTGTCACTCACAAAACGTTTTTGAATAAACACAGAGAGTCGAAACTAAACTGAGAACCAAGGTTAAGCTTCAGTCTGTCTTCAACAGCTCTGTCAACAAACACATCAATTCCCAATCCTCCAGACGGACGTACTTGTGACGCATGGAAAGTAAAATGACAAAGGAGAATAAAAAATAAATGAAGAAGGATGTATTTCATTTCTTTAATAGTTGACATACAGACAAACTGTCAAATGTTATGGCTGATATTGTTACCAAAAAATATGCAGCCTAGACTTTTTGACAATATTATTATGCATAGATTCTGACTATGGACCAGCGGTTGACAGCTGTCCCGGAGGGCAAAACGCAAGTCAGTCATCTCCATGGAAGAAAAATTGGACGTCAACAGTGAAGTATCACTCAAACGACAGCAGGTCAAATGTAATGGTAACAATGAGGGGAAATTTTCCATGAGAACAGAAGCCACGTTGCCGAGGCAACCGGCAACTTTTCTGAAATGAAGACAGAATGAGAGCAGAAGTGCAGCCGTTCAAGAGGGAAGTCGACAATAAGAAATGATTCCTCGCGGATGAATATTAAAGTTAGCATGTCAGATTACGTATCTGATATGTTTTTCAAAAATAGGTGGAGCAACCAAACACAAGGACAAATCACACATGATCAATAGCCAGAGAAAAAGGTGAAAAGCTAAAACAAGGCTTGTTAAACAAACCAAGGTAGCAAATATAGCCCCATCCAGTGTTGGAGACCACCAGCTTGGAGTGGTATTGGCTGACATATGTTCTGCAGCTTGGCTGTGCACGCTGCTGGTTTATGTTGAGAAAGCTGTGTGTGTTTATCATCTTTGGCTCACTTCCATGAGATTTTGACACTTGGCTGCAGGCAAGCTTGGCGAAGTTGGAACAGGGAGAACAAAGACTAAAACAGGAGAAGGAGATATCTATAACCTTTGCACAAGGATTCCTCTCAGAAGCTAGAAAAAGGCTTGTAAATGTCCCTTTCTATCCCGCTTTAGTCGAGAACAATCCCTCTACAGTCTGCTAAATGTTTCTTTTTGTCGTTTTTCCCATTTAAAGACTGCTTCTCATTCTTCGATCCCTCAGTTGTACACAACAGCGGCATATGGAAGCCATTTGGTTCACGTCAAATGTCTTAAAAATCACACTGCAAATCTCAATAGGCGATGTGGTTGCGCACTGAACCTCAAGTGGAAAACATCTTCAACAGAGGAGGTCAAAATAAGGCCTACTTACCTTTAGGTTGTTTTTATCAATATCCAGCAAGCACAATGCGACAGATGTTATGCGCTGGCATGCGTGTTTATTTGTTTGTTGGTGGAATATGTGTGTAGCAACACAAGATGGCAAATAAAGCTTGTTCCAGTGGTGGGCCCAAATGAACATTTGGTACCGGGTGCCTCTTAATTTCGGCCATTATCAGGTCACAATTATATAAAGCATCAATACTACTGGTATACTAAAACGATGAGCAGACAACTGTGCCATGAACGTCATTTGGCTAATTTGAAATCTGATTGATTAAAGTGGAGGCTAGCAATTTAAAAACAAACCGCCACCTACAGAACTGGATGGGAACATTATTTACTATTTACCAATGGGATTGCTTTTATGTATTTTTCCTTGTATTTGTGAAGAACAGAAATTAATCAAATGCTTGACCCAAAGCTAGGTGGATGACCTTTGAGCTTTCTTAATGTGCATTACCACCACCTGCAGGCCTGGAGTGGAACATCATTCCGGCACAACTCCAACCCCCCCTCCTTTATGAATTTCAAACTGTTCCATGTGTCTTAATAACACGTCTGTGACATTCCTTAGTCAAAATACCCCAAGGATAAAGAATTATAGCACATTTTTCTTCTACATTATAGTAGAGAGTAACTTGTCAATATCTGATATTGTTGTTCCTCGGCAGAGGCTTGCACTGCACTACGCATATTTTTTTCCCCTTTATATTTGCACCATGTATAAATCTTCCACTCTAGCAGAGGCTCTAACACCCTGCTCGTGCCAAAAGACAGTTTAGGAATAAAGTTATGATTGCGATTAAAACCTTCACTGGAATTTATGAGCCTTTTTAACCTGGTTGTCCTTGTGGCCATTACTCTTTTATGTGGTAAGACACACTCAATTACACTTTCTGAGGTAATATGTTATATGATAATGTACCAATGGTAAATCATTAAAGTGAGCCTATATCAGGAAATCGGCAGCTGTAGAGAGAGAGAGCATACTGTGAAAAAAGACTTTTAAAGTATACACTAATTTGCAAACATTTTCTTTTGGTATGATGACACCTTTATTACATGCAGGTGTGCTTTTACAGCTGTGCACAATATGGATCCAAGGCTGTTAATTTATTCTTGTCATGTTTATGGCATAAAGCTAAATATTTCTTAATAGCGAAATACACTCACCAAATGCAGATAAATGGAAAAACAACATAGGAGGTGATGTTAAAACTGATTTATTCATTTAAACAATGAAAGCAGGGTTTAATGTGCACAAATAATTATGCAGGCGGCAAAGCCAACCACAAAACAAAAAAAGAAAACGCTAAAAAAATATATATTTTATGATATATATATATATATATATATATATATATATATATATATATATATATATATATATATATATCAGTATATATATATTTATATTTATTTATTATTATTATATTTATATTTAATGACAAACTGTAATTTGTGACTTAAAAGAAGCCAATTTTGACAACAACTGGTTCAAATGAATAGATGCTCAGCACCGTGTTTTCAGAAACAAAATGGACATTATATGTGAGTACACTTAAAAAAGTAAAACAACAAAAACAAAAGCTTTCTTGTACGTTTCCAACATAAATATTAAAAAAAATAAAACAGGTTGTAAAAGAAAACAAAGCATCATGTGGGCTCCTCTCAAGGTGTACTTCCAAACATCACACATTTAAGTTTTTTTTTTACTCAACAATACAACTGATATGCATGACCAGCATACAGTCATGACAAATAACATAACCAAATACACACACTTTTGGCAGTATTGGCACATACTTTACTCAAGTACCCTAGCGTCACCTGGGCCGTGCCGGTGAGCCAATCTGACGAGCCCTCGCTGACCGACATCAAGCGGGACCAGAGCTTCACCACCTGGCTGGTGGCGCTCAAGCTCACCTCCTGCTGCCCGTCACCAGTGACGGAACTCCCGCCACTTCCACCTATGATGGCGGAACCTCCACCACTTCCGCCTATAGTGACGGAACTCCCCCCACTTCCGCCTATGGTGATGGAAGTTCCGTCACTTCCGTCACCATAGGCTGAAACGCCCTGCCACTTCCGTCACCATAGGCGGAACTCCCGCCACCTCCGTCACCATAGACGGAACTCCCGCCACTTCCGCCTATGGTGACGAAACTCCCGCCACTTCCGCCTATGGTGACGAAACCCCCGTCACTTCCGTCACCATAGGCGGAACTCCCACCACTTCCGCCTATGGTGGCGGAACTTCCACCACTTCCGCCTATGGTGACAGAACTTCCGCCCACTTCTGTCATCATAGGCGGAACTGCCACCACTTCCGCCTATGAGGCCGTAAGTGACGGAAGTGGGGGGAGTTCCGCCTACGGTGACGGAAATTCCGCCACTTCCGCCTATGGTGACGGAAGTTCCGTCACATCCGACACCATAGGCGGCACTTCCGTCACCATAGGCGGAACTACCGCCACTTCCGCCTATGGCGACAGAACTGCCGTCACTTCCGTCACCATAGGCGGAACTACCGCCACATCCGTCACCGGTGACGTTAAGTATTATATGGTATGCTCAACTCAAATGATATGCTTTCATTTGATGTCCCTTTAGCTTGAATTTGTCACTGCAAATCAGATCCTTTTTTTTTTTAATGTGATACCACTCAGACCAATAATTTGCTCCCAGATGGATTAAGCAGTCCAAAAAACAGCAACACTCTCCACACCCATGATGAGTCATCATATTACAATATCAATTGTGAACTCTTGGCAGTGTGTGGCAGTATGAAGTTATGTCATTGTTCATTTAGAATATTTTGTTTAAGACAAAAAAGTGTTTCTGATATCACTGAACAAAGGTTTTTCATAGTGGATACATGGGATGAAGTTGTTTGTCCATGCAGTGCTAAAGTCGTAGACGGCTTATAAAGATGCTACATGAGGATTCTTATGGTGCAAGCATATTAAGATGGATAATGTAATGAAAGACACATGAGCGTTGGACAGACTTTGGGTAGCATCATTAGCGCGTGTTGACGTTAGCTCTATTTCTTTAATTTTTTGGACAGCGCCCGCTTGAGGGGAGGCTCCTTCTGGTCCTGGGTGGTATCCTGATCTGGGTGCGTTCGGGATGTCTTCGACTCGTACAGCTGCTTGAAGTTGAGCGTTTGTTGCTCTTTGGCCGTCTCTCGTTGGGCCTGGCGCAGCAGACGTTTCATGGTCTTCACCTTCTCCCTCAGGTGGCCGTTAGCCTTCTCCAGCGAACGCACCTTCTGAGAGAGCGTGCTCACTTTCTCCTCCTCCTCGAACAGAGCCTTCTGCACCGTGGAGCACAACAACTGTGGAGAAAATGGAGTTCCGAAAATTAAAAAATACCTCAAGGAAGGCATCGTGGAAGAGGAAAGCAGAGTGGTTTTATTTTCAGGCCAAAAGAGAGGGGATCTGGGTTTGCTGACAACAGACCAAGACCCCCTCCCCAGAAGGAGAGTTTACTGGCAGTGGCCTTTCAGTCTGGTAGACAACTTACTGGTTTATAATAATGGCAAAAGTAAGATTTTAGCCATCCACAGCAATATTTAATATATAATATATATAAACTTTGACACTTCGTCAGCTGGTTTTTATTGTTGTAGAGGCTATCACCAAGGACTCGTAGCTCAGGGGTTAGATCCCTGATCTTGTAAACCAGGGGTCATGACTTCAAATCTCAATTGGGCCGGAAGGCATTGAGTTCTTTCCATGGAAAGAAATGACAATATATACATTTTCCGATGACATCATTGGAGATGTATCAAAAGTGCCACGTCGTAATCTATGTTTGTGAAGGCCCAAGTTAACAAATCCTCTATCTTTCAGCTAGGGATAAATGTGATACAAGGTTAAATGGTTACACAACATGACTGAAAACAGTCCACGCACCAGCTCGGATCTTTCGTTAGGTACAGACACAAAAGAAAGACCTCCAGATGCTCCAGTCTGTATGGATTTTCTGCGTGAGTGTGGATTTCCTCTGCAGATGCTAATGCTTCCATGTGGACCAGCATGCAAATTGCCTTCCCTTAAATAACAACTGTTAAACGTTTGGAGGAAATGTTGGAAATGCGCTGCTGGCTGCCGGGCCACATCACCACTGGCTACATTTCCTCCTGCAATATAAGTGTGGACATACACCATGTGGCATTACTTACACCCTATTGGGATGTGAAAGGGCCATGAAACTTTATAACATAAAGGTTGAAGTGTAGACACAGGATCATCATGTTATGCAAAGCAGTGAGTCCAGGCACAATTTTTATAAATAAACGGAAGATGTCTACAGTCTGCACACACCCACACAATTAGTAAGAAATTAAATATTGCCAAACACATGAAATGTGATTTTTTTTTAAACTAATATCATCACAGATTGAGAGCAATTTAATAAGTCAGCTTCAGATATGCAACTATATTAGGCCATGTGTGGTGTTTGTAAGTGTGTACATACTGTATATAAAAATTATTTGTGGTGCATAAACTCCCTGCACATCATTTAGGCTTGAAAATGTATTTTCAAGGTTAGAAATTTAATTGCAATGCCACGGGGGCGATGACTTCATTGCCCGTGAACAGAACAATCATGTTCAAGGATTGAAGTCTTTTCTAAGTGGGAAGAGACATATTTTGAGGGGAAACATGTGTGTCCTTTAGAGAAAAAAAAATAGTTAAAGTACTTGAACAGAACGCCATAAGCAGCCATTCGTTTTTCCTTTGTGTGAATGGTGAGGTTTCCACTGCAAGATCTACAGTAGTATTCATGCAGGTTGGTGTTAGCCGAACATTTCGAGGTAGGCACACACATTGTAATGACCTGTAGTGACCTGAACAAAATCTGCTTTTATTTACTTCTGTGAGGAAATCTAATCTGGGGTATAATTTCGGAAACCGCAGCAGATATCTAAATATCGCTTTGTAATTACAATCACAGGCCAGTCCAACCCCAAATCTTTGCTATCAACGGAAATGCGAACCGTGTTTATAATTCCCTTTTCCCGCGGTAGAGTCCTGCTTTCGTGGGAAGTCAGCAAATGATTGGAAACAGACAGCAAAAAGACCAAAATGAGAGTGATTGTGCCAAAGGGAAGAAGCTGTGGTGAGTCAGTGGAAACTATAAAGACATAACAAATAACACAACACAATGCAAAATACATGAACCCCATATTTAGAATCTGAAGTCAATTCCTTGGGACTCACAGTGTCAAAATGAACTTCAGCTTTGAATTCCATATCGCTGGCATCGGGTAGAAACCTTCAATTCTCATGTACTATGTCCTCATGCATTCATCTATCCATCCATTTTCGATCCTTTCTATCCTCCTTTTCTATGCTCACTGTCATTTTGAACTTCGATAAACCTAACATGCATGTTTTGGGGTATTGTGGGAGGAAGCACAGGACAAGAGTGGCACGGGAACTTGCAAACTCCTAACCGGAGACGAGACTCAAATCCCGAGCCTCAGAACTGGGAGGCAGATGCGCAAAGAATGAGGTTCCCGTTCTACTCAATATGTCATGTCAAAAAATGCCAAAATGTGTTTTTGTGTGATATTTCACCATTTTATAGGTCCTTCAACCTTTTCCAAATTCAAACTTTTGTCACTTTTAGACAAAAAAGGTAACACGCCAATACCACCATAAAGTGCCTTTAAAGCACACAATTTATATGCAAAACATCTATCTTGCTGACAGGCTGGACAATGACAGGGTAGACATTTTTTGCTAATAATGAGCACACGGTGGACCTTCACTTCACAACATGATTCAGTTAGCAAAGTGACTGTTTGCTGTTTAAAAAATATATAACACCTTTCCAAAAGTTGTCATACTAACTGTGACAGAGTAGGGATGTTAAACTGGACAACATCCAACTCGACAAATAATCTGAAAATCACAAAAAAAAATAAGTGTCAATTTTTATTCTATTATCCGCTGTTTCAGCTTCTATTAAAGGAAGACAAAATGCTGGTCGTAATGTCAATGAAACCAACAGGGGCAGTTACCCCATAATGACAGGGTGGACAGCACTTTCAGGCACACATGCAAAATGATCAATAGGATTATGATAATCATACATAATCAAAATGGCACATTTCATCAAATAACTTGTTCTGGACAATAACATCAGGGGATTTTTTTTTTTTTTTTAATGTATCGCACACACAGGGCAAGGTGTGTGCCAAAATCACGTATAGTACATACAAGGAAAAAGAAATGCTATAAAATGTAGGAAACACGTTTTAAACGACTTCATCATGTATGTGTGCAAACGCTTGGTCACTTCTAACAGAACCTCAGCGTTTCATTATTCGGCTACATTTTCACGGAGACTGATTGGAGTCCGATGAGGACACCAAAGGTAGTAGTGATAGCGACTCTAACATTCTGCATGTGTCCATATGATGTAATCCTACATAAGAGGTCCCGCATGCTCAATTTAAAACAAGACTAAGCTATAGAACAAACGAAAAGCCACAGAGGTTGCAAGAACATGTCGTTTTATGTGTTTAAAGTGGATTTTTCCATAAAACATTGTGGCTTCTCTGTCTAGCCAAACCTCAGAAAATGTCTGTTTCACAGATTTTGGACCATATTTGACTCGTAGCAAGCTTCCTCTTCAAACAAAAGGATATAAATCGCGAATCTGTGTGCCCCCCCCCACACACACACATTAATCCAAGCAATTGTGGCTTCATTCTGTTCCCGAAAGCAATGCGCTGAAACAAACACACTGGAGCGTTTTAGCCATCTACGTACCCTGCTGTCCTCCTGAGCCTCCCACTCGGGCGTGTAGCTATGAACCTGAGTATCAGGTGTGCAGTTGGCAAACTGGAACAGGCTGGCAAAAACGCGATGGTTGTCCGCCGTGTCTGGGAAGATGGCATCCTGGAAGTTCACTCCGTGGGGGACCATATTGTAGTTTTCATCCATCCTGCAGGGAACAAAAAGAAAATATTCATTGTACACACTTTCACTTTTCAACTCTCTCCAACCAAGGCTGATTTATGAATGTGATGAATGTATAGCTTCACGTGAAATGTAGGAGGGAAAACGTATGGACATCTGGAGTCCATCTCGTGGACATCAAAAGTTTGCTTGTTTGTACAAGTGACAGAGTTGGCGCATATGTGTGTTGAAAAGGTTAAAGGTAAAATGTGGAGGATTAACTTGACTGCATTGGTTACACAACACAAATGCAGCACGCGCGACACCAAAAAAAACACCTCATCAGTATTTTTGATCTGGCATAATGTCAATGTTTCCCATCTGTATGAGTTGTGCTTGTTATTCTTCGGACAGAATCTTTAAGGGGTAACATATAGGCTAATGTTTTTACAGCGCACATGAGAACCAGACAGCACACTCAATCTGTCTCATTTTAAGATCCCATGTGAGATTGCATTCTTCTCCATTCTCAGCTCTGATTCGCCCTATCTTGGGAATATTTTGCCCACGATTGATTGAAACAACTATTTTTATCTCTCTGTGGTTTTGCCGCACAGGAAATGGCTGTCAAATGGAGACCAGGATGAGAATGAGAATTTCATCTCTTCGTCTTTTTTGTCTCATGAAACAAAGAGCTAACATTTTCGAATGTGTTTAAAGGTATAGGAGTTCTGTATGTATAGGCTATACATTGTTGGTTTTTTTTAACTCTTACATTTTGAATAGTTTTTTGAGACGGGAACTTAAAGGGCCTGACCGATTAATCGTCCAGACGATTATGGCCGTTCAAACATCGACCAAATTCATCAGATCAACCATTAGGCTGATGTTTGCCTTTTTTTTTTTTTTTTAAATAAACTTGATTTATTCTAACCATTTTGCAGCAGTTGTGCACAATAAATAATGAGACCAGTGCACATCAGTGACACTGGTCTCATTATTTATTACACAAAATGTCATGTCTATGGCGCTGCCATTCAAAACAAAGCAAATCGTAGTTTTTATGCATTATATTTTAAATGAATCTGCCGATTAATCAGTATTTTTTTCTGGCAAAAATCGGCATCAATCTCAAAATATCCATTTCAGTCGGGCCATGTATCCTCTTAGTCTATGTGGGCATAAAGTCCAAATTTAGAGTAAAGACACATTCATTAACTATAGTAAAATACTGAGACACACCACTTTGAGTTGGTATGGACTTTTTAGTTTCCTCTGAATTTCCTTATCTTACCGGACATTTTGGAAAAATTCAACTTGGTGGGAAGAGTTTTGCAGTTTTTCTACTCCAGAAAAACTATGCAACAATATACTTGGTTGAGATGTTGTTAAGGAACTTTCAGTGCCCTGAACAGTCCTGTATGGGTATTTGTGTGTTACTTTTTGTTGTACAGAAATGAAATTATATTGTAAGGTTGTTTTGCACTGATTTGCACAACAAGGGTAAAACAAAGGAGGCTTTGTCTCAAGTTAAGCTGTTCCCAATTTCATGTTTAACTAAATCACTTGTCTTCTAACTGTTGCCCCATACAAGTGGTATCAATCTTCTTATACAACCACCCACTGAGCAGAGAGTACGGCCACAGGCTCATCTCAAAATGGACGGTTACGCCGTTCCATGGCAGCCACGCATATGTCGTTACCGCATGTTTGACACATGATGTGGTATGCTTTGGATCACTTGCTGTTATTTATTTATTTATTATTATTCCCTCAAGCCTGATTCAAGATGACCTTCTGATCTGTCCAAACACCCACAACATGGGACTCTTTTTTAAAATGTTTTCAACTCTAATCCGGCCTTACTGTTTTTAAATGTTGTTGTAAAAATAATAATTTACTAGAGCTGATTCTTTACAGTTGAGAAGTTCTGCATAAGGAATGGAATCGTTTCTCCCCGTTATCCATGATAAATGGTAACAAAAGACCCATGCTGTTCTGCATTCTTGTGTGTTACAAATAAAATTAGCATGAATGTTTTTGATCAACACAGCCGGAGGTATTAAAGTGTTGTCTAACCACAAGTTCACACACGCCTGTCCGGAAAATGCATTATGAAAAAGCAATGTTGTTGTTGGCTTTGTGTAGACCCTCATGAGGGACTGCAAAACATTACACACCGGGAATGCTTTCCAGCACCCCTTCTTAATAGCTGACATCTCATCTATGAGTAAAAAAAAAAACAGCAAAATGTGAAGGAAAAATTGGTAACACCTGTTAGTTAGCACACGCTCCCTATCATCAAGCAGAGGCTTTCGTCGGTGCTGGGTGCACAAATGGTGGGCTTAATCAAACTTTTGGTATTGTGATGGTCTCTATAATTATATGTGTATGCATGCAAAGTTTTGACATACACGCTGCACTGTTTTTCAATGTGCGCGGCAAGTATCACACATAAGGGATCACATTAGGAGAGAATATAGGAGGTGGGCGCCAGTGCTCTATTTTTGTGAGTTGAGGATCCTTTACTGATTGAGTCCTTTGAGAATCTCTTCTCATGTTTATGGCACACATCTGAAGAGTTGTTGCAGAACAGAAAAAAATGGGGGAACATATGGAAAACTTCAGTTCAATGACTTTAAAGGAATTACATTACATCTCATTTGAAGATTTGGAATGTTTGCCCTTTGTTGAAAGATTACTTGATTATATTTAGAACCAAGTGGACTGATGGGTGTACTTTTTAATGTTTGGAATGCACCACAACATTCGTCAGATATTCTTAGTGACAGTGTTCTCCCCACTTCCAATATCTATAAGGCACTGTTTGACTTATGCTGACAATGCGTCTCATATATCAGGTGATCATCTATTAAGCAAATGTAGAAAGTTAAATACGCAATTGGTATGTTACTTGAATTACTTTATTTTCTTGGATATGAAAGGACATTCATCATTGCGTTCAGGGCAATAAATCAATTGAATCAAACCGTTTTAAATATTAACAAAATTACATGTAATTTTCAGAGTGATTGATATACCATACTTCCTCAAATAGAGGCCACCCCTCTAATAGACACTGTGCAGCAATTAATCTCCAGTTGCATAGAAACCTCCAATAAATAAATGAACACCTCAAATGACCCCATTTTCCCCACTATAGCTGTAATTTCAAGCAAAGTTGTACCGTTGCAATAAAGAAAGAAATCCTCACAATTGTCATTAGAATAAATAACAAAATAAATACAGTAATACATAAAATTAAAAAAAAACATATATGACCGGTAGTGATTTTTTTTCCTTTCGTTCTTTCTTCTCTAAACTGCCTGTTTCAGATCCCTCAACAGATGTTCAACAGAATTTAGCTCTTCAGAATAGTCCAATGTTTTGTTCTTAATCATTCGTGCATGTTTTTAGTTGTGTGTTCTGGGTCATTATCCTGTTGTAAGACACATGACCTGCAGCTGAGACCAAGCTTTTCCACACTGGGGAGCACATTCTAGGACATGCACTGCTAGTCTTGAGGTTTCATTGTATCCTGCACAGATTCAGGACACCCCCAGCCAGATGAAGTATAGCAGTCCCAGAACATTACTGAGCCTCCTCCATGTGTCACAGTAGGGGCAGTGTTATTTTCTTTACATCCTTCATTTTTGCATTTGTAAACATAGAGCTGATGTGACTTGCCAACAATTTCCAGTTTGATCCACTCTGTCCATGGGACATTCTCCCAGATGCGTTGTGGCTTGTATTTATGGATTTGTGGCAAATTCCAATTTTGTCTGTTTTGAGTTATTTCAGTCTTTAACTGAAGGACACCGCCAATGGGTGTACCTTTACTATGACTAGTAGATGTCTTTATCATAACATGCTGCCTGGAGAGCAAAAGTGTACAGTGGTTTTCAAAGAGAAAGTGCTGTTGTATGCTGGTGAATAGTTCAGAAAGAAACGTAGTTGGACAGTCTCCAATGAACTCTCATTTGGAATGAGTCCCCAAAAATCCCACACGAGGAGAATGTGTAAACTCTCTCTAATTTTTTAGCTAAATGGGGGACAACATTGAACTTGAGAGCAACACACCATGCACTTTCAGCGAACAACAATTTGCTGACTTGTTTTTATTTATATCTTTAAGTTGAGGGGCCAATAAAAGAGACAACAGTTCTGCAAACTCTTACTTCTTTGTTGTGAAATTCGTGACAAGACAATTTTTGTAACAGCAAAACTTAAATTATATTTTTTGATTGCCCAAAAATTTTATCAACTTTTGTTGCTCTGAAATTTTGAGTTCACCCAACTTTTTTCTATTTCTTTACATTCTGTTTATGCTTTTATGAAGTACACTGCTTGGGTGCTATGTCACAAGAAACGGTAGTGATTTGTTGGCCATTTCCATTATTTTTAATGGGGATATTTGATTTGATATTAAGAATAAGTTAGTCAGGGAACAAATTACACTTGTAAGTTGACGAACCAATGTATTTTTGAAAATTGATCAAATTAATAAATATGTTTAAAGTAACCAATTTTAGCGGGAAACCTCTTGATTTGAACTTATATGACAGGATTTTTAACGTAAATTCTCGGTGAGCCGGATGGCCCGGCGGCCATACTTTGCTCACCCCTGATGTAGCTGTGTGAATTCATATGTGATGGACTCATTCCAGTCAGTCAACATTTGAACAATTAAGGAATGTGAATTACTCACTTGAGGAAGAAGTAATAATTGTTGTTTGGGGTGACACTGTAGGAGAAGCAGGAGAAGTAGCCCAGGCCGGTGACGTTAAACCTGGAGCCTGCGGGGACCTCCAGCATGCTTCCCCACGCCTGGTCACACAGCAGCTCGATCTCGGCCAAGTAGAGCAGGTCGGTGTGGCTCTGCCACGGCAGGTAGTTGTACGGCTCCTTGTGCAGGGCCAGCACCTTTGCGAACACGATGATCTCGGCCAGCTCGGCACGGCACGCCTCCGTCTGGGGTCTCCAGTCGTGGGGCAGCTGGCACCCCTCACTCAACTCGGAACCGGCCGCAGTCAGGAGAAAAGCCACGACAATCCACATGATCCCACGCGAGTGGAGTGAACTGCAGATGGATGGAAGTTGCAGACTAAGGACAGTCCGCTCACGCAATGGACATAATCTATTAAAAAAAAAAATATCCAGGTGGTTTGTATGTGGAGGGAAAAAACAAACAAACGTTAACTCCACGGTTGTGCTTCTGCAGTCTCCAGCCAGCAGAAGTATACCTGTAATTTTGAAGGAGGAGGATCAGCTGACTCTTCTCTCAGATGCAGCAACAGAATCCGCTCTCACTCTTCCAACAGTTAGGCGGAGCAAACAAAACCACTGCACGCAACAACGCGTGGGACCTTTAAAACACTGATTTCAATATAAATTAAATCTCGTGCGTATGCTAGAGGGCCTGGATAACATTTTAAAATGAGTACAGAAAAAAAGGATTTAAGAAGTGAGCTGGGGAGATGCTAATGGCGCCCTCTTGTGACAAAGTTTTATACTATCAACTACGAGAATGTTGTATTAGTTTGAACAGGCAAACGCGGGAGCTAAAGTGAAGCTCACACTTAGAGAGATTAAGACTGCGTGCCATTTCTTTTTTAATACATGCATATACATGCTTTATTTTGCAGACGACTATATATATAGAAAACGAAACATCTGATTTACAACGGGCCAGTGGCGCAATGGATAACGCGTCTGACTACGGATCAGAAGATTCTAGGTTCGACTCCTGGCTGGCTCGAATTTTTTCTTAATAAAAAATGCCACACAATGATACAAGCATAACCAAAATCATCGTTTCGAAAAATAACACAGCTCGAACATGTGAAGTAACTGAGGAGTTAAAATTATTGAAAGAACTCGTATTGTTTCTGGTAGATGAAATAAAACGGTAATGGTGTATTGTTTACGATGAATATTTTTTTTACTTAAACCCCTATCTTGCAAGGAGATATATTTGGTAACTTTAACGTAAAATCACTCATCTCTGGGCTGGACGCCTCGCACCACATTAAATGTAATCTAAAATGGAGCCCTAGTAGTTGAATCTACAACCTCTAGATGGGAGCATTGTCTACTATTAAGTCAGTTCAGATGTACTTTAAATGGTAGTTTAAATGAGATGGAGTCGGTATGATGGCATGGGCACGTATAACTGTTAATCGAATTAGAATTACAATATAACATCATTTTTGTTCTAATAAACTGAAATGTATGTTTCTCTCAATTTTTCGGTCAACACAATCTTTTTCTGAAATTTGAGGATTACACTCAGGAGACTTGTAGTTAATTAAATTAGTTTTATTTGTGTGACTTCCATCGGTTAGATGGAAATTACATTGAATTATTATCTTAGAAACATTATATTGAGTGAACACTGACAAATCTCCTTGTAATCAATGGCACATTAATAGGAGTGTTTTTCTTTCTTTCTTTCTTTTTTGTATTGATTCAGAAAGGAAAGTCAATGATTTTTACCAAATCTTTTGAGGTGTTGTGCTCATTTATGTTGTGCACCGTATTTTGTGATTAATGATACAGTTCAAGGTACCAATTTTCTTTTTTGTTCCAAATGTCACATGCTGATCACGGGGCTTTTCTCCACGCCTTTAATTTACATTGGATGTACATATACAACTCAAATAGATATTTAATATGCTAATAATGTGATGCTTTGGGTGAGCGGCCATTGCAATACAACTCTTTTGTTATTATTTCTAAGTGCTTTATTATTTTCTATGTATCTTTACGCGTCACTGTTGGCGGAAGTATGTCGCCTGTTCAGTGTTGCATTCAAGTGCTCCCCGTAAAAAACTTATTCAGGGACTAAAGACCGACGTTCTCATCCGAAAACACATGTATTTTTACGTCAACACTGTAACGTCACACACCATATTTAACGCTTGTTTTGCCCAAATATAGATGGAAAACGTACGCACAACTGACGTCAGATGTACGAAATATTTCTCAACTGATTTTTCACCAATCGAAATAGAAAGCAGTGACCAAAGCTATGTCACATATCTCCGTCAATTCAACTTGGAAAATCAAGGGTTTATATCCCAATCACGTTCCTAACAGCAGTGATAGTGATGAGTTAATTTTAGTCAAGTTGGCATATTTTCTAAGTTAGTTTCTCGAGTTCGGTGGGCGCTGCAATTTTTTTAAATTTTCTATGACTGGGCATTCGGAAGTTCTGGCTTCCCAGTGCGACAGAAACGCAGCTCAACTCTACGGGTTGGAACCAGTCGCTACAAAAAAAGAAACATCCGGTGTAAGATAAAGAACGTTCACTTCACGATGTAAGTTTTAATTATTTACAGTATGTGCACGTATAAGCTGTCGATCATGTTGTTGGGTCAAACAAGTTTAGGACACTTTTTGTGATTGTTTCCGGAAAATGGAACATAGCATACGCCCTAAATTTAGCTGTTAGCATGCAACAAGTGCTAGTTCGTTAAGAAGGCAATTTCCTCACAAGTTTGCATTAGCTGTACAAATGCTACATTTGAGTCGAGTAACTTTATCATTTACTCTAACTTGTTTGTTTTGTAGTTAACTCATATTCGTTGTACTGTCCTTCCAACATTAACTGTAGTTCACTTGAGTGGGATTTAGCATCCCCGAGTAGCTAACCTGTTAGCTTCTCAGCGTCAAAACTACAAAACTTTTTTTTGAACCTCAAGTAATGAATTAAATGGACAAATGGTAAATCGACTCGTTAAACAGACTACACACCAGCTGGGGGAAGTGTTGTTTCAGATGACTTAACAGATGCTTTAGGTTTCAAATTGTTTCAGGCGAAAATCTATTACAAGTCTACGTTGAGATAAACGATGAAGTGCGAAATGTAAACGTCTTTTTCGTGGTCTGTGATTGGTTAGTTGATCCATGTATGTTTTTTGTTATTCCTTCTGCGTGCCAAATGATCTAATCAGCACATGTGTATGCACAACAGGAATGTAGTGATATGGCTGGCTGCATGTAGGCCTTATCCAATGTCACAAGTTTACTTGTTAATCTGCGCTTGTAATGGATTTGACATATAAAATGTTCACAGAGTCACATTCTATTTTGCTATTTCACTATTCTTGAAATAGCCTACCCTTCTCTTTTAGTACAGTGATACTCAAAGTGTGGTAAATGCATCACTGAATTAAATACAAATAAAAGGTAGAACCTTTAGAACATAAAAAACAAGCACATATTTACGATTTATGCAAAATCATTTGACATTGGTTGTAATGTCATAATTTGCAGATTGATCAGTGACGTCATTGATTGGATCTGCAAAATAAGACATTACAGCAAACACAATCTTGTTCATTCCGTTCTACGCTACCATCGTTAATAACACTGGGGAATACAATTTTTGTTGAGTTGGGCTGTTGTTTTTAATTCATTTTTGGGTGCGAAATAAAAAAACGGAATTTAGTTGTTCTCTATCACGTCAAGCTTTTGAGCTTTCGGATCCCCGCTTTCTCATAAAATATATATGAAATATCTATATATTAATGTAAATAAACCCCTAAAGTGGATTAGTTACAAGATTTGAAAAGTAAAAAAACAGCATAAAACAAAATAGAATTTACAATACTATGCCCGTGGTTACAAGTTTATGAGAAAAGAGTACTAATCCTCTTAATTCCTACTATGCTATTTTTCTGTTTGTAGATATTGATAGTATTGACCTGTTGGGAGCTCCACACACCTCTCACCGCACTGTCTCAATTTTCACTGCACAAAAACATGCCACAGAGTTGTAGATGATTCCAATTGCAATCAGCTCTTCTTACTACAGTTTTACTACAGCTAATCTTTGGAATTTGACTTATCTGGAGGGTAAACTGTGGATAAAAAAACTTAACGTGCTTGAAAGAAAAAACTAACTGCAATTTGGAATAGCGCGCCAATTTTAGTTTTAATCAGCATAGATATATATTTTTATTACACAACACCTGACCAATTTCTGTTTAGAAGTATTGCGTGCAACATTCATGTACAGATTTATGCAAAATAATACATATATTACATCTGGTGTTTTCTCCAGGTCAGGCTCAGTTCCAGAAGGTTCCGGCGCAGGGTCAAGCAACAAGCGTTTGCAGCAGACCCAAGCCCAGGTCGATGAGGTATGATAACTCTGCACAAGTCAAACTTCTGTTTTCCTTCTTTTCCATATTATGAGAGTCTAAAAATATGACAGATCACCATTGCCTACAGTGATTCTGTTGCTCAATCTGTTCACTGCATCAGTTGTAAAAACGTTCGAAATGAGCTTTCAGAAATGTTCTAATAGTCAGAGCCGTGAAGCATTTTTTTATACAGTTGAGTGACAACTTTCACTAAATGTCCCATTAATAACCAAAGTTGAAACTGTTATTGTGCTCCTATCCTCTCTCAGTACCGCCATTGAGTCAGCGGATGTCTCATGAATTACAGTGGACCTTCACTGTTCGTGGGAGACCGAGCCAGACTGTGAAAATGGAATTTCCACGACTAGTTGTCTATATAAACCCATTAAAGCCTAAAGCGCCTGGCTCACCTAAGGTCGCCCTTGAAAACCTAAAGTTTTCCCAGAAATTCAACACTTACAAAATAATATCTCAGCCCCTGAAGCAGACAGAAACATAATTCCAAAAGAATTAGAGAGCCTAAACATGTGGCTTGGTTTATTATTTACTAGTAAATAATAATATATTATTATGTTTCAATCGAAGATGTAAAAATAACGCGTCAGTGCAAGAGAAGGACTATTTTAATTAAAAAAAAAAAAAATCGAGTGGTGATTACCAATCTCTATTCTGTTACAAAGATGGCAATATCGACAAACCATATTATATTACGTTCGACTGGTTCCACTGGTTCAAAGTCCACAAGCGCGTCGTCGATATATCACTGCCGTTACTTATTTCAGAGCTCCCGGCGATCGACAGCGTCCGCCATTACGGCTCAAAAAAATTCGACATCCTCCACGGTCTCGCGATACCGTCACGTGTATATTCTGATGCATTAAACTGGCTAAAAGATGGAGAATTAGATTTTTTAAAAATACACAGACGTATCCGCTCTCCCGGTTTTGAAGGTAGAAAGACGCAACAGCGCTCCCGGCTCTAGTGGTAGAAACGCGGTTATGCGCGCCCGTCCATAATAGGTTAGTAGTTTAAACCGTACCACTGTACCACAAATTATATTCCAGAAGCACTTATTTGTACCCCTAATTTAAAATAAATCATAGACAGCGGGACAATTAAAAAAAAAAAAAAAAAAAAATCAAATGGAGCCTAGCAGC
Organism: Filicampus tigris; assembly: GCF_054856515.1. Lineage (NCBI taxonomy): Eukaryota > Metazoa > Chordata > Actinopteri > Syngnathiformes > Syngnathidae > Filicampus > Filicampus tigris. The sequence goes on along the minus strand of NC_141225.1, from coordinate 17,461,911 downwards.
AAGCGTACCCTTTTGTGCAGGAATCATTCGCTCTGTGGGGCTGTGTACATGAGTTGTGTAAAGTCGGTTGCTTGGACAGGGTGACATCACGCAGTTCCCAGCTATTTTCGCGGATCTCTGTACCTCCAGTGCCTGTCGGATTCAGCTGCTTGGTACAGTGCTAGATAGCACCACCAGGTGGGGCTCCTGTGGGTCCGCAAAAGAACATTTGACCATGACCTTTTAATCGAGATTAGAGCAGAGTTGTAATTTGAGTCACCAGTTCGAGTGTGGAACAGACTTCTATTATGAATGATTCCTGTAGGTGTGAAGTAATTTTGAAATATGAACAAATTTTGTTCAAACTCGGTGGTTGCACTGTATTTACCTGAAGCTACAAATTTGCTTTCACAATAAAGTTTATGAAAGGTTACCGCTTCATTAAATTCCAAGATTAGTAAGCAATATACATAACACCCATTTAATCGTCCATGCATTGATGAACTAACAATTTTAGGCCTCATGCACATCATCGTCACTGCCGAGTGAAAGTTGCTTTCATCTAAAATTTCCCCTCTCTTTTTTTTTTTTTGTGTTTGCGGGGAAAGTGATGTCTGTACAGAGCCTCCATTGATTGTCTCTCCCGCTTACTTCCCCTGGCTACACTATGACTCACCGTTTCTTGATGTGTGTCTTGACCAGAGGTTTACATAACCCTTGGCGTTGCTGTTATGAATCGCCACTATGAGAAATGTGTTGCCCGCAAACGCACAATTCACATGTTAATTCACATGCCTGGAAATATTCAGAGACAATACTGCTCTGAAATGACGTATGACAACAGGCCCAGTTTTGTTTTTTCCTTTTTTAAATGGTGACATTCGCCCCTCCTACACAGAACGTCAACATTAAACACGTCCACAGAGCCTCCGATTGGTTGCTGGAGACTTATATAATCACTGTCCATGGTTATGTAATGCTTGCACACTCCTCTGCACTCTTTCGCTCTGTCTGAGGGGAGTGGCAGTCGTAGGGTTTGTGGATCAGTGGAACATGTGGGTTAGGTGTGTGTGTTCCTTGATACTATCTGATGTCTCTTACTACAATCTCATGATAAGATTTGTGGAAAGGCTGGAACTAACAAATATTTAAAAAAATAAAATTAAAAAAAAAAGATGAATCTGTTGTTTTATTTTAATGAGTAATTCACATAAGCATACAATATTTACAGCAAACCCAGTATTTAAATCTCTATCGATACTAAGAGATTTAAATGTTTGGCTCCAATGTGGTATCGTGTTAATATACAATTAATTTTTCAGCCGGATGCAGCAGCTGTGGATATTTGATTTTACGCGGTCACAACTAATCAATTCATCAACTGTGGTGTTTGTGAGCAGGTGGTGGATATTATGCGCGTGAATGTGGACAAAGTGCTGGAACGTGACCAGAAGTTATCTGAACTGGACGACCGAGCAGACGCACTCCAAGCTGGAGCATCCCAGTTTGAGACCAGCGCTGCCAAGCTGAAGAGGAAGTACTGGTGGAAGAACTGCAAGGTACAGTTTTAATAGATATGTCTGCAAAGCATTAAATCATTTTTTTTTTTTAATGAACAAATAAGTACATTTTACAACTGTTTTTGAATGGAGTTGTGCTGATTGTTGCTCTAACATTCTTTACCTCTCTGCCTGGCAGATGTGGGCCATCCTGATCGCTGTCCTACTGATTATCGTGGTCATCATTATTAGTGAGTATCACATACTCATGCTTTCCCAGTAATAACATCTTACGATTATATTTCTAGGCATACATTCTCCTTACACTCTCCTGTTAAAACAATAATAAATCCTTATTTCAAAACTGTTTTTTTTTTTTTGAGAATGTCATACACGCTAGAAGTCACTTTTCCCCCTCCCCCCAAAACATTTGCTCACCTACATTTCACAAATCACATTTCACCTGTGCTATTTTTCAGAAGTTTCACTTTTATGCTCAAACTATTTCACTATTCTCTTTTTTCATTTTTAGTTTGGTCAAAAGCGTAAACATCAAGAGGAGGAAAGGAGCGAAGAGGAGATGAGCAACATGCATTATTGAGAGGCATAGAGGCAGGGGTCACACGATTAGTGGCTTCTTAGTTCCACATTTTCTTCTCCTTGGAAGGGGAGGGGGGGGGGGGGGTCTTCATTGCCGGCATGTGCCTCAGTAAAAGTAATGGGCTAACTACAAGCCTTACTTATTCAGTGCCACATACCAAAGACACATGAACAGATAATTAGCCAATTGAACTAACACTAAACCAGCGTCACACGGTGGAATAAAAAATGGTGCCTTTTCTCTGGTCCGTGTTGTAACTTATATCAAAACATACCCCACTGTCCTTCAATATGACACGAAATATGATGTTGTGAACTCCTCTTGTATTTTGCTTTTATGTTTGCTGACTAGCCAACAAAGTGTGTGCCAAGCTAAGAGACGTGCCATTAGAAAAAGTTTTCCTTGAAACGGTATTGTGCCTACCATTGAAGCAAATTCAGCATTTTTCACCTCCGATACTGTATTTTGCTTCTGCCTGACTTCAAAAGACACAGAGCTGTTCAATTGTATGATAATGCGACCCAATGCCTTAACTTATTTATACACATGGCTGAGTGCTTTTGTACTCGATTCTTAGGTAGAAAAATGTACTTAGGGAAATTTCAGTTGTAGTGAATTCAATTGTGAATATATGAAATAATTAAATTGATTATCTTTTATCAAAGACAACGTAGGAGGAACACAGTGTTTATGCCTGGGTTCATAATGTTATGTCCATTTTCATCATTGTCTCAGGAATGACTTGGTGTACAGTTAAAGCCAATTTGTGCTTTGATTTGGATACATTTCTACAGCGGGGATGGGGAACCCACGACCATAATTGCCCACCGTGCAATTCTAAGTACTTCAGAACCGGTTTTTGAAGGCAAGGTAAATGTAATTGTCAACTGATATCATTTAACCCACAAATGTTCTTACAACGTAATACACACATTACTTTGTAAGTATTCAGCATGGCTCTCGAAGGACTTTATAGAAACTGAATTGGCCCCTAATTGGAAAAAGGTTGAGCACCTTCGCCCTTAGTCAGGCCAATGGATGGATAAACGGTCATAAGTCAGTCTAAATGTCTGCACTTTTTCCACCTGATGTATAATTATCTTCCTGATGGAGTCAGCTGTGCCTTCTACATGAATAGCTCACTTGCTTAGTTAACTTTCATGAGTGTATGATTAATTACACTCATCTATCCCATCTGAATCAAGCGCATGTGTGTTATGTCATTTAATTGAGCTATCATTTTTGAAACTAATGTAAGTAGAACTAATCTTCAGTGTTTTCTGTTTTGTTTGTCTCCGCCGCTGCACAGCATTGTAGCTTTTGGATTTTTTAGAAAAACTTGTTTGGGGAATGACAGTGTGAGAATTACATGTACTGTGCCAACACTGGATGATTGCATACCCTGTGGTTGCTTCTGTCTTATTAAAATACGTAAATGGAGTCTGGTTACTTTTTGACTTTGTTATACAAGTTTTTAAGAGTATTGTGAATCATTTTATTTTCACCATTATACTTACTACTTTATTTTACTACTATCAGTTTCCAAACCAGAGCTGTCACACTTGCCCTTCTACTTGCCCAAAGTTTCAATTGAACACATTTACATCGTGGAATATTGATGACTAACGAAATTGGGGTGGAAAAAGTCCTTTACCTGAGATGGGACTATTAACATTTTAGTGAGGATAAGAGGTTATCAAATGGATGGAGTATTGAAACAGATTCAGCGTTAATCCAGAAATGTCATTTATTTTGAGCGTTACAACAATCAAATAAGATGAAATCAACAGCAATGTAATGTGAGACCTATGAGCAATCTTAACAGTGATGAGAAGTGTCTCAAGTGTTCATTCCTTCAACGATGAAGAGAGGAAGATGTAAAGCCCTGTTGTGTTTTGCGCATGCGCTAGTTGCGCGGTACAGTACTTGTTTTCTCTCTGTTGTGTAACATGGAGGTCCACGTGAACCACCATAGCCGTTTGACAAACCAATATTTAGACACGCCCATAAATGATGTATCAGCCATTCAAGGAACACATGCAAATGAATGTGTCCAATCATCGTTTACTGGGCGGAGCCATGCTGAAACGGACTCACGTTGCACAAATGTGTCAAACGCACGGGAGTACCAGGCGGCTTAGCTTTGTGACTGAGATCTAATTAAAAATAGTTTCATTACGACCAGACGACCCGAAAAATACATTCAAGTGGAGGAACGCATGCGGTTTAAAAGGTAAAATATTTTACTACAAGCTGGTTATGTTATGTTTTTGGCTGCTGCTACAAGGTAGGCTAGCTATAGCCACCTCGTCCAATGTACTTACTGTATTACCACATATAAACGTGGAAGTAAATCTTGAAAATAATATTTCATGTTTAGTATTACATATAAATTAACTATCTACTGGATAATCTCGGGATTCATAGCAATAGTTTTTAAACAAAGTCGAGCGCGTTCTTAGGTCGGCCGTCGATTGTCTTCAGCGTGAAGCCGATAAGTAGCTAAGGTTGAGTAACATTTCTGCCATAATGCAGCGGACTGTAACAAACAGTTACTATTAAACCGTATTTGAAAACAGTGCATTGGCAACTAGCATGTAAATAATCCTGACGACCGGAGTTGGACAAGAAACTGTCATCTGACGTTCCCGATTTATGCCACGGTTTTTTTTTTTAGGAATAATAATATAGGGAATTTAATAGGCTCTCTTGTGCTTTGCTTTGTGTTTTCTTATAAAATCTCTTTGAAGTTTATTTTTTTTATATATATTGGGTTAGCTCCATAGTTACTAATGCAGTTATCAGGTGAACGGGAGGGGGCTTGGCCGCGCCGGGACATGAGTTTAGAAAAATAAAAAAATAAAAAATTTAAGGTTGTCTGCAATAATGTGGGGAAGGGGCCTTAAAATTTCATAAAGGGGTCAAGTTTTTTTTGAGTCAGCCTCAAGTGCCGTCATCTGTCTTTCTTGAAAAATAATTCTTCTGTTCTGAAGCAGGTAAACAGGTTGCAATTTTCTCCATTTATACATGAATTTAGTTATTTTTTCTGGTAACTTTAATAGATCTTACGTCTTTTAGGTTGATCCTTTCATTGTATATCCATTGCAAGGCCTCAAGACACGTTTGAATGTGCATTTGCTTTATAGTGTCTATATGATCTCACTTCAAAGACTATGTCAGAATTCTGCTAATTTAACATCACGCCAAACTAATGGGCAACATGACGTAGCTTAGGGCACAGTTGGTCAATTTGCTGGCAAGCATAAAAAAACAGGCACATTATGCCAAGTCATGGAAGCTCTCACGACCACTGCAACAATAATTTAGAACACATCGTAAGCGCTTATAGGAAAATAAAAAGTACTTAAATAATAGTGACTTACAAAACATTTGCACATAAAAGTTAAGTAAAATAGTACCCAAATAGAAGATTATTTGTAAATATATTGTTGTTAAAGTTAAATACAACTGAATTTCACTTAACAAATGTACTCCACTGGAACAAAAACTATAAAATTGGGCACAGTTTGAACATATAATTACTGTATTTTTTTTTTAGTATAATTCGCACCAGTCAAACAAAAAGCATCATGAAGAAGAAAAAAACATAAGTCACTCCAGAATATAGTTAATAATTTGGGGAATTTATTTTACACAAACAGACGAACAGTCGAGCTCGGACACGCCCCCAAAATCCCGGTTGATTAATTGTAGATGCGGATCCGAGCAACCACTGCTTCACTTTGACCGTTTGCAAACTCAGAGCGTTGTTGAAATGTGCTCTGAAATATAGTAGTAGCCGGCCGATTAAATCACGTCTGTTCAGGATGGCTACCAACATGCCTGACTGATTTTTAAATCGGTCAAACTATTTCAAAATTATTTTTGCTTTAACAATGTTTCCAATTCATAGAATAAAATCTTTGCGGTCTAGTTTAATAATCGACGGACTGATGAGTAGGGAGGCAGCCAAATAACAGTCTCATGTGACTCGTAAATCCTGTGTTGGCTTTGCCAAATAGAGACCACATGAGGTATGGTGCGACTTGTTTCTACGATGCCAGTCGTCATTGTGATCGTCATTGTTTAGCGTTTAATTTTCATAATTAAATGTTATGTGCACAGGGATTAGAGTATATGAGCAGATGGTTAGTTTTGATACCAATTGTGGTCTTATCGGTAATGCTTGTGTCTTCAAGGTCAAGGGGGATCATAATATTATTTGCACCACAATGTTTTTTATTTTTTTTTACAGCAGAGTTACAATAACTCAAGATGTCTTCTACTCTTCCAAATTGAGCTCCCTGATTATGTAATCCTGCAGAGGCCATGCAGGATATTTTCACTGGCGTCTGTTTGAGCTTTTCGGTGTGCAGTGGATGTAACAAGACACACCCCTATACAAGTATCGCTATACAAGTGAAAGAGCATTTACCCCTGTTCAAAGGCCAGATTTTGGGGATGTAAGGAAATGCAACCCAGGTCAATCATTTCTAATTTTTTCCACCCTTCATGTGACCTATAACATTTGAAAAACAAATGGAAAAATGTTAGGCGTAGAGCGGTGGACTTTGAGTTACTTTGTTGCATAATTATGCTAACGCTCAAATTAAAATGGTGTTGCGCATCTTTGAGGAACCTAATATTGATGCTGGAGTCTTGCTTTGAATACAAGTGTGCTCATGCTTTTGAATACAAGTGTGCTCATGCTTTCTTCCCATAATTTCCAGTAATTCTTAGTTCCTCACATTTTTCTTCTTCAAATAATTCTTAGTTCCTCACATTTTTCTTCTTCAAACACCTCTAGTTGAATTTAGGGCTTCTTTTAAAAAGTCGCACAAAGTAGACCCGAAAAGCAGTTTCTCATTTAGTGCTCGGTGAACCTGAGACATTATGAGCTATGCTGAGGTTTGGTTTGGCACAATGGCGGTTTTAACCTCAAAGATTTTGGCAACTTAAAGGCATATTTTTCCCCAGAAATATTGGTAGGTAATTACCTCACTGTTGAGACGCCAAACACTTTTATGAAACACTTTGTTAACGTCAGAGTAGGGGTGGGCGATATGACGATATTACATCGTTAAGCGGTTTAAGTGTTCACGATCTCATAAAGTCGAAAGATCGTTTGGTCGTCTACATGGCACATTCTAAACAGTTTAGCTCAATGGCGGCGCAAAGCCGCTGACGCGTATACCCGACCAACCAATCACAGCACGCACAGTGCACGGTACGTACTCCCCGCCTCCCTGTTTGTTTGTATAGCGGGAGGCTATAGCGGAAAGTCACCACGAAGCAGAGTTGGTCCTGAAAAGAAACTCCACATCCACAGTGTCGATTTGGTTTGGCTTTTACTCGTAGGAGAAAGCGCAAACCAGTCATTTGCAAAGTTTGCAGGGACTCAGTTCGGACGCCAGGGCCGACAGCCAAAGCAAACGGAGATCAGCCAGAGGCAGCCGCTAGCTCCAAGATAACGCAACCCACGGTAACGGTCATTTAACAAGAGCACTCCATATGAAAAAACAAGAAAGCAATGTAAAGAAGTAACTGAGGCAGTGACTTATTACCTTGCTGAAGACATGATTCCCATTGAAACAGTGCAAAACGAGGGGTTTAAAAGACTTCAAAGTACTAGTCCTGCGTTACGAGCTGTGTTTTTATGTTTACATTGTCACCTTTTATGTTTACATTCACTGCACTTTTTGATAAAAATTGTCACTATTTAAATTAAAACCTGTTCAGAAAGCTTAGCTGACTTAAAATGTCATTTTTTTCCTTTTAGAGTTTTATACACATTTTAAATATGTTTTACATGTTTAACATGAGGAAAATGGTCAGAAATGTGCAAATTTGTCTTAAAAAAACGATGTAAAAAAAGAATTATGATAAAATCGTGATCGTGAATTTATTTTTAAAAAATCGTGATGTGATATGTTTGCCAGATCGCCCACCCCTACGTCAAGAGTTTCCTTCAAATTGAAAGTCAATGATTTGATTTGGGCCAACATTGTCACTAGCCTTGAAACTGATAGAAGATCCATTAAATATTGAAATCAAAGGCTAGAGTAAAATATGTTAAAAATGAATGCCCACTTGTGTGAATAAAAGTTGAATCATAGAGTGACGATTTGCTGAGAAAGTCCCATTGCTCCTTGGCCCCCACCAATTAAAACTATGTCAGGTCTTGTTCTTAAAATGTCTTTTTATCCTCCAAATCTACAGTGCTGAAGACAAACCACCTTTCTGGCATTCCACACGAATTGAAGGACCCCATGGAACCCATTCCTATTATTGACCATATGAAAACCCCCGCTGACCAGGGCGATTGGCGGAATTACCACTGATGTGTGACCTAAGCGAAGAGATGCCCGCTGGTGACAGCGGCCCAGAGGGAGAGGAGCCCGTGATACCATCGGCAACAGGAGGAAGTGCCACGGAAGACAGAATGTCATCTGGGCAGCAGGTTAGGCGGGCTCAATCTACAAGTGTCGGTGTTCACATGTGTGGCGAGGCGGTGCAGGAAGACGAGGAGATGACTAGTGGCTCGCACGACCTCGCCTCCCCGGACAGTCACAGCATCGGGAGCGCCGCAGGATCCACCTCAGTCTCCACAAAGAGGTATTATGATAATGACAGAACCCAGAATATAGTAAGAGTAGTGGGGCAAGTTTGATACTTCATGATCACATCGTCATCCTTCGAAATGGACAAACATGTCTGCACGCACCATTTGGGGCTTCTTAGCCCCGCCTTCCGCTCATGTTTCTGTCTCTGTGCAGCAGCGTGAATGCAGATGGGAGTAAAGGCGAGGTCCACAAAGAGATGATGAACACAGTAGCTGAGATGAAGAAAAGGCTCCCATCTGACAAACGCAGCCGTAGCAAAGCCAGCACTGTCGAGGCATTGCATTATGCCCTCAAGTGCGTCAAGCAAGTGCAAGGTAACCTGCTGCTTAACGAAACCTACGATTCTCAGCCAGAGAGATTCGGTCAGAGGACGAGTGTTTACGACTTGCGTTATGTCGTTCTCCGCAGCCAATAGCGAGTATTACAAATTGCTGATGCGAAATGGGCAGGAAGAGAAGAGCAGTGTCACCGTTTGTACTCGCGAAGAGCTTGAAAGAGTCACCTCAGAACACACCCTCAAGAACACGGTACACATGCCAAGACTTGCCACTCATTTGTCATCGTTCTCACCGCAATCTGCATTTAAAATGTTATACCGATGACACTAATTCAACACAATAGACCGTTTTTATAAACTGAGCCTGATTTGAGAATTGCGTATAATTGTGCATGTAGTGCAAACACATAGCACACATCTGCATGTGTCCCTTATTTTTGCCTTACACATGGGTGGGTGTGTGAGTGTATATGTGTTTACTGCTTTTGTGTGTGTGTGACTTGGCTTGCGTGTGTGCGTGCACTTCTTTGTCCTTGTGTAGGATTCCTTCGTGGTGGTGTTCTCCCTGTCGAGTGGCCGTGTTCTGCATTCGTCCGAGCAGGCTGCCAGCATCCTGTGCTGCAAGAGGAAGTTCCTTGAGTCGGCCAAGTTTGTGGAGTTACTCTTCCACCAGGATGTCAACGTCTTCTACTCGCATACCGCACAGCCGCATCTCCCGCCCTGGACCAACTCGCACACAGGTGTGCTTGTGACACAAGTATTATTATTATTATTATTATTATTTAGTTTAATTACTGATATTTCAGTCAATACCTAATGCATAAAGAATAGATGTTTTGTTTTGAGCTGTAACACCCCATTCCATTTTGGTGAACAATCCTGATATAGGAAGTTTTAACTATTTCGTCAATATGGCGTGAATGGAATCAAACACAGTGTCCACAATAAACGGATTGCCTGTCCTAATATCTTGCGTCATCCTCTGTGAACCAGAAAGAGTCTAATAAAAGAAGAATGAGTAAAGCATATAAGGCACCCACTAGGGGTCGTTTTTTGAATTAAAGGTGCGAGTGCATCGATTCGCATCGAATAGTTCCACTTTGAAATGATTCGAGATAAGTCTTGAAGCATCTTTTGGAGAGATATATCTTAGAAGGATTTGGCACATTTACAGGACTGATAAATTCATTCAAATGTGTGTAAAATAACAACAAAAAAGTAATTGCATCATACACTATCGAACCGAGCCATACAATATCAAATTAATCGTAATCTCACTGAGTTGAACCAAACCGAATCGTTCCACTTTCAAATCGAACCGTCTTTGAATCGTTTTACACCTAACATATCGGAAAAAAGGTATCAAATCCCATATCGAAAAAAACGTATCAAATCGTCTTTTGTGGAGAGATGCACACCACTAGGACCCACCCAAGTTTTAGGTTGGCCTTTCCTGTCAAAGGGAGAGATGTTGACCAGTATTACCAGTCTGTTGAATTATAATGATGAAGAGATGAGACAGAGACAATGTGTTTGGAACTGGAAATATTTGTTTAACCACCATGTTCATCTTACTACTGTACAATTTGTTTGGTTCTATCCTTTGAAGGAACAAGGAAGCAGGCGTAAATAAAACAAAATGTTCTGCCCGAAACACCAGCCATTAGTCACCTCTAGCTCACTTTAGACTATAAAGTCAGTTTTCTGCTCTCTCTGGGATTTTTTCCCATAGTCTTTTTCTTTTTTAGTACAGGATTTTTCTGTCAAAAATTGTCCCAAAATCACCAGCATTCCCTCCTCTCATGTCCCTTGCATGATGAGGCTTGTTGCTATTGTTTTGCGTCGTCTATCAGATCACGTTTGATCAATGTGAGTTTTAGATTTCTGACTGGGGACTAAATTCTAGATCGGAGGTGGAACAGAATGTTTGTGCTGTTTTGAGATTTTCTGATCTTTGTGCGTGTGTGCTGTTTTGAGATTTTTGGAGCACATCACATACACTGTGACCAAAACTGATGACTGCCTCACTTTTTTTTTTTTTTAATGTTCATGTATAGGGGCTGTCTTAGTCTTTTAAGATTTGAAAAATCCTAATGTGTGTACCAGGCCTAATTGTAGTGTGTTGAGCAGAAGTGCCACATTGTAGGAATGTGTCAAATTTAGACTCGATGAGAACAGTTGCGCTTCATTAGCGTGTATAGTGACGTTCACAAGATTCGGTAACTCGCCTGGTTGTTTGCCAAATGGAAAAGGTAAGCGTTACATTATTAATTTTCAATTGTACTGTACGGTAGTTGTGCTGGACTGCACCTGTTTTACTGAATGACAAGAGGACAACAACAATAATAATTTCTTTGTGGCTACCTCCACAGCGGGAGTTCTATTTGACTCTGCCCAGGTCAAGTCTTTCTTCTGCAGAATCAGGTCAGCGTTAATGTCCACTAACTGTTGTTTGAAAAAAAAAAATAATAATAACAACGCTTTTGTAGAAAATAACTCAAATCGCAATTCTGTTACTGTTTTCTAGGGTGACTTACATGACATTAAATTTGCTCTTTGTGTTTCAGAGGTGGCAAGGATCGTGAGGGCGAGATGCGCTACAACCCCTTTCGCGTCACACCTTACCTGCTGAAAGTGCAGGGAACAGTGAGCAGTGGGGAGCAGGAAGAGCTGTGCTGCTTGGCACTGGCTGAACGCATCATTTCAGGATATGAGGGTAACAATCATTAGCACATTGACACATGCCTTACTCCAAATAGGTATTAACATGGGAGATGTTTAATGTTGTGCATGACGTTTGAAGAAATAATAATCGCTACTCAATTTGCTTCAAGAGTGTCACGCAAGTGATGAATTATTTACACCCCCAGCACCTCGAATCCCCATGGACAAGCGCATCTTCACCACGACCCATTCACCTGGCTGTGTGTTCCTCGAAGTGGACGACAGGTCATTTACCCATTCGCACGTGCGAGTAAGGAATTCGCTTGACCGTCAAGTTAATTCAGCCCACTTGGTGACCTCCCACAGGGCAGTGCCATTGCTCGGATACCTCCCTCAAGATCTGATTGGGACGTCGTTGTTGACCAGCATTCATCCAGACGACCGCGCCCTCTTGCTGTCTATGCACCGAAAGGGTAATTTTTGACTTGCTTGACCTACTTACTCTCTGGCCAATCTTGGATGAGTACAAATGATGTTTTTTCCCCCCTCATTTTATGATACATTTTATGTAGTGTTGAAGTATGCGGGTCAGTCACCGTTCGAACACTCGCCGGTTCGATTGCGCTGTCAGAATGGCGACTATATCACGTTGGACACCAGCTGGTCCAGCTTCATCAACCCTTGGAGCCGCAAAGTGGCCTTCATCATAGGGCGCCACAAAGTCAGAACGTAAGCAGTAACAACAAATTCACAACCACGCAGTGTTCTCGGGTGGAGAATTAAATGTGTGAAAAGACTCGTGATGTGTTTGTTTTGCCTTTTGGCTAGGACTCCGCTGAACGAAGATGTGTTTGCCGCTCCGAGTAAAGTGGATTTAACTGTGACCCATGAAGAAATTAAAGATTTGCAAGCCAAGATCTATAAGCTCTTCTTGCAGGTGATTATTAAACGGGTATACGTGGTACAACTCATCCAGTTAATTGAGTTCATAACACTGCTCGCTAAGGAAATTACTTCGTTAATGAGCCCTTCTACCGCCAGCCTGTCCATAACAACGGTTCCAGTGGTTACGGCAGTTTAGGAAGTAACGGTTCTCACGAGCATTACATCAGCGTCGCTTCTTCGAGCGACAGCAACGGTAACCTGTGGGAGGACTCACACCGGGAACCCGTAAGTCACGTAATCACCGCGTGCTCGTTGTGTGGCGTCAACGCTGCAGCCGGGGCGAATTACATTGCGTCTTTGTGTCCTTGCAGATGACTCTTCAGCAAATCTGTGCAGATGTGAACAGAGTCAGGAATTGGGGAAAGCAGGCCTATTTTGATACCAGCCACAAAACTGCTCTTCTTGGTAAACCCGCCCCAGGTAATTGAATGCAACTAATGCAAAGTACAACATCTGCGGTCCTAATAAAGTGTGTTTTTTATTTGAATGTTAATTGAATTGACATTCTTGTCCTATAGCACACTTGGTTCCGGTAACATCCCATCCTGAGGTGGGCAATCCTGAAGAAAGCAGGAAACAAACACACATTCCCTCCTACCAGCAGATCAACTGTGTTGACAACATTATTCGGTATGTGTGACCCTTGCGTCATCTTTATTGAATGCCTATCTCTTTATCAACTGTGTGTCTTTGGTGGTGTCATACAGATATTTGGAGAGCTGTACTGGGCCAGCTCTGAAACGGAAAAGTGAATCTCATTCCTTAGCCACTTCTTCTTCCTCATCCTCTACCTCTGAAGATGACAAGCCTGCCAGAGCCAATGATGCAGCTCAAGCGGCGTCAGATGGTATAAAAACACTCACGTCTCAAGTCTGTTAGTTGAATAGTCTCATGTATTGTTTTTCCTCAAATGAGTTCTCTCTGTCCAGTGGCGATGTTGGAAAGCGAAGTGTCGGTCGGGCCTAGCACAGCGGCTGTTGTTGGAGCTCCTCTAACAGACATCACCATGTCCACCAAGGCAATGAGTGTGGTCTCTGTCACCAGTCAGTGTTCGTACAGCAGCACCATCGTTCATGTTCCTCAACCTGAATCGGGTATGCACAAATATGTATTTGGAAAACTAGCTGTTGCAGCTAGAGAAAATTAAAATGTTGTAGTTGATCCCAAACGATGGTGTCGAGGTCAGGGCTCTCCCAGTTCTTCCTCACCAAACTCAACCTAGTTTGATTTTATGTTCTTCATACTAGTTCACAATCCTCTTATAATTAGTATTTTTTTAGAGGTGTCTCAAAACTTTTGTGCGTATATTGTACATAATGTATGTGTTCTAAGATGATTGTAATCACATAAAACCCTCAGAATTCAACCTGTCATTATTATTTTGTGTGTGTGTGTGTGTGTGTGGTTCCTCCCAACAGAGGCCACGGCCCTAGAGGACGTGCCAATGGGCAGCGAGCCCGCTGATGCTGCTCCAGCCACGGGACGCCCTGCACCAAGCCCTGCCGCTGAGGAGCGGAGGTTTGTGGGTCTCACCAAGGAGGTGCTTTCAGCTCACACGCAGAAGGAGGAGCAAGAGTACGTGGACCGATTCCGCAATCGCATTCTGCAGAGTCCCTACAGTTTCTATCTGCAACTGGACAACAGTTCCATGGCTCACTCCCAACACAGAGGTTTGTGTTGACAAACGCGAATGGATGATAACGCAAACTCTTTTGGGCATATTAAAGTGCTGTGCTTAAAATGATTTTTGCAACAGGTGAATATCCACGTCCAGTGAACGTCGGTGGGCTTAACCGCTCTCGAAGAGTAAAGCCTCGACTTAGGCGGCCCAAACCTGTGGGCTCATCAGACAGCTACGCCTCTCCACCTGGACCTTCTCGTCGCGTGCCAGAATCCTCTTGGCCCTCGTCAGAATCCTCCCAGCCACAGATGGCAGCTCCCTACAATCAAACATCTGCACTTCAAGCTCCGTTCTACCCCATGTTGGCGACCCAACCGGCCCCAGAGCAGCCGCCAAGACCGCAACAGCTACCCGGAGTCCCTCCTATGGTGGTGCAGCCCCCAGAACAGACCCAGCTCCATTACAACTTCCACTTCATGCAGACAAACCAGAACCAGCCAGGCATGCAAAACATACAGATGGAACCCATCCAGAATCTGCAGAATATCCCCACTTTTCACAACATGCAACCCATGGCTACAGCCCAGAGTATCAATCCCTTCATGACACCGGTCATGGCTGTCATCCTGCCCAACTACCCAACTTTCACGTCGGGTTACCCATCCCTTTACTCTCCCGCCACTGCCACCATGCTGCCCCAGGCACCCATCCCCATGGCAGGATTCGCCCCTGGTGCCCCCTTCCCGCTACCCCAGTTCCAAGCCCAGCCTGTGCCCCAAGCTCACACCTCCCCTGGCCCCCTGCTCGGCTCACCCAGAGCCTGCTCGTCCGTCGGGGAAGAGGAGGAGACGGCAGGCCCGCGGGCGTTATTCTCCAGCTCACGTTCAAGCTCTCCACTTCAGCTCAACTTGCTGCAGGAGGAACTGCCCAAACCGAGTGAAGGACAGAGCAGCACTGGACACAACCTAGCAGAAAGCCTTCATGAGCAGGGTGACAATGAGGTGATAGCAATAAAACGTGTCTCCAAACAAATGACACAAATGCCTTTAGTACAGATCCAGTCATTGTCACTTTTGTATAACAGTTTTTTTGCAGTCGCACTACGTTTCCGACCGAACATTTTCCCCTCTCCAGGGTGATGCTCCGAGTGATTCTGGGAACCACGATGCGCAGTCCACATCCAGTGAATTGCTTGATCTCCTGCTGCAAGAAGATGCACGGTCAGGAACTGGCTCCAATGCCTCGGGGTCTGGATCAGGGGAGTCTGGAGGGTCACTGGGATCTGGATCTGGATCTGGCTCCAATGGAACCTCTACCTCACACACTGGTAAGAATCCCGAATACAAGAGTTTTTACGTCACACATTCATAGAAGTACAGTGGAAATGCCAAAACCAAAATGCAACCAATTTCCTGACTCTCTTAGACTTCTAAACAGCTCTAATTTTGAAACCGCTATGGCTGACTGTCATCATAAAGAGAATTTATCCACTGTATAATGAAACTAAAATACAGTAAAAGTACTCAATTTAACAGCCAACACCTTTACTATGACACAATAACTTAAGTGTTGTGTTCTGTGGTTATAATCACATTTTATTCTTTGCTGTCAGTGTTATCTAGTGGTGGTGATTTCACAAAAATTAAAAAAAAAAAAAAAAGTTGAGGAAAATGTTAAAATCTGAGTCTTGCAAAACTAGCTTGATTGTGTGACCTTTGAAGCACAGTGATTACTCCACTGTAAGGCAAAGATGAACAACTTTGCTTCTAATAAGAGTTAGAGGTGAACGATTCCCACTTTCTATGTGGCTGCAGGCAGCAGCAACAGCAGCAAATACTTTGCCAGCAACGATTCCTCAGACACGTCACGCAAAGCCCGTAAGAGCCAGGAAGCGCCAGCAGAGCACCAACGCAGCTTCGACAATCAGGTGGAGAGCTCGCTGTGGAGCATGATCCAGCACACGTCAGAGCATGTCATGATGACGTACCAGATCCACGCGAGGTACATACATATGCAAACAGCTCCCTACCCTTTTCATTCCAATGTTGATGATTTAAAAAAAAAAATCATATGGTTATCTTAGTTATTTCCTCTGCTATGGCACTGTTACTTATATCAAGTAAACCTCACTATTCACAGGGGATCGGGACCCCGCAAATAGCGAAAACTAGTAGGAAGTTGACGCCCTCCCTAAATATGTTTACAGTTAGTATATTAATAGTTTGAACATACCACAAGTTATGATCCCAAAAGACTTCAGTTAATTTTCAATTAATCTTACAACATTACTGTATCCGCTGAAAGTCGAAATTTGTGTTTGTGAGCACTTATCCTTTGCCGAGATGATGCTGATTAGACGATATGATTATTGCACACATATTCCAATTCCTTCCAACATCCAGCAACTTAACACAGCCATCGAAGAGGAGTTGACCAACATTCCACAGGCCACAATTAACAACCTGAACAACTCTGAACGTGACCAACAAATGGTGGTCAATAAATGTTTTATCGTAGCAGCTGTTTGAAGCTAGAAGGAACATCAATTTTGTGTTACTGGAATATTGGTTTTGAAAGTTTGTCATGACAAAACACCTTGGTTTTTTTGGGAGGTTCTCTGTATATTTAGTTCATGTATTACCTCCTGTAGGGACCAGAGCGAGGTGTTGGCTGAGGACAGGGAGAAGCTGCGAGTGCTTAAGCCCCTCCAGCCGTGGTTCAGCCAAGATCAGCGAGAGGAGCTGGCCCTGGTCCACCCCTGGATCCAGCAACACACCATACCACAAGAGATCGACACTCAGGTGCGAATGCAAACGCTAGCCCACAGTCATTCATCATGTCCGCTGCTCACCTAAACATCCATGCGACCGTGCCCATGTGTCCCTCAGGGTTGTGCGACCTGCAGCGTCGGTGCGGGAGCGGCCCATTCGCCTCCGCCCCCAGACCCCGACAGCTCGTCCCCGCTGGAGGTCCTGGAGCCGGACTCCATTGTGGACACTTGAGAGCTTTGACCCCAAACTACCATCCGCCCTCGACAACGACCGCCATGCATCTTGTCTGATCAGGCCAGGGGATTTGTTCTCTGTCGGTTAGGCTAGCTTGATTTGTAAAGGGGGGCAAGAGAGATGGGCATTTAATTTTGCAGGTATTTATGCTCAGTCAGCCTAAAGTGACTGCGGCCAGGGGACCATGACTATTATACCTCTCTTCATGTTGTTTCAAGTATATGATCTGGCTACTTGGTGCCCATTTCAAGATGCCCCCCGTCCCCCCCCCCCCACTGAACATGAACCTTGTGCACTCAATCTGGGCCATGTGACAGGACAAAGACCACACTGGCCCAGCCCAAGTATCAGAACACAAGTGACACTCTTGACTGACAATGGAGTAACAGGTTGAAAGACTATTTGAGGAAGTTAATCTCATTGTTAACACCCCCTGAACATGAGCACTGTGTGCATAAAGACATTGCTGCCCCAAACCAAGCACTTAATGTACACGGTGTACACTTTGTACAGTACACATGATTTTGTGTATTATGTAAACTCCTTCCGTGACATAATGTCACACCACGGTGGACACATGGTAGATCGTTTTAAATGGTTGTCTGGATACAAAGACGTGCTGCTTTCTGTCAATTGATGCTCTTAATCGTATTGGATGAATTGCTGCTGGAGTGTCATCTTTGTATTCCATTGGTTGATTGTCTGTCTGTCTGTCGTTGAGATGTCCGTTAGTTCTGCGGACTTTTAAACAGCAGCAGATACACTATGATGATCATTTCAAACAGAATTTACAGCGCCCGAAGTATGCTCTTTCTCTCCCTAAAAATCCTAACCTATCCTAAACTCACTGTACTAAGTACATGTGATCGTGGGATTACTGACATATTCCTTTTTATGTGTGTGTGTGTGTGCGTGCGTGTGTTTCCACTCGACTCTGAATGTTGTAGCTAGTTGTGTGCTGCTGTGAGTGTGTGTGTGACTGCTGCTTCCTTCCACAAAATGACCCATTTGTGCAAAACCAACTGGGTCTTCTCACCAATTTTAGATTGAGATTATGTTTAACAGTATCTTGTTTTTGTAGGAGAGACATACACAAAACTTCACAGTGTATAAAAGCCATTTGTCTTGAATTCAGGGACTATTTGTGACACGAAGGAATGAATAAATGAACTATGATGTCTGAGCTTTTTAGTATTTGTCTTTGCTTATCAATGAAATACCTGTTGTTAAAAAAAAAAACTTTAATGCATGATGAAAACAATCCACAAATCAAGCATAATAAGGAATGTAACCGCTTCTGTGTTACTTCAACATACTGCACATTTTGGAAGAGCATTGTCAATACAAGGAGCCCTTCAATGTTGCTTTAGTCCAGTGGGGGAAAAAAGCACAATGTAAGTTTGAAAGCTAAATCAAAGCTGTAATAGAACCTACATTCACCAACTTACAACTGAGTCAGGCGTCTTTTAACATACAGTACTGCACCTACATTTACTAACATCAAGGTGGCACTGTGGTACCTTGTATCGTGTATTTATGCGACATGAAGAACATTCATTGGGTTTGTGCCTTTAGAAAACGCGAGTGCTTGGGTTGTTGTGTGTTGTTTGGATTACACGAGCATCTCTGTGGAGTCTCCCCTGCCAGAACTTCCACCAGCGTGGGTGTGACGAGCAGCCTCTGGACCAGCCAGTGACCCAAATGTCACTCTCACTTGCGCCATTTCTGCATCTCTGCAAGTGATTAAACAGAGTCAGTTCACTTCATTTCATTCTTTTTCTGTTCACATTTTACCTTTATCCAGATCAATGACTTTTCTTGGCGTGTTCATGTTGACCTCCTTCACCAGGTTGTTCTTGAAGTCTTCAAATCACGCGAGAGGAAGTGTAAATGTTGATTCACTCAAATACAAGCTGGTGCTGGGTGCCTTTTCTCTCACCAAGTCTGTCGTCTGGCTCCCTGATGGGCAGCGACGGCTCTGCAACATCCATCTCAAACTCATCTGAGCAGCTGCGACTTCTGTTGGACCTAAATGCAGATATTGTGTTCAAGGCAGAGGTGGGAGTAAATCACATAAATTCAATCTCAAATCGTAACCTTCCAAGTCTCGCCAAGTCCTAAATTATTCAATCAAGTCATCGCTTGGATTAGGCAAGTCATACAATATTGCTCAGTGACTTTGGAAAGCCTTTTGAGCGTTTATTCAATATCCGTGACAGGACCATTGTACTTGTATGCTCCTTGTCCTCAGCAGTAAGACGATTCAGCATGGACCCCACCAGTAGAACGATTGTCTTACCAGAAAGACTAGTTACTTTTTCCTATATTAGTGCCAATGAGTATGCCTATGAGTATGCAATTAAACCTTATTAGTAAACTACTGTGCTGGACTAAAGGCCCAGTGGAAAGCAGTAGTGGAAAAAAACGTCATGTGTGTTTGTGCAGTATGTGGTGTCTTATTATACCAGTACACTCACCTCTTGGATTCCAATGAATATAACTCTGAAACCAGAAGAAAATCACGGTGAGAAATATCATTTGTTGTCTATCTGTTAATCTACAATCACTAGCCACTTGGCTTTTTGTTGTAGTTGTTATTGTATTAATTCCTATATTTCTATTTAAACACATTTACTCTTCTTTAGTAAATTGATAATTAATGACAGTTTAATTCCGACCTGTTGTTCTACGTCTGCGTGTGATAAGGATGATGATGAGGACGACAAATGCCAGAAGGAGGAAGGCGGTGAGGACGAAGCCCAAAGGCAGGAGAAAGTGCTGTCTGTGGTCGGGGAGAACGACATTGATGACCCGTGGTGACTCCACTTTGTTGGCATCTGAAAGGTGAGGAAGGAAAATAACCTTTAGCTTCTTATCATCCAATCAAGCAGCCCAGAGTCCAGAACAGAACAACATTTAAAAAGAAGACACAAATACAGTACCACCACAGGGCTTCGCCAGTGACCTGAACCGAAAGGAATTGTTTTGGTTTGTTTTGGCAAACGCGAGAGTGAAATTTATAATGGTTTTAACATGATGATTTATCAGGTTTCATTTACTTTCATCTCTAATTTATGTTAGTCCAAACATGCATTAGCAAGTCCTCTTCTCCTCTGTGAACGCACGTCTCCTGACTGTACTAAAATGTTGAGCTCATTTATTTCCAGTTGGACTAAATAGTCAGCTGGCATGAGGTTAAGAAGTTAACACTCAGCATATGTGAGCCAAAAGCAAAAAGTCACGCCATATTACTCGTCGTTCTCTGCAGTAAAACCATAAAAGATGATGAGTGCCAGTGAAGAAGCCGGCTACGGACATACTGAACTGCTTGTCTGAGCATCTTTTTATTTTCTCTAATTGCTCTAGCTTGATCCTTGATAGCGATACACTGTATATGTTTGTGTTTGTACATCCGCTGCTCTGTCCGCTTCTTAATCTGAGGGGACGAGAAAGGAAAGGAGCGCTGACCTACATCTAATTCTCTCCTTAATTCAACTCCCTCACCGCTGTCTGTTTTTCACCAGCTGCTAGACACATGAAACACACTCCACCTTTTTTTTTTTTTCTTTTCCAACCAAAAATACATTCCTGACTAAAGAAGACAGGAAAATAAACCTGAGTATGTGGGATTCTCAGGGAGGGAAAAAAAAAAAGTCCAGTAAGCCTTCCAGGCTGTCAATGGGAGCCAAAGTCAACATGGCAGCAGACAGTCAGAGAGAGGAAAAACAAAAGAAACACTTTATATCACTCTGCGCGTTTGAGATCAACATACGGAAGTATTATGATGAAGTGGAACTTCCTTGTCATAAAATCTGAAATTAAACCAAAAAGTACAGCAAACATTCATTAGGCCTCTAAAACGTAAAGGTTGAACTGATATGCCATCAAAGACAATGTGTGATGAGAACTATATGGAACCATCTGCTTGGAACATTATTGCTAGTAATAATACAATGACAGATTTAAGACCAGAAAGTCAGCTGTGTTAAGAAGGACATACTATGGAAAATAGATAGATAATAGATAAACAGATTTTTTTTAATTTCTTGGGTCCAACCCACCAAGTGTGTATTATACAAGTAAAGCATTTTTTTATGATCTGCTTGTATCAGAAAACATGTATCAGAGTGAGCCGTTATGAATTTGGACCTAGGAATTTTGTTAAATTGTTAAAAAAAAAAAAAAAACATTGCGTAATGTGTCTCCTTTAACCACTCGCCATTTTTTCCATAATTGTTGATGTGTTTTATTCTGACAAGAGCGTTCAATGTTGCATGGTTCTCTCAGTTCCCCATGGTGCGAGTCTGAAGTGGAAAACTGACGTGTAGAGTTGAGCTGGTAAAGTGCAGTGTAAAAGTGACGTATCGTATGTCGACAATCATAATAATACAAAAATAAGAATGGAAGGTTTGCTGCGCACTCGAGATAGGAAATGTCTACACACCCCTGTTCAAATGTTTTTGTGATATAAAATAATGAGACCAAGCTAAATCATTTGAAAACTTTTTTTACCATTCATGTGACCTGTACGACTCAAACCTTTGAGATAACGTGGTTGCACAAGTGCGCACACCCTCTTATAACGGGGTATATGGCCGTTTTCAAAATTTACCACATTCAAACTCATGTTAAACGAGAGACAGCCCACATCTGCCACCATTAAAAGTACGTCTGAATTACCCTAAATAAAGTTCAGATGTTCTAGTAGACTTTTCCTGACATTTTATGTCTCTAGCAGAAGCCTGAAGGGTTTGTGCTAAAACTAAATGGTATTTGGAACTGTTCATAATTACTTCCACCTTTTTCTAAGGCCTGAAGAAAAACAAGCCCATAGCAGGATGTGGCCACCACCATGAAGTGTTATGGTTGCACCAAACATACCTTTTAGAATTAAAAACTTCAAACTTGTTTTCATTGGACCGTAACAAAATCCCCCAAAGACCTGGAAAATGGTTTTATGGTCAGATTAAAACAAGGCTGAACTTAAAAGAGGGTGTTCACACTTGTGCAAACACATTATCTCAGATGTTTATTTTTATTTACCCTCTCCAATATAAATGAATTAAAAACATCAATTGAGTTGCATATGTGAAAGGTCAGATTATTGATGGATTATCTTGGTTTCATTTTTTTTTTTAACCTATCCTAACCTAAAACCTGGCATTTTAACAGGGGTGTGTAGACTTTTTATGTCCACTGTATATACAATGTCACATCTTTTCACCCTTTAGGCAAACACACATTTGATTGTTTATCTTTTTATTAACCGTGGTTAATTTATAGCAAGTGTCTTCAATCCTGGTCCTCGAGCGCTGGTTTCCTGGATGTTTTCCATCGCTCCCTGCCGCAACAATTTGAACCAGGTGTGTTGCAGCAAGGAGGGATGGGAAACATCCAGGAAACCGGCCCTCGAGGAACAGGATTGAAGACCCCTGACTTATAGTTACACTTGTATGGCAGTTCCAATTTACTTGCTTTTCAAGGTTGACCCTGGAACATAAGAGTTGCTTCTGTGTGAAACTTCTTATAATCCCTCAAGGGGAAATTAAACTTTTCCATTATAATTAAATCATACATGAAAAACTGTTTTCAAAAGGACGTTGGCGGTTCTTCTGTAGCTCTGAGAGAAGAGGATTAATTGTGAGGGCAGAGATGGATTTCAACTCCTGTGGATAAAATTCTATTTGAATGAGATCATATTGGCACAGTCACACGCACACACACACACGGACGCACAAACTCAACCACAGGAATTTCTCCAAAACCTTCTGAATGATTTTGCCACATTTCTACATCTGCCATTATCAGCTACGACTGAAAACAGACTGTCTGAATTCACTCTTCTTCTTTCATATACTGAGAAATGTGAACTCAGAAATGTGCACATCAACAGAAGAATGCGGTTGTTGCAACCAAAACAACACCACTTCCTGTAACACACACAGGCAAATACACAAACAGACTCAGGATGAGAGGAGGCAATTAAAAGTCCGCAATGAGAAAGGCTTTTTTTTTTTTTTTTTTTGTGGTGGGTAAGCGAGGCCTTGCACGGTGACTGGGCGGTGGTGTGTGTGCGGTTTTGGGGGCTCTGGCGTCAGACAAGCTGAGAGAGCAAGAAAAACAAATGAAACAAACAGGGGGAAAATGGGCTTTCTCACGTTGAGGAGATTGAAGGTGAAGTCACAGCAGTTTGAAGCAGAGAAAGAAAATGAGGTTTTGAACAGATGTGAACTTTAGTTTTCTTTTTGCTGTTAATTGTTCTCATGATAGTTTTAGCTCAAGTCTGTTAAAGCACTCACGGTAACCTGGTGTGTGTGTGTGGGCGTGTGTGTGTTTGTGTGAGAAACAGAGAGTGAGAGAGTTGGGAGTACGGGTGAGTAATCACTTTTACTGTACTTGTTTTTTCGAGGTCAGTTTGAGGGTAAAGACTTTTCTTTTAGTTTTTGATAACTTAAGTGATCATTTAAAATGGTATGTAGAACCATGTGATGTGTCCCAGCCAATCAGAAAGGGCACACAAAAAAATCCAGATAACATACCACGGGCTTTGCTATTTTAATGAGTTTTTTTTTCACAGCCATCATTTTCTGTAAGGAATAAAAATGTTTGTATTGGTTTAGCTGTGAACTCCCCAAAATTAAAAAGATCAAAAGGTCTGTCAAAAATGGTTTGTTAACTCGCAAACAAAAAATTGTGTACAATGTTTTTGTGTTAAAGTAATTGTTAGTCTGAGAAAAAAAAGTTTAAAAAAAAAATTCCATGCAATTAAAGTACATTATTTTTCTGAAATATAGTTGCTTGATTCAACATCAATTATTTTGTATTTCAATTTTTTGTCTAACAAACATTAATTGTAATTGTAATGTATGGAACTGGTTTATGTCAAAATATGAATAATTGTAATAATAACTGAAATAATAATAAATTACCTTTGTCTGAACTGGGCAAAGCTTTAGCTGGGTCGGTGGCGTGAATCACTGGTGGTTCCACGGTGACCTGAAACTGTCTCCTCTCATGCAAACCACAGTAATGATGATGAAGATGACATGAGTACAGCCCCTGATCAGTGATCTAAACAGTCAGCACACACACACACACACCCCCACACACCCCCACACACACACACACACAAACAGATACCGGTAAGTTCGACAGTCAACAAGTCAATTATCAACGACATTAAGGTTTGTGTATAAACACAAAAAGGTGGCCTATTATGTGCTGCACATCCTCCATATTCCCTCAAAGTTTGATACGGGGCTTTTGTCCGCACGGTTTGCTCGCAGTTGGGATGAAGAGACTTTTATAAAGCACCTCCGGACACATGATGTCTCATTTGTTTTGCTATTCTTGTTACACGCCATTAAACGTAATGCAATACCCGCCTCAATAGAGCAATAAAATTGGACTTCACAAGTGCTGCATAAATAAGGACTTTGGAAACATTGTATACAAGTGCCAAAAACTACTGTTACTATAGGTTTTGAAACAAGAATCAACTATGCTTATACTGTAGTTTACTAAAAGTGGTCAGAGAGAGAGTCTATATACCATTGTAATTATAACGAAAGGTATCCAGACAAGCTTACATCAAAATACAATACTTGTCTTATATGGACTGAAAGGTCAAAGTATATTTGGCCTACTTCTAACCTTTTAATGGATTTTGTTGGCACACGATGGTGAATTGGTACTCTATATCATAAATATAGTATCTCTCTAATGTTTGAAATAGTAGTATCACCAGAACATGCAAAAAAAAAAAAAAAATAGCATTCACCTACATTCTTGAATGGACCTAATTTTGTTTTTGGAATGTGGGAGGAAGATAGAGTATCAAGATTCAAACCCTGAACCCCAGCACTGTGAGACAGATTGGCTAACCACGAATACACTGTGGTGCCCCACATTTTGTTGAAGTGCATTTCAGTTTAAAATCCAGCATCAATGCTTTTTTTTTTTTTTTTTTTTTTTTTTTTTTTTTATATAAAGGGAAGTCAAGTCAAAAATGTCCTTCACTTCTAGTAGTCTATACATAGTCTATAGTAGTCTATATTAAAATTGCATTACATTGTGGAATTTGAATTAAGCATAAAAATCCACCTGTTTTATTTAATTCATATTCCACAGATCACAATACTGTGTTTCGACTAATGGTGGCAATTTTTTAAACTTGACTTCCCCTTTAAGTGCCTTCTCGCTCAGACGCACTTTGCTTCTTTGTGAGATTACACGCATGTGTTACAAACTGTACCTGCAGATCAGATATTGTAAGTGAGAAGTCTCCTTCTGAGAAAGCCTGGTTGCTGATGTTCATCTTCTTCCGGAGGAACGAGGGTCCGTAGCTACGCTGCTCCCCCGAGGCGTACAGGTCCACTAAGCGGTCTGCGCGATCGTGGTAGATTCCCGGAGACTGGCGGTCCCAGTGGACCACCTGTGGGTTAAACATTTCTTTTAGTCTTGCTTCTCCTTTAGAGCCCAATGAGCGTAGAAAAGGAGCTGGCAAACTTTTGTGCTCAAGGGCCACATGTACAGACAGATGGGCCAGGCCATTCGTGGATGTGGTTAAAAAAAAGAAAAAAAAAAAAAAAGACAGCAGGGGGATTAGAAATACTGTATATCTTTTGTGGCACCAGTCCCAGAACTTTTCCGACTCACCTCATGAATGCTCAATGGGCCGCATTAAGATTCTGCCCACAACTGATGTGGAAAATGACGTCAGACCCACCTGCTGATCCTCTTCTTCGTTGCTCCAATCCGTCCACACGTTTCTCCTGTTGATGCACGGCAGCACCACAGTGCTACCCAGCAGCACCACGTACACGGCTTTGTGGCCATCCCAGTAGCGCTGCTCTTTACGACCTAGAGGAGCGCACAGAAAGGTCACAGGCCCGCTGTACCGCATCACAAAGTTACACTTCAGGCTTGGAGATGGCGACGTACGTGATTTGGTGACGTTCAGTTGCACTCGGACTGTCTCGTACAAGTGGCAGTAGAGATGGTGGAGGTTGCAAGAGTAAAGACCTCTGTCGTTCATTGTCACATCTAACGACAACAAATGATTTTGTATTACAAGTATTAATAAAAATGAGGGCTGTTTGATACCACTTTTTTTTAGACCGATGCTAGTACATGTATTCACTTTACTCAACTATACCAAGTACATACACCTCTTGTACTTTTGATATGTAAAATTTCATTTAACACAAAAACAAAAATTGTCAATAAAGATATTTCTTTTTGATACAGACGATGACTCGTAGATGTGTCAACCTGCCGCAGTATAGCGCCAACTACTGCCGAGTAGGACTTAGTCAATGTCAGATTTTTTTTTTTTTTTGCCCTAAGTATCGGTGGCTGGTTTTGGCATCCTTCACGATAACTTAAAATAGGGCTGGTATCGGCCCGATACTTATACCTGATATCGGTAAACTCCCATCACTAATAAAAAGTATTACATTTAATTGGTAAGCCTAGTTTACTGGCTAAAGCATTAGGTACACTATATAGGTATGCATAGATAGATCAACTACATCAAAAAACTATTGCAATGCACCGCATTTCACAGATCTACATGGTTAAAGTTTCTGAGAGTGACCTTTGATGAACAGTGAGAAGTTTCCATCCTTGAAGGCTCTCTGGCTGAGGCCGACTCTTTTCAAGTTGTAGGAGTTGTATATCCTCTGTTGTCCTGCAGAGTACATGTCCAATACTCTCTCCATGCCGTTGTCCACATGGGCCCGGTACACGTCCCAGTGGACCACCCGCTGTCTGTCCCTAAGGTTATCCCTCGTCCAGACCATGCGGCCACTGATGCACTGTAACGTCACGTTGGAGCCGGCTGGGGCGCTCACATTGTAGCCAGCCACCACAACACTGCTGCTGCTGCTGCTGCTGCCGTCTGGCTGGCCCTGCACTGGGGGCCACAGAAAGTACACACAAGAGGACATATTAAGTTAGGAAAGCATATTGGCACAAATCAAGAATTTTCAAAGTGTGGGATAGTGAGACTTCCTTTGTGTCTTTGTGAAATGTCATGTCAGACCACGGTCTGAATAATTATATAGCACTGCTTTTTGTATTAGGCTATTGTCTCACTGTTGTGTTTCCTGAAGACCATATATTTCAATGTTTTCACAGAGCACTGATAGAAAAAAAATGACTCATTTTAACTTAAGCCTGGTCAGCAGAATAAAAGATCAACAACATTTTTTCGTTATTATTCACAAGTTGCAGAGTCTCGCCTGAAGTCCCCTGGCGCCCACATCACACACTTTGAAAAACCACTGGTTTAAACCACACGCACACACACCCACACGCACACACACGCACGCAGACACATGCACACAAACACACACACATACACGCGGTTGTAACACACCTGCAGTGAAGAAGTAGACCACAGACACTGAAAGACAACCACAGTTAAATCACATAAAAGCCATATTTACCTATTTGCACCATAGGAAAGTTAAACCATTAATGTAATGTCACAGTTTATTAGTTAGTTATTCTACAGTCATTCTTATTTAAAGAAACAAAGTTTGGACAAGACTGTGGACAAGAGGCTAGGTACTCTCTGGGCTGGTCACTACACTGCATAAACAAAACTTGTATTTTGGGGGTTAAAACTGTTATTATTATTAATTAATGAAAGCCAATTTACATAACTGCAAAGCTAAACATATTTTGTTGAATTGCAGAACTTCAAATTTCATTGAATCTATTCACAATCACATTATAGACAATTAAGAGTCTTCAATAAACATAACATGCATGATGCTGGAATGTGAGCGGAAGATGGATTAGTGTAACTTTTATGTATAAATTAGGTAAGGGTATTTTAACTTAATTTATTTAAAAAAATCATATTTAACAGAAAATTGATGTCAGTATTTAATTGTAATGTGTGAATGATATTTTTTTACTTGTACCGTGAAGAGTTTAAAAATTAGTTTGTAAAAACTCAGGCCGTATTGATGAAAGTCATTCAAACACAACACAACAAAATGTAAATTGCTGCTTTCCATATAACCGCAATTAGCTCTCATGTGATGTTCCTTTTGCATAAATAAATAATAAATGCAATTTATTATTATTATTATTATTGTTATTATCATCATCATCATCAGTAATAGTAGTCGTAGTATATAATGACATGACCGTTTATTAAATATGATATCAAATGTCATACACGTTACAGTAAGGCCCCATCCCCGAAAGAATCTAAAACATCATTATGAACCTATTAATACATTATTTAAATGCGCTTTAGAAGACAACGAGATTGTGATAAATACTGTGATGGGAATTACTTCCATATACTGTAATAATGCAACAAATGATACAAAGACATTAGCAGTCAAACTTACTTTGAATTAAGAACACAGCCTGAAAAAAGATCTCCTCCCGGTGGTTCTTCATGTTGCGTATGTTTGATAGTAACTACTAACTAGACTGTTTTTCAGGTTGAATACTGTCCTTGTGAGAGAAAACAAACAATCAGTCTTGTTTATCCATCTACCAACAGGACTTGTTAATTTTTTGTGTGTGTTTTAAGAGACCCAGCTGCAGTTGGGACTTCTGTACAGAACCAAAGTGAATCATTCCTATCCGGAGAAATGAAACCTGACACAAGCAAGCCCCTCCTCTCAGAACTTTACCAGAGACATACCAGGGAAAATCCTACCGTTTCATTGGGTTGGAGCAACTGTAGTGGTTGGGACTACTTGGCAGAAATATGAGGCAGCAAGAAAAATACTGCTATTAAAGGATTCTGACAAACTCCCAACATTTACTGCATTTCAGTTACATTCATTTAGGTGGAAAACGACTGAACAATCCTGAGATAAAATCATATAGAGATGCTAATATTATAGATATGTATTAGGATCTCCATCCATCCATCGTTCACTTTCTCATTCTTATTTAGTAGTGCAATCGGGGAAATAGCGCCACTTTGTGGGGGTCCGGTTAAACAAACTAAGAATAAAAATAAGTTAAATGTAATGGTAAACATTATCGATGCGAATGTTTATAGCTGCATATAGCTTACAACGGGGTGTATTCATAGCACAATAGTCGATCCCTAAATAAGGTTTTCATGCTCAGCTTTTGCGATCACTAAAATTCAAAAGCGTGTATCTCATGTCATGCATACCGATTCGAAAAAAAAACTCGATATAACATGTGAATTATGTTGCAAATCAATTTCTAAATTATTCACAACTTTTAATAAACGTACCAAGGAACTTTTGTTTTATTCTTGTAAACACACGGACCTTTTCCGGTGTTACACACTCAGAGATTTCCAGAAACTAGCAAACTCATTCAAGGGTTTGTGCAACGCAAGGTAAATTAATTTAACAAACATTTAAAATCAAGTTCTGCGTTGTTTATTTTATACCTATATTAATCCCACATAATGCTGTTTGGAGATCATTGGATGGGTTTTAAATCTAGCCAATGTTTCTATTATGTGCGAGGCATATCTAGCATACTTGCTAACTATAGCTAGCCTGGCATCACGGCGAACTTAGATACGATTGAACATGTTATAGTATCATTCTTTCTTCTATTTTCGTTTTCGTAGGTCCCCTGCTCGAAGTTGAAAGATGTTCCTGACGAGATCAGAATATGACAGGTTGGTGGAAACAGCGCCGCAACACAAACTGCATTGTCATTTATTGGCGGCTTCTTCTTGGTACTATGAGTGAACAAACCAGAAGGAACACAATCATGTTTCTTGTGTTTTTACAGACAGACTTCAAGTTTAAGTGGTGAAGTTAAATAACCTTAACTATTTAGGTCGTCTCTGTGTTCTGTTAATGTTAAGCAAGTAACTATCAGGTCTTGTCACTGGATCTACTTTCACTTTCGTCTTATACATCTTTTCGATGTTGCCTCGTAGACGTCAAAACCTCGCATTTGAAGGTTTTGTCAGTTCTAAATCCGAAAGCTATTCCCATAAATAGTTTGCAGTTAATAATTACCATTCTTGATCCTTTGTCTTTCAGAGGTGTGAACACATTCTCTCCTGAAGGAAGGTTATTTCAAGTTGAATATGCTATTGAAGCTATAAAAGTGAGTGTTTTGCTGAACAGCCTCTTAAATATTTCACATTACTGTAAGGCTAAATGCCACTTTGGAGGTCATATTTTTTTTGTATTGGTGTCTTATTCTTCCCATCTGTTTTTGCAGCTTGGCTCCACAGCCATTGGTATCCAGACATCAGAGGGGGTGTGCCTGGCTGTGGAGAAGAGGATTACCTCTCCGCTGATGGAGCCCAACAGCATTGAGAAGATTGTGGAGATTGACAGTCACATTGGTGTGTACTAGTATGATTGTCACTTTCGCTAGCTAGCTAGCTAGTTTTTGCACGAGAATGGAACCTTTAAAGGTCCCGGAAAGTATTGTATTCCATTTATTCGAATATTTGGAAATAAGGAAAAGTCAAATAATCATTTCCAGTGTCAAATCGTCACCATCATAAAACATAGGAAAATATGTTTAACTCATTCACTGACATATGTGAGTATACTTGAGAATACTCTAGAAAGAAAGAATATAAATAATATTAATAATCACGTGTTTTGTGCTTTGTGTCTTGTCTCAAAGGTTGTGCGATGAGTGGCTTGATAGCTGATGCTAAGACTCTGATTGACAAAGCCCGAGTGGAAACACAGGTATGCAAGTATTTAGTTTACCTTGCTCATCAGCTGTGGCTTATCTGCGTTCTGCGCTCGTCCACAGAACCACTGGTTCACGTACAATGAGACCATGACGGTGGAGAGTGTGACCCAGGCAGTGTCCAACCTAGCGCTGCAGTTCGGGGAGGAGGACGCTGACCCTGGTGCAATGGTCAGTCTCTTTGCTATTCATCTGTCCTAAAATGTGAGACGTGCGAGTGTATTTTTGTTTTTCAAACCTCTCTTCTGCTTCCTCTACAGAGTCGACCATTTGGAGTTGCGCTTCTTTTTGGAGGGGTGGATGAAAAAGGACCTCAATTGTATATCATTTTTAGTATTTGTGCACATTGAAGATGTCAGAGTATTAAAAATGCCATGTTGACCCCTTTTGTTTATTTCTTAAAATTCCAGGTATCACATGGACCCTTCAGGAACCTTTGTGCAGTGTGACGCTCGAGCAATCGGCTCAGCATCTGAGGGCGCACAGAGCTCTCTGCAAGAAGTTTACCACAAGGTAGAGCTGTTAATCAGCTGCAGTTATTTAGTGGATTAACCCGTCTCTGGAGATTTAAAAAATTTTTTTAAAGATAAATCATTCAAAGTTGCCTTTTGTGTTTGAATCTTGTAGTCCATGACGCTAAAAGATGCCATCAAGTCATCCCTCACTATTCTGAAGCAGGTGATGGAGGAAAAGCTCAACGCCACCAATATTGAGGTGTGTGTGCCTTTTTTGTAAAATGTATATCCATGCCCACTTCATATTCCCAAGATATTAAAACGATCGCCTCAACGTTTTGGATTTTATAGATGTTACGATGTTTCCTCCCCTTCATAGGAAACGGGTATAAACAATGGATCAGTGGGTATTCATTTGTATGAAATTGTAATGCGTTATTAAAAAAACAACAACATTTGAATAAGTAAACATCCCTGTAAATGAATGCCACACCTCTGTACATTCCAAGAAATCTCTGTAGTCGAGTAAATAAACAGCCCATGAGAAAATACAGCAAGCTGTATTAACTTAATTTCACAATGTTTGTGGATGTTTGAATTTTAATGCCAAAGTTTTAGTAAGGTTGTTTTTCTCTTTAGCTGGCCACAGTGGAGCCAGGGAAGACCTTCCACATGTACTCGAAAGAAGAGCTGGAGGATGTGATCAAGGATATTTAGATGATTTTCAGCGCAGGCACGAGAGAACAGGAAGTCACCTGGCCTCCGAGTCGAGCAACAAAACACATCTTTCCATCAGCACATCCAACTCGTTGCACTCGGATCTTTTTTGGATTGCATCAGAGGTCTTGTCTGTTGTGCTAATGGACTTCTTGCCTATCAGCATCTGTACAGAGCAGCAGGAAGAAAACAGGGGGAGGGGTATTTTTTTTCTAACAAATCAGTACTTCAATTAAACTGTTGTATTCCACAACGAAATGACTGCTTTTATTTTTTCTACCATCCACCCGCACTCTTTCTCTCAAATATATTTTTTTCTGTGTGGCTTCATTTTAGGTTTTGCCCTTTATACTAAGCCAAAGACTAGTTTTCTTTTTTTCCCCTCCTTCGGTGGAAAGTTTTTGTCTGCATTCAAATCCATGTTCCAGTTGTCCATCTGTGATCATCCATGACACACAACTAGTTTTGTGCCATTGACAAACTTAACATTCAACAATATTCAGATTACTTTTTCTGTGAGAGAGAGAAGATGGAAAAAAAACATCTAGGATTTAGGACAATATACTTAACCGTTATTATGGAAAAACTGCAAATGACATCATTAATAATTTCTCACTCTTCACTAATTCAAAATGGATCAATCCAGAAAAAGTGTTTGACCAAATAAGGCCATTATTGCTAATTGAATTTATTTTAGTTACGGGCTTGAGTTTGTTGCTGTACAAAAATAGCATGCGTCTCCATTTTTTATGGTATCTTTTTGTGTGTTTTGATTAAACTTGTCTATTTTTTTTCTCAGTGAAGACAAGTATTATGCAATGCATTATCACTGGACACCAAATCCAAAATTAAAAATGGCATTTACGGTTCTCAATTTCCATAACCCATCACTGTTACTGCTCACCACCTGTTCAAATTATGTAAATCATTATGAAAATGTCTCGGTCTTTCTTCCAAATCTATCTATCTATGGGAACTGACACATTAGAGATAACTTTAAACATGGATAATTTCTAATTGCTTCAAATATGTTAAAAAACTAAATTAACAGCATGTTTGTTTCATTTCTTTTTTCTTATTCACAATTTTTAATAAATAATACCAATCTATAAAGTAGTGTACACACAGAAGTCACAAGCAAGGCTAGCATGTTAATTCTCTTTAATCTCAATCATATGTACTCTTTCTCTCCCACCCCCACAAAACACCAGAGGAAATCCTAAAGGTTTTTGGACTTTTGTTCCCTTGAAGAACTCTTCATTTTAGTGCTTCGTGGGATCGTAAAATTCACCGAAAGAAAGTAGGAGGGAGAAAAAAAAAAGTTAAAAGCCTGCTGTGTTTAGATTGACCACAATGTGGCGCTAAAACCTCAGGAGCGATTTCATTATTAACTAGTCGAGGAAGAGTCAAAGGCGTCCAATGAAAGTGCAGGTTATTCTCGTCCTGGCCAATCACGCACCGCCGTGGAGGGGACTTTAATGAAAGATACATTCTGGAGGATGGGGGGGCTAGAGGAGTTTTATTAGTGTGTGGGATTAAAGAGGCACCGTGAGTGAGCGCAAGCGAAACTGACCAGCCGATTTCAACATGCTTTCTGCGGTTTACGTTTTCACATGGAGCTTGTTTGCGTACGCGTTGGCGAGACATTTCCACGCTGGACAAAAGTCGTTTATGGGGAGGTTGCCGAGGGAGTTGAGAAGTGATGAGGAGCGACACACTTGGGAGAAGTTGGAGATGTCGGAACGCGGCGCGGCTGGACTGAATGAGCACTCATGCCCGAGTTTTCCTGGAGTCGAGTCAGCGCTGTTAAACAACACCCACACTGTAAGTCCCTCTTTTTTTTTTTTTTTTTTTTTAAACATCCATAATTATCCACCCGAAAGTGCTTGCACTAGTGCTTAGACCGTTAGCCGAGTCTCTGGAAGAGATTAAAACTCCATAATTTGCTATGTGCTTGATTTTGTTCATCTCTGCATGAAGCACACACTTACAACATCAGGCACACCTGCACAAATTAATGATGTCCAATACAATCCATCAAAATTATGCTTTTACAAAGAAAATAATGCTCAGTTCTGATTGAATTTTTTAGATTCCTTTCAGAGGCCCTCGACATAGGTGAGCTGCAAAGATTTTGAATATTAACGTTAAATATCGACTACAAAGTGAATCCGAGAAAATTTTCCAATTTCATGAGCTATAGATAAACTCGTGAAAGTCCTTCTTGAAGATTAGCCAGAAAGTGAAACATCTCAACACTTGTATGGTAATTGTAAAAACATTTGATATAGTAGACCGACTGCTTTAATAACATTTATGTCATAAAATGCGTCACTCTTTCATCTTAATTGCAGCCTCCTCAGGTGAAACTGGCAGCAGTACCACTGCAACTGGCAAGAGTGTCTGTTGTTGATTACACACGTTCGGTCACCTTGAAGAAGTTTGAAAACGTTGGTAGTTGTTTTCCTCTCCTTCTCTCAGGTCCACTTAGATTCAATTTCCTCACAATGCTCCAACAAGTTTGTTTTGCTACCAAATGTGCATTAAGAAGATGGAATAGTTCATCGCATGAGAAGTGGGGGAAGGCACTCAAAACAATAATGAAGGATTAAGTATTTTATGTACTTGCGTGTCGAACCAAACCACTAACCAAACCACTTATGATTGCTTTTAATCAAAGAAAACTTAAAAAAAAAAACTAAAAAAAACGCTTTTATAGTATGACCCCTCTCAAATAAATTGGCCACAATATTAAAGCAGTGTGTCCACATTTTTACTTTCAAGGGCAACATACAGAAAAGTCAAAGAATTGAAAGGCCTCTGATATTCATACAAGATTTAATTTATTTAATTCATGGATCCATTGTCTCGTGCTTTTCCTCACTGTGACTATCCCGTGGACGAGACGGGTTCATTAAATATCCATGGCATCCCAAAACTAAGTTTACCAATCACATGCGTTAATTCACTTATCATTGACTACACCAGTATTTCCCAACCTTTACTGAGCCAGGGCACATATTTTAAGAATTTTTATAATCTTGCCCCAAAACAAAAATCTCCCTAATAGTATATTAGTATGCTGAAATAATGATGGTCTTGTCTGAATTTACTCACAAAAGTGCTTACTCGGTGTGAAATCTGTGCTTGTTTAGTTGAACAGAAAGAAATTATATGAATGGCAACAGGTGGATATGCACTTAACTTCTGCCATCTTGTGGAAGAGCATTTCATTTTTCTGCTGGTTACTACACGTCACTGG
Source organism: Filicampus tigris (assembly GCF_054856515.1). NCBI lineage: Eukaryota > Metazoa > Chordata > Actinopteri > Syngnathiformes > Syngnathidae > Filicampus > Filicampus tigris. The sequence continues at coordinate 17,426,574 of NC_141225.1, read as the reverse complement.
CATAGATGACTGAACTAAAGGATGTTCCTCAGGAAATGTATCATTTTTGGACCAATTAATAAGTGAGGTTGGATAGTGTGTCACACCTGATTCTCTCGCAGCACGGCACAGTGGCTGGAAATGACTGCACACTTGACTTATTACTCCGATCAATGTGTATTCTGTATGACAAGCACCTTCCTGTTTTCTGTCCAAAGACTTTATTACCCTCACTGGGTTAATAAAAACATCTGATAGACCATCTATGTATTACGTGTTTACAGGCATCTTCAAATGTCAATCATCCAAATATTGTCACACGTACAGCAGTTGTTTAATGGTGGTTATTTTTTCCGTATAAATGTTAAATAATTTTACTTTCAAAAGTGCCTGTGGTGTACATAACATTTTATAGTCATGAAAGTTTTGACAGTTTTTCCCGTGGAAAAATTGTTTTGTAATTAGAAGAACCTGAAAGTCAAACCAGTGTCACGGAACGGATTGTGATTGACATTGAGGCTCTTTTAAAACTGATCATTCTTACCTTTGGAAATGTAATACTTATGTTGGTGTGAATTAGATTGCATTTCAGTGCAGGTGTACCTAGCAAGGTGACGGGTGAGCCTATGTAGGTCATTGGTCCAGAGCACACCCATTAGCAGCCAAATAAGGATGGTGCGTGGAGTTTTGACAACACAAACATTCTTGTGGTCTGGTAATTGGAGGCTCTTGGAAGAAAGACCGAGACAAAAAGACAACATGGTGGTATTCATTGTACTTCCAAAACCAACTTAACCGCCTCGGTCTTCAATCATACGGGCCTTCATTATTACTTCCAGCGGCGAGCCAAACACATCGTCTGTGTTGCAAAAGCAAGCGCGAGCTGATTGGCCTTGATGTCCGCAGGATTATTTGGTCCTACGGCTGGTTTGCCTTCCTGTTTGGGTGTGTGTGTGTGTGTTCTATTACCAACGTGGCTGTTCATGGGTGCACACAGCCACATTCCCACAAGCTCGTGTGAGTATTTTCATACCGTGATTGTCATGGTGTTTCTCTAAGAAAAGTATACAGCCCTATGACATCAGCAATTGTAAACAGCAAAAACCAAAGAAAATATTCCTTCCTGCGCGACACCGATATACAGCATTTACTCGTAGTGTGACTGTGTTAGAGTCCAGTTCTTTTAGAAGTTTTGTAATTTATTCATCTCACTTAATCAAATAGAAATAATTGATGCAATGAATAATGGTTTTCCATTTAAACATATTTAGATTGTATGTACTGTATTTTATGTATTTTTTTGAAGATAAATTTAAATAAAGTGTATTTTCCATCTGATTATTGTTTATTTTCCATCACAGTACACAAACAGATTAGTGTTCCTTTTTAATAAAGTGAAATCAAGGGAAAATGATTGAAGCTAATTTGATTTGTGCAACCTGACTCCTAAATAATTATATTGGATCTTTGGTCAACTCACTTGATCCTAGTTTTAGCCGTTCATGCTTGAGGCTCCAGAGCGAGCTATGTCTGCTACTTGAGGGCTGGCGACGTCAGGGATACCTGGGCTTGAGGAAAAATTCCCTATTTTCCCTCCGCTGTAGGAATGAGTGCACACAGTCTCCGGTTGTGTTTTTCACTGTGGGTCCCCTTTCTTTAAATGCAATATAACAGGCACACAGTAACACTTATGCTAGCTATACATCAGAAGACTGAGACGATTTGGAAAATTCTCTTGGAAAACATCATCTCACCTGCTCCCATTTAAAGACAAACGATAGAAGTTTCAGCCTATGGTCTCAGACTTGGATTTTACCAAGACTGAATTTTTCAGGGTCACGATTAACAATACTACAACTAGATTCTTAAGGGATTCCCCCCCCCCCCTCCCCAGTGTAAAATGTTCCCATCATGCACTTGGTAGAAACCTACAAAATGGAGAAGCAGAAACTTTGGGCTGCAGCTGCCCAATGTATGGAGCAGTTTGTGCCGAAAAAAACTAAAAACACCAACAAGAAGCGAGGACGCTGCAGAATGTGGGCACGGCTCTGGTTAACGTTCCCATTTCCGCTTTTGTTACAGCTCATCTTATTGGTTGTTGGCTGTGTCACGTTACCACCAAGACTGAAAGACTTGCAATAATATCAAACACGTTTCATATTGCTGCAAGGCCAAGACTAGGAAAAGACGTTGCACTAAATACAGAAAGCCTAGCTAAGATAACATTTATTAGTCCTACAATGGGGAATTTTGATTGTTTCAGTAGTAAAATAGAGTACCATACCGGTACAGTAATTAGAAATGCAAACACTATCCTGAACCATTTGAAATTTTATCGGTTGGTTGTTAAATCATTTCACCCTGACAGTGTTTGCTTTGTGTGGGTTTCATTAAAAAGACTTTGGCTGTTTTATTAACTAGCTTTTTTTTTTCTTTTTGTTGTTGCCTCCTCTTCTCACTCCAAGCCTGCCGACTATCCCCTCTGGCTGAAAAATGTTGGGGGGGGGAAATGTGGAGAGGTGAAGCTGGGTAGCAGCCAGCTGTTGGAGCAGCAAGAAAAGCAGTAGAATTGAGGGAGAGAGAGAGAGTGTATAGCCAAGTCCTTCTTTTGTTGAATTTATATGATAGTCTTACGTGCGATAAATGTCATGTCACATGGCAACGTGCATGAAGGTGGGCCATCCTTTGGAATAAGTGTTAAACACCACAAAAAGCCAAAGGAAAAGCAAAAACATGCTCAGAGTTAATCCTTTGATGCAGTAAATGAAAATCTTGTGAGATTTGCTTTCTCCTCCAGAGCTTTGTGCAATTTTGTTTGTAATTGGGAGCTCTACTGTGAAAACGTTTGCACAATACAGCACTTTCCCTTAAGGCTTTTACAACAAAGAGAATTCAAACGGGGAGTATATGAGAACACAAATTTGATTATTCTTTTTGATTATTTGGAATTGATTATTAAGTGTCTTGAGGCAAAATGGAGGGCAATTGATTCCAAATAGCGGTATGCTGTTTAAAGAACAATTCGACATCAACTGTGGGATATTGTCGTTATTGCATTCCTTAACTTGATGTTTAGTGACTAATAGAAGACAGCATTTTGGTAAGTCTGAGCAGATTTCAGCACATTATATGAATATAATTTAATGGGTCATGTTGTGATGGTATGTTTGTTTATTTTTATTATACGCCAGATGTTTCATTCGATAGCTGATGTTAAATAGAAACAGAAATAATTCAAATTCAGGTGGATGAGTTCAATGAAACATGCTATTGAGTCATATTATCATTGACGACTAAATTTGCCTGTTTCTACTCATTTATTTTGTTTTAAATTAACGTAAATTGAATTTGTTTCAACCTTTGAGGATGAAACCACACCACTTCCCGCTTTGCAGTGTACTTTGAATGGAATGATTTACTATTGAAGTTCATGCAGGAAGTTTGTGTGATTGCACCCCGTCCTGTCTTTGTGTGATGTGGTCCAACTTGGTGTGTTGGATCAGAGGCCAGTGTTTGACCTCCCCTTCTGATGTTTTACGTGCGTAAACATTGGCAGAGCGCAAAGGTCAACGCTCGGACGGAGAGGGAACAAGTAGCTCATTGTGTCAGCATCCGACCTCTGTAGGACGACTTCATCGCTGCCAAGTAGTCACTGTGTTATGTGTGTGGGTACGGGCATTTTTGTGCATGTACAGCACCGCCAGTGAAATGGTAGGATTCAAGTTCCTTTGCAAGCACATCTCGTATGGATCTCTATTGTTTTGGCCTTCGTGAAATGGAGCTGGTCAAGTGGGCATTGGAGCATGGAGACTTCCAGCTGAGCCAACTTGTAAAAGTGCTTGCTGGGTCAACGTAAAACAGGTGTGAAAGCATCTGCCAGGAACATTGGTGAAGAAGCAAAGACGAGAAGTGTACGGCTGCGACTCTGAAAGTAGTTTATATTTTGAGCTCTCTTGGAAAATCTGTTAAAAAAAAAAAAAAATTATATATATATGGACTTTAGGAAGCAATGGTTCTGCTGTTGATAGATGTGTGCCCAACACATACTGCAGTCCCCAATTTTTTTTTTAACTGAAATACATTAAAAAAAAAAAAAAAAATTGTGTTAGAAGGATTAAAGGGTTTACTACAAGCCATAAAAAGCAAAACCTAAAACAAATGTTTGCTACTACTGTTCAGAAAGTCGTACTGTTCCTCAACTAACTGATTTCTAAAGCATTATATTTTGGCGTTATCTTAATCAGCTACATTTTGGGGACATTTCTTTCTATTCAACACCAAGCCATAACAAAAAACAAAACCAAAAAAAAATGACTATATTTTTTTGGTCCAAGAAAGCCTTGGTCCAAACATATCGTAATTCCCTAATGGACTTACTTGGGAGGGAAAATAGTCCTTCAGAATTCATTTGCATGAATGATGATGTGTGAAATGGGCCACGTGCAGTGCCTGAAACGCCGGCTAATTCGGATGACACCAAAGAGGATCTCTGATAAACATTAGAAAATGGATGGCTAATCAGTATTCTAAACACCAATGGCGAAGTTTTTTTTAAGAGCTCTCTTTTATCTCAATATAGTGACTTGTTTGACAATGAGAATTTACAGCCACACTGTTTTTCGGTTAGACAATGCGATGATTTACAAAGCAAAAAGCCATTTCAGCATTTTTGCGAGTGGTAAAAAAAAGTTTTTCTCATGGGACTGTCCTTTATTACCTTTCTATTATTACATTACTTGTATGTTTAGATGTCAATTTACAAAGTGTGTCAAAAATTGCAGGACTGGTGTCACAAAAGATATGTTTCTGACTCACCGTTAAATTTGGCCAGCAATTGTATAAATGTGCTTCTTTGTTTTGTTTTTTTACCCTTTGTTTGACTAACCGATTGATAGTGTTCCGGCATTACGACACATTCTAACTTAGGATGGTCGGATATATTAAATTTGCCAGCATTGATGCCTTGTGTCTGTGATTTGTAGAAGTGCAGTTGTGGTACATGCGATGCTTTATCTTAAGTCGAACTAGAGGTCCCGTCCCATCCCACTTCCACAGAAAAAATCATGTACCGTCCCATCACCAAACCATAATAAAAAAATAAAAAAATCCTGTCCCGTCCTGGTGAAAACAACTCCATCCCGTCCTGCTCCTTTTCAGAATGGCCCTCACCCATACCACTCCCATTTTGGAGGTCAGCTACATTCAAAAAACAAACAAACAGTGTGTCTCCAAATCTTCCTCTTGGACTCTCCGAGCTTACTGGATAATTCTGCTCCCGTGAACTTTATATGCTGTACCATCCCAACCCCATGATTAAAGGTGGAAAAATTCAATTTTGCCTTGACCGTTTTTTCGAATTGAATTTATTTAGTAAGTTATTCGATTATTCGTTGCAGCCCTATCCACAGTGCCATTGACAACACATAGTTTATTGATTATTAGCGTTTTGTGAATTTTGTATGGCCCTGATTTGTTACCATTGAAAGGGGATTTCAGTCAAATAATGAATGCAACTGTGAATGTGTGATGTATTAAGACCGATGGAAAGTAACAACCACACACGCAGTTCCCGACTACCTTAGAAACATTGTTTCCTCCCTTCAAAAGAAGGCAGAGGGCAACGTCTTAGTGCTTTAAAAAAAAAAAAAACATGGCTTGTTGCCACACTTGTTGCTTGAATCCCCAAACACTTGAAGGCAACTTTGGATGAGTTAACCGGGACGTCGTCTGCTGCCAAGATGGTCATTAGCCTGTATATTATGCAACAAGGTGCTTTGAATTCAGAGAACTATAAATCCTCTTCGAACAAATGTCTGAATTGTAAACATTTACATTCGCTCTAAAGAGCATAACAGTAATTGGTGCAGCCTGCTGCGGAGCATGTGAGTGCGTCTGTGTTCCCGCTGTGCTTGGGACATAACCAATTGTCTCCTTGTCTGGCTGCAGCTTTGTCATTTTGCTGAATGTAGGTCGCACGCACGCTTGCACATACACGCGCACACTAACACAAACGCCAAATTACTTTGTACAGCCGGGACCGTTCTCTCTGGGCAGTCATGGAAAGTGCACACATGTTCTTACACGTACATGAAATGTTTGACCTTTCTTTACTTTTTTCTTTTTGTCCTGCAGTTCAACTTTAAAGTGAGGACCATGGGCTCCCTGTCACTTGCTTGGGTGGGAAATGAATCAGGGGTGAGTCTGATTACATGACAATAGTCAGTTTATAAAATGTACACATTGTGGAACCTTCAGTGTTGAACACAATCTATTACAATTGACTTAAAATTGTGTTACCGGTTTCATTGCCATCACTCTGCCTGTCCACACCATTTACAATTCATCATTCCCCCATATTTTGCTTGGTTAAATGTTGAGATTTCACTGATGTCACAAGATTTTCTCCCCTGCCAGGTGATTCTGGTATTGACCACATTCCAGGTGCCTTTGTTCATGATGCGATTTGGCCAGTCCAACCTCTACAGGAGGTGAGCACTATACTACATAGGGACATGCCGGAACATTTTTTTTTTTAATTCTAATTTGCCATGAGTGAATTAATTAAATGCAACTTTGTGTCTGTGTCAGTGAAGACTACGGGAAGACGTTCACTGATGTGACCCACCTGATCAATCACACCTTCATCCAGACGGAGTTTGGCATTGCTGTCAGTCCAGATCACTCCGGCAAGGTGCTTCTCCTAAAAAGTTATTATTTTTTGTATTTCGAAGGAGCCGAATATCACATGCAATCTGGGTTGAATTGGAAACTTTGTCAGGTACACCTTCACAATGTGATACAATTGAAAGCAAGAATTCTATTAAAAAATCAGCTTTTACATTGATAACATTTCTAAATTTTGATAAGGTATCAGATACTAATAAAAAAAAAAGTTGTTTTTGTTATTGTGGTTGCAATTTGCTGACACCTCTTTAAAAATGTTCCTAAACGATTATCTTTGTATGTATAAGTATGGCTTCAACTCACGTGTCCCCAAACACGATAAGTGGTAGTAGATTGATGGAACTAACTATAGCCTGCAAATGAACCACCAAGTTGGATAATATACTCTCGTTGTATGTTTTATGTAAATTAATGGTTTATGTATATGTTTGGATTTACATGAACTAATTCAAATATGTCAAATTTGTATTTACTTTCAGAAAAAAACAAAATTAAATTACAATACACACATTGCTTCACATTTTCTTCCAGGTGATCCTGACGACTGATGTGTCCGGAATTGGAGGATTTCGACTCTTTCGCTCGCGGACCTTCGGCCAGACCTTTGAGACATCAGAACTACCATTTGAGCCATTAATTCAGATGCTGTACAACCCTGGCGACTGCAACATACTTCTGACTCTCAGCATCAGGGTAGCAGCAATCGCATCTTTGGTTAAATTGGAGCATGAGTGTTCACTTGGGTCAATGCATTTAATTTCAAAGACAATTATAAATAACACATGCTTAAGTAGATACAACGGAATAGTCATAAGATGTCAATTACATAATCTATTTCTACTCCCGCCAGTTGGATATGTGGCTGTCAGAGGATTTTGGCGCCACCTGGCGGAAGATTCATGACAGTGTTTGTCTTGTCAGATGGTGAGAATTGTTTTACAAATTGTCACTTTTACCCATATTAGGTATAAGCAAAGATGGGCACTTTAGCCTATTTTGTAGGTCCTTCCCCAATCCTTCTTCTTTGACCTGGGTATCCTTCTGTCATCATACCCCCGTCCTGAGTCATAAAAATAATCATCCCCCGACCCCATCCGTTCATCGTCCTGTTAAATGTTTACAAAACAAAATTGTTATCCACCTTTTTCCTCGTCAGTGAAATGGGCATCCTATGGCATAATCCATGGTTTTACACAGAGATGGGCACTTTACCCTTTTTTGCAGGTCCGTCCTCCATCCCCGACCTGGGTAGCCTTCGGACCTCGTCCCTCCGTCTTTTTTCATAAAAATAATCATCAATCAAAAAATAACGACCTTGTCCGTCGTCGTCCTTTTAAAGCGCTTCCGTCCGTACATTCCGTACAAGAACACAACAAAACACGTCAGCCAGTACTTGACCCGGTTAAGGATGATTACAGGGACGGACGAAAACCCACTTCCGTCCTTGTTTATTCCGTCCTAAAAAAAAAAAAAAAAAAAGAATCTCGTCCTCCGTCCTCAAAATGGGTGTCCATCCAGGAAGGAACAGAATGCCCATCGTTGTGTATTAGGTACACAAAAAAAAGCTAATCACGTCAGTATATGAGCTGTATAAACAATTCTTTGGAATTCAATTCATCAGAATATAGTTAATCATACACACAAGTGCGCAACAATATCGGACATGCTAAATTTAACCTCTCTGATAATGTTAACGAAAACTGACAATTATTGTACTTTGCTTCCCTTGCAAGGCAGATTGTTTTGTATTGCGCTCACTAAATGTTACAAATGTACCTAATGTAGTGTCTGGTGAGACCATGGACAAATAAGACATTTGAGTTGTGTTTTCTATTTTACATTTGTCAGTTTTATTACGAATGATTAAACATAGCGGCAGTCTTGTTTAAGTTGGTTTCCTCAAGACATTCTTGCATGTTTGTTTGTGTTTCTTGTCCCGTGTTGTTATTCCAGCTGCACACAATTTGCAGCGCTTGCCCAACTATGGTTGCGTTTGTGCACCCGATTTAACATGAGGTTGTGGTGTCAACCTGCGGTTGTATTCGCTGCATTGTGGGAGCATTGCGATTGCACTTGTCTGACCGCAGCTGTCATTTTGGCCCCTAAATAGTGTGCCAACGGAGGGAACAGAGGCTTCTGTTAGAATGCGCCATGAGTCAGCAACAGTTTTTGCAATTTCTAGATATTATCCAGCCCACTCTCCAAGAAAACATTGGTTCCCTTTACCCCGCTTATACTTTGGAAGCACTTGGACAACAGCCTGGAGTGCTTATTTGCCTTAAAGAAACCACAAATATCGTCTCCCTCATTTGAACGTAGACAACTGCCAAATGTTGACAAACCAAAGTTACCCCGGTTCACTCTGTTCACACTGTTCCTTCTTCTCTTTTACAGGGGTGCTAAGAATAGCATTTACTTCACGACAAACTACAACGGATCGTGCAGTAAGTGTTGCAGTTATATGTGCACACAGAGATGCAGTAAAGCTTCATAAGCCCGCCTTGTATCTGCCAGATGACAAAGGAATGTTGGAGTTAAAGAAAACGGTAGACTACGGCAAAAGCTTCCAGACGATCGCAACTAGAGTTTACTCATTCGTACTGGGGGGGCGCTTTGTTTTTGCCTCCATCATGACTGGAGAGGTGAGCATCTGCCGCTTTGTCACCAGTGTCACAAGTTCTTGTCTTAACTGACAATATAGTTACATTGATTTGTTTGTTTATTTATATCATTCATGCATGTTTTTTTTTTTCTTTTTAAATCAGGACACAGAGCGCATGATCCACGTTTCGGTGAATGGAGGAGAAGTATGGAACATAGCTCAGCTCCCTGCAGTCAACCACGAGCAGTTTTATTCAATCCTGACAGCCAATGAAAACATGATATTCATGCACGTGGATGACCCAGAAGGTCAGAAAGTTGCCCATAAATAATTGTGATCAAATAACTACTTTGTAGTTGCTATGGCAGGGCAACAGTGAGGATAATTTCAACATAGTATAGTATCCAAATGTTGTATTTGTTGTTGTGTCGCCCAGACTCGGGGATTGGAACAATCTATGTGTCTGATGACAGAGGAACGGTGTTCTCCAAGTCTCTGGAGCGCCATCTCTACACCACCACAGGAAGTGACACTGACTTCACCACCATTACGTCGCTCAGGGGTGTTTACATGACCAGCGTACTCACAGAGGGTAAGCCAGCACACGTAATTACATTGTGGGAGTGCTTGGGGAACAGCCTTGCACAGGGTCCATAAAACATGCAAAGTTTATGAGCACTTTCTAGCCCTCCTAAAATGGAAATATTTTTCCAAACAAACATTGAAGATTGCCTTTTTTTTTTTTTTTTTTTTTTTAATGCCACCAACAAAATTATTTGTATGATTAATTGTGTAAAAGTTTCCTTTTCAAAAATGTTGGGTTTTTTTTTTTCAATTTGCGGGCTGCCCAAGTGAATGCCAAAGAAACAGGGAGTGCTTCTATAACCTTTGGCCATTTTGGTCGCTCAGTATCCTGATGACGGTAATTTGCTGAAAAGGCATAGTAATTATTAATATGACACATATTAGAGTACAGACTTCTTCCATTGCTGAAAATCATACACGTATGACTAACCCCTGAAAAATGAGTATCAAGCATAGTAGTTGTGTAGGTGGCAGTAATGCTGTTCACAAAGAGGTTGCCAGCTCTCACACATGGTAACTCTTTCCACTGCTGCATCTGTTGTGTCACTGCCCCACTTAGCCATGCAAGCAGACTCTTAACGAGAGGGTAAATTTGATCATGACAGAATTTAATTGGACCCTGCCCTACTCCCCTAACAATTGAAATTGTAGTCATTTTTGTGTAATGCCGCTAATTAACAAGCTAAGCAATCATGCCATTCAAAACCTCACAATTGCATTTTTTTTTTAAAGTGTTGGATGTTTTTGGTATTTTTAAGCAACTTTGAATTTGTTGTCATTAATATACTTAAACATGCATAACAACTTTTGTCTATGTAGATGGAACAGTGGAGACCATGATCACCTTTGACCAAGGAGCGCGATGGCAGACCCTGCGTCGACCACAAAACAGCCATTGTGACACTGAGACCTCCACTAACAGGCCAAACAGAGTGAGACAGCCACTAAATGATCCAAGCGTAGCGCTTAAAAACGCACACATACAACACACAACTAGTCCACTTGCACTTGTGTCTTTACAGTGCAGACTTCACATCCACGCCACTTACAGCACGGCCATGAAGATGAACGTCCCCATGTTGCCACTCTCGCAGCCAAGTGCAGTGGGCCTTATTCTTGCTCACGGTATTAAACGCACAGAGAACGGTTGGAATGATATTTCTCTCTTCCCCGTAACATGTTCCTTCCTTCAGGCAGCGTGGGGGACGCCGAGTCGGCCGTGACGCCTGACGTTTACGTATCTGACGATGGTGGCTACTCGTGGTTGCTGTCCCTTACTGGTCCTCATCACTATGCCATACTGGACTCAGGGGCTCTTCTCGTGGCTGTGGAGCACACCGATTTCCCTGTCAATCAAATCAAGTGAGGAGAGGTGCTGCGCACTTGTAGTCATTTGCAGCACTTATCACTTATGCTTTGTCTCCATTCAATGCAGGTTTTCCACGGATGAAGGACGGTGCTGGCGCACCTACAACTTTACCACTGACCGCTTCCACTTCAGCGGAATGGACAGCGAGCCGGGCTCCCGCTCCTTGAACGTCAGCCTGTGGGGCTACAGAAACGACTTTACCAAATGGGTGGTGATCACCATTGACTTCAGGAATCTCCTCACCCGAGATTGTGAGCGATGACGTGAGAAGGTAGTTGTTTGGCCAAGACTGTTTATTATACATTGCACGTGTACATGCAGGTAATGACGAGGACTACGTGCCGTGGTTGGCTCACTCTGCTGACCCTGAAAGCTCCAATGACGGCTGTGTGTTAGGCTACAAGGAGAGCTTCCTACGCTTGAGGAAAGACTCTGCCTGCTGGAACGGGAGGCAGTTCAGTGGCAGCCAGCGGCTGTCTCCTTGTGCTTGTACACTGGATGATTATCAATGGTACTGCATGTCGACAACTATGGACAAAGTTTTTTATTTTTTTAGCCCAAGTTTGGGTGCCCGTTATCACTCTAAAAATGTCACGTAAATTCCAGGGTATAGTCTTCATCTCTCATCACTCCTTATTGACCCTGGTAGTGTTATTCCCGCACTTGTTCGCTTTTGTCGATGCTGGATAGAACGATTCCTTATGGCACACTTTAATGTGCTGCTGCACAGTTGGGAATCACTGCTTTCGAGCACATTTGACTCTGCTTTGTCCCATAGTGACTTTGGATACTTCCGCCCTGAGAACAGCTCGGAGTGTGTGGAGCAGGAGGAGATGAAGAGCCATCCTCTAGAGTTTTGTCTCAATGGAACCACGGAAGAGCTGCAGACCAGTGGGTGAGCATCTCTTGCCGTTTTTTTTTTTTTTTTTCAAAACAAAACAAAAAAGCAACAGCATCATGAAACTTAGTTCTCGTTGCAAAACGATAGTTGTCTCTACAATAAGGACAATAGCAGACCTTCACATAAAGTATCCATCGGGCTCAGTTGTGTTTTACTTTTAATTTTATATTCTTGTCCTCCATTGAAGTTACCGGAAAATTCCAGGGGACTTGTGTGCTGGTGGTTTCCAGCCTGTCAGAAAAGAGACTGACCTGAGGAGGAGGTGCACTAGTGATGCTCTTCATCCATTTTCTCTGGTTGGTGCCACTCATTTGATATAGTTTGATTCTTGTACCAGTATAAGAACGTAATTCAACTATCGTATTCATTATATATTTTAAGAACATATGTATATATATATATATATATATATATATATATATGTGTGTTTTCATTGTCATTATTCAAAAAATACTGTACATATTAGCATAAAAGTAAAAGCCCCTGGTGATTAATAGAGGAAATGCAGTATATTTTCTTAAGTCTTGAGTGTTTTAAGTGCCATTAAAAGTTTAGTCTTCACATTTTGTTCCTGCCTTTCTGTCAGACTGAAAGCAGCTCATCAAATGCCGCAATCATAGCCGTGGTTGTCATAGCCATGCTGCTGATAAGCGCTGTTGTGGGCGTCTGGGTGGTCAAGAAATACGTCTGTGGTGGACGGTCAGTCAGCTACATTTCTGCTACAGGCCTTGAAACCATATTTTCCCGCATCTCGAAAATGTGCTGATGTCTTTGTCAGGTTCCTTGTGCACCGCTACTCTGTCATGAGGGAACACGCTGAAGCGAACAAAATAGAAGGAGTTGATGACGTTGACGCCCAGTATATGGAAACGGGATCACATGTAGCACAGTACAATGAGGATTCAGATCAGGTATCTCAGACAATGTGAAATGTCCCCTCTTTTTTTTCCAAAGTGTTTTCTGCAGTTTGTTTATTGTCCCTCACAGGACCTCTTGGTATAAGTTGGACATTTTGACCCCCTCCGACCTTCACTGATGCCTGCTTGTCCCACATGCTGATTAACATCTACTTCTCAATTTTCGCTGGCCCCTGGTGACCGGAGGACGCAACAGCAGCGGGCTGAATTACCACATGGTTGAGGTTTCAACACAGACAAGACTATAGCGACAAACGAATGGAATGTGGAGGGGTATGGGGCGAAAACTCAGCACAGAACAAAAGAGAGGTTCTGAAGTTCCAGTAGAGCTTTTATTGTTTCTGTCAGGATGTCAGAGTGTCAAATTTTGCTCTGAGAGACAGCATTTGACATTTGACAATGCACTGCGGACAAATTTGAGATGTTTCCACTTACAGTGTTATGGAACAATCAAGTAATAGAATACAGCTACTGAAAAAGAAATCCTAAATATAATTATGGTACTTTACTTTTTTCCATTTTCAAAATATTTTGTATTCTGTACATTTAAAACTTGGCCATTAATATACAGTCATAACGGTAGATGTTTCACCTCAATTGGGCTGCGGTATGTTGTTTTTTATATTCACAGCTAAGCTGTTTTAAACTTTTTTTCTTTTTAAACAATTTTTTTTCCCCCCGAAACAAGCACTTTTGATTTGAATAACATCTGTGAGCAGTCACATTTAAATGTCCTCTCCAAATGAGTCATGATTTTTCACTGTTGACAGTTTTTTAAAGCTTTGGAAACATTGGGGGGCGCACTTTACATGTCAACCTTTTAGTGCATGCTGTTTGCTTGCATTAAATGAAGCTAAAACTACTACATGTATATTTCTTTCCACAAAACACCTGAAATGTAGGCTTACGGAGTAAGATAACATTTTATTAGTCCAGTATTATGCCTAACAAATATTTTGTTTAGTTTACTCTTACTCTCCAACATTGGTGTGTGACATATGAGAACCATGCAATCCTGATACTGATGAAATGCATCAATTATATTTTATATATTGTTGGCCAAGTATAAAGTTTGGAATAAATGCTCAAATGATCTACAATCGTTTGAAGGGGGTGGGGAGGTTTGGGGGGGCTGCGAAACATCACAACGTTACAGATATTTTTCGATCCCCATTTTGTGCAGTGAAAACAAAAGACTTGAATTATTGCCAAAGCACTTTTATTGTCATGTTTTCTAATTGTAGAGACAAATCCAGCATAGCCTAGCAATTAACAAACATGAGGGCAATACTAACTCAGTTTACTTGAAAAATCTTTTTAAAATAGAATACACCAATTTAGTGTTATACTGTATATATTTTTTTTATATTTCCCCACACCAGTTAACATGTCATGATGTTAAGGTGGATGCAGGTACAAAAAATAAGCAAGTCTCAACTGTTTTGTTATTATACGTACACCTCTTCATTCATGATATATATTTTTTAATATGTGCATCTTATAATAAGAGCTGAAACCTAACATGCAGCCAAGGCTTGTCTCCTTTTGCAGAGGTGATTAATATCCCAGCAGATAAGCTATATGCTGTAGAGTTGGCCTAATAGACAGGCATATTCTCAAGGACTGTTTGTCAGGTGTGAGAGCAGCTACACATGCTTGATGTCTCCATATACTCAACAGTTATTTACTGGAGTTCATGATAAATATTTTTGCACTGTATCTACACATCTGTGAAAAAATGCATTCTTGCCACATACATATATGGTACCTTGCTCCGATTGTTTTTGTATGTTTGAGTTGAGACTGTCATGTTTTCTTGACATTGCAGTGATAAGAACAGTGAGGAAGAGTATTTGAATTAAAGGGTTCTCATAGTACAGATTGATTCACATTTGTATGTCTTTTTAATGAAATCATTGAATTAAATGTCTCTTTCAAATACATTAATTTGTGCTCTGACTTTGTTTGATCTTAACTTTATTTTCAAAGCACTTTAAAACAGCCATCGCTTCATACGAAGTGCTGTATATGGAGTAAAAATCAGCCATGCAATAACATTAAAAACTAAATAAATTAATGTCAATAATTATTAACCAATTCATTAATGAATCAATATATCAATTAATACTAACACAAATACAGGAGGTATCATAAAACTAGTCAAAGCCATAGAATTCAAATGTGTTAAGTTTTAAAATGGACAGTTATAAATCCTGCATGAAGGTAGTGGCATAGTCTTTTAATTTTTTTTTTTAATCCATCCCAACAGTGTTTTATTTATTGCGTAATGCCCAGGTGGTTATATTTACTTACAAGAAGTTATAACATTGCAGTAACTGGAAGTGGTAAAGTTGCGGGGAGAGGCTCGCAGTCACAGGTACCTTCTGTCATTTAATTGTTCTGCCTGTCACTACACGTCGCAGGGATGGGTAGATGAACATGTTAGAAAATGATAAATATTTTTCGGACGCATTAGAGTAGTTCAAAGTAGATAATTTCCAACCGTATCATGGATGATGAGCTCATATGGCACAGGTCAAGGCAGCTTTATTGCGCATTTCATACGCAAGGTAAGTCAAGTGTGCTTCACAAAATTAAAAGCGTAACACATAAAAGCATTTACAAACAAAAGCCTTAGAGTAATAAAAGCAGCTCACTAAATTTTCTAGAAGAACTTAACAGGGCAAGAACAACATTTTGGACAATTAACAAAAAGTGCTTTTAGAAGACCTTACTCAAAAGGTATGGGTGGGGAAAAGTATAGTTTTTAATATGGTAGCATTTACACTTGGGCTGACTTCACGTCTGTTGGCATCTTATTTTTCCGTTTTCTTCCGCGTACATGTGTGCAACTCTACAGCTTCCATTTTCATTGGGAGCGTACCAAAATTGCGTCTCCCGAACACTAGGTGGCGCTACTTCCTCAACGTAATAGTTCTTCCGGAAATGTATTTTTGAAATGCAGTTAGGCTAACTGAATAGCTTCCATTTAGCGTCTAAAAATCCAGGATTTGGACTCACTGTTTGAATCCCAAAATGTCAATTTCCGTCGTAAAGCAACAATACGTATGGAGCAAAGTAACGGCGTTAGAGTGATGCCAGTCAATTCCGGTGAGGTCGGTATTTTTGAACACGTATTGTTCAGGAAGGGGGACAGAAGGCTAAAGGTTAGCTACATTAAAGAAACGCATGCTAGTAATGTTTGACAGGTTTTTATCCAGTGAGAAAGCACTCTGTTAATCCTTTTATGCAATAGTAGTTACCTATAGTTTTTAACTTGCATAATGTGGTTTGCTTTGTTTTAGGGGTCTTTGATGTCGCAGTAGAAATAGGGTACAATTGTCGTTTAACGTTACATGTCTACGACTGCAGTCTTATCAAGGACCATACTGAAGTTATTGGCATTAAAATTCAGTCGTTTTCCATTAAGTTTCGTATACATTTGTTGTCTGTGGGATAAAGAGCGATCGTAGGTTATGCAGAGCGTCCACTAAGTCTCTTTACAATTAGGAAACGCTGTAATAGGAACTTGAGGTATGTTAATCAGGTTTGTTCCATGTGCTCAGTGGCTCTCAAAGTTTTTGATCACATGGTGTTTGTGCATTTCGTTTATACGGAACATCAACAGCGGCAAGAGGACAAGAAATCAAGTATCAGCTTGTTGAGCTTCATGCACTAATGTTTCTCGTATACAGTAGAGATGTATTAATTAAGATGGACCCCACCCTCTGAAATATTACCTCCTGTGTTGTAATTTCTAGAGTCTGTTCACTTGACTTTGAGGTAAATGTGTCAAATTGTAAAGAGTTAACGCTATCCAATTTTTAATTATTTTTGATTCAGTTACTCAGAGTTGACTATGAGCTCCCTATCAGCCCATGCTTCTGCCTCAGGCACACCATGCAGGGCATTGCCTGGAGAGGGAAATCAGGTACATTGGATCAGCAACATCAATCTAAAAATGCATGTTTACTTATCATTATATTTAATTGTTGTTTTTTTTTCATATGAATAATTCCAGGTCCGACCCAAGGCTCCCCTCTTGCAAATACTACGCATTGCTGGAGCCCAGGAGGATGTCTTCACACTCAAAGAGGTTAGCTGTCAAGTGAAATGTTCAATATGTTAGGGCGTGCAGACAGCATAAATCCCAACTATTAAATGCAATTTACTAATACAGTACAGTATTATTCTTGCTTAAGAAGCGTCACCTCCAAACTCAAACACAATCTGTTCAGTGTTGCTAAATACAGTGGTTATAAATCCAAATATGAATGGATGACTTTTAATGCATTATTTTCACAACTAGTTTTGGTCAAACTCCAAATTTATATGAGTGTTACGCCATTCGAGAAGTGACTTTCCACTGTACCTGCAGTTGTCATTGCGTCTAATGTTTTGTCTTTTGTAGGTAATGCACTACTTGGGCCAGTACATTATGGGAAAGCAGCTCTACGACAAACAGAGACAGCACATTGTCCACTGCCAGGATGACCCTTTGGGAGAGCTGCTGGAAGTGGAGAGCTTCTCTGTGAAGAACCCAAGGTACACACCAACATTTACATGCACTTTTTGTTTAAAACGTAGCCATTTGTAAATATTTGCTTTTATCTCAGTATTGCAGCTTTTCATTTCTTCTCTCTCTCTTTCTCTCTTTCCCTTTCTTTCATTCTTTTTCTTTCATTCTTTTTCTTTTTTAACAGCCCCGTGTATGAAATGCTCAAGAAATATGTCGTCATACTCGGTAGTGCTGGTAAGTGACTCAGAAACGTCAATTGCTGATTACTCATTGTCGTATTGATGATGTCTTTTTGTCCTTTGCTCTTAATTATAAGTCAATATTTAATTGATTCAAAGTTTAGATCCTGTGGACTATGGTTTGGTATTTTACAATCATACTCCCCTATAGTCCAAAAGTGCGCTTGTGATGGATGTGTGTCTCTTGAGGGTCAGGCCAGAAGAATAAGAACTACATTTCAAGCTTTTGCTACAAATCAACAAAAGAAGGCCTTAGTGGGAGTGTGTGGTGTTCTTGTTTCTGTTACTGTGTCTTATCTGAAATGCAGACGCTGCAGAGAATCTTTCTGTGGGCCATGAGTGTGTTGAGGGCGGAGTGGAAGATCGTGGTCAGGTAAAACTGAAACATGGTGCTTAGAAGAAACGGATCCCCTGACCTTTCTCACCTTACTACACACAATGAGCCACCTGAGTACAAATTAGTCATACTGACAAGAGTGACTGATTGCAACAGGAGGTTTTTTCGCTCCATTGCAGTTAACTGGGAAGTCTGAAATTTACAACCTCTGACTTGGAAAAGTTCATGGGAATTCCATTTGAAGTCTGAGTTGTTGTATCTGTAGTAGATATTGCCATTCAACTCAACCAGCTCTGCTTGGAAAACAGACAGCTGATAGTTAAGTTATCTTTTCACAACCAAAGCAAATAGCAGCTTACCAGTTATTCTCCCCACATCCCGCAACGTGCTTGATACTCAACCTATTAGCTTAATTTTTAATTTAATTTTATTTTATCTCCATTTTGTTAGTGTCTTAATTTCAAACCATTTTTAAACCAAAATGCGAAAAATGTGTAGCATGATTCTAGGACAGCTTTGGATAATCGTGGCCTTGAACAGAATCCTCGTACGTCCAAAACCAAATTTTACAGGGGGAAAAAAAGCCATCTTTTTTGAGTTGCTAAACACCATATCATTGAAGTGTCGTACTGTTGCATATCAACATTAACACAACACCTCCCCATAATCATGCCAATTTAATTTGATAAAAATGTGCTAATTTAATTAGAGCAGTCAAGTCAAAAAAATCATTTGCAATATGGTATATGTGCCCTCACTTTTCTGAACACAGTAAGCTAATTCGTATTAATATTGAGTTTGTGGAATAAGAATTAAACAATATACCCGTTTAGTCCAATTCACGAGGCTGCCATTTTGTTCTGTACTGCCACCTGCTATCAACTGAAATTGTTGTCAAAGAGCCCACAGACTCATCTTGGGCCTTAAGTATCGTTTTGTGAAAAATTACGAAATTGACCATATTTGGGCATACGAGGTTTCTGCCACACGTTGGCGGTATGTAAGGTATCACACAAATAAAAACCAAATAAAGGAGTGTTTCCACTCTTAATTCCCCACACACATGAATTAGATGGCGAAGAGAATATACTAATCGCCCTGTCAGATGGTGTGTAGTGAGATGAGGTGGTAGGGGCTGCTGTCTTCGATGGTGTCCTTCTTGTACAGAGTGGCACCGTCTCTGTACAGCCCCATCCTCGGTCTGGTTTGGTGGAAGGCCCCGCCTCTTTTGTGCGCCCCACCGGCTCCACTCTGGATGGGGGACAGAGTCACTGTCTCTGTCTGTCTCAGAGTTCTCTTCTCTGCTTCACAATGGAGGGTCGCAGCTCCCAATCAGAATCTGGCCCTAATGAGAACCCGCAAACCTCTTCTCCTTTCTCATTTCCTCTTTGTCACTCTTTACAAAACACAATGCTAACATCAGCCTGTACTTACCTTTTTGACTCTGAATTGTTTTCATTTGTAAGGGGTTTTAATAAGGCCTGGTGGTTAATCTCAGGATGATTGTTGTTATACTGCCTCCAAATTAGAACCTTCACCAATATGCGTTTTTAAGTGTATATGATGGTTGTAAATTGGCGAGTTACCGGTAACTTCTACACACATGATTCCTCTGGAGTCAAGTTAATGAATATGCCCTCATGGTTGTGGTTAGACAGTACTGACTAACCCCTTTTCAAGAATATGCTCTATGCAGGACCGCTAGTTGAAACAAGGCATTCTGATTAATATTGCGTTTGTGGAATATGAGTTAAGCAGCAAAATATACCCCTTTTTTAGCCATCTCAGGGGGCGCCATTTTGTTACGGCTTTCGGCTGAAAATGGTATCACAGTTACTCAGAGCTCAGGTAACGGCCAATCGCGACTGACCTGTTTTCTGAAGCTGAGCAGACCAATCATGATTGGTCGCTACCTCAGCCCTGAGCAACTGTGATTCATTCATTTCAGTCGACAGAAGTGACAAAATGGCCGCCGGCTGAGATGGCTAAAAAAGGGGTATATTTTGCTGCTTAACTCATATTCCACAAACGCAATATTAATCAGAATGCCTTGTCTCATAGTGGGCTTGCACAGAACATATTCTGGAAAAAATAAAGGAAGTTTGGCTTGACTTCCTCTTTAACTTGTCCTCAAATATGCTTCTTTCACTTCCCCGCAAAAATATGACTAGTAATGTATTTTTTTTTTTTAACTCTTGAAAAAACTTACTATATCCATAAGATTACAACGTAATTATTTGAGTGTGTCTATGTATATGAATTATAAATAAATCCATGTTTATTTATTTCGATATGGCCCTCATACTTCATTGAAAAGAAAAAAGAAATCTGCGGCTATAAGTGGTCAATAGCCTTTGCATATAGGTAAATGAAATTAAACAGGTCTATTTTTCTTTCATTCATTCATAAGTACGCTCCTACCTACTCATTCCTAATTTGTCTTCATTTTTGGTGTCCTGGTTATCACCTAAGTTCTGCTTTGTGTCTCCCACCCTAAATGTTTCCCACGTGCCCCATAGTCAGAGGCCATCTTGACAAGGAGCTGCGAATCCTCCAAGTAAACCGGTTGCAGCTTTGTGGTCTAATGGTTTTTTTTTTCCTCCCACCTGCCCCCCTCCCCCCTGTAGATGTTTGGGGGTGTGGTCAAAGCAGGACTGGAGGCTGCCAGTGACAGGCCTCCCCTGCCGACCTGTTCCCAGAGAAGACCTCGAGAGCCCGATGACGGTAAACAAACAGTTTGTGTGCTCAGGGCCGTACTTTATCCTGTTGAAAGCACTAAAAATGACTTTTTTCAAACCCCTTCAAGACTCCCTTGAAGGTTTGCCACGCTCAGCTTGCAAACGACCCAAATTAGATGTCACTCTTGATGACTGGGACCTGTCTGGCTTGCCCTGGTGGTTTTTGGGCAATCTCCGCAGTAACTACAGCCGCAGGAGCAACGGGTCCACTGATATTCACACCAACCAAGTAAGAACCCCGCCATGTCACTTTTACTTATTTGTGTTGTTGTTTGTGTTTTCGAAGAGCCACAGTGTTTGTTTGACTGATATGTCAGCTGTCTCTTCCACAGGAGGAAGACACTGCCATCGTGTCGGACACCACGGACGACCTGTGGTTCCTGACGGAGGGCGAAAGTGAGCAAGTGAGTGTGGAGATGAAGGAGGCTGCGCTGGAGGAGAGAAGCGCAGGAGAAGGAGATGCTCCGCTTGATGAGGAGGATGGGGGGGCAAAGGAGGAGAAAACGGATCGAGAGGTAAACGATTCTAGTGGAGCAGGGTGACGTTTAACGCAATACACAAGAGGTGTAGTACTGTGGAGCCGGCCGATAGTGAGTACAAGACGCTGGTTGACCTATGATTGGTAAACTCAATACTTCCGATAGAAAATAGTGGAAATAGAAAAAAAAAATCAGTTTCAGAATCATTGTGCAGTCATAAAACTGTCAGACAAATGTAAGTAGCTTTTTCATTCAAAATAAGTTAACTGCCATCTTGTCTTGTTTTTTCTTTTACTTAACCTATCCTCTATGTGCTAAAAATTCTCACGTATTCTGTTTCTATGGACAGGCCAAAGCTCAGTCTAATATAAAAAATGGTGCCTTGGCACCATCTTGTGACACCTTGGTGCCAAGGAATTATCTTGAAGTGAGAGGAGGAGCTTCATTTAGACAGACCATGCCCTGTTTAATGCCCTGTCTTGTGGTATCTATTGGGAATTATAAATGTTATTGGTGGGTGTGTCAATTGTGGATTTTTGCTATTGGCGTCAGGTATATTTGTGCGGGAACAAGTTATTATTGTTAGTACAATGAATTGAACAACAGTGATGCTCAGGGGAATTGCTGCTTGCACTTGGGAAGTGAGACTAAACTCTTCATATAAATAATAACAAATAAATAAAACTATTACTAACCAGTTTTATAGCAAGTTATTTTTTTTTTAATTTTTTTGCTTCAGTAGTGTGTCCACGAGGTTAGATGCTTTTATCCTGATTAAATTTTCCATTTTGCGATAGACAGGGCAATCAAGCTTGCCAAGTTACGAGGAGAAGAAGGTTTTATTGACATGATGCATAATTACATTAATGACATCATTGATACCAGAGCTGGGCATTCCGCCGATGTGACGGACCGGTCCGCTTATACACCTATGACGGAAATGTGTTTAAAGCCTGTGGGAGGAGTATTTTATTGCGTAATCCTCTCAATATAATTATTTTTATACGGGGGAAGACTGGAATGCATTAATGGCGTTTCTATTCATTTCAGTGTAAAAAGATTGAATTCAAATTGTATCAAGGCACCACTGTACTTGTGCCAATAATGGTGTGATTTGCAGTTGAATTGATGTGATTGTGTGTATTCAGATGCAGGAGGAGCCAGATGAAGATTCTCAGTGTCTCAGTGATGATACAGACACAGAGATCTCCACACAGGTTTGTCTAATATGCTTTCTTTTCTCTTCTCCTTGTCTCAAACGTCATTTGACTGCCGGGAGGCTTCATAAATTCCAGGCTTCTTGCCCGGGATGTGCTTAGGTTACATAGTTAATGAAATAGCTAAAATTGTTAACAAAATAAAATAACGAAAATGCTTTTAACTCATTCACTGCCAAAGACAAATTTATTTGTCTTTTCACAGTCCAGCTATTCAATCCCAGGAACCTACTTAGATTTTTTTTCAAATGTTTTCTAACATTAGGGTAAAAATCTGAAAATGTCTGGCAGTGAATGAGTTAAAAAAAAAACTGTTGAAGCTACTTCTTATGTTTATGAAATTAAAAGTAATGTTAGGGTTAACCCTAACATGGAAGCCCCATTAACCCATTAAGGCCAGGAGCGCATAACTGCGTTTACACCACTAGAACCGGGAGCGCTGTTGCATCTTTCTAGCCAATGAAATGCATCAGAATATACATGTGGTGGTGTCGTGAGACCGTGGAGGTTGCCCCGGAATTTTTTCGGCCATTAATGGTGACGCAGGCGATCGCGGTATCTCTGAAATACGGCAATGAAAAAGATGCGCTTGTGGACTTGTGAACCAGTCAAACATCATATATGATTAAGATGTAAAAACTAAAACTAATACTAAAACGAACAAAAAATACTAAAATGAAGTATTTAAAAAATATATATAAACGGAAGTAAAAAAAAAAGCTCTCCCCGCCAGGATGCATGGCAGTGCAGCGAATGCAGGAAGTACAACTCTCCTCTGCAGAGGTACTGCGTCCGCTGCTGGGCCCTGCGTAGGAACTGGTACAAAGACGTGCCCCGACTCGCCCACTCCCTCTCCGTCCCCGACATCCCCGCGTTCAGCTCCCTGAGCACGCACCACGAGGACGACGACAGCGACGCGGGCATCGACGTCCCCGACTGCAACCGCACCGTTTCCGACCCGGTCATTCTGCCCTCCCACTCCACCGCCGACCGGCCGCTGCCGCCCGTCGCGATGGCCCGACGCCCCGTAGGCCACAAAGACGAGCCGGCGTCAGGCGGCGAGAGTCAGGAGAGTCTGGGCATGGAGGTAGAATGCCGACCGGAGGCCCTGCTGGAGCCGTGCAAGCTGTGTCGAGTCCGACCCCGCAATGGCAACATAATCCACGGACGCACGGCCCATCTTCTCACCTGCTTCCCGTGTGCCAGGAGGCTTCATAAATTCCAGGCTCCTTGCCCGGGATGTGGAAAGATTATCCAGAAAGTTGTAAAGATATTCGTTGTGTAGAGTACCATCGGTGCAGTCATTTGCATGCACTCTGTGTATGTGTTTAGCACCATCTCATTTTAGCACTTTGGCGCCCATGAAGGACGGACAGAGATATGTTGTTTTGTGCCACATTCTCACAAGGGAACAATAAGAGCAGAGATATATATTTATTTATGAATGAATGTGCAGCTTTTTGTGCCCTTATTGTAAAATGATTAGATGTCTTGAAAGGTGCTGTCTGAAAATGAGTATTTTTTTTTTGTCTTGTTTGGTTTTGCCTGCAGATTGACTCAGCCTGTACGAGGACGAATTCATGAGCCTTTTTTTTTTTCTTTTGTTTTTTTACCTTGCATTTTGTCTGCAATGTGCTGTGTGGGTCATAGATGCGAATAGACCAAGCTGAAGAATGAAACCACAATGCTCTTATTACAATCTGCCTCAGCTCTCCCTTTGTATAGAAGTCAAGAACGTTTACTTAATGTTTAATTGCTCAAATAGATATCAGTACCGCACTGCAGTCATTGTTTTTTTTTTTTGTAACAAATATTTAGAAAGTGACAGCAATGCGCTAAGTTTTAATGTTTTCTCTCAAGGGGGTCTTACTTTACCCGCCCTCTAATAAAGTGATAATGTATTTAATTTATTTATGATCATTTTAAATTGAAGTTAAATCCTGCACTTGTTCTATTAAAGAGCAGTCAAAGTAAAATGTCAAGTAGGCGAAATGTATTCATTGTAGCCAATATAAAAGCTTAAAGGGAGGCTGAGGTTTGATTTGAGCTTTTCACTGCCATGTAAGCATTTTTCATTACTATTACCAGATTTTGTTTCCATGCCTTTGCATTATTATGAAGATTGTAATATACAACTGCGCACGTACATTACTGGTACTTTTTGAGTGCAGTACAGATGTCATCAGGCTTTAGTGAAGTGCGTGTTTGGCTCTTTGCTTCTGCTTTATTTCTCTGCCTGTAGGGGGCGATAAGTCCTGTGTGATGTGGTGGTGGTGGTGGTGGTGGTGGTGACTAGCTGTACATTAGCACTAACAACATAAGCAAATGTAGATGTATGCATGTTCATTGTAATCACTAGAGCGTAATAATGGAAAGCATGGGAGAGCGACATTAGCTTTGAGTTTGTATTACGCAAGATATGAAAGTGGCTTGCTGTGTTGTCTCTGACAAATAAACATCTACAATATTTACAAAACTCTTAATGTGAAATGTGTTCACTTTGAAAGTACAATACTCACTAACAGTTGACATAAAACAGTCATTTGATGGCTAGTCTTACTCGCGGTGTCAATACACCAGTCACGTGTCAAACAAACACTTCCTCCTCATCCCCTCCACTCCCTTCAAATGTTTTTTTTTTTTGGTGGGTTGTCAATCCGCTGTGCTTTGAATAACACTGTCTGAAGGGCAAAACATAATTGTGTGTGTAGGATTAATAAGTAATAATGCATGCTCGATTTTAAATAGCATGTAATACATTTTTAATCATTCTGTAATTAATCAATTTAATATTTTCAATAGAGCTGGGCATTTTACTAAAAATTAGCAATCCGTTTATCGCTTTCCGCCTACAGCCGGGGTACCCTTCCGCCGTCCGTTTATCGGAAATAGATGATTCCATAGATGGGGAAAAAAGGCCATCCGATTATGTATATTTTTTTAACTCTCCCATCTATCGTTTATCGTCTACAAAATGGCCGTCCGTCATAGGTGGATAGGCGGACCGGTATGCCCAGCTCTAATTTTCATTTTGCCCAAATTTTACAAATGTATTAATTTACTATAAATCAATTTGCAAATTAATGAGCTAAAGAATTAAAAATGATTTTTTTTTAACAAACAACAAACTTCTCCCCATGTTAGTGTTGTTTTCTCCGGGCTCTCTGGGTTCCACCCCCCAAAAATAAGCACGGTAGGTTCATTGAAGACTCAAAAGTGTCCGTAGGTATGAATGTGATTGTGAATAATTATTGTATATGTGAACATTGTACGAACGTACTGCAACTGGCTTTCGACCAGTCCAGGGTGTACCTCAACTCTCATCCCAAAGGTTGCGGAAATATGTTCCAGCTCACCACCCTCAACCCAAATGAGGACAAGCACTATAGAAAATGGATCTGTGTCCACTATGCTTTCATAGTTCATATATTGTATGAGACGTGTGTGTGTGTTCGTGTGAGTCTGTGTGTGTGTGCACGATGGCCAAAGAGTAAGTCATTGTATGACAGGCCAGCTGTCCTGTGTCCTCCTTTTTGACTTGTGTGCAGCACCTGTGTCTCTCCTTTCTTTGCTTACTCACTGTTCTGTCCTACATGGGGGCGTCGTCCATCAAGTGAACCCCGTGTCCTCTGCTTCCACTATAAATATATATATATATATATATATATATATATATATATATTAGGCCTATTGTACACCTAGAAGAAAGACCACACAACACCTAGCAGTGTGTGGAGGTGTTACTGTCCCCCCACCACGACCATCAACATGACTCACCCATCAGGCATCACAGTGCCCCCCACCCTCACAGCGTGTCATTCTGGCTGATTTGTCCACGCCGTCAAGCACGTTACACGGCATCCAAGAAGAATGGCACGCCACTAGTTATTTGGCACCCGGTACATCTTGGCAATCTACAGAATGGCACTGCCAGGGGAGTGGGAGAGAGTGAGTGGGGGATTCTGGATGATTCCATAGCGACACTACCTCACTTCCAACATCCCAGAATAACTTTGCACATTCTCACTCCATAAACCTCCAGGAGGGAAAGTACTCATTTGGTTGACTAATTCTTTGTCCTTAGGATGCCTTTTCCTAATTTACCATTATTATTAGCTATTATTAGTAGTAAATCAATTCGTACTGATTGATTGAAAAATCAAAAGTATATTTCGATACTACGACTGTTCTAATGGCTCTCTTTGATCCTTGAATACAATTCTTTTCCTGTAAAATATAACAGTTGAACTATACACCAAAGACGTACAACTAATATGGTATTTGAATTTGGCTTTGCAAAGTGTGCAAATTATTTTGGATATTTCCAATGATCTGTCGAGAAACTTTTAAAAGTAAAACTACATAAAAGTCCGTCTTTGCACCAGTGACTCTCCTCCAAGTTTGGCTGCACAGTGTGTGTATATATATATATATATATATATATATATATATATATATATATATATATGAAAAAAAAATCATAAAGGTTTTATGTTAAGGTGATGATGATTATACCAGTGGTCTGGCTTGTTTGACTATCAGGTTGTTATCATAAACGTTTGTGCTATGCATGAGCTGCAAAGCATGTTTGTGGGAAGTGGGTTACGAATGCATGCGCATGTTTGTGTTTATGTGCGTACGTGTGTTTGTTTCCTATGTGCTGAGGTCTCGCAGCGAGTGGCATGCCAGCAAAGGGAAGGGCAACGGATGGTCCGGCGTCCATTCCTGTGACTTAACCTGACACCACTTGCACTAAGACGGCGACAGCTGCACATGCACATGCCGCCCATTCTGTTTGTTGTCGGGATTACTGTGCGATAAAAGCACCAGTGAGCAGCAGCACGGCCGCGCTACACAACTACTGTTTCCTCCCTGACTTAGAAAGCTTTCTCCAGGCCTCCAGAGCCCTGTGAAAACACAGGTGGGCCACTTCATTCGAAAAGGGAATGAATGGGAGTATTCTCCCTATGATTAACCCAGCCATAGTAGAACCGCGTCTCCTTTAGACATCAGTCAAATGGGACAGCTTATGTAAGAGGCCATTACTTAACACAAATACTTGGCCGCGAGAGCTGAGACGTGCGGGAATCATCTCCGGTTTTGTCTGTGTCATCATGTCATTGTGACCTGAAAGGGAAAAATTAGCATGATGTGATATACTGTATGTGTCAACTTCCCAATGACAAAGTGGTAGAAAAACAACATATAAACAACATTACAAATGACACATACATTGTAGTCTAATAATAATACAAGTATAAAAAAATAAAAATAAAATAAAATTGGAAAACTAGTCACAACTATATGGTACCTACACAGCAGGGAGCTAGCTAACAAGTGGCTACCACAATAAGATAATGTAGCAGTCAACATTTTTACCCAGTAAATCACAAACAAATTTACTGAAATGCACAATGCTATTAACAGAAGATCACAATCCAATTCCAGTGTTTACAAAACACTACCAGCAAGCACATGGGAATTGGAGGAACATTTTGAAATAGAAAGTTCTAGAAACCTACTCAAATTAAACTGGTGACAGTGCTAAACATAGCTAAACATCCTTCTAACAGACAACATGTCAGAAGAAGCCAGAAAAAGCTTCCCAAAAATGGTGTGTGTGTGTGTGTGGGGGGGTGTGTGTGCGTGCGTGTTGTGGGGCGTGTGTGTGTGTGTGTGTTTCCGAGATTTTATTTTGCAAAAGCACATATTTTACATTTGAAAAATATCATGGCACACCAATAAACAAAAATATCACAAAATAGTGGGTACACAGGTTAATTATAGAGATACTGGTATCGGTATCTGTGACAAGACTGTACATCTCCTCATAAAAAATGTTTCTATACTACGAAACCTGATACGACTTTGGCAGCCAGTCATATATCATCCTGTCCTCTTCGTGTGTGGTGTGCAGTTTGGCAAACAGTGTGCTAGCCTTAAGATATTAATTCACACTCCAAGGTGAAGTTCACAGAAAAACAATTTACAGATGTTGTATAATTAGGCAAAAACATTGTTTCAATTTGCAAACGTCCGCTAGCTTAAAGCTAATACATGTACTGAAACGCTATAGATGAATGCCAATGCTGTGAAATATTGTTGAAAACTCATCTGAGAACACTCTTGAACAGGCAATCGTCACAGTGCACTGAAATGACCAAGACTCAAGGTAACAAACACTTCAAAGGATTTTTGTTAAGTCATTTCATCACTTTTATCATTTAGAAGCACCAAAATTGCATTAGTGAAGAGATGGTACGAGTTAGTAGATCAGCTTCCACATCTTCTCTGGACTTTTCCCTTGCCATCATTCTGATACAAGTTGACTTTGGTTGCATCTGTCCAAAAGAAGAATGTGATTCCACAACGTTCTGGAAGTTTTCCGGCAGTGTAATTGGCCAAATGAGGCCTTCATCTATTCCAGTCTTGTATGTTGCGACGGTATATTAAGGTTTTATCCACCTCTAATCAGCACTCCTTCCATTTTGTTATTTTACTCTCCACTTACATGTATGAGATTTCCTGACAGTGCTCACATGACAGGCATGCAGGTCAGCGATGATCTTGATGCTAACCTGGGGGTCGGAGTTGGGGGTGGGGGGCGTTTAGGGTTTGATGGGGACTAATACCTCCCCTTTCCTCCCCTCGCCATCCTCCTGCTCAGCTGTTCTGCAATGTGCTGCATCTTGTCACTGAGGAGAAGTGGAACAGTGTTGCCAGTGACAGGGCAATCCCTGTTAGCCCTACCCCCTCCACACACACACACTACCAACTAATAGCTACTGTATACTAAATTTACATTAACTGTGTATACCAATATCCAAACTGATATACCACAAACCAGCACATCCCCATTTGACTTCCACAATGTCAGCGACAACTACTGTGGACCTAAAAGGTAAATGAAATTGCTCAATACCTGATAGAGGGACTGCTACGGGTTCCTGGCAATCCATACTGCATGCCACTGCAACACAGAATTTCAATCGCTATTGGTTCCGGGTTACGGATACCGGAACTTCCGGAACTTCCGTTACCAGGAATGGATATGGATCGTGAATGTAATATAGGAGTAGACTGTTTTTTGATATATCTATCTATCTATCTATCTATCTATCTATCTATCTATCTATCTATCTATCTATCTATCTATCTATCTATCTATCTATCTATCTATCTATCTATCTATCTATCTATTTATCTATCTATCTATCTATCTATGTATCTGTCTATCTATCTATATATCCATCCGTCCGTCCGTCCATCCATCCATCCATCCATCCATCCATCTATCTATCTATCTATCTATCTATCTATCTATCTATCTATCTATCTATCTATCTATCTATCTATCTATCTATCTATCTATCTATCTATCTATCTATCTATCTATCTATATATATATATATATATACATACATACATATATATATATATATATATATATATATATATATATATATATATATATATACATACACACACTTATATATATATATATATATATATATATATATATATAAGTGTGTGTATTCTTTATCCTCCGCATAGAATGACTAATATTACTGCCATACTGAGAAGCCAAGAGAGGAGCTGAACCTGGAGTCCAGTATATCCAAATGTCTGTCTTATACTGCCTCCAGGTGGTCAAGGTGCACCTGAATGAGCAGCACAATTGAAGTAGAAATTGTGACGACATCTGTGTAATTCTTTTTAATTGCTTTTAATTATGTCAATTACTGTATTTTTTAAGGATAACATAATGCTATTTTTTTTAATTGCCATTGCTATCATTTTCTGACTTAGTGCTATTTTTCCTCATTAAAACACTTTACAAAATGTTCTTGGTTTTTTTTGGTTGTTTTTTTTTAATAGCAGTTCGATCCTTTTCAATGGGAATAAGAAACTCCATTTTGATGGTCTGATTCATTTACTGAGTGCAAAGTAAACAGTAAGAAACACTACCCCACCACTCCGATTTATTGCATGTCAAGTGTTCACTTGAAAATTGCTGAGGAGGGATTTATCCCTACAAAAGGCACAAGTGTGCCAACCTGACACACCAAAACACACGCACACACGCCCGTATTTGTGCTGACAATGGGTTAAGATGTGAGACGCGTATGAGTGACTGAGACTCCTGTCGGACTCCCGGACCAACACAGGCGTCTTTGTGCTCCCTCCGCCATCAGTGGCCATCCATCACAGATTAACCTGACAGGCCACTGCAGCTCTGCCTCAAGCCTGAACCAGATGAGAGCACGAGCCGCGAGAAGCGAGAAAATGCTCAAACTTTTGCCCGTCATTTTATGCCACAGACTGAGATCGTTTTATACGCCAATGGGGGTTATAGATTGAACAACTAATACAATCAATAGATTTACATTGTGATATTTAATGAATGGCAAACATACAAAATAGTGCTATTAATGTTACTTGGCCTGTCCTAACAAGAACAGGATAGATTTTAAGGGTATATGACCCAGTAAAGTGACATATTGTTGCATGTTCCTAGTTTATTCTCTACCAGTCCCTGTTTCCAACCAAATTACTTTCTGATAATTGTAAATGAGCTTCTAAGAAATAATGTTGATTGAACTTGAACTTAGTGATTCAAGGATGGGGAATGTCTTGAGTAACTGCTGACAGGCCTTTGTTGACAAAGGACGGCAAAGAAAAAAAGTCATCAGGTAAAATACAGAAAATACAGTAATTATAGTTTTTGTACTTTACTTTCCACCACTAATCACCAGTCTGTATTAACTATAAAAGTCTGAGTCACCGCTGACGCTAGCACACTCTCCCAGAGAGTGTGTGTGTTTTGGCCGTGTGTCCGCGCCAGCGGAAGCTAGTCTGAATTAGCCGGTGAGCCATGAGGTGAGACATCTCCTGGAAGGATTAACACTCAATGGTGGCAGGAGGAGGGCAGGACAAGGAAGAACATTTCCACCTCTGCATGTTCATTTCATCCCTCTTCCCGGATCTTCTGGAGTAAGAGGAGCCGGTGACAACTCCACGTTGAGCTCTGCCGGTTCTTGCGCAGGCCTGTCTGCTTCTTGCAAGGTCACTACAGCCTCACACTGAGCGAGCAAAAGCAAGATCCAAACATGTTTTTATGTGGTTTAACATGGTTGGGAATGACCTTTTCACACACTTCGGGGCAGGGTTATAAAAGTTTATTTTTCATTATAGTGAGTTTATATGTCGTTTTGATTTTTGTTTTTTAATTCACTTAGTTTAAATGAGTTTTTAGGGTGGGTTTGTTAATTTTTATATGTTTAGATTTTTATTTTCCCTAGCTGAAAATAAATGCTTTGTTTTAGTTGATTTTTTATTTGATTGTTTTAGTAATAGTTTTATTTTTTTTGTACGGAGTGTTTGTGAGTCCAAGATTTAAAAAAAAAAGGTCAATAAGCATTGTGTAAAAAAACTAAAAAACAACTACAATTCCGAAATGACTGTTGACCTTCCGTCTTTCGTATGGCCGTACAGTAATACCGTAAGAAATACATTTCAAAACCCGAAAGCTTATTTTTATTTTATTTATTTATTTTATTTTTATTTAGCTTTTATTAACTATGATAACCTTGCTTCAGAGTAGCACAAGATGGAGCTTTTTCAGATGGCCATCACTAGTAACAAAACCCTTAGATGTTATCAGACCAAGGCAGAGTGATTGAGAAAACAGGCAAAATAAATGACTTGAATGATGATTTTCGCCTTCTCCTCTCCCACCATAGATTGAATGTGTGAAATGTTTGTTGAAAAGAAGATGTCACATCGTTCAAAAATAGACGTGGTGGGAACTCAGACGCTTAACGTTCGAAGGACTGGCCAATGACTTGACATTTTTTCCCTTGCCCTGCAGGTTTAGCTGGTTTAATTTATTGATTTTTTAAAAAAGTTTTTGTCATTGTTTCAGTTCAGGTCAGTGATAGTCAGTCACTTTTCTGCCACCCAGAAGTATCGCGGCACTTATCATTAACAGGAGTTATGAACCGATCAATTCCGTGCTCACGATCATTCCGACGTCCCGGCGCAAAGTAACGAATCATTTGTGACCTAGTTTTAGCTAAACATCAATCCTCTGCCTCATTTCCTCCGTATAAACAACTCTGAGTCAAACAACCTTTGGTCATTGCATATCATTGGCACATGTGACAGCTGGCTCCAAACTGTCCATCCCCAACCCGGCGCCCCTATTGTGGCCGACTTCATGTTTAGTGTCATGGATGGAGACGCGAGGCTGGGATTAGCTCATTAAGACGGACATCTTTGATGCGCGGTTATCTTTCCCCATTTCCCCAGCAACTCGATCGTATGTTGGGCTCTTGAGACACACGCAAGCAAAAAGACCCCCCGCTTGACGCACACACCCGTATAGACACACACGCACGGGCCTAGAAAGCTCCGGAGATCAGGGCCCGACTGAGATACGAAGCATAGATGCGCAGCAACAGCTAAACGTCGTGTCAGGTTTCTGGGGGCTCGTGCTAAATTTAACCCGGTGATCCTGCAGCAGGCAGAGGGGTTTAAATGCCAGCCTACAGTTGCTCCGCACCAGTTGTTCCCCACACGTCTTCCACTCATCACAAACACAGGCCAAGGACGAAGGCAGGCACGCACGCACGCACGCGTACACTCCGACACACACGCTCCAGGCGCAGGACCTGAACGCCGCGTACGCTAGCTAGAGCCGTTTCCGAGGGACGCCAGGGATCCTTGTCCACTCACGCACCACAACGTTGTCCGATATGGAGCTTTTCGAGACCAACCCTTACTTCTTCCCAGACCAACGCTTTTACGAAGGAGGGGACAACTACTTCCCCGCTCGTCTGCCCGGGGCGTACGACCAAGCCGGCTTCCAGGACAAGAACGCCGTCATGGGCTTGTGTGGGACTCTCTCCGGGGGCGTCGGGGCCATCCCGCCGGAGGACAAACCCTCACCGTCCGGCCTGTCGCCACACTCCGAGTCCCACTGCCCGGGGCAGTGCCTGCCGTGGGCCTGCAAGTTGTGCAAACGTAAGACGGTGACCATGGACCGCAGGAGAGCGGCCACGCTGAGGGAAAAGAGACGCCTGAAGAAGGTCAACGAGGCTTTCGACGCTCTGAAGAGGAGCACCCTGATGAACCCCAACCAGAGGCTGCCCAAGGTGGAGATCTTGAGGAGCGCCATCCAGTACATTGAAAGGCTGCAGGCCCTGGTGTCCTCCCTCAACCAACAGGACACCGAAATGGGGCACTACCGGGCCGGACAGAACCAGCCTCGAGTGAGTAATGCAAGAAGGGAATGTTAAGATCCAAACAGAGCGACAAAGTGAAGGACGAGGAGCACCATTCAATAGTCACATAAGGGAAGATTTCTTTAACACGGCATCACAACGGCTTTAAATTATTCTGGTGACTCATATTGAGAGGACTTTTTCCAAGCATTTGAGATTTGACGCTAAAAGAAAATGCTCAACTCATCGTCTACATTTGCCTTCGTGTGGGGTCTCGCGTGTGTGCGCGTGTGGCTCCGGTGTTTGTGTACCGGTGCGCCGTGTCATAACGCTTTGACTGACAGCGACTTCTGCTTGTGCGCGTCTCTATGGCAACAGGTGTCGTCGTCAAGCGAGCCCAGTTCGGGCAGCACCTGCTGCAGTAGCCCCGAGTGGAGCAGTACCCCGGAGCAGTGCACGCAAAGTTACAGCAGCGAGGGTGAGTCCAGTTTTTTTTTAGGCTTAAAACTCCAGGACACACAGATAAATGCTTCCTCACACTTGTCTCCGCAGAGCTTCTGAGTGCCGCCGATTCCCCGGAGCAAGCCACCATTCAGACCCTGAGTTCCATTGTGGAGGGCATGGCGGCAGCAAACGGAGCGGTGACCTTTCCTGTGGACATTCCCAAATAAGAACTTCCACAGAGCGGACCCGCAGGGAGAAGAACCCTGCGCCTCAGACACAAATCGACGAGAACGATCGAAAACCCCAGGCTGTTACTTTCATATTTCAATCACAGTTCGCCTTGACGGTAACTAATGTTTCAAAGGGTCTGCTAGACAAAATGAATTCCACCTTTGGCCTTATTTCCTTTATTCCCTGCCTTCATCCGCAGTCCAAAGAGTCAGTCGGAAGCTTGCGATTGAAACGACGTTGCATGAACAAGGCCTAGTTTTCCTCCTTACTTAATTTAAGCTTTCCTCTTCTCGAAACCTTTCCCTGATCTTTCATTCATGTTTTGTGTGTGTTTTTATGCAAACTAAGAACCATGAGTTTATTTGTGGGGCCAACATGTACCATGGCAGTTTTGACCAAGATCTGCTTAATGTTAAAACTGGTTACAAATGCTAGTGATGTAAATACGTTCCCTTTTTCTACAGAGTGGTTTTGCCAGTTTATTTTGTATTATTTTCGTTTTTTTTTTTTTGTTTGTTTTTTTTGCTAACTTATTTTTGACTTTTATAACTAAGATTGTTGTGTATTTGTAGATGTTTGGAAATGTGATATTCCCTGACCAGTCCTTGCAATAAAGACCATTTTGAATACAACAACCGCAGCGTTTATTGATGCAGCGGAACCTCTAAAGGGCAAACTTGGACTGTTTTTTGCTCTGAATTGTAATTGATAAAAGAATTAAAATGGGAAATAAGAGACTTATTTTGTTTCAGGGTCTGACTAATACTATCATAAAACGTTGAACTGTCCAACATTCTTAACTGTCACATGGGTGGTAAAAGGCATTAACCACTTCATAGGGGGTCCACTGAGTTCCGTTCTTACAATGGTGACGTAACCTGAATTTGTATGTAAGTCAGGGATTCAGTCAGAACGCATCGTAGGCTATCACTAACCCACGCAACCACAGTAATAATCTCATAATTACAGCAAATATTAGTAAGAAAAACACCTCTGACAACGTATTCTTACTGTGCAAACTAGTCAACTACACACCATTTGTAACCATAAAATTCCATATGTCAGGAATGTCATTAAACACTGTATAGTAAAGTATTAAGGACAAAATTACCCAATTGACTGTGTGTGCCTGGGAGGACAGTCTCATCACAGCACAGATGACTTTTCTGGGTACATTGCATTCGTCGACTTTTATTATCAATGTCATCTTATTGTTTCTTTGACCACTTTGTACTCAGCAGCCAGGAGAGAGGTTTATGTCACAGTCAATTCTGTTTTGGGTTCTATGGTCATCATCACAATTTTTGTCTTGGCCATGAGAGTAACATTGCGGTGTGGCAAATCACGAAACAAAAGCTAAATAAAAGTCATAAAAAAGCAACATACCGACGTACCGGGATGAGTGATGGCAACTCAACCTTTAAATATTGTGCGACATTACACATATTTTCCTGAATAATTTGGGTTAAATTCAACGGGGGGCTTGTGTTTGGTGGGTTTCTTCTCAAGCAAGACACTTTGAAAAGTAAAAAGAAACACAGAACTCAAGTCTTTATAAAACAGCTTTACTCATGTCTATATATTGACATAGATACAGTACTTTCTTTTTTTTTTTTTTTAAATAGCCAAATAATAAAATCTTGATATGTCAGCATTGTTTCACACCTGGAATAAAGACACAGTACTCATAGCTGCCACATAGCACGTTACATCTTTTAGACACCTTGGAAAACCCTAAAAAAAAAGAAAAGAAAAAAAATAGAAAATACACCCATTCAGCACTTCACTTGGTTCATATCTTGTGTTTTCACAGAATGAGAGCAGCCGAGAGACTTCTCACTGGCACGTCCCCATGGCAACTAAACAGGAAGTGATTGGACTCGCCAATCAGTTGGAGCAATTTCACATCATCACGTGATATCACTGAAATGATGCAGAGCAGCAGCAGAAAGGAGCTACAGTGTTTACACCGAACAGCCACATAGCACGGATCAGATGATCGTATCGTTCACTTGCGCACGCACACACACACCCACGCACACGCACGCGCACGCGATCTTCATCAACAGCATCCTCTAGGCTACACAGTGTCATACAGTGAAGGGGGCATGGTGTCAAAAGAGGAGGGGAAGTCTGAAATTGGACCCATGAACCTGTGAGAAGAACTTGTAGAGACTCTTCTTAATAAGCTCCGCCCACTGATAATTCACACACTTACAGCAAAAGACACACAAGGTCTGACACTAAGACAAAGAAAAAGTGAGAGAACAGTCACTATTGAATACAGGGCGATAGGTTTCATACAGCCATTATATCACTTTTCCATATATATTTCCAATATATATATATATATATATATATATATATATTTATATACTTTATAAAAAACGTAGTCATCCATTTTATATACAGTACAGATACGATCATTGAGTAATACCTTGCATAACCGATAGAAGGGTAATGTGTAGTGGTGAGTCGGCCATGTTGAGACTTCAGGGAGGGGAGGACGACGACCCACACAGCTGAGATTTGGGGAGCACAAAAACCACGATGACAAGGCTACTGGGAGCACTGGGTTCAACTGGGAGAGACCAGAGGCGAGTCGCCTTTACAGCAGCGAAAGCGGCCCCGCGGCCGCTCTCAGGAGTTCAAGGGTCACACCTGGCCTCGGTATTGCACGTGTCCGAAGGAAAGGTCAAAGGTGCGAGGTGGGGCTGGCAATCAGAAGAGAGAAGCCCCTACCCCATTGGCACCCTGGTAGCACTCTCTTCAAATTTGGCATATCACTCTCAAAAGGCCGCAAGCATGTGTCCATACAGGTAATGACAATGCACTAGGAGACAGAAGATCGGTAAAGGAAGTCAGACTCAGGGGACGAAGGCACGCTATAAATTAGGGATGCACGATATATCGAAAAAATAGCAAAATGGCCTGTGCAATATACATATTGCAAAGACATGCAATACTTTTCTTATGGAATTGTATGTTTTTAGCTCAATTTGAGAAGACAGATGTAAACCAAAATGCGCATCTCCACCCAATAGTTGGACATTATCCAGGCAGGGGAATTACAATTAATTCCTGCTAGGAATAGATCATTTTTTTAAAAGATCTTCCTATTGAATTTTGACCATTTAAACTGTGCTTAATGATGACTATTGATGTGCGTTCTCTTCTTTAAATATTATTTTTCGGTCTCTATTCCAATATCTTATTTTACTTACTACATTCAATAAACAAACAAACTGCAAAATATTGAATAAATAATGACACACACATAATACGCCACGCAGTTTCGGATATTTATATCGGGTTTTTTTTTTTTTTTTTTTTAAAGCTTACCTGTTAGCATCAGAGCTCCAGTTAGTAAGCCAAAGTGAGTTAGCATGAGTAGGTTCGCACCGTAGAGGGGTCGAGCCTCGGGGACGCCGGGGGCGGAGCTTGGCACAAAGCGGTTATCAAGAGAGAACACAGCATGCGGTTAGTAGAAATCAAAATGCACACTCGTGTCCAAAAGCTTGGCTCATGTGGTCAGTCCGCACCTTCAGGCTGGAGCTGCTTCTTGGGCATGAGGTTCATGGAGGGGGGCATGGACATGGAGGGCATGCGGAAGCCAGCGGGCAGCGTTTCCATGGAGCCCGCCATCATCCCCAGCCCCGCCCCTCCCTCTCGGGCCCGAAACCTCTTCCGCCACGACGGAGAGCGGCGAAAAGACTTGTCGTCTCCACTCTGCGGGGACAGGGAGATGATGTGGCTAGACAATCGTAAACAACATTTGAATTGAATCAGCAACATAACATGTTATGTGACCTCCTCGAGACGTCGGTCGGTCCCCAAGGCTAACAGGTTGTTGAACTCCCTGTCCAGCACCTGTCGGGCCTGAAAAAACAACACGCAACAGATATACTCAACAGCGACAACAAAACAACACAAAACAGGTTGCATAGGCTTCCTCCTGCTTTTCCCCAAAAATTTTAGGTTCATCGAAGAATCTAAATTATCAGGGGCAAATAGGACCACACACTTCCTAACCAGATGTATGACAAAAATGCGCTATTTTAAATATGGACAAAATACGTGCATATGTGCTCTTAATACAATTCATTTTTGATAATATATTTTTCAATGCATGTTTAGAAAAAGTCCACTTAACCCAACAACAAAGCAAACAACAAAATAACCACACGCATACACTGTCATTTTTTTCTCCAGTGAAAGGTCTCTCTTGCATAAAAATGACAATTCAAGGACAGCACAAAACTGCTGAACAAGAAACCAATATTAAGTGCAAGAACTCATTTTGTACATTAAAAAAAAATGTACCCCAAATTTTAATATTATTTAGGTATGGTATGGCTATGTTTGTCTTGCATATCATTCCAAATGCGAAAAAAAAAATTTGGTCTAGACAACTGCAACTCAAAGTAGTATAGCACAGTAAAAGACCCAGTGTAAGCTCAACTAAGACATGTCTATCATCTAGTGGTGAGTGGTGATATTACAACTTAAAACTACAGTTGACCACAGCTTGGCACCCATGGATTTGCATATTTTAATTATTTTTTCTTCTTCCTTCAATATGTTTTCATATTTTGGATGTTTCCCGTTTTTTACGGGATATTTTTGGGAGGGGGGCTTAATCAAGGGGCCACTCAATGTGTGGTCGCCAATTCCCTGATGTGTGCTATTTATACAGACATTTCCAATCTTCAGAAACCTCCTCCGATTATTCGACGGAACTGCCTCTCGCCCAACGTCATCTTATTCAGGCTCCAGCTCTTTAAAAAAAATGTCTGGATGGATGGTACGATTCCAAATTCCCCCACAGGCATCATGGCTACTGTAAGTATCTCAATACTTTATTTTCTGTGAATTAAAGCCACTAAAATTCCCCTCAAATGACAGCGCATCCTGAAATAACTTGTTTTCGACGCCACCCCTGTGAGTCATTTGTTCTACAGCCTGTGATTGGGGAATCATTTAAGGTGAATTCACTGTGGATCAGAGAGCAACTGGAGCAGAAGGAAACGCTGGCAGAATGAAGCCAGCAGAAGGAAGGAGTGCTTTCGAACATACTGCTGCTTCATCCAGTCTCGTTGAAAAAAAACGGGACTCGACTCATTATTATCACCGTGTTTCATTGCGCATCGTATTATTCCATGATCCATAAGAACGACGCCAACCAATGAATATTTCCCTTCCCCGTGTACTAAGCGCGTTTTTGTCTGTCGGCACCTGCGTGTTCTGCATCGGAATCTGCAGGATGAGGGCCAGGCTGCTGTAGTCGAAGGTCTCGTCCAGGGAGACGAGCGCCCCGTGAACGCCGCTCTCCAATAGGTTGCCGCTGTACTCCCTCAGACCAATGGACTGGACCCAGTGGATCACTTGCTCATTGGTCCACACCAATACATCTAAAGTGAACAGGAGTCAATCCGTCATACTTATGTACTGGAACAAGGACCATACAGAGGTTTTAGCAACGTGACGGGCGGCACGATACACAGGGCGATAGCTTCCAAGGGGACGGGGAGAGAAAGCGAGAGAGAGCGAGAGCGAGATAAAGGGATAACGTGCGTGTCGGCGCAGCGTCGAGTGCCTGGCACACTCCCTTTGTTGGTTTGCGGGCCAGCTGTCGGTAAACTTTCCACGCTGGAACAGGCGGCGTGCGTGTGCGTGTCTAAACAGGCCAGGGGTCTGATTTGAACAACAGCTGAATCAAGTTCATGTCCACAGTTTAAGGTCAAAAGGGTGAGAGGGCAAGATCGAGGCTTTCAAGTGAACATTCTACTTTGAATATATTCTCATTTTACAGAAAAGCTTGGTTCACCTGCGCGTTGGTCTACTCGGATTAAAATGACTTTCGATAAGCATTCTTCAGTATGATTGATATTGTGATGCACCATGGGTGTTTTTCATTCCAATAATGATAATTGCTGTATCATCACATTGTTATTGTTTTAGCATCGCTTTGTATATGTGTGCAGGTAGCACCATTTTTACATGACATTTAAAGGAGGAATCTTAATGGTTGTCTGCAGGAGACGAATGTACGTTCTGGCA
The DNA here is from genome assembly GCF_054856515.1 of Filicampus tigris. Classification (NCBI taxonomy): domain Eukaryota; kingdom Metazoa; phylum Chordata; class Actinopteri; order Syngnathiformes; family Syngnathidae; genus Filicampus; species Filicampus tigris. The sequence continues at coordinate 17,386,048 of NC_141225.1, read as the reverse complement.
TCACAACTGCGTGTGTGTGGGTGTGTGTGTGTAGATTTTTGGCCTTCTTTGGCCTGACTATGTGACAGATGAAAAGTGCAGCTGTCGCCATGCTTTGGTCACTATCTGCCACTAGGCGGTACACTTGCCAGGAGGCTGTTAATGTGGTTGACGGCCACCACTCCACTTTTGGACACGTTGAACATGCTTGCTCTATTGCTGTCTTTGATGCAAATTTTACCTTTCATGTCATGTTGGCTGTCCTCTCGCCGCCGCTCCAATTCTTTCCTATCGTAATTGAGTCTCTTCAAGCACATGATCCCATACTGTAGACTTGCCCTTGTGAACACATAAACAGATGGAAGTAAATAATCATCATCATACCAGAGGGGGGTATAAGTCACATTTGATCATCACCTTCCTAAAATGGCCTAAGTCATTTTTTGACAGGATGTATGTTAATTTTTTTTCAATATTGCCTAAATCATCTTCTCGTGATGCTGGCCAACTCTGCTAAAATCTCTTACTGTACATCCTCAGTTGAACAGATCATGCAAGTCCACCCTTCTAGTGAAATTGATAATAAATAGAATATATTTAGTATTTGGTTGATTTTTTTGTGGGGGTTTTCTGAAAAAAAAAAAAAAAAAAAAAAAAAAAAAAAAAAAAAAAGACTCAGGCCATTATTTGAAGAAGTAAGTCTCAAGTCTCAATCTTCAACTGTCCAAAAAGTCCCAAGTTACTGTGCAAATTCAAGTCAAGTCGAGTCATTACTTGGGTTAAGCAAGTGATAAGTCAAGTCAAAAAGATTTTCTCAGGCACAACATACAGTATATTCACAAATTAGGCGCTCGTTATTTGTACTTAGGTTTGTTAGCTATACTAAGACATTGACAATCACACAGGTTTCTTCAAGGTCTCAAATCTGTCTTCGTATTGTCTGTTGCGTTGCCTTTTCACCAATTGAATGCTTCACGGACACTCAGCTTAGTTAATGTTTGACTAGCTATCAGTTAGCTGAACTATGAAGTTAATGTTGCTCATCTATCATTGTGTGTGTTGAAGTAAAGTTGATCAAGTTCGAGAATTGTGGCGTGTCCTATCTTTAAATTGCAAACCTTGCATGTTGCTATTCGCTTTTTTTTTTCAAATGCATCAAAAACATAATCCTTGAATCACAATTTTACAATCTTAGGAGCTCCCTCCATGACATTTGACCTCTGCACTCAACAGGCACTACACAAAAACGTCTTTCAAAAACAAATGGCACACAATTGAAAATGCACATTTTCAAACGTAAACGGGCAAGACTTGTCAAGTCCTGTGGTTGAAGTCTAAGTCAAGTCGAGTCTTTCATAAATTTTAGCCAAACTACTGCAAAGTCCGAAATTTAAGTCAGACTCCATTCAAGTCTTGTGATTTTAGTCCCCCACCTCCACGTCCTGTGTCACTGTTAAAAAGTCTCTGTTAAAAAAAGCTACATGTCCACGCTGCAGACCTGTGGAAACTGTCCACCATCTTGAGGTGGCTCCTCAGGTCTTTTTTGGTCAGGTGGTCCAGCATGCGTGCATCCACCAGACACTCCATGAAATAGGAGCGGTACTGAGGCAGGCCCAGGCTTGGCAGCCACTCGTTCCCTATCCACTCGTGATTCATGTCCCCATATGCCAGCGTCTGCAAGGAGAGGAGTGTTATTGATTTTCTACAACTAAATACTTCAATATGGGAAAGTGTGATTAATTAAATCACAACCTGTGTGGTTGGCAACAGCTGCTTGAGGGGAATCACCTCGAAATGTGTATATCTAGGTTAGATCACAATGTGTGGTCTTTCTTTGTTTTATTATTTACAGTCACAAACATTTTCGCATGCCAGCAGAGGTAATGCAAGCGTAGCAGATACCATTAATCATGGTTGCAATCCATTTAGCTATTACAGATGCAAGGTCCAGATATCGGTATCCTGACCAACCGGGAAACATAAAACCAACAAAACTATTAATAATGTTGTTGGTGGAACTTGGGCATTTTATTAAATCAAACCCATGAAGACCTAGTAAGGAGATTTCCCGCCCGCCCCCCACCCCCCATTGGACCAGTTAAAATCACTTCAAGATCTCTGTCATATTCCACATATATATATATATATGCACCCGTTTTTATCCATCTCAGGTGCCATTTTGTCACTTCATGTCGACTGAAAATGACATCACAGTTGCTCAGGGCTGAGGTAACGACCAATCACGGCTCACCTGTTTTCTGAAGCTGGGCCGTGATTGGTTGTTACCGGAGCCTTGAGCAACTGTGATGTCATTTTCAGGTGACAGAAGTGACAAAATGGCCGCCCCTTGATATGGATAAAAACATGTAGATTTTGCTGCTTAATTCATATTCTGCAAACACAATATTAATCAGAATATCAACTTTAGACTAGTGAGGCTGCATAGAGCAAATTATTGTAAAGGAAATGTTTGGGTTGACTTCCACTTTAAACTTCCAGCTTCCTGGAACACATTTTGTTTGACCTTACAGATGCGGCCGTATTTGGAAACGAGTTACAAATTGCACTGGCAGCTATCACTCACTGAGCTCAGGGTGCCAAATTGCTTTCATGAGTGGGAGCCGTGGATTTATGTGATACTGTGTGATTGGACGCATTTTGTCAGTGCTGCAACCTCACCTGCGCCCAGCTGCCCTCCTCATTCGCCTAAGTGGCAGCATGGCAGGAACAATAAACAAGTTAAAAGATCATGCGCATTAAACAAGCACATTTTGTAAAAATAGTCCTCATTTTTCACTCGGAACTACCTTAAAGAACACATCCACATGATTTGCCACAAACACAGACCCCAGCGCACATATCACATGAAGCACAGGTTACACGCCACAACCACACACACAAACACAAGTATCAACACAAGCACAGAGAAGCGTTAGTGTCTATAGTGTGTGTGTTTATAGTGGACATATGCGTGTCGTGGCAGAGACAGTAGGGGTGTGTGAGAGTGTTTGGTAGGAGTGGGGTAGAGGCAGGGGGAGCACCCAGATGGTACTGACCGCTTTTGTGGATGAAGCCAGGTTCTCCATCTCTTCATGAGTCACCCACACATTTCCGGAGGACTGCTCAGAGGACGCACACACACACCCACACACCCACACACAAACAAACAAACATGTATTTTCACACATGATGACCCCCACCCGTCCGCATGCACACGGATACAACCACACAACCACACAGACAAACATTTATTGTGTTGCGTGATGTCAAGGGAGGGCGTGTTTTTCAGATGTGCGACCACGTGTGTATCCTTTAGAAAGCCATTTGAGTCTTTATCTTGGATATCCAGGTTAAAACCCACGTACTAGTGCAGTCGTTCTCAAACATTAAAAAAAAAAAAAAAAAAAATGACCGATTGCTCCAGGTACCAACACAATGACCAACATTAAAATACAGTAACATAGTAGGTCTAAGTGTTCATTAAAATAATATTACAGTGTTGCAAGTCACTGTAACATTATGCACTGTTTGAACATTACATTATAATGTAAATATAGGAAAACTGTACTAAAAGGTTGGATAAAACTGAACTGTACTTACGTAGTGATTCTTTCAAGTACCACTAGAGTGAGCCCGAGTAGCTACCACATTTTGGGAATCACTGTACTGGTATGTTCTATGTTCTTAGAAGTAAGACAATTCAGCCCATTAGTCCAACAACTGTATAACTAACTAGTAATGTTTTTTTTACACTACTAAAGCCACTCTTGGCCTACTAGTATACAATCAAACCTTACTAGTAATCTATAGAGTTCCACTAGTAGCACCATTAGGCAGAACTTGTAAGCATGTTTAACTTACTAGTAACCCACTTAGCAATGATATCATACAAGCGACTTTTCATAAAGCCATTTCAGCATTTCTTCCATATTCTCAGTATCAAGATGCTGGTATTACTAGTGACATTATAAAATCTTACTAGTTAACATCCAGTGCTTCACAAGTAGTACTAGTAGTGTGCAAATATCAAGTAGTGCACAGCTTTGCCTCACTTGTAACATGTAGTTGTTGTTCCAGTATACCAAAGTTGTCCTACTTTTGAGCACAAAGAGCATACTAGTGCAAAAACTGTATGCTGGAGATCAAGGATATTAAACATTATTTGATATCTCTGATAAGGAGGCTACTAGTGCATGACACACCTACTAAGTCAAGCTTAGTAATGTTACTGGTGCAGCTCGGCAGTGTACTACTAAGGTTTAATTGCGTACTGGTAGACCAAATATGATACTGGTAGTGTATTTTTTTTTCTACAGTCGTTCTCCTAGTGAACTGTAGTCAGTTTACCAGTGCGCTAAATCGTCTAACTAGTGAGCACAAACAGCATCCTAGTACATGGACCTGAAGCCGATATCAATGATTTTGAATACATATTCAAATGGCTTTCCATTCTGTTGCCTTCTCCATGCGATTCAAATTAGTAGAAAAACACCCAGCAGTGGTGAATGTATCCAAACCAAAAAAGTGAGGCGTTATCAACTTATCACCAAAAAGGTGCAAGGGGATGGTGACTCTAAAGAGGTTTTCTGTGTACGTAATCTAAAGAAAATACAAGTTTAGTGTGGTTGCTATGCACATTTACATTCCTTAACAAGTGATACGCCCATTTGACAGCGGTGCGTATTTACCGTTCTGGAGGTCAGAGGTGCAGACGGGCTGGTGAGGGAGACCATCTCCTGGATGGCCAAGCGCAGTTTGAGTCGATGCAGCGGGTTACTGATGCCGATCTCCCTCTGGATCTCTGTGTCCGACAGGGCGGACATGATGGCTCCACTCTTCACATTAGCGCGACACGCTGCCACGTACCAAGCCGGCATGCCCACCCACAGCTGGTGAAGCGATTGACAGGTGAAACTGTTATGTGGTAGGACCGACGTAATGGCAAAGGTATAGGTGTGGGAAAAATGTCTCCTTCGTGCAGAAGAAGTGAAATCAGAACCTCCAGCCAGGAGACAACAGTTGGGCCGTCCCACTGCGCAAACGGTAAGCCTCTTTTCCTGGCGTCTTCCAGGAGCTCGTGTCTAAAGATGGAATTTAATTTAAGGAAAAAACGGGATTACAAAACAAGCAATACAAATTGGAGAAAATTCTACAATGTCAGCAGATGAACGTAAACTTTTACTTTTTCTTCATCCTGCGATCCCTCTCCGCTTGGGTGCCCAGTTTGCCCAGAGTCATAGTGTCTCCAACTGCCATGTCAAAGTCTGAAATACATTTGCAGTCTTTACCGTCTGCATCAGCGTGTAGGACTTAGTTGAGGCAAAGCTACGCTTCATTGACAAAATTATTGGGACATCCCTATGACAAAAGGACAAAATTGTCAATGGCGTTCTGGGAAGATGCTTTGCAACAAGGTGGAGTTTGTCTGTTGAATTTTCTGTCCATACCGAGTGGAACATTTTGAGTCAGCGATGTTGGATGAGAGTGCCTGTTCTACATTCTCTCTTTGTAAATTGATACGCTATGATAAATGATTAACAATTAAAATGACAAATAATCTACTACAGGGGTGCCAACAGCGTCTAGAACGGGCACATGAAGGGATCCAAGTATCCGGGTGATAAAACCAATGATTTACGGTTTTGGAATAAAAATAACTGTTGTTGCTAATTTTGTCCACCGGAGGGCAAACGGACAACCACTTAAATGACGTGAAATTGGCTGTTACTCAAGATTTGACACCTTATATTGAGGCATTTGTGAAGGCTAAAGATGGCATGTTTCAGGAACAAAGCACACCTACTGTGCTACCTTTGCACTGTGAAGATTACAGATACTGTGTGAATACCTCCCGTAGAAACATTCAAAGACACAGAATACTGTATTGAAAAATATCAGGAAACAGCTTCAGTTCAAAAGAGCTACTTTGGCTGAAGCCTTTTGTGCTTTTTTTCGTGCAATGCCACAACTTGTATGTATTTTATTTATGTCTACATCTGCAAGGAAGGTGGACAAGTGCGCTCTCTTTTTGAAAAGTTCTCACTTGCGTTTGTATGGTGTCAGGTGAGGTAGTAAAGATTTCCAGATGGAAGTGGAAATTTGTCAATTTAAAATGTGCAGATGTTAAAAAGTTGTTTTAGAAAAGGAACATATGGTATATAGAGCCACTCTGATCTGTACACTGCACATGTGTAAATGAAAGCACTGACTAATTATACTTCTGTGTTTACACTCATTTTTATTTTCCAAATGTACTTTTAAAAAAAAAAAAAAGGGAAACTTTTGGAATGTATAGCTAATTAGGCCACAAATGTATTCGTCCGGTCCACTTGAGCTGAAATTGGGGTGAATGTGGCGACTGAACTCAAATGACTTTGACACTCCAGCTCTACGATAATACAACCCTAAATCAGACCCCTTGTTGATTAATCGAAAAATATGCTCAAGGTGTGTCACCAATATAGAGTGAGCCTACCTGTTAACGCTGGTAGGGGTTGTCCATCCCTGGCAAAATCCCTGGTTGGCTCCATTCGACCCCCTTTCTCCTTCTTCCCAAACAACCGGCCAATAGATGACTTAATACCTTTCTTCGGTTTTCTGCAATCAGTTCACATGAGACGTAATCATCAGCTGGGAGTTAGCTTGGCCTTAGTGTTTCCGTCTCGAAAAGCGTCGGCATGCAGACTCCTCTTAGAATAGGAATTCAACGAACATGATCCCGTCTGGCCTAATTGTCATCACTTTGTGTCGCGTGAGCGTGTTTATACCCTCGTCCATCTTCCAGACTGCCTGTAAACTGGGCGAAATTGGTTTCCAGACGTAAACTGCGCGGCGAGGAAGGAGGCGACGTCTCACACTTGATCGTTGCCTTGTCCACCTCCACTGGTGACTGTAAAAAGTCAACAATCTCAGCAACAGGACGGTAGAAATGAAGCAATTGTATGAAGAGGCGACTTATGGATATGATAAGAGAGAAGAAGTGAGGAGGAAATGTGCGAAAAGTTCACTTACTGCAACTTTTCTCCGGTGTTTCCTCAAGTCACTTGGCTACCAGGAAATAAAACACATTAAAAAAAAAAAAAAAGGCTCCGTCTGTTATGAACCTTGTGCTGTCTGTGTGCTTCTTACCAGAGTCATGATGCCTAGATGGTGGCTGGTGTTGCGCGCGTGGTGTTTAGGCGTGGAGTGGCCGCTGGTAGGCGGCGAAGAGGATGACGCCAAGGACTGGGCCGTGGCCGACGTGGGGAGCGCCCGTGGTCGGAGCGTCACGTTGAGTCCATCCATGCTGCCGCTGTTCATGCGTGACTCAATCTCATCCGAGCGCAGGTCAGCTGACTCTCTCTCCACCTGGATCATCCTGTGCATAGCACACAATAAATGTTAGCTGAGTGTTTTACCTGCTCCGTGGAAATTGTGTCTTCGTCACTGGTTGTCTGTTAGCAGAATTATGCAAAAACAATTCAAACATCCTGGTAGGCTGCGGCAGCGTGTGGACATTCAGGATTTGTATTTTCGTCAACATTGCGAGACTTTCATTAATAATGTCAGTGAACAATGAATACAAAATCCAAACATATACAGGTGTGCATTTATCAAGGTATACACTTTGATGCTAGTCCAATTACTACAATTATTTGGCCTTGGCCTTGCTATACTAGTCAACAGAGCTGGGCAATTTACTAAATATTTGCGGTCCGTTTATGGCCGTCCGCCTAGAGCAGGGACACCCTTCCACCATCCACTTATCCGCCATTTTATCCGGATGGATCAAATAGTAATCATCACTATCATTTTAAATGGGCTTCTGTTAGCCCCCACTCCTCCAACTATTTTTTTTTAATTGAATAATAAACGGAATTCATTCCACATTAAAAAAATGGGAGCTCAAAAGGGGTTGTTTTATCTGCAACTAACTTCCCGTTAATGTACGTCAATATGAATGTAATTGTCCAAAATATAAGTGATTATTTGTCTAAATAGAGTGTGAATGTGAATGTTTGTCTATGTGTGCCCTGTGATTCACTGGCGACCATTCCAGGATGTGCTCCGGCTTTTATTCCAAAGCCAGCCGGGCTCCAGCTCTCAAGTGACCGTGGACAGGGTAAGGCGTAGAAAATGCTAATGAATGAGTCCTAACGTACATCATGTAATGTAACAGAAACTGACTGCGACAAGATTGGAGGCTGACCACATCCTCGGAGGCGCTGTTATGGATTTCTACATTGACGACCGTTGGGCCCCTTCTCACTTCATCGATGTCATCTTCCTGCAGCACTTCATTTGATTAACTTTCACATCACTTTAACAAACACTGTATAGTACTATAATGTGTGTTCAATGTTGCCCACTCGGCATCCATTGCAGCCTGATCATCCTGGACGGGGGATTTCCCCCATCTGTGGTCCCTTCTCAAGGTTTCTCACTTTTCCCCAGATGTTTTTTTTGTTTTTAGTTTTTCCTTGCCCTCCTGCGGGTTAAGATCAGGGGATGTCGTGTATATGATCCGGTGCATATGTGAAGCCCTTTGAGACTTTCCTGTGATTAAGGGCTATATAAATAAATTTGACTTGACTTGACTTTGACTTGACTTGACTTAATGTCACCTTATCTCTTCGTTGATCGCGTCAAGCTGCTCCTGCAGCATCAGAGCCAGAGTCTGAGCGTCCGATTGACCGCTTGGGGAAAGCATGGCCGAGCTGACGTCGTCGTCCAGGTCCGACTCGCCCTCGATGTCGCTGCCGAGGAGGTGGCTGACGCTCCCTCGCAGCGAAGGGTAGTCCTGTTCGAACATGCCGCAAACCTAGACACAACAGACACGCGCGCGAGCGGTCACATATTGAGCGAATAAACACACCGACGCGGATGGATGATGTCAAAATAAATAAATAACTGGCACACTTGAGGGTCGTTGTGAATGTGAATGAACGAGGGACTTACATTAGAGAGCATGTCCATGTCAGCAGGTGAGGGACAGATAAAGAGAGGTTAGTAGAGAATGAAGTTGAAGCATGAAGATCACTGCATGAAGCTCCTCATCATAGACCAACAGCGCACAGAAACTTACGAGCAAAACAAAAACTCCATTTTGGCTTAGAGTGCCTTAGGGGGTGGATCGTGACGGTTTGGCAAAATACAGAATGTTATTCGCACCTTGTTTGGATCGTCCCGTAGTGCTGAGAGTCTGCCCTTTTGTGCCCGCCGGATTACATTTGTGCTGTAGTGGCCATCTTGGCCCTCCACCACAGAGAAACGAAGGTCACTTGCACTGCCCAAATGAGACCTGCGGTGACATTAAAGCAACGCTGTGTCATATGTCAGTTTTTGTTGAGTATGGCGGCGCCATGTGGACAAAAGCGGTAGTGTTTTGAAAAAAATCAACCACATTTCCCATGCGTGCCAGCGCGTAGTGTCGTGAAATCCTGAGCCATCCTTATAGCGAAAGGAGGAAGTGAGTATGCCGTAAAGCAATTCAGGACATTTGTATTTTTTTGTGTGCCAGGGTTGATCCCATCCTCCTCAAAGTTGCTTTGTGCCAGTAAAAACAATATAGACACCCTCAGGGCAGGAAGTCCCATTGAACAACTGTACTTGAAAGTCAATCAAGTTTGATCAAAAGAGGGGTGAAACATTTTTATTAAGGTCAATTTCTTGCCCAGTGTTGCTTTAAACAACAACAAGAAAAATCAGCAGCATTAATCATGTTGCTAAATAAGGGAAGCAAAAGTATAAACACGTCTCGGAGTGTGGCACAATTCTGTGCAGAAACAGAACAACAATAATATTTTTTAAAAACTATTTTAGATTCATCATCTGATTTAATTAGATCCGATTTCTGAACCCTAATTGAGCCAAGGCACATATCTTATATTGGAAAAATCTAGCTGTGCACCAACAAACTACAATTTCAAAAAAAGTGGATACACAGGCTGCAGATAGATGGACAACGGTACATCAGTCATGGCTTACTAATGTGCCACGGCACAGTGCTAAAGAATCACTACATTTGATTGTGCGGGTAGTGTATATAATGTACTGTACGATGTGAATGTGTGTGTACCGAGGGTGACTTGAACTTCCATCTCCAAATGCCCCACTGCGACGTTTCAAATGGTCAATCTCATTCCGCAGTTTCTCAATCTCGCCAATCAGACGTTCCTGCATGAAAAGAGAATCCAACAACACAATTAAAAATGTACATAAAAAAACATGATTAAATAATTTGTAAATAAACTGGTTCCATGGACAAAGGTTTTGGGGAAATCAAATTAAACCGATTAAAAAAGTCATCAAAAACGGAAGAATCAGCTAGTTTTCTGTTACTGTTAAAAATAATACATAGATATGATTGTTAATCTTCACAGAGGAACACAACACCTGGCTTTCCTTTGTGGTATGGTAAGCTCTACTGCTCCCGCCTCAACAGATCATCCAGGCAATTTAATAACCATTGAAAGCTTGATTAATTGTAAATTTGTTGTACTAAAATCTGTTTTATTATCATCATTATGTGACATCTCAGATGACTTAAAAAAATAAATAAAAAGAAGCAATTATATGCAGTGTTTTTTAATCCCTCCCTCTGGATACATGACTAATTATTTGAATCCATCAGTTTCAGATTGATTTCAAGTGCACTGACCCGTGTGTGATGGAATTCTTCCAGCTGTTTCTGACAGTTCTCGAGATCTTGAATAAGAGAGTTCTGGACACAAAGAGAATGAAGTTATGTCAAAACGTATGTCAGATGTGCAAACTGCATATTTATTTAAGGCCATAATGAAGTGTATAGGCCTCGCCTTGTCCTCCAGTGCAGCCATGCGTTCCTTCAAATGGAGCTGCAGCCGTTCATTGGACTCAGTGAGGAGACGGTCCACCGTGTCGGATAAACGCTTGTTGTGTTCTTCATTCATCTTCTCCCGCTGACGGGCCTGATGTGCGCGCACAAGACCGGCAGACTTCATTTTCTTTTCATCATTTATGCTGAGACCTTTTAAAGCATGACGTGCGTGCTTAGTCAAAGAAGACTGGCTGCCAGATAAACTGTGGGTCCGCTTGGTAAACAATGCATCTCGTTTAATTACAGCCATTTTTTTTTTTGCGGCAATGAAAAGATGTGCATATTGATGTGAATCAATACAGAGACACACAAACACACATTCTCAGAGAGCGCCATCAACTAAATATAGACAAACAATGGCAGTGTGAGGGAAAAATTAGCCAAGCGTGAATTATTCCAAATCTAAAGATAGCAGCAAATCACTCTTATAGAGGGAGGGCGGGCGTACGTGTCGCGGGGACGGTATGTGGATTTGGTTCAAATTCATGCAACAATGAACCAGGAAAATGATGTGTGTGTCTGTGTGAGTGTCTGCATGAGGGAGCACAGAGGCGAGGCATCCGACTAATATGAAGCATCAGTCCACACACACGCACACACACTGAGAGGTCAGAGAGACCCTGCAGGGCATGCACACACATTCTTTTACACAAACACCCATACAGACCCTTCCTAGTTCTTGGTTCTTCTCCTCCAGTTGTGACTCCAGCTGTCTGAGCCGCTCCTCCACGTTGCCATGACGCTCCTCGGCCTAAAAGGAGAAATTCTCTTATTAAAGTGGAAATCAACCCAAACATATTTTTCAAGAATATGTTCACAGCAGGCCCACTAGTTGAAACACGGCATTCTGATTAATAATGCGTTTGTTGAATATGAGTTAAGCAGCAAAAGCAACCCGTTTTTAGCCATCTCAGGGGGCAGACATTTTCTCATCTCCGTCGACTGAAAATGACATCACAACTGCTCAGGGCTCAGGTAACGACCAATCACGGCTCAGGTTCAGAAAACAGGTCAGCCGTGATTGGTCGTTACCTGAGCCCTGAGTTGTTGTGATGTCATTTTCAGTCGACAGTGACAAAATGGCCGCCCCTGGAGATGGCTAAAAACCAGTGGATTAACTCTTATTCCACAAACGCAATATTTATCCGAATGCCTTGTTTCAACTAGTGGGCTTGCATAGAACATATTCTTGAAAAAAGCATGTTTGGGTTGACTTCAACTTTAAAGTCCTTGCAAAGTGAAATCACAGATTTGCTCCTAAATAAATTATAGGCCTGTAGATCAGGAAAAAAAGCACTCTTCACTGTAGTGTGTCAAATTTACAAGACATCTTTGACTGCTAAGCTCCATTATGTTTTACGTTTGCAACTTGCTGACGCTTCTTGTTCCTTTAATTGTCATCACGTTTCAATGACCATGCATTGATACAATATGTAGGTGTGTGTGTATAACCTTGGACAGTGCTGCTACTCGTTGTGCCAGCTCAGCCTCCACCTCTGGCAGCGTCTCAGCCTTCCTCATGGTTTGAGCCAACCTCTGCTCGGCCATCTCCAGCATCTCCTGCAGCTGGCGCACCTTCTCCTCACTCTGACTCACAAAAAGACACACAGCTGAGTGTGAGAGCAGTGAACAGGAGACAGTTGTGCAGCGAGTGAGGAAACGCTCATGTGGAGAATGTTGCTTGAATTCCCCTTTGGGACCTGAACTCAGATTCACCCTGCACTTCACATGAACCTTCTAGAAAAAAAAAAAACCATTACCTTGCATACACATACTGTAGATGCAAATCATTTATAAGTTGGAAGAGTCCAACCATCCATTTTCTATCACACTGTACAAGTGCTAATTTCTCTGAGGCAAGCCTGTCAAAAATAACGTTATTTTGCAAATAAAAATTAATTTTGACCTAGGATGCATGTATTTCACTGTACAGTGTGTCCTCAGTTAACAACAAAGTTCCGTGACTATGGCAGCGATGTAACCTAAATTTGTACGTAAACCAGAACAGTTTATCACTAACCTTCACTTTGCATGAAACACAAACCCCATTTAAAACTTCCATCCATTGCAACTTTGGTCATATGGTGCCCACTTGTTGACTTGGAGTGCTAAATACGCCACAACTGAGATTAGCAATAAGACAGCTATTTTTTTTTTTTGTATTTTGACAGCTAAGCACTGCTTGGCCATTGTGAGCATGTCACCTGTCTGTGCAGGGAGTCCTTGGTGGCCAATTCGTTCTCCAGCTTGTCATTGAGGTCGTGGATGTGTGTGGTTTCTCGCTGGGCGGCAAGGTAACGTTTTTCCAACGTTGTTATTCTTTCCTCCATGTCTTCTCTCTGCAAGCCCAGAGACACGATCATATTCAACCACAAATCCAAAAGGGCTTTTACTGCAATGTGTGTAGTGCTAAAAGGCAGAAATACAAGTATGGCTGACAAGATCCTTTCAGCGCAGTATTTGCAATGTTCACATTTTATGAATTAAAAATTCATCTTATCAATGAAATTACCTTTTTTTTTCTCAATATACATATAACTGTCAATTGATTCTACTTATTCACTGAGCAGTTAGGGCTAAATCTAGTACTCAAGATTAATGAGACCTTCAAGGTCAGAAAATCAAGGTTCAACACTCATTATTCACAACTTTAGAGGGATTGATTGCTATTAGCTTCCTGTGAACCACAATAATGATGTTTTATTAACCTTTTATCTTATTTTGCTTTACCTTGCACCTCGCCTTGTGTCCACTATAAAAAGATTATAGATTTTATGTTCCCGCGTCTCACCTCTCTCTGCTCCCTCTGCTGTTTGATGGACAGCTCCTCACTGCGACTCAGCTCTCGCCGAGCACTCGCCAGCTCGGCCTCCAGCTCGGCCACACGACCACTAAGAGAGGCGGAGTGCTCGCGGGTCTGGGCCAGCTCTTTACCGGTTCTGTCCAGCAGCTCTTGAAGCTCGGACGCACGGCCGCCGTCATCATGAACGTCTATGGAGCCATTGGGAAGTCTCTGCAAGGTGGACGTGCGCCATTAATGGACATGCGAGCACATTCAGGCATCAAAAATAAGGTCAGGTCTGAGTGGTGCATATTTGAACATGTTAATGGCAACAACAAAGATAGCTGATAAAGATGGATGACCTAGATAACACTGTGGTGAGTTCATGCAAACATGGATGTTTGAGGCTACGCCGCCATGTTGTTGTTTTGATGTTTCCCCTCTCTTAAGTTAATGCAAACATGGATGTTTGAGGCTACGCCGCCATGTTGTTGTTTTGATGTTTCTCCTCTCTTCACAGCTCAAAGTGAAGTGGATTAATTGAACAGACCTTAAGGGACACAGACAGGCAACCAAGTGGGCAGTCCAAGTTATTTGGATGCTCTTGCCTCATTGTGAACACAGAAACAGACATGCACGAAAAAAAACCCAACAACACAGGTGTATTACAAGCAAACTGCTTGAAGTGGTGCAATTAAACACACCAGGTGATTCTCTCACTAGTTTGTTTTTAAAGAGTCAAACGCTCCAAACTGACTGAAAATGCCCATGATCTTTTGCTCGGCATTTTTTTCAAGTGAGAAATCACCACAATTTATGTTGTTCCAAACATGTAGGGTTGGCAGTACCACTGGTATAATAAGTGATCATGTGGCCAATGTAACCAAACATCCAGTAATCACTCTTAGTTAAAGTTAAAGTAGGAATAATGTGGGTGTGATGCTGTGCGCGGCCGACAGACTGTCTTAAAATAAAGCACGGAGCAGAAAAACAATCACACAGTCAGGAAGACCTTCCATGGAGGTTTGGATCCATCTGTTCGCTCCACTGAGTCACCTTCCTTCCTTTGTCTCACCATGTTCAGCTGTAATGTAGAATGGGGGAAAAAAAAAAAAAAAAAAAAATCACATTTCACTCTTCTCTGAGCGAATCCATAAACTAAGCTCTCAAGAGTTGCAAGCCCTTTCTAACTTTAAACGGTCTGAAAAAAACTCATACAATCTGCTTTGACTGAGCCTGTTATTAATAATTTCCGAAAGGCCTATTATAGAACATTCAGTGTACACCACGTTGCGCATCCAGAGCCAGCGGCCTTTCAATAATATTATTAGATTATTTTGACTACTGCCTCTTAATTTAATCACATTTGATGTTTATTTAGTTGGCTTTCCATTTTCAAGCCCTTTAGGATGCACTATTGAAAAGCGCTTTATCCAATGTACACAAATGTTAGAATATTATGGAAGTCATTTTCCTGGACAACGCCTCTTTAAAGTGGAAGTCAACCCAAACATATTATTTCAAGAATATGTTCTATGTAGGCCCACTAGTTGAAACAAGGCAATACAATGTATGAATGATGATGATGATGAATATAAAATATGAATTATGCAGCAAAATCTACCCGTTTTTAGCCATCTCAGGGGGCGGCCATTTTGTCACTTCTTTTGACTGAAAATGACATCACACACCCTCATGGCTCAGATAACGACCAATCATGGCTCACTTGTTTTCTGAAGCTGATCTGAGCTGGTCGTTATCTGAGCCCTGAGGGTGTGTGATGTCATTTTCAGTCGACAGAAGTGAAAAATGTCCGCCCCCGGAGATGGCTAAAAACGGGTGGATTTTGCTGCTTAACTCATATTTGACAAACACATTATTAATCAGAATGACGTGTTTCAACTAGTGGGCCTGCATAGAACATATTCTTAAAAAAAAATTTTTTTGTTGACTTCCGCTTTAATGTTTTACTGAACACTCCTGCTTCATACCAAAAGATTCTAATCAGCCTCAATGATGACATTATGACACACATTTCCTGTCTACTAGCTAGTGAAGCGTGCTCACTGTAAGAAATGGAAGCTTCCATTCGAGACAGATTTTTTATTTAGTTGGCCTACCATCACACATTTGATCAAACAGTTGCAATCACCTCACCTCTTGTGTGGTAGCTGACAGCTGTCCCTCCAGGGTGGATACCCTCTCCAGAGCCACGCGAAGCCTCTCACGCACCTGACCAGCACACACCCATACGATATTTCTTACGTCACCCTCCGTGTAACCACGTAATCTGTGTTAGTGAGTTAGGCTTGTTTTTTGACCAATGTTGTGTTTTAATAACAGGGTTTGATATTATAACCAGTCTTGTAATGTAATGGAGTACAAATACTTGGTTAGTGTACTTAATGGCTTGTGCCAACAAAAATACACACATTACTTTTCTTGGTGGAGGTTAGCGCTCTCCTGAGTGTTATTCTCGTCAGTTAATTTGAACCTACATACAGGGGGGCCTCGGGCTACCACGGGGTTCCGTTCCTAAGGCAGTGATGACTTTGTACGAGAGTCACAATGCACCTAGAACTAACCGACGCTGACATTGTTGCAACATTATACTTACAGTAAATCAAAACGAGTTAATTGCTTATTGTTCATTACTTCAAAACGTCATTATCACCGTAGATTTTTGTATAAGGCAATCAAGTACTTTAAGTCCTTGTTTGTGCCGTGTGACAATGTATTCTTATGCCACACGATGCTTGGAACCTCGAAACGTTTTATGTTGGGAGCTTTGTAATCCAGGGACGACCTTTAAACAATTTCCACAAGACTTTGTAGAGTGTAGAAGGTGACACGTGGACCAAGGGGGTAGCGTATTACAAAAATGCTGTCCTTATAAGTGTTTCTAAATTGCCTTATGCCTGTATTGAAGTCTTTGTAAATCATTTATAACCATAACATTTGGACTCGGTAGCCTATTTGGAAACCACGATGGACTTCCACACAAGCATTCGTGTAAATTGTGAGACTGTATTTGCATTACGGTAATTAAAACTACTTCACAACAATGAAAGAAGCAAAGTAGTCAATTTAATTGTGGGGGTAGTAGCAGTAGGTTATACCCGAGCTGTTCTTAGCAATGCCATTGTATCAGTTGACTCACTTTGTGCCGCTAAACATGAATACGATAATAAAACATAATAATTTATATACAACTCAAGGGCTTTCCTTATTATGAAGTGGTAGCTCCGTTCTGCGAGTTTCCACAAATGTCTACGGGTATAACATAGTGTCCTCATAATCCATCGTGTTTGAAGGTGTTCACCTTTTCATCCAGAGCCTTGTGATGTTCAAACAACGACTTGAGCGCTTTGAGGACCTCAACCTCACTGGAGACTCCAGATGGTGGGGGGGGCTGCCTCTTCACAACCGTCATCCTGAGGCTGCGCTCGTGACGAGACACCAAACACTCCAGGTGCTCCAGAAGCAGCTACACACACACGCACGCACAGACAAACACACACAGAGAATCCACATTAAACCATTTTTTAATCAATGTTACGTATACCGGATAGCAAATTAACATCAAAGAGAATGCTATGTTTAATCTGACATGTGCTGACGTAAGCACCCAGACACAAACCCACACGAGCACACGTACCCTGGTGTTGTTCCTTTCAGCTTTCAGCTCCGATATTTCCTCCTCTTTCTCCAGGAGCTGCTCTCGACATATGTTCAGCTCCTTGGTAAGGGTGGCAAACTCCTACATGACATACACACACGCGTGCGTCTGAGGTTAATATAGTCTCACCCGTCAACTTGGCGGGCTTTCATCATGGGAAAGTGAGTGCATCTGGGAACAGACGCCGAATGGGTGAACTTTATCTGTTTGGCAGCTGAGTTTAACAGGATTGTAATGTTTACCTGTAAGGATTTTGCTTATATCAAATGTAACCAGTCAGTTGATGTGACAATATCGTCAGTGACATGATGATTGGTTTTTCCTTCCCTTTCTAGTACTTCATTTGCAGAGGTAGTAAGCACAAGAAAATTGTTGCTTCTTGTTTTCGATGTCAGCTAGAATCATTTCTATAATTTCATCCCACCCGCAGATTACTCCTGTTAACTCAAGTGTGACTCGCATTGCATACAATGAAAATATGTACACTGTTTGCAACCATGTGCTTCTATTTGTTTGAGTGTGTTGCTTCTTTCTGTGCTTTTGTGGCTCTAGTCCGATGCACTACTCAAGGCCACACATACACGCAGGCGCACACAAATACGCATGTACACGATCAATTCCTGGAATTTACCCAGACCTTAAATTAACTCTAACCTTCCTTTCACCTTACATATATCTTCACCCTACATCGTAATGATTTATTTCAATGTGACCTGCCTTCCTGCTCAGGTCATGAAGTCATTCAGTCTAGTGTAACAGCTGTAAATATAGATTTCCATCTCCCATTTCTACAGTAGCAAAGCATGCGTTGTGAATTTGCTGTATTTCCTCCAATCGTAGCCTCGAGCATTTATTTATTCATCTGCAGGGAATACCAGGTGTTTGGATTAAAGGATGTCTTTATTTGTACACAGTTGATAGAGTATGACACTTTGTTCTCTGTTAATCGATTGATAGAGAATTGTTACTTCTGTGGTAATGGCACGTGTGACTAGACTTAACACAGATCTGATCGGCTGGATCGGATTGGCCAATATTTAGCATTTTATGGATATTTTTTGATCAGCTGTAATGCCTTTAATCCGCCTGTTCTTTTTTCCTGAAGGGAAAAGGGAGGAGTCAATCCGAGGTGAAGCGCTTGTTCGAGTGAATGGCGGCTGGTGATTAATTGAGGGATGCTCTCTATTAGAGCGGAGGCGCACTTTAGATTAGGAAGACATGTTACATTTAGACATTTAATACAGACCAAGTAATTTAAAAAGCAGCTGGGGGCTGGTTAAAACAAACTATGGTTCATTTGCGTAAGTGTGTACGTCATCATCCAAAATCCTGATGTGCACCAAATCAGCCGTTATAGGATTGAGGGCGAAAAAATTTCTCACCTGTCAGGGGTCACTGCACCCAAAAAGGTTTGTTTCAGGTTTCATTGTGACACACATGAGGCCATCAATATTTGATAGTTTAGGCTTTGCATTTTCTGTAAGCATCCCTGTGTCTACAGCTCGCAAATTGACATTGGTACAGCGTTGCAAAATTGCCAGCTGGCGACAAATTTTTCTCTCCTGACTGCACTTTTTAGGGCCATCACTGCTCCAACGTATAGTTCAATTTGCACTTCCAGTTGTTGAACATCATCATTTTCCGCTTGAAGTCTTCGAACAACCAGAAGCCAGAAGTAGGGTAAAGCTGTATCACTCTTCCAAGCATCCATTGAATCAAGCTTTTGTTGATGCAGTTACAGTGCAGCCCTCCGGATAGACTTTTCCTGACTTTGCATGAAAGCTTGCCGTGGTAGTTTGGTGTTTTTATCAGCTATGGTAGTGGCAGTAACCCTAACCCCTAACCCACGATAATGCAAATTGTACTTCAGTCTGATTGGCATAAAGCTTCACAAACTGGCGCAGAACTTTGATCCTTGCTAGATGAAAATTTTGCAATTCTGTTCCAATGTCAATTGACGAACCATTGGTTTGACTATGAAATGCCACCTGCATGATAAACATACAGGCCATCAAATATATCTTTTAATGTAATGTTAATGTGATAAAGTGGAAGTAGTAGCACTTTCCCTTTGGTTAACTTGTGATAATGAATCTTTCATAAGCCTATTTGACATTTATAGACTCATCTAATCCATTCATCTATCGTTCTAAAGGCCACACTTAACCCTTTTCTTAGATTTATGAAACTACACATCGTAACTAAGTCCGAAAACAGACACGCGAATCAGGTGACTGAGGGGATTCAAGGTGGGCAGAGAAAACAAGTCAGCACGTTTGATTGACTTTGCCTTATTCCACAGGGGTGCACAAATAGACAGCAGCTCAGGCCAAATCCACCAACAGATGTTGGCGCTCACCGTCTCTTTCAATCACTGCAAAAAGGCTCCACGGGCCACTGACCCGCCAGTTCATCCCCTCAGCCTGCTGCCTTTTGGGATCGCTCCACTTCTCCACATGTATTCTCCCAAAACATAAATAAGCACGGAAAGGTATGACCAACTCATTTTATTGGGAGCCTTGAATAATTGTATTTGAATCCTATCCCCACTATACCATAAAACGATGCATCACTGTCTGGACGAGAAAAAAAAAAAAAAATCTCCATTTATTTTCACGGGAGGGTTTCCCCTCTGGCACAAAGACATACAAACACGCATCATTGTGTGCGCGATACAATCCTAACCCCTTTGAACCAGGTGAGCTTGGAAGAATCCAAGGATATTTCTTCTACTTCACAACAAGCGCGGCTGTCTGACAAGGCGACGTCGACATCTGTCAGAGGGTAAATCACAACGAGCAGAGAGAAGGTTCTGGGCCTCTGCCTCCAACCACATTGTGAGATAGCAAGCAGGGAGCGAACACTGCTGAGCCCAGACATTGTAAAAGGATTGCTCTCTTTCGCTTCCTTAAGCAGTTTGGGATTAAAGGATGAAAAAAAAAAATGTGTGTGTCAGAGTGTGTGTATGTGTGCAAAGAGAGAGAGAGAGAGGGATTGGAGTGCAGCTGGATAAAAAAAAAAAAAAAAAAAAAAAGCTTCAATCAAACACATGCCATCCCAAAAATATATTTTTTCATGAAAGTGCTTATCCTTTGTGTGTGTGTTTGCATGTTTGGTAAGCAGTGCATTTGTGTGTTTCTCATTTGCTGAGAGGTTGCCAATGTGGGGAGTTTAACCCGCATCACCTTAACTCACCTCATTCACCCATTCAGTAGTTCCTGAAAAGTCCAAGATGTATTAAATTGAGCTTCATCCCACATATCACATTTGTGAACTTGTGTGCTTTCATGTTTTATGTTCAACATTCTTGTTTGTCATAATTGTTAAAAACGCTCCTCACGATGTAACACTACTACGTGGATCTGTGAAAAAACAACTAATCAGAAACAGAAGTGACTTTTTAATGAGGTGTCAATCATAGAATATGTTGTTCACTCATGGGCATCTCCCTGCTGCCTCACCAAAAATAAAACTTCTAACCGATAACATTAAGTGCTCTATTTTCTTAGCCAACGCATGCACGAATCTTGGTGTATCCTGATTTTTTTTTTTTTTTTGGCAGACCACTCTGTGCCATGCTAGGCATTCCGACATAGTGTGGGTGTGTCCGTTGACATGCATCCGGCGCATCAGAAAATTTGGTGGCAGAAAGTCTAACCTTACACCTGCTAGGACACCAGCGCAGTACGTAGACCGCTGGTGTAACGTGTTTTGGTGAATTTGATCGGTGCACGGGCAGACAGATTCTGAGTGTGCCCGCTATGAGTGTGTCTGCAAGTGCATGACAAATGATTCGCACCCTGTAAGTCACATTTTCATCTCTGATTGGTTGTTTTTAAAACAAGCAAGCATAAAACATATTATTGTGAAGATTTTTTACTTGACTTCCTCTTTCTAATCATCGCGTGTTTTTTATATTTCTGTTTTTCTGTTTTTCATTTGACATGACGGCATTCCCTTTTATTACCTCAGAAGTTGGAATATTGCTGGTCTGAATTCAGCCCATCGTTGCATTTCATTGGCATTTATACACAATAGCCACCCAGAGAAAAGAAAAACAGGAAAAGTCCACGATTTAACGGAATGGAATAAGGAATGACGCACTATACTTGAATGAACGATGAGAAAAAGAATGACCAAGAGATCCCACATCCATACGAAAATAAGTTCAAATCTTCTCTCCCACAGCAGTTGTGAAACAGCAAACAAATTGCCCTCAAACACTTTTCCTGGGTAGTCAGTTATCTTCTGCTATGACGCCGCCATGCACACTTGCATTGCCATGGCAACAGGGCATCAGGAAGGTGTCAAAGCAGGAGAGCAACAGCTAGTTTTATGAAACGACTGCAGATGTTCACACACGCAAACATGCACGAGGCCACTGAGACACACTCTCTGCAGGAGGGAGCAACTGGATGCCGCGTTTCAATTATTCATATAAAAATGTTTACTTTACAACTCAAAAAAGTTCTCTCCCGGTACTCCGGCTTGGAGGCTTTATTGCCCGAAGCGATGAATATGACTGTGAATGGTTGTCAGTATCAATGAACCAGTATTTTACTCTACATTGTTAAGCCTTTAAATTGTGTAAATAAGATGTTGACCATTCCCCGATAAAGAAACAACAACAAAACCTTCATGATTTGCTTAGTCTTCATAACTGAGCAAATGTAGGATTACAAGGGTACTAATTTGTTGTTCAATGAGGCCTAGTGAGTGGAGTCCTGCAGGGTTCGCATCTAAGACCCTGAATTAGATTAGCGGTTAGCCTCACTAACTTCAGCTATTCCAATCACTACTAGTCTTAAAATATTCAAACCAGCGGGACCACAGGACTCGTGAAGAGGACTCAACTTTCATCACATTATAGTTGACAGCAAAAAATCTTTAGTCACGCAACCCCTAATGGCGTCTCATGATTTTGACCTTTTAACGGGAGACTTCTGCTGTTTCGTGTACTGTTACAAGATAGTTGCAAAAAAAGAAACAAATCATGTTTTGTGATACTGTCTTCAATGAGTATCTGGATTAGCTGACCGAAATTACATTCAAAACACCAATTTTCACTTTAGAGAACACCTCCCATGTTAATTTTGTCTTGAAAATAAATAAATGATCAAGAGAAGAAGAAGACGAAGATTAGGACATGATCAAAGAATTCGAATGAGTTCTAGAGTTCTAATGTGTGATGTTTGGAGCACATGAGGACTGAAAAGGAAAGTTTCGGTTATTTAGAGAGTCAATTGACATTTCCTTTATGACGTCTGACAGGATATGAAATAAAATGCATGTATGGATAAAACTTGGTGTTAATTTGATGTCAAATTAAAATATAAATAAATAATCTTAGAAGCTTTTTTACCCTTGTAACCACATTACTTTTCCGAAAGCACAACATGCACAAAAGTTTTTTTCATTGTCTAAGTCTCTCTTCTGCGGCCACTGAAGTCTTGAGACCAAAATAGAATCCATTCATGTGTCCCAGTGTTCCATCATTAAACAAAACCTGCAGCGTAAAGAAGGACGAGGAAAGAGAGGATGAGAGGGAAAGTCTTCCTCTCCACGGCCGAGAAGAGAAACACAAAGACTTTTTGTCGTGCATCAGTTTGTGTGCGACAAACACACGGCCAGCCGAGCACATGCCACAGCCGAAGAGAGAATCCCACTCATTGCACGACGTACTGAGTTTGTCGTTTTGTAGGAGCGGAATACGACAAGACACAAGCACCCACATCAACTCGAGAGAAGCCTTAGTGCCTCAACTTTTTTTTCCCCTGCATATCATTGAAACATCAATCATTTCATGGCAGGCTGACCAAAGCATGCGGTGAAAAGTGGGAAAGGGAGAAAATACATCCAAGGACATGTGACTTATTTCCACTGGCGAACATCCTTCACTGCTACAGTATCCGCACTGTGCACGCCAAAGCCCTACCTGGTACATGTAGGTATTAAAGTGGGTCCCATTCTGCAGGTGGATCTTCACCGTTGGGTTCATGGTGGAGGCTAAACATAGCAGATCCCTTAAACGCAACCCCCATGAAAAGAGAGAGAAAGAACGGGAGAGGATGGTGAAAAGTGGATTCACAAGCCGTTCGCTAACACTATTCCCTCTGCCCTCCGACACCGCAACTACACTCTTGTTCGCTGGCCTGAGAACGGGAGCGTGAGTGAGAGCAAGAGGGAGGAGAGAGAGAAACAAGGGCAGGCAGAGTCAAGGGGATTGAGGTACATTTGGGTTTTTGATCAGAGAGAAAGACAACATTTGGAGGATGGAGGGAGGAGGAGGAAGTGAGTGAGCGGCCGGTAGTGATCAGCTGATGGAGGAAATAACAGGAAGGGTTCAGAGGGGGACCAGCCACCTGTTCTCTGTCACTCTCATACACACACGCCCCCCACACACATATATGGAGGCAGTCAAAGTTAGTGTTTAACGAAAACATAGGCCACCAAAGTTAAAAAAAAAAACAATTGGGAAAAGTCAAACTCCAACACTTAACTGGGTTTAAATGCCATTAAGCATTTTTATTAAACGGCTCTTCAAATTTGCAACATCTTAAATATATATATATTTTTCTTTTTAGCTTAAGCAATAGACATCTTTGTTTTAAAATTTTTACAAAAGAGCCAGGGAGTATCCAAGCTCAGAAGCATGCCTTAAAATGTTCAACGAAAATTTCAACAGTATTATTCTACAGTAAATAACGTTGTCCAAAATGTCACTACAACTGAAATGTTAAGATTTCATTTAGCCTAGTTTTAAGTTCTAACAAAAACAAAAAGTGCAGAGGGTTCCCAGGCTCAGCAGCATCTCTTAGAAAATTAACTGAAAATTCAAATAAATAATTTCATAGTTTACTCCATTTTAAGATGATCTCCAATCGGCCGGCAGATTTTTGTTTTTAAAGGCTGATGCTGATACGCATCAAAATGTCAAATATCGGCACCGATAATCGGCCTGGCCGATAATCGGTCTATCCCTAGTAGGAAAAACTGTACATATATAATAATGATAAAAACAAAAATTTCCAATTGCATGTAGTCATGTACTTAAAGCATTTACTGTATATTGATCAGATGTCTTCAAATGGTGATTAGTATGGTAGTTTTACTTAAAGTTTCATTTAGTCTTTTCAAAGCCAACTTGTGTTTACACTTCTATGGTAGTTAAAAATGTAAAAATGTTCATTAAAATATTGCTTGCAAAGTTAATAAAGCTTTTATGACTGCGACACGATGAGCCTGAAACAAATAAATCCATCCATCCATCCATTATCTGAACTGCTGACTTCACTTTGGACTACCGGTATTTCCTTTGGAAAAAAATGATTTTGACCGTCAACTACAGGTTCTGCTGTCACATAGAGACTCCTAAAAAAATGTATAATCATCACTAGCTCCTCATAATAGAAAGCCCAATCAGTGCTCATTCAACCCAAATGGAAGAGCTCTATTTTCATCCACTGTGACACTGGTGTGCCAACTGATTCTTTCTATTTATAAATGTTCCTCCACTCTCAGTGGGGTTTCAAAGTGCATGACTGCAGTCTGAAAGCGCTTCCGGAGTTTTTCTAGTCTCAAGATCAGCTAATGTCTGCAAACAACGCGTGTCACTTTGAGCCTGGTTAGGAGAGGACAGTGGGCTAGTTGGGGATGCTGTGTTGGGTATATTCAATACTAATAGCTCAAGTGCAACAAAATGTAGTCCGCAATGAGATGGAAAATGAAGCATGCAATCAAAGCTCAGTTTCAGAAAACAGGTGAGCCGTGATTGGTCGTTATCTGAGCCCTGAGGGTGTGTGATATCATTTTCAGTCGTCAGAAGTGACAAAATGGCCGCCCCCTGAGATGGCTAAAATGGGTGGATTTTGCTGCTTTACTCATTTTTCATGAATCATATTGCCTTGTATCAACTAGTGGGCCTGCATAGCAAACATATTCTTGAAAAAAAATATGTTTGCGTTGACTTCCACTTTCATCGTTGTTGATAAATTATGCCCATCACTATTCAGCATTTGGCTCATGTTAACATGCACAGTTTTACTTGCTTTCAATCCGATACATTTGCAATATGGCTATTTTAGTTACTCGTAAGATAGCCGTAAGAGATATAATCTTTTAAGGAAAAACGTTTGCTGTTTATTGGTATGCCGTATAGCCTGAGTAAATAAAGTGGCAGTAAAAAGAAATTAAATCATGTTTCAGCAAGTGAGAAAAGATGGAAGCAGTGTCTTGTCCACATTGGTGGTAAAATTACCTGAGATGAAAACACCAGTGATTTGTTATAAATGACATTGCTCTCTCTAGATTCGCCTTGTGTTCATTAAAAAGCTGTATCCATTTAGTTACGTCTTCTTCCCTGACACGATGCATTCCCGCCTCCATGTTTAATCTCTAGAATTTTAATTAAATGCTCATCACTACATAACTTCTCATATGCCGCTGTGCAGTGGAAAAAGAAGCAAAAATATTTCATGACAACAAGTCGACTTGCTTGCACCTGGTTGTCAGGGAAACAAGGGTTCACCACAGAGAAAGTGTGTGCTTGCGCAAGAGAGGTTGAATTAGTGAGACAGACAAATCGCCGCACATCATAACGTCCTGTAGTGATTGTGGTGACTTCCACCATTAACTGACAGCATCACAGTGCACCCTGGAGCCTCTAGCCTCAGTGTGGTTCCACTCAGCAACCGAATGGATCCTGGACCGCTCCTGTCCAGGTTTGTAGGGAGACAGTGTCCCCTACTGGCCGCATGGTGCTCGCAAGCCACACTTCAAAACAGCAATTCAGATCCATTATATTATCTTGGATATGAAATGATGGGTTGGCATAACAAGAAGCGCTGAAGATTCACTCAAAACTAAATGCACTTATACACATCTGCTTGTGAAAAAACAACAACAGCACATGAGATGTTTTTCAGAGGAGAATTTACCAAAATGGAAGCACTCTGCTTTTGTTCTGTTCTATTCTGTCAGCAATTCACACAATTTTCTCCTTATTGCATACCTTTCTCCTCTAAACTCAACAAATCTTTTTTCCCCCCCACACTTGATCCACTCCAGTAACCCCTTTTTTTTAAGCAGGTATAATCTCATCTGAACCTTCACATGATGGAAAGCAGCCATTTTATGTCAGAATATACGAGGCAGAGGGCAAGCCCGCAAAACCCTTCCCCCATCATTATCACCCATATGGTATAATGATGACACCACAGAGAAGAGACTGACATACCAATCGGACTGTTTCATCACAAAATGAAATGCATACTTTCGTGTTTATAAATCAAATAGAAATGAAATAGAATTATCAAACGAGTGTCAACATTATAAAACCTTTATTAGCATTATATGCATGATAGCAAGCAGAATTTGGTGAAGCAGATAGCAGATTAAATTCTTCAATAAAAAGGATTCGAGCTTTTTATCGGCACTCGCAGTTTACTGTTAAAATATCGATAAAATAAAGAAAATTGCACGTTGTGTTTAAAACAACCACAGGGCCATACCTTAAAAAAGTCAGAGTAACTTCATGCTAACAAACGATGCAAAATGCCATACACTAGCTAACGAATAGCATTGGTGTTGTGGCTTTAAGAAACACTTATTTGCACACAAACAATAGAGTAACACATATAGAAAATTAATATTACAATGCTCGCAGGCATATATTCTTTATCCTCTGCGAAGAACGACCAACATTAATGCGTCTTACTGAGACATTTTCAAATGTCATTATTGTGGAATTTTTTAGGGGGGTGGCTTGAACGGATGATAGCATTTCTATTCATTTCAGTGATGATTTTAGATACAAGTGTTTGGAGTTCCCCGCGACCCTTGTGAGGAGAAGCGGTACAGATAATGGATGGATGGATGGTGTTTGGAGTTACAAGCACGGTCCCAAAACAAATCAATCTCATATGTTATGTGCCACAAATGGAAAATTTGAAACATGCATGTTCCCAAATGAAATAGTAACGTGATCCGAATTAAAGTGACTGGCATTTCACAAATTGTCTTTGTGGTAAATCTATATCAAAGCTATACAAATTATTTGAAAGGCTAAATCCTTGTGGAGCTCGCAAAAGCTCAGACAATGAGGCGAAGCTGTATGCAAAAGTGAAACCCTTGCATCTCCTGGCCTTGGGTGTGCTCGTAATCAGATTTCAATTTGGAACTACTCTGATAAAGCATGAACTGTACATTACCATTATCACCATCAAAGTGCTGTTAAGTAATACCGTACATTAAAACGAAAACCTCAAGGTAATATTCCCTCCTACTCCTAGTTGCTTTCATCCTTCTGCCATGCAGAATGATTTGTTTCCAGTGACATCCTGCCACTTTAAAGCGGCTATGTCAGCTTTGTTTCCTTCCCCTGTCGCCCTCATTGCTCAGCTCGCTCACTCGCTCCTTCGCCGCGTCCTGTTTGCTCCCAGCGTGGCGTTGGGACCGCACTGCCATTGCAACAGATGCACTCACAAGCAAGTCTGCCAAGATGTTCACAAAGTAGTCTGTCCCAGAAATGTTTCTATTTATAACCATCTTTCATTGTTGTGCATCTAAATAAAACTACATAATTTAGGCTCTGTTAATTTACAAACAACCGGTTCCTGATAGACACCCAGAAGTCTGGCTGATTGAATATGCAGTAGCACCACACGTGAGGAACAGTCTCAGGCAGCCACCGCGGAGTCCACAAAAAAAAAAAAAAAAAAAAAAAAAACGCATGTACACATGAGACCCACTCGCTCAATCAGTGTGCTTTTCAGATGAAAGTGGATCATGTCAGCTAGCGGAAAACAGCAGACAGCTCTTTTAATATTAATGGGCATTGTATTGAATCAAAGGGTAAATAAGGAAAACGGCTCCAAATGTGTCTCATGCATCATTTCATCTGAGCTTCTCTCCGACACTTCAATGACAAGAAAAGGAGGTGTGTTTATGTGTGCGTGGAGGTCAGGCACGCTGCCCTTGACCTTCACACTGCAAAACTGCAATGGCAAGATGTAACTCAACACAACTGTGTGTGCGTGCGTGTGCGTGTCTCCAGTAAGGCTTCAACGGCTAAACTGTGGTGACAAAGGCTTGACAGAAAATGCTCAAAACTATAGAGACACATCTTCTTTAAAGACCCTGTCAACTGATTTCAAAGATTTGTTTCAAAATACATTATACACCCTAGTGAGGATAAGCGGTTCAGAAAATGGATGAATTACTGAAAACGTGCAGATTGCAGAAAATGTAGCACTCAGTTGTGGAGCTATAGCGTTAGACGGCTTACTCAGTTACACAGATAATGAAAATTTTCTTTTGACAGTACAGTGGTGCGGCTGCATTAGAGTGCCCCGTTGTTGGCCATGAATGTGCACCATGAGAAAGAAGCGTCAGGAGGGGAAAAACAAAGGGAGAAAAAATAAAGAAGTCTGATTTGAGAGGCAGCATATGTGGACCTGGGCTCCACTGTGGTGTGTGATTGAGAGTGCCTCGTTGTTGGCCGTGAGTGTGCGCTCGTCACGGTGAGAAAGGTGGAAGCGCTGCGTCAGTAGGGAAAAAGAAAGGGGGGAAAAAATAAACAAGTCCGATTTTGAGAGGCATTATTGTGACGACAATATAAAATGGACTCCAGCGGCAGTGGGGAAGATGAGTCAACATAGCATGCGCTGACATGAAAAAATGCAATAATATAAGCGGAACAAGGCATTGATGTCCATGTATTATTTGGCAAGAGTTCATTTACAAGTTGGCTTCTCCGCGCATTGGCGGTGTGTTACGATCGAGCATAGCATGAACAATTGCTGCTGCGGCTGGCTTGATGCTTGATCCACATTAAATAAATGGGTACCCGAGACAGAAAAAAATCCTGAAGCATTTTTTTTTTTAAATCAAGGTACTCAAATTACTCAAGGATTCGCTTCACCTTGTCACAATACCTTTGTCCGTACATAGGCTATGCTAAATGTAAACTTCTGAGTGTCATTCTCAGCTTAGCCTAACATTACACACATTGCAATTGTTGACTTTAAATGTGCTGCTGTTCCGCCTAGGTGTGGGAGGCCCTCATGAGCTGTTTAATTAATTTGCCTGCACCCATCCATCACGTATTCCCAGATCTTACTTCATTTTGCTCTGCCTCCTCTAAAAATATATGGCGTGCCAGTGGAACCTCATAAATGTGCACATTCAACATCATAGCCTTTAGGGAGTGTCAGCGAGCATGCGACAGACGCGCGCGTGTGTGTGTGTGCCGCAATACCTTCCTATCACACACAGTTTCCTAAAATACTCTGCTACTCTTTGTATTGCTCAGGAAATGTGCGCACACACACACACGCACACACGCATACACACACAGGGACGTCTGACTCAAATATTAAAGCCAAAAGCAGGGATGCATATTAAAATGGGACTTGGGCAACATTGCATACGGCATCACACTCCTCACACTATAAAGACACACAACCCCACATTTCATATGAATACATATTCCGTATTAAACTTTTATATAAAAAGAATGTATGTGCCTAGTTACTCGTAGTCATCTGCAAGGAGCACAGGTGTCTATTAAAGAGCATTCATTAGAAGGGAGGCCTTTATAATATGTACATATATTATTAATAAGATAAAATATTGTTTTTCTAAACCATATCATATTTTGGATATTACAATATGATGCGCATTATAATGTTAGTATAGGCTGTATTATAATGCATGAATTGTAATAATTACCATATTATCGATTCCGTGGCTTTGATTTAAAAAAAACAAAAAAACAAAAAAAACTTCTGGACATGACTTGATTGTGTTTTTCCTGTATGTAATAAATCCACTCTAAAAGCTTTTTGTCCAACTCTTCACTAACTTACTTTCTCCCCCTCCAGCAAAGGATGCTCTTTTCTTGTCAGTGGACATCAGATCTGTCTTTCATTTCCCCCCAATCACTAATTCTTTTCGAGTCAGCATTGAAAATGTTTCAAGGCTTCCTGTTCCCGAATGTCACTCCTCTGTCAGCTTCAGCTTTACAGACGCCACCTCTGCTCCGCAGGCAGCGTGTGATGGGGTAAAGACGTTTCCATATGCTAGTATCAGTCACAGGAAAATCAATTTTTCCACCTAGTGACAATGACAGCAACTGTTTTTCTTGAAGGGAAAAAATAAGGTGTCAATTTGAAGCGTTTATTTACTCAAATGCACAACGCATCCAGCAATTATTTGGGGCATGGTGTCTATTATAGTGGAGCCTGCTATTTGTCTAGAGGGGATGCATTAGGTTTGGAGCACAAGCACACAGAATGGCCATCATACTATGAACCAGATTAGAGGCAAATCACTTTTTAGAGTTGTATGTGTGTGTGCGTGCGTTTTTGGGTGTGTGTGCGTGTGCGTGTGTGTGTGTGTGTGTGTGTGCGTGCATGTGAGTTATAGGGCAAGAGAGCAGCGGAAGAAAAATCACATTTCATAAATAAATCATCCGGGTCCTTGTGATCTGGTGATGGATGCCACACACATGGACAACACACACACATACACACATGCACTCTCTCCCTGGAGATGATTTTGTTTATTTTGAGAAATGAGGATTTAAAGCCTGTGTGAGTAGTATGCACATGTTTAGGGGGAAGGAGGTCATTTCAGTGCGCATGTGTTTGCATAAATGTGTTTATGTGCGTGCGTGTGCGTAGTTACTGTTGCGGTCCCTTATTTTCCTGCTGCTTTAATCCCTCACTAAGAACCAGTCCTTCTCCTTATGACTCATGCAGTGGCAGCTCATTTTCCCTGGGTATATAAATGCTTTAAAAACACTGCCTGTGTGTGTGTTTTGTCTTATATTTTCATGCTAACAATAATCCCCCAACTGCATCAAACTGTTCAATCATCAGAATTTGCCGGGATGCATTTACGTTGGCGTGATGCTCCTGGAATGATGCAAAGGGTGGCATATTTGGGTGTGACCCGGCTCGCGTGATAACTCGTGTGTGCCACTTTGCTCGTTGTGGGTGTGCCAAGCCAGGCCAGTCACAGTGACGGAGTGAGCTCGTCTGTATAAGGGGGGGGGGGGGGGGGTCTATAAATATTGTAGATGCCTGCAGTCGAACCTCTCAGCAAGCTACTGTATGATGTCATCCAGGAACACCACTCACTAGGACACACACACACATAATGCTGCCTGCTGCCAAGGCCCAATATCCATGGCAACTGTGGGTGTGGTATGGAGTGACGCAGAGGCTCAAACTTCGCTTTTCATCCTGCATTGTCTTCAATTGTTATCTCAAACGTGTTCAAATTTCATTGACAGTATACAGCATCCTTCCCATCCCGCCTCCTTGACATTGACGAAGCAGAGGTGAGAAAAGCAGAGGTGACTTCAGCACTTAGTAATGTAACCTTAAATCCATATTAACGATTTGCTAAATTCACCACAGTCACAATACACATAGAACTGGACTTTGATTGAGCAGTCATTCTCTTAATGAAGTGCATTATTTTTTTGTTTTGTGTTTAAAAGGAGTCATTTAGTGCATTTCTTTTAAATGAAGAACCATTCAACAATTTATTTATTAAAATCTTTTTTGTTTGACTTCTTTATCGATGTAATATAATTCATACCGGCTACATCTCACTTGGAGTACAACCAACAGGTTAAATAACCCTGGTTGACCTTTAATCTGTTTGGATCCATTTTTATCATCGGAAATACAATATGGCAATTGAAATAGAGTACAGGGCCAAACTGACGCCATCACAAAAGCGTTATTAGCTGTGCAGGCAATGTTTGAAGTAACATTTTAACATGAAAAATGAATCACTGACAACTATTTAAATGCAAAACAATGACTTTGCATAAACTTTAATAACAAAGGCCTGCATCTCATTAAAAATCCTACTTTGTTACATGAGTGTAAAAGGAAAGTAAGCATTATTAATAGGAAAAAAAAAAATCTACATTCAATCCGACAACGTGTCTGATGACAGTAAACTGGACCCTTCGGTTTGGAATGTGAGTCCCCCCGCTCCATGTAACTTCAGATGTTAGGTATTTTTTCTTCTCGTCTCACATTGTACCTCTCCTCTGCTCCATCTTTTGGAGTTGTTTCCAAAAATCCAGATAAAGCAGAACAAAACCAAAGCACACGCACACACACAAATGTTTTTTCCTATTTTGTTTTTTCATGTTTTACTGACTCTTTTGCATTTGTATATAAACCATAGGCAGGTGTCCAAAGTATTTTTCTTTTCAATGCCAAAGTACCAGTGTAGTGGTGTCATAATTATACAAATGACTAAAAGTGGGTCTAATAAACTTTTAAAATTCACGACACAACGATCTTCTTGCTCGCCATCTGGACCCCTTTAAACGAAACCGCACACCAGATTACCGCCATTTAAAATAAATCAAAGTTAATTTTCCTGCCTTCCTCACCTAGTGAGACAAATGAAACAAACGGCACCGAAGCTTCTCATTCTTCCCTTTGGTTAAGCACTGCTTTCATCCTTCCTACCGCATTGAACAGGGAATTCCTTCACACTGATCTTCAGCCAGACCCACTAACACACTGAGCAGCTCAGCATTGGCAGCCGATCAGAACCAACCACCAAGGTTGAAGCTGCATGTGCCAGATACACGCGCATGCACACCAAAAGAAAAGGAAAAAAAAAAGGGTGAGAAAGCCAACCGTTAAAGCATCTTTGAAACAGAAAAAAATATTTTTGTTTGCCACCATCATCGCATTACTTGCATCTTAAATGAAGTGCACACACATGCTGACAGTTGGCATCTCATGAGACAGACGGTGTCAGGAAGTCAACATTCACCCCCATCCTCACGTTTCTATGGAGACCAAATGTGCAGAGCTTGGAGAGGTTGAGGTGCTAAGAGAAAGGTCTGAGTCTGCACATGCGGACACACACAGACGCACACAGGGCTGATGGAGCCTGATTGACTCGACAGTTTGATGTTGCGGGAGGTGCGAGGCCGGATGATTTGCTTAAAGTGTGTGATTGTGAAACCCGACCCTACGGTGTCCTTGGGGTTAGGCGGGGGTGGGGGGGAATTCTGAAGGGACTTGTATCCCACCGGGTCAGCATTAAACATGCTCCAACTGGATGACGGATGTATTCCTATTGGGATCTCGTGTGCGTGTGTGTAAGATAACAACACAAGTCGGTGTAATTTGAGACAGAGAGGAAAGAAGACTTGATCGTGACAAATAAGGGGATTAAAAATAACCTGACAACAATGACAGATGATGGAATATACTGTATGTGCTGACTTGGCACACACACAACAAACAAATGGCCATTATTTGACTCTGGAAGCAAGGGCAGCTCGTATCCTTCTTGATCACATGCTAATGTTTCAAGTTAGGACAAAAATAGCAGACTTTAATTAATTTAATAAAAGAGAATTGACTCACGCATGCAGAGTTGAAGAGTTCTCGCTGGGTTTGTCACTTTAAATGCTCTAAATCAGCCACACTGGACAGACTTAAAGCGGAAATTAACCCAAACACATTTTTTTCAAGAATATGTTCCCAGCAGCTCCACTAGTTGAAACATGGCATTCTGAATGATACTGCGTTTGTGGAATATGAGTTAAGCAGCAAAATCCACCCCTTTTTAGCCATCTCAGGGGGTGGCCATTTTGTCATTTCTATCCACTGAAAATGACATCATAACTACTCAGGGCTCAGGTACCGACCAATCATGGCTCAGCTTCAGAAAACAGGCCAGCCGTGATTCGTCGTTACCTGAGCAACTGTGATGTCATTTTCAGTCGACACAAGTGACAAAATGGCCGCCCCCTGAGATGGCTAAAAACGAATGCATCAACTCTTACTCCGCAAACACAATATTTATCAGAATGCCTTGTTTCAACTAGTGGGCTTGCATAGAACATATTCTTGAAAAATATATGTTTGGGTTGACTTCCACTTTAAGAAACTCTTAAAGGAACTTTGCAATCAAGAGATGGTGCAGCATCAACTGTTAATGTGAAACTCAGCGACGGCTCAGGTGGATGTTTTGTTTAAACAGGAGAATCTCCTGCAACAAACGACTGCATGCATATCAACAGTGTGATGTCACTTTGTGGTTACAGACAAATCAAATGTCACATTTTATGTCAGAATCCAATCCAGACCAATTAAAACACAACACTGGGGGAGTGTGTGCGCTCCCTCAAGGGTGCCCACCCCCCAATTACTCTTCTCACGCAAGAGACGAGAAAGAGAAGGGCGGTTATTCGATGAGCGACACAAGATGCAGAAATGTCAGAACATGCAGGCTGAGAGCTGAGAAGCGCAGAAACCGTAGATCAGACTTGAGTAGGCAAAGGCAAACAATTCACAATGACAAAAAGGGTGCAAGTGGAAACTGGATATGGATAGGGAGGAATAATGGAAGATGGCAGCGGAAGTGTGTGTGGAAGGGGGTGGGAGAGGAGGGGCGGTGGGCGATGGGAGATGCCATAGAGGGATGTAAGCAGCACAGCTTCAAGTGACCTTTACGTAACGCAACCACAGGGCCCTCTTCTTAGTCTCCATCTCTCATTCACATTCTTCTGCTCATTTGCGAGTGGACACATTGATGGAGTTAAAATCAAAACTGTTTCACATGCAGGGACCAGTATACAAGCCACTCTGACACGTTGGAGCAGAGTGGCCGCAATTAGCTGTTTCATTCCATCTTCTTGTTGCCCCTGTGAATTCTCAGACGGATGTGATTGCTTGAGAGAGAAATGCTACTTCTAAGTGGAATCACAATCAAACACAAATATGCCATCTAGAGACAATCAGTCCAGTTACTAATGTGCTAATTTTGCCAGCCTGAGCGTTAACTTGACACTCAGCCGGGTTGAGGTGGGCACTTGACCCCTTTTTGCCCGTCTTCCCCCCGTCCTTCGTATTTGTTACGAATCCCCGATTGAAAATAGATGTAATAATATTCGAACAAACAGTTTTTACTGGCCTCTGATTTCAAAACTAGTCATTCATCAATTTTTTGTCTATATGCAATTTTTGCCGATCATACATTCGTTTGGGTTTACAGTTATAATGGCCTTCCAAAGGAAACTATAACTACGATGTGGCACACGACAAAAATTTTGTTGGATTCACGACGATAAAACCTTTAACAGTACGGTCGATTTTGTTAACAGGTAGCCGTTAACTACTGCATAATAAAATGCAGTAAAGCTACTCATCTTTTGAATACACTTGAGCCATAATAAAAAGTGAACAGGAAGGTATTTGCAGAGCTGTATTGTCACTTTTTTGGTACCTGGGCCTTCAGCAAGGATTTGCACAATTTATTCTACGTATTAGTCCACTTTAATAACTATCAAATACGCAACATAACTGCCACTACAGGCATCATCAGCAAGTCAGACTTGGCTTGCTTTGAACTACCAATCAGAGGAGGGAATTTTGTTTACGTTATTGTGGGTCAGCTCATTGACCTTCTAAGGCAAACTTGAAATTTGATTGGTAGGAAACAATCCCTTTGCTAATATAGATAGCATTACAATGACCGTCATTATTGATTTTGAATTTCTTAGGCAGATTTGATTGACATGGCAGCACAGTGGCTGAAATATGACAGGACAAAAAAAAAATCAACTTACTCACACTGGTACAAGTTATTCAATTTGCAGTTCTACAGTTGGCAAATAATGCCACTGACATGAAATGAGTATGTTTTGGTCCAAAAGAGAGAGTAAGGGCCAAGTAAATGAAAGGGCTATTGGAGTGTAGTATTGAGGGCAGGACAAGACAGTAGCAGCCATGAAGGGAGAGGAAGGCGGCTCCGTGTGCATTGAGGCACACCACGTCAGAGCCCCCAGTATTCTAATAGGGGCTCCGCAATGCTTACTGACCCTCAACCTCATCGAGTGAACAGCAGTTATTCATACATTAAAATATGTTATTTCAGGCTATAATAAGAATTAAAAGCTGGTGCCAATGGTGGTACAATGCAGTCACAAATGCTACCTTGTTCCACTGAAATAAAGTGTGTGTGGTTGCAAAACACACAGAAATTCATTTCAAAATCATGCCCGCAGGCTATGGTGGAGACGTGGTGATTAGTTTAACCCATTAAAGAGCTAAAGCGCCTGGCTCAACAGCTCCCCAAAACCTCAGGTCGCCTTTGGAATTACCCTTGAAAACCTGAAGTTTTCCCAGAAATTCTACACTTACAAAATAATTAATATCTCAGCCCCTGTAGCAGACAGAAACATAATTCCAAAAGAATTAGAGAGCTTAGACATGTTGCTTTCACACAGGCAGAGTTGATTATTATTTACGAGTAAATAATGATGTATTACAGTATTATGTTTCAATCGAAGATGTAAAAATAATGTGTCAGTGCAAGAGAAGCACTATTTTAATTTAAAAAAAAAATGGAGTGGTAATTACCATCTTCTATTTTGTTACAAAGACGTCAATATCGTCATTGACGACAAACCATATCATATCACGTTCTACTGGTTCCACTGGTTCAAAGTCCACAAGCGCGCCGTCTATATATCACTGCCGTTACTTATTTCAGAGCTCCCGGCGATCGACGGCGTCGGCCATTAGCCTACGGCTCGAAAAAAATCCGCGACATCCTCCGCGGTCTCGCGACACCGTCACGTGTATATTCTGATGCATTAAATTGGCTAAGAGACGGAAAATTGGATTAAAAAAAGACACAGACGTATCCGCTCTCCCGGCTTCAAAGGTAGAAAGACGCAACAGCGCTCCCGGCTCTAGTGGTAGAAATGCGGTTATGCGCTCCCGTCCTTAATGGGTTAATGAGCTGATTTGGGTCGATTCATTGCACATGTGCAATTGCTAAAGGACATCGTCCGCACATTCTCACACGAACATGCACGGTCCACCTCATGGAGTCGGAGCAAAGCTGTGTGAGTGAGCAAAGAGATATGAAGCTTTATCTGACAGACCGATAACTAACTAATAGGCCTCTCAGCGTGCATGCTTACAGCAAACGCTGCTGATAAGGGAGAGAGCGAAAGAAGCCGAGACACGAGAGTGGATGAAAGGAGAGTCAAGCTTGCATGGTGAGCGGACACACCACTGTTGGTTGACGATCTGATGAGTCCGCGCGTGTGTTTTTAAAGTGAGATCCGAGTGTGGATGTTATTGTAACAGGAACTTTAGTGATTGTGACTAGTGAACATGTTGTAGGTCAGGTTTGTTGAAGCTTGGGAAACATCTAAGAGACTGAATAGGAGCTCCGGAGGATTCGATTTGGAGACGCCCATTGTAGGTCGTACCCAAACTTTGATTTAAAACGAGACTAAAAACATCTGTGTTCGAATTATTCATCGCTTTATCTTAAAATATTAAAATTTCTTAATTAAAAATGTCAGCGGTTATGTCTTCTGTCCCTGATTGAGTGATGTTGCTCAGGGCGTCGTCTCTTAAAAATCGTATTAGGGGTACAAAATGAGGCCAGAGAGGGCTGGTTTTCCCAAAGATCATTTCACCAATGAAGTTGGTTTATACTGACAGTTTTAGCAAATGTGATAAACAGTGATTTATAGGAAAAGTGCAAACTCCCCTTCAACTCATTCACTGCCAGCCATTTTTAGACCCTCTTTTACCCTAATGTTTGAAAAAAAAAATATATATATATATATAAATAAATTCCTGAGATTGAACGGCTGGACTGTGAAAAGACAAATAAATACGTCAATGGCAGTGAATGAGTTAAGTCTGACACGAGTCAAATCGTACATCTTGAGTGCGCACCTCGACAAGAGTTCTTTATATAAAACCATAGCGTTGCCTATGCAGCAAAGTCAGTGCACGTCATCTTGTATTTATCACCGA
Organism: Filicampus tigris; assembly: GCF_054856515.1. Classification (NCBI taxonomy): domain Eukaryota; kingdom Metazoa; phylum Chordata; class Actinopteri; order Syngnathiformes; family Syngnathidae; genus Filicampus; species Filicampus tigris. The sequence goes on along the minus strand of NC_141225.1, from coordinate 17,347,934 downwards.
CGACCCTCAGAACATGGATTAATTTGGTGTGTGACCGGCCATGACTCCGCTTTCAAGTGGCTAATATCTCATTCGCATCAGGAGAGACACTTTAGTGTGCAAGCAGCAGGCATGGTGCGTGTTTATCCCCATGCGGCTGTGTGTGAAGGATGTATCGAGCCAGTTGCGCACTGTCTGGGCAATTTAGCAATGATGACTTTTTACTCGTGGAAATTGCAATCCATACTCGCTAGTGTATTCATTACTCTTGATGTGTGACTTAACACACAAATGCAAATTGACTGACGATTTTTGAAGTACATTTCTGAGTTGTTTTTAATTAGGGTTGTCACCACACATGTACTATAATAATGCAACATGGAAAAGTCTTATGATGAATTGAACATAATGCGACATGGGAAAAGGATGTATGTCACTGTTGACCATTGTTCACACAAAGTTTGAGTTGAGTACACATTTTATTGATGCTCAACTTGTTTTTACTCTTGTATGACGGGTAAGGTGTGCCTGAGCAGTTGATCAAAGTTTGTCCCTGTAACTTGTTATTTCTCTTTCCCTAATTTCCTACATGGGAAAAGTGGATTATGAATATGACCAGAGTCCTGGGATGGATTTTGTTAACCCTTAAAACTTCAAATGCATCTTGCAATCATTAATTGCAAAAATCCATATAATGGCTGGCAAACAACATAATACACGCACAAGACAAGAAAAAAACGCCAATCCACCTCATATACAGCAAAACATGTTCAATGTCAGCCTTTCGTTATAGCTAAAGTGTATGTGTTGTAACTGTGTGTCCTTCTCCTAAATCCTCTCTTTTACTTGCATGTCACGCTCTCAGAGAGTGGTGTGTGTGCGTGCGTGCGTGCGTGCGTGTGTGTGTGGAAGCAGAATGGGGGCTAGTGGGGAGTGCTTCGTGGCTGACAAACTGTATTTCATGGAGCGCATTTAGCATTATGAAGTTGTTTAAATCCCCTTAACGGTTCAACTACGGACTTTAGCCTCTGATGCCACACTTTGTGTCTCTGATGGGTTAAAAAGAAAAAGCGGGTCTTGAAGATGTCCCCGCATATGTTTGTGCATGTACCGTATATGTGTCTCCAAAAAACGTATATTTCAACGCATCAGTATGTGACGCCACCCTGAGGTTGTGTCACTTGTTCTCAGGATTACCAGGACACGTCAGTATTGTGTATTTTTCTCTCTCTCTTGAAGTCCTCACTTCTCCCTTGAGCTCCCATGATACGGAGGGGACAAATTGGCGCCCCGCTGAGCTAAATGCGCCTGGTGCCGAGAGCCAGATGGCACTGGCACAGGGACGGAGGGAGTGAAGGATGGATGCTACTAAAAGATGGCGCGCCGGAGCCATGGTGCGACAGGGCAGCATGGCGGCGATCGCGATGCACAATTATAAACCATTAGTACTCAGGGGGCTAAAAGCTGTGCGACCTGGTCAGACGGCGCTCCAAGGAGGTCTTGAATCAAACCGAATAGCTACCAAGCAGAGAGAGGATCGTGAGCTGCCGAGAAGAAGAGAATGACACATTATGTAAAGCTGTCTAGCTGCTGGAGAGAGGAGAGTGTGATGTTAGTCAGCTGTTGCTGCTGGAGGTCCTCTCCAAAAGTATTGGAATGGCAAAGTCAATTCTGCTGGGTTCAGATCAAAAGGTCAGAATTCCAGCATTTATCTCATGATATTTACATTGAGATATGTTAAACCACTCAGTACAGAGCACCTTTCGCTGTTGTTGAAGCCACCCGCTTTTTAAGTGAGCAAGCAAGTAAGCACAGCATTGGATATGACTTCATTAAATTAGCCTGAAGTGAAAAACATTTCAAATTTGGTGGCATATCAATCACTTGCAATAACTGCATCAAGCATCAATTTGTTGACCTCACCAGATTTTTGCACTCTTTCAGTTTTTGTTTGTTTTTGGGGGTTTCTGTATTGGGTCTCTAGAGGGTCAAGGTCCTGTGATTGACTTGATCCACTTTTCCCCTTTGATGAAGGCCTTTGTGGTGTTGACAGTGTGTTTTGGCTCATTATCTCATGATGAAGCTTCTCCCTCTTAGTTTGGATGTATTTTTCTGTAAATTGCCAGACAAAAAGGTTTTGTAGACTTCAGAATTCATGCTGCTGCTACTGTATCATACTCATCTAATGCAGTTCTAATCAATCTGTTAATCCCAAGGCCATTTGTTTACAAAATATCTTAAACCACACCAGCTGCTGGCGCCTGTATCTTTTCAAACAACGGCAATTGGTCTGATCAACTGTCTTAGCTTGATGCTATCTGTATTATGACGATTTATTTATCACCATTATGGATTAAAAATTCACTACAGTTAACAACTATAGGGGGAGCATGTGAGCACAAAATGCATAAAACACTGGTGGTAGAAGAGCCTTAAAATGCACGTAGCATCTCAAGAAGGCCCTTGAGAACATTTTCATGTCCTTTTGTCTTGACTTCTCATGTTCTGTCCTTCCTCTCTCTTGCTGCCTCCCTCTCTTCCTCTATCAGGGTTTCTTGGTGGCATTCAGCTGCTCACTTTACGCTCCACTTTGCTCTGCATCAAGCCAAATTCCCCTGTTTGGGGTTTACGTAACACAGCGAAAAGATTGGGCATCGGCAGCTCACCAGTGAGAATGGGCACATTTTTTAAGTGACTTCTCTCACCCTCCCCAATATTGTCCTATAAGGCTGCCTCTACCAATCATGTGTAAACAACACTTGCTGTGGGCATGCTCCGCCACTCACAAACTCAGACATATCTATAACACATTGTAACGTTTGGAAAGAGAGAATGTTTCTGCGACGTTTAGTTCGCGGGTTGGCCAGAGGCTTGCGAACCTGCGTCTCTTCGTGGCTATCTGTCGATCAGTCAAAATTTCCATCTGTTTTCCAAAAATACACCAAAAAAATGTTATGCCTGTGAGTGTTTGAAAATATCGTTACTCATGTACCCCTATTTATGAAGAAAAACTCATTTTGTAAAGCTGTCAGGGGGTATTGGCAGCCTGCCCAAGCAGCGACATGTGTGTTTGTTTCACAGTTAGCCATACGTCGCTTCTAGCTCTTAGCTGCCTGCCAGCACTACTGTGGGAATCAAAATGACAGCGTCTGGATAATGTACAGCAAAATAATGTCTTATCGGAATAGTAGGAACTGTATTTCTTTGCGGCGCCAAATGCCTATGAATTTCCTATGCCGCATGCATTTTAACACTTCATCCTGTGGCGTCTTTTCAATATTGGCACGGTTGATAGCAAACTTCACACGCTCAAAGTGAACATGTTAGAACTCAGAAAAACAGGCTCTATTTTTGGATGACCTTATGTGGTTGGCAATAGTTTTCCCTAAAGTAAAACATGATTGTAAAAATAAAATGATAGAACATGACTGTTGTCCCAAAAACACGTACGGAGTTACCTCTCGTGACGACAAGTAAATTCAAGACAAACCTGAAAATGATAATAATAATGATAAGCAGTTTAGCATTTGTGTGAAATAGCCTTTGAAAGGGAAAGACCTGCAAAAACGAGCAAGTTAGATTTTTGGGGCATTCCTTCACAGTTGGCCTATGGCTAATTTCATCAGAAAACAAGGCTGATATTAAACCTGCTGACTGCATTACTCAGAATGAACACTACAAAACATACATGGGATAATCGTAATTTACGGTGGCCTAAACATTTCAGATCCAGATTCTAAACCTCCTGTGACATCTGGATTGTGTCACTGACGCATCAGCGAGCCTCTCGTCTCATGTCAGCGCAGCCGGGGCCAATGTGCCTCCTGTCTGCCAGCTCAAAACGCTACCGGCAAGTGGAAAATCAGGGCTAAAATGCTTTAATTCGAATTAGCTCTGACTCAGTGCACTCCGAGCACAGTTAAGGTACAAAATAAACGCACCTCATTTACCAGCCTAACCATATTAAAAATAGTATGCTAAAGGGGTGTATTGTTTAGTGTGAGTGTTTTTTTTTTTTTTTTTGCATTGTCACGGCAACAACAACGCACGTAACCTCCTTTTCCTGCAGGTGTAAGAAGTTTATTTGTTTCATTGCAGACTAAGGAACTTATTTTCAAATCATATTTAATGTTTAAAGTAAGTAAACAGAAGAACCACTTTTTGTTGTCCTAGGACTTCGAATGCACCACACAATCGTGCAACATATAGGCCTCCAGTATAGTATTTTCACCAACCAATCACAATTAGACAAGCAAATAATGAAGAAAATGTAAAAATGTTTTCACAATATTTGCACTTAGGAGTTACTTTTTTTTTTAGACCAGGTTAACCAGCTCAAACAGTCCTGAGAAGCTGAGTATAACTGACGTGTACTACTTGGTGAAAAAAGGCTCTTGAATCCTGAAACCAAAATAGAAAGCAAGTGTAAGGGCAAGGCACACTGTTTTTCAGAAGATAACTGTATACTGGCACTGTAAAAATAAAACTATAAGCATAGTATAGAAATGAAACTATAGGTATCAAATTAATGATACACAGACAAAAGGTTGAGCACAACTGCATGAGGCTACTAAAATTCAATACAAGAGATGGTTGTTGTTTTGGAATGGCAGCAACGCATATATGTATGTGTGTGTGTGTATATGTGTCCTCTCTGTGTATTTGTATGCTGGCAAAAAATAGCCAGTGTTGCATCTGACTGGAACAGGTGTCCAAACATCACAACACACAAACACACAGCTGAATGCTGCAAACTTTTTATAACCCTTATAAGACCTCATGCAGCGATGTGGTTAGCTGTTCTTGGAATAAAGGTGAAAACGGGACAGCCTCCATAATAAATCTTAACTGTGCATTCCGTGAAAGATTTGGCATTGTGAAACTAATGGCAAGGAGGCCGCAGGATTCCCTGAGAATCCCGTCATCACTCTGAGGTTGCTTGGCAAAATAACTAACTATAGATGGTGACAAACGAAAAACAAAACCAACCCAGTGATCCAAAGTCACCCTGCTTGTACTTGGCAACGCAGCTTTTTAAAATAGAAATGGAAAACAAATAGTCTCCTGTGCCGAAGTGACCCAACCTAAATGTGACAACTATATTCAAGACTCTCTTAAAACCAGCATGCGGATTTTAAATGTTTGGAAAACCAGACTGGCTGTTTCTTGCTAATTCCTGTCTTTTGGCTACCCGCAGTGCTCCACACTTGAAAACCAGCTAATGCCTCATAATCTACACTCTAAACCAATAGGGGGTATCAAATTACTACAAAGTTAAAGTGCGTACCTCACATTGTGGGGTATATGGAAATATCAACTCAGCACACATGTCGGCGGCAGTGTACAATTTTTACACCGGTTTTAATGGCATGAGAAGCAAGGAGCTCAAGGTCATTAAAAGAATATTTATACAACAGCAATCTAATTTTTTTTTTTTTTTTAAAAAAAGGTTAGACGACAATGTGAAAACGATCCCCATTCACCGTTCACAAAAATGCTGGAATACGTATGAAAGGTCAGTAATTAGTGATATCGCTGTAAAGGAAAACTGTAGCATTAGCGATTTATTTCCTCAGGCTTACACTGAAGATTCTTCATCAGTGTAAGATAATGTGACTCCACTTGACACAGTAGCGGTATGGTATATGTAGATTTTGCTGGAGAAGCGCTATAAGCCCAACAACAATAACAGCCTGGTAATGCGCCATTGTTGTTTTAATTGTGAGGAATGCCTCCAGTCCAGTGAACACATTTGAACGTTCTCATTTTTCACTATAATTTTTTTTTCAGCACAGAAATTGTTTTCCAATGTTTCCAGGTTCAGAACCGTTGCCATGGAAACAACCTACCAAAATACAGTATCTTTTACCTGAAAACAGTGTTAAACAAATTCTCTGAAAAGTGAGGGCATTAGGCCATGAGTTTCAGTTGAGATTTATAGCAGTTGTTGATAGGCGGAATAAATGGAAGAAATATTTTTGCACTGATGTGCTGCTTGGTAATAAATCTGTCTCTCGAATGGTTAACACATCTACCCCACAGTTCTGAAATTTGGGGTTTTTGATCTTGGCTGGCTCTGGCCTTCCTGTACGGATTTGGCACGTTCGCACTGGAGCTGCATGTTAGCTAAATTGAAGACTCACAATTGGTTACCACCCAGTCCAGGGTGTACCAATCTTACATACAGTAAACCGGGATAGGCACAAGCTCAACCGTGATCCGAATGAGGACAAGCTGCACTATACAGCTTTCTATACAGAGTACAGCATATAAAGGTTTGCATTTTTGTTGCATAATATATGCTAGTACATATAACAAATTGCAACCATTTTATCAGCTTGTTATTCGATGCTAATAATTGCTGTTGTTTCTCACAAAGACATTCTCCTCGATTTTTGAAATTGACGTTTCTATGACTGTGGAGTGGTCATTTACTCATTGAACTAAGTCAGTGAATATGAGGAGCAGAATTTATTGAGAGTTATATCACAAATTTAGCCTTCACAAAACAATATGCTCAGTTTTGATGAACACCATCGGAAAAGTATTGATTTAACAATATATTTGTATCCCCTATGTTTCTGTGCCTGTGTATTGTTCTGTCTTAGTGTTTCCCGACTCTTTGGGAGCACACTGGCCCAGAACTGTCAAATAACACACAAACACACCCCAACACACACCCACATACCCCTGCCACCACACACACACACACACACCCATACACACGCACACACAGATGCAGTAGGTGTAGATGATGATGCATGTTAGACGACAAATGTTTGCTTGGCAAAATCAGCAGAGGACGTAGTGTTTAGTTTGAGGAATAACAATTTTGTCCTGCCATTCTAATACTCACGCATGAGCTACACCACCTTAAAAACAGAGGGAACAGAATATAGAAGAGGAAAAACACATTGAGACACTTCCGACCGGGGGGGCGGGGCGGGGCTTGGATGGGCTACACAGTTTCGCTGGCTAGCAACACAGCATCGCTGGACATAGCAAAGAGCACAACATAAATTCAGTGCATCCAACGCTTTGATTTGGTCCACTTTTTATACACTATTAAGTGCGTTGAGGCCAGACTTGGCCATTCTTCAACAGAGCATAGTAATCCTGGAGTAAATTCAAAATGATATGTATCGGTATTGAATATAACCTATTGTTTAGTGCATGGCTCCACAAACTTTTCCTTTCCGGCTCAGAACCCGAATTCAATTTGCTTCCTCTCACGGGACCAACGCTTATTAATATATCACGAACACATGCACTAATCACAATGAACACAAAGACATGAATTTACCAGCAAACATCCATCAAAAATCAATTTGCCAAGAAATTGTGTGCCTGCTTGATGATCACTAAAATAGATTCCAACAGTATTTTACTCAAACAATCCACAACCCAAAAAAAAACTGACCCTTGAGTTGTGACCCATTTTTTTCTTCTGAACCTGATTTGGAGAAACTGGCCTAAGACATCATCTCATGCGATGTGTGGACAACCTGCAAGTGTGTGTGCACAGTCAGCGTATAACCAAGCATGCCAGTCATAATGTGTGTGTAATGTCCCTGAGGTGTATGACAGTATAGCTAATACTTGCATTATTGCTACAATTACACATTACGCTGTAGCAAGATTAGAAAACAGGCATGACAGTCTCTTCCAATCCAAGCTCTCTCACTCGCACACACACTCACACGCACACCCGGCCACACATGCACACAAACACACGTAAGTGCATGTGTGGAAGCAAGTAGCCCAGGGCGATGTACACTAGCAAGCAGCCATGTTTCTCCCACAAGCGACTGCAGCGATGCTGTCATCTCCAGCATGGTTCGCTCTCTCTCTCTTTCTCTCTCTCTCTCTCTCTCTCTCTCACACACACATGCAGCACACCACCATCCTCAGTGTGACATCACGCCACACATTTAGACCTGAGGGTCGGAAAGGATAACACAGTATTATGTGCTGAGGCCTCATTGTCACTATGCTAGGTGGCTGCAACATCGCACATTCAGCTCTCTTTCGTTCAAACACACACTCACGGGCTATCATCAAAGATAGTCCAGCTCACCATAAGCACATGAACGGCCCTGAGGAGCAGGTAGGTCACCACGTGAGGCTGTTTCAATCATATTAATGATAAGGTGTGCCTTGGTCTCTTCTCTGCGGGGTTTCCAAGCAAAATGTGGGCCAGACCCTGATAGTCACAATCCCACTTTTCTGTATTTCTTGTTAGTCGAGCCTGGCTGATCAAGATCAAGAGTTGGAAAAACAGCAACCCATTAAGGAGGCAACATGATGCCAGTCACGACCTACATCGGCAACATCACAAGAAGTTGCTCACAGGCAGGGAAACTGTTTTTCACTCCTTAATTACTGCATTCAGATGATTTATCCGACATATGACAAGTATTTGGTCTCATTGGTAGACATTATTGTATTTCAATAACCTTTATTTGCCCATTTACTGCTCTCTAAGGTTCTTACTGAAGCAAGGTTTTCCAAACCTTTTCAGTTGAGAGACCTAAATTGTAAACATAGTTTTCTCACAGGTACCCAAACTCACCACACACACACACACACACAAAAATCGGATGTGTGTGTACCCAGCCTTAGACCGAATCTTGGTAATTTCACAGACGAACAAAGGCCAGCAGATGCCCAAGAAGGAGGGCTGCGCCCTTGTGGGAGTGGCCACATCTGACTTTCATGGTAAATCAAAGAATCCCCTATTAATTCCCTTTAATTTAAATGTGGTTTCATAGTCGTGTGCTAGAGCCACAACATGACAGAAGTACATCTACGCCATGAAGTGGGCACTTGGGGCCTGGCCCCCACTATCCATCATTCATGTGCCCCCCGCCTCCTCCCCATAGTTGTGCTGTACGGTGGGATGATTTGAAATATATCATACAATGATTCAGAAGGTTTGATACCCACTGTTCAGATATTTATGAATGAAATACGTCTGACAGCCGCATGTGCGCAGAGCTCAGAATCTGTCTGCCTGTGCCCTGATCAAATTCACCAAAATCACCTTAGACTAACTACACAGTATATAGACGTAGTCTGAGCAGGCATAGGTTTAGAGCGATTGTCTGTCACCAAATTGTCACTTCACTGGGCACATCTCCAAGGACGAACCTATGCCAAATTGGCAAATTGCCTAACATGGGCAGCGAGGCTTGCGCTAATATGAAAATCAGGAAACCCCTGCATTTGCGCCACAGCACAGGTGCGCAAATGCTACTACTAAATAGAGCCCTCTGAGTACACCAAAACTTTCCTCAGCAGTCATTTTAATGCAGTACAGTTTTTACCAGTGCAGAAAAGCATGTTTTTGAAATGTTTGGTTTTTTTTTACACTTGAGTAGGTCGCAACCCTAGATGCCAAAACTTTCTGTTGTATTTTAAATGTGCGTATCTTCTATATTAGCTGCTCTTTACTTGAACCTATGAAGTATTTATTCTACAAAAAGTTTAAAACATCATATCTTCCCTTGTGTACTAGATAATGGAGAACGTCATTTGTATTCAGTCTTCTCACTGTCACAAATTCACAAGAATGAAACGCGCCAAGAATAAAACCCATAGAGTTAGTAAATAAGCAACTTTGATTTCAACATGTTGGCCTATGCCCAACATCCACTTAAATTTCTAACATGGTTTGACATTTACCCCAGTCCTGAGTGGTCACTGGAGGTTAGTCAATTTGCGCAAGGTCTCTGTAGAAGGACTCCAGGACTTTGACCTATTTTCATACAACTTGAAGATCACTAGCTCCAAGTGATGCACACAATCCTTTAAAACAAGGCTATCATCATCTTTCTGCACAATATGTATGAATCTATAAAAGCCTTACATTCCCCAATCCCGATTCTCTAGACAGTTACCTAGCCAAACAGGCTACCACAGAGCAGCGCGACATAAATGTATGGAATCTGGGCCCCTCCGCTCCAGAGACCGGCTACTCCTCACCTGGGGCAGGGCTGCGTTGATCTGACGCTGCAGCACGTCCCTCTCGTGCAGCGCCCCCTGCAGTTTGGTCTGCGACTGAATGAGGGTCTCCTGGGTCTCCCTGAGGGACTCGAGTAGCTTGTCCCTCTCGTCCAGCATGTTGACCATCAGCTGCTCGAAGTTGGCCTCCTGCTCGGAGCCATTCGGGACGCTGCCGGCTCTTGGAGGACCGGCCGAGTCCCCCTCGCTGATGGTCGGCATCACCTCGCACATCATCTCTGCTGTGCTGGATGTATATAGGGCGACGCAAACTGTCGGTTCAAGACCGGTGCGTGTGTTACATATAAACTAACATAATGCATTTAAACTGGAGGCCACGAGCAAAAAGAAAAAAGAAAAAAAACGAGCAGCATGCATTTGTGGACGCGCGACTTAATGATCACGCGCCAAGTGTGTTCTTCCAATAGTGCATCACATTCTTACCTATTCAGAGTGATCGAAATGATGCGATAACTGGCGACCTTTCATCCTCGTTAACCACCGTCGATTCTTCCCGTGTGCAGATCCGCCCTAGCCGGCGCGCCATGCACTCCCTCACTCACATGTACCAAGCCCGGCGTGACGTGATTGACAGCTCAGGCGCGCGGCCGTTCGGAGGGGCGGTGTCCGCGAGCACGGCAGAGATCATACTACGGAACAATTCCAAAATACCAGAATAGATCCGTGACAGAACGTCTGATCTTCTCTTGCAGCCAGTCAACGTGTGCGTGTGTGTGCGTGTGAGGGAGAGTGAGTCTTATCTGCATCCGCCTTCTCTCCTTCCATCCCCTCCTTCCACCACACACGCACACCCCAATCTCCAAACACACACACACATCTGCACTTGTAACCCGTCTACCTTACAGTATATGATGTACACTTACAAGGTCACGTTTGTCAGCGGTTTCATGTTCATGAGTGAACATATACTAGTGCAGCGCTATTTGCATGCATGATTATGAGCCAGTAGCTCCATCACCACCACATGACACACGCTCATTACTACTGTGCATGATTGCACACTTGATTGCACAGCGCTCCCTGCAGGATCTCCACTGAAAATGGGATCATGCCGTGCGCTTTAATGAAAGACATTAAACGATGATATTAAAGCATTCTTGGGTTGTAACTGCTCTAACGCGCGCCATATAGTTCACTTACTATACAGTGTTGTGAGAAAATGTCAATAACCTCACGTTGTTTTCTTTACTAGAATCAAACCAGACAATATAAAAACAGCTCCTTTAGGCTAAAGTTGTGTAAAGCATTTCATTGTCAAGCAAGGCTGTGCTTCTCTTAAACTTAAATGGAATGGAACTCTAATAAATGCCATTGTTAGCACTCTCATCTGTTAATCCAGCCATCCATTTTCTCTACCGCTTATCTTCACTAGAGTCGTGGTGGAACCTTATAGCAGCTGTCTTTGTGCTTGAGGTGACAAGAGGAAGGGCAGGAGCTGGGATCTGAATCGGCAAGGAACCTCAGAACTGTGAAGCATATGTGCTATAAACATCACTGTGTTTCCTAGCGCTTTCATATACAGTACTGTACTGCTAGTCACTAAAATGGCTGCGGTGGAAAAGGTCATCACAGCAGTGGTGGCACAACACTATATACTGTAAATCACTTTTGTTGATGAACAGGTAGCAGAAACAAACGTGCAACCAGCCAAAAATCCATCCATCCATTGCTTATTCTGTTCAGGGTCACAGGGAGTTGGAGGTAATAATAGCTGACCTCAGATGAAATAAAGGCACAATATACCCTGGACTAGCTGCAATCACAGTGCACATACTGTATAGAGGAAAACAACCATTCACAAGTCACACTGTCACAAAGTAGAACCTGACCGCACACGGCCTGCACGGACGGAGTCAGGTGAGTGAACCACGTATTTGCATTAGGGTCACGGGTGTGTTGGAGCCAACCAGGTACACCTAACTGGTCGCCAGCCAATCGCAGGGCACAAATAAAATATACAAAAATGGACAAACAACCATGTCCACACTCACACCAAGGACAACTGTCTTCCATTGCCAGGGGTGTCATTCATTTTTGTCACGGCCCACATTATAGTTATGACTGTGAAACCATATAAACGATAGACACGACAAATTGATGGATAACTTGTTTTAGCGTCAGAAGTGAAGAGTATAGTTGTTCATGTCACTGTAAAAAGGGGGTTAACAAAATGCTATAATATCTGTTTTTTGTTGTTGTTTATTTTACTTTTTACATATGCCAATTTGATAGATTTGGTAGATTTGCAGTCACAGGCGACATCAAATTATTTGCCGGGCCTGAGTTTGACACCTGTGTATTGACCCAACACTAAACATTCCATGTTTTTGGAATGTAGGAGGAAGCCGAGGAAGTACCCGGATGTGCTGACCAGTCGGCCGTGCCACGTAAAAAAGAAAGCAAGAAAGGACGAAGGTTCATGAAATAATCAAAGATAATAAACTTGTACACGACCCTCACGAAGATAAAGCGGTTTAGATAATCGATGGATGGATAACGTTTGAGCTGTGTCGATAGGTGTCAGAAAAGCAGCGCCACTTCCTGAATTAGACAACTGTACTCTCGCGATACTTCCCATCACACGTCATTCCATGATGGCTGAAGATCCTGGTGGGGTTATTTTCAATATCTCTCTCATTCTTTTTTCTTTTTCTCAATTCCAGTTTGCCATAGAGTCATGGCTGGATTCGCAGCCACGTTAAGCGTCCACGGAACATTAGTGTCGACATGCCCAAGAAAGGGAACCGAAAACGGCTGAAATTTCGGGCTACGGACGTTTGCTCGGAATCAGGTAGGTCGGGTTTGTGTTCACTTTTCCATTAGCCAACAAGCTAGCTCGTCCACTGCTACATTTGTGGAACAGAAATAATTATGATGGTGTGTTAGCGTCAGTACTTTAGAGTTGTTATGAACTTTACGTTATCTTGACGTACCCTGCAAATTAAGTTAATTTACCATTAACACTGTATCTTGTATCGATACAAACGACAGTGACTGTGGCTGATTATGCTGATGCCGATCCGGCCGTTGTGAAGTCTGGTAGGGTGAAAAAGGCTGTTGCAAATGCAGTTGAAAAAGAAGGTGATTATACACTGACTGCTGCACACAATTTATTCATCTTTAGTGTCAGAATTGATTAGCTTGAACACTTTACCTTTCAGTCAAATTATTATGTGGCCTGGAAGCATCTCAGGGTGCTGTAGAAGAGGTCCTTTCGTTTGCTGGGGCCATCAAAATAGATGGTTTGGACAGCAGCGACGACCTGGACGTAGAGGAAGATGGTGACACTGAAACTAAAGTGATCCACAAGAAGAAGAACAAGAGGAGAAAGGGTATGAGATGGCAGCATTGAAGAAGAAAAAGTGAGAACCAGCTTTGTTTTAGTTATACTGTTTGTGTGCTTCCAGAGAGCAATGAGAGCAGTGATGGACAGGAGTATCCAGTGGATATCTGGCTCGTGCTTTCTTCTTATATTCGACCTGAAGACGTATGCAGATTCTCACTAATCTGTAGAAACGCATGGATGGTCACATGCACTGCAGTGTTTTGGACCAGGCTATACAGAAGGTGTGGTAATTTTACCCCATCGATTTTATATCACACAATCACCATTTTAAGTGGCTACTATTTGAATTTCGATTAGGTTGCATGTAGAGGTGGGCGATATATTTCGTCATCGATATCATCGTCAATCTTGCTTTCACGATGTGTAATTTTACATTATCGAGTATTAATACTGCCTCGAAAAGCGAGTGAGCCGACGGCCGCAAAGTACGAGGAAATGCTGAAAATCAGTGCGCATTGACGGCAGAGGAGGAGGAATTGATAATCATTCGGCGAATCTTTAGCGAGCAAGTCTAACGTGACATCCTGGATGATCGGTTAACATTCAGTTTACACACTTGTAGTCCGCATCATTCATAACTAGCCTGTATTCCCGGGGAGTTTGTTGCACTAATTACAATGCATCTTATTAGTGTGACGACAGCATACACCCAAAACATGAATAAAGTCCACAAGTCTCCATGTCACAGCGATGAATGAGTGGGAAAATGCACTTTTCGGTAAATTGCACTTTTGTTATTCAACTTTATTCCGAATACGGTGGCCAATATATGAGAACGGGTGTTGTCATGACGACGTCTTTTTTTTCTCTTGCTGGGTGACACTTCGTCACATATCAAATACATTTATTTCCCATTCTGATTGCTGTAGTTAACACCCTTTTCTCCATCTGATTGCTGTAGTAGTTGGCAGTGGTACACCAGTACTTACTGCAGCTCAAAATGTCACATCGTTATGGAATAACAGCAGAGACATTTCAATGACATAAATATTCCCAAAAATCAATGTAAGTCTATACATCATTTTTTTGTTCTTTATTGTTAAATATTGTCGTAGAATATCATTATGTTTTGCAGAAGCTGTATTTAGCAATTTAAAAGAAATGTTGTTCACAAACGCTGTCTATCCACAATTGGTCTGTGAAGCAAGTGCAGATTTAAAATATTTTTTGTAGGATATCGTCAAATTATCGTTATCGAGTTTTTTGAAAAAATATCGATATATTTTTTATTTGCCCACATCGCCCACCCCTAGTTGCATGTAGGTTGATCAAAAATTGTCTTTGGAGTATTGATTATGTTGTGGTTCAAATATAACATACCTGATCATTTTTTTCCCCTTCCATCATTTTTCCCATTCAAAGACATTACCGGATCGATGTTGACCTGCCGTTTCGTCTCCAGCCTGATTGCATTGGCAGGATGTGCAGTCTCAGGGCCCGTGTGATTCGCTCCCTTTTCCATTTGTACGAGCCGTTCAGCTCACGGATTTCCAAAATTCCAGCCCTGCCTGAATCTACACCCACAACTTTGCTCAATTCTAAGGTAAATTACCATGTCAGCTTGCTCTTGCACACTATTAAGACTTGTGTCTGCTGATTTATTTTCAGTTTGTTTATCGTTTAATTTTTTTTTTTTTTTTTTTAATTGATGTGTTCAATCTGTGTCAGAATGCTGGTCAACCTCCGATTTGGAAGTAATGGAAATTTAAATATTCCACCTAAAACTGATTTTCAAATGGAATTGGAACTGATTACACAGGTCAACCACGTTTTATTCAGAGATGGCTTCAGGTGCCCCTAAATGTATTTTGGATGCTGATTTAAAAAAAAAATGTATTTACTTTTTTCCTTGCACATCTGGTTTTTGAGACATTTTCATTTTTGGTTTTTAGGTTTGACCTATAAAGCTTGCACAATACAGATTTTACCATGTGTTTATTATTTATTTATTTGTTTATTTATAGTTATGTTTCAGGAAAAAAAGTCTTACCTATTGCTGAACCCAACCCTTAATTGATAAATGTTTCTTTATATTATAATATAAGATATTATAATATATATATATATATATATATATATATATATATATATATATATATATATATATATATATATATATATATAATTTTGTTTTCTTGTGTAGTGTTTATTGTTCTGGATAAAAAAGGTGACTGGGACTCGACCAGAAGGATTGTGGGAGTTCAACTTCAAGTTTTTAAAGCAGGTAATGGTCTGTGTCGGAAACAGCTACACTGATGCTTAACAGTGAACAGTTACCTCAATCATCAATTTGGCTCCCTAGCAGGGAAACACGAAGAACGGCCGTGCCAAGTCCTTGCGCATGCCCAAGCAGTATGAAGACGTCCATACAAATTCGGACTCGGACTGTTACATGCTTCAAGTGTCAACGTTCAACTTCATCTTCACCCCTGTGGTCATGGGCATGACACTTACACTGGTTGGTCTGATAATCTTTGTGTTTTTATACTTACCATAATATTTAGATTTTGCAGTTAGCATTGGAAAGCATGGCTTCTAAAACACGGGAAAAGATGTTAACCCTCTAACGTAACCTTGATCATTTATTTATTTTGTAACTTCCGTCGTCTCCGACGGCCACTGCTCTCTGTTTGCTGTCGTTGTAGTTCACAATCAATGTCAGCACGGACATGCGCCATCACCGCGTTCGCCTAGTGTTCCAGGACTCGCCGATCCAGAGAGGGAAGAAAAGAGGCGACGCGCACGGCGGCACGCAGGTTGTGCTGGATCCTGTACACAGTGTGAGGCTTGTGGACTGGTGGCATCCGCAGTACCCTTTGTCACAGTAAACAGAAAAGGCTCGTTCTGTTGCCACAGCAGAACATCACACCCAGATTCCTGATCATTACCTTGCTGCTCGCCCAAGAGAAATTTGCACCAACCTCCTGACTACACGCACTGACCATCTGTAGAGGAAGGTAGCTTCCCAAAACTCAACTTCAAATAGAAGAATCACTGTTCGATAGTGCAGAAAGCCACAAAAAATAACTGAGGATGGATGCGACGAGTCCACCCTCCAGTTTCGCTTTAACCAGTACCGTATATCTTTAAAGATAATCATAATACAAAGCCAATTGATTACCGGTACAGTGAATTCAGTTAGGTTGTGTTAATGCATGCACATATTTTTTTAAATTATAAAAACAGTCCCCACCCCATCCACATCCTTTTAGCAGTAACCATGTTAGATGATTTAATCAGAGACATACAATGTTTTATGAAAAGTGACCAGTGAGTTATCACTGTTTATTTCCTCATGTTTCTTGGTCTTATACACACACAAAAACTTGACTTGAATGTGAACTTGGCCCCTTCCTTCCACCTCTGTAATACCTGTGCTCTTGTGTTAAGCGTATTGAATGTTGAATCATACATAGCACATACTTGATCATAATGTACTGTGGAGGGAAGGCGCTACCTCAGAAAAGGATTAAATCTGGATCGTTTTGCAGCTTTAATAAAACATGGCATCTCTTCATCTGATGACGTGAAGTGTAGACTTGTAGAGACAAAAATGTGGTAGATGCCAATTGAGTGTTTTTGTTTGGATCAACGACTTACTCTAACATTGATTAATTGTCTTGAAATGAATAAAAAGGAAAATGCCCCTTTTATTGCCATAAAGACTTTAAAAGCAATAGTTTGTTTGAAACAGTACTGAACTGTATTTACTTCCCTCTTGTGGTAACACGTGGTATTGTAAGACGCTCTGATTTCAATGACATTTTCCATTTCCCAAAAGTCAGACACACATTGTTATCAGTACATTATGTGCTTTACACGACATTAGGTACACTACAGTCTGCTGCATGTAAAAATATTTTTGCCAAAAAGTCACCCATTCATGAGCATCGAATCTGTTTTATTAACAACAGATAATCATTGTAGGAATAATAAAATAATTTTAGATAATTTAGAAATATCAAGTTTTAAAAGACATGGTTGTATTAATAAATATAATACATAATTAAAACTGTATCAATACATAAGTCAAGATTTTATTCATCTCTATATACATATGTATTTGTATGCACGTGTGTATTGAATGCATTATGTATCTATATATCATAATGAGAAAAATATACACACAAAATTGTTAAGGTGACTCCAAAATTTCAAATAATAGTGAACTGTACATCCTTTCAATATTCTGTAAAATGACCACTAAACAAACATATTTTATAAACCAATTTTCTTCCAATTTTTTCCAGAATTCTATAGTCCACTGTTGTGGGCGAAACTTTTCCTATCAGGGCCAATATCAGTTTTTATAAAGAGGATTATCACCGTCTTGAGTATTTAACATTGGCAGCACGTAAAATTGCAACTATAAATATACCAAGTTGCCCCTTTGTTTTTGGTCTAACTGGATGACCTGTTCCCTCGTTCCGTTGACTATCCTCACGTCACTGTCTAATAATAGTCAATTCCGGCTGCTTGTACGTGCGAACTACATTACCCACAAGCCCACAACAGCGATGCCATTGGTGACGGCGCAGGTGACAGTAGACTCGCCGAGAGGCTACCACAGCTCGACGGTCAAAACATTGCACGCTGCGTAGCAACATGTGGGAGTTGCGAGAAACCTAATCTTTTTGGAGCGTTTAGTTGATCAAACTCAGCAATTTTTTTTTGTGGTAGAGGTTGTTGCTGTTTCCTCCCAGGGGAGTGCACCAGATAAGTTGTCGCCCAGCTACTCTTAACTGCGTTCTGTCTGACCTTCAGAGCTGGTAAGTGTGACATTACACCAACAGTTAACTTTTTAAACAAAACCAACACCGACGCAACTCAGCCAAAGCATATTTTAACTTATATTTGAGTCTTTTATTTTCTGTGGTTTGCGTTTAGGCAGACATGTTCAAGAACTTTAAGATGCTCTTCAGTTTCATACATTTCATATGAATGAAACGATTTAAAAAATATTTTTGTTTTAAATTTGTCACAATAGTCTGTCGTTATAAACATAGATCGAAAGTGTTGAAATGCCTTTTTGATTCGGCTCTCAACCAAGATTTTGTCATCTGAAAATGCGCGACTTGCTCTCTCTCATTGAGTCAGCCGCTTGCCATTTCTCAGCTGAAGCCAGGCCAGTATCAGTAACAACACCTCAGCTCCGGGCTGTGTTGCTATGTATAAGCTGTGACTACATAAAGTATATTGCCTGCTCAAGTACTTTGGCTTACGGTAAAATGTGCACGGTGCCAACTGCCAGCATAACTTGTTGAAGCTATCACACAGTACAGTAGATCTCCTCTTTTCCCTCAGACTTTAATCACGCACCATCTGTTTATTATTAGTGGGGATATAATTTGTCATGTTGGTTGCTATCACTGTTACAAAGATGACATGTGATACATTATTGGTCTGATTTACTAAATAAGAAGTGAGTGTTTCTATTTACATGGAATATGATTTTTTTAAAGTCCAGTTATAAGGATGGTTAGTGTGATTTATTCCTATATTATTCCTCAGTGATCTAAATTCCCCCCCCTTCAACAGCTCACGTGTGCTGACATTTCACTGATCTGTGACCGTTGAATTCTATGAACATCTAAGCCATTCTCTAGATTCTTGAGAACACGCTACGTCACCGTGAAAAGACATTCTTGCACTTTGCTTTCGTGGTCAGTTGACAGGAGCGGAAGTCCTCATGACATTCTCCCCTAATTGTTGAAAACAGAATCAGTGAAATTGTACATAACATTTGTGGTTGTGTTATTAGATTGACCAATGATGAATTCGATTTTTAAACGAACAAAAAAAAAACGGGATGGATAACAGTAGTAAGAAAATACGACAGAATTATGTTGGAAGGAAATCTGTATTTACTGTAAATTGTGCTTTCCAGCATGTTTCACATGATGGCAGAGATCAGTTGACTACTGTGAGGCGTTGTGTTGCGTTTTTGGTCAGTTATGAGTTTTTTGTATTGCTTTGTGGCAAAAGATGACTTGCAAAACTCTAAGATTTTAAAGCTTCCACCTGTTCTTTACTGAAGGCCTGCGGGCAAAAGTTGGCATGCACTTGCACAAGAGCTGGTTCAGCTCTGCTTAGAACTCTTTTGCCCCAGGGCACATATAAACTCGATTCAGAACTACCCATATTGTGCTGTTGTTCGTAATACTTTGTTTAATAAGGAGACACATCCGTTCTTTTCAAAATACCACATGCCTCTGTCACTCTTTGCTTCATCGGTGGTCTCTCTTGTTTTGTGGCAAGATCCATTCAAACTGCTCAAAACTGAATGCAAATGAGGTACTAAATTATTGTATTATTATTGAATTATTGTAATTCCACAAATAGTGGTCTTTGCTGTAATAGACACCACGCCTGAATTAACGTCCGTGTTGTCCACTGAATTAAATAAACTAGTGGTGTCACAGTTCAATCGATTAATCTATTTAGGGTGGTAAATGGCGTGTTCTTGAGTCTGTTTGTCCTTGCTTGGCCAACAGGTCACTGCCAGGGTGAGAGCTGTCTTTATGTTTTTTTGCTTGGCAGAGGCAGCGTGAGGTGTAAATATCCATCAGGGAGGGGAGGGTGCAGCCGATGATCTGCTGTACAGCATTTACTTAAATAGCATAACATCATAGTGACAGGACAGTGTTTAATTCGACAGTGAACTTACCAGATGGACTGTTGATGTTTTCTGCCAATTATTATGACATGATTATTTAGTCCAATTGTTTTGCATCCCAAAGAGCACATGAGGGAGGAGATCTTGGTTCAAAAATGGGGATGATTTTCTTTTTGCCATTGTACAAGAGTAGCTGACCCCAAACACCGGTATCGGTCCCTGGGGCATTTGATACCGGGCCACACAAAGAGACTGAACAAAAAATGTACTTTACATAAAATGGGTCTGCAGTGCAACCCCCCCACCCACCCCCCTCCCCCCAAAAAACAAGAATAAAAGAACACACACTATTGCGAGGTATTAGTATACGTTACTGGACCAATAATCTGTCGATAAGTCAATGGTTAGTATCATAAATTTCTAACATTTGTACAAATAAAGACCTCCTCTCAAATAGACTCGCCTCCTTCAAATAAACACCTGGCTACCATATGAGCAAATATGATACTGTATGATGATTTGAGCTTTTAATTCCTTTGACTATTTTTGTATTGGCAATCTGGTCATTCTGAGAAGTGTTCCTAATACAGTGGTGCCTTGAGGTACGAGTGAGTTTTTGGAAACAAAGCATCTTATTTTGCAATATGAGCCATTTATTCGGCCAATTATTTGCCTTGACTTGTAAGTGCAAACTTGAGATGCAAGCGGTGTTGTATCGTGGCAGTGAACTCATTTCAACTATTGAGCAAATATTGAACAACTCATCAAAAATGAGGCTTCAAGGCAAGCTGTTTAATGCCACTCCCAGTTGAATTTTACTGTCAAACTAAGCATGAAATCAAGAGAATTACAACATGTATATAAAATGACCACAGCTTTGACTTGGGATACCCACTTAGCTTAATGCTAACAAACAATGCTAAAGGCCATTAACCTTTAGCGATGATAGTCACGGTTTTAGAAGCAACGGATGTATGTATGGAATATATTCTTAATCCTGCAAAAGAAATTACTAATATTACAGGATTTTACTGAGTCATTTACAGTACTAGAAGTACTATATGCATGACCAATATTTTTCTGCATCACAATGAATTAGATTGCAGCATTAAATCATGTTGTGCCAACTATTTAAAAAAAGTTGTTTTTTTTTTACATTCAATTTAATTGTGTTATTAAAATAGAATATTTTAGAGTGATATTGTTCATTTAAAAACACAAATATCTTTGTTCGGGGGGGAGGCTAGAATGCATTAATAGAATTTCTATTCTTTTCAACGGAGAAAGATGATTTGAGATACAGATGTTTTGTGTTACGACCATGGTCATGGAGCAAATTAAACTTGAATCTCAAGGTACCACTGTACTTATTAACTAGTATTGTAAAGAAATTAATTTAAAAAAAAAAGATGTCTGCTGTGCTGATAGGCCGTTTTTCTTCTAGTTGACAAAAAAGTGTTTCAGCAACATAATGCTGAAACGAATCTGATAATCAGGTCATTCTTAAATTTTTTTTTCCTGTGCTTTAACAATCATTTAACTGTTCTAACCTAAAACAATTTTCTGATTCTTTAATGCGCGAGACGTTTGTCAAATGCAAATCTTCCTAGAAGATGACATCAAACCCTTTGCGGCCTTTTCAATTTTGGACTAGATTTTCAACTGCATTGCGCTCACTCCCTCTCTCTTCCAAAACCAGTGCAGACAAAACGGCACAGATGTAGACAGACCCGTATGCGGCGTTGCAAAGTGCGCACAGTGAGATGAGTTAGGGTTTGGTAAACACACTCACTCAACAGTATGGTCACTGTCAGCCAGGTGAGAGGTTGACCAGTATATTGAGCCGCTATAACAGCACTGAATTACTTTCATTGAATTCTCACACCAGTCCGAGCGCGGTACTGGTCTGCAGGGCACTTGGTTCACCCGACTCTACTGTATGATATCATCATTGGATCACATGTGACACATGTAAAGAGTGCACAAACTAGGGCAAGCATGTGTGCAATGCATGTGGAAAAGTGTGCGCGTGCGACTGGTCATATTTCAGCCTCATTGGGCTTGTGTTTGCCTGTAAGTGTTGGTGATGGGGCTAATTTTGCTCAAGTAAACAGAAGCATCCGTGCAAACACACAGAGGCCAGCTTGATCCGATGTACTCGAGTGTGAAAGCGCATCAGGTGTGTGTAAAGACGACTTCATCCGCCATATGGATAGGGACCGGTTTCTTTCGCTTCGCGACTGGGCGAGGAAGCGTCTGCGTGATTTAGTGGATTTTACTTAAACAAAACAAGATGAAGAAAAAAAGAAAAAACACTAAGCATGTCGCGTAACGGTGCTTCTTAGAAACCAGTGGAATGACAGCTTGGCATGTGATATTTGACAAGATGACCCATGATCTAGCAGAGGTGAGTGTGGGTGGGATATTTTGGGGCATGTGCTGAATGTGTGACTCCACTTCCCCATTCTGTGCTCATTTCTACTGTCTCATATCCTCTTTTGACTTGCAGACGGTAGCCTCTGTCTTACACAACCTGTTTTAATTTTTTTGATGGGGTTTGAGTTGCATATGAGGGACGCACACACACACACACACACACACACACACACACACACACACGCTTTTGGGATAAACTACAGGAGTCGTCTGTGATTTTTCTTTGTAGCTCTCTTTAATTTAATTCAAGGACCACAACAATTCCTCAATTGGTTCCTCAATGGTTCAAGAAGGCTACACTGTTTTTATATTAAATGGCTATTAGCTTTCCACGCATTTAGGAACAAAGCAGCCTCGAGTGACTCGCATTAATTTTGTGTGACCCTTATCCGGCAACTGATCTCCCAAATACCTCCCGTTCCATTGCGCTGTGCATGGTGACTCTCAGCCATGCAGAGAGAAATGCTGCAGGGTGGCTTCGCAGGTTCTTGCAAATGGCCTCTTTCTGACACAAGCTCATTTGTAGTTCTCCATTTGTTTACATAATGTTAATAATGGACACTGGCTATTTTCTGATGGAAAAACATTTTTTGACAGGAAACATCATGAGGTTTGGCTACTTTCTTATGGAACACACTATTTGTTTGTGTTTTTGCTTATATGTGTACCTGAAATTTCCCTAAAACAGCCATTTTAGAATTGATAACTTTGGTTAAAATCATAACAGTTCACAGTTAATGCATCATTAAACCCTGAAGTTGTGGGTGAAATTGCCCAGGGCAATAATTGGAGAAACCCGGTTAACTGTACTTAAGCCTTTGAAGTGCTCATTTACCAAAAAGACTTTAGACTTGAATTTTTAATGTAATTTTTTTTTTGGCCAATTCTTCCTTTCTCCGGCTCAGGTAGATTATATGGAGATCAGATCTTTCCAAAGATTCTCACTTGGATTCAGCTCTGGACTTTGACCTGGCCATTCTGCCGGATATGTTTGGTTTTGAACCGATCCATTATACATTTTGCTTTATGTTTAGGATCATTGTCTTGTTGGAAGGTAAACATTTATGTGTTGGACCCTTTGTCAAAAGCGTCCAAAACTGTCTTGGTCAGTGATGACTTCTCTGCCTCCACTTTCTTTTTAGGATTGGCTGGTCTTGACAGGAATGCAGGTTTCCCAGCCAATAAAGCGAGGGCCTGGAGGGGTCCTGCCCCTCGACCAAAATAACCCTGTAAATACACTGCAAGCACTATGAGAACTGGAGCTAACCCAGCTGATGAATGCTTTGTGTACAAACAAGGCATGTTTGTCAGCCGTGTACTGCTGAACCATGCAGGCCTATAAATGTTGGTCTTTGTTGTGATAGGCGCCAACCTCTCGTAGAGGGGCACTTTGATACCAGTGCTTGTGTGCATTCAGTGAAATAAATACTGTAGGCAGGTTACATACTGTTTTGTTGCATGCATTTATTAAAGCGGAAGTCAACCCAAACATATTTTTTTCAAGAATATGTTCAATGCAGGCCCATTTGTTGAAACAAGGCATTCTGATTAATATTGTGTTTGTGGAATATGAGTTAAGCAGCAAGTTTTTAGTCATATCAGTGGGCGGCCATTTTGTCACTTCTGTTGACTGAAAATGACATCACAACTACTAAGGTAACGGGGCTAAGGTAACGACCAATCACGGCTCAGCTTCATAAAACAGGTGCCAGGTGTCATGCCGCAGCATCTCAATCGGGTTGAGGTCAGGACTCTGACTTGTCCGCTACACATGGCATATTTTCCTCGGTTGAAGCCATTCATTTAATTGATTTATTTCTGCCCTTTGATTGTTGTCGTGTTCATTGCCCATCCTCTGTTAAGCTACAGTTGGTAGACAGACCGTAAGTGGTGTGCTTTGCCCGTTTTTTCTCCATATGTAGCGTTGTGTGTTCCTTTCAAACAACTCGAGTTTGGTTTCATCTGCCCACACAATTATTTGCCAGTAGCATCCATGCTGTCCTACAACGCATCCAGTTGTGTAATGGTTTTCGTATTGTAGTCGACAGCAATGTTTGCACAAGCCAGACGTATTCGGAGGTCTTTAGCCAAATTTTAAGGATTGTTATGCTTCTCATTGAGCATTCAGTACTGTGCTCTCGCAGTCCTCTTTAGAGTGTGTCCAATTAAGAAAAAGATGCAATTTTATGTATGGTACTCGTTGAAGCAGACTGTAAGCTGGTTTTACATGGATGCTTTTTTGTCATTCCGCAGAAGTCTGGTCAACTTCAACTTCATGTGGTATGATCTATTCCAATCTGCAGATTACATGTGGCACTATATGAATTAAAACAGCCATTTTACACGCACAGTCTAAACACTTTTTATCAAGATGGCACTCAGCCCTCTATTTAGCACAGCAGTTGTGATCGTTTTTACGTGTTCATTAAGGGAATGGCTTGATTAAAAACAAGCTAGAAGTAGTTTAAAACAAGCTCTCCCGACGCAGACACGCTCTGGTCGGAAGTCGCCGTTTTCCAGTGTGTAAAAAACGATGATATCACTTTGCATTTCGTTGCTGTCCTGTGAAAAACACTTAAGTCCAATTTTGGAAAATAAATTAATTTTCACATTAATGCGAAGCCTGTAACGCGGAAACACCATTCACGTAAAAATATGAACATTTGAAAAAAATGGACATAAAGTGTTTTTCACATGACAGCGCAGATTTTCTGTACGTCAAGCCAGAGCATGCGCAGACTGGTTGCACCCTGACTATTCCTATCGAACCGTGTATATGACTCTAGTTCGGTTTAGCAAAAGGAATGTGCCGCGCCTGTGAATCCAAATGAAATTCCTTGCGGATTTGACCTTTTTATTCAGATTGAGGTGTTTATATGTAGCATTTTTATTCCATTTGGTCATTCAGGCTAATCGGAATGCAACGCTCCATGCGAACCTTGCACGCGTATTGCTGTCAGATAAGTTTTATCGTTAATGAGTCAGTGATCACTATTTTTCTCAAAAATCCAGGGTGAACTCTAAAATGTACAGGAAATTTAATTATCGTAAAAAAAAAATATCTGCTTATTCACTGCCCTGCACTACATCACAAAAAAAAAAGTTTGTTTGTGTGCACATTGTGAGGTGTGTATGTCATGTGCACTGCAGTAGCAAGAAGACAAGAAAAAAAACGAGTTGGGAATGAATTTTGCGGACAAGGTTTCTCTTGTTGTTGCTGTTGACTCCAGCTATCAGACTAATTTAGGGGAATAGTAAGAGTGGGAGGAGGAAGCTGAGCCAGTGTTTAGAGAGGGCCGAGGAAGATGATGAATAGTGACTGCAACTCCGCCAGTTGAAGGAGGGGTGGCAACACAACCATTGAACTGGCTTTTGGGAAGCAGTAGTTTGTAGGGCTCAGCAAGCAAAGTTCATCTGCCGGCACGTGGGGGAGCAGCTTTCACATGGACGCGTAACTTCTGAGATAGTTGGAAAGTTGCCGGTAAGAATTTGAGCGCTTACATTCTGCATTTCACACAAAAGTTGATTTTTGTGCCGCTAGTGACATGAATTTAACTTGAACAACAGAAGCACGCTCGGATACGACAATTCGCTGTGTTAGTAGTCCCAAGATTATCACTTGAATGCAACTGCCTTCTGAGAACATTATATATATTTTTTTCAGATAACATACAGTATAGTTGGTTGCACTCAAATACAGTACGTCATGTATTAATAACAGCGTTTTTGCTACAACAGGTTGTATTATCTTGTGATCTGACTGTGAATGCCTGTGTACAAAGTGTTCGCAAAATACTTTTTGTCCAACCAGTTTGGTTAGGCGCGAGGAATAGTCGCTTTCTTTTTCGGGATTCAAATTAGACAGGATTCTGTTTAAATCATACACAGTCAAACAGAAACGACCAACCTTACCTGTTTTAAAATTTATATTGAAAAGCTCCCCTATTTTTTTTTTTTTTTTTTCAAACGAGGAAAATAAAGTATAAAAACATTGTTTGTTTTCCTGTGTTGTCTGTAGAGGAAGTTACTTCAACTCTGACAAAAGTAGGGGTTGTGATAACTGATGGGAAGAAAAGGGAAGTGATGCACTCTGTTTTGTTGATGATCATCATCTTTGTCTTTCCTGTGCCTGAGTGGGACCTAATGTTTACACATTCACTTGAGCTGGACTAAATATAGACATTTATTTTGCATTGTGACAGCATGATTCACCGATGTTGGCAGGTTAATTCTACTTGATAATGGTGGCCTTCAGAATATTGGTTACTTTGCATAAATGCTCATCCGGATGATTCATGTGAAAGTGGACAACTTTTTATTAGTTGCTTGCTTTAGCGGCAGACATTTTTTTGCAACATGATCGAATGTACACGAAGCCACGTTTACGCTTAACCCAGGCCTTCATGCTGTCTATGTCGTGTATTTGAACATGCTCCGTTCAGACCTATCAGTGCAGCACTCAGTTGGAAACCACGGTCTGTTGATTTCGTGCTTCCACTGTTGAGAGTCTTCAAGTGTTGTTCTGCGGGTTGTGCACCTGTTACAGTATGTTCCCCATTTGAACATGTCACTCATTCACAATGCTTTTGCCAATCTCTGCTCTTGCATCTGCTCTACTATCCTTTCATTAACGCCAATGATTTTCAAAGTGTAAACGTTTACAGTTGTACCTTAGCTAGGGGGCACCAGTGGACTTCAGGGGAGGCATGACCAAATCATATTTGAGTTAACCTCCTAAGCTCACCTAACCTTCTAAGTTATGTATATGAATTTTCATCATCGGTACAAAACCACTTTATGGTGAACAGTTACAAATTCATTTGAGGCGGTATGCCACTGAGCGGTGAAGGCTTGCGAATGTGTTTTTTTTCATCGCGGTTTCTTAAAGGGTGCAAAAGGTTGCTAAGATGTTGGCCAGACATTCACAAACATTTTTAATGGGGAAATCAAATCAAAAATTGCTTTTGCAGTAATATGTTCTATGCGGCCCCACTAGTCCAAACACGGTATTCTGATGAATATTGCATTTACGCAATATGAATGAAGCGTGTTTTTATCCATTTTAGGGGGCGGCCATTATGTCGATTAAAAATGACATCACAGTTGCAGTAAGTGGCAAAATGGCTACCACCTGAGATGGATAAAACCGGGTGGATTTTGCTGCTCACTTCCTATTCCACAAACAAAATATGAATCAGAATACCAATGTTCAGACTAATGGGTCCACATAGAACAGATTATTGTAAAAATCAATAAATAAAATTGAGTTCACTAACCCTTTAATGATCGCAAAACCGTTTTTCTTTTTGCCCTCAAATTTTGAATCTGTTAAAAAGAAAAAAAAAAACTTCTTTGCAACCTTTAACGAACCCTGATGAAAAACCAACATTCGTTACGTTCGCAAACACTCGCAAGCATTTGCCGCTCAGTGACATACAGGCTTTAATGTCAGAGCCACTGTGATCAATTTCAAATTATCAGACTTCTGCCAGTTGATTAGAAGCACCTGTGGCTAAAGCCAAATTTTACCATGTTTTTTTTCCCTTTCTGGACCTGGATTTGCCACCTTTGGTCCTTTGTATATTTTAAATTAGGTATCCTGCAACTTAAGTGTCACTGTTGGAAAATGTTGGGTTGAGTGCAATATTGTTGTTTTTTTTTAATCAATGTAAAATGTGAACACTACAGAGTTGTAACAACAACATTAGCTTTTTAATTATTATTATTACTTTTTATGTTATTTGAAGGGGGGAGATAACTGTCCCACACAACTACTGATTTATGATCATGCCCATTTCATAACCAAGCATCTTTTCTGTCCTTTTGTCTCTTTGTTTGTGTTTCCTCCCATCAACACTCTCCTCCATCATGGCCGTCATCATGCTTCAGCTTCCAGAAATGTAATCAGCAGAAGAAGCAGAGCGTATTCCTGTTTGCAAACTATTTTTTCTCTCAAACAAGGTAAATATGTCTGAGTTATATCGTTGTGTAGTGAAAATCATCCAATCTAGAATCACTATTAAATGCCATCCATTCTAGCAGTCGTTCT